>NW_026606081.1:28160000-29540000 GCF_029834395.1 Sorex fumeus
TCTCATGGTGTTTCACTAATAAAAATTTTTTTAAAAAATAAATACATAAATAAAAATAACTTCACATAAAAATTGTCCTTTACAATTATGTTGTTCTATAGCTTAGACCAACTGCTTTTGTCAAGTGTTAGAATCTATCCACTAGTGTAGAGAAGGTAGAACACTGAATATGAACTCAAATGAACAACAGAATTCTTTTAAACTCTAACATGTTATCTTTTCTATCCTATGTACTACTCTTCTTTTCAGCAACCTCTAGTAAATCTGTTGATTGTAAAATTAAAACTGAAAGAACTCTGCTGAAATCTTCATATCAACTATCTCTAGAAGCCACTATAGTGGTTTTCTTCTTTTTACTTAATCAACATCTTCTAATATTTCTAGAAGTGACTACTAAGTTTTTGTCGTAAAAATAGTTAAAACACAACCACACATAAAAAGTTAAAGGGCGCTTCTATTAAAATTTGGTTTCTGGTGATAGAATTATAGATGATTTAAATATCTTCTTTACATAAACTTAATGAATATTTTATAGAGGAACATATTAGTCTTTTAGTCAAAACAAATTAACTTACCAAACACATGTGTAGCTGAAGAGTATACAATTACTTTATAAAAGGAAATTGACTGACCCAGTGGGTGAACTGACAAAGGGAGACTTTGCTTGAGTCTCTTCATTCAGCACATTGACAATCTGAATTAGCAAAACTTTTGTTTACAAATAGATTTAAACAGATATCACACCATTTGCTTTTCATTATTTTAGTGGTTTAACTCCTATCTTGATGCCAGCAGCAGGAAAATAAACGGTGAGAGCCACAAAAAGCAGTTAACCATTGACATTAAAATTGGGTTATTCCAACTGCAGCCATGTAAAAGGAAATTCATTCTTAGTAACAGCAGAGAGAAGATTACATAGCCAAGCTTTTAAGATGACAGATAGGCTCAAATTATAAAGCAAAACAAAACTAGATGTTCAGTGTGCAAGCTGACGAGTTACAAGCAGTTTGATGACTGTTTTCTGTATGCAAAAGGCAATCCAGTCACATGGTTATTACAAATCATGCTCACCCTAGAAGTACATTAGGCAAAGAAACTAATAAATTTTCATATTCCTGCATCTCCAAAAAATAACTTGGCAATATGAAGACAGAGTCTCTATAAAATTTTTTTAAAAATGCCTCTGCTAACACACCAGCATGCTCAGACAAGCAGCACTGCTGCTACCCCAAAGTTCTTCATTCATTCATTCTCCGTGTGTTTGCACCTCCACTCAGGTGGGTGGAGGAGTGCATACCTGTGAGGTGCAAATACCTTGGTAGGCGGGGGTGGTGCTTACTATCAGCTTCCCATAGAATGTAAACATACTAAGCACTTGATTGAAATCCTTCCAATCAGAAATTAGAAGATAAAAATAAAGAGTACCTCACATCATGTTTACTGTCTTTTGATTGGGGGGGGTGGGTTTGGGGGCTACTGCAAGCGACTGAGCTCGCAAAGCAGCGCAGAGAAGCGATAAAGGAAGATCTCAAAGAGAGAAGAGCAGCAGTGGTGGCGAATACAGCAGAGGCCGAGAAAAGCATTCACAACGCCCACCAAAATGACTCTCCTCCAACCTCCTGATGGATCTATCACATTTTCCAGAAGGCAAGGCAGAAGATTATCCATGACTTCTATTCGGATCGCTTAGATAGCTACGTCCACCTGCCCACATACCAAATTCCGCAGGTTGGATATGTCGTTCCCAATGTTCTCCCTTCCGAAATCTGACACACCATTTCATCGGTAAAGAAGCGAATAGTACCCAGTCCAGACAAGGTCAGACCCGAACACCTGAAGAATCTGCCATCATCAATATATTGGCTTGACTCGGTTCTTCACACACTATGTGTCTGAATGCAAGTTTCCATCCCAATGGAAAACCAGCAGGACCGTTCTACTGTACAAGAAAGGTGACATCCTTGACATTGGCAACCATTGCCTGGTCTGCCTGTTCACCACAAACTGTTCACTTGAGTCATCCTGAATAGGACTGACAGAAAACTAGATGAAGGACAACCATGCAAGCAAGCCAAGTTCCGAAAAGGATTCAGCACAATCGACCATATCCACATGGTAATCAAGCTCATTGAGATTTCTCAAGTTCAAGATGCCGCTCTATCTAACGTTCATCGATTTAAAGAAAGCATTTGATTCTGTTGAGACTGAAGCAGTCATCAAAGCCCAAGCCAAACAGGGCATCCAAACTCAATACATCAGAATCCTCTATGAGCTGTGTTACGGATTCGCTACTAGGTTCTCACCATTCTACAAGGAAGTGATCATCCATGTAAAGAGAGGAGTTCAGCAGGGCGATACCATTTCACCAAAACTCTTCAGTACCACCCTCGAGAACATCATGTGACGACTGTAATGGAAAAAATGGGAGTGAAGATAGACGGTCGGCAACTACACCACCTCTGCTTTGCTGATGACATCGTTCTAATAACACCAAACATTAGCCAAATGGCTTGAATGCTGGCCGACTTTGACTGTGAGTGTGGAAAGGTCAGTCTGCAGCTGAATCTCACGAAGATAATGTTTATGAAAAACGAACTTGTTCCTGATGTTCCATTTACTCTCAATGGAACAAACATCTCCGAATGCAGCAGTTACATGTACTTAGGTCAAGAACTCAACATGACGAGCGATCTGGCACCTGAGCTGCTCAGGAGGAAGAGAGCAGTGTGGAATGCCTTCAAGAGCGTTGAAGAAATAGCTAAAAGAATGAAGAACCTCTGGATCCAGGCACATCTCTTCAATTCCACTCTTCTTCCTGCATTAACATATGCCTCAGAGACCTGGGCCCTATGAAAACAGGATGAGAACGCTATTTGGGTCTCCCAAAGAGGAATCAAAAGAGCTACGCTTGGAGTATCATGCTTCACTCAAGTGAGAGAAGGAATCTGGTGTCCAGACCTTCATTGATGATCAAGAATCAGGGACACTTTCTTGTTTGCCAAGGCATTGAAAATCAGATGGGTTAGACATGTAATGCAATTTGAAGATGACTGCTGGATTAGAGCTGTTACCGACTGGATTCCACAGGACATCAAAAGAACCCATGGCCACCCACTTACGATGGTCAGACTTCTTCGTCAAGACCCTGAACGAATGGTTTGAAGCTCTTCATATTCCTGGAGAGAGCAGACGCCATTGGCTACACTAGCACGCGACAGGGACGAATGGACATGTTTCTGGTGCCTGCTCGAGCAAATAGATGAGTAAGGTGATGTCAAGTGATCTATATATATATATATATATATATATATATATATATATATATATAAAACACACAAGACTCAACCTTTAACAACAAGTTAGTGATCTCTTATAGAAGGGTTTAATGGGCCTTGGGTGAAATACAACAATCCTCACACTCTTACCTCTAAGGATACTTTTTTCTAGCTTTGTCAGCAGATTTTCATAACAAACAATACAAAATATATCATTTTGGTTCTGCTTTGGAGCAGAGATTGGGGTACGGGATGGAAACATCCAAAATATGTTGATGAGAAGGTATAATGGTGGTGAGATGGGTGTTTGAATATTAAATGTAATCAAATATTGTGACCTACTTTTAAAAATAAAATATATATATATATTAAATGTGTATATTTGTTATTTACTCTGGGCTGGAGCGATAGCACAGCGGTAGGGCATTTGCCTTGCATGCAGCCAATATGGCCAACCCGAGTTCGATTCCTCTGCCCCTCTCAGAGAGCCCGGCAAGCTACCGAGAGTATCTTGCCCGCAAGGCAGAGCCTGGCAAGCTACCCATGACGTATTCAATATGCCAAACACAGAAACAACCAAGTCTCGCCATGGAGACGTCACTGGGTCTGCTTGAGAAAATCGATGAACAACGGGAGGACTGTGACCATGACTGTGTTATTTACTCAGTATGGTTTTTAAGCATAGAATTACAGTCTTATGCATGTTACTATAAGAAGCACTATCACTAGTATACATAATACTCTAACAGTGTCAGATGACACGGATGTGGAGAGATTTTCTTTTTCCTGAAGAAACAGGCTATTTCTGTCACTTGAGGAACACTTCTTTGTGAAATGCATTAGTTTTATTAAGAATGTAAGAGGAAAAGAGTATAGTAACATGTTTTCTTAGACTTTGCGCCAAAATTTCAAGGTCAGTTTTTGTGTTCTTGCTCTGCTTTATTGCCCAGTTTCAAAGATCATGCAGCAAGGCACATGCAATTGGCCAGAAATGATAGAACAGGGGCTGCTTCTGTAACCGTCACTAAGCTGACATGTAATTACTTAACGTTTTTGTCTAAGGTGTCATTTTCTGTAGAGACATAATGGCCTCGATGTCTATCTCAACTGAATCACATAAATATTTGTCAATGAAGGATCCAACATTTCCAGGGTTTATTTTTCTCAACATATCTTGTTCTAGTCCATTTCAAATAAAATGTGTCAAAACAATGTTTTGAAGTAATTCTGTATAGGAATTACTATACAAGACTGACTGAACTAAAGTCACAATTTATATGTATCAATTTTCTTGGAGACTAGCCTTTGTGGGAGACTTTCTAAATAGAGAAAAATTCTGAGTGACATAAATAATTTCTCACAGAAAACAGAAATGGACAAGTTCTACATTCTGTAAATGTCATTAATTATTAAATCACTACATTAACCTGAGTTGAAACTATAAAGTAACATTAAATACATTATATATTTTAATATAAAATACACAAAAATGAGTCTCTGCCTCCCCCAACAAAATGTCATTTTTTGAGTAAGAAAACAGATTTTTAAAAAATTTCTGGGTGGTATCAGCCTAGAAGCCAGCAAACATTCCTAGCTTCATTCTTAAGAACTGATGAAATACATCTGCAAAAACAAACATCTTGAAAAAGCTTCGCCTACCAAAAAAAATAAAAAGTTAAACTTGCTTTTGTCATTTTTTCAATACTTAAATAAAAGAGAAAGCAATGTAAAAGCTAGTAACCGCTATAAAAGTAAAAGCTAGTAATAGCTTGTAAATGGTATTAGGGATTGACTTAATAAACATACATGCCCTAAAATACACATACACACTGACAAATATATTCCTCAAAACCATATGCACGTCACATTTTTTTCTTACTTTTCTCTAAAAGTAAGGAGGGAAAAAACTCCCTTTTTTTCCAAAGACAAAACAAAAGCTCTTATCAGCAGGTTATCTAACAAGTTAGGTCAATTACAAAGCCAGTATTTCAATTTGTGTTTCTGCAACAAAGAAGCATTAGAGCTAAGATCATCGTTTCTGTTTTATCCTGCTATTCTGAACAAAACCTAATTTCCTGCTCAGCAATAGAGATCACATGATGCCAGGCTAGTGAGAAGTCATGTAGAAATCATGCTCCAACAATTAAATATAGCACAACACAACACACACTCACACACACACACACACACACACACACACACACCCCTTCCACTCACCATTTTAGGATTTAAAAGGTCAACTGTAATATAATCTCCAGCAGAAAATTACCATGAGTATCACTGTATAAATTAGCACTAGAACACTGTACTCCCATTGTTCATTGATTTGCTCTAGTGGGCACCGGTAACGTCTCACAACAAATTGTGAGACTTGTTGTTACTGTTTTTGGCACATAGACTACGTCACAGGTAGTTTGCCAGGCTTTGCCATGTGGGTGGAATACTCTCAGTAGCTTGCCGAGCTCTCCGAGAGGGGCGGAGGAATCGAACCCGGGTCGGCCGTATGCAAGGCAAAAGCCCTACCCACTATGCTATCGCTCCAGCCCTGTATAAATTAAATTACTTTATACTTTATTAATTAATTAATACTGTATTAATTCACACTGTATAAATTAAAAATTAAAAATCCAAGATTTAAATTAATTTATTATTAGCATCAAAATCAGAATCGAGAGTCAACAGGAGAAGGGTAAGCCACATTAAGACTTTATGGGGGAAACAGATAGATAGATAAGTGTGTGTGTGTGTGTGTGTGTGTGTGTGTTTGTGTGAGTGTGTGTGTGTGTTTAGTATGGAGTTGGGGGTGTAACTCAGCAGTAGAATACCTGTCTGTCATGAGTGATATCCTGGGTTTGGCTTCTGGCAATGTAGAAAGCTTATTGGAGGGCCACAAAGATAATACAGGGGTGAAAGCTCTGGCCCTGCTGGATCCTGGCTCCATCAACAGCACCACCAGGAATCATCCCTGAGAGAAAAGATAAGCTCTGAGCACTGCCGGGGGTGGCCCAATCACAAAATAATTCTTAAAGATCATCTATGTGAACTGAAATCCAGAAGACAAAGATGGAAAAACTAGGGAGCAGAAAAGAGATGGTGAGTGGAATCAGAAGACCTCCAACTGAAGTCAGCGGCAAAGCAAGCGTGACACCACCTTGGCTGGGACCCATGCACAAACCACATCGGCAACATAACTCAGACACACTTAGGAAGCTGTGTGAGGTCCTTTTTAGGATTTCTTAAATTCCACAGGATAACAAGTTAATCAGCCTTTTCTCTCTAACCCACATTTGGACTCTCTTTTAATTAGGTGTTCAAGATTGCTTGATATAGAATGCACAAAAGAACTTGAAAATCACAGATCAAAGAACAAACTGAACAGTGCTATTATCAGAGATGAAACCCAAAACTTCCATGGGCTGACCAGGACGATGGCCCATGGGCTTGGGTGCATGCCAGGATTCCTGGCCCGGCTGGGCCCAACTAAGAGCTACTAGGTTTTTAATTGAAAAACAATAAATTCAAAATACAAATGCAAAGCAGTCTTAGGCTTTGGCTTGCAAGGCCCAGTGGCTGGTGGGTGCATGCACAGGGTCTCTGTTCCAAAGGAGGGCAGGGGAAGACTGATTTATGCCTAAAGGCCCAAAGAAGGGCCCCCACTGGCATGGAAGGGTCTATAAAACTTTCCTACCCTTTTCAAAATACATCTCCCGTCTTCCCTTTTTACCCATCGGCAGTCAGAGAAAATAAGAGCTGACCGAGGACAAAGTTAAAAACAAGAGGCCCAAAATGGAGTTTCTAATGCTAAACCCATATTACCAAAGCAAGACATCCTTCATCTGATTATGGTTTCAACTGCACCCAAGTAACTAGTCAGGGTAGAATTTCCTGGTCAGCATCAGTAAGTTAATTCGCCTAATATTTATATTCCCTAAAGAAAGGTAAAATTGCCAAAATAATTTTTTACACTTATGATTTCTTTATCCTACCCCCTTTCTGCCATTAAAAACCTTTCCTGTGGCTCTTGACAATACCTTTTGATTTGGTAGATGAGATGCTGCCCTATTTATGAATCACTTAATAAAATCAATTATATATTTAAACAAATGATTCAACTTTTAAGAAACATGTTAAATATTAGACCTTAATCCATAAAGTACATTGAAGAAAATGTAGGTAAAACCCTTCATGACATTGAAGCTGAAGATATCTTCAAAGATGAAACACCACTGACCAAGCAAGTGGAAGCAAAGATAAACAAATGGAAGGGCACTAAACTAAGAAGATTCTGAACCTCAAAAGAAACAATGACCAAGACACAGAGATAGCCCAGGGAATGGGAAAAATTAATTATCCAATACCTATCACATAAGGGGTTAATATGCAGGATATGTAAGAAACTGGTGGAACTTTACAAGAAAAAACATGCAACACCATAAAAAATGGGGAGAAGAAATGAACAGAAACTTCCTCAAAGAATAAATTCAAATGGACAAAAAACAAGAAAAAAATACTCTTCATCACTAATCATCAAGGAGATGCAAATCAAAACAACAATGACATATCATCTCACACCAGAGAGACTGACACACATCAAAAGAACAAGAATAATAAGTGCTGGCACGGATGCACTAAGAAAGTGATTCTCACTCATTGTAGGTGGGAATTCCCACTGGTCCAACCATTTTGGAAAATAATATGGACATCCCACAAAAAATTAAAAATTGGACTCCCATTTGACCCAGCAATACCACTTCTGAATATATACTCTGGGGGCCCAAAAACACATAGCTGAAATGACATTTGCATATCTCTGTTCATTGCAACACTACTCACAATAGCCAGAATCTGGAAACAACCTACTGCCCGAGAAGAGATGACTGGATAAACTTTGGTACAGCTACACAGTGGAATATTATGCAGCCATTAGGAAAAACTATGTCATGAAATTTGCTTATAAATTGATGGGAATGAGAATATCATGCTGAGTGAAATGAATCAGAGGGAGAGGGACAGATATAGAATGATCTCACTCATTTGTGGGATATTTAAAAAAAAAGTATGAGACTTCAAGGCCAGGAAAAACAGGGGCAAGGAGGACTGGTCCATGGTTGGGAGCTTTGCCACAAGTGTGTGTGGGGGGTGAAGGGCAGTTAGGATAGAGAAGGGACCAGTATAACAATGACAATAATAATTGGAAATGATCAGTTCAGACAGGAACTGAGTGTTGAAAGTAGGTAAAGGAATATACGTGATAACATTTCAGTCTTAGGATATATATAAATATATATATACATATATATATATATATATAAAATCGTAATGCCCAAAAGGAGAGAGACAGACAGACACACAGACAGAGAGAGAGAGAGAGAAAAGAAAAGTGTCTAATTCCTGCCACAGATGCAGGTGTGGGGGGGAGGGTGAGGCAGGGGGCAGGAGGGAAACTGGGGATATTGATGGTGGGATATGCACACCAGTGAAGGGATGGGTGTTGGATCATTGTATGACTGAAACCCAGTTACGAACAAATTTGTAATTGTATATATCAATGTATATATATATATATATATATATATATATATATCAATTGTATATATCAATATCTCAGCTCCTGGGAGAGAACAAGGCAGAGTCTCCTACCCTATGCCTGACTGTCTCCACCAGGGCCCAACAGCTGAAGACCACCGAGGCCCAGCCAAGGACATGCTGGGAGCACTCTCCACACACTTGGATGAGCCTCACGCATAAAAGAACTGACAGAGGAACCCAGGTGTGTGGACCCGGGGCTGAGATCTCCAAGCCTGCACAGTTTGGGACTGGACCTGCCAGTAACTAGACAGTTACACCCACCAACTGCCGTGTAACTCCAACAACGGCCAGGATCCAGAGATCATCACACTCAGCTCCCGGAAGCACGCGGCCGCATTCGCGGCCGCGCGACATCTTATCATCTCATTCCTAATTTGGTCAAACTGGCAGGCTACCAAATGTAACATGCCCACACGGCAGAGTCTGGCAAACTCCCCGTGATATACCCAATATGCCAAATACCAGTAACAATGATGGGTCTCATTCTCCTAACCCTGAAAAAGCCTTGAATATGGCACTTTAAAAAAAAAAAATCTCAGGGCTAGGACGAAGAAGACGTTACTGGCACCTGCTCGAGGCAATCGACGAACAACAGGGTGGTCGTGATCATGATCGTGATATATCAATGTGATTCAATTTTAAAAAAATACATTTTAAAAATATGTTAAAATGGAAAGACCTATGATCTCCATGATCTATAACTTTTATTACAATTACTAATATTTATATATTTGGAGCATAGGAAATGGCTATTAACATTCTGGATTAAAAATATTCTTAGCATTGATCTACAAAAACAAGGTCTACTCATTTGTTAAGTATATTTAACAAATAAAGAAAAAGGAGCAATCATGAATGCTGACGAATATTGGATGGATCTACATATCCATCATGAAATAGGGGGAAATGAAGCACATAGTAGGTAGGACGTTTGTGGATAAATACAGACATCATTAATAGTTAAAACTAAGAGTTGAAAATAGATTGCACCTCCCTACAGGAGAACACTTAGCTTGCAAAAAATACCAGAACATTATTTACAACCATGGGAAAGATCACAAAGAGGATTCAACTGACATGGAAACAGATTGGTTCGTGTGTTTCAGAGAAACAAAGATGACACCAATACCACAGCAAATTCACATCATCCCAGAAGACACCTGGTAGAAGCAAAAGATGCTACTGCAAAGCAGTAAGAGTGTAAGGTATGTAAAAGCACAGGGGATAAACCATCTTACTTAAAAGTGCTTTCAGTTCATTGGCTGTAAATCAAATATATCTTTATTTATAAATAATGTACATATATATTTAAATATGAATATACATTTGAATACATATAAATAATTTATATGTAATTTTTATATATAAATTATACCTTTATTACAGTGACAGGCTGGAGTGCTAGCACAGTGGTAGGGCGTTTGCCTTACAAGCGGCCAACATGGCCAACCCGAGTTCAATTCCTCCGCCCCTCTCGGAGAGCCCGGCAAGCTACCGAGAGTATCTCTCCCGCGCGGCAGAGCCTGGCAAGCTCCCCGTGACATACTCGATATGCCAAACACAGTAACAACAAGTCTCATGATGGAGACATTACTGGGCCCGCTTGAGCAAATCGATGAACGGGGGGACCGTGACAGTGACAGGCAGCCTAATTAAACAAATAAAAACATTCTTTGGATAAAAACATTTTAGAAACAAAAGATTTGGGGAAAATGTTTTAACCTAATAAGAAAATAATTCAAAGCCATTCTCCAAACACAGTCTACATTGACAATAAATAACAGAGCTAAATTGCAATTCATAGACTATATCTGTGATTCATAATATCGTCTGCCATGAATACTTAAGAAAATTATTGCTTGAAAATAATTAACAAGGGCATCTTAAACCCAAAATCACTTCTTTAAGAAAACAAGTGCCTTCAAGATTAGGATTGTTTAATAAACACATCGCAAGTGACTGGTATAAGCAAGAGCCAGGGAGGCAGAGTATGTAACTCCACTCAAAGGGTAAACTTACATTTAAAAAGCAATAACTAAATCCATCCCAAAAGAATATGTCAGTTCAATGTAGAATTCAGTAACTTCTGGTTTTTCACTAAACAATTGCACTGTCTTCCCGTTGTACATTGATTTGCTCGAGCAGACCCAGTAACGTCTCCATTGTGAGACTTGTTGTTACTGTGATTCTGTGTGACAGAATCTTTTTTCCAGTATGTTCCCTGGAGATTACTGTGCAGCTGTTTCCTAAACCTTACTTGTGAGTAGGGAACACTTTACACTTTGCTTTTTAAGCAATTTCCTTCTTATTTTCAAAAGAAATGGAGTGGGATGTGGGTCAGTGGAAGAGTACGTGCATTGCACATGTAAGGCCCTGAGTTTGACTCCAAGCATTATTTTTCATTTTATTTCATTTCATCATCCTGTTATTCATCGACTGCCTCGAGCAGGCCCCAGTAACATCTCTTTCATCCTAGCCCTGAGATTATATTCAAGGCTATTTAGGAGAATGAGACCCATTCTTTTAAAAAAAAAAAAAAAAGTATGACCTTTTGGCAACTATCGCCCGATCTGCCTATTGTCTGTCATCTACAAGTTGTTCACTCGAGTCATCCTAAATAGGATTGGCAGAACAATAGATGAAGGACAACCATGCGAGCAAGCAGGGTTCCACAAAGGATTCAGCACCATCGACCATACCCACACAATAACCAAACTCATTGAGGTTTCTCGGGAGTTCAAGATGCCGCTCTGTTTAACATTCATTGATTTAAAGAAGGCCTTTGATTCTGTTGAGACGGAAGCAGTCATTGAAGCCCTAGCCAATCAGGGCATTCAAGCCCAATACATCAAGATCCTCCGTGAGCTGTATTGCGGATTCACTACCAGGATCTCACCATTCTACAAAGAAGTGATCGTTGATGTCAAGAGAGGGGTGCGGCAGGGTGATACCATTTCACCAAAACTCTTCAGTGCCACCCTTGAGAACGTCATGCGACGACTGGAGTGGGAAGGAATGGGAGTGAAGATAGATGGTCAGAAACTACACCACCTCCGCTTTGCTGATAACATTGTTTTAGTAACACCAAACATCAGCCAAGCGGCACAAATGCTGGCCGACTTTGACCGTGAGTGTGGAAAGGTAGGACTACAGCTGAATCTTACGAAGACAATGTTTATGAGAAACAGCCTCGTCCCTGATGCCCCATTCGCTCTCAACGGAACGACCATCTCCGAATGCAACAGCTATGTGTACCTAGGTCGAGAGGTCAACATGACAAATGACCTGGCACCCGAACTGTGCTGGAGGAAGAGAGTGGCTTGGAATGCCTTCAAGAGCGTCAAAGAAATAGCTAAGAGGACGAAGAACCTCCGGCTCCAGGCACATCTCTTTGATTCCACTGTTCTTCCTGCATTATCATATGCCTCAGAGACCAGGACCCTACGCAAACAGGATGAGAACGCTATTCAGGTCTCCCAAAGAATAATAAAAAGAGCTATGCTTGGAATATCACGTTTCACTCAAATGAGAGAAAGAATCCGGAGTTCCGACATCCGTCGACGATCAAGAATCAGGGACGCTGTCTCATTTGCCAAGGTGTCAAAAATCAGATGGGCTGGTCACGTAATGAGATTTAAAGACGACCGCTGGACTAGAGCTGTTACTGACTGGATTCCACAGGATGTCAAAAGACCGCGTGGCCGCCCACCTACCAGATGGTCAGACTTCTTCGTCAAGATCATGAACGATTGGTTTGAGGCTCTTCATGTTCCCAGAGCGAACAGATGCCATTGGGCTACATTAGCACGCGACAGAGACACATGGAGATGTTACTGGCGCCCGCTCGAGCAAATCGACGACTAACGGGAAGTTAAGTGATTAAGTGATTAAGTGATCTTCTCTTGCTGCTTCACTTCCCAGATGAGGCACTGCTAGCATCACTGCCTAGTCCCTAATGGGAGCCAGAGACCCCCCCCACCAGGCGAGTCCCAGCCACCTCCACACCCAACATACACCATATTAAGGACCCAGAGCATAACTCCTGAAGTGCTAGCCAATTACTCAGCTATGCCACAGGTCAACTCAACAAATTCCACACTGCTCAAGTTATGCTTCCTATCATTCAGTGAGCTCAGGCAGAGAAGACAGAGAGCACCCCTGACCTAATCCTGCAGCATCTTCCAGGTGATCTACCTACAGGAGCAATCACTTCCGGGTGATCTATCTACCTATCTTCAGCATAGTACAAACACTAGAAAATCAATAAGGTTAAAAACAATGATCACAAGTTGACTTTTATTGATCTATTCTTTGATAATTCCATTTGCCTTTTTGTTGGTACAAGCAATAGAAAATAAATTTGTTTATTTTTAATAAATTTGTTCCTGATAAGGTGGCAGAACTGGAGCGGGGCAGGAAACTGGGGACATTGGTGTCACACTGGTGGAGGGATTGATGTTGGAACATTGTATGCCTAAAACAACTATATTATGAACAACTTTGTAAATCATAATGTTATAATTTAAAAAAATTAAACATGAAGTCACCGAGCTTAATGAACAAAAACAGTATCACAGAAAACATAAGCAACACCAGTAAATCCTCGGCATTTTTTGTGAAGCCATGATGAGGATGTTGAATGAACTCCAAGACTCTAAGACTCACTATAATGGCACAGATCATCAAGCAAAGCACAAGAAAGTATGAGTCAATATTAAATTACTCCTTCTGATCAGAAGTGAGGGCTGGAACGATAGCACAGTGGTAGGGTGTTTGCCTTGCGTGCAGCCAGCCTGGCTGAGCTGGGTTCGATTCTTCCGCCTCTCTCGGAGAGCCTGGCAAGCTACCGAGAGTATCTCGCCCGCACGGCAAAGCCTGGCAAGCTACCCGTGACGTATTCAATATGCCAAACACAGTAACAACAAGTCTCACAATAGAGATGTTACTGGACCCACTTGAGCAAACTGATGAACAACGGGAGGACAGTGACCGTTTGTTTGATCAGAAATGAAGGACATAGTAGATAACATTAAAAGAACTCAAAAGAAACTCTGAATAGCAGAATAACAGAGGCTGAGCTCCAATATTAGAAGGAGGAAACTGCTAAGAAACAGCAGAAGGTGAAAAATAGTTTGAAAAGAAATGAATAGCATACTAGAAAACTTTGGGATAGTTTGGGATAAAAGAATAATATAAGAATCATGTATAAGATCGTGTAATCCCATCAATGGCCAAAACTCAGAGACTATAAAACCCAGCTCCCGGAAGAGAACAGCGCAGAGTCTCCTGCCCCCACGCCTGGCTGTCCTCTCTGGGGCCCTTTGGAGAGGGGCAGGTTGAGTTTCCCTCCCCGCCCCGACCAGAGACCCAGCAGCCGAAGACCTCCAGAACCAGCCACAACCATGCTGAGACCACTCTCCACACACATGAAGGTACCGGCAGAGGAACAAAGGCATGTGGGTCCCTGGGCTGAGATCTCCAAGCCTGAGCTGGATCGGAGCTGCGCATCCTCCACCCAGATCCTCCACCTTCCAGTAGGTGGGGTTCGCACCCACCAACTACCCCCAGCGCCATGTAATCCCATCAATGGTCAAGACTCAGAGACCATAAAACCCAGCTCCAGGAAGAGAACAACAGAGTCTCCTGCTCCCACGCCTGGCTGTCCTCGCTGGGGCCCCTTGGGGGGGAAAGGATTGAGTTTCCCTACCTGCCCCAATCAGAGCCCCAGCAGCTGAAGACCTCCAGAACCAGCCACAACCATGCTGACACCACTCTCCACATGCATGAAGGTACCGGCAGAAAAACAAAGGCATGCGGGTCCCGGGGCTGAGATCTCCAAGCCTGCTTGGATCGGGGCTGAGCATCCTCCACCCAGATCCTCCATCTTCTAGTAGGCGGGATTCACACCCACCAACTGCCCCCCCAGCGCTGTGTAATCCCATCAACGGCCAAGACACAGAGACTATAAAAACCAGCTCCCGGAAGAGTGTGGCCACACTCACAGCCGCATGACATCTTATTATCTCATTCTTGCTTTGGACAACCTGGCAGGCTACCGAATGTAACCTGCCTACACGGCAGAGTCTGGCAAACTCCCCGTGGTGTACCCAATATGCCAAATACCAGTAACAATGATGGGTCTCATTCTCCTAACCCTGAAAGCGCCTTGAATGTGGCACTTTTTAGAATCTCAGAGCTAGGACAAAGGAGATATTATGGTGCCTGCTCGAGGCAATCGATGAACAACAGGATGATCGTGATCGTGATAAGAATCATCAGAGGCAAATGTGGTAAAGAAACCATTGATAAGAATTTCCCACAGTTGGGGGGTTTTGCCAACTTTTTCCTCAATGTACCTTATGGATTCCAGTCTGATGTTGAGGTCTTTAATCCACTTTGATCTTACTTTTGTACATGGAGTTAGGCAGAAATCTGAGCCCATTTTTTTGCATGTAGCCATCCAGTTTTGCAGCACAATTTGTTAAAGAGGCTTTCCTTGCTCCACTTCACTTTTCTTGCCCCCTTATCGAAGATGAGATGGTCGTATGCTTGGGGGGAGATGTCAGTATATTCAACCCTGTTCCATTGGTCTGTGACTCTGCCTTTGTTCTAGTACCATGCTGTTTTATTTATTACTGCTTTGTAGTAGAGTTTGAAGTTAGGGAGGTTGATTCCTCCCATTTTCTTTTTCCCAAGAATTGCTTTAGCTATTCGTGGGGGCTTATTGGTCCATATAAATTTCAAGAGTGTTTGCTCCATTTCTTTGAAGAATGTCATGGGTATCCTAATAGGGATCGTGTTGAATTTATACAGTGCCTTGGGATGTATTGCCATTTTGACATGTTAATTCTCCCGATCCATGAACAGGGGATATTTTTCCATTTCTCGTGTCCTCTTTTATTTCCTGAAGTAGTGTTTTGTAGTTTTCTTTGTACAGGTCCTTTACTTCCTTAGTTAAGCTGATTCCTGGGTACTTGATTTTCTGGGGCACAATTGTGAACTGGATTGTTTTCTTCATGTCACTTTCTTCTCTTTCACTATTTGCATATAGGAAAGCCATGGACTCCTGGGAATATATCCCAGAGAGGCAAAAATGTATAGTCGAATTGACAACTGCAATTGTTTGTTCATTGCAGCACTCTTTACAATAGCCAGAATCTGGAAAAAAAAAAACCTGAGTGCCGGAGAACAGATGACTGGTTAAAGAAACTTTGGTACATTTACACAATGGAGTACTATGTAGCTGTTAGAAAAGACAAAGTCATGAAATTTACATAGAAGTGGTACTAATGAAAGTATCATGTTAAGTGAAATGACTCAGAAGGAAAGGGATAGACATAGAAAGATTGCATTCATCTGGGAAACATAAAGTAACAAAATAGGAGACTAACACCCAAGAATGGCCGAGATTAGTACCAGGAATTTTACTCCATGGCTTGGAGGTCAGCCACACATGCTAGGGGAAAAGGGAGCTCAAAAAGAGAAGGGAACACCAAATAAAGGGTGTTGGGAGGATCCTCCCAGGATGGGAGAAGCACGCTGAAAGTAGACTATAGACCAAACATGATTGTCACCCGTTACCTCTTTTGCAAACCACAACACCCAATAAGAGAGAGAAAACAAAAGGGAATGCCCTGCTACAGAGGCAGGGTGGGATGGGGGGATGGGGGGTGGGAGGGATACTGGGATCCGTGGTGGTGGGAAATGGGCACTGGTGGAGGGATGGGTATTTGGTCATTGTATAACTGAAGCCCAAGGACAAAAATTTGTAAGTCTACAACTGTACCTCATGATGTCTCACTAATAAAATTTAAAAGAAAAAATTTCCCACAGTTGGGGCTGGAGTAATAGCACAGTGGATAGGGCATTTGCCTTACACACGGCCGACCTGGGTTCGATTCCCGGCATCCCATATGATCCCCCGAGCACCGCCCAGAGTGATTCCTGAATGGAAAGCCAGGAGTAACCCCTGAGCATAGCCGGGTGTGACCCAAAAAGAAAAAAAAATTCCCACAGTTGAGGAATACAAACAATGAGATCCAATAGACACTCATTCACAGAGGGTTCCAGTGAAAATAAACCCAACTAGGAAAACTCCAAGACACATTACACTCAATGACAAAATTCAAAGAAGAGACAGAATTTGAAAGGAGTACAATCAAAAGAGAGCATAAAAAAATCTCCTAACATGTATAGCACATCTATGAAATGAGATTCTATCACCCAGAAGAGTATGAAAGGAGAGTACAAAACCTCAACGAACACCTCAACAAGAATACTCTAGATTATCAAATATATTTGGAGGAACAATAAAGAGCTTCATGGACAGGCAACAGACTAGGGAACTAATAGTCTTGTAACCGGTTTTGCAAAAAGCATTAAAAGAACTCCTTTAAAGGACAGGAAAACCCCCCAACACGTGGCATTGAGTATGGCACTCACACAGGGCAGTGCACTTGGTTGCCCTCTACTAGATTGAGAAAGGTTAAAAACATAGCAATCAATCTTCACAAATTGACTTGTATTGATTTATTTTATGACAATTCCATTTGCCATTCCTCTAGGTATTATAGGAACAAGAAATGTAAAATAAATTTATTATATGCCTGCCAAAGGCTGGGGAGTGGGAGGGAAACTTGGGGACATTGGTGGAGGAAGGGGGGGCATTGGTGATGGGGTTCGTCCTGAAATATTGTATGCCTGAAACAATTCTATTACGAAAAACTTTGTAAGTTCATGTTTTAATAAAAAAATTAATAATTATTATGGCTGATGGCACCAGAACCCACTGTTTCACTCAGGGGCACCCCAGAGGGGAGCGGGTGAGAGCCCTCCCCACTCCAAGGAACCCAGCCCTGGCAGTTGAAAACCTACAGAACCCAACCACCGCCCTGCCATGGCCACTCCCACACACACTTGGGCCAAACCTTACACATGAGTGTACCTATTCCTGGACCACGCGGCTGAGACCCTATTCATACTCCAAGAGTACCACACTAAATTTGATGGGATGCAAATAGTAGGCAACCAATCACAGAGGGAAATGTATATAGACAGACAGACAGACAAACAGATAGATAGAGAGATAGATAGATAGATAGATAGATAGAGATAGAGATATGAAAGTTCAGAAGGCTCAACCTTCACCTTTATAGCAAGAAATGCTCAACTCTCCCTATTATATGCGTGTATATATACAGGCCCCTGGTCTTCACAATGGCGTTGTGTTAGTGACATCTTACAGAAGGTCTTAATGGCCCCTGCCAAAATAGAACAATCTTCACACTCTTTCCTCTATGGGGACTTTTTTTTTGCACTTTCAGCGGTTTTTCATAACAAACAATACAAAATATATTATTTCTGCTTTGGGACAGGGATTGGGGTTTGGGATGAAAACATTCCAAATATGGTGGTGGGAAGGTGTAATGGTGGTGGGGATTGGTGTTTGAATATTAAATGTAATAAAATATTGTGAACTACCATACAAAATAAAAAAATTGAAAATAAAAAAATAAAATAAAAAGAATTATTATGGCTGGGCTTGTAGATAGCCATTACTATCTTGAGGAAAATTCATTCCAGCCCTAATGTGTTGAGGGATTTTTTTCATCATGGATATTGAATCTTGTCAAAAGTTTCTCTGCCCCCACTGATATTATCATGTGATTTTTATCTTTTTCTGATGTGGCATACTATGCTAATTGATTTGCATGTGTTGGACCATTCTTTTTTATTTTTTATTTATTTTTTATTGAATCACTGTGAGATACAATTACAAAGCTTTCATGTTTGGGTTTAAGTCATACAATGATAGAACACCCATCCCTCCACCAGTGCACATTTTCTACCTCCAATGTCCCCAGTATCCTTCCCCCATCCCAATCTTTCCCCTGCATCTGTGGCAGACAATTTCACCCATACTCTCTCTCTCTCTCTCTCTCTCTCTCTCTCTCTCTGCATTATGGTTTGCAATACAGATACTGAGAGGCCATCATGCTTGGTCCTTTATCTACCTTCAGCACACATCTGCCATCCCGAACAATCCCTCCAACCATCATTGACTTAGTTATCCCTTCTCTATTCCAGTTGCCTTCTCTCCTAACTCGTGAAGTAGGCTTCCAATTGTGGTGCAATATTCCTAGCCCTTGTCTCTACTGTCCTTGGGTGTTGGACCATTTTTATATCCCCGGGATGAATCCCACTTGATTGTGTCTATGAATTTTTTGCTGTACTATTGAATTAAGCTTGCTAAGATCTTATGAAGGATTAAAAAATATGTTCAAGGGGCTAGTGTGACAGTACAGCAGGTTTGTCACTTGTCTTGCACACGGTCAACCCAGGTTTGATGCCCAGCATCCTTCATGTTCTGCTATGCACTGCCAGAATTAGTTCCTGAGTGCAAAACCAGGACTAATCCCTGAGCACTGTTGGGTGTGGGCTAAAACAAAAAGTTCAGCTTCAAAATTTTGTCTAAATCAATCAGATTCATACTTTATACCTTCTTGTGGGGGTTAGTCACAAAGAATGAGACAAACAAACATACAAAGACCGTCTGAGTTTTAGAGGCATCTGGGTAACCATCCATAGTCTCACAATATCACTTCCCCAACCCAGCATCCAGCAAGTGAGCCCTTAGTTACGTTGATAGACATTGAGGACAATTCGTAAACACATCAACATTCAATAGGTCCAAGAAAAGCAGAGGCTGGGGTGTTTCACAGAGCCAATCAGCAGGCACCCTTAAAGTGTTTTTTGCCTGAATTACCTCTACCTCTATACGAACTTGAACTGTATTTTATTCTATTCTTTGTTGGGTACGTTTTGCTGCCTGTTTATATTCTAACACTTACACCATTTTGCCCAGGGAACTATCTGACCTTGGGTTTGTTAGGGGGACTATCTCTCACAATAAGTGAAGTAAAGTAAGTAAGTAAAGGCCCTCCCGTTGATCATCGATTTGCTCGAGCGGGCCCAGTAACGTCTCCATCGGGAGACTTTGTTGTTACTGTGTCTCGCATATCGAATACGTCACGGGGAGCTTGCCAGGCTCTGCCGTGCGGGCGAGATACTCTCGGTAGCTTGCCGGGCTCTCCGAGAGGGGCGGAGGAATAGAACTCGGGTCGGCCATGTTGGCTGCGTGCAAGGCAAACGCCCTACCGCTGTGCTATCGCTAAATATGAAAAACACCAAGACTTTATAGCAAGAAACACTCAACTCTCCCTATTATATGCATGTATATATAAAGGCCCCTGGTCTTCACAATGGCATCAACAGAGTGAAGGCAGTTGGCAGGGAGGGTGCTGTATGAAAGAGAGGGAGGGGCAGTTAAAAAAAAAACAGAGTGAGCAAGGCATCAAAATACTTTTAGGAGTTTTACGAGTGTGTTTTAGGTCAATATACTTCACTTAAAATCACTTAACTTCCCGTTAGTCGTCGATTTGCTCGAGCGGGCGCCAGTAACGTCTCCATTTGTCCCTGTCGCGTGCTAGTGTAGCCCAATGGCATCTCTTCGCTCCGGGAACATGGAGGGCCTCAAACCGATCGTTCATGATCTTGACAAAGAAGTCTGACCATCTGGTAGGTGGGCGGCCACGCGGTCTCTTGACATCCCGTGGAATCCAATCAGTAACAGCTCTAGTCCAACGGTCGTCTTTAAATCTCATTACGTGACCAGCCCATCTGATTTTCGACACCTTGGCATATGAGACAGCGTCCCTGATCCTTGATCGTCGACAGATGTCAGAACTCCGGATTCGTTCTCTCATTTGAGTGAAACGTGATATTCCAAGCATAGCTCTTTCTATTCTTCTTTGGGAGACCTGAATGGCGTTCTCATCTTGTTTGCGTAGGGCCCAGGTCTCTGAGGCATATGTTAATGCAGGAAGAACAGTGGAATCAAAGAGATGTGCCCGGAGCCGGAGGTTCTTCGTCCTCTTAGCTATTTCTTCGACGTTCTTGAAGGCGTTCCAAGCCGCTCTCTTCCTCCTGCGCAGCTCGGGTGCCAGGTCAATATACTATAATTTTACAATTCAAGCTATTATAACTGCATTTTCTGGGGCTCCATACACTGGGTAAGGCACTTGTCTTGACATACCCGACTTAGGTCTGATCCCCATTAGTATCCCAGATGACCCCATATGGAGCCAAGCCAGCAGTGATCCCTGAGCGGAGAGCCAAGAGTAACCCCTGAGCATAGCTAGGTGTGGCTCACAAACAAACAAACAAACAAAAAGAAGCACACAAACCTCTCTTCTCCAGAGCCTTTTCCTAGAGAAGCAAGGATGGTTGCCTCTCACAGTCACAGGTTGGAAGATGTGGCCCTTCTCCAAGTCTAAGCCTCTGGCTCCTCGTGGCCACCATACCTTCAACTCCATAAGTCCAAGAGAGATCCACTCTTGTTTGGGGATGCTACTTGTTTCTAGAAGTATCTGGAAGGCTCCTTCCATAGGAAGAGGGTGGGTACCTACATCACACTGATTGTCCCTCTGAATTTTAGCATACACTGACACTCCACACTCAGACTGCCACATTTTCCTGTACAGAGGAGCTTTTGGAATTTATAAACAAAGACTGTACTAAGACCATTGTTTCCCTGGGGACTGGAAAAGAAATCCCATTGGACAATGCCCCTTTGTGCTACTACTCTCCTCATGTGGTGCCTCCAAATGACTACTTGATTATGTGGTTTTTAATCAATGAGACAGTATTTCATTCCAAAGTCATCATTTAACCAAACCTCTATGATTGAACACTAATTGTGATTTTCACATCAAAATAACTACTCACACATAACTCCATGTGCCTCTAATGGTCTACATACGTACATGTGGGGTTAAGGAAAAGGATATGGGTGGGCTTTTGTTGTTGAGATTGTTGTTTTACGGCCCAACAGATTATCTTTAACTTTCTATTTAGAAACAAGTATAGAGTCAGGAAATCCAGAACTGGTGGAAAGCCCCCTGGGTCCCTATGCGCCGCTTCCTCCGATGGGTGCCATATCGCCTGATCAAAACAAATGCCACAGACCTGGGAGTTCTCAAGGGTCTCGCTGCACACTATCAGTTTATCTTCCCAAAATGTTCCTCGCTACTTTAAATAAAAGCTGCAGCAGCTGAGAATGACTTTTTATCTTTGAAGATGAAAGTTCAAAGTCAGGGGGACGGTTCAACAGCTGTGGCACCAGCCTTGCATGTGGGTGACACCAGCCTGAATCCCCAGAACTGGGTATGATCCCTTGAGCACCACAAAGGATCACCCCTGAGCATTGCTGGAAAGTTACACCCCAACACACAAAAAATTAAATTTTATTTTCATTTTTAGAAATCTTTTTAAAGCATTTTGTGGCTTCTTTAAAAATTAATTCCTCCGCCTCCCCCAGATGGAACCCCGGTGATCAGAAGCCTCTACAAGCACAGCTCGAGTATGTGGGAACTAGGACTTTTTCTCAAAACCGCGCGGCCGCTTATGCGGCCGCGCGACATCTCTCTATATACAAAGTGATCAATGGGAAGTAAACCACCCAACCTTTCTCCCTGAAAATCAGAGTTAAGTTTGGAGCATGGCCACAGCCCCAGAAACACAAGGACTTAATGCAGAAACCAGCAGCTTGGAGCAGAAAAGTGAAAGGACTATGCGTTAATCCAGGCCATCATGTCTGCCTGGAGGGGAAAGGGTGTTGCCCCATTCGCCCTCTCTTCTCTGGAAAGAAGGATGGCGGCGGCATGAGAGCCTTGTGGACAGCAGGTATGAGCCAGGGGTGTGGGGGCGACTAAAACCTCATGGGAAGGGGAGCGTTCCGATCTGTCCTTCACACCCTACCGAGGTCACCAGTTGCCCCCCACAAGCGGCTCCCCAGCACGGCCACAGCCCCAGAAGCACAAGGACTTAATGCAGAACCCAGCAGCTTGGAGCAGAAAAGTGAATGGACTATGCGTTAATCCAGGCCATCATGTCTGCCCAGAGGGGAAAGGGTGTTGTCCCATTCGCCCTCTCTTCTCTGGAAAGAAGGATGGCGGCCGCATGGGAGCCTTGTGGACAGCAGGTATGAGCCGGGGGTGTGGGGGCGACTAAAACCTCATGGGAAGGGGGGTGTTCCGGTCCGTCCTTCACGCCCTACCGAGGTCACCAGTTGCCCCCTTTGAGCGGCTCTCCAGCACAGCCACGGCCCCAGAAGCACAAGGACTTAATGCAGAACCTGGCAGCTTGGAGCAGAAAAGTGAACGGACTATGCGTTAATCCAGGCCATCATGTCTGTCCGGAGGGGAAAGGGTGTTGCCCCATTCACCCTCTCCTCTCTGGAAAGGAAGATGGCGGCCGCATGGGAGCCTTGTGGACAGCAAGTATGAGCCAGGAGTGTGGGGGCGACTAAAACCTCATGGGAAGGGGGGTGTTCCACTCTGTCCTTCACGCCCTACCGAGGCCACAAGTTGCCCCCCACAAGCGGCTCTCCAGCACGGCCACAGCCCCAGAAGCACAAGGACTTAATACAGAACCCAGCAGCTTGGAGCAGAAAAGTGAATGGACTATGCGTTAATCCAGGCCATCAAGTCTGCCAGAGGGGAAGGGGTGTTGCCCCATTCGCCCTCTCTTCTCTGGAAAGAAGGATGGCGGCTGCATGGGAGCCTTGTGGACAGCAGGTATGAGCTGGGGGTGTGGGGGCGACTAAAACCTCATGGGAAGGGGGGCGTTCCGGTCCGTCCTTCACGCCCTACCGAGGTCACCAGTTGCCCCCTTTGAGCGGCTCTCCAGCACAGCCATGGCCCCAGAAGCACAAGGACTTAATGCAGAACCCGGCAGCTTGGAGCAGAAAAGTGAACGGACTATGCGTTAATCCAGGCCATCAAGTCTGCCAGAGGGGAAAGGGTGTTGCCCCATTCGCCCTCTCCTCTCTGGAAAGAAAGATGGCGGCCGCATGGGAGCCTTGTGGACATCAGGTATGAGCCAGGGGTGTGGGGGTGACTAAAACCTCATGGGTCGGGGGGCATTCCAGACCGTCCTTCACGCCCTACCGAGGTCACCAGTTGCCCCCCACGAGCGGCTCTCCAGCACGGCCACGACTCCAGAACACAGAAACCAATTTCTTAACTATCTGACTTTCAGTAGAAATACTTCCAGGGTCAATAGGTAAAATAGCAGAAATCCAAAACCAACATTTAATTCTTGAACCCAGCTGTAGAAAGCAAATCACTTCACAATGCTTTTTCAGCATGTCTGATTTGGGGGGGGGGGTAACTCTAAATAATAGTGGTGAATCTTTTATTGAAACAGTGAATCTAATCAAAGCAGATAGAGTGTTAACTAGAATTCATCTGCCTCACAGGGACTGGGAGGGGTGGGGGTGGGGTTTTATTGGGGTTCTTCATGGTAAAAAATAAGTATTGGTAAAGAGAAATGTGTTTGATATTTGCATGACCGAGACCTAAACCTGAAAGCTTTGTAACCTTTCCCACAGTGATTCAATAAATAAATAAAAAATAAATAAATTTAAAAAATAAAAATAAAAATAAAAATTAATTCCTGGAAGATAGTGATCACTGTACTAATTAGAAGACTCTGGGAAGAAAAAAACTGGAAACCCACTGAAAAAGAATTAAACAATAAATGACTGGCTTTTGTAGTTGTGAGTCCTAAAGTAGAGCAAATTTCTCAAAACAATGGCCTCATCAATAAAACAAGCTGATGGCATCAATAACCCAGATATTTCCATCTCCTCTGATGTCGGGCAAGTCCCTTCCACCAGGTCCCTAGGAGTACAGGATGGCTGTACCCTCATGGGGCAATTGGCCGTACCCTCATGGGAGCAGATGGCCATACCCTCACGGGGCAGATGGCCGTACCCTCACGGGGCAGATCACTGTACCCTCACAGGGGCAGAATGGCTATAATACAGCCTGGTCAAACCTAGCAAGTTCAGAAGCCACCAGCTAACATTGTTGTGTGTCATTTGCCTGAATCCCATCACCCACCCATTCCTTTATTAATCACAGCTAAGAACAGGATTCAAGTGTCTCCTGTGGGATATGTGAGAGGTCCCAGCTTGGACCCTGCCCCAAGCGCTCAGGAGCGAACCCCAAGCACACAGCCAGGAGTAGCCCCTGAGTACCACCACCAGGTGTGGTCTAAGAACCAAAAACAAACAAACTGTGTGAGGAGGTTGTTTGTTTTTTTGGAGTGAGGGCACAGCCAGCAGTGCTCCTGGATTGTTCTCAGCCCTGTGCTCAGGGATCATGCATGGCAGTGCTCCAGGGACCATATGTTGTGCCAAAGATTGAACCCAGGTCGACTGCACGCAAGACAAGTGACCTATCCACTATACTAGCTCTCCACTGTGAGCAGGAGCCCTGCCCACTATACTATACTATTTCTTCAGCCCAATAAATAAAATGTTTTTTCCTGGATTAATCAGGGGTACCCACAGACCTGGCTAGGAATGGATGTTAGTGAAGCAACTAGACCTTTTACTACAATTAGAATGGCTTTAAATGTACCAATTTATTTGAACTACATGATACTTCTATAATATTATATTTATATTATTGTTTATCCATCAACACGGTACCTCTCACTTAGACAAGTTTTCTGCTTTTCTAACATGAATTCTCAATAAGAGCTTATAGTTTTCTTCTTTGGAGTGGGGAGGATAAGCCTCTCTCAGCAGTTCTCAGGGCTTACTCCTGGCTCTGAGGTCACTCCCGGTAGTGCTCAGGGCCCATATATAGTAAACTGGAGTTGACTGCGTGCAAGGAAAGCACTTCACTCTTGTGCTTCTCTATCTTCCCCCAAGGTCTGTCATCTTCTTCACAAATGTATGTGTACTTGCTTTATAAATCGATCACTTAATCACTTAATCACTTAACTTCCCGTTAGTCGTCGATTTGCTCGAGCGGGCGCCAGTAACGTCTTCATTTGTCCCTGTCACGAGCTAGTGTAGCCCAATGGCATCTGTTCGCTCCGGGAACATGAAGGGCCTCAAACCGATCGTTCATGATCTTGACGAAGAAGTCTGACCATCTGGTAGGTGGGCGGCCACGCGGTCTTTTGACATCCCGTGGAATCCAGTCGATAACAGCTCTAGTACAGCGGTCGTCTTTAAATCTCATTATGTGACCAGCCCATCTGATTTTCAACACCTTGGCAAATGAGACAGCATCCCTGATTCTTGATCATCGACGGATGTCAGAACTCTGGATTCTTTCTCTCATTTGAGTGAAACGTGATATTCCAAGCATAGCTCTTTCTATTCTTCTTTGGGAGACCTGAATACCATTCTCATCTTGTTTGCGTAGGGCCCAGGTCTCTGAGGCATATGTTAATGCAGGAAGAACAGTGGAATCAAAGAGATGTGCCCGGAGCCGGAGGTTCTTCGTCCTCTTAGCTATTTCTTCGATGTTCTTGAAGGCGTTCCAAGCCGCTCTCTTCCTTCTGCGCAGCTCAGGTGCCAGGTCATTTGTCATGTTGACCTCTCGACCTAGGTACACATAGCTGTTGCATTCAGAGATGGTCGTTCCATTGAGAGCGAATGGGGCGTCAGGAACAAGGCTGTTTCTCATAAACATTGTCTTCGTAAGATTCAGCTGTAGTCCTACCTTTCCACACTCACGGTCAAAGTCAGCCAGCATTTGTGCCGCTTGGCTGATGTTTGGTGTTATTAAAACAATGTCATCAGCAAAGCAGAGGTGGTGTAGTTGCCGACCATCTATCTTCACTCCCATTCCTTCCCATTCCAGTCGTCGCATGATGTTCTTGAGGGTGGCACTGAAGAGTTTCGGTGAAATGGTATCACCCTGCCACACCCCTCTCTTGACATCAACGATCACTTCTTTGTAGAATGGTGAGATCCTGGTAGTGAATCCGCAATACAGCTCACAGAGGATCCTGATGTATTGGGCTTGAATGCCCTGATTGGCTAGGGCTTCAATGACTGCTTCCGTCTCAACAGAATCAAAGGCCTTCTTTAAATCAATGAACGTTAAACAGAGCGGCATCTTGAACTCCCGAGAAACCTCAATGAGCTTGGTTATGGTGTGGATATGGTCGATGGTGCTGAATCCTTTGCGGAACCCTGCTTGCTCGCATGGTTGTCCTTCATCTAGTGTTCTGCCAATCCTATTTAGGATGACTCGAGTGAACAACTTGTAGATGACAGACAATAGGCAGATCGGGCGATAGTTGCCAATGTCATGGATGTCTCCCTTCTTGAACAGTAGTACGGTCCTGCTGGTTTTCCATTGGGACGGAACCTTGCATTCAGACAGGTAGCGAGTGAAGAGCCGAGCCAGTGTATTGATGAGTACTGACGGCAGGTTCTTCAGGTGTTCAGGTCTGACCTTGTCTGGGCCGGGTGCTGTTTGTTTCTTTACTGACGAAATGGCGTGTCGGATTTCGGAAGGGAGAACATTGGGAACGACATACCCATCCTGTGGAATTTGGTATGTCGGCAAGTGGACATAGCTATCGAAGAGATTTGAGTAGAAGTCATGGATAATCTTCTCCATTGCCGTTCTGGAGGATGTGATGGATCCATCAGGACGTCGGAGGGCAGTCATCTTGGTCTTGTAGTTGGCAAAGGACAGGAGGGCATTCCGAATACTTTTCCCGGCTTCTGCCGCATCTACCAGTACTTCTGCTCTTCTCTCTTTGAGGTCTTCCTTGATCGCATCTCTGCACTGCTTTGCGAGCTCAGACGTTAGCTTGCGGTTGCCTGAGGCATGCGCCAAACCACGCTGGCGAATTAGCTCAAGAGTTTTCGAAGATAGGCGATTTTTTGTGGCTATCTCTCTCTTGGCGTTCCTCGCACATTCATGGAGGTGCTGAACCAGTCAATCGTATTCCTCGTCAATGTTGTCAACAATGTTAAATCGATCTAACTCTAAAACAATTTTATTTAGAATTCTCTCATGAACATGATCTTATTTGTTAATCTTCCACCTGGTTGGACGATGTGAGAGGTGGGGACGTGAGTGGTGTGGGTCAGACGTAAGCTCTGGGGTTGGGTGCGCTGGGTCACACCTGAGAGTGCTCAACCCTCGGTGACCCCATACAAGACAAGTTTCTTGTTTTTTGTGCAACCTCTCTGACCCCTGCCTTAAAACAAAAACAAAAATTAAACTTGCTTAAACAAGAAAGTGTATTGGTTTTTATAACAAGATCCTAGGCAGGATTTAGATCCAAGAAAGTGGCCCCCTGCCCTGGGTTCATTCCCAGAGAGTCTGCCCTCCAAGACCCAGAGAATAACAGTCCCAAGGAAGTCAGGAGAGCCTCCCGCGCCCAGGGCATCACCCCCAGTCAACAATGCTGAGCAGCCACTCTCCAAGGCGGTTCAGACCTCCGGAAAATATTTCTCCACGTTTCACATCCTCCAAATTAAAAATGACTGTTTGTAAATATTGTGCTATTGTGACCTTAGCGACAGACCTGTCTTCCAACTGCTGGGAAGATCTGCATGATGGAAACGCTGGCAAAAAAGAAATGACAAATTACCTTGTCAGATCCTTTCTCTTACAGAAGATAAATGCAATAAATTCTTGCATAATAAAGCATCTTTTTGGACATGTTCAGCACTTATCTTTCTTCTCTTTGATTTCTAATTTGTGGCTCTAGAAAACCATTTGCATCATACTTAAATTTCTTTTAATTTGTAGTTACAGATGTAACAGACTCAAAGAGTGACGTTTTTCTTTACATCGTAACTTAGGGTACCATTTAAGACTAAAATTAAGAAAAATAATATTTTCATTAAAATACAGGATTAAATTTTAGTAAGCTTAAAATTTCAAGAGATTATGTTTTAAACCAACTTTGTGTACTTTTATTAAAATGTACATTCGGTCATTATTTGTACTTCTTAAATACTAATATACCATTTAAAATATTTTGAAGGATAAGAAAAGTGGGGGAAGAATGGAACATCTAATCTTTCAAATTATTGCAGCTGCTTAAATTTATGTTTTTTAACAAATATATTCCAATGGGTAAATTTTGAATGACACTCAAATATTTTAAATCAGCCATAAATACGGAAATGAAGTGAATATTTTGATCATAGTAATAAAGTTAATTTTGCTGAACCACAGGGAAAGTAAATTTTCGAAATTAAACTATGATCTATTTGTTTCATTACTCTAAAATTGTAGCCAATAATTAGAAATCCCAGACATACACAGTTCTCTAGCCTTTTACTGGGTCTGGTTTATTCATGCAGGTAGGGGGAACTTCTGTAACATTTTCTGCAATACCTTCATTTAAAACTTAACATAGGACGGATGGGTCTTCCTTCTGCCTCTATGCCAGAATATCCAACCAAGGAAGGCCATGAATCCAGAGATTATCTGACCTGGTCAGTGAAGGATTTATGTATTTCCCTTAGAACAATGCTAACAGTTAAAACAAGAACATCCAGTGCCCTGCAGAGAACCCTGGCATATTTTCAGAATGGGGGTGAGTGGTCTGCCCCAGCCCACTATTCCCGGAAGCCCCAGAGCCCCACCCACCTCCTGAACCACTCATGAGATCCCAAAGTCTCTGGACCCACGACTACACATCTGTATCTATTAATGTTAATATTGCAGCTTGGTTATCTAATCAACTTTTATTCTAAAACCATACCAACAGTTGTGGCTTTTTTCTACATTAAAAAAAAAGAGCAGCACGTTGGAAACAAAGATAGTTACTAATTTTGCAATTTTTTTTGCCTTTCTAGTTAGGTAGTGTTATAAAATAGAATGACAATCGCGTCTCCAGCTTTATAGTTTGAGTTTTTGTTTGCTTATTTCTTGTTTGGGAATCACATCTGGCAGTGCTCAGAGCTTACTTCTGGTTCTGTGCTCAGGCTTGAGGAACCTTGTACCCAGGGTTGAACCAGGGTTGGTCACATGCAAGGCACCATCTTTTCCGATGTACCATCCCTCCAGTTTCTGGACTGATTTTTTTTTTCGCTTAATTTTTTAAAAATTTATTTATTTATTGAATCGCTGTGGGAAAAGTTACAAAGCTTTCAGGTTTAGGTCTCGGTCATGCAAATATCAATCACATTTCCCTTTACCAATACTTATTTTTCACCACGAAGAACCCCAATAAACCCCCACCCCCCACCCCCCCCAATGCCTGTGGGGCAGATGAATTCTAGTTAACACTCTATCTACTTTGACTAGATTCATTGTTTCGATAAAAGTTGTGCCATTATTATTATTAGACTTTACCCCCCCCCCAAATCAGCCATGCTGAAAAAGCATTGTGAAATGATTTGCTTTCTACAGCTGGGTTCAAGAATTAAATGATGTTGCGTGGCCGCAATAGCGTCCGCGCAGTTTTGGATATCTGCTATTTTATTTATTAACCCTGGAAGTATTTCTACTGAGAGTCAGATAATTAAGATATTGGTTTCTGTGCTTCTGGGGCCTTGGCCATGCCGGTGAGCCTCTCGTGGGGGGCAACTGGTGACCTCGGTAAGGCGTGAAGGACGGGCCAGAACGCCCCCCCCCCCCGCCCCCGTCCCATGAGGTTTCAGTCGCGCCCCACCCCTGGCTCAGACCTGCTCTCCACAAGGCTCCCATGCGGCCGCCATATTTCTTTCCAGAGAGGAGAGGGCGAATGGGGCAACACCCTTTCCCCTCCGGGCAGGCATGATGGCGCGGATTAACGCATAGTCCGTTCGCTTTTCTGCTCCAAGCTGCTGGTTTTCTGTATTAAGTCCTTGTGCTTCTGGGGCCGTGGCCGTGCCGGAGAGCCGCTCATGGGGGGCAACTGGTGACCTCGGTAGGGCGTGAAGGACAGGCCGGAACGCTCCCCATCCCATGAGGTATGGACTGATTTATTTTTAATTATACTTTCTTTTGCCTTTTTGATTGTATAATTTTGCATTCCCAAAGAAATGATAGACTATCTGATTCAAAAAAAAAAAGAAGAAGAAATTATCGATAGTGGTAAGGTAAAGGTAAAGGCCCTCCCGTTGATCGTCGATTTGCTTGAGCGGGCCCAGTAACGTCTCCATTGGAGACTTTGTTGTTACTGTGTCTGGCATATCGAATACTCTCGGTAGCTTGCCGGGCTCTCCGAGAGGGGCGGAGGAATCGAACTCGGGTCGGCCATGTTGGCCGCTTGTAAGGCGAACGCCCTACCCGCTGTGCTATCGATAGTGGTAACAGCAGATTTTTTTGTTGTTATTGTTTGTTTGGGGGCCATATTTGGCAATGCTCAGAGATTCCTCCTGGTTCTTTGCTCCAGGAATCACTCCTGGCATTGCTTGGAGAACCATATGGATGTCCTTACCCGCTGTGCTATCTCTCTGGCCCCTGGCAGCAGAATTATCTTATTCTTAGCTTGTATTGGGTTTCCCTTCACTATTTTATCATTAAATATCATATTGAGATTGACTTAATATAGTGGTTGGTATTCCCATGTCAAGTCTTTCCAAAACCATATGGCCAGTTTTCCCTGGCAAATTTAGGCAAGCTTTTGGTTTTTGTGGAACATGGGCACTACCACTGTATGCAGATAATAAGTCAGGAACAAACAAGAAAATTTCATATATAAGCAAATTCAGATCCCCACTGATCTGCATGACCGAATCTGCCTCACCACTTAAAGCTTACAAGTGTCTGCCATTAAGGCTGTCTAAACATCAAGTTCTGATTATAAATTTAATCTCTTTTCCTGTTTCCTTTGTTATTTTTATTGGGGGAACGCTAGAAGTTTATAATAGGTACATAATAAGCATGTAAGTTTGTTGTGAGTGGGTAATCAGATTTTAATATTTATGGCCTATATTTTGTGCAGGTTTATTTCATTTCACCACAGAAAAATGAACAAAGTGTGTTTACTAAAGGAGTTGAAAGTTGTCAGGAGAACCAGTAATAAGAAACAGTTTTGTGAGACATAGTCAAATAAGATCAGTGAACAAGGCAGCAAAGGTCTCTGTTCATTAGCCATCTTATCACCACGAACTGGCACATAGTGCTCAGTATGCATTTGGTTAAATATATTCACAAATGTATGAAACTGTTACCTGAACTTAAGTAATTAGAAAGTATGTATTACAGAGTTCAAGTTATATGTGATTTTAAGAGACCAACAAGGAAATATTTATTTAACCTAGCAGAACATAATCCTGAAAGTGGCCCAGAAGTAAATAAGACCTAAATTAACAACAGTTCTTCTGGACAGAGCAGTTGTCCTTATCTTGTCCCTCCCCCAAAACACCTAACCCTTACTTTCTTTACAGGCAAAATGGAGTGTGCTCCAGTGGGCCAACCAAGGAGGGAATTTATTACTCATTCTGTTTCCCATTCTGGCGCAACCCACTCTCTCTGAAATGCACTTCCCCGTTCTCTTCCTCTGTGAAAGCACTTTTGGGTAGCTGTGCAGACAAGATAGATGCCTTGACGACATGGCTTTGCCCTCGTCCAATCTCCTAGCTCGTTGTCATCAAGGCTCTGGACATGTCACTCTGTCATTCTATGGAATAGAAGGCCGTGGAAGCAGCCCCTCACTGTTATAATATGCAGAGTCCTAAGAAATTCCTGTGGTTTAGTTCTCCACCTAAGATAAGCAGTAGACATTGAGACTGATGAATTATGTCTGCCCTGCTCTGGTGCCAACCAGAGTGAAGGAATGACCACACCGGAGACAGCCATCAGGCTTCATATCGACTTCTTGCAATCACTGAAGGTTTGGTTCTATTGTTGCTCAGGGATCAGTCCAACAAGAGACATGGGGATAGGTGGAGAAACAGTTTTATTGGCAACAAGTCAGCAGGCTGGAAGCTGGCAAACTCATTCTCAAAGCAATCAATCACCTTGTCTAAACAAGAAGGAAATTTTGATAGGAAAAGAGAACATGAAATCTGATTTTCAAAATAGTAGTTAGGCACATGAGAAAATGCTCTACATGACTAATCATCAGAGAGATGCAGATCAAAACCACAATGAGATATCATTTCACACCACAGAGACTGGCCCACATCCACAAGAACAAAAGCAACCGATGCTGGCGCGGATGTGGCGAGAAAGGGACCCTCCTTCACTGCTGGTGGGAATGCCGGCTGGTCAAACCCTTTAGGAAAACAGTATGGACGACTCTCAAAAAATTAGAATTTGATCTGCCATTTGACCCAGCTATAGCACTCCTGGGAATATATCCCGGAGAGGCAAAAAGGTATAGTCGAAGTGACATCTGCAATTGTTTGTTCATTGCAGCACTCTTTACAATAGCCAGAATCTGGAAAAAACCTGAGTGCCCAAGAACAGATGACTGGTTAAAGAAACTTTGGTACATTTACACAATGGAGTACTATGTAGCTGTTAGAAAAGATGAAGTTATGAAATTTACATACAAGTGGTACTACATGGAAAGTATCATGTTAAGCGAAATGAGTCAGAAAGAGCGGGATAGACACAGAAAGATTGCATTCATCTGGGGAACATAAAGCAACAAAAAGGGAGATTAACACCCAGGAATGGCTGAGATTAGTACCAGGAATTTTGCTCCATGAATGGAAGGCCAACCACAGGCTCTAGGTGAAAAGGAAGCTCAGATAGAGAAGAGAGTACCAAATGAAGGGTGTTGTGAGGGCCCTCCCAGGGTGGGAGAAGCATGCTAAAAGTAGTCGATAGACCAAACATGATTGCCACTCAAAGCCTCTCTTGCAAAACACAGTACCCAAAAGAAGAGAGAGAGAACAAGGGGGAATACCCTGCCACAGAGGCAGGATGGGACGGGGGGGGGGGGATGGGGGGGGGATGCTGGGACCCGTGGGGATGGATGACGGGCACTGGTGGAGGGATGGGCACTTGATCATTGTATAACTGAAACCCAAGCACAAAATTTGTAAGCCTATAACTGTACCTCATGGTTTTTCACTAATAAAAAAAGAAAAAAAAAAAGAAACGTAAAAAAAAAAAAGTAGTTAGACCAGTGGGTGATCAATAACCTCATTCAGCAGCATTTCCTTTTGATGCAAATGAAGATTTCTGATTAAGGGGTAAGGTCCTTGTTTTGCATGCAGCAGGCCCCAGCACAGTCCTCAGCACCCAAGTGCTTCCCTGAGCATCCAGGAGTGAACCTGGGCACCAGTGGATGTGAAACCATGCCTATTTCCCGTCCACTGCCAGAGGAGTTTCTTATTCTTTGAAAAATATAAAATGGGCATTCTCAATGTTTATAACCATCCTAATAAAAAAGATTTTCCAGTTTCTAATTTTGCATTCAACTCTTTGGATTGGTTTCATTCTTACCTCACTCAAGAATGTTTCTTTCCATTATACATAAAATAAAATAAGTTCTGTCTCTATCCCTGACCACTAACCTAATACTGCACTTCATTTTCCTCATTTCCTCATCCTATTTCTGTTCTTTTAAAATGTTTCAGCATTAATGACTGTCTTGTTTACTTATTATGTCTGACTCCATTTGGAGAGATCAGTGCTAAGAGTATATTTTATCCAGCACGTTCATAGGCATTTCCTGATGCTTTGAACATAGTAGGTGAACAATAAATAAACTAAATAGATGAATTCACCCAAGTCTTTTTGCTAGTATGTTTTTATTGGTGAATCACCGTGAGGTACAGTTAGACTTACATACTTTCATGCTTGTGTCTCAGTCATACAATGCTCGAGTACCCATCCCTCCACCAGTGCCCATTCTCCACCAGCAATGATACCAGTATCCCTCCACTCCCCGACCCCATCTCCCACCGCCCCACCCCACCTCTGTGGCAGAACATTCCCTTTTGTTCTCTCTCTCTTTTTGGGTATTGTGGTTTAAAATAGAGGTATTGAGCGGCCATCATGTTTGATCTATAGTCTACTTTCAGCACCCATCTCCCATATCAAGTGGGTCCTCCAACCACATTTTACCTGGTATTCCCTTCTCTGAGATGCCTTTTCCTCCAGCGTGTGAGGCCAGCTTCCAAGCCGTGGATCAAACCTCCTGTACTTATCTCTGTTATTTTTGGGTACTAGTCTCCCATTCTGTTATTTTTTATTCCACAGATGAGTGAAATCTTTCTATGTCTATCTCTCTCTTTTTGACTCATTTCACTTAGCATAATACTTTCCATGTTGATCCACTTATATGCAAAGGTCTTGACTTCATGTCTTCTAACAGCTGCATAGTATTCCATTGTGCAGATGTACCAAACTTACTTTAATCAGTCATCTGTTCTTGGGCACTCAGGTTTTTTACAGATTCTAGCTATTGTAAACAGTGCTTCAATGAACATATGAGTGCAGATGTCATTTCTACTATACTTTTTTGCTTCTCCAGGATATATTCCCAGAAGTGGTATTGCTGGGTCAAAGGAGAACTCCATTCCTAATTTTTTAAGAATCATCCATAGTGTTTTCCAAAAGGGTTGAACCAGTCAGCATTCCCACCAGCCATGTAGGAAGGTCCCTTTCTCCCTACATCCACGCCAACACTGGTTGCTTATGTTCTTTTTGATGTGTGCCTGTCTCTGTGGTATGAGGTGGTATCTCATAGTTGTTTTGATCTGCATCTCCCTGATGATTAGTGATGTAGATCATTTTTTCATGTGCCTTTTTGCTATTCGTATTTCTTTCTTGAGAAAGTTTCTGTTCATTTCATCGCCCCATTTTTTGATGGGGTTGGATGTTTTCTTCTTGCAGAGTTTAATCAGTGCCTTGTATACTTTTGTTGATATGATGGATTATGTTGATTGATTTCTGAATGTTAAACCATCCTTACATCCCAGGATGAATCCCACTTGGTTATGGTGTATGATCTTTTTGATGAGTTGTTTGATTCCATTTGCTAATATTTTGTTCAGGATCTTCACATCCGTGTTCATCAGGGATATTGGCCTATAGTTTTCTTTATTAGTGGTATCTTTGTTTGCTTTTGGAGTAGGGAGATATGTACCTCATGGAAACTGAGAGTTTCTGTTTTTTTTATTTCCTGGAGAAGCTTGAGGAGAACTGGCAAAAGGTCTTCTTTAAATGTTTGGAAGAATTTGCTAGTGAAACCATCTGGGCTGGGCTTTTGTTTTTGGGAACACTTTTGATTACAATTTTAATTTCCTTTATATTATTTGGTTTATTCAGGTATTCCAGGTCTTTTTGGTTCAGTCTTGGGAGATTATAGGAATCCAGGAATTTAACCATTTCTTCTAGGTTCTTTTTTTCATGGCATACAGACTCGCAAAGAAGTCTCTGATGATCTTTTAAATTTCATTAGTTTCTGTTGTGATGTCCCCTTTTTCATTTCTGATTTGGTTTATTAGGGTTCTCTCTCTTTCTTTGTGAGTCTTGCTGGTGGTTTATCAATCTTGTTTGTTTCCTCTCCGGGCTAGAGCGATAGCACAGCGGTAGGGCGTTTGCCTTGCACGCAGTCAACATGACCGACTCAAGTTCGATTCCTCCACCCCTCTCGGAGAGCCCGGCAAGCTACCGAGAGTATCTCGCCCGCACGGCAGAGCCTGGCAAGCTACCCGTGACGTACTTGATATGCCAAACACAGTAACAACAAGTCTCATGATGAAGACGTTACTGGGCCCACTTGAGCAAATCAGTGAACAACAGGAGGACCGTGACCATGACCGTTTGTTTTCTCAAAGAACCAGCTCTTGGTTTCATTGACCTTTCAGATTTTTTTTTTGGGTTTCCATGTCATTAATTTCTGCTCTAAGTTTTATTATTTCTTTCCTTTGACCGGGTTTGTTGGTTGTTTTCTAAGACCTTGAGCTGTGAAGTCAAGTTATCTATGGTAGGTTCTTTCTTCCTTCCTGAGGAATGCTTGCAAAGCTATAAATTTTCCTCTTAACACAGCTTTAGCTGCATCCCAAAGATTCTGGTAGCTTGTCTTCATTCTCATGAGGATGTTTTGTAAAGAAAGTCAATGAGCAATGAGAACTAGCAGCCCAGAATTTAGAAGTTCATGATCTACTATGTTCCAGTCTCATATCGTGATTAAAACACTACTTTTAGATTTTTCAATTACTGTACTATTGTACAATGCTAATAACCCTATATTCGCTTTCAGATCCTTTGTATTTTTCTATAATTGGTTAGAGCTATAGCACAGCGGGTAGGGCTGCCGCAATGTCCACTGAGACATCTGCTAACCACGACTGGCTCTGGGTGACAGAAGTGAGGTGCATTAGCCCTGCTTCTCAAGAGATACACTTTTGGAGGCCAGGGTAGAGTACTTGTCTTGGACTCAGAGACCGAAGTTCAATCCCCAACAGCACATATGTGTACGCTACACTTTTTAAGGACAGTATGGCAGAGGAGTGGCCGAGCAGGCACTGGGCTCATCTCCTGGGCTGCGCAAGACCATGACAAAGAGCAGCAGGCTGGCAGGCGGCACCCTCACATGGACTGTTAAAGACAATCAATCGTCAAGGCCACCATGACCTTTCACACGGAGTGCCACCAGGGCACCAGAACCCAAAGGAGAAAGAAACTGTCTTTGGAGTCTGGGGGCTCAGGCTGACTCTCAGAGACCCTCCGAGCTGACTGTCCTGAGGGAAGAGACACATGCCCAGCTGAAGAACCTGGAGCAAGCCCTTCGCCTGGAGAGCGACAGGACAGTGGAGAGCAGAGGCAGGAGACAGAGTGCGGAGACAGAGTGCGGAGACAGGGGGAGGGCATCCCAATCACATTTAGGTGGGGAGTGCTGGTGACAGCCAGAAGCCTGCAAGGGTTCCAGGCTACAGTCTCAGAAAATAACTCTAGCCTCAGGCTGGAAGGGCAAACCCCTGCAGCCCTTCGGTCTGGCTCCTGCAGCCTTCAGATAGCCTCAGTCACAGGACAGCATCTGTGACAGAACCTCAGGCCGTCACAAGCACAGCACTTGCTGACGGACAACTTGAACGTAACCTCCAGGCACTGACACAGGAGACGTGCATGAGGCCCATAGGTTTATTCAGGAGGAGCACAGGCTGCCTGGCTTCCTCGTGAGAGAAGCTCCTCTTTACCACAGTGAAGCCAAATACATCTTCCATCCCTGCCTATGTGCTCACTAGGGTTCCCCTCCTGAGGCACCTCAGGCCCCTGGACCCCACAGCTAAGCTGGCCCCTCTGGAGACAATTCTGTGCGGAAACTGCTGAGAGCTGCTGCAGCTCCTCCCTACCCCTCTGGTGTTCCTTCAGTCCCCCTGTTCCCTCCCTTGGCTGTGACTTCAGCAGAGGGCTGAGAAGTATCTGTGAAGGGGAACTGAGCTTTCTCTTGCAACCTCTATGGGGACTTGAGCCGGACATAAATGTGGGGACATTTGTTAATACACCAGATCTAAATAACTCACTTGAAGATTTCAAAGCCACAGTGCTCTCACAGTGCTCACTGAAATAAGAACATTAAATGAAATAAAAATTATAGTGAGAACAAAGAAGACCCAGCATCCCCATCTAACCCTACATCTTAAGGAGCAACAAATGAAACACAAAATCAGTAGAAGGAAAGGAAAAAAATGGAGCTGTCACTCAGGACATCACAGGAGAGCACTTTTCTTGGATGTGTGAGGCTCTGTGTTCAATTATCAACATCCCCCCCCTCCACACACACACACCACACACACACACACTAAAGTGGAAATAAATCACTTAATCACTTAATCACTTAACTTCCCGTTAGTCGTCGATTTGCTCGAGCGGGCGCCAGTAACGTCTCCATTTGTCCCTGTCGCGTGCTAGTGTAGCCCAATGGCATCTGTTCGCTCCGGGAACATGAAGGGCCTCAAACCTATCGTTCATGATCTTGACGAAGAAGTCTGACCATCTGGTAGGTGGGCGGCCACGCGGTCTCTTGACATCCTGTGGAATCCAATCAGTAACAGCTCTAGTCCAACGGTCGTCTTTAAATCTCATTACGTGACCAGCCCATCTGATTTTCGACACCTTGGCAAATGAGACAGCGTCCCTGATCCTTGATCGTCGACGGATGTCAGAACTCCGGATTCGTTCTCTCATTTGAGTGAAACGTGATATTCCAAGCATAGCTCTTTCTATTCTTCTTTGGGAGACCTGAATGGCATTCTCATCTTGTGAATGAAATAAATAGGGGGAAAAAAGAGTAATGCAAATGTGGAAATAAATAGGGGGAAAAAAGGGTAATGCAAAAGATCGATGATTCCAAGAACTGGTTTCTTGAAAGTATAAGCAAATTGACAAGGCCAGTGGAACGGGTGTGTGACTAAAGGAGGTGGGTGTGAGAGGTGAGAGGCATATCCTGTCTCCATGGACCATCAGGATAGTAAGTCTCTCCCTACACTGTCGGTGTCTCCAGCCAGAGTCCTTAATCGCTGCTCTGCTGATGTGAGAGTCAGAGACAGAGAAAAGACGAGCTGAGGAGTTCCACCTTTTCCCGCAGTTCACAGCCATGGAAGAGGGAGCAAGATTCCCCTCACCTCTCACACGTTCATTTCTCAAGTAGCTAGGAGAAGTGCAGCTGAGTGGAAAGCAGTCAAGGTAACATGTGAACTTTGCAAGGTGCAAGCTCCTGGAAACTCCAGGCGTGCAGGAGCTGAGCAACGACTGCAATGTTCTTTCCCCCACATCACCTCCCCACTCGACAGCTCCTACTCCGATGAGAAGCAGTAACACCACAGCAACTGAACCCCTGTGTGCGATTGAGGAGTTTGGCTTTGAAGGAACGTCAACTCAGATGATCACTTCACTTGCTATGAACACACTCAGAAAAATAGCACATGATCACCCTTAACTTCCGATATAAAAGCTTCTCTTATAGCACTAGCGTATGGGTTATCTCTGCAAGCATCTAAACATACAGATGAATGATGATGGAGGGAATATAAAAATTTAAAACCAATATTTCTATTAATATAGGCAAGGAATTCTGAGTGTTTTTAAAGACAAACAATTCTCTCAGAAGAGGAAAAAGAGAAGTAATTAGAAATGTATTAAGGTCTAAAAAGCTGTTTTTAACTTGTTTCCTAAGAAACCAAAATAGAACCGACAAGTACAACATCCAAAGCAGCTCAGCTCTACTTACTCTATAATTAAATTTTCCAGTTCAAAATTTTTAGAATCACTAATTTAAGGGGTGAAAAAAAATCTCTCCCATGAAGTTAAATTGAGTTCTCTGGTAAATTTTGTTTGTGATTCTTCTACCAATGAAAACAGACCTTCACAAACAAAAGAAACTGGCCATTCACTCTCACACTGGTTACTGAGATCATCAGCAGCCAACAGCACTCTCTAGCTCTTATGTAACAAAAAATAAGGTTGTCCTTTAAATTTGAGCAGCCAAATTTGCTAAACTTTTATAAATTCTGTCATAAATTTCAAAAATCTTACTTAACTCATGCTCTTCATTTTCTATTCCACTTGGTATATTCAGCATGGGGAGAAAAACTGTGCTTGAAAAGTAATATACATATCTGTACTTTTTTTAAAAAAGATCTTCTAAGTAGTCTTTGGAGAATGGAAGGGCTTGTTTGAGGCTGGACAGAGCAAAAAGGAAAGAAGAGCAAGAGGAAACGTCAAACACCTGAGTGGGGCAGAGGTCTTGAGAGGCAGCACGCGCAGGTTCACCAGTGCTCCCCATCATTCCCATGGCCGAGAAATGGCAAGGAAAGAAAAGCAGGTGAGCATGAGCAGAGCCTCCCCACCTCCTCCCCAGGAGTCCCCAAGCTTCAGAAAGAAGGATCAAGAGTGTGAAACTGTGTGGCTACTCCTTCCTCAGGCCTGTCCAAATCCTAACCTGTTGGGGTTCTCCCTGGCGCAGCTGCCTGACCCCGAGTCCAGGCTGGAGGAGGTGAAGCTGTTGCCGGGGAACTGGCATTCCCTGGAGATGAGCATGACTCTGTGGCCTTGCAGCTGCGGTGGCCGAGTTGGACGTCAGAGAAAGCCAACGGCTGTAGTGTTCCGTCCCACTTACTGTTCCACCCCTCCCCAAGCGCAGAGAAACCCTGAGACACACCTCATGACACTCTGAACCTGCTAGCACACACAAGCCACAGATTTCACCTTGCTCATCCCGACTCGTGATCTGCACATGATACATCCCTTTCTGCCCCTCTATAACCACTATTCTCCCCAATAAACTTTGTCATATGACTACAAGTCTATGACCAGTGTGGGTGACTGGCTCCATCAAACGCACGCAAGTCTGAGCATTGTCACCCTATGCTGACAAACTGTCTTCACATTCCCAGGGTCCAGGTATTTGCTGGTGGAGTACACTAACCTTTTGTGACATATATATATGTATATATATATGTATTATTACAACTGCCATGTAACCCCATCAACAGCCAAGATCCAGAGACTATAAAACCAAGCTTCTTAAAGCTTGTTATTGTCTATTATTATTGTTGTTATTCACAGTCACGGTCCTCCCATTGTTCATCGATTTGCTCAAGCGGCCCAGTAACATTGTGAGACTTGTTACTGTGTCTGGCATGTTGACTACCTCACGGGGAACTTGCCAGGCTCTGCCGTGCAGGCGAGATACTCTCGGTAGCTTGCCAGGCTCTCCGAGAGGGGCGGAAGAATCGAACTCAGGTCAGCCATGTTGGCTGGGTGCAAGGCAAATGCCCTACCCGCTGAGCTATTGCCTCGGCCCATTATTGTTATTATTATATTATAATTATATTTATATATAAAGGCCCCTCCCGTTGATCGTCGATTTGCTCGAGCGGGCCCAGTAACGTCTCCATTGGAGACTTTGTTGTTACTGTGTCTGGCATATCGAATACTCTCGGTAGCTTGCCGGGCTCTCCGAGAGGGGCGGAGGAATCGAACTCGGGTCGGCCATGTTGGCCGCTTGTAAGGCGAACGCCCTACCCGCTGTGCTATCGCTCCAGCCCTGGGTTCTCTGATAGCGAGAAATAGATAATAACAAGGTTATATTATAATATAATATTACAATATTATATTATATATTATAATATAATATATAAATATTATTAAATATTATATTAAATATTAAATATTATATTAAATATTATTATATTATATTATAATATAATATAATATTGTAATATTATATTATAATATAACCTTGTTATTATCTATTTCTCGCTATCAGAGAACCCAGCAAGCTACCGAGAGTATCTTGCCCGCATATATGCCTAACTGGGAATACCTGTAAAAGTGATTAGGGGCTGACCCAAAAGCCTCCATCCCTCTTGGAGAGTCCAGCAAGCTACTGAGAGTATCCTGCCCACATGGCAGAGCCTGGCAAGCTACCCGTACTTGGCGTACTCAATATGCCAAAAACAGTAACAATGATGGTCCTCATTCCCCTGACCCTAAAAGAGCCCCAATATGCCGTCAGGCTATACTAGCACGTGACAGGGACGAATGGAGATGTTACTGGCGCCTGCTTGAGCAAATCGATGAACAACGGGGTGATAATGATAGTGATATATGGTGTCTATTTATATATATATGATATAAATGACATCTGATATAGATGATATCACTGTCATGGTCCTCCCGTTGTTCATCGATTTGCTTGAGCGGGCCCAGTAACATCTCCATCGTGAGACTTGTTGTTACTGTATTTGGCATATTGAATACGTCACGGGGAGCTTGCCAAGCTCTGCCGTGCAGGCTAGATACTCTCGGTAGCTTGCCAGGCTCTCCGAGAGAGGCAGAGGAATCGAACTCAGGTCAGCCATATTGACTGCATGCAAGGCAAACGCCCTACCACTGTGCTATCGCTCCAGCCCATAGATGATATATGATGTATATATCATACCATCATAATACATATATAATGTATATTTACACTAGTTTTAATTAACATAAACTCAGAAGACATTTTTAGAAAAAAGCATCATACAACATTATGGCAAAAGAGAGAACTCAACAATGAGTGAGCACTCATCTTTGTATGAGTAGGCTAAGGTTCGACCCCTGGCATGACACTCCTGCAAGCCCTACTGGGAACAATCCTGAGCACTGAGCAGAGAGTATCCACTGAGCACTGCTGGGAGTAGGCCAAAACTAAAATCAAAACCAACCTCATCACCTTCTCCAGATGGAATCCCAATGACCATGAGCTTCTACAAGCATGGCTTCGGTATGTGGGTACCAGGACTATTTCCCGAACTGCATGGGGACCGCCCCAGTTCCCAGGCAACCTCTGATCCCGAAGTCACGCCCACAACCTACCCCAACACCATCATACAGCACACAGCAGTGAAGAAAACCGGCTGGTGGGCTCCACAACTCCGGGAGAATTCTCTGGGCCCCATACTGAGCCGATATCACCAGGATATCTGGGTAGGTGCTGTCTCCCCATCTTCTCCAGATGGAATCCCAGCAACCATGAGCTTCTACAAGCATAGCTCTGGTATGCGGGTACCAGGACTGTTTTCTGAACTGCATGGGGACAGCCCCAGTTTTTCATTTCCTGACATGCAAAGTGATCAATGGAAAGTAAATGATCTAGCGTTTGTCCCTGAAAAACAGGCTTGAATGTGGTGGGAAAATCTGAGCAAAATATAATGCCCAACCGAAATGCATCTGGACTGTGCATTTAACTATGGTGCTATGCCGCCCTAGGAGGGGAAGGGTGTCTGTCCCTCTGCCTGTACCCCCTTGTGGCGATAGCATGGTGGCCTGCATCTTTTAGAGCCTAATGAACAGCCAGGTATGAGACTGCATTGACAAGGCACGTGGGGCCTCAAGGGATGGGGAGGTGGTATCGGCCCTGCTCCCCGCCATGACAATGCTCTGGGTTGCCACCCTCAAAGGCCTCCTCTGGCTTCTGAATGACCATGATCCCAGAGGCAAACATACCAATCTCAGAATCCAAGGGCTTCTGGTAGTAATCCCTCTAAGTTTATTACTAAAATATCAGAAATCCAAATTCGCATGGCCGCTATTGTTGCCACACGACATCATATGCTCTTCATAATGAGCAATAGAAAAAAAATTATATAACGATGTCTTTTTGGAAGGTCTGAATGTTAGGGAAAATTCCAAATAATAATGTTGGGTCTTTTGTCTTAATATTGAATGTGATCAACACACACAGAGAGAGAGAGAGAGAGAGAGAGAGAGAGTAAAGTGGAAATCTGCCACACAGGTGGGGGGTGGGTGGGAGACGGGGTATACTGGGGTTCTTGGTGGTGGGAAAGTGCGCTAGTGAAGGGACGGGTGTTTGATCATTGTACGACCGACCAAGACTTGAACTGAAAGGCTTTGTGACTATTTTCACGATGATTCAATAAATTAAAAAATAAATAAATAAAATAAAAAACCAACCTCAAGATGTTATGAACCTTGGCAGGGAGAATGGGGTGGAGTTGGCAGGAGGGATCCTGGGAACACTGGCGGTGAAGAATGGGCACTAGTGGTGGGATGGGTACTTGATCATTGTATGGTTGAAACATAATCACGCAAGCTTACAAGTTTGTAAATCTATTTTATGGTGATTCATTAAAAAATAAAAAAAAGATTTTAGAAAGATGTTATGGACTTTTCCCAGTATACAATCTGTCCAAAATATCTAAAGTAACATAAATATAGCGTGGATAGTATGAAACTTAAGCAGGCCAGTAATTATTTACCCAGCATTCTAATGTAGGACCAAGTAAAGATAAGTAAACATACATTATGTCAATAATGTCAACAAATTAGAAACAACAGTGCATGTGTTGGGGAAGCACAGTGGGAGGGGGAGTTTCCATAGACTGCCCCCCCAAATCAAGGAAACAGGTACAAATAAAAACCAGACAGACTCAACAAAGTGGAAAAGAATTATGCACAGGACTGGAACTTTTGTTATTGACACAAACAGCACTACTTATGTTAACTGGTCCGCAAAGATCTGTCACTGGGATTTTAGAAAGGAGTTATCAAGTTGCCAAGAAAAGATGAACCTTTGCTAAAAAGCTTATAATTGAGGAGAAATTGGAGCAACAAAAGACTCTGAGAGAGGATAAATACTTTGCCTAAAACATTTTGGGTAGAAAAGTAAAACTTCAGTAGCATTCTTAATGAGCTCTATCATGCAGAAAAATCAAATTTCACAAATATCATAAGAAGTGAAAATGGTGCCCAAACAAACACACATTGGTGTGTCCCACCTATGTTTGACTTGGTTGCCCATCTTGTATGCCACTCAAGTGAACACATACAAAACAAATTTTGCCTTTGTGACATCTGTACTAGCCAGAATTCAGCAATACACAGTCTCATTGCCAACAGCCATAGACACAGTCAGACGACAAGGAATGTATTATATAAAAATCGTCCCGACACACAAATGAACCTTGGACCCGAGCAACTTGCTGCAGAGATGGCCCGGGACTTTGCAATAGGCCATTTCTGCTGGGCTGCTCCAGATGGGGGCAGGCGCCGACCCTTCATCTGCCCTCTAGGAACTCCGTCAGCCGCCATTTCCTAGAAGTCAGCAATAAGCTCCAGGTTCGAGGGTGGTGGTGCCAAACACCAGGCCTCACAGGACAGGGCACTCCTCCTTCCCCCCCCCCCCCCCAGTTCCAATGGGACTCTGAGAAGATGCCATACCCGGCCACCATCTACTTAAGTTCCCACACACCCATGATCCAGAGACACATAAAGGAACCTCAGACCTGAGCAACTTGCTACTGCAGCGACCTCTTCAGATCCTAATTATTAAAATTTTAGAATTCCTAGAGCACACGGCCACTTTGTTACTGCATGACATTATATTGTGTCCATAACAAGCAATACAAAACACATTGTCTAGCATTGCCTTTTTCAGCAAGTATGAGTGGTGGTGGAACTAGTCTCGAAATATTAAAGGTAACTAAAGTAGAAAAAGAGTATTGTACAAATTTTCTGCCACACAGACAGGGGGGAGGTGTAAAAAAAGGGGGAGGGAGTTACTGGGGATTTTGGTGGTGGAAAACGTGCGGTGAAGGAATGGGTGTTTGATGACTGTATGATTGAAACTCAAACATGAAAGCTGTGTTGCTCTACCTCATTTTTTAAAAACCCATGGTGTGGTGGGGGGGGGGGAATCATTCTCTACAGAACACCACAAAGATGTCTCCCTACCCCGTGCCAGGCTTATTTCACTGGTGCACCTCACAGGGGGCAGGAGTGTACCTCCACCTGCCCCCCAAAGAACCCTGGCAGACGCAAACTTCCAGAACCCAATCACCACCACACTCACTGCTGATCTTCACAGGCCCACTTGGCACCCCCAACGCATAAGATTGAATCTGTTGAAAAACCCAGGTATGTGGGACCAGTGATTGAAATCTCCAGACTTTCGATGTCGGGAATGGGCCCCTCCTCCCCTCTCCCTGTGCTTCTGATTTCCTGGTATTCGCACCCATGAACTGCCTCTGAATGCTACTTAAGCACATTAACGACCATGATCCAGACTCACAAATGAATCTCAGAAGAGAGCAGGACACCACAAAGATGCTTCCAGACTCCAAAATTACCATCTGGTTAAAAACATTTAACTCCAGTTCTAGTACCCTATGAAAAAATTTTAGAATCCCAGAAGCAACATCTCATACAGTTATGTCACTGATATACCAAAGTAGCATACCACATTTGATGGGGTGTAAGATAGAAGATAAGCAATCTTGATTACAAAATATATAGACATATATATACATATATATATATGTATGCACACAAGACTCAAGCTCTTAACATGTTAATGATCTCTCATCACTGTCACTGTCACTGTCCTCCCATTGTTCATCGATTTGCTCGAGAAGGCCCAGTAACGTCTCCATTGGAGACTTTGTTGTTACTGTGTTTGGCATATTGAACACATCACGGGTAGCTTGCCAGACTCTGCCGTGCGGGCGGAATACTCTTAGTAGCTTGCCGGGCTCTCCGAGAGGAGCGGAGGAATCGAACTCGGGTTGGCCATGTTGGCTGCGTGTAAGGCATATATATGCCCTACCACTGTGCTATCGCTCCAGCCGGGTTTAATGGCTCCAAGATGAGATACAACAATTTTCACACACTTTCCTTTAAGGAAAACTTTTTGGATCATTTTTAATCAATTATTGATAACAAACAATACAAAATAAATTATTTAGCATCTGCCTTTGGGGCAAGGTTTGGGTGGTGGTGGGAAAACTCAAAATAATGGTGATGGGAAGGTGTAGTGGTGGCGGTGGGGTTGGTGTTGGAATATTGAATGTATTCAATTACTGTGAACAACTCTGTGAAAATAAAATTTAAAACATAAATTAAATTAAAATAAAATAGTCATCCTCTAGGGACGCATTTCTCAGCCTGGACCCTTGGACTCACTTGGAGGCTCCCAGGATATCTTAAGGGGGGTACAGACCAAAATATCATAAATAGGAGACATGTCATGAGACTAGGGAGTCAACCAGAAGGACACGGGGTGTAGAGAAGGGAAACTAATTCGGAAGAGAGTGCAGAAAAGAAGCACAGGGTGTGGGCATCCATTCGGGCATGTGGCCTGACCCACAGTCAGAGATGACCTAGTCCTGTATTTGATTCCACAAGGACAAAGGTTTCAGTCAAACCAGAGACTGGGCATGCTTTTAGCGATAATCAAATGTCACTGCTTCAGAATGGACGTGGCCTTGATGAGCTGAGTCTGTTTCTGGGACAGTTTAGAGACCTCCACACAACCCCGAGACTCTTCTGGAAAAAATCCTGCCCTGTCTTGCTTCACCCTGTGTATGGAAACTCAGCTTACCAGCTCGTCTCCCTCCATCTCTGAGGGCAGAAGTATATATACTATAATACCTTTCATTATATCCACAGTTCCTGACAGCCTACCAGACATAAAGTTCATAAACATTTATGCAATGAATAACTGCTTCCTTAACAAATGCAGTAAATAAAAAACTTGTCGGGGGGGGGGGGGGGTTCATATAACTCTTGAGATGTTCTTGAAACATTCCAGGGCCACATGGATTTACTGTGTTTTCCTTGACTAGCCAGCCAGAGAGCCTGATGTGACAACTGAGGCATAGCCCAGATAAGGACAATAAGGCACCGAATGATCAAGCTCTCAATTGACAGATGTGTCCCCACTGGAATGCAAAGCTTCTCACAACAGAGGGTGACATTAAAGAATTTTAGTGTAATAAGGATAACCTTTGTGCAACGAGTTAGGCTGGGTGTATTCTACAAAGTTTCCTCAATATACAGATTCCAGGGATATTTGGAGAGAAAATATTCTGTAAACTGACCTGTAGTTGTCTTTAAAAAAAAAAATACATGCACTGTTCAGTGTAGCTCCCAAAACAAAAAATAAAAACAAAAATACAAATGTATGAGTTAAATATATGCATTTCAAACTATTAGAAAGATAATACCAACTAAGTCATCAAATATAACCTATCAAAAAATGTCTCCAAGATATTCATTGGATCAGATCACACAGATCACAGATCATCCTGTTATTCGTCGATTGCCTCGAGCAGGCCCCAGCCCTGAGATTATATTCAAGGCTCTTTAGGAGAATGAGACCCATCATTGTTACTGGTATTTGGCATATTGGGTACTCCACGGAGAGTTTGCCAGACTCTGCCGTGTGGGCAGGCTACATTCGGTAGCCTGCCAGTTTGTCAAAGTAGGAATGAGATGTCATAATAAGATGTTGCCGCGCGGTTCCGGGAGCTGGTTTTTATAGTCTCTGAGTCTCGGCTGCTGATGGGATTACACGGCGCCAGGGGGCCAGTTGTTGGGTGTGACCCCCGCCTACTGGAATTTGGAGGATCTGGGTGGAGGATGCTCGACTCCAATCCGAGTAGGCTTGGAGATCTCGGCCCCGGAACCCATTGGAAAGTAAGGTTATTTGCCACCAGGGGAACCTCAAAATGACAGGAATATAGTTGCAATTAGCCCTACTTTCTATTTATATTATCTTAACTTCTCTTGAAATCTATTCATATTTTCAGTTTATGCTCTAGGGCTGGAGTGATAGCACAGCGATAGGGCATTCACCTTATAAGCGGCCAACATGGCCGACCCAAGTTCGATTCCTCCACCCCTCTCAGAAAGCCCGGCAAGCTACCGAGAGTATCTCGCCCGCATGGCAGAGCCTGGCAAGCTACCCGTGACGTATTTAATATGCCAGACACAGTAACAACAAGTCTCATGATGGAGACGTTACTGGGCCCATTCGAGCAAATCGATGAACAACGGGAGGACAGACTCTAGGACTGGAGCGATAGCACAGCAGGTAGGGCATTTGCCTTGCACAAGGCCAACTCGGCCAACCCAGCCGACCCGAGTTTGATTCCTCCACCCCTCACAGAGAGTCCGGCAAGCTACCGAGAGTATCTTGCCCACAAGGCAGAGTCTGGCAAGCTACCAGTGACATATTCGATATGCCAAACACAGTAACAAGTCTCAAAAGGGAGACGTTACTGGGTCTCCTCCAGCAAATCGATGAACAATGGGAGGACAGTGCTACAGTGTTACTGTCTTGGGCCAGATCTTTTCCTTTAAAGTTGTTTGCAGTATTCTTTCTTGCCTCTTCTTAAGATCAACTAATGCAATGACCTTCCAACAATGCTTCTGCTCCCCTTGTCTTTCATTTCAATTCACATTCCATTAATGATACTTCCTATGTGATTGTGATTGAGTCACTCAAAGTCTCATTCAAATCAATGCCTTCTTCAGTGGCTCCTGAGTGCATGTTAAATCAAAACTTATAAGATTAAGAAGTTAATTTTCCACTAATTTACCTTTAGGTCACATTCAGCAATGTCTTCTAGACAAGAAGTCTACACTCTCCGTACAAATGAAGTACTCTGCTGTTCAATGTACCCGTGGCTCATTCCTGGCCATGTCACCCCCTCTTTAGTGGAGCCCCCTTCACTCTCCTCTAAACATACAACCTGTCTCCAAGTCAGACTCCAGAATTTTAATCTTCTCATCTAGTAACTGGGGGCTGGAGCGATAGCACAGCGGGTAGGGCGTTCGCCTTACACGCGGCCAACATGGCCGACCCGAGTTCGATTCCTCCGCCCCTCTCGGAGAGCCCGGCAAGCTACCGAGAGTATTCGATATGCCAGACACAGTAACAACAAAGTCTCCAATGGAGACGTTACTGGGCCCGCTCGAGCAAATCGACGATCAACGGGAGGGCCTTTACCTTTTACCTATCTAGTAACTATCCTTTGGGCTTTAGAGGTTCAACCATACATTTGATGAAATATTTCCTAGATTGTCAATTAACTTCCTCAAGTTTTATTATCTAGGTAGATTTTCATCTAGTTCCAAGGCTAGCACAGTGGTAGGGCGTTTGCCTTGCACGCAGCCAACATGGCCGACCCGAGTTCGATTCCTCCACCCCTCTCAGAGAGCCCGGCAAGCTACCGAGAGTATCTCGCCCGCATGGCAGAGCCTGGCAAGCTCCCCGTGATGTATTCGATATGCCAAACACAGTAACAACAAAGTCTCCAATGGAGACGTTACTGGGCCCACTCGAGCAAATCAAGCCAAGGCCATTATCTTCCTTCTGTCCCTCTCCCAATTCATTTCCCAAAATACCTAGCAGGATGCATTATAAACAGGTGCTCAATACAAATGGGACACTCAAGGAGTGGTTCTAAACAGTTAAGAATCACTTATTTTTGTCAGAAAACCACAAAGTTTAGGATTTTCTCTTTAGTTTTCATCATGCCGTCAATGAGCTAGTGTCTCAATTTTTAAAAAAAGTAGATGCATTATTCAAATGTATTTACTTCTGAATTATATTAGAGGGTTTCAGAGATAGGGCCTGGAAAACAATGCTCTCTTGTAGCATTGAATAAGGATGAGTCACTTTACACCAGACAAGAGAGCATTATAATCCATAAATTGTTTCTTCCCACTGAGGCAGAAAAGGAAAAACTCATTTATTTTAGCCAAACATGTATACTATACACCCTATTCAAAACAAAATCCACATCACTTGGGAGAGCATTTCGAAATGCTGAGTATTGAGTTCCCACAAACATTAAACTTGGCCTTTTAGCAAAACCCAAAGTGACTCAAAAAGCACTGAACAATTTGAAAATGGACATAGATAACTGCATAAGAGTTTGGGGTGTTGTTTCATTCTTCCTCTGGTGAGGAGGTCACTCCAGTGCTGCTGCTGGAGGAAATCAGGTGCAAGGAAGAGAAACCAATTCTGGCACACATGAGGCATAAGCACCACCATTGAAGCCACATTCTTGGCCTCAAAAGGGAGTTTCTGAATGTAGGTCCCTGGAACCACAGAACTTTTGTCCTTTCAAATTGAAGTAGCCTACTCCTGTGTCCAGCACGATTGCTGGCCCCAAGCCCTTGGGGCTTCTTATTCAGTAGGTTCCCACTGGGCCTGGCCCTCTGCATTTCTCAGAGTCTTCAGCTAACCAGAAATATTACCAGTGGTAATGCTTCTGGTGCAGGAACTACAACTCCTTGCTTCTATCATCTACAAATAACAAGTTGTTTTTCTGGAGGATTTTTCTTCCCGTGCACTCTCAGCAGAGGGCAGGTACTGAGCTAGCAGAGTGAGGCGGCGAAGAGTGACAGTGAAATGTTTGATTTGAGTTCCAGGAATGTCGCTGTTAACATTCCTTTGTACACGATGGGGTAAGAACTGAAGAAATGATTGTAGCAACAGCTGTGACACCCATGGGACTCTCTCTACCGGTATTACTCAGAAAAAAAGCCCACTGTAGAATTTAATTTCAACAGAGAAATATTAGAAACAACAAACACAGGGAAACATATTCCATTAAGCACTCGAACAAGGAATAAACATAAAAAAAGGCTCACTAATACTTTTATGAACACAAAGTAAGAACACTAAATAGGAACACAAAAACATGCTACAATAATAAGTTTGTTTTTCCTATGGGCTACACAATCAGGCATTAGTTAACCTCACTGCAAATTCTAGAAGGATGCATTGTTAGAGCTTTTAATCTAAGATTCAAAGGCAATTAAGATGGTTCTGAAAAATGATCCTCTGAGACCTGGATTTGAATCTCCGGGATCAGGCAAAGAAACAAAAATATAAGTTTTTTTTATCTAATTGGCTTTAAAAAGAATACAAGGATGCTTTTTTTTATAACTGTCTAGTGTTTTTTTATCCCAGATTGTTCAACTGTTAAAAAGCAGACTGTGCCTATAGCCAGAAACTGGAAGAAACCTGAATGCCCAAGAACAGATGACTGGTTAAAGAAACTTTGGTACATCTACACAATGGAGTACTATGTAGCTCTTAGAAAAGATGAAGTCATGAAATTTACATACAAGTGGTACAATATGGAAAGTATCATGCTAAGCGAAATGAGTCAGAAAGAGAGGGATAGACATAGAAAGATTGCATTCATCTGGGGGATATAAAGTAACAAAGTATGAGATTAATACCCAAGAATAGCTGAGATCAGCACCAGGAGGATTACTCCATAACTTAGAGGCCAGCCGGGTATCCTAGAGGAAAGGGCAGCTCAGATAGAGAAGGGAACACCAAATAAAGGATGTTTGGAGGATCCTCCCAGGAGGGGAGATGCATGTCGAAAGTAGACTATGGACTGAACATGTTTGCCACTCAATGCCTCTTTTGCAGACCACAACACCCAAAAGGAGAGAGAGAACACAGGGGATTGCCCTGCCACAGAGACAGGGGGAATGGGGGGATGGGGGTGGGAGGGATATTATCTATGGTGGTGGAAAATGGGCACTGGTGGAGGGATGGGTATCTGATCATTGTATAATTGAAACCAAAGCACAAAAAATTGTAAATCTACAACTTTAAAAAAAATAAAATAAAATAAAGGGAAAAAAAATGCCAAAAAAAAAAAAAGCAGACTGTGCCTATAAATAAAACAATACATTTATAAATCAAAGAGCTCCACCTAGAGTTGAAAATTGTTCTTACATAAGCATACCCAAGACACTATGCATCCATATCTGTTATACCCATCCTTTCACTGCTACTAAAACTGTACTTTTTTTTTTTACAAAATTATTATAAAATTTCTTTCTAAATTGTAAGATACTGGAAACTAAAGTAGAACTTAATTGGGCCAGAGACATAGTACAGGATAAAGCACTTGCCTTTCCTGAGGCAACTACAGTTAGATCCCGGGCATCACATGTAGCCCCCTGAGCACTGCCGGGGTAAGCCCATTGCTGGATGTGGCCCCAAAATTTTTAAAAATGAAAACATAAATTAAAAAGATAAAGAATTTTACAATGTCTATAACCCTGTTCTTTTGTCTAAAACTTTAGCAGTTAATTTGTCACTGAATAATTTAGTGGTGTCATAAGGCAAAGAATTTAAAAGCTGGATAGAGTTTAAGACATCATGAGGACAATTTTTAAAAATCTAGTCTTCACTGGTGGAGGGATGGGTATTTGATCATTGTATAATTGAAACCCAAGCACAAAAATGTGTAAGTCTGCAACTGTACCTCATGATGTCTCACTATTAAAAAAAATTTAATAAAAAAAATAAAAGGGGAAGAAGAGATAAACAGACCAAAAGCTTCCTTAAAAAAGATACACAATGTGTCCAATATGTATATTTAAAATTGCTCTTTGTCACTTATCATTAGAGAAAATAAAATCAAAACAATAATGCTAAAAAAAAAAATCTAGTCTTACTCAAACTTGAGCAACTCATCTTCTGGCTGAACTTTCTCATCAGTAGGTGAACACTAACGTTCTGAGAGTCTCAGGAGTGACTGATGCCTGAGTACTGCCCCCAGACACTCTGGCACAGCTGTCGGTCGGGGGCTCCTGGTTACTTGTAAAAGCTCCCTGTGGATTCTCCCGTGCAAACTGGCTGCATCACACAGATGATTGCCGAGTTCACTCCCATCAACTGTCTGTTGCTCAGGCGAAAGTTTCACAAGCTGGGGGACCTTTTCAGACAGATTGCTGACATTTCCCTTAAGGGTTTCTAATTCTGTAGGTGCTCAAGAATTTTCATTTTCTAACAAGTCACTTGACTGATGCTACCAGGCCCTCAGTCATACTTTGAGAACCGATGTTCTAGCCAACAACACAGAAATTACCATGTGAGAATCTCACAAATTATTCTTACTCTATGCGATCATAATAAAGTTATTTTTGCTTGGTCGGTTGGTTTTTGGGGTGCACCTGGTAGTACTGAGGGGCTACCTTCAGTTTTGTGCTGGGATATGCATATTGCCAGAGATCGAACACCAGTCACATGCATATTCTACATGCCCTCAATCCAGTGAGCTGAGCCCAGAGTTAATGAAATAGCCTCCCTATCTCCAATCTTCTTTCTCTCATTCACAGTTCATACTACCAATGAAGTTAATATTCTAGATCACAAATCCTAGTGTGCCATTCCCTCTTCTAAAACTTTTTAATGATTCCTCCATGCTGACAGAAGGATGAGGTGAAGTGAGATGTAATGATTTTCAGCTTAATTCCAAATAATCTTTCTGGCCCGTTTTTCTTATCCCAGTTATTAATTTGAAAAGGTGTGCACATATCTGAGTTTACTAAAGATATAGCCAGAATCTGGAAACAACCTAAATGTCCAAAGACAGGTGAAAGGATAAAGAAGCTGTGCTCTATCCACGCAGTGTGACACAAGAAAAGGTGGAATCATGCAGTTTTCTGCAACACCGATGGGACTGGAGGGTATCAGGTTTAGCAAAATAAGCTGAAAGGAAAATGACAAATCCCACATGATCTCACTTATCTGTGGAATAAAAAGAGATAAAACAAGGGAATAAAGAGGACTCACCAATGACAAACCCTTGGTCTTGAATTACAAAACTGACCGGAGTGAGGGGCAGGCTAGAAGGAATGAAGGTCAGACTAGAGGTGACACCCGGACAACACAGTGGGTGCTGGGTACTTTGAGTGGTGGTGGACGCGTTGCTTTAGTACATCAACTTTATAACCCTAACACTACTGAATGTTACCCAAACTAGAATACAAACTTTAAAATAATTTTAAAATACAACAATTTCCTGTTATGCATCAAAATATTATCTGTAATTGCTTGTAAGCACTAGGTTTATGCATAAACATTTAACTCATATGCCCTAATCTTTATGACTCGATTCACTCAAATTACCTAAATACAAGAATTCTTAATTTTTCAGTATTTATTTGAAAAAACATTTTATAAATTTGGTACTTAAAGGTAAATCACTAAGTTTAAATTTAATCCCTCCTTGGCTCATATCGAGGAACCAACATGTCAGAGTACTGAGGCAAACACACCTGCTCTCAGTGCCATGGAGAAGGGAGGGAGGCAGCAAGAGCACATTTTCTTGGTTATGGTGGATAAAGATTACGCCTTCATGGCAGGGGACAGTCCAAAAAAGTCCTCAGAGAGTGACAGGAAGGGCATGTCAGCAACATTACCAAACTGTGGGCACACAGTGGGAGCAAAGAGGAAACCAAGTTCAGTGTTCCAGCTCCCAGGGTCTCTGCACACATGCCCCCTCAATTCCCACACCACGCTTCCATTCATCACCTCCTCATCCCGGCACCTCTCAGCTTGGATATCTTCCTTGTGGGGAGACCTTCCCAAACCTTCCTTCTAAGGCAGGGAAGACACGAGGCCCTCATGCCATTCACCGCTATCCGAAATGTTCACTTTCCGTTTATTGTGGGTCTCCTACCAAAGGAAATTGAAACATACCTTTGACTCATAGCTGATTCCCAGAACCTAGACCTCAGCTTATCATCCTCAATAGGCACCCAATTACTAATTGTGGAATAAATTTTAAACTATGTGTGAACAAAGACACTCACTGAAAGATTCATAATTGGGGGGGGGGGGAGTCAGCAATAACTGGTGTCCACTAACAAATGAATGCTTAAATCATGAAATATGCAGGCAATGGAATACTGCAGAAATTTGCAAGAACACCTACTACTCATTTATAGCAAATATCTTCTCACAACAGGAAATTCTCAATATTTTCCCATATAAAAGTAATATTAAGCAACAACAAGAACACAGAAGATTCAACTAGCAATGAACAACTTAGTAAACCTTCAAACAAGGGCTTAATGACTCAATGATGATATATAATATTTTCCCAACTTTTGTTTTTGTTTCCAAAGGTTTCCCCTGAGTACAGCCAGATGTGGCTAGCCACCCTCCCCCAAGTTTAAAAAACTAAATATTTTTATAATATTTTTAACTCAAGATATACAATTGCCATCTAATTGAAAACAATTTTTGTAATCTAAAACTACATGCACACACACAAAGAAATGAACAATCAGGTCATAAATTTTTTTTAAATCTTATGAAAGAAGCCCACCTGGAGAGGATCCCAAGCACAACACATTTGAGAAAAGGCAAACCACGAAACCAGTAAAACTGAAATGGTTTCCCCCAGAGCCAGTGGAGAAGGCAGGAAGAACAGTTGGGGCATGGGGATTTAGGGTCGGAAACTAATCTTAGTGACACTGTGGCAGAAGACACGTGTCGTAAATGTTCTTCAAAAAACAGAAAATGAGCTCTCATGTCAACTGTTATGGTTGATGATGGTGTATCAATCACTGGCCATTGATACTAACAGATGTACCGCACTAATACAAATTGTTCATAATTATGGAAAAGGGGCACTGCATTCTGCTCAATATTTCTGTAAACCTAAATTTCTTCTAAAGATAACATCTATTCTATTTAATTAGCACTGAATTATGCACGTTTAATTAAACATGTCTAGAACGTGAAGCTGACGATGTCAGAGATGACTAAAAGCTCTGAGCACGTGCTTCCCCAGTGGGAGGCCCCAATCTGGTCCCTGGCACAGTCACACAGTCCCGTGAGCACTGCCAGGTTGCTGAATACAGTACAAAAATACTGACAAACGCCTACGTTCTACAAAAGTTAGGAGAAAAACTAGTAACACTGGCTACACAGAAAATCCCTGCTAAAGAAAAACTATCTTGAAAAACACTCAATAACTGAACCTGACACTACCACACTGCTCACGAACTCCACAACGTCCTTCCAATCTATTCCTGGAAACTGAAAACAATGGCCTTTGAAAATTAAAGCAGATATCTGTCAAAATTTCACATTTTACCAAAATGCAAAATATATATGAAAGAGATTAATACAGTCATATTAGTGACTACATCTCATTCAAATGCATTCTAATTCTTCACTCAGGAACACATTTTAAATATCCATATAGACAAGCCAAATTCCAACAGCTCTTGCAGATGCAGAGCCTGAGAACTGGTTTATAATACTGAGCTTACCAAGGGTGGGCATGGGGTAGGGGTGTAGATAAGTGGGGACACTCTGGTAGAGCACACAGTGTTAGAATAGTGCATACATGAAACCCTATCATGAAGAGCATTGTAAGTAACGATACCTAAAATTAATAAATTGAATCAATGTATACTGTCAACTCTATAGAACTATAGATTCCTATTTGGACAATCACCAGTGCTAACTTACGACCCAGTGAGTTAAACTTTCTATTGCATACCTGACTGATATCTGTATCAGTTGTTAGCAAACTTTCTATAAAGGGTCCTTTAGTAACTATTGAGGGCTTTATGACTATGCAGTCTCTAGTTCAAGCACTCAACTCTGCTACTGCAGCACAAATGCAGAAGTTGACAAAACAAGAATAAATAAGTGTGACTGTGTTCTAATAACCAATTATTTATGAAACCAGTTTTAGCTATATCTATTCTCAAATCTGGTCTCAACTTTGATATATACTCCTCCTAATTACTGATAAAATCAATTTCACCATTACTACATTAGATGCATTTACTGGAGACTTGTGGTTGAAGTGATATAAGCAAATTCCCTCACTGCTGCACCAGAATGATTGCCTCTTAAACCTGCAGAGAACATCTATCCTTTCCTGTGCTACCAGCCCACCAGTTGCATGAAGTAAATTATCACAATTCCCTCAAGTACTTTTCTCTCTGGTCAAAATATTCCCAATACTTAATGTATCTCTTGGACTCTGAATGAGTTTTCCAGGGCGTATATCTATTTCATCATCTTCTTGTATACATACTGTAATTCATTAATCAGTCTTTGTAATATAAATATATATGACATATGGCTCTAAAATTATGTAGTAATCAATATCCAACTTTCATTTTTAACTTTGGCTTGCTATCTCCAAATAAAAAGGGACTGAACGTACTTTGTCACTGAGTCACATTTTGGTTCCACATACAAATACAAAAGTTTGGAAGTCTTTTATCCTCAAAAAAATTACTTCACCCTTAAGAAAAATATATTTTGTGCAGATTTTATCACGGTTTATATCTAGTGACATAATGCTATACAATAATTTCCAATTATCAGCAAGAAAATACAAAAAAATGGATAGTTTGGAAAGAAAAGGTATTTCAAGTAAAAGAATAGACCTCAAAGGCTTTTGTGCATCAAATACTGTTGGTGTAACTTACTTCTGCAAAGAGAGAGAGAGAGAGAGAGAGAGAAAATGAAAGTGCATGCCATAGAGATAGTCTGGGGGTGGAGTGGAAACTGGGGACATTGGTGGTGGGAAATGTACACAGATGGAGGGATGGATGTTAGAACATTGTATGACTGAAACCTGACTATGAACAAATTTGTAACTGTGTGTCTCACTGTGATTCAATTAAAAAAAACTTTGCTCTACAACTAGAATCATAAAATGAGATTTACAATAATGCTACAGCGGATAGGGCGTTCGCCTTACAAGCGGCCAACATGGCCGACCCGAGTTCGATTCCTCCGCCCCTCTCGGAGAGCCTGGCAAGATACCGAGAGTATTTGATATGCCAGACACAGTAACAACAAAATCTCCAATGGAGACGTTACTGGGCCCGCTCGAGCAAATCGACGATCAACGGGAGGGCCTTTACTTTACTTTACTTTATCCTTTCTGAGAAAACCACAGAAAATGAAAAGAACACACACATCTGCAACACGTCCTTGGGCACTGTTGGCCTGCTGGCAAGAAGAGAGCAGGGCTGCTCCAATACAGTGCCAGGCCACTTCCCTGTTATGGTCCGCATTAAAACACTTGGAGTGAAATCACTCCCATGATCTTAAAGATAAATCAATTCTTGTTTACAGAAGCCATTGTCATATTGTTCTTTTATAAAGCGCTTTTAGGGGGCAGAGAAGCACTGCAGGTAGAGCATTTCCATGCACATGGCCGGCCCGCATTCAATCCTCAACACCACATATGGTCCCCCAAGAGCTACCAAAAGTGATCCCTGAGTGCAGAGCAAGGAGTAAGTCCTGAGCACACTGGGTGTGGTCCATACCAATATAAATGTTTTTAACAACTAGAATAAAATACAGCTAACACACTAAGTTTGACATTACAACCAATTCGTCATTTCTCTTTCAGTGGTTTAAATTTTGATAATTCGGTGCCTTAGATAGTGCATGGGCTGGAGCAATAGCACAGCGGTAGGGCGTTTGCCTTGCACGCAGCCAACATGGTCGACCCGAGTTCGATTCCTCCGCCCCTCTCCGAGAGCCCGGCAAGCAACTGAGAGTTTCTCACCTGCACGGCAGAGCCTGGCAAGCTACCCGTGACACACTCGATATGCCAAACACAGTAACAACAAAGTCTCCAATGGAGATGTTACTGGGCCCGCTCAAGCAAATCGATGAACAACGGGAGGACAGGACAGGACAGGACAGGACAGGACAGGACAGGACAGACAGGCATTGCATGTGAGAGCCACAGCTTTGAACCCAGCAAGGACATCTCACAGTTCTACAAAGCACCATGTGGGAATGGCCCAGGAGCACAGCCAATAGGACCTCCAAAAAAGGAGAGGAACACTATGACAGTGGTGCAGGGCATATGGAAACCAGCCTAGGAAGGCTGGAAACCAGAGATCCAGCTTTCTATGAGACACATAGAAGTTTCAGAAAAAGAGTACCAAGGAGGACCAAGGAGAGAGAAGAAAATAGATTACCAAAGGAAGCCAATTCTCCCGCAAGAACGCATCATTTAAAATGAAACCCAGGGAGCAGAAAGATGGCATAGGGATAAGGTAAGTTGGTCTTTCATGTGTGACCCCAGTTGGATTCCTAGCACCTCGTGTTGTCCCTCAAGTGCTACCAGGAGTGATCCCTAAACAGAGAACCAGGAGAAAGCCCTGAACACTTCCAGGTGTGATGGAAAGTTCCAAAAACAAAATAAAATTCAAGCATGCACAAAACAGAAGTTAGTGAAAGTGAAGAGAAAAGTCAAACAGCTAAGCATTTTCTGAAATGAAAAAACAGCGGAACTCTCTACTCTTTGGATAAAACTGACATCAAGTATCTCACTAACAATACAAGAACTCACAGAGGCATGCCTTCAAAATTCTGAGTCAGAGATGGGTTTCTGGGGCATTGAATGTTGTAACTGAACATCATTCACTAACAAGAAATGTTGTAACTGACATCAGTCAAGTGTGAAGGCAAATGAAGACAGGTGAGCAAACTTCTTGTCTTTAACGCATCTTTCCTTGGGAAGCTTATAGAAAACTGCATTTCAAGAAAACATGATCAAGAAAATTAAAAACCCACTGCAGGAAAGGATGAGAGTTGAGTACCAGGAAAAGAGCTCGCCATGGGCCTCGCCCCAGCCCGAAGGACGACAGGCCTGCAAGATAAGTGCAACCGACAGGTCACAGGACATGCCTTGTGTTTGGGCATATCTGAGGTGAAAATACATTGATAGGTACACATAGCTTCTGTTGGAGAAAAATGATAAAGTGTTCCATTCTGAGCGCAGCAGTGCTCAGAAGCAACCAGGACTATGCCCAGAGGTGCAGAAGGCAGGGTGGGATCGGAAAAGGGGTCTCTGTGCTGGGAATCCAACTCAGAACACATATGACACATGTGTGCTCCCACTCAGGTTATTTTCCAACCCCAATCGTGATTTTACACAACGTGATTCAACAAGCACTGGACATATACAAGATGCTAGATCCAAGGGTTACAAAATACATCTTCTGCAAAACATGGAGAACTATAGTTCTTAAAGTATGTGGTTGTGAGGTGGAAATCAATAACAAAATGATACCTAGTGTATCTGGCTATATTACACGTGTATGATATTAGTATCCTAATACAATTAGTAGTACTAATATATAATACACCAAAACAGAAAAGGAAGAATATTCCATATACAACAGTGTAAAGGAACATATATTTCCTCCCAGTTTTCCTATGTTAGTTAAGATCTAATCCCTCAGATGATTATATTTGGAAATTGGCCTCTGGGAGGTTACAGCTTATGAGTATGGGACCTCAGAACCGGGTTGATCTTCTTGCAACACAATCTTTTTCTGCAGGGTGTTTACCTGCCTTGTACATGGCAGACCTGGGTTCTATCTCTGGCATCCCATATGGTTCCCTCAGCCCCACCAGGAGTAATCCCTGAGTACAGGACCAAGAGTCAACCTAAACACCACCAGGTGTGGGCCAAAAATAAAAATAGGGAGACCTTTTCCAGTATGTAAGGAAACAATGAAAAGTTGATAGTCAGCAGCCCAGAAGAAAGCTCTTACTTCCAGACTATGAAATTTAAGTTTCTGTAGCTTATAAACCACCCCATTTATGGAACTTTATTACATCAGTCCAAACAAAGACAAATATTTGGAAATAAACTTAACAAGAAAAGCACAAAATCTACATCACAGCTACAAACTCATGCTGAAGGATAAAAAGTCTAAGCCACTGAAAATATATCCTTTCCTTAGATGAAAGATTTAATATCAGTTCTTTTAATGATGTCATTAAAATGTGCGATTGAAAAACAAGTAGCATTATGGGCTACTACAAAATAAAAAAGGAAATTGGATAGAAGTTAAGGAAATCCCAGTAAAGAATAAATTAGTTGATACTCATGAATCTAAATTGTCTCACTAATTGTAAAACTATTCAGACTAATGTAAAATGAAGAAACAGTGAAAAGTACAAGGAAACATAATTATTTTTATATCTAAAATTGTTTTAAAATAAAGATCTATTTTCCAAAGCATATCTGTAAGACAACCAGAAAAGCTTTTTATAAGACAAATATAGAGGCTGGAGCGATAGTACAGTGGGGAGAGCGATGCCTTACATATGGCCAATCCGGGTTTGATCCCCCTCATCCTATACGGTCCCCCAAGGACCGTCAAGAGTGATTTCTGAGTGCAGAGTGAGAGGTAACCCCTGAGCATCGCTGGGTGTGACCCAAAATCAAACAAACAAACAAAACAAATATAATTTCAATACAAAGTAATAAGATACCTGAAAGTCTAATGAGAGGACAAAGCAAATAAAATATAGTAAATGTAAACGTACTGTAATTCTTCTTAATAAAACCAATACTTGATATTAATAAAGATATATAATGATAGTAAAAAACAAATGATAGTTTGATCAGTGGACCAGAACAAAGAATCCAGAAATAAAATTCATTTTATATAAAAAAATTTTGTATGAGAAAATGCATTTCAATTCATGCACAGTCACGGTTACCAAACTCCCGTTATTCATTGATTTGCTCGAGCAGGCCCAGTAATATCTCCATCATGAGACTTGTTGTTACTGTGTTTGGCATATTTGGCATATTGAATACATCACATGTAGCTTGCCAGGCTTTGCCGTGCGGGCAAGATACTCTCAGTAGCTTGCCGGGCTCTCCGAGAGAGGAGGAGGAATCGAACCCAGCTCAGCCAGGCCAGCTGCGCACAAGGCAAAAGCCCTACCGCTGTGCTATCACTCCAGCCCATTTCAATTCATAAGAGGTACTATTTAATAAAGTTGGCACGACTGGTGATTCATCTGATAAAAAGCAGTCCCCATCTCAAGTGATAATAAAAACAAATTATAGATGGAATACTTAATGAAGAAATAATCAAACATTATAAGAAAACCTAGGAAAAAATTACTGTAACCAGTTTCTTAACCAAACAATATAATCATATCTGAGTTTGTAAAATGTTTTTAGTTTTATGTTTTAAAAGTTACCATAACAAAACCAACAGCAAATGATAGATTTAGAGGAAGAGTTGCAAAGAAGACTAGTTATTCAGAAACACAAATTAGAGTAAAATAATAAATCTGTCACACTATACTCCCATTGTTCATTGATTTGCTCGAGCAGGTCCAGTAACGTCTCCATTGTGAGACTTGTTGTTACTGTGTTTGGCACGTGCGGGCAAGACACTCTCAGTAGCTTGCCGGGCTCTCCAAGAGGGGTGGAGGAATCGAACCTGGCTTGGCAGGGCTGGCCTGCGCAAGGCAAACACCTTACCACTATGCTATCTATTATCATTCATATAAAAGAAAAATTATGGTACGTTAATCTCAATTGCTGACAAGATGAAGAGGAAAAAACATGTAAACAAGTATATTGTTTACAGATATCTTGAAAAGCAGTACATTTTTTATTTTTTTATTTTAATGAATCACCAAGATACAGTTACAGACTTACAAAGTTTCATTGATTATATTTCAGTTATACAATGTTCGAACACCCATCCCTCCACCAGTGCCCATTCTCCACCATCAATGTTCCTAGTGTTCCTCCCACCACCCACACCCCTTCCCAACCCCTGACTCTGTGGCAGGCACATTCCCTCTTACTCTCTTTTTCCTTTGGGGTGTTACGGTTATGACATTTTTTAATTAAAATACATGGACACTGTCCTAGCACCGAGGACTGAGCGTGGGCTGGAACAGAGACGTGGTGCAGAAGAAGTCCCAACACTGGCCGTGTTTTCTGACTAGTGACAGAAATTGCGAGGTGCTGATAATTGAAACTGACGGGTAGACGACAGGTGGCATGTTTTTCTGTGTTAATTTCCCCCACCACATCCTATAGGATTCATAAATTAGCCTCTTATGTGGAACTTTCACTGGGTACCTGGCCACCTCAACCACGTTAGGCCATTAGTCTGTTAGCCACTACTGCAGTCAATACTCCCCAAGACACAAAGCTATGGTGAGCACAAACAACAATACAATCCCAATCAAAAATAACAGCAAATGGAAAACTAAAAGGGCAGGCAGGTGTGAATGGGGCATGTGCACTGGACTCATAACAGACTCTGCACCACAGGCACGTGGGAATACCTCCCACAAAGAGCACACTTCTTCCCCTCTCCATAACTCACCACACACACACACACACACACACACACACACACACACACACACAAAGTCATCCTAACTGTAGGTCCCTAACCACACAAAAACACACAAGAAACAGGTCCAAACTGAAAAGGTCACAGTGACAAAGCAATACAGAAACGTACCAAGCCTAGAAAATGAAGAAGCCATAGAGTGGCAGGATGGATTAGAAAATTGAACCCAACATTCTGCTGCCTGCAAGAAACGCATCTCAATAGTCAAAGCAAACACAGACTCAGAGTCAAAGGCTGGAAAACAATCCTACAGGCAAACAGCTCCCATAAAAAAGCTGGGGTAGCCATCCTTATATCAGACCACATTGATTTCAGAGTGAGGAAGGTCATAAGAGACAGTGAAGGCCATTACTTATTGATCAGAGGATCTGTACAACAGGAAGAACTTACAATAATAAATGTATATGCACCTAATGAGAGACCAGCAAAGTACCTAAAACAACTACTCATAGATTTGGAAAAAGACATCAATAGCAACACAATACTAGTGGGAGACTTCAACACTGCTTTGTCACCTCTTGATAGATCAACCAGACTCAAGCTTAGCAAGGACATACTTCATTTGAGGGAAACAATGGAAGAAAGGGACTTAGTAGATATATACAGGACACTTCATCCACAAAAAGCTGAATACACATTCTTCTCAAGCGTACATGGAACATTCTCCAAGATAGACCACATGCTGAGCCACAAAACATGCCTCCATAAAATTAAGAAGGTAGAGATTGTATCAACAATCTTCTCAGACCATAATGCGCTGAAATTAGAAGTAAATCACACACAAAAACAGAAAACTAAATCAAACACCTGGAAATTAAACAGTGCACTATTGAACAACGAGTGGATTAGACAGGAAATCAAAGAGGAAATCAAAAGATTCCTAGAAACGAATGAAAATGAGAACACGAGTTACCAAAACTTATGGGACACAGCAAAGGCTGTGTTAAGAGGAAAGTTTATAGCTCTACAAGCATTCCTCAGGAAGGAGGAGCGAGCACACATAAGTAACCTAACCTCACAGCTTAAGAGCTTGGAGAAGGACCAAAAAGAGGAGCACAACCCGAACAGGAGAAAGGAAATAATAAAACTCAGAGCAGAGATTAACGAGATGGAAACCCAAAAAACAATCCGAAAGATCAATGAAACCAAGAGCTGGTTCTTTGAGAAAATTAACAAGATCGATAAGCCTCTAGCAAAACTCACAAAGAAAGGGAGAGAGAAAACCCTAATAAACCGAATCAGAAATGAAAAGGGGGTCATTACAACAGAAACCACAGAAATTCAGAGGATCCTCAGGGAGTACTTTGAGAAGCTTTATGCCACGGAACATCAAAACCTCGAGGAAATGGATAAATTCCTAGACTCCTACAGACTCCCAAGGCTGAACCAAGAAGACCTGGAATACCTGAACAGACCTATCACCATCAAGGAAATTGAAATGGTAATAAAAAGTCTCCCCAAGCACAAAAGTCCTGGCCCGGATGGATTCACTAGTGAATTCTTCCAAATCTTTAAAGAGGACTTACTCCCAATGCTCTTTAAGCTTTTCCACGAAATTGAAATATCAAAAACACTTCCAAACAGTTTCTACGAAGCAAATATCACACTGATACCAAAAGCAGACAGAGATACCACAAAGAAAGAGAATTACAGGCCGATATCCCTGATGAACACAGATGCAAAGATCCTCAACAAACTACTAGCAAATAGAATCCAACTACTCATCAAAAAGATCATACACCATGACCAAGTAGGATTCATCCCAGGGATGCAAGGATGGTTCAACATTCGGAAATCAATCAACATAATCCACCATATCAACAAAAGAAAAGATAAAAAGCATATGATCATATCAATAGATGCAGAGAAAGCATTTGATAAGATCCAGCACCCCTTTATGATGAAAACCCTAGCCAAAATGGGTATAGAGGGGACCTTCCTCAACATAATTAAAGCCATCTACCACAAGCCTACAGCAAGCATCATCCTCAATGGGGAAAAACTGAGAGCCTTCCCTCTAAGATCAGGGACGAGACAGGGATGCCCACTCTCTCCACTGCTGTTCAATATAGTACTGGAAGTACTTGCAATAGCGATTAGGCAGGAAAAAGATATTAAGGGCATTCAGGTAGGAAAGGAAGAAATCAAGCTCTCACTATTCGCAGATGATATGATACTCTACTTAGAGAACCCAATAACTTCCACCAAAAAACTCTTAGAAACAATAGACTCGTATAGTAAAGTTGCAGGTTATAAAATCAATACCCAAAAGTCCATGGCTTTCCTATACACAAACAGTGAGAGAGAAGAAAGCAACATGAAAAAAACAATCCCATTCACAATTGTGTCCCAGAAAATCAAGTACCTAGGAATCAGCTTAACTAAGGAAGTAAAGGACCTGTACAAAGAAAACTACAAAACGCTACTTCAGGAAATAAAAGAGGACATGAGGAAATGGAAAGATATCCCCTGCTCATGGGTCGGGAGACTTAACATTGTCAAAATGGCAATACTACCGAAAGCATTGTATGAATTCAATGCAATCCCTATAAGGATACCCATGACATTCTTCAAAGAAATGGAGCAAACACTCTTGAAATTTATATGGAACAATAAGCCCCCACGAATAGCTAAAGCAATTCTTGGGAAAAAGAAAATGGGAGGAATCAACCTCCCGAACTTCAAACTGTACTACAAAGCAGTAATAATTAAAACAGCATGGTACTGGAACAAAGGCAGAACTGCAGACCAATGGAACAGGGTTGAATACACTGACATCTCTCCTCAATCATATGCTCATCTAATCTTTGATAAAGGTGCAAGTAATGTGAAGTGGAGTAAGGAAAGCCTCTTTAATAAATTGTGTTGGCATCACTGGACGGCTACATGCAAAAAAATAGGCTCAGAACTCTGCCTAACACCATGTACTAAAGTAAGATCAAAATGGATTAAAGACCTCAACATCAGACCAGAAACCATAAGGTACATTGAAGATAAAGTTGGCAAAACCCTCCATGACATTGAAGCTAATGGTATCTTCAAAGATGCCACGCCACTGGCCGAGCAAGTGAAAACAGAGATAGATAAATGGGACTATCTTAAACTAAGAAGCTTCTGCACCTCCAAAGAAACAGTGACCAAAATACAAAGACAGTCTACAGAATGGGAAAGGATATTCACCGAATACACATCTGACAAGGGGTTGATATCCAGGATATACAAAATACTGGTTAAACTCCACAAGAAGAAAACATCCAACCCCATCCAAAAATGGGGCAATGAAATGAACAGAAACTTTCTCAAAGAAGAAATCCGAATGGCAAAAAAGCACATGAGAAAATGCTCTACATCATTAATCATCAGGGAGATGCAGATCAAAACCACAATGAGATACCATCTCACACCTCAGAGACTGGCCCAAATTCAAAAGAACAAAAGCAACCGATGCTGGCGTGGATGTGGCGAGAAAGGGACACTCCTTCACTGTTGGTGGGAATGTCCACTGGTTCAGCCCTTCTGGAAAACAGTATGGACGATTCTCAAAAAATTAGAAATTGAGCTCCCATTTGACCCAGCAATACCACTCCTGGGAATATATCCCAGAGAGGCAAAAATGTATAGTCGAAGTGACATCTGCACTTGTTTGTTCATTGCAGCCCTCTTTACAATAGCCAGAAACTGGAAGAAACCTGAATGCCCAAGAACAGATGACTGGTTAAAGAAACTTTGGTACATCTACACAATGGAGTACTATGTAGCTCTTAGAAAAGATGAAGTCATGAAATTTACATACAAGTGGTACAATATGGAAAGTATCATGCTAAGCGAAATGAGTCAGAAAGAGAGGGATAGACATAGAAAGATTGCATTCATCTGGGGGATATAAAGTAACAAAGTATGAGATTAATACCCAAGAATAGCTGAGATCAGCACCAGGAGGATTACTCCATAACTTAGAGGCCAGCCGGGTATCCTAGAGGAAAGGGCTATTCAGATAGAGAAGGGAGCACCAAATAAAGGATGTTTGGAGGATCCTCCCAGGAGGGGAGATGCATGTCGAAAGTAGACTATGGACTGAACATGTTTGCCACTCAATGCCTCTTTTGCAGACCACAACACCCAAAAGGAGAGAGAGAACACAGGGGATTGCCCTGCCACAGAGACGGGGGGATGGGGGGATGGGGGTATGGGGGTGGGAGGGATATTATCCATGGTGGTGGAAAATGGGCACTGGTGGAGGGATGGGTATCTGATCATTGTATAATTGAAACCAAAGCACAAAAAATTGTAAATCTACAACTTTAAAAAAAATAAAATAAAATAAAGGGGAAAAAAAAAAAAAAAGAAAATGAAGAAGCTAGCCCAGGTGACCCAATCAGTAGTGAGCAATATGACCTCTCTAATAAGGAATTTAGAACGGAGTTGTGAGGGATGCATAAGGAGCTCAGAGAAACAATGGAATGCACTACCAATAAAATACAAGAGAATATGAGAGCAGAAATGAGAAAATGCAAATGAAAATACAAGCAGAAAGGACAGGCTGTGGCAAGTGAAATGCAAAAACTCACTGGAAGGTCTCAGCTGCAACTGCTAAGGACAGAGTCAGTGAGGACGTGACAGAGTCCAAGATGAGGTGCAGAGAATCCCTAAACAACAGCAGGAGATAACGAAGAACCTCAAAACAATCAACAGATGAAGAGAACTTTGGGATGAATTTGAGAACAACAACAAAAATAATCATTGAGGGACTAGCAGAGCAGGAAGAAAACCCTGATGAAGAAGCAGTTGTCAAAGAGAAGTTTCCAAAGCTGAAGGATGCATGCACCCAGAACCAGGAAGCCCGAAGGGTAGCAGCTAAAAGAAATCCAAATAAAAATATGCCAAGACACCTCCTAATCAGAATGAATAATACCACAAATAGAGATAGAAACAGCAAGATCACAGAAGGAAATTGCTTACAAAATCCTTAAGATTTACAGCAGTAATAAATTCAACTCTTGTTTCTTAAAAAAAAAAAAAGATTTATGGCAGACTTATCAGATGATATCCTCTGGACCTGAAGACAGTGGTGGGGTACAGTGGAAAAAACTCGATGAAATGAACACCTCGCCAAGAATACTTAACACAGTCAGACTCTCATTCAAATCTGAAGTAACACGCAACTTCACAGATAAGCAACATCTCAGGAACTTCATAGACTCAAAACCATTGTTATAAGAGGAACTAAATGGGCTACTTTAAGATAAGACAAGCCCCGCAAACACAATAAACTCCGAAGAAAGATGGTACAAAACCCCATCACAACCTCTCTTAATGTCAGTGGGCTAAATACACTAATCAAGAGGCACAGAATGGCAAGATGGATTGGAAAATTGAACCCAACACTTTGCTGCCTCCAAGAAACACATTTGAACAGTCAGCATAAACATAGACTCAAAGTCAAAGGCTGGAAAACAATTCTCCAAGCAAACAACCCCCTCAAAAAGTCCACGGTGGCCAGACTAGTATCAGACCACATAGACTTAAGGCTGAAGAAGGCTGCAAGAGACAGTGAAGGTCTCTTAATGATTAAGGGATCTATACGTCAGGAAGAACTCACACTCCTAAATGAAAATTCACCTAATGGGAGACCAGCAAAATACTTAAAACAACTGCTAAAAGACTTGAAGTAAGACATTAATAGCAGCACAATAGTAGAGGGAGATTTCAACAGCACTTTGTCACCTCTTTATCACTTGATCACTTGACATCCCGTTACTCATCAATTTGCTCAAGTGGGCACCAGTAATGTCTCCATTCATCCCTGTCGCGTGCTAGTGTAGACCAATGGTGTCTGCTCGCTCTAGGAACACGAAGAGCCTCAAACAGATCGTTCAGGGTCTTGACAAAGAAGTCTGACCCTCTTGTAGGTGGGCAGCCACGTGGTCTTTTGACATCCCGTGGAATCCAGTCTGTAACGGCTCTAGTCCAGCGATCGTCTCCAAATCTCATTAAGTGTCCAGCCCATCTGATTTTCGACGCCTTGGCAAATGAGACAGCATCCCTGATTCTTGACCATTGATGGAGGTCAGAACTCCGGATTCTTTCTCTCATTTGAGTGAAACGTGATACTCCAAGCATAGCTCTTTCAATTCCTCTTTGGGAGACCCGAATACCGGTCTCATCCTATGTTTGGTAGGCCCAGATTCTCTGAGGTGTATGTTAATGCACGAAGAACAGTGGAATCGAAGAGATGTGCCTGGAGCCAGAGGTTCTTCATCCTCTTAGCTATTTCTTCGATGCTCTTGAAGGTGTTCCACACCGCTCTCTTCCTCCTGCACAGCTCAGGTGCCTGGTCGTTTGTCATGTCGAGTTCTTGAGCTAGGTACACATAACTTCTGTTCAGAGATATTTATTCCATTGAAAGCGAATGGAATGTCAGGAACGAGTCCGTTTCTCATGAACATTGTCTTTCAGCTGCTGTCCGACCTTTCCACACTCATGGTTGAAGTCAGCCAGCATTTATGCTACTTGGCTAAAGAAGGCCTTTGATTCTGTTGAGACTGAAGCAGTCATCGAAACCCTAGCCAAGCAGGGCATTCAAACTCAATACATCAGGATCCTCCATGAGTTGTATTAAAAATTCACTAGCAGGATCTCACCATTCTGCAAGGAAGTGTGATCATCGACGTAAAGAGAGGGGTTCAGCAGGGTGATACCACTTCACTGAAACTCTTCAGTGCCACCCTCGAGAAAATCATGCAACGACTGGAATGGGAAGGAATGGGAGTGAAGACAGATGGTTGGCAACTACATCACCTCCACTTCGCTGATGACATCGTTCTAATAAGATCAATGGAATAGAGTTGTATATCCTGACATTGCCTAATACTGACCCTCAAATATATTATCACTTAGTCTTTGATACATGAGCAATAAATAAGAAGTGGAGGAAGGAAATCTTCTTCAACAAGTGGTTCTGGGAAAGCTGGATAGCTACATGAAAAAAAAACTGAACTGAGACCTTTGTCTAATTCCAGGTACAAAAGTCAGATCAAAATGGATTAAATACCTTCATATCATACCTGAATCTATAAGGTACATAGAGGAAAACATAAGCATAACCCTCCATGACATTGAAGCTAAAAGCATCTTCAAAGATGCTACTAACCAAAAAAGTGGAAGCAAAGATAACCAAATGGGACTACATAACTAAGAAGCTTCTGCATTTCCAAATAAATGGCAACCAAGATAAAAAGACTGCCCATGGAATGAGAAAAATTATTTACTCAATACTCGTCTGATAGGTGGTTAATATCCAAGACACATAAGGCACTGGTAGAACTCTACAAGCAAAACACATTCATCACCATCAAAAAATGGGGAGAAGAAATGAACAGGAATTTTATCACAGTAGAAATACAAATGGCCAAAAGGCACATGAAAAAACGCTCTACATCACTAATCATCAGGGAGATGCAGATCAAAACAACGATGAGATATCATCTCACACCACAGAGACTGGCACACTTCAAACAGAACAAAAACAACCAATGCTGGCACAGATGCAGAGATAAAGGAACTCACGTTCATTGTTTGTGAGAATGCTGACTGGTCTAGCATTTTGGAAAACAATATCGGTGTTCCTCACACTTAATCACTTAATCACTTAAGTTCCCGTTAGTCGTCGATTTGCTCGAGCGGGCGCCAGTAACGTCTCCATTTGTCCCTGTCACGAGCTAGTGTAGCCCAATGGCATCTGTTCGCTCCGGGAACATGAAGAGCCTCAAACCGATCGTTCATGATCTTCACGAAGAAGTCTGACCATCTGGTAGGTGGGCGGCCACGCGGTCTTTTGACATCCCGTGGAATCCAGTCAGTAACAGCTCTAGTCCAACGGTCGTCTTTAAATCTCATTACGTGACCAGCCCATCTGATTTTTGACAACTTGGCAAATGAAACAGCGTCCCTGATCCTTGATCGTCGACGGATGTCAGAACTCCGGATTCTTTCTCTCATTTGAGTGAAACGTGATATTCCAAGCTTAGCTCTTTCTATTCTTCTTTGGGAGACCTGAATACCATTCTCATCTTGTTTGCGTAGGGCCCAGGTCTCTGAGGCATATGTTAATGCGGGAAGAACAGTGGAATCAAAGAGATGTGCCCAGAGCCGGAGGTTCTTCGTCCTCTTAGCTATTTCTTCGACGTTTTTGAAGGCGTTCCAAGCCGCTCTCTTCCTCCTGCGCAGCTTGGGTGCCAGGTCATTTGTCATGTTGACCTCTCGACCTAGGTACACATAGCTGTTGCATTCGGAGATGGTCGTTCCATTGAGAGCGAATGGGGCGTCAGGAACAAGGCTGTTTCTCATAAATATTGTCTTCGTAAGATTCAGCTGTAGTCCTACCTTTCCACACTCACGGTCAAAGTCAGCCAGCATTTGTGCCGCTTGGCTGATGTTTGGTGTTATTAAAACAATGTCATCAGCAAAGCAGAGGTGGTGTAGTTGCCGACCATCTATCTTCACTCCCATTCCTTCCCATTCCAGTCGTCGCATGATGTTCTTGAGGGTGGCACTGAAGAGTTTCGGTGAAATGGTATCACCCTGCCACACCCCTCTCTTGACATCAACGATCACTTCTTTGTAGAATGGTGAGATCCTGGTAGTGAATCCGCAATACAGCTCACAGAGGATCCTGATGTATTGGGCTTGAATGCCCTGATTGGCTAGGGCTTCAATGACTGCTTCCGTCTCAACAGAATCAAAGGCCTTCTTTAAATCAATGAACGTTAAACAGAGCGGCATCTTGAACTCCCGAGAAACCTCAATGAGCTTGGTTATGGTGTGGATATGGTCGATGGTGCTGAATCCTTTGCGGAACCCTGCTTGCTCGCATGGTTGTCCTTCATCTAGTGTTCTGCCAATCCTATTTAGGATGACTCGAGTGAACAACTTGTAGATGACAGACAATAGGCAGATCGGGCGATAGTTGCCAATGTCATGGATGTCTCCCTTCTTGAACAGTAGTACGGTCCTGCTGGTTTTCCATTGGGACGGAACCTTGCATTCAGACAGGTAGCGAGTGAAGAGCCGAGCCAGTGTATTGATGAGTACTGATGGCAGGTTCTTCAGGTGTTCAGGTCTGACCTTGTCTGGGCCGGGTGCTGTTTGTTTCTTTACTGACGAAATGGCGTGTCGGATTTCGGAAGGGAGAACATTGGGAACGACATATCCATCCTGTGGAATTTGGTATGTCGGCAAGTGGACATAGCTATCGAAGAGATTTGAGTAGAAGTCATGGATAATCTTCTCCATTGCCGTTCTGGAGGATGTGATGGATCCATCAGGACGTCGGAGGGCAGTCATCTTGGTCTTGTAGTTGGCAAAGGACAGGAGGGTGTTCCGAATACTTTTCCCAGCTTCTGCCGCATCTACCAGTACTTCTGCTCTTCTCTCTTTGAGGTCTTCCTTGATCGCATCTCTGCACTGCTTTGCGAGCTCAGACGTTAGCTTGCGGTTGCCTGAGGCATGCGCCAAACCACGCTGGCGAATTAGCTCAAGAGTTTTCGAAGATAGGCGATTTTTTGTGGCTATCTCTCTCTTGGCGTTCCTCGCACATTCATGGAGGTGCTGAACCAGTCGATCGTATTCCTCGTCAATGTTGTCAACAATGGCATCTTCCCATGTTGCTGCAATAGTACCAAAGAGTTCCCAGTTGGTGGTCATTCTGGGAGTTCTCTTTTTGAACTTTGCAGCCCTTTCTCCCCACTCTGTGAAGTAGAATTTTGCACGGAGGAGACAGTGGTCCGATCCCGTTCAAAATTTTGGGACAACAGCGACATCAGTCAGGCAAAACCGTCAATTGAATATGATGTGGTCTATTTCGTTGTGGAATTGTCCACCGGGAGACTCCCATGTCCATCGTTTAGATTCTGCCTTCTGGAACTGTGAGTTACCATGAATGGTCTTGGTCGACATGATGAACTCAGACAGTCTCTCACCCTGTTCGTTCCATTCTAGGCCATGGGTCCCGATGTGAAGTTCTTCAGCTGATCTTCTCGGTCCTATCTTGGCATTAAAATCACCCACAATGATCTTGTAGAAGGTGTGGTCTTCTTTATAGAACTTCTCTAGCTCCATGTAGAACTTCTCGATTTCTCTTTCATCATAATGAGATGTTGGTGCGTAGACAACGAAGATAGAAACTGCAGGCAGTGAGCCACATCTATTCAAATGTAAACGTCCGATTCGGGTTGTTAGGCATTCGAATGAATCAATGCTCTTGGCCAAGTTTGTGTTGACAAGGACACCGACGCCTCCAACACCTCTTTTATCGCATATTCCGAGGAACAATTCTTCTCCAGTGTCGAAAACGGCATGGTGAGATTCGTGCCTTCTTGTCTCGGTCAGACCAATGATGTCGTATTTGATCATTGTCGTATTTGGTGTTCCTCACAAAAATAGAAATTGAACTTCCATATGACCCAGCAATACCAGTTCTGGGAATATACTCTGGGGCCCAAAAACACAATCTGGAAGCAACCCAAGTGCCAATGAACAGACAATTGAATAAACAAACTATGGTACATCTACACATTGGTATACTCTGCAGCTTTTAGGAATAATGAAGTCAAAAAAAATGCTTATAAATGGATGGACATGGAGAGTATCATGCTGAGTGAACTGAGTCAGAGGGACAGGGACATAGAATGATTGTGCTCATTTGTGGGATGAAAAAAAAACACCACAATATGAGACTAATATCCAAGGCCAGTAGAAACAAGGACCAGGATGATTGTTGCTTGGTTCAAAGCTTACCATAAGTTGCAGAGGGGTGGGGAGGAATGGAGGGTGGGGAGAGCAGTTAGGATGAAGAAAGGATCTTTACAACAAGGATAGTTGGAAATGATAGCTCTGGACAAGAACTGAATGCTGAAAGTAGGTAAATATGATAATCTCTCAGAACCTGTAGTGCAAACCATAATGTCAAAAGGAGAACGAGAGAGAGAGAGAAGAAAAGTGCCTGCCATAGAGGCAGACTGTGAACGGGGAGAGGGAATTGGGGACATTAATGGTGGGAAATGTACACTGGGTGAAGGGATGGGTGTTGGAACATTGTATGATTTAAACCCAGTCATGAACATCTTTGTAACTGTGTATCTCATGGTGATTCAATTAAAAAATAAATAAAATATGAACTATTTGAGATTAAATATAAAGGGCTTAACAACTTTATTTTTAATATATTATCTTTAATATGTTATCTTCTTAATCCTGTTTCAGGAATAGACAGTTCATGGTAAGGTGGGAGGAACTGAAATATTTATTCTAACTGTGCTACCAGTGTAATAGAAAAGCCATATAGGGTATTATAATATGGTGTAATTGGAAAAGATTGTAGAACAAGTAAATTGGCAGGTAAACTACAGGAATTACTCATAAATATTGCCTTTATAAAAACAAACTAGAATTATGGAGTCAATAAAAATAAAAAAATAAATAGAATACATGAATACTTCAATCAACAAATGCTCATGGAAGTAGATTTAGCCCATAAAAAGAAAATGTTTGTGCAGCACTGCTTTTATTGAAAAACAAAACAAGAAACAAAATGAGTTCCTAGAAATAAGGTAATCGACCCGAGTTCGATTCCTCCGCCCCTCTCGGAGAGCCCGGCAAGCTACCGAGAGTATCTCGCCCGCACGGCAGAGCCTGGCAAGCTCCCCGTGACGTATTCGATATGCCAAACACAGTAACAACAAAGTCTCCAATGGAGACGTTACTGGGCCTGCTCGAGCAAATCGATGAACAACGGGAGGGCCTCGAGCAAGGTAATGAAAAAAACAGTATATCTATATGCAATTGCCATTTACAAGACATGAATTACAGCCATGCCATTTTCCTGGTAGCACTTTGGATTGATAAAAGTGAGATGCAGAGAAAATATACTACGGCTTAGTTTAAGAATAAAATGTTGACTAAAACCCAAAGATGCCTGTGCACATAAGTGTGTGTGGTGTGCACGTCTGTGCGAGACAAACGTGAAAGGGCTATGTAGAGACCAACAGTTTTAAATGTGCAGACTGTACATTAGTACACCGACACTGAGGAAGTGAACCAGACTCACTCTAACATGAGCAGGGAAAACCCGGCTGAACACCCATGGCAGAGCCCGTTCTCAGGTTCATGGCTTCTGGCTTTCTCTTCATTCACTGAATTAGTTCTATAAAACTAATTAAAGTCATGCAATATGTCCTTCCTTCCTTCCTTCCTTCCTTTCTTCCTTCCTTCCTTCCTTCCTTCCTTTCTTCCTTCCTTCCTCCCTCCTTCCCTCCCTCCCTTCTTTCCTCCTTCATTTCTTCCCTTCCTTTGTCCTTCCCTCCTTCCCTCCCTCCCTTCCTCCCTCCCTCCCTTTTTTCCTCCTTTCCTTTCTTTTGGTCCCTCTGACACTTGTTTCGTCATTTCTTTTCATTAAAACACCATGATTTACAAAGTTATTCACAACAGGGTTTAAGGGGTATAATGTGCCAACAGTCAATCCCACGACCAATTTTTAAAAATATTTTTTATCATTACAATGTTTCATGCACTTTGTAACAATCATACTGAAAATGTTTTTTATTAACTGTTGCCCCCACAATTTATGAAAGCAAATTCTACAACAAACTTTACACTAAAAGAATCTTAAAGAAACTGGGGTAAATACAGAGGTTAGCAGTTCACATAATGGTTGTTAAATATTTAAGAATTTTTAAACTTCATTAAAAACACATCAAATAGTCCGCTTCAGTAAAAGTAAAGCCATAATTATAAATGTGAGCTTCAAGTTTTTCAGTGGTAGAGAGAGAGCATCAGATCAGACCCAGATTACTAGGTGATCATAAAAGGGGCTGCGGCTAGAGGGAAAGCTGCAGATGACCAACCTGGCATTTAAAACTCTATTTTGCTTCTTCACTTATCACAATAAATGAAAGTCTTGCTTTTGAAATCTAAAACCATTGTGTAATAAAGACAAACCGCAAGTAATGAAGCAAGATATACTGGGTGTGAGCTCTGTAGCCCGACCTATGGGGTGGATTAGGAGGAAATGAAGTCATGCCTACAAAGTGTTTGGTGTTTCCTAACATGTCACAATGCTCAAATCTGCATTTGTGTTTTTCAGGCCACAGCCGTGTAATTTATGAAGCTGAGCAGCTGAGGGGGTGAGGGGAGAGGTGGCTCTGCCTAGTGGCCGGCCTCACGCAAGGGGGCTGGCGACCACAGCGCCAGAAGCAGAAGCCTTTGGCAGTGGGTGCACATGGGCATTGCTCTCCACAGGGTCTGCTCCGACTGTGGGACTCAGCTCACCACACACTCGCACTGACAGCCAGAGGCTGCAGGCGGGAGGGGAGAGCGACAGGCGCCCCCTTGGTGTCCTTTCCACAGCCTCACGGCTGCCCTCTGAGCACCGTGTTCCCTCAGCCACTTCAGGGAGAGACACTTCTGTCCTGATGTTCTCCTGTGTGAGAGGAGAATTCACAGAGGAAATCCACAGGGCGTGAAGCTCTTTCTTGAGGGAGTGTTGCTAAAGAGAGAAGCTCTACTCCCAGCCTGGAAGCATCTCTGCTGGCCTGCAGGAGGAACGGCCACGCCAGCGTTGTTAGAATCACACCCTGGATGTGGCCTGTCCAAACTGTTGTTTTCTCTTGCAAATCACAGTTTCCACTAGCACTGCAGCCTCTATCTCCTCAACAAGAAAACGGGACTATCTCCTCCCCCCCCACCCCCCCACCCCCCGCTCTTTCTCACAGACAGGGCCCATGCCAAGAGGCGTTTGGGGGTCCAGAGCCACCTGCTGGGCCTGAGTCAGACGGCAGGCAAGACAGGTGCTGTGCCCTGAGCTGCTTCCCGGGCCAGCTCCCCGCACACAGCGGACAGCTAATGGGAACCGGCAGGGACGCGAGCCAGGGCTGTCACTCACATGGAGTTGACTTTCTCCTCGGGACCTTGCAGCTGGCCTGTGACGGTGCCCTGGCTGGTGTTCATCACCCAGCCGACCACTCCAACTTTGTTGGCCTCCTGTTCCGTGTACTGTTCAGGAGAAAACAAGAGACCAAGTCCAGCATCAAAGCCTGACCCCGTGAGATACTTGGTACCCACACCCAAACAATGCCGAGCTGGTTTCTCATTCTAAAACAGATGATGGTGCCAGGGAGATGCCTCAGAGGCAGGGGCACACGTGTGTCCACAGGAGCTGGAGCCCGATACCACACGGCCCATACTGACACCTGAGAATTATTTCAGAAAATTTTTTTCTGATGAGTTTTATAATCCCTAAAATTCAGTGACATATCCCCCACTGGCTGGAGTGATAGCACAGCGGGTAGGGCGTTCGCCTTACACGCGGCCAAGATGGCCGACCCGAGTTCGATTCCTCCGCCCCTCTTGGAGAGCCCGGCAAGCTACCGAGAGTATTCGATATGCCAGACACAGTAACAACAAAGTCTCCAATGGAGACGTTACTGGGCCCGCTCGAGCAAATCGACGATCAACGGGAGGGCCTTTACTTTACTTTACTTATCCCCCACACCTGCTAAGCCTAAATTACATTGTTAATCTGGGTTCCAAATGATATCACTTCAGATTCACAAGCACTGAAGGAAGATGCCAGCTTGTACCCCATGAAAGGTCTTCCACTGACAGAGTCAGAGGTTCTCTGCTGACTCCCAATTTGACATACAGACTATCACTGGGCAAGAGCCCATTGCTTGCCCTAGACTTTTAAAAGTTCTTTTTCCAAATTCAGTAATGCTACAATAAACATCTTGATTTTGAACCATCTTCACTACATCACTAACATTCTTGTAGGTGCAGTCTACTGGAACTTCTTAAACACGTGGTTGAAAGAGAGACATGGGCTCACTCGTGCTGTGGGGTTGGGATTCGTGCAAAGGAAAGATTACCAACAGTATTGGAAGCCACAGCACTTCAATCAATAGATAAAAACTCAATAAGTGAGTTTTAATAAAAATCTCAGTGACTTTGAAGAAATACAAATATTTCTTCATTTGCTGTCAGGACAAACAAAGAGCAATAGACTAATCGCTACATAGAAAACAGCTTGCCTCTCCCTCTCAGTACTCAGGAATAACCACAGAGAAAAGTTAGCCCCAAAGCAGAACAAGAGAGTTCATTGACTTACCCTTCTGAAGCAAACGCCTATAAAAAAAAGGATAAAAAGAAATGTCAGTTTGTCTACCTTTTAAAAATTATAATTTCCTGGCTTGCTTTTCATCTAATTCATTAAATCGGTCACGGTCCTCCCATTGTTCATCGATTTGCTCGAGCAGGCCCAGTAACATTGTGAGACTTGTTACTGTGTTTGGCATATCAAATACATCACAGGGAGCTTGCCAGGCTCTGCCATGCGGGCGAGATACTCTCGGTAGCTTGCCGGGCTCTCCGAGAGGGGCGGAGGAATCGAACTTGGGTCAGCCATGTTGGCTGTGTGTAAGGCAAACACCCTACCTGCTGTGCTATTGCTCCAGCACTAGTAATAAATAAAAAAAAAAAAACCTTTTGATATCTGAATGTATTCAGAAGGTATCATTAGAAATCATTTCCTTTTTTTTGTTTTTTTGTTTTGTTTTGTTTTGTTTTGCTTTTTGGGTCACACCCAGCGATGCTCAGGGGTTACTCCTTGCTTTGCACTCAGGAATCAGTCCTGGCGGTGCTCGGGGGACCATATGGGATGCTGGGAATCGAACCTGGGTCGGCCACGTGCAAGGCAAACACTCTACCCGCTGTGCTATTGCTCCAGCCCCAAATCATTTCCTTTTTAAATGTAAGGAGAAAAGGAAATCATCTTGGGGAAAAATCAAATCCCTTTTTTCTCAGTTTTAAACCTTCTCCTCCAGCTTCCAATTTCATATCATACTCAAAATAAAACACAGCCTGGTTATCACTGTCTCCAAGATCCTCCCAGACGCTTTGAACACATTGTAGAATGCCTGTATCTGCCGAGCACAACCAAACTGCCTCTGTGCTTCTCCACATGCCATAGCCATTCCTGTCTCTTAGCCTCACACATACTGTTCCCGCTGCCAGGGATGTTCTTCCCTTGACCTTCTCTTGACTAGCATTTTCTCATCATTCATGTGTCCACACTCATGCCATTTCCTTAGAAAAATATGTCCTGATGAATTTATCTGAAACAGCAATGTGCCCTATATGCTTCCTGGCTATGCTATATATTATATTTTTGTCACTTCTTTTAAATTTGCACTCTTCACTATAAGTTTTATTAGGGTAAGATTTTACTTTCCTTTTTCTTTATTTTTTCTTGTTTTCCTTTTTGTTTTGGGGCCACACTCAGCAGTGCTCAGGGCTTACTACTGGCTCTGTACTCAGGAAATTGTATGGGATGCCAGGGATTGAACATCAGTCATCCTGTACTATCACTACAGGCCCTGGCTGGATTTTTTCTGTCTTGTTCATCATTGTGTCTTCAGCAGCTAGAGCAGACCATGGCACATCGTTATTGAAAAAGTGAATGAAAGAAAAATGAATGAATAAATATTTAAGTGAAATGTTTTACTCTCCTATAAAAATTCATTACTGACATTGAAATATGCATACAACCATTCAGATTATAACTTAGGTTTAATTTCAGACTGATGATGATAAATTTACTTCATTTAAAGCTGGGAGGAATCACAAAGATTTTGTGCTGATCTGAGCTGAACTTAACCTAAAGTGTATTATATACGTTGAGTAGATACTATAGAGCATATATTATAAAGAATAGCAAGAAGTTACCAAATTATGCCTGAGTTGACCAATAAATATTAATGTGGAGGTTTTAGTTATAAAGACATAATCACAAGAGCTGAAAAAGGAATAACTAAACTGGTTGTCTTATTGAAACTTAACCTAGCAGATGAGTAAGATATGGTGATTAATCTGTGACTAAGAGTGGTAAAGGGGAAAGACTTGAGATACATTTGTAGTTCCAGAAGTAGCACAGCCTGGAAAGCATATCAAAACAAGTTACTAACCTTCAAAACACTGACCGGAAAAATACTATTCTTCTTGCCTAGTGAGAGATGTGCACACAACCAATGATAGTTAAAAAGAAAATAAAGAGAAGTGAAAAAGAAAGAACTGAAATAGAAATGAAATGTTATTGAAACAAAGATGAGCAAAGGAGTTAGAGTTAACCATATTTATATTTCTTGACTTTAATGTCTTAAAATGTTCAACCTCTAAAACACTACTTCTCCATTTACCTGCCCATTTAAGGGAAAAGTATACACATAAACCATGTGGTATCTGACCAAACTATTAAATAATTGATCCATTCATTCATTCATTTTCATGTTAAGCAGTATTCAAGAAATTTTCTTTTTATATCTGGGGTTCAATAAACTACTCCTATTGTAAAATTGAGTTTAAAATTGTTTAATATAGGCTGAACAATAGTACAGTGGATAGGGCATTTACCTTGCACAGTCAACTGGGGTTCAGTCCCTGGGACGCCATAATGTTCCCCAAGCATCACCAGGAGTGATCTCTGAACACAAAGCCAACTCCTAGCTGGGTGTGGTCAACTGGGTGTGGCCAAAAACTAACAACAACAACAACAAAAAACTGCTGAAAGCATTGGAAAACCAAATAATTACCACATCCATTTCTATGATTGCGAATAGTATTCACATACTTAGCAGCAAAGCACCAGTACAGTACACAGCATAATCAGTTTCCCTTTCAAGGTTTCAGAGTGTATTATTCTAGTTGTAACTATAACATCTACAAATGCTCCAAGACAATCAAAGCTGTCCAGGGACCAGAGTACAGCATATGGGCACCTGACCTTCATGAACAAACTGGGTTCAATATCGGCAACCCATATGGTCACCAAGTGCCGCCAGGGCTAATTCCAGAGTGAAGTAACCCCTGAGCATCACTGGGTGTGGCCCAAAACCTTTAAAAAAATAATAATTTAAAACACAGCCCTAGATATGGGTACTCAATCATTGTATAACTGAACCCCAAGCACAAAAATATGTAAGTCTACAACTGTACCTCATGGTGTTTCACTAATAAAAATTTAAATAAATAAATAAATAAATAAAACAGCCCTAGTTCCCCAGTCACTCATTCCCAAACCCGCAGAACAACAGAAGTTTGTGAGCATTAAATGTCTTCAGAATATGGAAATGGAATAAAACAGAGACTGGAATAAGATAGCATGTATTACCAAAAGGAGTGAAAACTAAGACTGCAAAGGAGTGTGTGTGTGTGTGTGTGTGTGTCTGTCTGTCTGTCTATCTGTCTGTGGGACAATGGAGGAGGGGGACTGACAATGGAGAAAGAGCTGTGTTGCAATAGCACTGCAAGCATAAAATATTATTATTGGTGCAGTTCTTCAAATTGAGGAATCCAGTCCATCTTCCTGCCATACACACACACACACACACACACACACACACACATACACACACAAAGAATCAATGACCACAGGAATCAATGGCCATAGTACTCCAGGATGTGGCCACAGTTCTGATAAATGTACCATAGACTCATAAGATATTAACAATAGGGTAACTGAATGTGCAGTAGACAGGAAATAAAACAGAATCTAAAGCACTTCTGATATGGGCCAAGGATGGAGAGCCATGGTGAACTGCATGTCAACCTGAGTTCAATTCCTGGCATCAAAAAAAAAATCAATGATTGAAATTGTTACAATAGAAAGAAGCACTTAGAAAAGAGGATGAGCAGCATCCAACATTGACCTGAGGCCTATATACAAACACCAAAAATAGACCTGAGAAGCAACTCTACTCTGTATAATACATTCTCCATAAATGTATAGTCACTGTCACTGTCCTCCCGTTGTTCATCAATTTGCTTGAGCAGGCCCAGCAACATCTCTATTGTGAAACTTGTTGTTACTATGTTTGGCACATTGAATGTGTCACGAGTAGCTTGCCAGACTTTGCCGTGCAGGCAAGATACTCTCGATAGCTTGCCGGGCTTTCTGAGAGAGGCGGAGGAATCAAACCTGGCTCGGCCGGCTGGCTGCATGCAAGGAAAATAACCTACCACTGTGCTATTGCTCCAGCCCATAATATAATGAAGAAAATGAGCTAATTCTCTGAGTCCAATGTCAATTAGGGTGCTTATGTTTAAGAACTACACAGGGTGACTGGCCCAGCCCTTTTGGAAAACGATATGGGCATTCCTCTAAAAGACTAGAAAATGAGCTTCCACACAACCCAGAAAAATCACTTCTGGGAATTTACCCTGGGGCCCAAAAACAATACCAAAAAAAATCCATCTACACTTCTATGTTCACAGCAGCACTATTCACAATAGCCAGAATCTGGAAACAACCCAAGTGCCCGAGAACAACTGGATAGAGAAATTCTGGTACATCTACACAATGGAATACTATACAGCTGCGAGGAAAAATGCAGTCACGAAATTTGTTTATACATGGATGGACATGGAGAGTTGAATGAAATGAGTTCATGTTGAATGAAATGAGTCAGAAGGAACTGGACATAGAATAATTGCACACATTTGTAAGATGTTTAAAAAAACATAGTATGAGACTAATACCCAAGGACAGTAGAAACGAGGGCCAGGAGGGCTGGTCCATGGTTGGAAGCTTGCCACAAGTAAGGGCGAGAAGGCAGTAAGGACAGAGAAGGGACCACTATGACAATGATAGCTGGCCACTCTGGATAAGAACTGAGTGCTAAAAGAAGATAAAGAGATACACATGATAACTTTTGAGGAGACAGAGAGGGAGAGAATGGGAGAAGCAGTAAGATCGAGACAGTAAGAGAGAGGGGTGAAGGAGTGAGTGACATCAAGACTGGCTGAGTGGAGGTGGGGGTGTGGTGGCTGGAGGGACACTGGGTTGCTGGTGGTGGGAAACTGCACTGAAGGAACAGCGTTGGAACATTACACTACTGAAACCCAAACAAGAACAACTTCCTAACTGTGGTTCAATTAAAAAAGAAAAAATGGAATGAGTCAGGGTATAGTATATCTGACCCCTTGAACATTTGACAGCGATTTGTCAGAAAAGATGGTTTCAATTCAAACATATCAAAAGAAATATAATAATGCCTTGCTTGGGGTTGGAAACATTTTTGTGATAAAGTTCATTAAGTCAGTTAATTCCCTGAGCAGTTTTCACTCCAGGACAGGTAATCACTTACCACCTTTCCCAGTTTCATTTTTTTATCTCTGAAACCATTTTAATTGAGAATGTTTTACATTTAAATATTGAATAACAATTTTACTTTTCAGTCTACATTTTGTCCCTACTAAATAAATGTTCCTAGGGGTTACCTTGTTAGGAATCAGGCTCAGGCTCTGGGTCTAATTCCTACTACCTTTATTTAAAAGAAATAAATTAAAATGAATGTTCCCAACGATATTTTCTTCCTTTGGTAAATTAACTTTCATAGTATTTCTAACGAGGTATTTTACAGTAAGTAAACCTAATTGTACTTTAGTTGGCACCAAGACTGTTCTATATTTTTAAATTTACTTTTACAGTGTCCCTTTGACTGCTCACTTTATATCATGGATCACCTCTATATCATTGCTCTAGCGATTATGCTATATTAATTATAAAGTATTCCTGTGTGATACATCGTTATATCCACAGTTATGTAGATAACATGTATGGCATTTATTTCTTAGGCAATCTACAAGAAAACGGTGAGCCCTTTGTTAACTCTTTAAACTGAACCTGAAACCAAAATGAGTGACTGACTCTCTCCCCAGGGAAATCAAATCATCTCTTTACTTTGTTCAGTGAGGCCTCACACCTCGACAAGGTGTCCTAAAAGGCTGCCCAGGGACTGGAGTGATAGCACAGCGGGTAGGGCGTTTGCCTTGCACGCAGCCAACACGACCGACACAGGCTCGATGCCCAGCACCCCATACGGTCCCCTGAGCACCGCCAGGTGCAATTCCTGAGTGCATGAGCCAGGAGTAACCCCTGAGCCGGGTGTGACCCAAAAAGCAAAAGAAAAAAAAAAAGGCTGTCCGTACTGGGGCCAGCAGTTTCGCGCTCACCGCGCCGCCCCCCCCCCCCCCCCCCCGTTAGTCCCCGCACGTTGGGTCCTGCTAGTCTCCGCCCTGCGCCCGTCAGTCCCCGCGCCCCGTTAGTCCCCGTTAGCGCCCGCACCCCCCGCGTCCCCGGCGCCCGTCAGGCCCCGTGCGCCCCGTACCCCCGAGCCCCGCCCCCGCGCGCAGGCGCGGACCGTCCCCTACCCCCCCCCCCCCACCACCACCGCCGCCGTTGCTGCAGGGTCCCTGCGTCCCCGCGTCCCCGGCGCCCCTTTAGGCCCCGCGCCCCCCGCGCCCCGTTGGGTCCCGTTGGGCCCCGTTAGGCCCCGCGTCTCCGCGGCCCCCGCGCCTCCCGCGCCTCCCGCGCTCCTCGCGCCCCGTTGGGCCCCGTTCGTTCCCGTTGGGCCCCGTTAGGCCCCGCGTCTCCGCGCTCCGCACCCACCGCCTGCGCCTACCCTGCACGATCCCGTGCACTTCGTAGTCCACCGACTTCAGGGCCACGGCCATGGCAGCGGGCAGGGCGCGGCGCGGGCAGCGGGGCACGGGAAGCAGGCGCAGCAGCGGGCGCAGCGGCGGGCGCGACAGCGGGCACATGGGCCTGGCACCGGGCGGGACGCGGGCGCTCGGGGTCACGCCAGGTCAGTGCCGCCGCCCGTTGGCGCTGGCCGCTGGGCCGGAACCGAGCGTTCCCCGCCGAGACCGGGCGGGTTGGAAGCGGACTGTCCACCCCTCCAGCCACCCGGCCAGCGGCAGGACCGGTTCCCAGTGGCGCGCTTCTCTGCTCTGGAGAAGAGAGGCCACCGCGCGGCCTGGGGACAGCAGCTTGCGGGCCAGGAGGATGAGCTGCTGGGGAGGTAGGTGGAAGGGTGGCCCAGGGCAGCGCTCATTTGACTATGAGGACGGCACCCGCATCAAATGCAACCCAAGACCCGGGAGATGGTCCGGTCAGGGCCTACGACTAACGCAAGGCAAGCCCCTTCCATCCTGGCACCGTGCGTGGGCCCTGGAGCACCCAGGGTCAGCCTTGAGCGCTCCGGGCCATAACGCGAGCCTCCCGCACCACCAACCAAAAAAACCCACTTTTCCCCAGCGGGTACAGTGAAGAGCAGCGGCCCTCTAGTTCTAGAGTTCCAGATGCCCTTGTGAGAACTCACCTTTCCATCTTCCTCTCCAGAGTCAAAAATAATCCTCTGCAATCTGAAGGCACCAGTTCTATTAGGGAACACACAAAAAATTATTTAAAACTTTTAAAGTACTTAAATCGCTTTTAAAGTAAACTCTTTTCGGGGGCTGGAGCAATAGCACAGTGGGGAGGGCATTTGCCTTGCACGCAGCCGACCTAGCTTCAATTCCCAGCATCCCATATGGTCCCCGGAGCACCGCCAGGAGCAATTCCTGAGGGTATCAACCAGGAGTAACTCCTGTGCATTGCCGGCGGGTGTGACCCAAAAAGCAAAAAAATAAATAAATAAATAAATAAAAAGTAAACTCTGTTCTAGAAGTGTTAATCCAGATAATTTCATGCAATGAAGGTTTAATTGCAGAGAGCTCACAATTTGTCTTCCTTTCGTCTCTCTTCCTGTTAATTGCAGATACTTAATAATTCCCTTTCACTTAATGGCTTAATTGCAGGGACCTCACCATTTGTATTCCTCTCCTCTCCCAGCTCATTGCATGAAGTCTCTAGAATCAACATGGCCTTTAAGTCATTTTTTGAGTGGTCATTCTTTTTCATGTCACTCTTTCCAGTGACACATGGTCAGTTTCACAGAGCATATCAGATAAAAGCAAAGATCTTCAATCACCACTAACCTGTCAGCCACTTATCCCCACCCTGAAGGTTATGGGTAACCTATAGCCAAGATGGTTTGGGGTATCTTCCACTCTAAAAAAAAAAAAAGTCATACTTTTGAATCTATTTTATAGAAATATCTCATCCCACTTCCCATCCATCCCCAATCTTAATCTGTGGGAATTTGTCCCCCTGACTGAAGCCTCCAAGGTTGAGATACACCCCCGGACAAACAGCTCAGGTCTTTGTGCGCAAACCTGCACCACACAAATAAAAGAAAACAGTCCAGGGTCTTTTTGACGTAGAAAATAATACTGGGAAAAATGGAATAGGGAACTGTCAGGCAATGTCACACTGTAAGCAGGTCCACTGACTGGTGCTGTGACATCCCCCGGCCTCTGCTCTCCGGAGACGGCAGTGCCCACGTGCTGCTTGCCTCAGCCTTCGAGACCACTGAGGGCTGCCCGGGCTGCTCTGACCTTGGACAGTCCTTAAGAGTTCGTCTTTTTGTGATGTCCCAGTCTCTGCAACCCGCCCCTGCAGGACAGAGTATGCCAATCTGACTGGCTTCGGACACTATGCAATAATCTAGGCAAAGACTCACCAGATTTCACCCTCACCCTTGCTGCTTTTTTGGGATTTTGTTGTCTTGGTTCTCCCAAATAATGCTAAGGAATCCAAGAAATGCAGGAGACTAAATCCAGGCATGTGACATCCGACCCTTTGAGCTCACTCCCCATACTAATTCTTTTACTTTTCTCTGTCTCTCTGTCTCTCTCTGTTCTCTCTGTCTCTGTGTGTGTGTGTCTCATACACACACACACACACACACATACACACACATATATACACACACATATATGGCAGGAACTGAACACAGGTGCCCTAGTTCTGAGTTTATTACCAGCCCTATCCTAATTACATACCTGTCTTCCCCACTACTACAGTGTCTTCTAAAAAGTGAAGTTTGGGATGGGGAGAATAGCTTAAAAGGGTGGGGCTGAATCCTTGAGTCCCTGAATTTAATCCTTGTGAGTCCCTGAATTCAATCCTCACCACAGTGGGTAGGGCATTTGCCTTGCATGCGGCAGACCCGGGTTCGATTCCTAGCATCCCATATGGTCCCCTGAGCACCTCTAGGAATGGTTCCTGAGTGCAGAGCCAGGAGTGGCCCCTGTGCATTGCCGGGTGTGACCCAAAAAGTTAAAAAAAAAAAAGTTTAAAAAAATAAAACCTCAAACTCAATCCTGTCTCTTACATTGATCTTGTCACTGACTGAGTTTGACATTTTCCTTCACTTAATATTTTATTCTCCACATTTTCCAAGAGTGCCCTTACTAGTTATTATGAAGCTTTGTTGTAATTTTAGAAATGCTATAGCAACAATTGACATTTCTCAGCTGAAATAATCACTGTCTGCCAACAAAAGAACATTATCAAACATTTTTTTAATGTACCATTTCAGCAAGAATTGACAATATGATATTCTAAACTAGAAATTTGTTTTTCTTATGGGGCCTCACCCAACAGTGCTCAGGGCTTCTCCTGACTCTTTGTTCAGGGATCACTTCTGGCAGAACTCGGGGGACCAAATAGGGCAGTGGTGATCAAATCCGGATCAGCTGTGTGCAAGGCAAATGCTCTATTTGCTGCACCCTGACCCCCAATACTTTAGAAATTCAAGCACATGTTGGTAATGCTTAAGGTCATATTAAATATCACTCATTATTAGAGAATTTTTAATAGATGTAAAATTTATCCATAGCACTAAAACAACTTTTTATCATTTTGTTTATTTTCATATATACACACATGTATGTGAGTTAAAGTGATCACTTTGCATTGTGGTGGAGGATGTGATGTGGGGAGATGCAGGAGTGGGTGGAAGCACAGTGTAGGGTTGGGGTAGGAGAGCAGCGCAGGCGTGGTGTGGGAGCACAGTGCAGGGGTGGGGTGGGAGAGCAGTGCAGGTGTGTGTTGGAGCACAGTGTAGGGGCGGGTGGGAGCACAGTACAAGCATCAGCTGCATCTGCGGACCATGTGCTCTATTGTGGGCCACTTCCCAAGCCCCTATTTCAACTTTTCACTTTTCTTTTTCCATAATTAATCTCTCCAATTAATATTTCACTAATTACGTAATGTATCATTGAGAGTATAATAACTGTAGGGACCTACTAACTCCTTTTACTAGATACTCAGGTTCCCTCTCATTTTACTACCATAATATATATTAAGGAGTTATGTTCATGCCAATACCTTCATTGCCATACTTTTAAATAGAAAGTAGAAACTAGATTATTAAATTACAAGATGAGTTTACTGTCCTTGATAAGGTAAAGGTAAAGGTAAAGGCCCTCCCGTTGATCGTCGATTTGCTCGAGTGGGCCCAGTAACGTCTCCATTGGAGACTTTGTTGTTACTGTGTCTGGCATATCGAATACTCTCGGTAGCTTGCCGGGCTCTCCGAGAGGGGCGGAGGAATCGAACTCGGGTCGGCCATGTTGGCCGCTTGTAAGGCGAACGCTCTACCTGCTGTGCTATCACTCCAGCCCTACAGTAACAACTGTCCTTGATATATCTTCTTATATATGTCCTTCATATGTCCTGGAGCAATAGCAGAGTGGGTAGGGCGTTTGCCTTGCATGAAGCCGACCCGGGTTCAATTCCTCCGTCCCTTTTGGAGAGCCCAGCAAGCCACCAAGAGTGTCCCACCCGGATGACAGAGCCTGGCAAGCTCCCCATGGTGTATTCGATATGCCAAAAACAGTAACAACCAGTCTCACAATGGAGATGTTACTGGTGCCTGCTTGAGCAAATCGATGAACGACTTGGAGGACAGTGCTACAGTGCTACAGATAATGTCCTTATATATCTCCAAATTTTTTGTTCAAGTCTGTACCAATGTAAATATACCATTAGCAACGCTGTATGAGTATTGGATTATTTGACTTTTGACTGACATGAATATAAGCAGGCTCATCACATACACTAATTAAATTAGATAAAGATCTCATTTTATAACCCAAACAACAGTTTTAAATAAGTAGGCATTCTTTGGTCCAGGCTGAAATTAGAACCTCATTAATTTTCCCTTTGAGTATTTTTGATGATCTTTATTTAGTGTAGGGTCATGTTTAAGGTAATAAACATGAATAAAACATCCTGCCTATATTTTTGGGGGGGTATAAAAATATGACCGGGGGCTCTAAAACCTATAAAGTCAGGATGAGCAATACAACTGTGTCTAAATGGCATTTGAACTGAGAAGGTATCACCTATAAATTTCTTCACCACTTCAAAAGTGTGTAATTATCCTACACAAAGGAAATTGAGAGTGAATTCTTAGAAATCAAATGTTAAAGTTTACTTATTTCAGGGAGAACCAAGTTATGTATTTCATCCATGTATGTGTTTATGCGCTGAAATATTTTTGTAATCCGTTGAAAGAGTAGGGCTTAACTGATTGCAAATTTTAATTTTCATAATTGAATAGACCTAAACAAACCAATTCAATGATTCTCTTATGGAAAGATACTTTTTTGGTAAAGAAATGATCAGGTAAGTATTACTAGACCAGATTCATGATCATTAGCATCAGATATTTAGTCCCTTGAAGAGGCTTTAATCTCTCTAGCAGTAAATTGAAATAATATTTTTAATTCCACAAAATACCTGACCAATAATCTTCAGAACTTTGATGGATAAGAAACAAGCCAGAAGCTCGTAAGGAGCCATGATGATTAAAGAGAACACGTGTTGGATGAGACTCTGGAGCAGAAAGACAAAACAAACAAACAGGGGAAAGGGTCAAGGGAGATAGCACGGGGCTTAAGGCATTTACCTTACATGTAGCTGACCATGTTTGACCCTGGTAATCACATGTTGCTGTTCCGGGGGTCAACAAAGGTCACAAAAAGGACATTGCATGAAAATAAACTGCAGAGGACATAAAGAAAAGAGAGAAGGTTTTATTACATATACAAATCCGGAGCCTTCAGAAGAATTTGACTTCAGAATTTACAGGGCCTGGTTTGGGGATACATTTGATTAATAGCTAGGGGAAGCAGAGCACAAAGGAGAGGTTAAAGATAAACACAGAGGATTGGGAGTTCCTGGGGAGCACTGTGGAGGGAGTAACTCAATAACCCTAAGCGTCCTGTGGGGAGAGAAAGGACAAACTGAAGTTAAACCTGAAATGTTTGCAACCACAATCCAACAATCACATATGCTCTGAGCCACACCAGAAAGGGTCCCAGAGCACATAGCAGGAGGAAGCCCTGAGTACACTCAAGTGTGGCCCAGAAACAAAACAAGAAAATGAAAACAGGAAAAATAAATTATGAACTTTAGTTAATAGTGAAATAATATTAATTCATTATGACAGATATATAATGTAAGATCATAATAATAGGGAAAATTGGAGGATAGAGGAAAACTTTGTATTATCTTAACAAGAATTTTACAAACAAAATTATTCTAAAATAAAAGTTTACTTTTCAAAAGTTTATTTTCTATCGAATAAACCCCACACTTTCGTTGAAATCCATAGTCAACTGCTAAATCAAGCTCAGGCAAAATGGGATTGAACAATTGACTTACAAAGATCTAAAGCCTATTTTAACTGCTAAAATGTAGACAAATCCAAGCACACATAGACAAATAAATGATATAGGAATAACTAGTCTTCTGATTCATAAAGGAGTGTGTGACAGAAATGGAATTAATTTCCAGGAGAAAGAGTGTATATCTTACATGCATGAGTACCCAGGCTGGGTCCCTAATGCCACCACACACAAGCACCATTCTGTCAGCTGTACTGTCTGAATCACCGGCACGACAAACTATTTCCCAGCCAGGTATGGGGGAGTACCACAACTGAAAAGATGCATGAACACTGCAGCCAGAGAGCAGACGAGCACAGGTGTGTGCGTCCCAACTAACACCTTCTCAGCAACCATATATGCTGGCACCAATGACTTTGTGCAAGCCACTGAGGAAGCCTGTTGCCCCCCGGGAAGCAATCCTGCTGGGTGTGTGAGTACAACAATCTGCCGTGAGACCCCTGGGAGCATCCTGACCAAGACAGAGCGTCATCCCCAGGGCCACAACATCAACCCCAAATGAGGTCAGGAAAGGAGGTGATTTGTAAAAGATCTATGTGAAATGCACAAGAGCAGATGTAGTAGGGAGAAGCTCATGGCGAAAACAACAAAAGGCACCAAGTGGCAGAGCCAAATTTTGAACAAAGCACGCCCAGGCTCTGAGCTATGGCATCAAGACAGGAAACACAAGGAAGATAGATACCAACTCAAAAAAAGTAGATAAGACAGAACCTTCTTTTCCTAACGCCCATGCACAGACTTAACCAAGATGCAGTTTCTTTTTCCTATGGACACTTCCGATTGCTCCTTAAGTTCTCTCCTTCTCTCCCCAGCATCAGACCAAGTACAAATCACGTTTCCTCCCAGATCTGGGCTGGTGTGAGATCAAGGGGATCCTGTCTTTAAACAACCTATCTCTTCCATGAGCCTTTCCACCAGCCTCTGATGTCCACACTGATATCTTTCTAACTTGCTTTCCTGCAGGCTGGAAAGTTTAAATGGACATACCCTTTATGCCTTGTCCCTGGAATTCCTTCCATGAGAGGAACCTTACCCCAGTAGGTGTGGAGGGAGTGTGTCAGCGGGGGACCATCTGCGGACATTCTGTGACAGGCATATCATGGAGAAGCTTGGCTTTACAGGAACATAGATAACCATGACCAGGTCTTGGGACGAATGGCAAAGTATAGATATTTATTTTACTAGTTCATGTAACGACAACTGTGTAGGTCCTACCAGCTTCTGGTTTCCTCTTCGTGGTAAGTGGAAGTTTCTAGTATGGCAGCTTCCTGCTGTGTCTGGGCACATACCTTTAAAGCCAGCTGCTTCTCAATTTGGTGTGTGGTGTCCTGACTGCAGAAACCTAGGTACTTCCTTTAATGATCCAGTTCTGCAAGCGGGAGTTGGTCCTAACAGCCCACTTTGCATAGTTCCTGATGCCAGCTGCACTTGAGGCTCACCAGGGATCCCAGCGTTAGATGCACCAGCCATGCCTGAAGGTTTCTTCGGGTCAGAGCCCTCCAGAATCTATCGTGTCAGAAGTGACCCAGATGTCGGTGAGCTAAGAACAAGAACTACTGACCTTAACCTGCTCCACAACCTCATAAGCCACTTCATAGCCAGCATTAAATCCATCCATGTCTAGCTTGCCTTGTTTGTTCTGAAACTGAAGCTCAATCAACCCAACATCTGGGAGCAAAATTTTCATAACAGGAGATGGGAGTTTAAGGGAATGAAAGTTCAAACATGTCATCTCTCGGGCCAACAAAGGAACATACCCATGTTCTGTGCCCAAGGGCTTGGGCACCCACCCCTGGACTTCAGGCGCCTCCCAACACTGGCAGCTGTGGTACCAGTAGCTCCAGCACCACATGACCAGACCCCAGCAATCCCTCCTCAGCCTTAAGGGGCACCATCAGGAGTGACTCCTGGGCCCCAGGAGCACTGAGCCCGCAAAATAAATAAATAACCACAATATCACTAAAGAAACATGTTCAATTCAGGCATAATATATTAAGATTTAAGAAAAATAAGTCCAAATCACAATAGAACTATTCCTGGAGTTTGGGAGCAAAGGGGTAGCTACTGAGAGTTTCGTGATCAGGGCTTACATAACCGATACTCTATAAATGTAGAGTAAAAAATAAAAAATCTGCTTTTTTATTTTTATTGTCTGTTTTCTTCATAGCTCTACCATTTTTTTTCTTTTTTTTTTCCCCTTTATTTTATTTTATTTTTTTAAAGTTGTAGATTTACAATTTTTTGTGCTTTGGTTTCAATTATACAATGATCAGATACCCATCCCTCCACCAGTGCCCATTTTCCACCACCATGGATAATATCCCTCCCACCCCCATCCCCCCACCCCCCCTGTCTCTGTGGCAGGGCAATCCCCTGTGTTCTCTCTCTCCTTTTGGGTGTTGTGGTCTGCAAAAGAGGCATTGAGTGGCAAACATGTTCAGTCCATAGTCTACTTTCGACATGTATCTCCCCTCCTGGGAGGATCCTCCAAACATACTTTATTTGGTGCTCCCTTCTCTATCTGAACTGCCCTTTCCTCTAGGATACCTGGCTGGCCTCTAAGTTATGGAGTAATCCTCCTGGTGCTGATCTCAGCTATTCTTGGGTATTAATCTCATACTTTGTTACTTTATATCCCCCAGATGAATGCAATCTTTCTATGTCTATCCCTCTCTTTCTGACTCATTTCGCTTAGCATGATACTTTCCATATTGTACCACTTGTATGTAAATTTCATGACTTCATCTTTTCTAACAGCATAGCTCTACCATTTTGTTTTGAAGAGAACGTATAATGAAATAATGCTTTAAAAAAAAGCCTTACATTATCTTGATTGTGCCAATAAATCTGGGTTTTCTGGTCCATGGCTGCCACCTACCTGCTCCGTAAGAAAAGCAGCTCGTCTAGAGCAGCACTGTCCTCCCGTTGTTCATCGATTTGCTCAAGCGGGCACCGGTAACATCTCCATTGTGAGTCTTGTTGTTACTGTGTTTGGCATATCCAATACGTCACAGGTAGTTACCAGGCTCTGCTGTGTGGGCAAGATACTCTCAGTAGCTTGCCTGGCTCTCAAGGAGGGGCGGAGGAATCAAACCTGGGGTGGCCGTATGATTGTTTAATCACAGTCCTACTGTCCTCAGGTGAGTATTAGCATCTGGTTTCTCTCATTTCTGTTACTCTGATAAACCCCTTTTGCCTATTTATTTATTATTATTTATTTCTGCTATGGGCACATACCTGACAGTGCTCGAAGTCATTTCTGGTCAGTGCTGGTCACTCCTCATGGTGTTTGTGGGACCGGGAACGCACATAGTTTTCTGCGCCATCTCCCAGGCTCTATTAGTGATACGGTTCAGCGGGAAAGCACTTGCCCCATGTATGTGAAGTCCTGAGTTTGGTACTGCATATGTGATACTGTATCTATGAGACCACACATGCACATATATGAACACATACATTCTAAATCCACAAATGATCAGCTCTTTACATGCTTCTGGAATTCCTCAATAGGAGCATCACTTAGATATGAAAGTACCTTGACCAAAATTATTATTAGCTGTGAATGTCATAGGAAAAGCAGAACTTCTGCCCAGTGGGCATTAGTATTGTTCATTCATCCACTGTATCAATTAAAGTTGCCCTTCATTAAAGAGCATGTACTACAGAGACACATGCCATATACATAAGATGGTACATTTTGCAGTATAGATTTTCCCTAGAATTTACTTTTTACTACCATTTTTCAATCTTCTATTTATGTTCCCCTTTCTCTTTATATATAATAAGTGGGAGTCACTCAGCCTTGGTGGTGGTGCTCATAAGCTCCTCACTTGTGTTGCTGACAGAGGTGCTCACTTGGCTGAGAGGCTAACACACTGGTTTGAGGTGCTGGTTGGGGGGAGCTCACTTTCAGAAGTGATCACGCACACTTGGTTGTAGTGTAACAGAGATCACACACTTGATGGTGACACTGAGCTTCTCAAACAACCATACCATCAGGCTCACCTCAGCACGTGAAGTGGTACCAAGGATCAATCTCTTAGCCTTGGGGCCAGAGCACTGGCATAGTAGATAGGGCATTTGCCTTGCACTCCATATGGTCCCCAGGCCCCCACCAGGAGTGATCCCTGTGTCCAGAGTCAAGTGTCAGCCCTGAGCACCACTGGGTGTGACCCCAAAACAAAGTAAACTAAACTCACAAACTCAGCATCACATCTGCACAACTAATGCTCCACCACTGACCTATCCCCTTCACCACTATTTATAAAATCTTGTCTGAGCAGATGATGAAGGTGATTGAGCAAACACTCGAACCTATTTTGATCATATGCATTATTCCCTTTTGAGTTAATAAATTGCACACTAAGATTTGCAGTGCTGTTTTATAATTTATGATACTTTTACCTACCAGCTCCCACTTACTAGTTGATGATAATGCTATAGGCAAGATAGGGTTTACCTATTCTAGAGATAAAAAAATAGCCTCAGAGCATTAAAAAATTGTTTAAGATTACTGAGGAATAGACCCTGTTTTATTTTTAATAATTTTTATTAATGAATGACCATGACGCAAAGTTACAGACTTATAAATTTTCATGCTTGCATTTTAGTCATACAATGATTGAGCACCCATCCCTCCACCAGTGCCCATTCTCTACCACCAATGATCCCAGTATCCCTCCCACCACCCACACCTCATCTCTCCACCCCACCCTGCCTCTGTGGCAGGGCATTCCCTTTTGCTCTCTCTCTCCTTTTGGATGTTGTGGTTTGCAATAGAGGTATTAAGTTACCATCACGTTCATAGACCCTGTTATGAACCTGGTCTTCTAAAGTGAAATTCGGAATTCTTCCATTTTTCCACATGAACTTCAAGCAGCCTTTGATTTACTACAATAAATGTTGGAGTGCTTACATGTGCTGTGTGTAGGCTCTGGGGAGAATGTGGGTCTAATTTAGAGACTCCGGTGGGATAAAGCATATGGGAAGTCTCTAAGGAAGTGAAGTCTGGCTGTATAGTAATAAGCCAGAGAGAAAGGTGATAGAACTTCCTGTAAGCAGAAGGAATGGCATGGAGAATGCATTCACTCCTCAGTAGGAAAAACAGAAAGTGAGACAGAGGCTGAGCACTGTTAAAAAGGGGAAGAGTTTCTCCATAAAAACTCCTTGTGGTTGCTGGCTCTCCGGAGGTGCTCCTTGCCTTTATTGCTTCCCCATTTCTGCCCCAATGTAGACGAAAACTTCCCCTATAGCTCCTTTCAGATAAATAGCTGTTCGTACACATTTCTGGCAGAAAAGAAGATGCTCCACCACTGACATATCCCCAGGCCCTTCGTCACTACTTATAAAATCTTAAGACACTTGGTTGTACAGACATAGGGAAAGAGAAATGTATCCAGAGTGAAGATGCTGCCATTTGACTACAAGAGAGAGGGAAGGGCAAATAAATACTGCTATAAATTGAACATAGACAAACTGGCTGTGAGTGAATGTGCATATGTTCACAGGGGATATCCAGTTTTTATATGAATACCCATCATTTGTAAAATCACTTCCCTCTGCCTCCATAGACAATTTAGTTATCCCCAAAGCATGCAAAGTATCGAGTAGGTTTTGTTTGCTTGCTTGATTTTGATGTTCAATTTGGGACCACACCCTTTGGAGATTTCCTCAGCTTGCATTCAGGTGTGACACCCAGCAGTGCTCGGGGTACTGTGTAGTGCCAGGGACAGAGCACAAGCCTCCTGTATGCTAATCATGCTCTCAGTCTATTGAGCTACACTTTTGGCCCTAAATAATATTTGTTAAACAACATTTTAAAAATATCTGAGGAGCTAAGAGATTGTTCAGTATCTAGTCTGCCTATCTTCCCAGTGTGAGGCTTTGAGTTTAATTCCTGGTGGTGCCACATGCGCAGGTGTGATCCTGGCAATTTGGTTGTCCATAATCCCTGGTTCAGCAAGTGATTTCCCAGCCATACCACAGCCCAGAGTATATGAACAGTGCAGCAAAAAGAAGTGTAAGGTTGCAGCCTGGAATGCAAACCCATGGAGGCATGTGTGTGCAGCAGAGCAATTGCCAGCGAGCATTTCAGCCAGAACATGGGCCAGTATCACCATCCAACACATATCCTCCTCCCAAATTCAAAATCACGCTCTGCAAAGTTGATGGTACTTAGAATAGACACATTTCTTTTTTGCTGGTGCATGCAAAAGAAAACAAAATCTCTCCTTGTCTCTTCTAAACCTTCCTCTCCCTCTGTCATTCCCTACAGTTTTGGTAAAGCTAATTCTTTTCTCATTCCTATGTTAATATGACCCTATTCTAAATATTGCGGGCTAGAGCGATAGCACAGCGGTAGGGCGTTTGCCTTGCACACAGCCAACATGGCCGACCCGAGTTCGATTCCTCCACCCCTCTCGGAGAGCCCGGCAAGCTACCGAGAGTATCTCGCCCGCACAGCAGAGCCTGGCAAGCTCCCTGTGACGTATTGGATATGCCAGACACAGTAACAGTAACACAGTAACAATTCTAAATATCACCATTATCGCAGCCTATTGTTCCAGTAGGCAACTGAGGTCAAGCCAAGTTTTCCTTAGAACATTAGCTGGAACTATCAGAAATTTCATTTCATTTCATTTCATCATCCTGTTATTCATCGATTGCCTCGAGCAGGCCCCAGTAACGTCTCTTTCATCCTAGCCCTGAGATTATATTCACGGCTCTTTAGGAGAATGAGACCCATCATTGTTACTGGTATTTGGCATATTTGGTATGCCACGAGGAGTTTGCCAGACTCTGCCCTGTGGGCAGGCTACATTCAATAGCCTGCAAGTTTGTCCAAAGTAGGAATGAGATAATAAGATGTCATAAAAAAAAAAAGTTCTAATAAGATGTCGCGCGGCCGCAAATGCGGCCGCGCGGTTCCAGGACCTGGATTTTATAGTCTCTGAGTCTTGGCCGCTGATGGGATTACACGGCGCCAGGGGGCCAGGTGGTGGGTGTGACCCCCGCCTACTGGAATTTGGAGGATCTGGATGGAAGATGCTCAACTCCAATCCGAGTAGGCTTGGAGGTCTCGGCCCCGGAACCCACGTGGCAGAAATAAGGTGCTACATTTGAGACTCATGATATCACTGAGTCACTGAAGTCTGGACCTGCCAGGAACCATTTTGCCAAGAGGCAGAGAAAATGCGCCCAAGAGTGAAGCCAGCAAAGAAGAGAGTCAGACAATAGACTAAAAGCAAATTCTCAATTGTCTGGGCCTCTGGGTTAGACATTCGTGGGAGCAACACACTCTCAGACTTTCACTTCCATAAACCAGTATGTTCACATTTTTTTTCTTAAATCAGACTCAATTTAAAAATCTACAAAGGCAATCCCATGAGTCCTGATTAACAGAGGATTAAATCTAATGGAGCAAAGTTTTCTATTTCCTCTAGACTTCCTGGACAGAGATTATGTCATTCTAAAATCGCCTGGATGCAGCTCTCCCTCCTTTGCAGGGCACCATCTCCGATACGGAATGAGTTCCTGAACAGTTGCCAGGAGAGAAGCCAGCATCTGGATGAACAAAGCAACAAACCCCACATTTTGCTTCAGCAGGTTTAGATTAGATCTCTGCCATTGTAACAAGGGTATCTTGTTCGTAATTTTCCTCATATAAATCAGATACCAACTTTCCTAAATTTAAAAGTCATAATGCAGCCATGGAGTGATAGTACAGCAGGGAGGGTGTTTGCCTTGCATGCAGTCAACTGTGTCTCCATCCCTGGCATCCCATATGGTCCCCGGAGCCATTGTCAGGAGTGATTCCTGATTGCAGAGCCATGGGTAACCCCTGTGCACTGCTAAGTGTGACCCAAAAAACTAAAATAGAATCATAATGCCAGTGTTATTGATGATTAGCCAAAATAAGAATTCCCATCCCTGCTGGTATCTATTTCTAAATACACATATTTTAGGTAAAGTAACAGTGCAGTCCAAGTTTCAAGTGTGCATGATGAAATACCATCAAATATATATTCTTAGTTACTGTTGATGTTTAGAAATCACTTTGTAGAACAATTTATTATAAATTTTACATACTTGAAGGAGGGAGACAAGGATGAATATGACGAATAGAAGGTAATTTTAGGGAAATGGAATTATGGAATTATTCATAGATACTGTAATGGTAGAAACATGACAACACATTTTTCAAATCTGTACAATTTAAGGCATGACCCATTAGAATTATTGTATAGATTTAAAGTCCTGTCCAATACAAGGAATGACCCATTAGAATTATTGTATAGGTCACAACACAAGTCTTGTCCAATACAATAATTGGAATTATTCACAAGAAGTAAAGCAGGAAATAAGCATATTAGGTAAATGACGATAGATAAATGAATTAATAAGAAATTTGCGAGCAGTGAAGAATTTTGGCTGTCATCACAACACCGGAGAATTCTCCAGGTCCCAAACTGAGCCGATATCACCAGAGTGCCCCGGATGGAGCAGGTGCAGTCTCCTCGCCTTCTCCAGATGGAATCCTGGTGACCATGAGCTTCTACAAGCATGGCTCAGGTATGTGGGGAACAGGACCTTTCCTGATATACAAAGTGAGCAATGGAAAATAGATGATCTAACATCTGCCCCTAGAAGGCAGGCTTGAATGGTGGTGGGAACACCCAAGGAAAATATAATGCCCAAAACTATGGAGAGAGTATCTGAACAATTATCTGCCGTAGAGGCAGGGTAAGGACTGAGATGGAAATGAAGGGGATAATACGGATATTGTTGGTGGGAAATTTACACTGGTGGAGGGACGGATGATTGATCATTGTATAGCTGAATATCAAACATGAAAGCTTTGTAATTGTATCTTATGGTGGTTCATGCTTCTGGATTGTGAATTTAGCTACAGCCCTGTGCCACGCTGGGGGGGGGGGGGGGGGTAGGGGTGGAAAGGACATTGTACCATCCGCCTTCTTCCCCTCGGCGGCATGGTGACCACCATCTTTCAGAGCCTATTGGACTGAGAGACATGCGCCTGCAGTGACGAGACATGCGGAGCCTCATGAATGGGGACTGGAACTGCCCCCAAAAGACCCCAATTTGCTGCCTATGAACGGCTCCTCCACTCCTGAATGGCCATCATCCAAGAGGTACAGAAGCCAATCTTGGAACCCAGCGGCTTCTGGCAGAAATCCCTCCAGACTTAATTACTAAAATATCAGAAATCCAATATGTTCTTCATTATCAGCAATAGAAAACAAATTATCTAATGATGCCTTCTCGTCAGGTCTGAATGTTGGGGGAAATTTCCAAATAATAATAGTAGGTTTTCTGTTGAAAAATTAAATGAAATCAAAGTAGAGAGAGAGTAAAGTGGAAATCATCTGCCACACTGGCAGAGGGAGGAATTCATCTGCATGAACAAAGCAACAAACCCCACATTTTGCTTCAGCAGGTTTAGATTGGTGGGGTACCCCATCCCACTGGGGTTCTTGGTGGTGGAAAATGTGCACTGGTGAAGGATTTGGTATTTGATCATTATGTGACCAAGACTTAAACCTGAAAGCTTTGTGACTGTTCTCACGGTGATTCAATTAAAAAAAGAAAGAAATTTGCAATAAATATACTCAGTGGAATACTATTGTCACTTAAAAAGATGAAATTGTACCATTTAGCATAAAATAGATAAACCAGGGAATTATATTACATGAAATAAATAGGTAAGTGAAAGACAATTCCAAACGGTTTCACTCATATATGGAATATAAATAAATAAACAAACTGGCATTAACTTTTAATCTAAACAGGAACTAAAAGGGCTACAAGAGGGTAAGAGAAGGTCTGGGAAGCAAATAGGAACAGGCTCGATGGTGGTGGGATGTGCTGAAACTTTGGTGGTGGGTGTTGTGAATCCGATACCCATACAGAGGGGTCAAACTGAAATTGTAAAATTTTGAAATTGTGCAGTATTGTAAACTGATGATGAATCAATAAAAGTGGAGGGAGGGGATATGTACCATCAGGGAAATTTTGGACTTTAGTTGACAAGAATGTATCATTCATTCATCTATTGTGCTTACAAGCATATCCACAAACGCAAGATGTCAATAAAAGGCAAAAATATGGTCTCTTCAAGGGGTCTGTGAGTGCTTAGAGCAGTTTCTCTGCTCAAATGTTCTGTTGACCTAAAGCTGTTCTTTAAAAGCCTGTTTATTAATTTAAAGAGAAAAACTTTATATGCTTTGCCCAGCTGCTCTCACAGGGGAGGGAGGCGTGGAACCTGGGCAAGGATGCAAAGATATAAATTTTAAAAACTGTCATTGCAAAGTTGCTTGCTCTAGTAATAAACTGGAACCTACTCAAATACCCATTTATTTTTCAAGAGTTAAAAATCGGAGTGTTCCTATGCAGTGTGAGAAATTGGGGAGGTTAACCAGGACCTCTCAGCTGGGGTCCAGGGCTGAGCTGAGTCTCTCACTGCTTCCCATCCAAGACTAGTGCCTCCCTGCAGTTCCCAGAGAGCCTAGGGCGGCACTCACTGCTCGCTGATGCAGTGAGCTCTGGCAGCACCGCAGGCCTCCTGGGATTTCTGGTCCTGCAGGGCTATTCTGTGTAGAAAATGACTTCCGTGAAGGCGTAAGCATGAGTAACTTGCACTCCTTAAAAACCCTCAGAACCTTCCTGGGATCTCCAAATCACAAAGTTCCCGCCAGAATACCAAAGGCTTCTGTTAGGGGGGTTTGAGTTGACTTTTCCAGCCTCATTTTCCCGTCACTGAAGTCTATTTTTTTTTTAAATTTTTATTAGTGAAACACCATGAGGTACAATTACAATTATACAAAAGTCTACAGACTTACAAATTTCTGTGCTTGGGTTTCAGTTATACAGTGATTGAGTACCCATCCCTCCACCAGTGCTCATTCACCACCACTAATCCCAGTATCCCATGAAGTCTATTTTTTTTCCTTTCAAATACTAGGCTCTTTCCTATATCATTCCTCAAAAAAGTGGTTCCTTAGTGAGACTGGAATAATTCATTCAAACCACATTTTCAAACATCAATCTGGCATGAACTAAATCAAAACCAAGCTAAATGTGGTAGGATGTTTTTGTACAATGGGTGGAGTGTAAAAAAAATAAGAAACTGTGTTAGATGTTTGTTAGATGTTTGTTATTCTTTGTCACAGAGATTCTAACATTTATATTTACCCCATAAAAAGTAAATCAAAGCGTATTTTTTGGCACTATAGTAAACCAAATCCAAAAGGCCATAATATTGTTTAATGTTTTGATTTTTGTTTTTTTTTTAATTTTAGGGAAAACTTACAGACAAATCACAGAAGACTACATTGTGAGCACAGAAAATATGTTATCCATGTAAAACTAAATTTGCTGGGCGGAAAGGGAAGAACAGGCAAAGGCGATTATCTGAGCACCAACATCTTTAACAAGTGACAATCTTTTGGTTTATAAGATGCCAGGTATAGACTCAAGAATATTGGCAGAAATCAAAGACCTGACTGGAAGATAAAATAGCAATTAATAGCAAGGTTATACTGGAAGTAGGGAAGCAGGGCAAGTAAAAAAAATTTATACCCAACTTTACCTTTTTTACCCAACTAGATATCTAAATCCAGAAACAAGGAACTTAGATCAAAATAACCACTAACAGAACTAAAATCTGAAACTATTAAAACTTGTTACCTCTGCAGAGTGAGTTGAAAGGATACAAGGAAGCAATCAGTCAAATCCAGAATATGGGACATTCCATATGACTACAAACTAACTGGTTTCTCTAACAAATCAAGGACATGAGGGGGGAAATGAGTGAGTCCTAAAATAAGTGGGGCAAAACAACAAAATTCAATATGGGAACTTCATTTGGTCACTGTCACTGTCCTCCCGTTGTTCATCAATTTGCTCCAGCAGGCCCAGTAACATTGTGAGACTTGTTACTGTGTTTGGCATATGGAATAGGTCATGGGTAGCTTGCCAGGCTTTGCCGTGTGGGCAAGATACTCTTGGTAGCTTGCCAGGCTCTCTGAGAGGGGCCTTCATTTGGTATTTTTATTAAAAACATTTTTGAGGCAATCAGAAGAATTGATTATCAACTGGTTGTAGGATGACAAAAAAAGAAATCATTAATTTTGTTTAATGAAATAAAGGCATAGAAGTTAGATTTTAGAACATCTTTTTCTGTTGGTGGAATATTTGCAGTACTTCTAGGTAAAATGTCAGGATTTCCTTAAAAACATTTCAACAGCAACCCCTCTGCACCCCCTAACTCCACACTGAAGTAGAAAGGGACAGAGAAACAGGAGGGCCAAAAAGTCAATGCTGAAGTTGGGGATACATTTTGTTTGTTTATCATATTCCATTCTCTCTGATTTTATGTACGTTTGAAAATTATTAAAATAATTAACTGGGTTTCATTTGTTTTTTAAAACAAGAATGGGACGTGGGAGCAACATTACCAGTAAAATGGTTTTCTTGAATTTATTTATTCAATGAATATCTGTTGAGTTTCTGCATTGTGTGAGGCACTATTTAAACACTTTTGGGGTAGGAGCCAAACAGATCAAAATTCCTGCCTAGTGAAGCTTACATTCCAGTCAGAGCAAAGAGGCATGAGACCAGAGACACAATAATAAGTTCTAATGTGTCAGAGTGGATAAGTTCTATGAGGAAAGAATAAAGCAATATAAACAAAATCAGGTTCGGATCAGGGTTGCAATGATAAAAAGCAGGTCAGGGGTCAGGGATGAATGGAGCTATGGTTATGAAATCCTACCCTCCTTCCCTGTGTGAGGTCCTGGGTTCAATCCCCAGCACAGCAAAAGTAAAAAATCTAAAACTTAAACAATGAGCTTAGAAAAGGGTTCAATAGAAGTGAGACATTTAAACAAAGACTTAAAATACAGGAGATTATAAACCCTTCTGAATTGTTGCTCTTTAAGTATGAATTACTTGGATTAAGTGACCTGCAAAAGTTTGTTTAGAAATCAAGTCTCCTTTGGGGCTGGAGAGATCGTATACTGGACAGGGTGTTTGCCTTGTGCCATCCCAGGTTCGATTCCCAGGAGAGATTTCTAAGCACAGATCCAGAAGTGAGCCCTGAGCACAGCTGGATGTGCCCTGAAAATAAGGAGGAAGGAAGGCGGAAAGAGGGAAGGAAGGTGGGAGGGTGGGAAGGTGGGATGGAAGGAAAGAAGGAAAGAAGGGAGAGAGTGAGAAATGAGAGAGGAAGAAAAAGAGAGAGGGAGGGAAGGAAGGAGAGGGAGACGGTGAGGGGGGGAGAGGGAGAGAGAGAGAGAGAGAGAGAGAGAGAGAGAGAGAGAGAGAGAGAGAGAAGAGAGAGTTTTCCTCATCTTCATTTCTTACTTCCTTCCAATCAAAATTCTCCTTTGACACTTCAAGGTCAACCTCAAGTTTAACTTTCTCATGCTAGGCCATAATTAGCTGCTTGGAAAAATTCTCTGATACATCCTGGGTAACTCTAACATGTATTTTGTTCTCACATATGTCTTTATATCTTTACTAAGCATTTCACCATCACTCTTAAGTGGTTTTGAATTTCAATATCATTATTACTTCCACACATCAGATAAGAATACAAAGGCTCTCAGCGAATAACTTACCTACCCCAGATGTGCTCCGTCTACACAGCTCCTGAATTCAGACCATAGTACTAAATACAAACAGTACTTCTGAATCTCCTTCTATCACCCCTCCACAGTAAATTGTTTCCCAAGTCTTGTGTGTATGTGTTACAGTTAAATTTTAATCAAAGTGTTGTTTGCACATGATATTAAGTCAACTAGTTCAGAAAATTTTTGGAGAAAAAGCAAGTTACCCCTGCAGTCAATTTCCAGTCACTTTACAAAGACAGCACTGTTTGTCATTTCTATTTTTGGTTCTCCCAATGGTCCTGTAACTCTAGATTATATACTTCCATCCTTATAGAGAAGCCTTTCTACCTTTTGTCTTGTCTGCTGACTCACTTGCAGACAAGGAGAGGCTTGGCTCATTCGTGTTCTCAGTGTCCTAGATCAGGCTCCTCCAGGCACTGATTGTGGAAACATTTGGGTGCTAGTGTTTGGGAACAATTTTGGTGAAATAATTTGGTAGAGACTTTAGGGTTCTCTTAGTATCATGTCATCTGCAAATAGTGAAAGCTTGACTTCTCCCTGTCCCATATGGAAGCTATTAATATTTTTTTCTTCACGAACTGCTATGGCGAGTATTTTCAGGGCTACATTGAGGCTGCAGGAGTCAACTGTGGGAGACATCATACAGGAGAATTTACATTTCTTACAAAGAATTTATATAAGAGGGGTTACTCTAAGGACTGAGCATACATGGAGTATAAGAGGAGGTACTCTCAGGATTTAGCATAGATGGAGTATAAGAGGAGGTACTCTCAGGACCTCGCATACATGGAGTTTAAGAGGAGGTACTCTCCCTCATGGTGTTTCACTAATAAAAATTTTTAAAAAAAGATGCAGTGCCAGGCAAAAAATAAAAAAGAGGAGGTACTCTCAGGACTGACCATATATAGAATGTAAGAAGAGGTACTCTCAGGATTGAGCATGATGGAGAGTAAGAAGAGGTACTCTCAGGACCTAGCATACATGGAGTATAAGAGGGGTACTCTCAAAACCGAGCATAGATGGAGTTTTAAGAGGAGGTACTCTCAGGACTGAGCATAGATGAAGTGTAATAGGAGGTACTCTCAGGAATGATCATAGATGGAGCATAAGAGGAGGCACTCTCAGGACTGAGCATAGATGGAGCATAAGAGGAGGTACTCTCCCGACTGAGCATAGATGGAGTTTAAGAGGAGGTACTCTCAGGACTGAGCATAGATGGAGTTTAAGAGGAGGTACTCTCAGGAATGAGCACAGTTGGAGCATAAGAGGAGGTACTCTCGGGACTGAGCATACATACAAGTATCACTATCTGATGCATCATTTCCATGGCTCCTCAGAGGTGCTCTATGGTCTCTCCTTTTCATAAGAGCCGACAGTGGCTTGTTACACTCTTCCATAGTAATCTAGTTTGCATCCTTTTTCTTGGATAGCCCTATTGGATGTGATCCAAGATTACTCCATCTGGATTTCTCTCTCAGAGTGAAATCCTTTGATCCATGGGAAAGCCTATATAGCTTCTGCCTTGCTAATCTTGGAAGTATACTATGTTTTTAATTCTTCAGGCTCCTTCCAAATCCTCAGCTGGACTTTCCACCCCTTTCCACACAGAAGTCAGACCCCAGTCCACTAACTCCTATCCTTGGGATCACAGCTATTCCCCCAATGAAACAGGAACACTCTTACTATAGAGAATATGTCTCACGGCAGAGCTTGCTAACCCTCTTCAAAAAGCTCTTCGCTATTTCTGACTCTGAGCCTCTCGCACATCCCCCATCACTTTTATTATCCTTGATCTGCCTAAGCATGTTAGGACATTTTCCTTTGAAAATTCCATATGTGGGTATTGTCTCTCACGTTTCACATCTCTTTCATCTTCACTTTTATTATCCTGGTACCTATCTGTCCATCTCTCCAGTATCCACTTGTCTCAGCCAACATTTTTTAAGGAAGAATTAGGGGCAGTAATGAAGTTAGAGAAAATAGAAGAAAGAAGTATTTACAAATGAAATTAGCATGTCAACACTAAGGAGGTTCAGAATATTTAGCATTGGGAAATAACAACAGATCAGCTGATTTCCCAACTAGTTGTGTCTGGGCCTGGGACAGCTCAATGTAGACCTGTCCTGCCTTGCAGACATGACACAAAAACTGATCCATAGCACCTATCCACATGCCACAGTCAGATCTGCCTGATGCTGCTCTGTGTGATCTGGCATGTGTAAGTGCCACAACTCAAATTTTCAAGCACTGTCACTGCAGAAACAACAAAGGGGAGAGAGGAAATATGGGAGCACTGTTTATGAACACAGATGGTCTCCATTCCTTTGTGGCCATCCTGCAAGTAGTACTGATGGTGCAGCTCAGTGCAGAGCACTTGTCTTGCATGTGTGAGGCCCTAGGTTTAGTCTCAGGCACTGCCAAGAAAATGAAGGAAGGATGTGCAGAGAGCACATGCATAGTCTTTCCCACCAGAAACTCCAGGATGGAGCTTCAAATGCTTTATAGTCTAATATATTGTGCTCTGAAACCAGGAAACAGGTCTGGTTCTCAGAATAAAATGGTAATAAATGATGTATCAAAATATGAAACAGGGGGGGCTGGCACGATAGCACGGTGGGAAGAGAATTTGCCAACCTGGGTTCAATTCCCAGCATCCCATATGGTCCCTTGAGCACCGCCAGGAGTAATTCCTGAGAACATGAGCCAGGAGTAACCCCTGTGCATCACCGAATGTGACTCAAAAAGAAAAAAAAAATAATAATCTGAAAGAGAAAAGTATATCAATATCCAGAAACCTTCCTTGTACAATATGTTGTTCTCAACTACCTTCTTCCTATGTCCGCTTGTGACACCAGTGAGGCCACAACAGACTCCCCAGACAGCATTGCCATCACCGGAAGTCCTGCCCACAGCTGCTCCTCACTTCCTAGTGCAGAGAGGGTCGTGCCCGATGAACAGCAGGCATCTGGGAAGAAGCTTTGAAGTGTCACCTTCCCAGTTCTACAGGAAATATAAAGCCACTCACCAGGGGGCCAGAGCGATAGTACAATGGGAAGGGCATTTGCCTTGCACACAGCCGACCTGGGTTTGGTCGCCAGCATCCCATATGCACCGCCAGGAGTGATTCCTGAATGCAGAGCCAGTAGTAACCCCTGAGCATCGCTGGGTGTGGCCCCAAAAAGGAAAAAATAGTGACTCACCAGAGGTCAACAACTACAAATTATATATTTTTTCTTTTTAGGTCAGCAATGCACAGGACTTACTCCTGGCTGAAGCACTCAGTAATTACTCCTGGTGGTGCTCGAGGGACCACATGGGACGCTAGGAATCAAACCCAGGTCAGGCGCGTGCAAGGCAAACGCACTACCCACTGTGCTACCACTCCAGCCCCCTAAAAAATATTTTTGTATTTTTATCCAACATTCTGTTTTTATGTTTTCAGACCTTCCAAACGGTGGAAAGAATGAGACAATTAACAACCACACCTTCTTCATGAGCACCACTAGTTCTTCCTCTCATGCCTCTCCACCTCACCCCACCCCCTGTATCTCTTTCTTTTTCCTCTTTCCAGTTATGCTACTTGAAAGGAAGCTGTAAACATCAAGAAACACCTCATTTCAGAGTGAAAACACTTGCCTCTCTAGTCACAATACCATGATCGCACCCAGAACACAAACGTGAATCGAAGCATGCCATACGATGGAGCTTTCCCACGGAGGGGTTCCCTGTCCTCTCTGGCTGACACTGGACTGGCCGCAGGGAGAGGGCAGCGCGACACAAGCCACCGACTCTGGGGCCTACAGGGAGGGCTGCAGCCTTCTCCTTTCTCATCCGGTATCTTTCTCCAATAAACAGAAGCAAACTCCCTTCTTACGTGGTTGAAATCTTTCCTCGTATTTTCAGCAAACCTGTAAAAGGAAGATCAGGTCTGAGGATGATCTCTATTTCTGTTTGAGGGCAGCTGAGGGCTGCTCTGGGTTACCCTGGGCTCAGGGCTTGTAAGGGTTGTGCTCCAGCTGGCAGTTCTGCCCGGCCTGCAGGGGCCTGAAGTGGGTCCGCCTCCGCACAACTCCTCATTCCCAGGCTCTGTCTTCTGGTGCCTTATTGCTGTTCCCTGCCCTGCCCGTGTTGCCGTGGGTCGTCAGGGTATCCTGGGGACCACCTGGCATTGTGGGAGTCCCTGTGTGAGGTGGGGGTCAGCGTACAGGTGAATTTACAGTCTCTCGTGTGAGGAAGGCAGTCAACACTGACCTACTTATGGGACTTCAGTTTTTTGGGGGGTTTTAAGTGTCTTTGCCCAGGTTCTCAGGGCTTAGTCGCATTCTTTGTCCAGATCTTCTGTTATTGGGTACAGGCCAGGACCCCAGAGCCTCAGGTAAGCGTCTTCCCAGTAGGGCAAACCTGGCAAGACTGGGGATCACTCCAGGGAGCACATGGTGTCTGAGGCTGGGAAAGCTCCCACAAGCAGAACGTGTGCTTCCACCCAGTCCTGAACCCCCTAATAGTGTGTGTAGAGCATCTTCTATGGTTCTCCGTGGCATGGGTGTGACTCTTTCCAGCCTCCAAGATTCACTTAATCACTTAATCACTTAACTTCCCGTTAGTCGTCGATTTGCTCGAGCGGGCGCCAGTAACGTCTCCATTTGTCCCTGTCGCGTGCTAGTGTAGCCCAATGGCATCTCTTCGCTCCGGGAACATGGAGGGCCTCAAACCGATCGTTCATGACCTTGACAAAGAAGTCCGACCATCTGGTAGGTGGGCGGCCACGCGGTCTCTTGACATCCCGTGGAATCCAATCAGTAACAGCTCTAGTCCAACGGTCGTCTTTAAATCTCATTACGTGACCAGCCCATCTGATTTTCGACACCTTGGCATATGAGACAGCGTCCCTGATCCTTGATCGTCGACGGATGTCAGAACTCCGGATTCGTTCTCTCATTTGAGTGAAACGTGACTACAACTGGTCTCCAAGATTCATTTAAAAAAAAATTGTGAGGTTACACCCAGGATTACTGGGGTGGAGTGGGGCATGTGCTAGGGATTGAATTTAAGACCTCACACATGTAGCATATATGCTCTATCACTTGAACCACATGCCCTGCCCCTTAGATTTACTAATATTTCCTACCATTCTGTTTACTATTGGCCAGCTCACCAAGAGCTATTCCTTTTAAGTTTAGAACTGTAGTTTTTCTGAAAAGTAACAATCCTTTGGAACTTAGCCTAGTTTTACATTCTGGGTCAACGGTGGGATTAAACATCTTTCCAGGGGTTGGAGCGATAGCACAGCGGGTAGGGCGTTTGCCTTGCATGCAGCAAACATGGCCGATACAGGTTCGATTCCCAGCACCCCATATGGTCCCCTGAGCACTGCCAGGAGTGATTCCTGAGTGCATGAGCCAAGAGTAACCCCTGAGCATCGCTGGGTGTGACCCAAAAAAGCAAAAAAAAAAAAAATCTTTCCAGCTCATAAATAAATGTAACTGAAGAGAGAAGACTGATGTGGAGCTTCAGACAGAATGGAAAGTGAATATAATCCATCAGCATCAGAGCGCTCGCTGCAGCTGTGGTCTCTGTTTGGAGAGCTGGCGTGCTTATTGATCAGCCTTCAAGAGAGACAGCATTTGCAGGCTGGCCCTGCTCGTGGATGCAGACTAGCATTGTGTTGACGTCAATAATTATATGACAGACCCTGAACAGATATGGGCAGCTGTTGCCTTGACAACCCAGCATCAAAGTGACTCATTTCCACCATAATTTCCCTGAGAAAACAATGACTATTTGTCAGCCTTACCTGTGAATGTGGGCTTTGTGCACTAGGCCAAAAATATTAATCTTCAGTATCAGGAAATTTGGCCTAGATTTGTTATAATCTATATATTAATTAAGGACAAGAAAAAATTGTGATAAAGCAGACTATAAGGTTAAAAATTTGATTTTTGGCAAGTTTTAAAGTACTTTTGCTATGAAAGAATTATCTATGTGTACAAACTAGGTACAGAAAAAATGTAAATGGATTTTTTTATATAAATCTTGGGCTTGGGGCAGTGTTCGGGGATCAGTCCAAGTTCAGTGCTCGGGAGTTGATCCTGGTGGTGTTGGGGGACCATGTAGTGCCAGGAACTGAACTTGGGGATCCCAGTCACAGAGCATGTGCTCTAGCCCATTGATATGTCTCCCTAGTCCCTGAATTCGTGTTTAGAAATTCATCTTCCATCAGCTGGGTGGATTGCATGCCTTTCCCTGAAGGCTGGATTGTTTCATGAACTCATGGGAGCAATCCGACCACAGAATAGCTCCTGCCTACACCTCACAAGGCACAAGTGTATGTTTCCGGCAGACAACACAGATGTCAATAAAGATGTGTCAAGGGGTTCCGTGGTACCGTGCATTTGGTGACCAAGAGCCTCCTTCCAGCAGCAGATCAAAGAGAAGGGGACCCAAATATTGATGGTCCTGGCTAGAGCAATAGTACAGCAGGTAGGGCACTTGCCTTGCATGTGGCCAACCTGGGTTCAATTCCCAGCATCCTGTATGGTCCCCTGAGCACTACCAGGAGAAATTCCTGAGTGCGGAGCCAGGAGTAATCCCTGTGTATTGTCAGGTGTGACCCAAAAAGAGAGAAAAAAAAATGGTGGTCAAAAGAGTGACGGCAGAATTTTTAGAAGCCAGCGATAAGCTCCAGGTACAACTGATGGTGGCGACAAACGCCAGGCCACACGGGACAGGGGAGGAGTGGGCACTCCTCCATGTCCCGGCCCCGCGACTCTGAGATGATGCCACACCCGGCCACTATCTACTTAAGCTCCCACATGGTCAGAATCCAAAGACACACAAACGAACCTTGGTCGCAAGCAACTTGCTGCAGCGACCTCTTCAGACCCTAATTATTAAAATTTTAGAACTCCTAAAGTGCGCGGCCATGAGAGCTGCATTATAAAGATTGAAGGCAGATGCTAGAGCATGCTTCAAGTCTATAAGGCTGCAATCAGTCTCCAGACCCTCCCCTCAGCCCCAGCAACCTGCAGCAGGTCTCTACCGGTGGCATTGCGCTTTGATTTGCCCAGATTTATCATAGGCATGTGCTTTACCATGAAGCCATCACTCATGCCTCTCTATCCTCTGTGTTAATGTCTATGATGTAAGCATTGTACTACTGTCAATTTTGTGGTGACAACATAACTGCTGCAGCACCAACCTTCCATCTATACTCCACTGCATCCTGAAAAGAAGTAAAGTTGTACTTCCATGGCTCTCTTAGAAAAATGCAGCATCTTAAAAAAAATGCAGCATCTTTTTAAACAGAAAGCTTTATTCTTTAGTCTGAATTGGGTACCAGCCTCTTCCTGAACCACCAATTAATTTATATTTAAGTTGTTTGAACAATTCAAATAATTGAGGTGGGCCAAAAATAAATGAGGTGAATGGAATTACAGGTGAATGGAAATGGATTTATTTCTCTTTCAAAGCCTCCTGGATGGTGAACAGTGACAGTGAAAGGATGCTGTAGAAATAATCATCATGCTAAGAGAAGGGAAGATGTGGGACATGTGGGCTATTCACTCATTCAAAAATCATCTTTCTAGAACATACATTGGCTCAATTTTACATCACATCAGACATAAAAAGATAAATAAAAACTATACAGGCTCCTCCTTGTAAAGAAGCTCATTTGGGGTTTGGAACATTTGATTCTACTACAATCATAAAAAAATTTTGTTAGTTTCTTTTTTTTTAAATATCAAGCTTTTTAAAAAATTTTTATTAGTGAGACACCATGAGGTACAGTCGTAGACTTACAAATTTTGTGCTTGGGTTTCAATTATACAATGATCAAATACCCGTTCCTCCACCAGTGCCCATTTCCCACCACCACGGATCCCAGTATCCCTCCCACCCCCCATCCCCCCCTCCCACCCTGCCTCTGTGGCAGGGCATTCCCTTTTGTTCTCTCTCTCCTTTTGGGTGTTGTGGTTTGCAAGAGAGGCAATGAGTGGCAATCTTGTTTGGTCTAGAGTCTACTTTCAGCATGCTTCTCCCATCCTGGGAGGATCCTCCCAACACCCTTTATTTGGTGCTCCCTTCTCTATCTGAGCTGCCTTTTTCCCTAGCATGTGTGGTTGGCCTCCAAGTCATTTATCAAGTTTTATTTATTTTTTTTCATAGTTTTATTTATTTTTCGTCTTATATTTATTTATAGAATCACTGTGGGAAAAGTTACTAAGCTTTCAGGTTTAAGTCTCAGTCATACAATGATCAAACACCTCTCCCTTCACCAGTACTCATTTTTTCCCACCAAGAACCCCAATATACCCCCCTCCCACCCCTCTCAATGCCTGTGAGGCAGATGATTTCCACTTAACTCTTCTCCACATTGATTACACTCATCATTTCGACAAAAGATGCACTATTAATCACTTAATCACTTAACTTCCCGTTAGTCGTCGATTTGCTCGAGCGGGCGCCAGTAACGTCTCCATTTGTCCCTGTCGCGGGCTAGTGTAGCCCAATGGCATCTGTTCGCTCCGGGAACATGAAGGGCCTCAAACCTATCGTTCATGATCTTGACGAAGAAGTCTGACCATCTGGTAGGTGGGCAGCCACGCGGTCTTTTGACATCCCGTGGAATCCAATCAGTAACAGCTCTAGTCCAACGGTCGTCTTTAAATCTCATTACGTGACCAGCCCATCTGATTTTCGACACCTTGGCAAATGAGACAGCGTCCCTGATCCTTGATCGTCGATGGATGTCAGAACTCCGATCAAGGATCAGGGACGCTGTCTCATGCACTATTATTGTTTAGAATTTCCCCCCCAACAATCAGAATCGCTGAAAAGGCATTGCAAAATACTTTGTTTTCCATAGCTGGTCATGAGAATCATATAATGTTGCATGGCCCCTATTACAGCCATGCAATTTTGGATTTCTGCAAAGAGACAGATAATCACGAGATTGGTTTCTGTGCATCTGGTGTTATGGCTGAGCCGGAGAGTCGCTCATGGTTGGCAACTCAGGACCTCAGTAGGGTGTGAAGGACAAGCCAGTACCGCCCCCCTTCCCATGAGACTGCAGTTGCCCCGTCACCGCTGGCTCATACCTGGCTTTCCTATAAGCTCTGAGGTGGCGGCCACCTTGCTTCCGGGGGCCGGGGGGGGGGGGGTGGGGGAGGGAGACGGAAGGGAGCAACACCCTTTCCCTCCCAGGGAGGCATGGTGCCGTAGTTTAACGCATGGTCTATTCACTTTCCTGCCGCAAGCTGCTGGGCGCTGGACTAAGTCCTTTTGCTTCTGGAGCCATGGCCGTGTATGCGGTCCAGATGCATTTCTGCCAAAAGCCACTGGGTTTCAAGATTTGTTTCTGAGTCTCTGGGATCATGGCTATTAATCAGCTTGATCAGGAACCAGACAGGCCATTTGTAGGCGGCGACTTGAGGTCTCACTGGGATGAGGAGGAAAGAGCCGTTTCCACCCCATTGGTGAGGCCCCACGCGTCTCATCACTGCAAGCCCAAACCTGACTGTCCAGTGGCCTCTGGAGGATGATGGTCACCGGGCCGCCAAGGGGAACAGGCCAAGGCACAGAACCTATTCCCACCTGGAGCGACCCATCCCCAGTAACTTACTATTGGAACAGGACGTATTTCTGCCAAAAGCCTTTGGGTTCTGTGATTCATTTCTGAGTCTCTGGGATCATGGCCGTTAAGCAGTTCGATCAGGAACTAGAGAGGCCATGCCTCCAATTATATAGCTGAGTCGGAGGTGGTTTGTGGGTGTGTCTTCCACATAATTAACTTTTGACCGTTTACTTTCTTGGTAAACTTTGCCCCAAGTTTTTGGGGTCTTGCCAAAGGCACAGCAGCAATTTTGGGGTATCTGAAAGCCTGACGGTGCCATCAGGCTGCTGATGCACTCGCCTCACAGGTACAGATTCACCTGCTGGCGGCACCATACCCCCTTTTGTTCGTTTTTGACCCACACCTAGTTGGGGGTCAGGTGTGTGCAAGGCAAGTACTACATCTCCAGCCCTACATAATTTCCACCTTTCTATTTTCATTTGGTCAATAAACAAACAATTTACTTGTGCCTGCTGCTTGTGAGTGGGATGTGAAATTCAGTATTTGACATCATGTGTTACAAAGTTGGTTAGGGTCCTTATAGTAGCTCACTGGAAAAATCATCTTTGCAAGGTTAAGGACTGTGAGATCTTGAGTTTGATGCCTGCACCAGCCCACATGTCTGAAAGTGATTAGCGTGACTGTGCTTTTGGGGTTCCTAGCACCACAACAGCGCATGAACTCAGCCACAACCAAATGTGTGTAGTCTCTGGTCACTGCAGCAGCCACAGAAGAAACAAGAAGGAATACATTTTATGTGTATAAATAAAGTTTGTTGATATGACTTACAAATCCGTGAAAACAAAATAGTAGGATGCTTGTAGAGCAGTTAAAAGAGCTATTCAAGATAACTAAAGACATGATTGTTTGAAGAAGTGCAAGAATAACTTCAGCTAAGTTATAGTGACCATAATAAAAGTTATGGCCTTTGGGGCTGGGACAAGAGTTTAATGGGTTGTAGCTCATGCTTTACATCTTGGATGGGACACTGTGGCACCAGGGATAGAGCTTGGGGTTCCTGCCTGCAAAGCATGAACCAGAAGCACGCTGAGCTATCTCCTTGGCCCTGCATTTTATTATTTTGAATTATTTTTATCACCCCGTTATTAACTCTATTAATAGTCTAATTAGTCTGTCATGCAATCATTTGCCCATAGAACTCTTATTGTGCACAGAAAGCTACATCTAGAACCGCTTTTTCAGCAAATTAACAATGCTGTTTCCTAAAGTTATTCTATCTCTAGACCAGTGAGAAATCGGAAAGAACATAGGCTTTTGAGATGGTTACATAAATTAATGTGTCAACTTGACTGGCTCAGAGGGCCTGGATATGTGACTAAACACTATTTTTTAATTTAATTTTATTTTTATAAAGTTGTTCACAATAATTGGTTACATTGAATATTCCAACAGCAATCCCACCATCATTATGCCTTCCCACAATCCTATTTTCCAGACCCTGCCCCCAAAGCAGGACTTAAATAATTTATTTTGTATTGCTTGTTATGAATAATCTGTTAAAATGATCCAAAAATGTTTCCTTAGAGGAAAGTGCATAAAGATTGTTGCATTTCATCCTGGAGCCATTAAGGCCTTCTCTGGTACATCGGTAGTGTAGAGTATGACATGTTGGCATTTACGGCCACTCCAGTAATTCTAAAATTTTAAATGCAGTTGTACAGCTGAGGTTAATTTAAATTTAAAAAAATTTTAACTGGATGTTGACTTTGAGGTCTGGAGGCAGCTCAGTGGCATATTACTCTGTGTTGCTCTGTTCTTAGAGATTTATTTGTGAGTCTCTGGATCATGGCTGTTAATGCGTTTATATGACACCAGTGGCAGTTCATGGGTGTGACTGCCAGGCTCCCAGAAGCACAGGGAGATGGGGGGAGGTCGCTCATTCTTGACTCCATGAGAGCCAGAGATTTCGGTCACAAATCCCACATGCCTGGGTTTTTCCTGCAGATTCACTCATGGGTGAGGCTTGTCTGAGCCTGTGGATATTGGTCATGAGCATGGTGGTGATTGAGTTCTGGAGGTTTTTGGCTGCCAAGGTTCTATTGGGGCAGAAAGAGAACTCATCAGCCCTCCTACAGGTGCTCCTGATGAGACAGCCTGATGCAGGGTCTGAAGATATCTCTACACCTAATTGTTCTGTGTTGCTCTCTTTCAAGAGATTAATCTATGAGTCTCTGGATCACGTACACTAAACATTATTTTAAATGTTTCTTTAAGGGTGCTTTAGATGAGATTAAGATTTAAGTTGATAGGCTTTGAATATAGTAGATTATACTTCATAATGTAGGTACTCCTTATCCCATACACCTTGGGGGCCAAGACAGAACAAAAAGTTTATCTCTCAAAGCAAAATGAATTATGCAGCAGGTATCCTTAAACTTGAACTTGAATATGTGTTCATAAACTGTAATGTCTTCAGCTTCTGGCTTACTCTGCAGATTCCAGACTTGTTTGCCTCAATAGCCAATGTGAACCAAGTAATTACAATAAATCTGTTGCTCCAGGACAGACCTCTCAAGATTTCTCCATTGGGAGCAAAATCCAAGAGGAGCAGAAAAGAATGGAAAGACCACCAGAATCTGGCTAAGTGTTTTCCGTGGACTGAATTCATTCTTCTTCCTATAGAATAGCTTCCTCCTCAGATAGAATAATAACGGTCAAGACCAAACTCCTAAGTTTTCATATGTATTATAGCCAGATTGACTCTATCTAAATCTTAGGAGTGAAAAGATTGTTGATCCAACCTGAATCTGCACCTTCCAAGCTACGTTCCCTACCCATCTCTGTAAGCCAGGACATGCTCTGGGATTCTTGGTAAACAAGGAAGTTGCACTCCAGAGTGCGTAGGATAAAAAAGACTGCACAAACCCAGGCCCTCTCACAAATTCAGTAAGAGTAAATAATCCCACCCAAACTCTAACAACTGAACTTAGAAAGGTGCTTGTCAAAGAGGGCAGGCTGGAGCAGGGGAGACAGGAGGGACCCTGGGAGCACTGTGGAAGGAAGCAGACACTGGTGGTGGGACTGATGCTGCAATTGTTTATGTCCAAAATGCAACTATGAATAATTTTGTAAATCATGCTCCTTTAATAAAATAAAATATATATATACATAATTTTAGTTTATAAAAAATAATAATAATAAGAGTAAGTCATCTTCCTCTCCTGGAACAAAGCAGCAAAAGACAAAGAGTGAAGCCCAATAGTGTCAACAATATTATTATCACTTCGTAGAAACATTAGAGTACAAAAATAAGCTCAGCTGACTGTCAGTGAGGGTCCGACTGGATGACTTTTATGCTGAAGTAGCCCTGCCAGATTCAAGGCTTCTTCCTAAGTGTACATTCACTCTTCTTCCTCAAGGTTTTGCTTAAATCATACATGTTCTACAAATAGAACTAAAAATATGCCTAAGATAACCAAAGCACTTGGACTAATAATAAAATAATTTGTGCTTACAGCCTTTAGCTAAAAAAGGCAATTTAAATGTTACCTTTGAAGAGTTGCTGAACTGGTAAATATCTGTTGTTTTGTTAAATTTTGCTTTTTTCCCTGAGGATTTTTTTCTAGTCCACTATGGGACTATGTCAGTAAGCATAGGACATGCCCTATAGGAAAAATAAACCGTTTTTGAGATATTAAATTCAGTTGGAGATGTTTAAAAAAGAATTTCAGGTATGGTTGCCACAGACATTTTTTCCTTTAGTGATGAATAATTTGCAAGACTGAGCTCTAGGAATACCTGAAACTCAGTTTTCTTCTAACAAATAATTCATGTTAAGTAGGCTCTTGCTCTAAATATGTTCCCATAGTCTCATCTTTCAACATTATCTGCTAAATTTAACTACAAATACCTAAGGTACATTTTTTCCCATAAATGGTGTTAAGCAAGAATATTCTAAAGAGGGTTAAGGGTAGAATTAAATCCTAATTTTATTTCACATTCTTCAGCCTAAAGACTTTTCATTTTAGTTTTGTTCTGTAAATTTTATGAAATGGCAATGACTCATAGGGCTATTGTAACAAGAAAATGAAATGTGAAAATTAAGCAAATACCAAATTTTCCAGAACAGCTGGGATTTCTCTTAGTAGTGTGGTTCTGCTGGTTGGCACATATGCCACTGACCATAGACCTGACTTTCAGAAATCTGACCTTTGAGGCCTCAAGTAAGATAAAAAGTACCTTCATATGTAGGATGCCTAACAGTATATATATTAATAATTCTCTTAAATACTACTCATTTCATAGTCATTGCAAACTATCTAACAAAGAAATTGTCATCCAAGGAGACTGAGATATCAAATCATTGGCCCAAGTTCACACAGCTACTGGGAAATCTTGGATTCTGGGATTCAAATTCCATCGTTTCTTGTTTTTGTTTGTTTTGCTTTATTTGCCACCTCCCAGCAGTGCTCAGGGGCTATTCATGGCTCTGTGCTCTGAAGACCATTTGTGATCATGGGGATTTGAACCAAGGTAGGAGGGATTCGAGGCAAGTACTATAGTCCCTACATGAACTGTCTTGCACTCAAATTTTATCTTTTGACACCACAGCCGGTGGGTAGGATACTTTTGGTAGCCTGCCAGGTTATCCTTTAACTACTTTTTTTTCTTTCTCTCTTGGGTCACACCTGATGATGCACAGGGGTTAGTCCTGGCTTTGAACTCAGTCATTACTCCTGGCAGTGCTCAGGGGACCATATGGGATGCTGGGAATCAAACCCGCGTAGGCCATGTGCAAGGGAAATACCCTACCCACTGTACTATCACTCCAGCAGCCCCTTAACTGCTTTTTTAAACTCTTCCCCTTGCTTTTTTAAACTCTTTCCCCTACTTTTTAAACTCTTTCCCCTTCACTAATTTGTCTATGTTTTGATCTTTGTAAGAATGCAAGACACAATGTCTTCCATTTCAAGACAATATATGTTGTAGATTGATACTAATTGGTAGCAATTAATAAATAATAAAAGAGGAGAACAAATGATAGGTTAGGTGGTTTTCTGGATAGTGATTTGCATGGGCCCAGAGACAAATAGCTGAGTTCAAACTAAGATTTCTAAATATGGACCTTAGTTCCTTATATGTGAACTGGGAGTCAGCAACGTCTATGTAATATGTGGTCAGCATGAATGCAAAATAAAGAAATGATGAGTATGTGTTTCTATAGTTATTGTGACTGGCAAAGTAACTGGTAAAAAATAAATGCACAACAAATGGAAATTTTATGACTTTGAGTAAGCTGTAATTAAGCCATTAGGAAGAGTCTTAAATACTGAAGAACAATACAAGTGTCACAGCAATGCGAGTTCCAACATTTCTGTTTAAGTTGTGGGGCAAGTTAATACGAATGGACTTCAGGCACTAATTCACTCCATCGAAGATGCATAAACACAACACAGAAGAACAGCTAACCAATGTCTTCAAACAGAAACAACTCACTTTTTCATGAATGAAGATTCTCCATATCATCTTCCAGCTGCTGCCTGTGATTTGTTTTATTCACCAGGTCGGTGTAAGAAGCAGAGTTCATGTACAACAGGTGGCAGCCCAATTCTGGCTCCTCTAAAAAGGTTTTCCTCCTCCTCTCCAGGAGTCAGGCTGTGTTGATGTGAGTGCTACAGATGAATCCTCAGAACTAACTGTTGCTTCACTCCTGACTCAGAGACCCACTGCATCTCTCTCCGTTGGGGAGAGGCCAGAATCTGAAGCATGACCTGAATCTAGAGCCTGGCTCCAAGGGCAATTTGTCTGCCATTTGTCTTCCAACTCCAATAGGTTCAGGCATATACCTAAATATAGACAATGGAAAGATCATTTCAATCAGTCATTACATCTTGGGTAGTAATTAAGGCTACAAACACAGTCGTTGGATTCATGTCGTCAACACAAGTTCAGAAATCAGAAAACTTTCACTGCTTCTTAATCTCCTCACATTCTATGTCACGCATTCACTCGCTTGAGAACTTCCTTCTGCACATGCTGTGTGCAGAGCCTTGAGCCAGATTACTCAAACCAACATCATCTCCTGCCCAGTGTCCCTGCAGTTACTCTAGACCCTGAGGGATTTGTTCAAATGCAGGCTGGATGCTTTCATTCCATTCCTGCTGCTTAAAAGCCTTAAACGGTTTCTTTTGCTCCGCTTTTAAAGGTCAGAACACTTAGCACTGCCGCCAGAGCACAGTGTTCTCAGTCTCCAGAGGAAATTTAGTTAGCAGGGTTATTTGTTCCTAGCAACAGGAACGGACTCTGACAGCTTTAAAGAGCAAGAAATTTATTTAAAGATGAAATCACTAGGAAGAAATAGACCAGACAAGAACCAACCCTCTGTAACACTTAGAGATGTGACTTAATGGTGCAACACTGCCTTCGAGGAATAAAGCCATTAGTTGGACACCTCCTCCTCCCCCAGCACCTCCTCATGTGCTCAGCACACCCCTGCAGCTCTGGGATGGGAACCTTTGGTGCCAACACAAAATAAATGATCTCCAGCACACTGCCAACAAGTGTGTAGGAGCACTGCACTGAATTATGTGATGTATGCCCCGACCCAGAAACACCACGATTGAGTGTGTGAGCATCACAGTCAAGCTGCAACCTGCCTGGTCAGTCCCAGGAAGTCATCTTCACACAGATGAATCGAAGGAAGCCAGTCAGCTCAAGCAAAGCATCCTAAACTAGCAAGTCTTAACCTCGCCTAATTCCTCACCTGCAGGAGTAGGGTTTGAGGCTGGAGGGTTTCTAGAGCTCAGAGCTGGGATTCTCCGCAAAAAACAAGCCCATCTGTACTGGCCAGGAAGGGTAGAGACTGCCTGCTGTCCTCTGCCCTCACCCTCTGACCTTTGACTTTGTCTGCTATTGACCAAACGCATTTGGAAACCAATGGGATGAGGTGCCTGTTGATGGAGCCACGTGTGCAACCTTCTGAAGCCAAAGACAGGGGCAGGGGAGATGGAGCGGGGGCCTGCAATGCTGACAAAGCCCCCACGGGCTTGTTTCTGTCCTTAACTGGGCACATCTCTACTTGTGATCATAATCATAAGTGGGTTTGGGTTCATAATAGGCATGAAAAATGGCTAAATGTTTGAGGTCAGAGATTGTGTTAATTTTTACTCATTGCTGATTCTCCAGCAGCTAATGCAGTATGTGACATGCAGGGTGTGCCAATAAATATTTCTTATAATGAAAGAATCCTCAGTGTGAGATCTTGGGCTTTAAATGGTCTAATTCTTTAGCCTTTAATATCTAGAATATAGACATTATGCTTTATTACTTTCTTCTAAGTGGAATTCATACCCAGTTTTTTTTTCTTTTTTGCCCATTTAGTTAAATAAAAACAAGTCACAAAATATGTAGGGGCCTGACCTTATTGAACCAAAATTCTATAATTTGTTTTTATTTTACCCAGAGTTTCTCCTGTTCAGTTAACTTTTCTAGGTAATTTATTGAGAGCTCATTCTATGGTAGATCTATAAAGTTAACCTACTGGGGTTTCATGAGTAGCAGAAAATGTAAAGTACAGTGCACAGCAAATGTTTCCATTTCAACCTTTTTGTCTTTGTGCTATATTAAAACATGCCTTGAAGCAGGCATAATCCCATATGGTGAATAACACATGGTACCCGACAGTCCCTATTCATATGGAAAAGATGCTAATGACATGCTGGATAGGAAGTAAAAGTGGAACCAGATTTTATTTTCCTATATAGGTTTATCCAGATCTGACATGTAAAAATACTGAATTCCAATGTCACAGAGTTGGAGTGACAGGAAGGCTGAACCGAGGTGGCTGGTATGTAAGGTCAGTCACACAATAGCCCACTGGGGACAGACAGATGCAAGCCCGTCTGGGAGGTTGGCGTGAAGGCACTGTCAGGGCAAAAACAGATGTTTAGGGATTTAGGTATTGGACTGCACCTGTCAGTACTTGGGGTTATTCTTGGCACTATGCTCATATGGAGCCTTTTGAAGGGGGTTCTTCAAGACTTAGGTCTACCCCGGGCTCAAAGAGCTCATGCCGGTCTGTAGGGAATAGACTGAGTATCCCCCAGATGCTACCTCCACCAGTGGATTGTTTTCTTGGACTGACCAGAGCTGTGCCAGCCCCTTCGCCCTCATTTGTCAATAAACATTCTGTCATGTCTCTCCTGTCAAATGGAATTGGTAGGTAATATAATGTAGATTAATACTTTAAGCTAACATAATGGACCATCTGTAAAACAAAGGATAAAATTAAAATTCAGCATTTATTTTGAAGATTAGGTTTAGCAAATTTCTAATTTTTAGAAAGTAGCTGAGGATTTGAAATTCATTGAAGAGAGAAAGACAGTACAGCTTAAGGCACTTGCCTTGCATGCAGTTGATTCCCATTCCATCTCTGACACAGTGTGCTGTCAGGAGCATCCCTAAAAGAGGTCCAGCACGGAGCAAGGATCAATCCCTGAGCACCACGGGGAGTGGCTCAAGCCCTCCTCTCAAAAAAGATAGAAGTTACAAAAAAAAAATAGTAAAATGTTCAACATTCGTGGTTCCTCATGACAGTGACCTGGACAAAAGCAAACTCTGAAATAGAGCTATAACTGGAAACCAAATGTGAAATATAGCACTGAAAACAAATTATGAGAATAAGAAAATCACCAGAAAAGCTTCATATTACCTACCTATTTCATGAAATCAATTCATTTCAGAGTGTGGTTTATGGTTAAGTCAAAATCCATATGCTTGCCCTGTAATGGGAAAAGCTCACTAAAAAACTACCCGAATGGATCATTAAAAAAAATAGCAATAGTCCCCATTCAGTTTTGTAAGTGAAATTAATTTTTCAGTGTAAGGAAGGCTTCAGAAAAGTATTTGACTTATACTTCACTTTTGTATTCTTGATAAAGGAAACAACAAGAAACAGAAAATTATTAAGGTAGAAGTGACAGGTGGAAAATAAAATGCCTCAGGCAAAACATAAAATACACTTAATATTTGCTAAATTCAAAAAAATGAATCCAGAGAAGAGGAACCAAGCACCCTGCATGGTCTCACATATTTAAATCAATTATATTTCTATTTTTGGTACTGGTTATCAGACTTTGAAAATGCTAAATGAGTATTGCCAGGTCATTCTGCACCCCATTGTATAAACCAGCTTGATTTTGAATGTTTTCAGGTATAAGTAAAATAATGTCAGTCTGTGCAAGGCCGTGCTACCAGGGGCATAAATCACGTATGGTCACTCTTTCTATGTCAGCAAAAGTAAGATGAAGCTAATCTAAACGAAGAAGGAAAACTGTCTCTTCTAAACATAATCAACAGAGTACAGAAGAGAAACAAAACCAAAAAATCTCAACAAGAATTTTAAAAGAAAATTTGTCTCTTAGAGTTACCAAAGCTGTAGAAAGAATGTGTGGTTTTGAAAGACAAGGAAAAATTATGAAGACACACAATGAGGCAAATATTTTATTCTTTTTCAATTTTTAAATTGAATATTCATGAGACAAACCATTACAAAGCTGTTCATAATTAGGTTTCAGTCTTACAATGATCCAGCACCCATGCCTCCACCAGTGTCCATTTCCCACCACCAATGTCCCCTGTTTCCCTCCCACCATCCCCCAACACCCCCACCCCCAATTACAGCCTCCCTCTATAGGAGACACTTTCCTTCTGAAGCATAGGTTTTAGTAAATATTTTTCATAAAAACACTGGTATTAATTAAAATAATCGAATTTTATTAAATTAATAATTGTGTTGAGAAGTGGTTGCAATGCATAGGATACAGTTTTTTGAGTAAATAGTATATTTGACATAGCTTCATTGCTCAAGTCAGATCAAGAACTGACTTAGTACCAACGGTGACTTGTTGCTTCCACACTCTTCACTCTCTTATAACAAACTAATACTCTTTAAAGTTGGCATCTTTCAACAGTCAAATTGCTGGATGTGGACCAACTCTGAAGAAAATTTCTGAATCTCTCCTTCTCGCTCTCTCTCTCTTTCTCTCTCTCTCTCTCTCTATATATATATATATATACATATATTTCTCTCTTTCTCTCTGTCTCGCTTTCTCTCTCTCATTATTCCAGAAAGCATTCATTTTGGAATCAGAGAAATCTGAACTTTGATCGTGTTATGAATTTCTCTGTGCTTCAGTTTCTATATAAACACACTGTCCTCCCATTGTTCATCGATTTGCTCAAATGGGCCCAGTAACATCTCCATTTTCGAGACTTGTTGTTACTGTGTTTGGTGTATTGAATACGTCATGGGTAGCATGCCAGGCTTTGCCATGTGGGCGAGATACTCTAGGTAGCTTGCCGGGCTCTCCCAGAGGGGTGGAGGAATTGAACCCAGCTCAGCGAGGGCTGGCTGCATGCAAGGAAAACACCCTCCCACTGTGCTATCACTCCAGCCTCTTCTATATAAAATGAGAGAAATAACATATACTTTGTATAGACACATAGTTACTATATTTTAAATGTGCTTATTATAGTAGACGTTATGGAAAGCAGAGGTAGTACAGATAGTATAGGTGTTAATGCACTTGCCTTTCATGCAGCCAACCATATTTGATCCCCAGCACCACATATGGTGTCCTAGGCACAATCCCCCAAATTAAATAAAATTGCTTGAAAGGAGGAAAGAAAGGCAGGAAGGCAGGAAGACAGGAAGAAAGGAAGGAAGGAAGCAAGCTGGCATTTAATTTAAATTTGTATCCACTCTTTTTCTACTTTGACTTCAGCATTAGATCCATACCTGGAATGTTTGGAGGCTGTATTCTCTGCAAGATTAGACCTATGGGTGTATATAATACATTGAACAGCAGATGTGCTTAATAGATTCTTGGCACTTTTGTAATACACAGAGCAGAGAGTGGTTAGAACAGGTCTGAAGTCAGAGTCCTTTAACTTCCACTACATCCTAGTGGCATGTCCTTGGGAAAGTCAATTAACCTCTCTGAGCCTCTATTTTTCATTTGTGAACCAAAATAACCACCTAACCACTGTTAGGTGGTTAGAACTTTTTCTAACCACCTAACAGTAATTTTTGTAGGGGTCAATTTGCATAATATAATATAATATATGTCAAAATGCTTTATACACGGGTTGGAGAGATAGCACAGCAGTAGGGTGTTTGCCTTGGATGCAGCCAGCCTGGCAGAGCCAGGTTCGATTTCTCCGCCCTTCTCGGAGAGCCCAGCAAGCTGCCGAGAGTATCTCGCCCACACAGCAAAGCCTGGCAAGCTCACCGTGATGTATTCAATATGCCAAACACAGTAACAAGTCTAACAATGGAGGCGTTACTGGGCCCACTCGAGCAAATCGATGAACAACAGGAGGACAGTGTTACAGTGCTTTATACACAATAGGATGCCATGTAATTATGTTGTTTTATCATTATTATTATTACAAAATTATTATGAATAATATTTTTTTATTATTTCACTGTATCACTGTCATCCCATTGATCATCAAATTACTCGAGCGGGCACCAGTAATATCTCTATTCCTCCCAGCCCTGAGATTTAGCAGCCTCTTTTTTTTCTTCCTCTTTTTTCTTTTTTATTTATTTTTTCCCTTTATTTTTTTTTTTACAGTTGTAGATTTACAATTTTTTGTGCTTGGGTTTGATTATACAATGATCAGATACCCATCCCTCCACCAGTGCCCATTTTCCACCACCATGGATAATATCCCCCCACCCCCATCCCCCTATCCCCCCCTGTCTCTGTGGCAGGGCAATCCCCTGTGTTCTCTCTCTCCTTTTGAGTGTTGTGGTCTAGCAGCCTCTTTTTACCCGTCTTTTCCCGATGATTGGAGGCTCTTTCAAGGCCAGGGGAATGAGGCCTATTGTCATTACTGTGTTTGGCATATTGATCACGCTTGCCAGGCTCTGCCCGTGTGGGCAGGATACTCTCGGTAGCTTGCAGGGCTCTCTAAGAGGCATAACTGTGTAGGAAGTGTTTTATTATGTGTCTCACGGCCACTTTGTGACCACGTGGTCTGGAAAGCGGCCTGAAGCGAGGTGGTGGTTGGGCAGTGGAGGTCGGCTGCCAGGGCTGGGTCCCTTGGGGTGGGGAGGACTCTCTCCTGTCCCACAGCTTGGAATGGAGTACAGTGGCATGTTTGGGAGCCTCCTTTTATACTACCGTCTGGGAGAAGCATCCATGAGTTCTGGAGAGTGACTGATGAGATTATCTGGTGCTGCAGGGTGTGGCTTATGGGTGTGATCCTTGAGTCACCCGAGACTGGGGGAAGCAGGCAGAGGATCTCTGTTCTGGTCCCGTTGAGTCCAGAGTCCAAGGTCACAAAGTTCCGCATTATCTGGGTTCCGTGGGACTTCATTCTCGCTTGAGGTTCGACCTGAGCATCTGGAAAGCGGCCTGGAGCATGGCGGTGGTTGGGCAGTGGAGGTTGGCATTTTTTATTATTTTATTATTTCAGACAAAAAAATTAATTGTGTCTTTTTTAAAAACTACCTGGTTAGGGAGATCACCCAACAGGCTGAGTGTGTGACCTACACTCAGAGGCCAGGGTCCAGTTCCGTGAGTACACAGCACTTGCTCACCTCCTGGGCACTCAGGAGCTCTGAGGAAGGAAAATTGTCCTGGGCACTGTCAGGTGTTGGCCCCAAATAAAACAGCAGGAAGAATTGATGTGGGTTGAGGAAATGACTCAAAGGGCTGGAGCACGGACTTTGCCTGCAGAACCCCGGGCTCCACCCTGTGTGCTCCCCAAACCAGCAGTCAGAGGGGCCCCGTGCTCTGCTAGGCATGCAGCCAAACAAGAAAGAGAAAGAAAATAACTATATCATAGCTCTATTTTTTCTAATTCTTTATTTATTTCCCTTTATTTAAACTCTGTAGTTTACAAAGTTACTCATGATGCATTTGTTATAGGCATTCAATATTCCAACCCCAATCCCCCCGCTAGTGTGGCCCATTTTCTCAAACATCCCCCAAACCTGCCCTCTTAGAGGGCACAAAATATTTGTTTATTTATTTGTTTTGGGGATGCTCAGGGGATACTCCTGGCTCTGTATTCAGGAATAACTCCCGGCGGTGCTCAGGGGACCACATGGGATGCTGGAAATTGAACCCAGGTCAGCCACTTGCAAGACAAATGACTTTCCCCCCCCCCACCATTGCTCTGGGTCCCCAAATATGTTATTTTATATTGCTTGTTGCAACTAAATGGACCAGTTTTTTGTTTTGTTTTGTTTTGTTTTTTAACTGAGGAAAAAAATGAAGCCAATAAATACAAGCCAGCTAATAAAAATACAACTTATTCCTTGACTTGGGGACTTTGAACCACACCCAGCCATGCAGGTTTATTGCTGGCTCAGTGTCAAGGATTACTCCCAGCAATGGCCCAGGCCCCGTGAGGTGCCAGAGATGGGCGTGGAGTATGTGCTTCAGGCCTCCCCACTGTCCCGGCCTCAAACACAAGTTCAGGCCAAAATGCTAACACTGACAAATTCTTGAATAAATTTCCATGATTTTTTTAGCTTAGTTTTCTGAGCTCTAAAATAATTCCTTCTTGATTTCTACTATAGGGACAAATCGAGAAAAACCATGGAAGAGATGTCAAATCCCTTGAAAGTTTCCTATAAACAGGCATGTCATGCCGTCATTCTTTGGCCCAGTGGTTGCACAGAGTCATCTCACTTTATTTGAGATCTTTTTTATCAGCAAGGTCTCCTATGACCCACAGGATGTGACAGATACCAAAGGTAGTCTCATGGGGCCAATAAGATCGCCTCATGGTTGGAAGCCTGCCTCATGAGCTGAGGAGAAGGCAACTGAGAGAAGGGATCATTAAGTCAATGATGGTTGGAGGGATCGCTCGGGATGGGAGATGTGTGCTGAAAGTAAAGGACCAAGCATGACAGCCTCTCAGTATCTGTATTGTAAACCATAATGCCCCAAAGGAGAGAGAGAGTAAAAGGGAAAATGTCTTCCATAGAGGCAGGGGGAAAGGTGGGATAGGGTGGGGGATAGGTGAGGTTACTGGGGACATTGGTGTTGGAAAATGTACATTGGTGGAGGGATGCGTATTCGATCATTGTATTACTGAAACTTAAACATGAAAGCTTTGTAACTCTATCTCACAGTAATTCAATAAAGAAAGAAAGGAAGAAAGGAAGAAAGAAAGGAAGAAAGAAGGAAAGAAAGAAAGAAAGAAAGAAAGAAAGAAAGAAAGAAAGAAAGAAAGAAATTTAGCCATATGCATGGAGAACCTGGCAAACAAACAGCAATGTTCTGTTAGCGGTTCAAGATGCAGAGACAAAAATCATCTGTAACAGGAAATTCTAGAAGTTTAATGTAAGATCACCTGTCAGCAGAATCTCCCCAAAACATCAAACTTCATTTTCAGGGAAATTTTAAAGAGATATTTAGAAGTATATTATTGGTAGAATTTAGAAAGGGCAAAATAAGAATGTTTTAAAATATTATTAAAACATTCTTGGGGCTGGAGCGATAGCACAGTGGGTAGGGAGTTCGCCTTGGACGCGGCAGACCTGGGTTCGATTCCCAGTATCCCATATGGTCCCCTGAGCACTGCCAGGAGTAACCCCTGTGCATTGTCGGGTGTGGCCCAAAAAAGAAAAAAAAATCTTAACTTAGAGGCCAGAGAAAGTACTTGCCTTGCCAACCCAAATGTGGCCAACCCAAATTTCATCCCCCAGCATCCCATATTACTAATTTAAATAGAGAAAGTTTAATATAAAGAATTATTGAGTAATGAGAGTAACCTATAGAAACGGAAGAAGTGTGTCCGGGAGTGATTCCTGAGTGCAGAGCCAGGTGTAACCCCTTAGCGTCGCTGAGTGTGACTCAAAATAAACAAGCAAACAAATAAACAAACAAAAACACTCTTACCCTAGAGGTGGTGGGGAGACAGGACCAAGGTTAGGGAGTGTGCCTAGCATGCAGCTGTAGCTGCAACCCTGGATCAATCCTGAGCCCATATGTGGACCCACACGCCCACAAGGTGAGGTCCTGAGCCCAGAGCCAGGAGTGTGGCAAAAGCAGAGGTAAAAACTCCCCGTGTTTATCTTGACATAAACTCTATGGCACCATTTTGATTTATTTTGTTTTCCTGTCACACCCATGTGTGACCAGGGCTTACCTCTGACTCTGGTGTGAAAGAGTCAGTCAAGTGCCTTCAGCCCTGTGTTAGCTCTCCAGCCTCCATGATGCCGTTCTTGTCTAGCTCGATGAAATCAGCTGCCTGTCTCTCTGACCCACTGCTCTCAGCCATTCCTCTCTTTCAACAAGTCTCAACCATCCGAGCCTTCACATCCAACCCTTCAGGCTGGGCTTCCCCTGGAAGCAGCCTGAGCTCAAGCCTGAGCTTGCAGTTCAAAGACTTCAGCTGGGAATGATCACCCTGGATAAGATCTGAGGGTTAAAAGTAGCTAAGGGGACTGGAGTGATAGCACAGTGGGTAGGGTGTTTGCCTTGGATGCGGCCGACCCGGGTTCATTTCCCAGTATCCCATATGGTCCCCCAGAGCACTGCCAGGAGTAATTCCTGAGGGCATGAGCCAGGAGTAACCCCTGTGCATCGCTGAGTGTGACTCAAGAAAAAAAAAAAAGTAGGTAAGGGATATTCTGGATAACCTTTCAGTATCAACAGTGCAAACCACAAGGCCCAAAAGGAGAACAAGAGAGAAAGAAAGAGAGAGAGAGAGAGAGAGAGAGAGAGAGAGAGAGAGAGAGAGAGAGAGAGAGAAGGAAAGCACCTGCCATAGAGGCAGGCAGGGGATGGGGAATGGGGGGTGATGGGAGGGAACCTAGGGACACTGATGCTGGGAAATGTGCACTAGGGGAGGAATGGGTGTTGGAACACTGTATGACTGAAACCCAACCAAGAACAAGTTTGTAAGGGTCTATCTCACAGTAACTCAATAGCACTGTCGTCCTGTTGTTCATGGATTTGCTCGAGCGGGTACCAGTACCATCTGTGAGACTTGTTGTTACTGTGTTTGGCATATTGAATAGGCCACAGTAGCTTGCCAGGCTTTGCCGTGCGGGAGGGATACTCTCTATAGCTTGCCGGGCTCTCTGAGAGGGGCAGAGTAATCGAACCCGGGTCCGCTGCATGCAAGGCAAATGCCCTACCCACTGTGCTATCACTCTAGCCCAGTGACTCAATTAAAACAAGTAAAAATAAATAAATAAAATATCTAACAAATACCTAAAAAATAAAAATAAAAAGGCAGCCCGGGTGAGGGCGGCCAAGGTGGCCTCTGCGCAACATCCATCTCCTGTGAGAGTGGCTTGCCAGTACCAGCGCGTTTCCTGACAGGAAATTGCTTTCTTCTCTTTCTTGAAATCCGATTTCACAGAAGGCCAAGAAACACCTGTGCCCTCTCCCAGTGAGAGCAAATTTTAATTAGTCACCATTGAATCAAGAGCAGAAACCAGACTGATTTAAACAGTGAATGTTTAATATAAAGGATAATCATGTAATGAGAGTCGCTCTAGAAATGGAAGAAGAGTCTCAGAAACACTGAGGCAAAGGCCTGGGCTGGGGGATCAGCAGTAGCCACTTGCCTTGCATGTGTGAGCTGCTCAGTTCAATCCCTGGCATTGCCAGTGAAAGAGAAATTGGAAAATAATGTTCAAAAGTGAGGTGAAAAAGAGAAAAGTTTATAGAAGTGATCAGGTTTCAAGGCTCATGAAACAAAGTGTGTCATGGTGTCACTTCAGAGCAGGTGCCGCCCTAGGCCACTGGGGCCACCTGGGGCTTCCTCTGGGCAGGGCAGGTGCAGCTGAGAGGAAACGCCTCTCTGGGGCACAGTTCAGGAGAGCCAAGCAGCCAGCTGAGCACCAGGCACATGGGCACTGCCGACTCCTCCCTCCACGGGAAACTCGTGGGTCTCTGGGTCACTAGATCAGAGCAGCTCTGAGTCACCTCACGGGACAAAGTTGACACAACCAGCCGGATGGGCGGAGGCCAGCTGTGCTATCTGGCCAGACCAGAGCTGATGGGGTCCCAACAAAGGCAACTCCCAGAGTCACTTCGCCCTGGCCTCAGGGGAGAGGGAGCTGGAATGATGGAAACATACTATCTATCTCTGGTCGGATCATTGATTTATAGCATATATTCCAAAGAGAGGATTTTGCTTGTGGATTTTAGAAGATGCCACCCTGGCTGCACTTGGGATGAACTTCCCTGTTCCAAGCTGAGCAAATGCTGATTCTAGGAAACTCTCTGTAGCCAGACTGATAAGATGCCATGGAGCTCGTGTGCCCCTGAGTCTCTTGAAGCTGCAGCAAAGTAATGATGAGTTTGCAGTCATGCTGATGGAAACAGGTTCTGGGACCCTGGACTTTGTCTCAGGCTTAGGGTCTGAACAGCTGGTGTCATGAAGGCCCTGTTGGTCCCCTCCATGGGCTGTCTCTGTGCACTTGATTAAGCGAATGCCTATTACAACAAAATAATTCTCTCCAGGTGTCTGATAAATCATGAGAATTACAAATGGGGGCAAAGTTGCTCTTAACCTATCTCTCCAATGCCCACAACTGACTGGGGAAAACAAACCAACAGACATTGGGCTAATGGCAGAGGCGCCCTGAGTCATTTTCACAAATTCATACTTACTACATCTGGAGGTGCCCCGGGTCGAACCCAGATCAGCTGTGTGCAGGGTCAGAATCCTGCCTGCTGTACCATCACCCAAGACCCCACAAATCCGTTCATGAAGGGAACTGAGAGGTAGTTGACTGACCACTGGCTCGACCCTCCCAAACAATAGCACTTCACACAACCAAACGTCTCTGCTGGCCACTATCCTTGAGAGTGACCCTAGGTTCCACCTACTGCCCTGCCCTCCTCCCTATCTCCAACCATCGGCCCCACCCCTCGGGTCTCAGTTGGATATCTCAGAAATATCTGGACCTCCAATGTGGGGGGTCGGGGGCTCATAAGTCAGTAGAACCCTCTAGAAGAGGATACAGTGAGGCAGGGGGACAGGAGTGGGGACACGGCCCCGGGGACTGAACCATGAGCCTCACACATGTAAGACTCAAGCCCAGAATGCTCCACCACTGAGCTCCACGCCAGGCTCTTAGGTCTTTAAAGGAATCTGCTCTGTTCAGTGCAATCCTACATAGCTCTTAGTGAAAATAAAGCTACAAAGTTTGTTTCTAAATGGTTGTACGTGGAGAGTATCATGCTGAGTGAAATGGATTAGAAGGAGAAGGACAGACATAGAATGACTGCACTCATTTGGGGGATATAAAAAAAGCATTTTTTAATTAAAACATAAAAATAGGGCTAAAGCAATAGCACAGCAAGTAGGGTGTTTGCCTTGCACGTGGCCAACAAGGGTTCGATTCCCAGCATCCCATATTGTCCCCCAAACACCGCCAGGAGCAATTCCTGAGTGCAGAGCCAGGAGTAACCCCTGTGCATCGCTGGGTGTGACCCAAAAAGCAAAAAATTAATTAATTAAATAAATAAATAAAGGAAAAACCCACATAGAATGAAGCTAATACCCAAGGACAGTAGAAACAAGGGCCAGGAGGACTGGTCCTGATTGGAAGTTTGCCACAAGTGCTGGAGGGGAAGGACATTGCCCTAGGGAAGGGATCACTATGACAAAGATAGTTGGAAAATGATCATGCTGAAAATAGGTAAAGGAACAAACATGATAACCTATCAGTATCTGTATTGCAAACTGTAATACTCGAGAGGAAGAGGGGATGGGTGGGGAAGAGAGAGAAGGAAAGCACCTGCCATAGAAATTGGCTGGGTGGGGTAGGAGGAGGGAAACTGGGACCATTGGAAGTAGGAAATGTGCACTGGTGGAGGGGCAGATGTGGGAACACTGTATGACTGAAGCCTGACCACGAGCATGAGCATGAACGTGTAACCCTTATCTCAAAGTGAGTCAATGAAGGAGGTGGAGAAGGAGGAGGAAGAGAAGGAAAAGGAGGAGGAAGAGGAGGAGGAGGAAAAGGAGAAGGAGAAGGAGAAGCAGGAGGAGGAGGAGGAAGAGAGGAGGAGGTGGAGGAGGAGGAGAGGAGGAGGAAAGGAGGAAAAGACTGAAAAATACCACTGTTTCAGACAATATGAATTCAGAAAGAAATTAAATAAAAGCAAAACAGGAATGAAAAAGAAAGTTCCTTTAGAGAATACAAACATGCTTTTTAAGGGCCCCTTTCTTTCCCTTCTTTGCTGGTGCAGTGACCAGGGACCCCAACCCTGCCATGTACTGTTGTGACACACCACAAATGACGCTTGCCAAGCACCGCACTCCCTTCTGTGCCTGCTGGAGTGACGTGCTTGTGCATATTCCAGCTGTAGCTCTCGCTTCAGGTGCTGCAGTGCTCACGAGGTGCTGAGACTGGCATTTCCTGATCGTGGTGCTTGCAAATCTTTATACTGTGCTTGTGGCCGCCATACCCCCTTTGCTAGTGTGTTTGCACTCACCAGGCTGTGTTACAGCTCCAGAATCAAAGGCAGCATATATCCAGGCACAAAAAGCAGAACTGCCAAGACTTTTCTCAGTGCATGTGGTGATCCCAGGGATTGGACTCTGCACTGTACATTTATATGATATGCACTACGGGCTGAAGAGCTAGCACAGTAGATAGGGCACTTGCCTTTAATCTCTGGCACCCCATATTGTTCCCTGAGCTCGCCTGGAGTGATCCCTGAGCACGGAGCCAGGAGTAAGCTCTGCACAGGGTGTGGTCAAAACAACAAACAAAGGCAGGCATTCTAAGTCACCCAACAAATGTGTATTTACAAAAGGGCCGAGATGTTCTATCTCTCCTGCCGCTAGTGTTCGGTGGTCTTCGCTTTCCCCACCTTCAATTGGGGAGGTGATGGATAGGCGAAGGAAGGAACGAGGGCCAGGCTGGTCAGTATCAACTGCAGTTTCTTCTAATCTCCTCTCCACCCTCCTCTGATTTCCCTCCTGTTTCTCTTTCTCTCTCCAGCCTCTTTCATTCTCCTTCTTGCTTCCCCCTCATTCTCCTTCCTGCCTCCCAGCCCACTCTTACAGCCTAGTTAATATAGAAACCATGTAGGGTGGGGATATAAAGGTGGAGCTCAACATTAACAAATCAACAAAGAGAGGCCACTCTTCCAGGAGATTAACTCAAGGTGATTACTCCAGATTGCCAGGAGATCCACTCAAAGGCGGGAATCCCATCCAGGGTGTGTCGCTTCCTTCTTTCCTCAGCTAGTAGTCCACTTAAATAGTTGTAGTAAATCTACTTCTAACATTTCTAGCAATGTCATTCTGTATGAACATAGTAAGATATATAAACTTATAGTCTGGTTCTTCCTGAGGACATCTCACTATACATTCCAGACTACAGTCCTCAGGCCAGGTTAACCTTCCTAACCCCAGCAGGGTCCTAATCTCGTCATTACTTTTGGATCATGACAGCATTTGTCCATGATCATGCCCTCAACTTATAGTTGAGTTTTGTGGTGCTTTGGCCTGGCCCATTTCAATGCCAGGGTAGCTCACAGCTTGCTCTGGGTCCATTCAGTCTCTTGTCAGGACCCTGCTTTTGGGGTGCTAGGAACTAAGGGCAATTGAGGCTTCAGTCAAGAAAGCAGATATCTGGGAGTGAATATTATTTGGAGTCAATTAACTCCCAAGTTACAAAGCATAATATTAACTGTCTTCCTGTGTCCATACAGAAAGGACATTGCTTTAAGGTAAACTATACAACATACAATACAAGTTCAGTGTCCTTAGAAGGATCTGATCTTACAAGCTAATAGAATCTGATTGGGGGGAAAGGGGATTAACTAGTTGGGGAGGAAAGCACAGAGAAGAGTTTACAGATAAACATAGAAGAATTGGAGTGACTTGGGAGCACTGTGAATGGAGTAACCTGATAAACCTAAGCTCTCTGTGGCAAGGGAGAAAGGACAAACCAATGTTATCCTACATCTCCCCCTTTTCTGTTTACAAAAACACAAAAATTTGAAATGGAAAGAAGAACAATTCCAATCACAAAAGTCTTATTTGTCATACTAAAACTTCTATCCACCCCTGAATCCAGAGCAGTGCTTGTTGTAGAGTGTCCAATTGTCCTGCACTATTCAAGGGTGATGAGAGTCATTTTGCCATGTTTTGACGAAATCGTGTGTCTGTATCAAGGTTTGAAGAGCTGTACCCGCAACAGCAGCAGTAGTGGTCATAGCATTGAGTCTCAGGATAGTTTCAATCAGAAGTCTAACAAATTGTCAGGCAGTCTTGTAAAGAAGCTAGAAAACTTTTTTGCAGTTTCTCTGATGCTGACTCCTCCGATTTCCTCGTGACTTCCACCTGAAATCACTTTGGCTGACTGGAGTTTAGAGGGTTAAGTAGTTTCTGACAGTTTGAGGGTTGAATTCAGTGAATCAATTGACTTCTGACATGATGTTATGGGACCCAAATTTTCTTTGTGGGTCTGTTACCTGCGAAAAAAATAAGCATAGACTTTTGCTCCTCGAGGAGTTTCCCCAATACATTCAAGTGGAGAAATACCTCCTTTTTTGTTTTTGATTTAACATGCCATATATCCAGTGAATATGGAGAGGTTTAAAGCTGCAGTGTTCCCTTTTTTGTTTTTGATTTAACATGCCATATATCCAGTGAATATGGAGAGGCTTAAAGCTGCAGTGTTCCCTTTTTAGTCAAACTGCTTTCCCTAAGAGTAGGCCTATAGCACCTTGTGGAATTGGTCCCTTTACACCAGAATTTAATTTGTAGGGACACTGAGCAGGGGTTATAGTAACTGTATCAGGGCAGGAAATATCCAAAGGTGCACTTCCTGCCGTCCCTGGCTGCAGCGAGTCTACTGATTGGAGCTTTGAAACTCCATACTAGGGAGAGGGCTACAACTGGGAACATCCCCAATTTTGTGGGGCCTGGGGCTGTCCCCCTTGCAAGTTTCCCAAATTGGGGGTCAACAGCTGCATCAAAATTGAAGCGACAATCCCTGGCCCATTGTCCTCTCTCACACTGGGGGCAGGGCCCAGGAGGTTCAAGTCTGGCTCGGCAGTCTCTGGCCCAGTAGTTTCCCTTATAGCATCATGGACAAGATCCAGGTAGTGCTCTCACAGCATGGTTGGGAGGCACCCTGCAGTCCTTACAGAAGTGGCTGGTTTCCCACAATTAAAACATTTGCCCTGATCTTGCCTCTGTACCACATACACCTCAACAGCATTAATACGTGCCTGATGTTTGATAGAACCAACATTGGACATGCCTTCAAGTACTCCATTATGTCCTCCTCCTTAATGAGGCAAAGAATGGCCTGGTAATCCTCATTTAGCATTTTCAAAGGCCAATTCTTTGGACAAAAGTTTCTAAGTTTCCTTACCCTTAACCTGCCTTTCAATGGCATCTGTCAACCTCCCTGTGAAGTCTGCATAAGGTTCTGAGGCACCCTGAATAATCTTTGTATAGCTTCCCTTAAATTCAGATCTGCATCAATCATCTCCCAAGCCCACAGGGCAGCTTCACAGACATGAGCAAAAACCGCATGAGGCAAGATGTTTTCCATTTTTGAGTCATGCCATTTTCCTTCACCTATTAACATCTCATAAGTCAATTTAATCCCTGAAAACTTCCATCCAGCATGGCCTAGGCTCTGAAGTTTTGCATTGGCCTCATCACTGAACCACATCCCCCACTGCATGTACTGAGAAAGGCTTAAACACATCTTAGCAACCACATGAAAATCTTGAGATACCCAATGAGCCTTTTTACTCCAGCCTATAAGATACTCCCTACAGTATGGAGATGTAGGACCGTATGAGGCACAGGCATTTTTGAAATGCTTGAGTGTATCCATTCTTAACCCTTCATAAGACAGAAACTGATTTTCCTCCAGCTGGATGGGAAAGAAGAGAAGGACCTTATGGGGTCTGGGTGGGATTGACCACTTACAGTTGAGAGGTCTCAGCTGTAAGCTTCTACTGGGAGCATGTCCCGAACAGCCTGGAGGCCGCTTAGTTGAAGAGCAGCGCCTCCTTTGAGAAGCCTTCTCTACCAAGCTGCTCTCAGACTCAGAGTCTGAGAAAGTGGTAGTTGCCTCATCATACCCATCACTTTCCTCTAATGCACTGGAAGTGGAGTCATACAGAGGAAGTGGGGGTCTCTCGGGCTTGAATCAGTAGGGAATGTTAATACACCAGCATTAGAGAGACTTTTACTTTGAGAACGTGTTTCCACTTGAGCTTCTTTCGGGACTTGGGTCTGGGAGTAGCCAAGCACTGAGCAACGGACTTCTTCCTAGGCTTAGGAATGGGAGGATCAAAGGGCATTGCTCTCTCAGTAGTAGAAACTTTCTTTATTTCGCCCTCGAATTTAAGATCCTCTCTGTTTAACTCCTGAGGAAAGCCTCCCGTAGTATATCTAACGGCATCCTCCTCGGAGCTACCTTTCAAAGCTTTAAGAATGGAGTTAACAATTTCCCAAGTTAACCAGAATTATTGGGGGATCCGAGCCCCTTCTTTAAATTCCTTGAAGACATTATCCTTAATCCTTTCCCAAACCTTAGGCTCCAAAGTACCCTTATCTAGAAGGATGAAATTTATAGACAGTTTTTAGGCAAGACCAGAGTTGGTCCCGAGAAACACGATGTCCAGTCTCTGTGCAAAATGCTTAACCAATTCAATAAAGAACGTGCCATGTTCAGTTTGGCGTGAAAGATTTTGAAAGAGCTTGACGCGGCATAGTTTTTGCCCCATCTTAGTGGGGCAGTACAGCTAGTATTCTAACTCACTGCACCACAAAATCCTGTTCTCCCACTCACTTTCTATTGAACACTATTCTCACCTTTAGTTGTGCACTGGTTGGAGGTTCATGTGCGCTTGTGCACCCACCTAGGGATGCCAGATGTGTGTTCAGATAAGGGCCAAGATGCTCTATCTCTCCTCTAAAGCTTCCTGTGGCAAAGGATAAAGGACAAACCAATGTTAGCCAACAAACAGATTGAAATGGCTTTTAAATTTTTTCATTTTTTTATTACTTTTATTTTTTCATGGCCTCCCTTTTTTGTTGTGATCACTGGAAGCTGTTTGCATTTGGTCACAACTGCTCACATGTGTGGCTGTGCTATCACCCTGGTTTGCACACTCAGTTGAGGAATTCACACATCTGCTTTCTGAGGACTGCACTCATTGGCACTTGCACTCAATTTGTTTTCAGCACTCGCTGAGGGTCAGGTGTGTTCAGTTGTGGCATTTGGACACACTTGGCTGTAGTGTACTGGCAATAACACACAGTTGGCTGTGTTGGCAAGGACCCAGGCAGTACTGCTAGGATCAGACCCAAGCAGGAAGGTCAATGCTAGGGATCCTGCCAGCATCGGTCAATCTTCCATAGTGGCCACCTGACCATTGACCTGCACCTGGGCCCCCACCAAGGCATTTCTAGAATGATAGGATTGTCCCAGGTGGCACAGCAGGGGGGATACACAATGTGGTACATTGTTCAAAAACCACAGAATCATGTATTACAAAGACTCATCTTTAGTGAATGCAACTTTAGGAAATGAACTAGAATGTTGGAGGTTCCCAGATGCATATGAGAAATGAATCAATCTTGGTTACAATTGCATATTGAACTTGATAGGGAAAGAGCTGACCTAAAGTAGCTTTAGAAAATGGTCCCTGGGTTGGAAACACTAAAGCTAATGATAAAAAGGAATTGTACATGAACACTCCAACAGGAATGCAGGTTAAGAATTCTGAAAGTTCTTTAAATCTATATTAGGATTTAAAAAAAGCTAAATAGTAGATAATAGGGGCAATATTTCTCAGTCAGAGAAACAAGTTGTAAATCAACAAGGGTAGAGATGGCATGAATCCTATAAGACTAGGTTAAAATGAGCCCTTGTTTAGTTTAAAGAGATCTGTCACTATAAATGCATGTGAATACATGGGCATACATGCATAGCCCTTTGTTCTATCTAAAAGTTAAAGAAAGCCTAAAAGCAATGCCTCCCTCTCTAAGAGCTAGGAATCCAGACATATAATATGTATATATATTTATATATATATATATATATATTTATATATATATATATATATATAGAGAGAGAGAGAGAGAGAGAGAGAAAGAGAGAGAGAGATCCTAGCGTTAATAAGTTCTGATAACAGAGTCTCCTGCCCCCGTGCCTGGCTGTCCTCGCCGGGGCCCCTTGGAGGGAGCGGGTTGAGTTTCTCTCCCCGCCCTGAGCAGAGCTCCGGCAGCTGAAGACCTCCAGAACCAGCCACCACCATGCTGAGACCACTCTCCACACGCGTGAAGGTACCGGCAGAGGAACAAAGGCATGTGGTTCCCGGGGCTGAGATCTCCAAGCCTGCTTGGATCGGGGCTGAGCATCCTTCACCCAGATCCTCCATCTTCCAGTAGGCAGGGGCCACACCCACCAACTGGTCCCCTGGCACCGTGTAATCCCATCAACGGCCAAGACCCAGAGACTATAAAACCCAGCTCTCGGAAGCACGTGGCCGTATTCGCAGCCACGTGACACTTACTATCTCCTTCTTATTTTGGACAACCTGTTAGGCTACCAAATGTTACCTGCCCACACGGCAGAGTCTGGCAAACTCCCCGTGGCATACCCAATATGCCAAATACCAGTAACTATGATGAGTCTCATTCTCCTAACCCTGAAAGAGCCTTGAATATGGCACCTTTTAAAATCTCAGGGCTAAGACAAAGGAGACGTTACTGGGGCCTGCTCGAGGCAATCGACGAACAACAGGATGATCATGATCATATATATATATATATATATATAGAGAGAGAGAGAGAGATTGAGATTTGGCTTTTTGGTTTTTTGTGTCACACCTGGTGATTCTTAGGGGTTACTCCTGGCTCTGAACTCAGGAATTACTCCTGGCAGTGCTCACAGATCAGCCACACGCAAGGAAAATGCTGTACTATTGCTCCGGTCTCTAAGAAGCCAGAACTTGGTTTCTGAAATCTATTCTTCAACACAAGGAATCAGGGTTCTTTAGAGAAACGGCTTGTTCTAAGGCTCAAGCAAAAAAAAAAAAAGCTGTGTGTGGGAGGTAGAATGCATAACTATAACATGAGGAAAGAAAAGCAGAAAACAAAAGGGACAGAGTTGTCCTGATGGCCACAGCTGGAATAATCTGAACATATTTTCTATTCTGATGTATACAGATCAGTTCAAAGGTGAGGGGCAGAAAGAGAGCTTGGGACACGGAGAACACATTTGCTTGCCGGAGGCCTGTAGCCCATCTCAGTTACAGTACAGTACCTCCAGCACTGCTGAGTGAGCGTTCTCTTAGAAACAAAACAAAACGTGAGGATAGAGCAATAGTACAATGGATACTGTACTATCATGTGGCTAACCCAGGTTCGATCCCCAGCACCCCATAAGTTCCCTAAGCACAGAGCCAGGAATAACCCCTGAGCACTGCCAAGTGGGGCCCCAAAACAAAAAGAAATTAAACCATTAAAAAAAAAAAAAAAAAACCTAAAGCAGAACTCAACAGCCACCAGGCTCACAGCCGCTCTCCACACGCTCTGACGAGCCACACCAAAGCAGTGAATCCATTTCTGGACATCTCATACTTTACACCACTGATATACCAAGAGTAGCACACCATATTTGATGGTGTTTAAAGTCAAAGGCGAAGCTCTTAACGGCCATGATCCCAGAGACACAAATAAATCAGACGAGCGAATTTCAGAACCGAGCGGCTCTTGGCAGAAATGCCTCTGGATTTCATTGCATTAGGCCACCTTCACTGGGCCACCCCAGATGGGAGCGGGTGCTGCTCCTCCGACTGTTCCCTGGGGACCCTGGGGACCATCATCTTCCAGAATTCATTGGAAAATTCAGGTACTGGCCAGCAGTGACAACACAGGCCAGGCCTCATGGGATAGGGGAGGAGTCGGTCCTTCTTCTCCCCCACCCCGACAGGACCTTGAGATGCCACCCAGAATGGCCCCCAGCTACTTATTAAGCTCCGTAATGACCATGATTCCAGAATCACACAAACGAATCTCAGAACTGAGCAGCTCTTGGTAGAAATCTCTCCAGACCTAATTATTAAAATTTTATAATTCCAAAATTTTAGACATCATTTGCTATTCATAACCAGCAATAGAAAATGATTTGTCTAATGTTGCCTTTTTGGTATGTCTGAGTGTTTGGGGGAAATTCTAAATAACAGTGGTGAGGCTGGTGTTGAAATATCGAATGTGATCAAGTTAGAGAGAATGTAATGTGGAAATTATCTGTCACCCATGCAGGAGGGGGGTTGAATGGAGGGTATATTGGGGGTTTTGGTAGTGAAAAACTATGCACTAGTGAAGGGATTTGTGTTTCATCATTGTGTGATCGAGACTCAAACACGAAAGCTTTGTAACTGTTCTCATGGTAATTCAATAGATAAATTTTTAAAAATAATAAAAAATTAAAAAATAAAATAAAGTAGAAGGCAACCAATGTTAGGAGTAAATACATTTACACAGATATAGATATGAGTGCATAAGCCTCAACCTTTAACGTGTTACTGATCTCTTCTACAAGGGCCTAATGGCTCCTGGGTGAAATACAGAAATCTTCACACACTTTCCTCTAAGAAACCTTTTTTGGATCATTTATAGCAGATTCTTCATAACGAACACTACAAAATAAATTATTTCAGTTTTGCTTTGGGGACAGGATTCGGGATTTGGGATAAGAATATCCGAATTCACAATTGTGCCCCAGAAAATCAAGTACCTATGAATCAGCTTAACTAAGGAAATAAAAGACCTGTACAAAGAAAAATACAAAATGCTACTTCAGGAAATAAAAGAGGACACGAGGAAATGGAAAGATATCCCCTGCTCATGGATCGGGACAATTAACATTGTCAAAATGGCAATACTCCCCAATGCATTGTACAAATTCAATGTGATCCCTATAATGATATCCATGACATTCTTCAAAGAAATGGAACAAACACTCCTGAAATTCATATGAAACAATAAGCACCAACGAATAGCAAAAGCAATTCTTGGAAAAAAAGAAAATGGGAGGAATAAACCTCCCCAACTTCAAACTCTACTACAAAGCAATAATAATTAAAACACGGTACTGAAACAAAGGCAGACCAATGGAACAGGTTTGAATACACTGACATCTCGCCCCAAACATATGATCATCTAATCTTTGATAAGGGAGCAAGAAATGTAAAGTGGAGCGAGGAAAGCCTCTTTAATAAATTGTGCTGGCAAAACTGGATGGCTACATGCAAAAAACTGGGCTCAGATCTCTACCTAATACCATGTACAAAAAGTAAGATCAAAATGGATTAAAGACCTCAACATCAGACCGGAATCCATAAGGTACATGGTGAAGACAAGGTTGCAAAACCATCCACGACATTGAAGCTAACAGTATCTTCAAAGATGACATGCCACTGCCAAGCAAGTGAAAACAGAGATAGACAAATGGGACTATCTTAAACTAAGAAGTTTCTGCACCTCAAAAGAAAAAGTGAACCCAGCAGCTTGGAGCAGAAAAGTGAACGGACTATGCATTGATCCAGGCCATCAAGTCTGCCGGAGGGGAAAGGGTGTTGCCCCATTCGCCCTCTCCTCTCTGGAAAGAAAGATGGCGGCCACATGGGAGCCTTGTGGACAGCAGGTATGAGCCGGGAGTGTGGGGGCGACGAAAACCTCATGGGAAGGGGGGCGTTTCGCGCCGCCCTTCACGCCCTACCGAGGCCACCGGTTGCCCCCCGCGAGCGGCTCTCCAGCACGGCCACGACTCCAGAACACAGAAACCAATTTCTTAACTATCTGACTTTCAGTAGAAATACTTCCAGGGTCAATAGGTAAAAGAGCAGAAATCCAAAACCAACATTTAATTCTTGAACCCAGCCGTAGAAAGCAAATCACTTCATAATGCTTTTTCAGCATGTCTGATTGGGGGGGGGGGGGTAAACTCTAAATAATAGTGGTGAATCTTTTATTGAAACAATGAATCTAATCAAAGCAGATAGAGTGTTAACTAGAATTCATCTGCCTCACAGGGACGGGGAGGGGTGGGGGGTGGGGTTTTATTGGGGTTCTTCATGGTAAAAAATAAGTATTGGTAAAGGGAAATGTGTTTGATATTTACATGACTGAGACATAAACCTGAAAGCTTTGTAACCTTTCCCACAGTGATTCAATAAATAAATAAAAAAAAAAGAAAAGATGAAGTCATGAAATTTACATACAAGTGGTACAATATGGAAAGTATCATGCTAAGCGAAATGAGTCAGAAAGAGAGGGATAGACATAGAAAGATTGCATTTATCTGGGGGATATAAAGTAACAAAGTATGAGATTAATACCCAAGAATAGCTGAGATCAGCACCAGGAGGATTACTTCATAACTTAGAGGCCAGCGGGTATCCTAGAGAAAAGGGCAGTTCAGATAGAGAAGGGAGCACCAAATAAAGGATGTTTGGAGGATCCTCCCAGGAGGGGAGATGCATGTCGAAAGTAGACTATGGACTGAACATGTTTGCCACTCAATGCCTCTTTTGCAGACCACAACACCCAAAAGGAGAGAGAGAACACAGGGGATTGCCCTGCCACAGAGACAAGGGGGATGGGGGGACGGGGGTGGGAGGGATATTATCCATGATGGTGGAAAATGGGCACTGGTGGAGGGATGGGTATCTGATCATTGTATAATTGAAACCAAAGCACAAAAAATTGTAAATCTACAACTGTAAAAAAAAAATAAAATAAAATAAAGGGAAAAAAAAAGTGACCAAAATACAAAGACAGTCTACAGAATGGGAAAGGATATTCACCAAATACACATCTGACAAGGGGTTGATATCAAGGATATACAAAGTACTGGTTGATCTTCACAAGAAGAAAACATCCAACCCCATCAAAAAATGGGGCGATGAGGGGCTGGAGCAATAGCACAGCGGGGAGGGCGTTTGCTTTGCATGCGGCCAACCCGGGTTTGATTCTCAATGTCGCATATGGTCCCTCAAGCCCAGAATGCTCCACCACTGAGCTCCACGCCAGGCTCTTAAGTCTTTAAAGGAATCTGCTCTGTTCAGTGCAATCCTACATAGCTCTTAGTGAAAATAAGAGCTGTACCTCATGGTGTTTCACTAATAAAAATTTAAAAAAAAGAAAGAAATATCCGAAATATAGTAGTGGGAAGGTATAATGGTGGTGGGATTGGTGTTTTGAATATTAAATGTAATCAAATATTGTAAACTAGTTTATAAAATAAAATTTGAAAAAAATTTAATTTAAAGAAACAGGGAAAAAATAAAAAGCTAAAATAAAATAAACTGTAAAGACTTGCTAATGGGACTAGAAAGATGGTAGAGCAGGCTGAGGCACTTGTTAGCCATCCAGGAATTCCCGTTCAGTTCCCGCACTGCACAGCTCTGAACACGCCTGGTGTGACCCCAGCACAACAAATGAAAAGAGAAAAACTGTGTCTTGGAAGTACGAAGCAGAAGAGGGACTGCCAGAGATCTTGGGGAATAATATGCCATTGGAAACCACAGTTTTTCTGGCTGATACTACTTAGGGGAGAAAAAAACTACATAAAAATGATTTGTTTTAACTGCACTAAAAACAAATGATTTTTTTAAAAAGAAGAAAGTGGTGCTACCAGAAGTTTTCCCAAAATTTTTAAATTGGTCGATTTGGTTTGGGAGGAAGGAAACCACGTTTGTGTTCCTGCACAGGTGACGAGCCAATAGAGGGGAAGGCTAGACCCCAGGGAGTGAAACAGAACACACTGCTGAGGATCAGGAGTGAAGCAAGGCGCTGGCAGCTTCCCGATGCCTGCCTGGCACTGGACCGGCAGGAGCTGGTTGGGGATGGCGCCGGTGCCAGGGCAAAGACAGCGCATGCAGACGCTCAGCGCACATCTCAGCTGCGTCTTGCTTCACCTGAGACGCCCCCCACCCCTGGCCCAGCTGGATGCACGCCCCATCAGAAACCTCGGGCAAACGCCTGGACCTCTCTTTATCTTTTTTTCTTTTTTTTCTCTTTTGGTGTTTGGACCACACTTTGGAGTGCTCAGGGCTGACTCCTGGCTCTGCTCTCAGGGGACCATATAGACTAGACCCAGGTCACCACAGGCCATGCAAGCACCCCACCCACTGTTTTTTTTTTGTTTTTTTTTTGCTTTCTGGGTCACACCTGGCGATGCACGGGGCTTACTCCTGGCTCTGCACTCAGGAGTTACTCCTGGCGGTGCTCAGGGGACCATATGAGATACTGGGAATCGAACCTGGGTCAGCTGCGTGCAAAGCAAATGCCCTACCCGCTGTGCTATTTCTCCAGTGCCCCCACTGTACTATTGCCCCCACCCCCTCCTGGACCTTTCTGGGGTGCTAGATAAGATTCTAACTGAGCACATTTTCAAGATTTAGTTGGATTTATTAAATGATTTAAAAATTGTGGCCTGTACAGCATAGTTTATAGCAATGTAAAGAGTTTGATTAATAAGTTAGGATGGACGGGAGGTTGGTTGAGGGGGGCAAGAAAATGTCGCAGAGAAATAGGGCAGCCAGGGGGGTGAGTGCCTTGCACACAGCCAAGCCTTATTTGATCCTCAGTTTCCATATATTCCCCAGAATATCACCAGGACAAATTTCTGAGTGCAGAGCCTGAAGTAACCCCTTAGCATTACCGGGTAGCCTAAAAAAAAAAAAAAACTAAAAATATTAGGACTGGAGAGATCCTCAAAGGGCTGAAAGTTATGCTTTCAGTACATCCCCGGCACCACCCAAAAACTATATAACCAAGAATTATTCAATGTTCAATGTAGATTTTTACTTTGCAGAATGAGGGTTTACCAAAATTCATAGCCTACCCTCTGTGGTGTGAAATAATATCTCATTGTTGTTTTGATCTGCATCTCTCTGATGATTAGTGATGTAGAGCATTTTCTCATGTGCCTTTTTGCCATTCGGATTTCTTCTTTGCGAAAGTTTCTGTTCATTTCCTCACCCCCTTTTTTGATGGGGTTGGGTGATTTCTTCTTGTGGAGTTCAACCAGTACATTGTATATCCTTGATATCAACCCCTTGTCGAATGTGTATTTGGCGAATATCTTTTCCCATTCTGTAGACTGTCTTTTTTTTTTTTTTTGGTCACTGTTTCTTTTGAGGTGCAGAAGCTTCTTAGTTTAAGATAGTCCCATTTGTCTATCTCTGTTTTCACTTGCTTGGCCAGTGGCGTGACATCTTTGAAGATGCCATTAGCTTCAATGTCATGGAGAGTTTTGCCAAATTTGTCTTCAATAAACATTATGGGTTCTGATCTTATGTTGAGGTCATAAATCCATTTTGATCTTACTTTTGTGCATGGCATTAGGCAGAGATCTGAACCCACTTTTTTGCATGTAGCCATCCAGTTTTGCCAGCACAATTTATTAAAGAGGCTTTCCCTGCTCCATTTCATTTTACTTGTCCCCTTATCGAAGATTAGATGATCATATGCTTGGGAGGAGATGTCAGTATATTCAACTCTGTTCCATTGGATGGGCATTGGTGGAGGGATGGGTACTTGATCATTGTATAACTGAAACCCAAGCACAAAAATTTATAAGTCTATAACTGTACCTCATGGTGTTTCACTAATAAAAAAAAATCATAGCCCACCCCCCTCCTACACACACGTGAGATTTCTTGAGGCAAACTGGGAGGGATGGGGGAGACAGATTGCTTCCTCAAACTTCCCAGAAAATTCCTAATCGGTTCTTTTAAATGTCCATTTTGGAAAGAAGCTGAAACCATGACTGGACTAAGTATTAATTCTAGATAGGTCAGGAATGAGCAACTTATTGGGGGCATGTTGCTTTCTTGTAATGCAACTTAATCTGTCATTTCCCTTGGTCATAGTTTAAGATAATTATACACAAAGATTTGGCAGTAACTGCAGATTTTGTCACCAATGGTCTCTCATTTTTTTTTTAAAAAAAAGGCATGACATTTTAATATGCTTGATGCCAGTGAACTCCAAGCTTAAAAACGGTTGGTAAGGTTGTGTGGAGGTTTGTGAGTTATATGGCGGTTTGTGAGTTATCCTGGGGAGGTACCGGTCGGCTCCCAAGAAGCCCACCAATGATTCTCAGCCAATGGACTGGCACTTCCGTGAAGGGGCCTATAGTGGGGCTGTGCTGGGGCAGTATGTGGTACAGGTATTGTTGTGGTGTAAGGTTGGCTGCCTGCAAGACATGTGCCTTAAGCCCTGACTGACTTTTCAGTTCCCTGTTCTATATGTTTTATTACAATTCTACAAATGTCTTGTTTATAGCAAGATGTAAAATTGGGCTGGAGCGATAGCACAGCAGGTAGGGCATTTGCCTTGCATGTGGCTAACCCAGGTTCGATTTCTCCATCCCTCTTGGAGAGCCCGGAAAGCTACCAAGAGTACCCCGCCCGCACTGCAGAGCCTGGCAAGCTCCCCATCGTGCATTCGATATGCCCAAAAACAGTAACAACAAGTCTCACAATGGAGACATTACTGGTGCCCACTCGAGCAAATCAATGAACAATGGGAGGACAGTGCTACAGTGTAAAATTAGGAAGAATCAGACCTTTCAGTCATTTCAAAATTCACTTCCACCATCAGATTATCATCTACAACCCAAGTGAAGGGATCCCTCGTGTAGTCAGGGCCACAGCACAGAGGGCAGGGCACTGGCCTTGCACACAGTTGACCAGAGTTGATCCACGGCACCCTGTGTCATCCCTTTAGCACTGCCAGGAGTGATCCCTGAGTGCCAAGCCAGGAGTAAAGCCAGAACATTTCAGGGTGTGGCCCTCAAAAAAAACCCAACAAAAAACATTTAGAGAGAGCAAGAGAGCTAAAGGACAATTTTTACATGCCACCATGTAACTGGTCTTGCTTGCAAAAAGAACTTGCTTTCCACATCCCACGAGCCAGTTTTCCTTCCTACTGCAGAAGAGTTTCTTCCAGAACTAGAATGCAGCTGAGCTGGGAAGCCCCTAACCACACTAGGGTAGATGAGGCATTTTCATGAGGACACTAGTCATGACGTTTTAAGACCTTTAAAATTTTTATTTCCCATTTTAAAAATGTGTTCTCAGCTTCAGAAATAATTTTAAAAGGGCAAGTACTTCCAAAGACTACTTTTAATTATAGCCAAAAGTGTGGAACCAACAGGAGGGATTCAGTCAGAGTGAAAGAAAATGCTCTCTTGACCTTCCTTCCACATTTCATTCCTCACTTAGCCCGAACCATTTTCCTGATACCACGATGTGTTCTTGACACAGGAATAATTAGTATGTAGTCCTTGCAAAATGGGCCTGGTGAGCGCTGTGACTTGCACCTTCTTTGCCTGGGAAGCTTGCATTACATAACTGGGGGGCAAGGAAACCGACAGGGGAGACCCACGCAGCCAAGGGAGCATTTCCAATGGAAAGTTGCCCGTATATGGGCATATCTCTACATTCTAAAATAGCATCTCCGTGATCTTGGGTTAGAGTTCCACTCTTTTAAATCTATAAGAAATATGCGATGCGTGAACGTGTGTGATGAGTCACAGATTTGAAATAACACCTACTCTCCTTCACTTCAAGCGCAAAATGTGTCAGTGAAGCCTGCAATTAAGAAAATCATCTTGCCTGTCTTGCCACATGGATGATGACGTCAATATACACATTCTGAGCTGAAATGTATTCGGGAAAATGAATCCAGCAAACAGCTCAACTCTGTCTCCTCGGTACCAGGAGATTTGTGCTATGTCATTGAATCCTTGTCATTAATAATAACATCAACATGTCTCCTGGATGTTGGTTATCTTCTTTTTTTTTATTGTCTCTTTTTGATTCTTCCTATTCAGATTAGAATTCCTATTTTTGAGATGCAGAGAGTTTATATAAATTGTCCAAGATCAGACAGTTAATCAGTGGTAGGGCAGGGATTGAACCAAGGTCCCTCAGATTGCGATGTTCACTGACCCCTTATTTTTGGGAGGGCTGATGGCACATATACCCAGTGGTACTCAATGGTCTCTTCCAGCAGTGCCTGGGTGACAGCCGGGGCTCCCATTTGATTGCCCTCTGTGCAAAGCCCATGCCCTCGGCCTTGGAAGCAAGCCCACTAGCTGATATCTTCTCTCTCTCTCTCTCTCTCTCTCTCTGCCATTTTTTGGGTCACACCTGGTGATACTCAGGGGTTCCTCCTGGCTCTGCACTCAGGAATTACTCCTGGTGGTGCTCAGGGGACTGTATGGGATGCTGGGGATAGAACCCAGATGGGCCGCATGCAAAGCAAACACCCTCCCTGCTGTATTATTGTTTCAGCCACAGAGATCTGCACTCACTTAACTGGGCTGCCCAGCTCATTTAGAGGGTGCAGGGTCAAATGAAAATGAGGGCCCATGATTTTTAAAACTATTAATGATTTCATGACGATGTCAACAGGACATTAAACCAAGGACACGGCGCTGGCGAGCAGAGGGCCTGGCCGGCCATCGTGCAGGTGCCCAGAGGCTGACCCTACTCATCACAATCTCTCCCCCCTCAGCTGACTCAGCAGGTCCCTGTGAGAGGGGTCGCGAGAGACACAAGCCATCTGGACAGTTTCTTGGTCATGATTTCTTTCACATCATTCTCAAGAGCAAACATAACACAACAATTTAATAAGTTTAAAATATCAAACCTTTTTTGGGCAGTCTCTCTTTTTTAATTAGGGTTTCCCTTTTTTAAAAACCAAACAAAATGACAAAACAAAACCAACCGTTAACTCTTTTCGCTCACAATCTGAAGCACCCACTGTGTCCTGGATTGCTCCTTCCTGATCTGGTGACTTTCAGATGTGTCCCCCTAAGGAGGGTGCCCGGCCTCCAGACCTGTAGTCACTGCAGGGTCCTGATTAATGAGTCCTCTGCCTCTCTGGATTTTCTTTTATTTATTTATTTATTTTTTTATTAGTGAAACTCCATGTGGTACAGTTGTTGACCTTACAAATTTTTGTGCTTGGGTTTCAGTTATACAATGATTGAGTAACCATCCTTCCACCAGTGCCCATTCCCCACCTCCAATGTTCCCAGCATCCTTGCCACCCCTCTATCCCCCCATCCCACCCCACCCCTGTGACAGGGCATTCCCTTTTGTTCTCTCTCTCCTTTTGGGCGCCGTGGTTTGCAAAAGAGGCATTGAGTGACTATCATGTTCGGTCTATAGTCTATTTTCAGCATGCACCTCTCATCCTGGGAGGGTCCTCCCAACACCCTTTACTTGGTGCTCCCCTCTCTATCTGAGCTCCCTTCTCCCTCAGCATGTGCAACTGGCCTCCAAGCCATGGAGTGAAACCCCTGGCACTTATCTCGGCTATTCTTAGGTGTTAGCCAATTTGTTACTTTATAATTCGGGATTTTCTTTTGAAGACCTTTATTTTGGCACCTTCATTCCAATGGAACGTCCGGAGTGGTAGATGGCACGTTCAGTATAAACCTTCACTGCCAACACGTGTCTTGAGAACAAAGAGAATCTGTTGGTCTGTGGACAGTCACAAGACATTCAGTTTATATTTCGAGGGACAGGACTGCGCTGTGTGGGGGGGGGGGCGGGGGGGGGGGAGGCGAGAAGGCGACGGGCTAACAGCCAGAAGAATGATGCATGCCTTGGGTGGATATCCAGACTCAGATGCTCTCATTTAACATCCCCTCTTGCTGTGATGTACCATAGCTCTTATTGCTTCAAATCTAATTTCTTTCTAATTTGGAGCAAGGAGAGGAGAACCACAGGTAGCTTCCACCTGTCTCTCTTTGCACTTTAGAATTTAAATGGGAACTCTGGGGATAAAGCTGAATGAGATAATAATTAATTTCTAGCTTTGCTGTGGCAGGGGGGAAAATGACACAAGCAAGTATCTATAGTAATAGTTCTCAATTATATCAGATACCCTGTTCTCTTTTTTACAATGAAATATGACTTCACTTTCCTGAAATTAAGTTGAGATACGATATTAGCTAGAAACACAGGGGAAAGAAATGGTGTTTTTCATTAACATAAATATCTAAGTACAAATTTAGAGGAGAAATAAAATATAGTTAGGGCTTATTTTCAAGAAATTATGAAGAGATTTTTCCATGCACATCAACATGCTGAAGAATATTTGAAAATTGGGTAGAACAATTTCTTCATTCTATGGAATTGTGAGAAAAATTTGTAAATTCCGGTCACAGCCAACAAATGCAACTTAGCACACGTTCTATTGTAGTAATAGAGCAAATGACACACTCAGTTCCCAGACACATCTGCCCTTTTTGAGAACATAGGAATCCAAAGGACTTCCCTTCTTTAGTTTTTTTTTTTCTTTTGGGTCACACCTAGTGATGCTCAGATGTTACTTACTCCTGGCTCTGCACTAAGTAATTACTCCTGATGGTGTTTGGGGGGCCATATGGGATGACGGGGTTGAACCCTGGATGGCCACATAAAGGCAAACACCCTACCCGCTGTGCTAGCACTCAAGCCCCCCTTCTTTAGGATTTGATAATGGGACAAGATATGCTTGCTCCACTCGTGGCTGGAAGTTCCGGGCTGGCAAGTCTGCACACAACAAGCACCAGCTTGCTCCGTCATGCAAAACTATTTTTAGGTGGTGCTATTTTAGTATTCACATCAGACTCATAAAGGCCCCTGACATATAGTGATTGAGGTTTGGGGCAGGGAGTAACCATGTCAGGTGCAGATGAATAATTGAGTTGAGTAAAAAGGCCTGGAGTTTGTGCCATAATTAAATTTTAAAGAAGAGGAAACGATGGGTGTGGTGAGGGGGTAGGTTACTAGGCAAAGTCAGTCAGCCTTGTATTTTGCCCCTCAGTCTGGATTCCTTAGGAGTGTCTCTGAGTTGACGACATTTTTTTTTAATGGCTGCAGGCATGGCAAAGCTGTCTGTGAAGCTATTCTACAATCCAGTTTTCTGGATTCCAGACTCAACCGTCTTACTGAGGCAAGGAGCAGCTCCTTCATCTTGGTGAGGTCACAAGCACCTCAGGGATCTTAAGTAAGGTCTGTAAGAGCTGCTGAATTCTACTGCCCAACTGTCAAATGCAAACCACAGATCTGGGGCTGCTCAGCTGAGCCAAGTGCAGCATTTTCTGATTCTCGGAAGGAAGCTGCTGGATCAGATGGCGGTTTTCTAATGCCACCTGCAAGGGATTAAAACCCAGATTTAAGACCAAACAGTTATTTCCTGCAGAGGCAGCTTGCACTGGGGGACCACACCAAGTCCCTGGGCCTATTTATTCGCCCCACTCATTCTCCTTCGAGCTAAAACTAAAGGTTGATTAGAAGAAGGTGACTTGTTCTAGAGTTCTCTCTGCCTGTCTCTGTCTCTCTGTCTCTTTATCTCTGTCTCTCTCTCTCCCCTCCCCCATTAAACTGAAAATTTGTTGAAAAGAAATTGTCCTCCTGATATCACTGGATGTAGTTATTAGCACCACCAGCAGTGGTTACATCCCACTCCAAAAGGGAAAAAAAATGTCTCTTTGCCATTTAGATACATGGTATTTTTGATAGTAGTAGCCTTTGATGGTGATTTTCAATCATAAAATTGTTTAAAAGGACAATAATGACAAGAAAATAAAGTTGGTCTTTATTAACATCTATTTAATATTGCAGTGAACTGTATGACATGTCTGCCTCTGAATAAAACCCCTTCATTGAAACAATACCTTTTTCTGTTTCAAGGAGAGGGACACTGGTGCTGGGAAATGTAGGGATGGATGGAGGGGTGGGTGTTGGAACACTGTATGACTGAAACCCAACCATAAACAGCTTTGTAAGGTGATCACAGTGATCCAATTAAAAAATTATAAAAAAAATTGTCCTTCATAACACACTAATTTTCTTTCACTTTTTTTTCTTTCTAAATATCCCTAAATAAACTTTCTTGGCCTGGAGCGATAGCACAGTGGGTAAGGCGTTTACTAAAACTGCTCCTGAGTTCTTTCTAAAACATGAATGTGAACCCAAAAACCCAGGGGTCCCTAACTTCAGCCCTACTGAGAGAACATGACATTTCTGAGATCCCATATACTAATATTTGTCTATTTCTGCCTGCTGAATACAAAAGTAAAGCCCAACAGGGACCCAGAGGAAATGAGAGTCAAGAGTCGCTCCCTCACCTGCCCTTTGACATGCTCATTGGGATTGATTTAATATAGGCGGGCAGACAGGGAAGGGCCCAATGAATTCCTAGGAAATCATAAAACCAACTGGACCAAGGATGCAAACACAGGACCCAAAGCCCCAGCAATAGCCCCAGAGAAGGCTGGACCCCGTCCCTCCGAGAGAAGCTCCCACAGGAACGAAAGGCCAGGAAAGGAACGTTCCCAACCCTACCCCCTTGGAAACCTCCCTAGCAGCGGACTTTTACCAGGTAGTGGTAGAAGCCCCACATGGGGACAGGTTGGAGAACCCTACAAAAGCCACCTTGAATAAAGGAAGCGCAGGCATATGCTGCCGGAGCCCATGTGCTGCTTGTGCCCACGTGGCCAAGCACATGTGGTGCCTGAGCATAATGTTGCTTGCATCTCCCCTCTTGGGATGTGGACTTTCATGCTTTCTTTACCAGACACTTGTCAAAATGCAGAATTCTAACCAAAAATAGAGCAAGGAAAACACAGTTGTTTGTTGAAATTTCAGTTACCACTCAGATTGACCACATATTGATGTTGGTGAGCCCCACGGGTGGCTTAAGTGAAGCGGGGAGAAGAGACGGTCACTTTCATCTACCTCTGCCACCTGGGGCCCAGGGTTACTGGGTTCTTGTCTTGCCTCGCAGAAAAGAATTTGGGAGTCGACAAACAGTGAAGAACAATGAATTTTATTTGGAGGTTTTGAAGAGAAGGAGGAAGAGAAAGTGGGAGCGAGTAGAGAGTAACCCAGGGTTCTCCAAGGACGGAGAGAGCCCCTATACACACCCCAGCATTAGACAGGAAAGCATGGAAGTCCCCATCTCAAGAGGGGGAGATGCAGGCGGCACATGTTCAGGCATCACATGTGCTCAGCCCACGTGGTGCAAGCAGCACACCGGCCAGGGCAGCATACGAGTGCCCTTCCTTTGTTCAAGGTGGCCTTTATAGGGTTTCTCCGACCTGCCCTCAAGTGGGGTTTCTACCTCGGTCAAAGTCTGTTGCTAAGGAGGTTTCCTAGGGGGATAGGATTGGGTTGGTGATGGTCTTTGAAATTCCTTTCCTAGCCTTTTGTTTCTGCTGGAACTTCTCTGGGCCTTTGGCTGTATGTAGGTGAGGGTTTTATCAGGCCTTACTTTCTGTTTTGTTTTGTTTTTCCTCTTTTCTGCAAGGTCAGCTTTCACCAGTGTCTTGGGAGGGGGCCTTCCCTATCGGCCTTCCAGCCTACATCAACATGAGTATTTTGCTTTTAAAACCAGCCAATATTTAAATGGAAAAAAAATTCAAAACAAGAGAAAATTAAGCAGAAAATTCCTTCTGCATCATGACCTCTGATATACCGCTTGCTCCCTTAAAATATTTTCATCCAAATGCATCTGTTCTAGCTTAATCAAAGCCCAGTTTCTGTTGGCTCAGCTCTAAAGGCAACTATGAAGAATAAAGTAGGTGTAGGGGCAGGTCAGAGGGCAGTGCCCTTCGGGCATGCTTAAGGCCAAGTTCAATGCCCAGCACCATCCAGTTGCTGACTGTGACCCCAGGGGCACAGCAAAAAGCCTGCAATCTCAGAAAAACATGTCTGTTTACTCCTGTTAATCACCACAACAAAAGGAAGGGAGGGGGAAAGAACTAGAATATAGTGGGTAGGGTCACAATAGAGAGAGAGAGAGAGGCCCTCCCGTTGATCATCGATTTGCTCGAGAGAGGGCCCAGTAACGTCTCCATTGGAGACTTTGTTGTTACTGTGTTTGGCATATCAAATACTCTTGGTAGCTTGCCGGGCTCTCCGAGAGGGGCGTAGGAATCGAACTCGGGTCGGCCATGTTGGCCACTTGTAAGGCGAATGCCCTACTGCTGTGCTATCAATAGGCAGACAAGATTCATCCAGGCATCTCATTTGGTCTCCTAGGCACTGCCAGGAATAATTCCTGAAGACAGAGCCAGAAGTAACTCTTGAGCTTCGCCTGGGCTGGGTGTGGCCCAAAAAGCAAGGGAGGGGGAGTACAGGTGGGGGAAGGGTGGAGTGGGGATAAAGTGAGTTTGAATCAATAGTGCAAAGGCGAAAATGAGCTTCAGAAGAGGAAACCACTTACTCCTGGATTCCTTAGCCAGTATGCATTCACTTTTTTTTTTAAATTTTTGGGTCACACCTGGCAATGCACAGGGGTTACTCCTGGCTCAAGCACTCAGAAATCACTCCTGTCGGCACTCGGGAGACCATATGGGATAGTGGGAACCCGGGTCAGCCACGTTTAAGGCAAACGCCTTACCTGCTGTGCTATCGCTCCAGCCCCTTGCATTCACTTTTATACTTTATTTAGCAAGCACATGGTATTTTACACTCTCTGATACTCTGAAATACTCACTTGATTAAAGCATAACCATTTTTGAGAGCAAAATTCTTCCACATCACCACATTGTTGGGTCCTAGTGTTGAACCGTCTAGCATAGTTAGCTGAGTATCACTGGGTGTGGACTCTGGGCCCTCTGAACACTATTTAGAAGCCAAACAAAATAAAAAAATTTTTAAAGAAAAAGCAGCTTGCAAAAGAGGAAGTATGTCTGCAAAATGTGCAGAATTGCAGAGGCCCAAGGGACAGATAGTAAAATGGCCAAGGCAGTTGTCGTGCATGAGGCCAGCCAGCGTTTGACCCTGGGCACCACATACAATCCCCTGTGCTCAGCTAGCTTGAGCACGGAGATAGGAGTAAGCCCTGAGCACCACTGCATGTGGCCCTAGAAAAAGTATAGAATTGCACACAAAATAGGAAAAATCAATGTCCTCCCTCTCAAGTTCAAGGACGCCTTCATAAAGAGCGCTCTATTTCGGGTGCGTCTTGGAAAATGAAGAGGTGTTTCCTAGGCCAGAGAGAAAGGCATTCAAGGATAGGATGTTCAGGGGTGAGAATGAATCTGTCCTCTCACCTTCCAAGATGCCAGGTTCTACAGTTGCCTGAATAAATCCTCTTGTTTTTCCCACTTTATGGTTTAATTTCTTAATTATGTAAGGGAAGGTGTCGGTAAGACTGAATATTAAACTACAGCTATTCCTGTTTAGGAAAGTTTTGTAGAACGTTGCACCCTGGGGAAACATTTCTCCTGATCTCTGTAATGCTCATGGTGAAAAGAATCTGCCAGTGCAAAGTCACTTTAATGTTCTCAAAAGAATAGTCAAGGTTTTTTTTCCTCATTCGTTTTTGTTTTGGTTGGGATCCTCGTTTAGCAGTGCTAAGGGCTGACTCCTGGCTCTGTGCCCCGTCAGGGAGAGAGCACCATACAGGGTGCAGGGAATCAAACCTAGGTTGTCTGTGTGCAAAGCAAACACCTTCCCCGCTGTACTCTCCCTAGCCCAACATCATTCATCTTTCTTAGTGGGCTGCTATTACTGGTAGCTTATCTGTTCGGCAACCATTCTGCTTTAAAAGTTTGTTCCTAGTGGTCCCTTCTCTGTTTCAACTGCACTCCCCAACTTCAGGCCAGCTTCCTATCATGAACTAGTCTTATTGGCCCCGCCCTCATTTCTACTGTCATTGGGTACTATTCTCATACTGTGTTTTATTTTTATATAAACGAGTGTGATCATTCTATGTCTGTCCCTTTCTCTCTGACTCATTTCACTCAACAGGATCTTCTCCACGGCCATCCTGGCATGAGCAAATTTTATTACTTTATTTTTACTAATGAGTGCATAGTCCCTATGCATCTCAGGGCGATTAGATTTTTCAAAAAGGAAAACAAAAGTGCAGGATTAGAATCCTTGTTGAAAAAGTACTCCAGAGCCTGGAGGAGCAGAACTGAGCTGAGAACTCCTGCCTTGCCAGCACCTGGCACAGATGTAGGTGCCCAGTCCCCCCTGCCCAAAGAACAGTCTGTGGTTGTCTCTGATCCTAACACTGGCACAGCCAGTGTGTGTGTGTGTGTGTGTGTGTGTGTGTGTGTGTGTGTGTAAGTGTGTGTGTGTGTGTATGTGAGAGAGAGAGAGAGAGAGAGAGAGAACCATAAAAGGAGTGTGACTGCCAGCACATGTGATGAGCACTGGCAGGAGCAGCATGGCTGTTACTTGATGGTCCAAGTGAGAGCTGGTGCCTGGTGTGCCAGAATGACAGCTAGAGAAGGGATACCCCAGTGAGCACCAAGGCTGGTGTGTGAGCACTGTGAGTTGACACACAGATCAGTGTCTGGGTCTCATGGTTCCATGTGACCCCTGTCACCACAGAACAACAACAAAAGGAAGGGGGTTGATCAAAAAAAAGTTTTCTTATAAAATACTGATAAATTAAAGCATGGAATAAATGGTAACTGTTGGTTTGTCCTTGCTCCTTCCACAGGGAGCTTAGGTTTATTAAGTTACTCCCAGCAATGGTGCTCCCAAGACACACCCAATTCAATCAGGTACTAATAATTTGATATTGCTTTTCTCTTTCCTCTATCTTCTTCTTCTTATTATTTTTTAAGCTATCTCCCTCGTTCTCACGTCGGTATTTTTTTTTAGTTTTATTGAATTACTGTGAGATAGTTACAAGCTTTCATGTTTGGGTTACAATCACACAATGATCAAACACCCATTCCTCCACCACCTCTATCTTCTTTGCGTGGTTTAGCAATATACTTTTTGTATAGACACACGAAGACAGTTCATGCTATGCTTTTGTATCATGCGAGTTAATTGACTCCTAATAATAAATATTTACTCCTGGATGTCCATCATATTTACTTCATATTCACTTAGTTCATATCATCATATTCACTTAGTTGCCCTTTCTTCCTAACACCCCCAAAAGGAGGGTCCCAGTGAGGGACATGGATAGACCCAGGGCAAGCTTTAAGTTACCCTGACATCGAAAAGGGACAAGAGCAGTCTTGGAACAAACGCTATCATGACTCAAAAAGAAGTAACTGAATAAGGACACTGCTGGGGTTAGGAAAGACTAACCTGGCCTGAGGACGTAGTCTGGGATCTACAGCAAGATGTCCCCAGGGAGAGCCACTCTTTAAGCTCATTATATCTCTTACTGTTTTCATGCAAAATGATTAGAAATAAATGGATTACTAGCTAAGGATAACAAACAGAGATAAAGCAATACACCCTTGATGAAATTCCGCCCTTGAGCTGATCTCCTGGTAACCCAGAGTGCTGAACCCTCAAGATGAGATTTTGTCCTCCAGTTAATCCCCTAGAACTTCTCCTGAAGGAGTGGATTTATCTCTGTTTGTTCTTATGACAATGTTCAATCCCACCTATGTGTACCCCACCCTTTATGATTTCTATATAACTATGCTGAGGAGAAACAGAAAGGAGAAATAATTATGTTGTGAGAGAGAAGTAGGGAGAATGAAGCTGCAAGAGAGAAGAGAGATAAATTGTCCCTTACTGCTAACTAGCCCGCAGTCCCCTTTCCCCCATCCTCCCATTCCTTGGTTTGCCTGTTGCCTTGGTCTGGCCTGGAGAGGCAGTTCTCAGCCGTCTCACGCACATATGCGTGATCACGCTTTTTGAACTCACAGGTAACAATTTATCTTGGAAAATTTCTCAATAGAAGCTGGAGTGATAGTACAGTAGGCAGGGTGCTTTCCTTGCACATGGTTGAGCTGGATTGATTATCAGCATGCCAGATGGTACCCCGAGCCTTCCAGGAGTCAGATCACTGTTGGGTGTGGCCCCAAAACCAAAGGAAACAATTTTCTAATTTTTAAAATAAAAATAAAGGGGGTATGGTGCCGCCAGCAGGTCAATCTGTACCTGTGAGGCAAGTGTATCAGCAGCCTGATGGCGCCTTCAGATTTTCAGATACCCCAAAATTGCTGCTGTGCCTTTGCCAGACCCCAAAAACTTGGGGCAAAGTTTACCAAGAAAGTAAAAGGCCAAAAGTTAGGTATGTGGGAGACACACCCACAAACCATCTCCGGTTCAGTTATATAATTGGAAGCATGGCCTCTCTGGTTCCTGATCAAATTGCTTAATGACTATGATCCCAGAGACTTAGAAACAAATCTCGAAACCCAACGGCTTTTGGAGGAAATGCGTCCAGACCCTGAAGTAGGTTACCGGCTCCGGGCCACCCCAGGTGAGAACAGGTTTCGTGCCTTGGCCTGTTTCCCCTGGAAACCTGGTGGCCACCATCCTCCAGAGGCCACTGGACAGTCAGTTTTGGGCCCTAAGTGACGAGACATGTGGGGTCCCACGGGATGGGGGTGGAGCTGGCCCTTTCCTCCCCATCCCAACGAGACCCCGAGTTGCTGCCCACAACGGCCTTTCTGGCTCCTGATCAAGATACTTAACGGCCATGATCCCAGAGCCTGAGAAACAAATCTAGAAACCCAGTGGCTTTTGGTAGAAATGCATCCAGACCACACAGTAGGTTATTGTCACCCGGCCACCCCAGGGGGGAAAGGATGCTGTCCCTCTGCCTGCTCCCCTTTGGTGGCTTGGTGGCCGCCATCCACCAGAGGCCACTGGACAGTCAGATTTGGGCCGGCAGTGACGAGACACATGGTGCCTCATGGGTTGGGTATGGAGTCAGCCCTTTTTCCCCCATCCCGAGTCGCAGCCAACGAACAGCCTCTCTGGCTCCTGATCAAGCCATTTAACCATGATCATAGAGAGTCAGAAACAAATCACGGAACCCAATGGCTTTTGGCAGAAATGTGTCCTGTCCCTGCAGTACGTTACTGGCGTTGGGTCACCCCAGGTAGAAATAAGGTTTCATTCCTTGGCCTATTCCCCCTGGTGGCCCGGTGGCCACCAGCCTCCAGAGGCCACTGGACAGTCAGGTTTGGGCCTGCAGTGATGAGACACGCGGGGCCTCAAGGGATGGGGGTGGAGATGACCTTTTCCTCCCCATCCCAATAAGACCCCAAGGCGTTGCCCATGAATGGCCTCTGTGGCTCCTGATGAAGCTGCTTAACAATCATGATCCCAGAGTCTCAGAAACAAATCTCGAAACCCAGCGGTTTTGGGCAGAAATGTGTCTGGACCCTGCAGTAGGTTACTGTCGCCGGGCCACCCCAGGGGGTCTCGTTGGGATGGGGAGGAAAAGGCCAGCTCCCTCCGCCTGTTTCCCCCTGGCGGCTCGGTGGCCACCATCCTCCAGAGGCCATTGGACAGTCAAGCTTGGCCCCGCAGTGACGAAACTTGTTGGGCTTCACGGGATGGGGTGGAGTTGGGCCTGTCCTCCCCACCCCAACGAGACCCCAAGTCTCTGCCCACTAACAGCCTCTCTGGCTCCTGATATCAAGCTGCTCAACAGCCATGATCCCAGAGACTCAGGAGCAAATCTCGAAACCCAGTGGCTTTTAGCAGAAATCCCTCCAGATTTAAGTGTTAAAATTTCGGAATTTCAAAATCACATGGCCCTACTGCAGCCACACGACATCATATGTTATTCATAACCAGCAATAGAACACAAATTGTCTATTGTTGCCTTTTCAGCACATCTGAGTGTTGGGGTAAAATCTCAAATAATAATGGTGGGTCTGGTGTCAAAATATTGAATGTAATCAAAGTAGAGAGAGAGTAATGTGGAAATCATCTGCCCCACAGGTAGGGGGAGGGTGTGGGATGGGGGCATACTGGGGTTTTTGGTGGTGGAGAATGGGCACTGGTGAAGGTACAGGTATTTCATTGTATGACCGAGACTTAAACCCGAAAGCTTTGTAACTGCTCTCACGGTGATTCAATAAATAAAATTTAAAAAAATTTTTTTTAAAAGTAGTGGAGTTCATGCCCAATTCAATCAGCTAATCAGTGGCTGAATAAATAGCAGTACTCCTACATAAAAAAATAAATATATATATAAAATAAAAATAAATTTCGGATACTCTAAGGCTGGAGATGTAGATCAGCAGAAGAGCCTTTGCCTTGCATGTGTGGAGCCACGGCTTCAATCCTTGACACCACAATAAATACATAAATAAATAAACAGATAAGCAAAATATGTGTAAAATACTCTCCTAGGCACTAGGGAGATAGCCCAAAAAGGTGAGTTCTAGACGTGTGCACAGGACACCTAAAGTTGCCATACTATTTTCCAAGAGAATTTTTTTCTACACTAAAAATCATTGTATGAGGACCTCATTACTTCACATAAATTTGACTAAGTCCCTTAAAGTGAATAATGTAGAAATCAGTAGGAGGAAACTGTATAGGGAATTGGTCAAGGGGTCACTTGGTCAAGAAGAAGCAGGAGATCCTAGCATACCACAGTTAGATCTAGCCAGTTTTCAGGACCCGATCTAGAAACTCACTCCAGCCCAGGTTCAATCAGAAAACCAGTCCAGCCCAGATTCTGGTACCCAAGAGACAGACTCAAGCACAAGAGAAGAGGTAAACTTTCAAGTGTTCCTGATTCATTTGTTATTCATCAATATACAGATATGAAGTTGTCAGGCATACCAGAACAGTGTCATTGCCATGATTAGTGCATCTTTTTCTGAAGTCAAAGCAAAGAGAAGCCAAATTTGTACTCAGCAGGTACTTTGCCAATTAGGCATCAGAACTTTCTCTAATGGAGACAGACTTCAATTTCTGTGTATTTTCTCTCTAAGTTACTCTAATGGGAAGTCAAACGATAACGAGAATGTTCTCTAATTAAAAGAAGAAATGTCATCAAGCACGTGGAACTTAGTTTAAAAAAAAATCTTTGTGAAAACCTAAAGAAACAGGACATTTCCAAAAGGATCTCTCTCACAAGGGGGATATAAAAATAACATGGTGACAAATGGCCAAAGACAGTAGAACCAGAGAGTGGTTCACAGAATTGGACTTAGCAAGAGGCTGTAGTGGGACACCCACTACTGGGGGTGGAGGGTGGGGGGTGAAGTTGGAATGCTGGACACTTGGAACCCTGTGATTGATGCATTGCATATCACACTACCCCAAAAGGAAAATACCAAGGCAGATAGAATAGATATAATCAAAACCTCACGGGTTTTGATACTTGAATGACTAATAATGTTTGTCGCAAAGGGACTTTGCAAGTGTGATTCTATTAAGGATCTCTAGATAGGAGAGTTAGCCTGGATTGAAGTGGGCCCAAGATAATTGCAAGCATCCTCATAACATGGAGAGAGACCTTTGAAGGTGATCAGAGGAATATGGCACTGGAGAAGAGATCTGAGCAGCTCCCAGCGACAGCTCTGAGGTACATTACCACAGCTTTTATTTATTTTTTATTTTTCTAATTTTTATTAGTGAAACACCATGAGGTACAGTTCTAGACTTACAAATTTTTGTGCTTGGGTTTCAATTATACAATGATCAAATACCCATCCCTCTACCAGTGCTCATTTCCCACCACCACGGATCAAAGAATCCCTCACATCCCCCATCCCCCCATCCCACTGTGGCAGGGCATTTCCTTTTGTTTTCTCTCTCTCTTATTGGGTGTTGTGGTTTGCAAAAGAGGCAATGGGTGACAATCATGTTTGGTCTATAGTCTACTTTCAGCATGCCTCTCCCATCCTGGGAGGATCCTCCCAACACCCTTTATTTGGTGCTCCCCTCTCTATCTGAGCTCCCTTTTCCCCTAGCATGTGGGGCTGGTCTCCAAGCCATGGAGCAAAATTCCTGGTACTAATCTCCGCCACTCTTGGGTGTTAGTCTCCTATTTTGTTACTTTATCTTCCCCAGATGAATGCAATCTTTCTATGTCTATCCCTTTCTTTCTGAGTCATTTCACTTAACCTGATACTTTCCATATAGTACCACTTGTATGTAAATTTCGTGACTTCGTCTTTTCTAACAGCTATATAGTACTCCATTGTGTAAAGGTAAAGGTAAAGGTAAAGGCCCTCCCGTTGTTCATCGATTTGCTCGAGCGGGTCCAGTAACGTCTCCATTGGAGACTTTTGTTGTTACTGTGTTTGGCATATCAAATACTCTCGGTAGCTTGCCGGGCTCTCCGAGAGGGGCGGAGGAATCGAACTCGGGTCGGCCATGTTGGCTGCGTGCAAGGCAGACGCCTTACCCGCTGTGCTATCGCTCCAGCCCACTCCATTGTGTAAATGTACCAAAGTTTCTTTAACCAGTCATCTGTTCTCGGGCACTCAGGTTTTTTCCAGATTCTGGCTATTATAAAGAGTACTGCAATGAACAAACAAGTGCAGATGTCACTTTGACTATACTTTTTTGCCTCTCTGGGATATATTCCCAGGAGTGGTATTGCTGGGTCAAATGGGAGCTCAATTTCTAGTTTTTTGAGAATCGTCCATACTCTTTTCCAAAAGGGCTGAACCAGTCAGGATTCCCACCAGCAGTGAAGGAGGCTCCCTTTCTCGCCATATCCACGCCAGCACCAGTTGCTTTTGTTCTTGTGGATATGGGCCAGTCTCTGTGGTGTGAAATGATATCTCATTGTGGTTTTGATCTGCATCTCCCTGATGATTAATGATGTGGAGCATTTTCTCATGTGCCTTTTAGCCATTCGTGTTTCTTCTTTATGAAAGTTTCTATTCATTTCATCTTCCCATTTTTTGATGGGGTTGGATGTTTTCTTCTTGTGGAGTTCAACCAGTACTTTGTATATCCTTGATATCAACCCCTTGTCAGATGTGTATTTGGCGAATATCCTTTCCCATTCTGTAGACTGTCTTTTTTTTTTTTTTTGGTCACTGTTTCTTTTGAGGTGCAGAAGCTTCTTAGTTTAAGATAGTTCCATTTGTCTATCTCTGTTTTCACTTACTTGGCCAGTGGCGTGACATCTTTGAAGATACCATTAGCTTCATTGTCATGGAGGGTTTGCCAACTTTTTCCTCAATGTACTTTATGGATTCCGGTCTGATGTTGAGGTCTTTAATCCATTTTGATCTTACTTTTGTACATGGAGTTAGGCAGAGATCTGAGCCCAGTTTTTTGCATGTAGCCATCCAGTTTTGCCAGCACAATTTGTTAAAGAGGTTTTCCTGCTCCACTTCACTTTTCTTGCCCCCTTATCGAAGATTAGATGGTCGTATGCTTGGGGCGAGATGTCAGTATATTCAACCCTGTTCCATTGGTCTGTGGCTCTGCCTTTGTTCCAGTACCATGCTGTTTTAATTATTATTGCTTTGTAGTAGAGTTTGAAGTTAGGGAGGTTGATTCCTCCCATTTTCTTTTTCCCAAGAATTGCTTTAGCTATTCATGGAGGCTTATTGTTCATATAAATTTTAGGAGTGTTTGCTCCATTTCTCTGAAGAATGTCATGGGTATCGTTGTAGGAATTGCATTGAATTTATACAGTGCTTTGGGAAGTATTGCCATTTTGACAATGCTAGTTCTCCCGATCCATGAACAGGGGATATTTTTCCATTCCCTCTTGTCCTCTTTTATTTCCTGAAGTAGCGTTTTGTAGTTTTCTTTGTACAGGTCCATTACTTCCTTAGTTAAGCTGATTCCTAGGTACTTGATTTTCTCCCACAGCTTTTAGAAACTGAAAGGGGATTTCCCTAGAAGCTTCTAGAAGCAACGCCACATGACTTTTAACTCAGTCCCCATTTTACATTCCTGACCCAGAACCGTAATGAAGTAAGTTTGTATTATTTCGAGCAGTTAGAATCGTGGTGAGTCACTGCAGCAGTGGAAGGAAGCTAGTGCCGACTCTAAGGTGTCTGTTTTAGTAAAGATAAGATGTGGTGATGAGTGGTAAAATTATCAATAAGCTGACCAGGATATGTTTACAGAAATTATTGCCACTCACAAGGACAAAGTACAGGGACTGGAGAAATAGTTTAGTGAGCTGAGTTTGTAATTTGTAAGCCAGAAGCTTGGATTAAATCCCTAGCACTTCATGGGAGTGACCCCTGAGCACAGGACCTGAGCCTATCAGGTGTGACACCAAACAAATAAAATACAGACTAGGCAGTCCAGGATTGCACAGGGCTGTCAAAACCAGGCTCACAGTCTCCCTAGATACCTTGAACCTTGTGGCTCAAGATAATGTTTATCTCTCTTCTCTCTCTCCCTCTATGATACACACACACACACACACACACACACACTTTAATCTGCAGGAAAAACAAAAGTAAAGAAATACACACTCTTTCCTTGCAAGGAGACTCACTGGACGTTGCACGGTATGTGCAGGTCGAACAGCCAGACCCAACTTCAAAGGAAGCAGGAAGCGCTGTGTTTCTCTGGGACACTTGGAGCTCAGTGAAGACTAAAGGGTTCCCTCTGAAGAGAAGAAGTGGTAGAAACCACTGACACTTTCCATCTCAGCTGAGTTATGTTACCAAGATAATCAATCTTCAATAATTCTGTTGTCCCTGCATTCGTTTCCACAAAGCCAGAGGCAGGCTAATGACAGATACCTCTTTTACCCTGTGTTTGCCTGGGTACAGGTCAATTTGGTCTCTTTGAGTTGAAAGCTAATCAACACTTTCATCAACTAATATCTTGTTTAGGTACATTAATATATTTTTAATCAGGTTACTAACATTTAAGCTTGCCCAAAATCAGCCTGGTAATTATACCAAACTTACACTTTTTCCCATTCTGATTACGTAGTTTGTTCACAGAAGGCAGTCTTAGCTTAGTCCCTCATTTCCGTATTCTTGGGGGTTATTTCATATCTCTAAAGGATGATAAAAAAATTAATATAAAGGAGAAACATCTGCCACTGGATTAAAGTCTGGTGCCAACAGATAATTATACTCTCCTCGGTCAGGCCAGTCATCCTGTTCTTAGAATTTTCTGAAATTTATTTTAAATGGGGCCAAGTGGTATCATGCATATGGCTAAGTCCAATACCTTTACTTGAAAGATAACTGTGTAATTTTCTTTAGAAAACTACAATTTGCTTTTTGCTATTATCATGGCTTATGTAACAAGTAGGTAAAGTGTCTATATTCATGGTATTACAATCTTGTAGGGATGTTTAACATACCTATTTTGAAGTAGCTAAAACCTAGTTTTTAAGCAATTTGCGCAAGGTTAGGCTTAATAAATGTCAAAGTATTGATTCAAACCTCTTACCCAGAGTCTGGACTCTTATTGTACCCATCGATATGATTTGAGCATCTTGGGTACTATCTCTGATGTAAAATATCTCTCCATTCCTTATCAGGGTATCTGAAATTCAATAATCTTTTGGTCTTGGAAGCAAGTACTTCTGGAGAAAATAAAGCTGTAAAGTTTTCTCACACTTGCCTTGTTTTTGATGATCTTAATCTTAATGGTTTTGAGGCTACTTATGGAGGAAAGGAAAGGAAGAGGGAAGGAAGGGAGAAGGACAGAGGAAAGAAAGTCATTGTGGAAGTGTTAGAAATTGATGCATTGGGCCAGTGTAGCCCCGAGACCAACACTCCGTAGCCTCTGTGGGCCCTAAACTCAATCCCTGAACCACAAACAAACAAAACGGTAAATCAAAATGAAGACTGCACGCCTTATTAGTCAAACCTTACAAAGGTTTGAAATTACTCAAAATATAAAGCTCTGGGGAAAGCAAACTCAGTATGAGATGATAGGAACTTCTCTAGGGGCCTTTTTAAAGTTCCTTTCATTTCGCTCACTGTCTAAAAACTAACCCTGGACACTTACAAGGTGACAGCCTTCACAGAACAGTCTGAACTGAGAGCTGTTTACTAACTGCGAACAGTCTATTCCAAGTTGCTTATATGGTGCAACTGAATTTAGAATTGTATGTTTTAACACCAGTAAAATTAAAAGTCACACCACAGCTTCTTTTGCACTCCCTTGCCACTATGCCCAACTGATTCGTCCAGTGATTTGGGAATCGGTTAGACACTATTTTTTTTCCCTCAGGATCAATTTTAAAAGAACACAGAGCATGCAATAAAGATGAATAAACTAAAATTTATATTTAGGAGAATGATCCCCTCGGGAGCCAGAGAAACAGGCTGAGCTTATGCTTTGCATACAGGAGGTCGGTGCTCGACCCCCAGTCCTCATCTGGGGACGTGACTCAGCAGGAGTGCACTTGCTTTGTGTTTGTAAAGCTGGGGACACTGGTGGAGGGAAGGTCACACTGGTGGTGTTGCAACACTCAATGACAGAAACAACTGTATAATGAACAACATGGTAATCATAGTGTTTTAATAAAAGTAAAATAAAGGTTATACTTCTGGGAAAGGCTGAAACCGTCATTAAGCTGCAATGTAAAGCCTGGCTGGTAACAAGAGTAAAAGTATCTCCATTTGGACCCTTTGTCTTCTTTTTAACAGTACCTTTAGAAAATAATCAAGTAAACAAATGAGCTCCAGTAAAACAAAAAACATAAATCATAGAGAGGTTAAAAAAAAATGTGCATTTTACAATGGCCCTAATTGTCAGGCTGGGCCTTTTCAGCTTGTTCTGAGAACCACAGAACCTTTTAAAATTCTAGCAGCCCAATGAAAGGAGAGCTTAAAAAGATTGATCTGACTGAACGCTAGCGTAAATTACAGCAGACTTTACAAGCTTTCCTGGTCATCTTCAATCGCCTAGGACCCTGTTCGTGCAGCTTCTGGTTCAGCAGATCCGAGCTGAAGACCGAGATCCTGCTTTTCTGCATGCTCCTCTTGATGGCAGATTGCTGGGACCAGACAGCAGGCCAGTTCAGCGAAGACCTCTATTAGTGCAAGAAACGTCACATGCTTTGCATGCTCCAAGTCAGGTGCTTTTCTTACATGTTAAAGCACCAAGGAACCAGTTCCATCACCTTATGCTGTCAGTCACCTCCAGACGGAATAAACTGGGGGAGAGGTACAGAGATTGAGGGGCAGGATAGGTCTGTCCAGCGTGGCCACGTCCCCTCCCCAGGCTGGAGGGGGTGTTCCTGTCTCTGGCAGGAGGCCTGGGCACGGGCATCGCTCCAGAGAAGGGCTTGTATCTCTGCTGCTGAGGGTACTTGAGAATTGTTCTTTCACTTCGGAAAGTGTAAGTGTCGAAGTCTGTGGCTCTCAGAGACACAAAGGCCGAAGAAGGATGGGAGGAAGAGATGGGCCCCAGGAACAGGATACACAGAGGTGCCAGTCAAGAAGAGAGGCACCTAAGGGGGCCCAGATGAGCACTGCCCTTCGGGGTACCAAACTCCAGGAACACCTTATTTGTTTAACTTGTTTTCAGGGTTTCCTGCTGGCTCTGCTCTCAGGAATCACTCCTGGTGGTGCTCAGGGGCCATATGGAGTTCCAGAACAGAAACCCAGATCATTTGCCTACAAGTCAAGCACCAACCACTGTACCATCTCTCTGACTCCCTTAACTCCACAATCATCTGTGGGCCAGGGAGAAGGTTCAAAGGGTGGAGCACATGTTTGCACCTTGGGGCTGTGTAATTGGCTGTGTAATTGGTGTCCAGCACCCCTAAGTACCGCCTCAGGATCCATTCCTTCCCACCAAACCCTGGGTGTGCCCCCCAACAACCAAAAACAAACAAACCAAGAGATGGTATTATCTGGAATGTATGAAATGTGCCCGCCATCCAGGGTGGGAAAGGGGGAATTTCCAGGGTTGACTTACAGGAGAATGGGTAGGGCTAAGGGAGTGAGGGGGTGAGGGGGCTCTGCTTGCCTCTCCTCAGGGCCCTGGCTTCCTTTCACACCCACAGAGGCAGCATCACCTCATCCTAACAGCTGCCCTGGCTGTAATTTCCAGTTGCTGATTAGAGAGCAAGCTGGCAGCATGGATAACTTGGAGTTGAAAAATTGTCAGCATTTCACCGTCTTTTGCTTTCATTTTCTTTCTTTTCCTCTTTCTTATGTTTTTGTTGGGTTTGGATTTGGGGCCACACTTGACCGTGCCCACAGCCTACTCCCAGCACAGTGCACAGGGACCTTGGGGTGCCAGGGATCAAACCCAGCCCTGCAGACACGTGCTCCCACCCTTTGAGCATCTCCTACAAGAAGTATTTTTAGGAAAAGGAGATAGGGAGGCAGCTTTTTGGAGAGGATGGGCTGCAGACCTCTGATCTATAGAGAAATCAATAAATTCCCTTGTAGGCTGGACCACTGACTTACCTGGAAGGATTTGTAAATAAAGGTTTCTGCTACAGTTGTCTTCCTTCTATCCTTTAGGATGATATGAGGGTACATTCTCCACATTTGCAGCTCTACCTGCCTAGACAAGTTCTCTGGTTCTCTGAGCTGGTATCAAGAGGAGAGGGCAGGGATATAGGTCAAGGGTAGAGCACGTATTTTGCATACATAAACCCTGGGTTTAATTCCAGGCACAAAAATCCTTAAGTGTATGGACTGCATTCATGAAATATATACTCTGATAAAAGCCAGGGTCCGGAGTGATAGTATAGCAAATAGGGTATACAGCTGACTCCAATTCCATCCCCAGCACCATGAGTGGTCCCCAAGCCTCTGTCAGGAGTGATCCGTAAGTGCAGAGCCAGGGTAAGCCCTGAGCCCAGCCAGGTGTGACCCAAAACAAAACAATACAGAACTGATGTAAACTGATGTTTCCTCAACAAAGAAATAAAATAAATAAAAAAAAACCTCAACACTGGCATCAAGGGTGACACTGAAGACACGATATTGCAATGAAGTACACGTTTTGCACATCTGGGTCCCATGTTCCAGCCCTAGCACCAAAGCAAACAAAAATGGAAGGGGGAGTGATGAATACGGGCAAGGAGAAGGCTCCTGGGAAAGCTGACATATTGAGCAGAGAATTTCTAGAGATGAGGGCGTGTGTCATGAAAGGGCTCTGAGGGAGAAGCGCCTTGACTACGAGAGACTTGAGGAGTGAGTCACTGTCACAGGTAGACCGAGTGAACGGCGAGGTCAGAGAAGGAAGCAGGAAGAAGGAGCGGGTGTGTGGGTAGCGCCTTGTAGACTTACTCTGCATCATTCACAGGCCAACCAGCAGCTGTAAGATCGTTCTCGGTTCTGGTAAGAAGGTTAATGGGGAAGGTGCTACTGAGGATGGGGGCAAAGACTGTGGGTCCAGCTGGTAACGAGGAAACAAACATGGGAGGAGGAAAGAAAGTTCGCAAAGACCTCCACCAACACCCTCCAGGTACCATAGTAAAAACACAGGTTGCAGTTTGTTTTTTATGTAGGGAAAGCAGAGAATCAGAAGCAAACAAACTTAACCATCAACTGTCCAGGGAATTCACTTACTTCAAGAATCTTTTCTTTAGCTTTCTTCTTGTAGTTGGGGTGTGGGCAGGAAGTTGGGGTGTGGGCATTCGGGGATGACCTCTCGGGCCTAGAAACCTGCTCTCCTAGAATCTATGCCCACCCCAAGTGCATTAAACACAAAGTCCTAAAGTATTTTCAAGTTAGATCCTGCATCTACAAACATTATGAAAGCCAGAAGAAAGTTGAAACTGCTTAAACAGACCAAATTCACTAAAAGCAAGCTGACTTGCTCCTCAAGCCTGTTCTCTCTTGAACACATGTCTGTCTTACTTTCTGTCTGTCTGTCTCTCCCTCTCTCTCCCTATCTCTCTCATCCCTGTCCTCTCTTCTCTCTCTCCTCTCCTCTCCTCTCCTCTCCTCTCCTCTCCTCTCCTCTCCTCTCCTCTCCTCTTCTCCTCTCTCTCTGTCTGTCTGTCTGTCTGTCTCTCTCTCTCTCTCTCTCTCTCTCTCTCTCTCTCTCTCTGTCTCCTAATGCTTTTTCCACTCTGGAGAAGCCCTCTTCCTCTTGAGCAACTATTCCTCTCTTTCTCTCCCCTCGCATATTTCTAAGCAAATTCCTTTCCACAGAAACCATTTGGCTTCACTTAAAAAAAAAATTTCTGTGAAAGCATTGATACTTTATTTATTTATTTATTTTTAACTTTTGGATCATACCTGGCAGGACTCAGGGGCTATTCTTGGCTCTGTGCTCAGGAGTTACCCCTGGCAGTGTTCAGAAGATCACGTATGGTGCCTGGAATTAAATGTATAGTTGCTGGTTAAATTCTCTCTATTTATAAATTTTACAATGACACAGAAGGAAACCACAGATCAGATTTTTTAAGCTAAGGATAGATTAGGTTTTGTTTCGGTTTGGTTCGGTTTTTGGCCTCCACCCAGTTGTGCTCAGGGCTTACTCCTGGCTCCCCACTCAGGAATCACTCTTGGTGGGCTCAGGGGCTATAGGGGTTATAGGGCTGCCAGGGACACAGCCTGGATTTGCTTCATGCAAGGCAAACACCCACGCACTGTACTATCACTTTGGCCCTTAAAACAGACTAGATTTTAAAGTACATCAAAGGAGATGCATTTCAAAAATAGATGTTTAAAAATACCCGTAGATGCCACAAGTCAGATTATTATCAGATATTTCCAATAAAAATCCAGCACTGAAAAAAAAATCTAGCACTGAACATGCCAAAGCTCTTTGTTCACTGACATAGATATTTCGTCAATGAGGAAAGGATTGGGGGAAAAATAGAACTATAATGGAACATAATGGGCATTGAATGTGTGTCTTTTTGTTTTGTTTTGTTTTGGGGATCACATCGGGTGGTGCCAGACTTACTCCTGGTTCCATGCACAGGGATCACTCCCAGTGGGCTCACGGGACCATATGGAATGCCAGAGATCAAACTTGGGTCAGCCTCATGCAAAGCAAGCACCTTATCTGCTGTGCTATCTCTCTGAAGCCTGCATGATTCTTTTGGAAGGATTAAATGCCAGGGAGCTAGCTGAAAGGAATCGTGTTCATGCTTTGCACATGAGAGGTCTGGTTTGATTGCACATGCCCCAACAGTCCCCCCAGTATCACCCAGAGTGAGACTCTGAGCACTGAGCTGGGAGTGGGACTGAGAACTCTGGTATAGACCTAAAACAAAATAATAGTAATAAATAGATGTCATTAAGAACTGCATATCTTCCTTCTGGGAGAGAGAGAATGACTCAAAATTGCTATATATTCATAGAGAATAGCATAATACAGTTCTGAGAATAGAAGAAGCAGAAGAGATTTTTTTTTGAAATGTCATCAAACAGTGCCAATGAATATAATTTCTGCCAGGGAACAGCACAAGAGAAAATGTTTTATTCAAGAATATCCCAGGAAATAAAAATTACATTTAAATTGAACGTGTGTCAGTGCCATCAAAAATGTTTAATGAAAAACAGCTTTGGGGAATAAAAGTGTTATATATTTCATTCTGAGAATTAAAAGTGTAATATACTCTGTGTAGTCTCATAAATGACTACTCTTTAGCTGCTTGATTTCCAGCATCAAAGAGTGCTGGCAAAGAAATGACTAAATGGAATTCTGAAATTCAGATTTCTGAACTTCACGTGACTCTGGCAAGGTCCTACATCTTGGCCATCCTGCTAGTCCCCACGTGAATACACTGGGACTAGTGAAGCGAAGTCCACAGACACCAGTGAGCTTGTGGTCATGAGTTCAAATCCCTGGTGCCCCAAATGCCCCAGGCACAAACCTGTGAGCTCAACTGCTTTCACCTCACAGCTCTGCTATCTGGAATCTATGATGTGGGAGGGTCTCCGCCACACCCAGTCATGTGCAAGCATGAAAATAGAAATAACCACTGCAATTGGGGAGACCAGACCTAAAAGCGCATCAGCACAGTAGCGCTTTTCCGAGCTGCAGAGCTTGATCACTTGACACCTGACTTCCCGTTACTCATCGATTTGCTTGAGCGGGCGCCAGTACTGTCTCCATTCATCCCTGTCACGTGCTAGTGTAGCCCAATGGCATCTGTTCATTCTAGGAACACGAAGAGCCTCAAACCGATAGTTCAGGGTCTTGACGAAGAAGTCTGACCATCTTGTAGGTGGGCAGCCACGCCGTCTTTTGACGTCCTGTGGAATCCAGTCGGTAACAGCTCTAGTCCAACGGTCATCTCCAAATCTAATTATGTGTCCAGCCCATCTGATTTTTGATGCCTTGGCAAACAAGATAGCATCCCTGATTCTTGACCGTCGATGGAGGTCGGAACTCCAGATTCTTTCTCTCATTTGAGTGAAGCATGATACTCCGAGCATAGCTCTTTCGATTCCTCTTTGGGAGACCCGAATAGCGTTCTCATCCTGTTTTCATAGAGCCCAGGTCTCTGAGGCATAGGTTAGTGCGGGAAGAATAGTGGAGTCCAAGAGATGTGTGCAGAGCCGGAGGTTCTTCATCCTCTTAGCTCTTTCTTCCATGCTCTTGAAGGCATTCCAAGCCGCTCTCTTCCTCCTGTGCAACTCCGGTGCCAGGTCATTCGTCATGTGACTTCTTGACCTAGGTACACGTAACAGTTGCATTTGGAGATGGTTATTTCATTGAGAGTGAATGGAACGTCAGGAACGAGACTGTTTCTCATAAACATTGTCTTCGTGAGATTCAGCTGGAGTCTGACCTTTCCACACTCGTGGTCAAAGTTGGCCAGCATTTGTGCCACTTGGCTGATGTTTGGTGTTATTAAAACAATGTCATCAGCAAAGCGGAGGTGGTGTAGTTGCCGACTATCTATCTTCACTCCCATTCCTTCCCATTCCAGTCGCCGCATGATGTTCTCGACGGTGGCACTGAAGAGTTTCGGTGAAATGGTATCACCCTGCCGAACCCCTCTCTTGACATCGATGATTACTTCTTTGTAGAATGGTGAGATCCTGGTAGTGAATCCGCAATACAGCTCACAGAGGATCTTGATGTATTGAGCTTGAATGCCCTGATTGGCTAGGGCTTCTATGACTGCTTCCGTCTCAACAGAATCAAAGGCCTTTTTTAAATCAATGAATGTTAGACAGAGCGGCATCTTGAACTCCTGAGAAATATCAATGAGCTTAGTAATCGTGTGGATATGGTCGATGGTGCTGAATCCTTTGCGGAACCCAGCTTGCTTGCATGGTTGTCCTTCATCTAGTGTTCTGCCAATTCTATTTAGAATGACTCGAGTGAACAACTTGTAGATGACAGACAATAGGCAGATCGGGCGATAGTTGCCAATGTCATGGATGTCTCCCTTCTTGAACAGCAGTACAGTCCTGCTGGTCCTGGCCACATGCAATGCAAATACCTTCCCCACTGTGCTATCACTCCAGCCCCAAGGCTCAGCCTTTAACAATATATTAGTGATCTCTTCTAGAAGGGCTCAATGGCCCCTGGTGAAATACAACAATCTTCACATACTTTCCTCTAAGGAAAATTCTTTGGAGCATCTTCAGCGGTTTTTCATAAAAAATAATACAAAACAAAATTATTTCAGTTCTGCTTTGGGGCAGGAGTTGGGGTTCAGGATGGAAACATCTGAAATATAGTGGTGGGAAGGTGTCATGGTGGTGGGATTGGTGTTTGAATATTAAATGTAATCAAATATTGTGAACTACTTTATAAAAATAAAATTAAACTAAAAAAAGGTTTCCGTTTGTGCGAGCCCCAGCAGAACAAGAACACAGAGCTGGGTGAACACTGTGGCTAGGTGTGCACCACAGCCTGAGAGGCAGCGCCAGCAGCAGTGGCCAACTCACAGTGTCTGCAAGACACCAGTCCCTGGAGGGAAGGGGAAGGCGGCCATCAACAGGCAGGCTGGGAGAGAGGGGGGCTTGATCCCCTTACAGCTTGGTCTCTGAACACCGCCAAGAGTGACTGCTGGTCCTCAGGGAGCTTGCTTGGACACAGTAAGATGACTGCATCAACAAATGTCAGCGAGTTAAACTCAGCAGTGGGAAGAAATGGTGAGTTCAGCCAGTTACAACATGGAAGAATGTTAACTGTATTTTACTGTGAGAGAGGACTACACATCAGGAGTCTATGCAAAATACACAGCCCGGAAGAGGTGGATCTACAGAGACAGTCAAGAGAGCAATAGTGTCCAGGAGTTCAAGGAATAGGAGCGAGAGTAGGCAGAGGACAGAAGATTTTGAGAACAAGGAAACAATTCTGCACAATAGTGTAATGGAGGAGGCATTTGATCAAACCAAATCAACACCAGAGCTCTAATCTCAAGGTGAGTGCTGCAGTTGGGGTGCAAGGGCCTGCCAGGGTGGGCACAGCTGTGGGTAATGGCAGGTTCTGTGGGTGTGGGGAGAAGGCAAATGAGCACTTCTTCATTCTTCACAAAATCCAGAGGGAAAGACTCTGGCATCGCCGGCTGCTGGCCAAGGTTCAGTCCTGGATGGCAAATGGTGCCTACATATTGCCAAGACTAAGGCTGGAGCACAGCAGGTATGGCCTAAACACGTCTGCAAAACCAAATTAATGAAATAATATGATTAAGAAAAACACAAAATTATGTTAGGAGGGAGGCTACCTCACCCAATGGAGACTATTTTTTTAGATAAGGGTTCTTAAGCTTTGGCCCAGATCCATTAGTTCATTTCTGCAGGATTAGGAGAAGTTTCAATAGGTTTCTTCCCTTCGGTTTTGGGGCCACACCAGTGGTGCTCAGGGTGTACTCCAAGCATGGTGCTCCCAGGTTGTTCTCAGCTCCCATGCCCCTGGGGCCATGAGGTGCCAGGGTTGCAGCTGGCTCTCCTTCCTGCAAAGCATACCCTTCGGCATACTGAGCTATTTCTCTAGCCCTCATATCAGGATTTTAATTTTTATAATAATTTTACTTATTTTTAATTTTTGGGTGACTCCCAGCTGTGTTCAGGGCTTACTGCTGCATCTGTGCCCAGGGATCACTCCTGGCAGGGCTCAGGGAACCATATGGGGTACCAGGAGGGATCAAACCTGTATTGGAGCATGCAAGGCAACTGCACTATCGCTCTGGCCCCAATATCAGGATTTTTAATAAGTGCCCGTGTGATCATTTTGATTAGATACGTTTGGGTGATACTAGTTCCAAGATGAAAGCAATCATGGGAACTTATAGCTAAGGTCAGAGTTGGTGGCTTGGAAGAAATTTATACACAGCATCAGTAAACCACATTCTTTCGGAACCACTGAGGGGACAAGAAGTTCCGAGAAAATATTGTGGTTCCATGTTCCCTTTGAAGTCAAAATGCCACAGGCTATGCTTTGAATGTGAGTGAGAGCAGTAAGAGTGCAAGAGATGTGGGATATTTTTGCACAGGAATTTCAAGAGCCCGGGCGTGATTTGGCATGTTGCTTTGCCCCTGCTGACATGATCATGGAGAAATTTAGAGACTTGTGTCACAGTGATTCCTTGACCTATTTTTCTTTTCTTTCTTCCTTTATTTTCTTTCCCTTTTTGCCTTCTTTTGTATTTGAGGGCCACACCCAGTGTAGTGCTTGGGCAAGGGGGGGAAGGGGCTCACTCCTCACAGTATTAGGGGATCATGTAGGACTGTGGATGGAGTCCAGTGCTCCTGTGCCCCGGCCCTTCTAGTCATCTCTGTCCCCATATCACTTCCATGTACAAAAGAAAAGTCCACTTCCTCAGAAAGAAAGCAATTAGAGGACTGGACAGATCACAGACTGCATCTGGCCCTTGTCTTACTCACAGCAGCTCCACGTTTAATTTCAGGCATGGCATAACATCCCCTGAGCATTGTCAGGAGTAACCACTGAGACTAGAGCCAAGAACAAGCCTGAGTACTGATAGATGTAAGAAAGAAAGAAAGAAAGAAAGAAAGAAAGAAAGAAAGAAAGAAAGAAAGAAAGAAAGAAAGAGGGAGGGAGGGAGGGAGGGAGGGAGGGAGGGAGGGAGGGAGGGAGGGAGGGAGGGAGGAAGATATACCTCCAGTTGGGATGAGGAAGATTCCACAATGGAATGCGCCTTAATATTTCTTCCTCTGCGGCTCCAGCCCCACCCCCAAAGAAGCATGATGATGCAGTTAGTTCTGGCTGGTGAAACTGGAGTGGGAGGACCCAGGGTCACTCAGGGGTGGCAGTGATGTCCCCCTGCCTCACCCCCCATCTCTCTGCCCTCCCCACCTCCAGTCCTGATGAACGAAGCCATCTGGATCAATGGGGCTCAGTCCGGGCAGAGAGAAGGGGGTGCGCACATAAGGACCCCCATGCGTTCCAGGCACTGCTCAAAGGTTGCCACATAAACCCGACTTTTCACCCCACCTCCCTATGATTATTTCCTTTCACCACTTTCTCTGTAAATGATTCTCAGCATCTCCAGCTGCCACCACCTCCACCCACCACCCACAATCACTCCCCCCTGAGTCTCCCATTCCTCAGATTATCTGGTAGCTCTCTCTTCATTCACAGATCCATTTCTGGAAGGAACCTCCACTTCCTCACAGCCCATTCACTCCTTCAGTCCTGGAGATCTGCCTTCTGCTCTATTCCTTCTCCAGAAACTCTTTTTTTCTAAGACCAGCAACTGATATTTGCAGTGCAGTCATCTGCTTGTCTTCTTTTCTGTTAAGGCTCCAAATACAGGTCACATGCTTTCAAATAGTTTTGTGATCACAGACCTCTTTGACAATCATGTAAAGCTGTGGATCCTATTTCCAGAGCAATTACATCCACATGCACACAAATTTTTCATACATCGCAAAAATTTGAAGCAATAGTACAGTGGGTAGGGTGCTGCCCTTACAAGCAGCCAACCAGGGTTTGGTCCCCAATATCATATATGGTTCCGTGAGCCTGAGCACCACCAGGTAAAGGCCCTCCCGTTGTTCATCGATTTGCTCGAGCGGGCCCAGTAACGTCTCCATTGGAGATTTTGTTGTTACTGTGTTTGGCATATCAAATACATCACGGGTGGCTTGCCAGGCTCTGCCGTGCGGGCGAGATACTCTCGGTAGCTTGCTGGGCTCTCCGAGGGGGGCGGAGGAATCGAACTCGGGTCGGCCATGTTGGCTGCGTGCAAGGCAAACACCCGGAGCACCACCAGGTATAGCCCAAAAACCAAAATAAATAAATGAATTGAAAAACATTGGGGGCTGGGAAGAAGGTCCAAAAAGTGCAAGCACAAAAGACTGAAATCAGGCTGGAGAGACTGTACAGCAAGTAGGGTGCTTCCCTTGCCTGTGTCCACCCTGATTGGACCCCTGGCACTCCATATGGTCCCCCAAGCCTGCTAGGAGTAAACCCTGAACACAGAGCTAGGAGCTAGTCCTGAGCAATGCCAGGTGACCCAAAAAAACAAACAAAAAATAGCATGAGCCCCTAGCATAGAATGGTCCACCAGAATGAGCCCCACACGGGAAACTGGAGTAGCCCCTGAGTATGATTGGGTGTGACCCCCCCCCTCAAAAAAATGAAATAAAAACTCTCCCTAGCCTGTACTTAAGAAAGAAACTGAGAAAACCGAGAGAGTTATTTCAGCAGAAAGGCTGTGCCCACACTGCTGACGCCACCCTAGGTTGGATTCCCCCTATCACATATGGTTCCCCGAGTCCTGCCAGGCTGATTCCTGAGCACAGAGCCAGGAGTCAGCCCTGAGCACGGATAGTGCTCCCCAACCAAAACAAGAAAAAAGAAGCAGAGAAAGGAGGGCCACGCATCCCACAAACAAATCACATGGAGTATTCTTGCACCCAGTGCTCTTTCTTCCTCTCTCCTCTCTTCCTTACTTCCTTTCTTTTTTCTTTCCTTCTTCCTGCCACACCCATCAGCGCCATTTCTAGTGGTGCTGGGGAATCGCCCAGAAGGCAGGATTCCGTCCTGGACTGAGGTTCAGAGAACTCCAAGACCTGGGGAGCAGGCTCAGTCCTCAAGCACCGCCAGCTGCAGCCCAAAAATAAAGAGCAAGAACTTGAGAAACAGAACAAGAACACCTATTAATAAGTGGGAGACAGACTGAATCATAACTGGGGAAGGGTCAGAACCTGCTCTTGTATGAGAAGGAATGCCAAGTGGGCTGGAAATTGGAGCTGCATGTTGATCAGCCAAGTATCTGGGACAGAATAAATTACGTGACAATGAGCTGTTGGGGACAGGGCGTGGATAGAGCAGAGACAACAGAACAGGCGGTTGAGGCCAGTCTCCTGTTAACCCTGGGAACAGGAGCGCGGGCAGCATCCTCAAGCAGGCGCTTTGACCACAGCCAGTACAGCCCTGCTGGGTCTCTGCCTATGGGTCCGTAAGTACCTGAAGGGGCTGCCACAGCACCTTCCCCATCAAGACCGAATCCGGGGAGTTCTTAAGCCCAGAAATTCTTGGTGAACTCAGGACTCCGATGGTCTTTGCTCCAGCTTCAAGCTGGTCTGGCTGGGACTGGCTGAGGTTTCTAAGTGTAGAACCCTGTTCGCTCCCCCACTCTGCCATCCCGCTGTCCCACCCACTTTCCTGACACCATTTTCCTCCTTCTCTTCACCTGCAGGCTTCCTGGGCATAGTACCCCCTCACCAACTAATAACAAATGCTTTAGAAATGCATGCCAAGCATATTATAAAATTAGCACTGTAGCACTGTCCTCCCATTATTCATCAATTTGCTCGAGCAGGCACCAGTAACGTCTCACAACAAATTGTGAGACTTGCTGTTACTGTTTTTGGCATATTAATACGTCACGGGTGGCTTGCCAGGCTTTGCCGTGCAGGCGAGATACTCTCAGTAGCTTGCCGGGCTTTTCAAGAGGGGCGGAGGAATCGAACCAGGATTGGCTGCGTGCAAGGCAAACTCCCTACCCGCTGTGCTATTGCTCTAGCCCATATAAAATTATTGCAAGTAAAACTTAAACTGATAGCACTCGATTATACCTTAGGAAAAAATTCCAAGCATAATTCTGTTACCAACTAGAAAGTTAAGAAATATGATGGTTGGGGCCAGAGAAACAGTCCAGGTGGTCAGCACCCTGTTGACCCAGGCATAATCCCTGGCCCCACAAAGGGTTCCCTGATACTACCATGGGTTACTCCTGAGTACTACATGTGTGATCCCAAAGCCCCCTAACCTCCAAACATTCATAGATGCTTCCATTGAATTTGATGTGATGAAATAGTTTCAATTTTCTTCTAGTTTTCATAATGTTTACATAAGAAGGATTTAATTTGAAGATACTAACTTTGCTGATTTAAAACACAGAGTTTAGCTAAAGAAAAATGCTGGTGGGGCAGGGATAGTACAGTGGGGGAGCTTTATGGGGTCCCCAGCATAGCTCTGCCTGAAAGAGTGACCTTGGCACTGCCGATGTGACCCCCAAGTGTCACATTCACCAGGTGGGTGCAAACACAACTAAAGTGTGAGACCTCCAACAAGCACCGCAGCCACGTGAGTGCTACCCCAATCACCACCACAGCAAAATAAAAATTTTAAAGGAAGAGAAGCAGGGTAAATAAGCATTAAACTATGAGTTTAGGATGAAAATTATAAATACGGTTTTTTAAAGGAATGTGATAGTCTAAGGTATTGAGAAAAACACCAAGGGTCGTTGCATGAGTTAATTTTCTACAAAATGAAGTCTTTTCTCTAACTTCAGTTGAGATTAAATAAGAGCCTAGTGTCATTTTGGGACATTTCTTTATTTAGAGGAGGTGATTTTTTTTTTTTTTTTTTTTTTTGGTTAGGAGAGCAGTGTCATCTCACAAGTGAAAGTAATAATGGGTTGCATGGCTGGAGCATAGCGGGCCAGAGACAAGTGTCACAGAGGAGCTTCAGCAAGGCCACAGCAGCCGGTGTCCTGGAAATCCGGTCTGTGCATAACAAAGATTCCTGAGCATACTTACTGTCTGTGTGCCTGAGAATGTTCTGGAAAAATGGAAAGACTCTCCTGTTCTGCAAAGAACCATCACATGATGTCCCAACTTGATATTCAGAATGAAACGGAAACCCACGGGACAGACCATCGCTCAGCATCAGCTACACAGTTTTTGTCTGTGGGGAACTGCCCCTATAAAGTTGGAGGTGCATTTTGTGTGTGTCTATTGAGTTGAGGGAAATGAGCTGGCCATTGAATTTCTGTTTTCATAGAGTTATTTGAGAATCAAACTGTTACGTGAAAGTAGTTTCAAGCCAGTATTTGATTGGCCATTTCATTCTCATTTTTGAAAGAATTGCTTCATCCTTTTGTTGTTTATACAAAGTTTGTTTCCCCACTTGAATTGAGGAATAACCGGCACACATTGCTGTATGTTTAAATCACAGAATATGAGAAAATAGTTTTCTCTTAAAATAGATATATGTAGAGATTGCAATGTTTCAGTAACATAAATTCAAATGATCATCTCTCTTTTAGAAAACAATTTTTTAATTCTCCTTACCTCCAGCATTGCTATTGTCTATGAAGTTTCCCTTCCACATTCTCTTTCCCATATACTTCTCCTTGCTCTTCAATTCCAACTTCTTACTTTTCCACACTATGCGCACTTGTCCAACTCTTTACTTCCATTGAGACATTGGGTCTCTTCTCAAAAAAACAGAAGTCATCAAAAGCTGCTTATCTTCTGATTTCCAAAGCTTTCATTTCTTTTGTTCCTGAATATTTTCCCTGTCTCCTTTCTAATTTCTCCTCCCCACATATAATTCCTACTCTGGATCCTTCTCCCCACATTCTGTCTTTCTAATAAGTTATTCTGACACCAAACAAATATGTGCTAGTATCTCTCATCTGCACAAAACTCCCTGGCAACAAATATGCCCCCTAAATGACCAGTAGTCCCTGAGCACAGCCCCTTCTCCCAGCTTCAAAAAGCTACAATTTCTTTGTCTCACAGAAACTCCTTGAAATATCCTATCTAGACATGCCCCGAGTAGGGCGTTTGCTTTGTATGCAGCCGACCCGGGTTTGATTCCTCTGTCCCTCTCAGAGAGCCCGGCAAGCTACCAAGAGTATCCCACCTGCATGGCAGAGCCTGGCAAGCTTCCTGTGGCATATTTGATATGCCAAAAACAGTAACAAGTCTCACAATGGAGACATTACTGGTGCCCTTTCGAGCAAATTGATGAACAACGGGAGGACAATGCTACAGTGCTACAGTGCATTCATTCTTTTTTATAAAAAAAAAAAGTTCCCTTACTTTTATTCTTATTCTCATAGAACCTACTCCCTATTCAAGAATTAGATACTCTGTAAGTTTCAAATTGTGACTAAAACTTGTTGTTGAAATTGTGTGTATTGGTTTCATTGCACTTGGAGTAAATATTAATTCTTAGCCCAATTACTGGGGGAAAAGTATAGGTTTTACATTGTGAAAAAGCTTGACTCATATTACTAAGTGAATGAGTGAAGCAGGGATTAAGGTGTTAGATGAAGGATCAGGGATAAAACTCAAAGAGCTGGAGGACATGCTCTGCATGAGGAAATCCCAAATTTGACCTCCAGTTGCATATAGTCTTTGGAGCACTGCTGAGAGTAACACTTGAGTACCAAGTCAGGAGTGATCCGTGAGCCAGGAGTGATCCCTGAGCACTATCAGGTATGGCCCTGAAACAGAAGGAAAGAAAGAAAGAAAGAAAGAAAGAAAGAAAGGAAGGAAGGAAGGAAGGAAGGAAGGGAGAAAGGGAGAAAGCGAGAAAGAAAAGAAAAAAGGAAGAAAGAAGAGAGAGAGAACGAGTGAGAGAGAGAAAGGAAGAAAAGATAGAGATGTTCTGGCAAGAAAAAATTGTCTCTTGCAAGGTCTCTCTTTATGCCTGGAGATGACTAAGGTCCTTTGGAGGAATATGAAGATGGTTAAAAACAACAAAATTGGCTACTTTTAATCATTCACAGTACATCACTAAATACTTATAAATGCAGTCACCTAGAAGAATCTCTTCTCTATTAGGGGAAAATAAATTTGCTTGCCTTTTTTTTCTTTTGCCTTCTAAAATGATTCTTATCCAAATGAAATTTGCTAATCAATGATATTATAGGATTAATAAAATATTATCCCCCCCCCAAAAAAAAGAAAAGAAAAAAATACTGCCACCAATAGTCTTCTGGCCGCAGCACGGCCAAATATGACCTTGTGGCCCCTAAGTATAGTGCCAGGATTGTCCTGGTGACTCCCAGCTCCTCTGGGCCTGAGCATCTCTGTATCATCAGACAGAGCACTGAACCATCTGGCCCTTTTGGACAATATCAAGTAGCACAAGTAGTGTCCAAATAGAGTACTCTTTGGGAAGCCCCCCGGGTCCCAAGAAAGATTCTCCCATTACCACCCTCTCTGCTAGTGGTCAGCGTAGGCGGTCACTGCTCCTGACATCCAAGCGAGTCCAGAATAACTAAATCACCACTACCACACAGCCAGCATTATCCAATTTAGCATTCCTCATTCGAGACTCAACGTAACTGGTTGCCAAATGAGGGTTAAGGATCACTGGGGAAATGAAATGAGAAGATGAATCTCACCCCTCAAGCTCTTGAAGTTGGACATAGCTTCCTTCTACCCAAGCCTTCATAATGAGGATTTTTCTAAATCTAGTAAGTGGGTTCAGATACTAAGCAGTCAAAAATAATAACAGCTGCTCGCTATTCTAAGTATTCTGAATAAAGAAAATGAAGTATATTTTTAGCAAGATCATGTTGTAAGAAAATGAGACAAATGTATTCTTTGTATTACTAATTCTAAATTTAAGAACTGTCCAAAACATTTACTCTTTGTTCTTGAGAGAGATGCTTCTTCATTCAAGCTTTGGTTCACAGATGATCTTTGTTTCTGTTTTTGGGACCACATCCAGTACTCAGAGCCTACTCCCAGCTCTGTGCTCAGAAGTTCACTCCAATGGTGCTCAGTGCTGGAGATCAAACCAGTCCTGGCCACAGGTAAAGCAAACACTTTGACGTTCTACTAACTCTCCCCTGTCCCAGAGAAGCTTCAGAGAGGGTGGCACCAGTGTGAACGTGCATTTCTACAAGCAAAGGCCCTGAAATTTAATGAGTTTGTGGGGGACATTGTTTTGTGCACTGGATTTTTTATGGCATTCCTGGGATAGTATTTAAAACTGGATTAACTGAGTACTAATAGTAAAAAAATAAATCTTTCAAACTTAACTCAAAGTGGATCATGACTTCCATGCAGAATATAAATGATAAAACTCCGAGGGAAAATATCTTAAAATAACATAAGACTGGAGTGATAGCACAGCGGTAGGGCGTTCGCCTTACAAGCGGCCAACATGGCCGACCCGAGTTCGATTCCTCCGCCCCTCTCGGAGAGCCCGGCAAGCTACCGAGTATTCGATATGCCAGACATAGTAACAACAAAGTCTCCAATGGAGACGTTACTGGGCCCGCTCGAGCAAATCGACGATCAACGGGAGGGCCTTTACCTTTACCTTTACCTTTAACATAAGACTAGGCAGAGTTCTTCGATTTGATATGTTTGACTCACAGAAGAACAATTCTGTGCAGAGACATGGCTGAGTGGCAGTGCACCTGGCTTGTAGGCTTCAGGTCGTGCATTTGATCCCAGCACCACCCTGTGTTGGCAGGGGTGTTCTGCTGCCACTGCCCTGTGTCCCTGACAGCAGAACAAAAGCACAATCTCTGGCACACCACAACCAGTCGCGAGTGTGAGTAGTTCAACAAAGTGTGCAAGCTCCAACCTCTGGATATTGCAATAGCAAAAACAAATGAAAGGGGGAAAATTTTAGATAAAAATATTTTTCACTTTAAGTAACTTAGTTTTAAAAGGAAAATTAATATGATCTTATGAATATTTTAAACATTTTCTTTGAAAAAGATCTTATTAAGAGGACAAAAAGATGAACTACAAACAAGATAAAAATATTTTCAGGTAAAGTGTCTGAGAAACACAGTGGCAGTAATTCACAATATAAAGAATTCACCAAATGCAACAATAAAGTATCAAGCAGTATCAAGATTAGAAAATAGGCAAAATCCCATGGGCTTCACCAAAGAGGGTGGCAAATAAACCCATGCAAACATGATCAAAGTCATTAGCTGTTAGGAAACTGCAAATTGCAATGAGATGCTCTATGAAAATGGTTAAAATAGGGTCTGGGGAATAGTATACTGGGTAGGGTACTTGCATGCACCTGACCTGCATTCAATCCCCAACACCCCATATGGTCCCCTGAGAACTACCAGAAATGATCCCTGAGTGCAGAGTCAGGAGTAAGGCCTGAGCTCTGCCAAGTGTGGCCCCCAAACCAGAATTTTTTTTTGCTTTTTGGGTCACACCTGACAATGCAAAGGGGGTACTCCTGGTTCTGCACTTAGGAATCAACCCTGGCGATGCTCAGGGGACCATATGGTATGCTGGGAATCGAACCCAGGTTGGCTGCGTGCAAGGCAAACGCTCTATCCGCTGTGCTATTGCTCAGCCCCCAAACCAGAAATTTTTAATGAAAAAAAAAAAGGTTAAAATAGCAGTCACCACTTGACCAAAATTTTAGCAAGATTTCCTTATGCTTTGTTGGAGCAAGCAATATGAAGTAAATTTGTTATGTGCTTAGGGGGGTGGGCTGGGCTGGAAGGGAAACTGGGGACATTGGTGCAGGGAAGGTCACACTGGTGGTGTTGGGACACTAAATGCCTGGAACTGTATTGTGAACAACTTTGTAAATCACAGTGTTCTAATAAAAATAATTTTTAAAAAATTTTGGCAAGGATGCAGAGAAACTAAGTCATACATACCATGGGTGAGGATGTAAGTTATACAGATATTCTGAAAATTGGTCTGGAAGTTTTTTATTTGCAAAATATTACATACAATCCAGAATAACACAGAAATTATACTCTTGGGCACTTATCCCAGGTAAATTAAAATGTATACCCACAAAACCCTATGGTTCAATGCATGTAATTATGTTTTAAAAAGCCAAAACTGGGGCTGGAGCAATAGCACAGTGGGTAGGACATTTGCCTTGCACGCGGTTGACCCGGGTTTGATTCCAAGCATCCCATATGGTCCCCCAAGCACCGCCAGGAGTGATTCCTGAGTGTAAAGCCAGGAGTAACCCCTGAGCATTGTCGGCTGTGACCCAAAAAGCAAAAAAAAAAAAAAGCCAGAACCAACTTTAACAGGTGAAGCAAACTCTGATCAATCCATCCCATGAATGCTAGTAGGCAGGAAAAGGGAGAAACTATTGGTAAATGCAGCAACTCTTATACTTTTATGAAATTATACTGGAGTAAAAAGACCCAATCCTACAAGTTACTTCCTGTGTGATTCCATTTATATGATAGAAATCCTTTTTCTTTTAATTTTTATTAGTGAAACACCATGAGGTACAGTTGTAGACTTACAAATTTTTGTGCTTGGGTTTCGATTATACAATGATCAACTACCCGTCCCTCCACCAGTGCCCATTTTCCACCACCATGGATCCCAATATCCCTCCCACCCCCATCCCCCCATCCCACTCTGCCTCTGTGGCAGGGCATTCCACCTTGTTCTCTCTCTCCTTTTGGGTGTTGTAGTCTGCAAAAGAGGCATTGAGTGGCAATCATGTTCAGTCCACAGTCTACTTTCAACATGCATCTCCCCTCCTGGGAGGATCCTCCAAACACCCTTATGATAGAAATCTTACAGTTGGATAATCACTTGATCACTTGATCCCCCGCTATTCATCGAATTACTCGAGTGGGTGCCAGTAGTGTCTCCATTCACCCTGTTGCGTGCTAGCGTAGCCCAATGGCATCTGTTCATTCTAGAAACATGCAGAGCCTCAAACCGGTCATTCAGGGTCTTGACGAAGAAGTCTGACCATCTTGTAGGTGGGCGTCCACGCAATCTTTTGACGTCTCGTGGAATCCAGTCAGTAATGGCTCTAGTCCAGCGGTTGTCTGTAAACCTCATTACATGTCCAGCCCATCTGATTTTTGATGCCTTGGCAAATCTATTATCCAAACAGTTGGATAATAGATTAGTAATTTCCAGGGAAGTAGGTGATGGTGGCAATTAATGAAGTGAATGTGACTATGAAATAAATCAACAGGAGGGATTCTATTTATTTATTTATTTATTTATTTTTTATTGAATCAAGTGATGTACATATTTACAAAGTTGTTCTTGTTCCACCCGTCCCTTCACCAGTGTACCTTTCCCACCATCGGTGGTCCCAGTTTCACTCCTGCGCACCCCTTCCCCATACTCTGCCCACCACCTGCCTCTATGGCAGATATTTTTCTTCTTCTTCTCTCTCTCTCTCTCTCTCTCTCTCTCTCTCTCTCTCTCTCTCACTATCTCTCTATCTCTGCTCCCTGGTCAGATCATTTCTAATTGTCATTCCCCCAGTGCTTCATTTATCAAATGCTACTTCCTCAAAGAAACCTTCCTAGGTCTCTCAGGTGTCCCTGTTCTACGCAGCTGGGGTACACTTTGATTAAAGCATATAGCAACCTATAGAATTGGTTGTCTAATATCTGTTTAATATCTGATTGCTCCATATATACAAAACTTTGCATGATGGTCTCTTTTGTGGGAACTGTGGGATTTAAAGGAAAGCCTCAGACACTGTATATGATTTAAAGCAGTACTAAATTAGTGGTAGCAGATACCTTGTGGCAGATAATCAGTTAACAGAATCAGTTTAGCAGAAGCAAAGTTTAGAACTGGAAGTGACCATAAAAATATAAGTCCCCCCACCCCAATTTCCCATTCATTATAAAATGAGGCATGGATGATTTTTCAATGTATAGATAAAAGTTTGAATTAGTTTTGTTGAAAGATTTTAAGAAGTAGAAAGAGCTCAGCAGACATTGGGTTAGAATTTTTTTCTCCTTAGTCAATCCACTGGGCAGTGAACTCCTTAAATAAAAGGACTGTGTTATTCTTGTAAACACATCAAACTTGGTATTTTGGAAATATTCGATAAATATTTATTTTTTTATTGAATCAATGAACATGTAGTTCACTCTGGAAAACTAGGATTTTCTCTATTATCTCCCATATGAATCTTTAAATTTCAAGAGATTCTGCTTAGTACAAAAAAGAAAAAGAATGCAAAGGTAGTGTTTCAAACATCAGAGAAAGTGCAAGTATCTTGCTGACTATTCTGATTATCTATGCAGACAACTCTATTCCTTATGTGAAAAACCTTTTTCTATTCATATATATATATATATATATATATATATATATATATATAAACCGGGGGGTATGTGGAAAGGGTGCACATCCTCCCGGTGCATTAGTTATTATCTCTCCACTGACTCTATTGTTAATTTTTCATCTACCATTAAGACATACATTACATCTTTCCCCTATCTTTGCTTATGAAGTAAGTTATAATTATTATAGCTTCATTATAGCACTATGCAAAGCTCATCAGAAAGAAACACAAAGAGGGGGCAGGAGGCCCCACAGTCACACCCCACAGCCACCACCGTACAGACTTTATTGCTTCACTCAACTCTGAAGAGATGCCAACCCAACGAGACTCCCAGTTCCACAGATCCTGGAGCTCCTGGGGAGACCTCTCCAAATCCCACAATCTCAACAGCCCAATTGGAGCACAGCGAATCAGACGCAAAAGGAGCATGGAAGCACACTGAGCTCAGTGAGCCAAAACATAACACAGAAGGCTCGACTAGCAATGAGCAGAGCAGCTCGGTCAACCCTCACAATGAGTTTAATAACACCTTGAGAGACATACCAGTTTTCACCAACTTCCTTGTATGGAACTAGTTTTTGTTAATTCCACTTACAGTTTAAAATAAATTATGGTGGGCCTGCTAAGGGGCAGGCAGGGTGGGGGTGGATGGGAAGCTGTGGACAATGATGGAGAGAAGGTCACACTGGTGGTGAAATTGGCACTGGAACATTAAAATGCCTGCAAGAACTGTATCATGGATGACTTTGTAAACTACACTGTTTAAATAAAATTTTAAAAAAGACACTAAGAGCTTCAGTGGTGCTAAAAAAACCATTCTTTGTATGTAAGTTCTGAGTAGGTATTTTCAAAATAATAAATTCTTTTGTTTGTTTTTGGGGCCAGTGCTCAGGGATCATCTATGGTGCTCAGAGGACCACCCAGTCCTGGGGACCTAACTCTGGCTCTCGTGTCTGAAGCAAATGCTCAAGCCGTCTGCTCTCCCTCACTAGCCCATAGCACTCCCTAATGACTTGACACAGCATTGCCTGTGGGCAGACACTGTCTATAGCTCTGGTGGTGACAGGAGGCTTCTGAAAAATCTAGCTGTCTCTTATTGCCTCCTTTTGCATTTTGTCTATTCTTTTAACTCTTTTATTTCCCCTTTTAGTTGTCCTTGCACTGACCACAGGGTTCCCACGTATGCCTGGTTGTGACACTCACTTTTGGGAGCAGATCTGGCCACAGAACTCACATGCTAGGTCACAGTGCTCTCTGAAAGGTGCGCTGGTCCCACCGTGATGCTCACACACATTCTGGCTGCAGTGCTTGTTCTCTGGGGGAGCACATGCCTGCTTGCAGGTGTCCATACTCCTAGCCATGGTGCTCAGGCACCTTACAAGGGTGGCCCTGGACTCACAGCACTCACACACAGCTAGCTGAAGTGTTTTAAAGACTATGCGCACCTGGGGGCTGGAGCGATAGCACAGCAGGTAGGGCGTCTCCCTTGCACGCGGCCAACCTGGGTTCGATTCCCAGCATCCCATATGGTCCACCGAGCACCGCCAGGAGTAATTCCTGAGTGCAGAGCCAGGAGTAACCTAAGCATCGCCGGGTGTGACCCAAAAAGCAAAAAAAAAAAAAAAAAAAAAAAAAAAAAAAAAAGACTGTGCACGCCTGCAGCACCTCGGGCTAGAACTTCCGCTGGCCTGATTTCTGTGCTGGTCTCCAGCTGGTCTCGGGCTACAGTGTTGGCCCTTCGGGTTACTGAACCACCCCTCAGGCAAGTGAATATCTTTGAGTCGAAAATTTCTTAGAGCCAGAGAGAGGGTAGGATGTTAGGATGCATGGATGTTTGGATAGAAGTTATGACGTGGCTGTGACTGCCACCCTGGTTTGAATTTACAACTAGTCCTCTGAGCATCAGCAGCATGGTTCCTGAACACAGAACACATGTAGTCCTTGAGCCCATGGGTATGGTTTAAAAACATTTTTTTTAAAAAAAGATTTATTTTTTAGGCATCTTGGAGTTCCATCGCTTTGTCTGCTTGACCTAAAGCAGGGACATTATGTATGTATGTATGTATGTATGTATGAATGTTTTTGAGCCATACCTGGGCAATACTCAGGGGTTACTCCTGGCTCTGCACTCAGGAATCACTCCTGGCAGTGCTTGGGGAACCGTATGAGGTGCCAGGGATTGAATCCAGATGGGACACATGCAAGGCAAAAGCAGAAATACTCTTACAGAGGAATACTGCATTAAAGACAAAAACAAATGAAAACCATAGATGACCTTACACATAGAAGATGAAAAGCTCCAGTTGACAGAAACAAAGAAAAAAGGAAAGTTAGTGGTTGTGGTATGCCTAAGAGTTAACTGCTTCAACTTTGCAACAATGATTAGATCTGTAAATGGCAAACGAACTGGATTTTAATAACTACTCAATAAGAGAAGTTGAAATCTTAGACCTTGGGGATATCAAAGGAAAAGAAATATTCCATAAAAAACAAAATTCTCAGGGCTGGAGCAATAGCACAGCAGATAGGGCATTTGCTTTGCATGTGGCCAACCCAGGTATGATTCTCAGCATCCCATATGGTCCCCCAAGCACCGCCAGGAGTAATTCCTGAGTGAAGAGCCAGAAGTAACCCCTGTTTAACACCGGGTGTGACCCAAAAAGCAAAAATAAAAAAACCAAATTCTCCCAGGGTTGAATTTGTAGGCCTTTAATTTACATGAAATAGAAAACCAAAATTATACTAGCTGAAAGTGAGTTCAAATATTGATTAGTACAAGGTCTATGATACATCTGTCAGTCTGGCAAAAGAAATAAAAAAAATTCTCTGATTTACACAGAATTTCTACAGAGAATAAAAGTTATCTCAATATAATCTCATAAAAAGTAATGAAACATAAGAAAATTGTTCCACCATGAGAAAAAGTTAATATGTGCAAAGCACCTCTAAGAATCTGAGATAACACAAAGTCAATCTAAATATGAATACCTAAAACAACTAAGTATGTCTAAAGTGATAAAGAAGATGGAACTATAAAGAACAAAACTCATGAAGAAATTGCATGGGCAGATTTGGAAGAAAACTAGTTAGAACTTTTAAAGGTGAAAACAATGAATACTGAACTTAATAGCTTAATAGTCAGCTCAAATAACAGATCAGAGAGATCCCAGGCTGGAGCAATAGTACAGCGGGGAGAACATTTGCCTTGCACAAGGCTGACCCGGGTTCGATCCCCAGCATCCCATGTGGTCCCCCTGAACATCACCAGGAATGATTCCTGAGAGCCCAGCCCAACCCGGAGCTTCGCTGGTTGTGACCCCAAAACCAAAAGAAAAGAAAAGAGATCCCCCAAAATTCCAAGAATTAGAAATAGAGATGATAAAGTGATCCAAAATGAAAAATGAGACTGAAAAAGAGGTTTACAGGGTATTGGAATAAACATGGAGATGAGAATGACAATAGGATGCGGATGAGGATGAGAAAGAGAATGGCTGACTGGAGTGCTAGAATGACAATAGGATGAGGATGAGAAAGAAAATGACTGACTGGAGTGATAGCGGGTAGGCAGGTCCCAGCAGCCCTGAGTCATACAGTTCCTGAGTCATCAGGGGTGATCCCAGAACACAGAACCAGGAATGAGCCCTGAGCACTGTCAGATGTGCCCCCCAAACAAACAACAATAAGAGAAACTATATGACTGACAGGAGTTTTACAAGGAGAGAAGGGTCACAAAAGTGACATAGAGATGATAGCTAAAGAATGTGCATGATTTGGGGGTAGTGGTTGACCCAGGACCTCACACATGCTAGGCATGTGTTCTGCCATACGACCTTTCTCATCTGCTGTGACCCATGACCGTCAAGAATCTTTGGATTCAGAAACACAGACACCGTGGAAGAGAAATGGTGAAAACTTCACACATAATTACACAGTAGGGACAGACAGTACAGGAAAGCTAAGGGCCTCACTTGATCTTTTAACTATATTTTCTTCCTCACTCCTGCCTGCCCACTTATGCCCTGACCAGTCTCCCAGTTTAGAGCACCCTCCTGCTCCACACAGCAAAATGCCATCACCCACCCCTTAGGCTTTCTTCCTCCAAAGGGATTTTGCATTAGCCCTGGGCGGGCTTTCTGCCCAGCTTCCTAGGAATCTGACACTGGATCTCCCCTTCTTGCTATTTCAGGTCTCAAACCCTTCCCTTAGACACCCAGGCAGTCCTGTCACGGGGTCTCAGGGGTCCTGTAGTTCACCATCCTCTGTTTCAATTCAGTCTCCACACACAGTCAGGCCCCTCAAATTCTGAACATTCTTCACAAACCTAAGTTACATCATTCCATCCCTAGGCTTAAAATCTTCCAGATCTTCATTCTCTTTAAGACCAAGCTCCAGGCCGGAGTGATAGTACAGCAGGTAGGGCGTTTGCCTTGCAGGCACCGAGCCCAGGTTGGCATCCCACAGTCTCCTGATTCCTGAGTGCAGAGCCAGGAGGAACCCCTGAGCATCGCTGGGTGTAAACCCCTCTCCCCCCCCTCCTCCAAAGATCAAGCTCCAGAATGGCTGGGGAGAAAGTCAGTGGGTAGGGTGCTTGCCTTGCCCGCCACCAACCCGGGTTCAGTCCCTGGCACCGCATATGCCATGGTCCCCAAACGATCTCTGGGTGCGGCCAAAAATAAAGTTCTGCAAACTCCTTAGCACGTCCTTCGTTCTCGGCTCTCCACCCGCTGTCCAGCAACCTTGGGCAGCGGCCAGGGAGCCGGGCGGCGCGGGGCGGCGCGAGGTGGGCAGCGCGGGGCGGCGGGGGTGGGCGCGGGTGGACGCGAGGTGGGCAGCGCGGGGCGGCGCGGGTGGACGCGAGGTGGGCAGCGCGGGGCGGCGCGGGGCGTCGCGGGTGGACGCGCGGTGGACAGCGCGGGGCGGCGCGGTGGGCGCGGGCGGACGCGAGGTGGGCAGCGCGGGGCGGGCAGCGGGGCTATCAGCGGGGCGGATAGCTGAACAGCGCGGGGCGGGCAGCGGGGCGGTCAGCTGGGGCAGCGCGGGGCGGGCAGCGCGGGGGAGCGGGACGGTCAGCGGTGTGCGCAGCCAGGCGGCGCGGGGCAGGCAGCGGGGCGGGCAGCGGGGCGTTCCGCGAGGGCAGCCCCGCCCCGGCCCGCCCCGGGCCCGCCCCGGAAGTGAGCGTTGCGGGCCGGAACCGGGCCGGCGCGGCGTCAGCACCGGGCCGGCGGGCGGGGCCGGGCCCAACGTCGCGGGCGCGAGGCGGGCGCCCGGTGGGGCCCATGGAGCCGGCGCGGCGGGCGGGCGGCGGGGACCCCCCGGAGCCGGGCGGGCCGGGCGGGCCGGGCCCGCGGGCCTGGGCGCCGCAGAAGGAGATCGTGTACAACCGGCTGCTGCCCTACGCCGCGCGCCTGGACGCCGAGGCCGACGTGCAGCTGGCCCTGATCAAGAGCAACCTGGGCCGCGCCGTGCGGCTGCAGGAGCTCTGGCCCGGGGGCCTCTTCTGGACCCGGAAACTGGCCACGTAAGTGCGCCCGGCGCCCTTTGTGCTGCCGGCCTCGGCCCCTGCCCGGCCCGCCTGCGGGGCCGCGGGGCGGACGGTCAGGGGGCCCGGCGCCCGAGGCGGGGCTTCATGGGGGCCCGGGAAGGGTCAGGGTGGCCGCAGGGCCGGAGGGTCAGGGGGCCGGGGCGCCCTTGGAGGTGAGGGGTGTCCTGGGATGAGCAGTGCCCAGGTGCCCTGGGAGTGAGGGGTGCCTCCGAGAGGGTTAGGGGTGCCCGGCGCCCTGGGGAGGGAGGGTCAGGGGGTCTCGACGCCCTTAGGGGTGAGGGGAGCCCGGGGTTGAACGGTGCTCGGGTGCCCTGGAGGATAAGGGGCGTCCTGGGAGATGAATGGTACGCGGGGTGCCCTGTGGGATGACTGATGCGTGGTAGTACCCCGGGTCAAAGAGAGATGGGGCGGGGTGGCCTTGGGGGGAAGTATGATGGGGAACTGGGTGCCCTGGGGGTGAGCTGTGCCCGAAGATTTCTCCGGGGTGAGACTTGTCGGGGTTTCCCTGGGGTGGGCGGTACCCAGGAGTTCCCTGGGGGTGCCGTGCGGGGCGGGTGGGGGGGCGGTCCCGGGGCTGGGCAGGGCCCGGGGGTTCCCTGGGGGGTGGAAGGTGCTGAGGGGTTCCCTGGGTTGGGCGGTGCCCCGGGGGGTTCCCTGGGAGTGGGCAGTGCCCGGGCGATCCCTGGGGCTGGGGAGTGCCCGAGGGTTCCGGGGGGGGGTGAGCTGGAGGGGGGGGTCCCTGGGTCCCCGGGGGTTCCCTGGGGCTGAGCGATGCCTGGGGGTTCCCTAGGGGTGGGGGGTGCCCGGGGGCTTCCTGGGGATGGGCAGTGCCCGGGGGTTCCCTGGGGGTGGGCAGTGCCCGGGGGTTCCCTGGGGGTGGGCAGTGCTGGGGGGTTCTCCGGGGGTGGGAGTACCCAGGAGTTCCCTGGGGTGGGGGTACCTGGGACTTCCCTGGGGGGTGGGGGGTGCCGGGGCGCCCGGGAGGAGACTGGAAGCAGGCCCTGGTCCCAGCCCGAGGCGGCCAGAGTCGGGGTGCGGTGCGCACTGGGCACATTGGGTTTCGGGGCCAGCGAGGCGTGTGCCCGTGTGACACTGACTCTGGAGGGAAACGGGGCGAAACTGGGTTGTGAGGGTGCCCGGCTCTGTTAGCGTCCAGTCTCCGTTCATTTCCACGGGATGACCTAAATTGGCTTCAGGCCATCTGTTTCAGTGGGTTTTTAAATAAACTAGCTACAAACTGTAGAGTAATTAGGCGAGGAGTAAAGATACAGTGTAGCTGCAGACCATTAGCTAGGGAGGGGTCTGCGCTGAGTGGGGCTCTTCCCCCAGATGTGCTCCGGTTGCGTCCGCTGCCCGAATCGGTCGGTGCTCCGTGTGGATGCGCTTGAGTGAGCGCACGGGACGGCAGCAGGACGCTTCCTTATCCACTGTTTATTTACCCAAATCTGCTGAGTGAACCTGGCGGATGACTCAGGCTTGCGAAATGCAGTCGCGGCTACATTTCCTTACTGGATGAGCCTCGGGAGTCGTGATCTGCCCGTTCTTTGGGAAGCCTTGGACCGTTTTCTCGGCTCCAGTTGGGGGTGGAGAAAATCATTTTTTTTTTCGTTAGAAAGAAGCAGATCTAATGGACTGCTCTTCCCTAAGACTGACCCTAAAGTGTCAAGGTGAAGAGTGCTCTTCTCTCAAGAAGTTGTCGTGTTAGAGTTCTTAAGGAAGGGGGCTGGGGTGGGGCAGACAACAGAAAGAATGTTTTATAGGTGATTGAAATAATTTCTAAGTTAGCCTTCTTGGTGTTTGTTGCTCTGTCGCTGAAAATAAAATTGGTTCCAGTTCCAGTCAGTTTTAGCAATACTCCCGTCTAATCACTTGGCTCATATTTGTCTGGGAATAACCATTTTTGGAACTATAAACCGCTTCTTTTAGATGCGTAACATATAAATACACCAACGTGTGAATGCATGTCTGAATTGGCTCTATGAATCTAGGATTCACACTGGCATAGTTTAGCATTGTTTCCCGACAGAGTTACTACCAAGTCTGGCAAATTAGAAGCTGAGGTTTGTTATTTTCTTCTTTATTGGGGTTAATTAGCATTTTTTTCTTCCAAATCTAGAAGGGCTTAAAAAATATGTTAAAGACAGTCGTCAGGATGCAAGTTTGTAAGGCAAGATTGAAGTTCGATGGCTTAGTGATTTATAAATGCAGAGTAAGTAACTAGCAAGAAATCGTGAAATTTTATTTTTGAGACCATGGTTCAATGCTGCAAACTGCTTTTGGGATTGTGTGTAAAACATTTTGTATTGGTGACACGGTGTGATCCTGGGAATATTTTTCCTCCTGGTCATGTTAAGGTGATCTGTTTATAGCTGAGTGTGGCTTTTTTAAGTCTTGTATATTGCACAAGATTTTATCAAAATGATGCCTAGACAGCGATGGTAGCTATTAATTGCTTAGAGTAGTGACCAGATTTAGTACTTTGCAGAAGAATGGAAGGAAGTCATGAAAATGGTCGCATCTCTGCCAGTTAACTTTGAGACTGAGAGTTACTTGTGATAAATTGTGCATTTCAGTGTCATGAGTAAAATGATGGATTTTGGACTAAATTCCTGAGAGCCAATCTTGCTCTTGTCCTTTATAATTTTGTTTTTTATTCCGTAGATTCTCAAACAAGCCGGCGTGTATCTTTGTCTGCGGCCTGTTTAAGCTTTGTGTAAAGCACCGAGAATAGTTTCATAGATAAGCACATTCCTGAAAACTGGACAGGGTGTACTTACAGCGCCTGGGTCTTCAGCCTCACGTGCACCCCTCAAGCTGTATATCGCAAGTTTTTGGGGGGTCAGCTTCTGCCTCAGGAGATGCTGAGGCTCTGCATTTGGTACCCCTTTGTAATTTTTTACTTCATTATAGTAGCGATTGTATTTCTGCTTTAATTGTAACATTTTGAGACTTGCAGGTCTGTTTATCATCTCTGTGATGAAAGGTGATTTATATGTATTTTTAAAAATGATCCTATGATAGAATACAAGCTTTTGTATATTTTAAATTATTAGAATGCCTGACTGGAGAAAAGTGGCCTAAATTAGCAGCCTTTGGAAAATGCAGGAAGAAGCTCCTGCATTTTCACGGGGTCACGGGGAGGAAGATGCTATGAGAGGTAGCTGGTGGACCCCATCAAGGAATGGAAAGATTCTTTTGAAACTGGAGTTTTCCCTTTGTTCTTTCATCAGGGGTCACCGGAACTGGTCTCCATTCATCCATGCCCTGATCCTGGAAGTTTGTACTACTAGGCAGAGTAGAAACCACACTGATTTCAAAGCAAGGCAATAAAATCTCTGACTGCTACTCTGGGTTTTAAAATGTACTTAAAAAAAAATCACTGAACTGGTACAGCAGTAAACTGATCTGCAAGAGGGAAAGGAGGGACAAGTAAATGAGATCTACACTTTCCTACAAACTTAATGCATCTGTGATCATTTTTTTTTCTTGTTGCTTTTTCTTAAAACAATTTTGGTTTCAATTAAGTACGTCGATGTGGTGTAATAAAGTAAGTAAGTAAGTAAAGGCCCTCCCGTTGATCATTGATTTGCTCGAGCGGGCCCAGTAATGTCTCCATTGGAGACTTTGTTGTTACTGTGTTGTGTTTGGCATATCGAGTACGTCATGGGGAACTTGCCAGGCTGGGCCCAGTTACAACCCTGGTACCAACAGGATCCCTGCCATCCCCAGCAGAGCCAGGAGTAAGACCTGTGCACTGCCAGACTCCAATACCTGTCACACCCCCAAATTGGGAATGATGACAAGAATTCAGAGTGCACTGAGTTCTAAGTACTTTGAAAAATTGCTTGCCTTCTAACCAGTGTGCTTGCTTTAAAAAAATATGATTTGGGGGTTGGATATGGGCACCCCTGGCGGTGCTGGGGCTTTGTCTTGGCTCTGTGCTCAGGAATCACTCCTGGCAGTACTCTAGTGACTGTGTGTGGTACCAGGATCGAAGCAGGGTCAGCTGCTTTCAAGGCAAGTGTTTTAATCCCTATACGATCTCCAGCTCAGACCAGAGTATTTTATTATTGGCATTGAGGAAGCCATTTATATAGTAAAGCAAACATAGTGCCGTTCATTCTTGTGAAGTTAGAGTATATTGTTTAAAAATAATTTGTTTTGTTTTGGGGCCACACCCAGTGGTCCTTGGGCTGTTTGCTGGTCTGTGCTCCTAAGGGGCTTGGGGACTCGAACCCACGTCTCCTGTGTGCAAATCTGTGCTGAGCCCGTTGAGCCATTTCTCTGGCCCTAAAAACAGTTTTCCCAAATAATCTTGGTATCATGTTGTAAAATTAAAAAATGTTTTAGCAGTCGTACTCTGAACAAAGTAACTCTTAACCCCCTAGGAAAGGATGGTGATTCCTAGGGGGAATGGGAATGGGAAGGGCGCGGTGGGGTAGAGGTGACATTGGCCGAGTCATGTCAGTGAAACTGGTGTGTGAAGGCACTCCCAGAACTGGACAGTGCCGGCTCGACCTTATTTCATTTAAAAAGCAACACAACAAAAAAACTTATTTTTAGTTAAAGTGTGAATTGAGGGCAAATATTTACTGTAGTCAGAACATTTTCAGGTGAACAAGTTGTAGACAGTTTTTTTAAATTATGGAAGCTGAGCATTAGCTTTTTTCCTTTGAGACTCTTTTCTCTAACTTTTTGTGGTGCCAGAAGTGGAATCTTGGAACCTCCCCAGGGCCAAGTACCCCACCACTGAGATGCCCTGCCCCTGGCCTTAAGTGGGAACCTTTCAAAGGAGTCAGCCTTGTGGGTTTGTCATTGTTTGGGGCCTGGGGTGGCGTCGGGGACGGGCTGGGTGCTGGTGGGCCCCAAGGTGCTGGGAAAGGCTCGGCCGCCCGTTGGTGCCGGGGAGGCTGGTGCTGGGGACAGGCGCCGTGGTTCCCTGGACTGTCGCCATACTCCCTGTCACACACCCTGCCCGCTCTACCTGCCCCACTTAGCTCGAACATGCAGCCCAAATCTGTTTTTCCTCTGTGGGATGCTATACCTGAGTCCGCGAGCCTCTGCTGAGAAGGTTGGGACAGGAAGCAGACAGCCCCACTGGAGCCCCGGGTACCCAGAGCAGCGCCCTGGCTAAATGCGCGCCCGAGGTCACCACTCTCCTCCCCTTGCTCCTGTTGTGTTTTCTTTGTGTGCTCATGCTGGGGCTTCCCAGTCAGCATCCTCCTTCTTCACCTTTCAGTGCTCAGCCTCACTAACTGCTGCCCTGCCTCCAGCCCCATAAGGATATCTAATTTAGTGCGTGTTTATGTGTTGGTTTGGGGGTCGCGTGGCTGTGCCGGGGTGGCACTGCTTGAGGTCCTGGGCTGGCACTGGGCCTGGCCCCTGCAGAGCCTGTGTCTCTCTGGCCCTCAAGCTTCATGCGCTGGCTTTGTCCTTGTGGTCTGGTTTGGGGGCCACATCTGGTGGTTGTCAAGGTTTCTTCCTGGTTCTGTGCTTAGGGGACCAGAAAGGCCACTGGGGGTTGGACCCTGGAGTGGACGTTCAAGGCAGATACCCTCGCCTCCCGGCTGTCTCTTCGCAGCTGCTATCACTTCCACGGGCAAAATGGGAAAAGGGTTTAAAAGAAAGTAGGTATTTGAAAAAAAGTGGAAAGAACGAACATTTTAGTGAAAGAAAATGATCATTTTTATGACCCAAAGAAGGGGTCTGGGGAAGTGGGATTTAGCAAAATGGAAATGAAAGTAGATTATATGGTGGTTTAATCAAACTTACACCAAACTACTATAAGACTTTTGCACTGAGTTTGTTACACATGAAAAGTAAACCTAATGACTGGGGAAGATCAAAGGGTGGAACACATGCTTTGGAGGTCTGGAAGGCCCCAGCAGGACCCCAGGTATACTGTCTCTCCACCAGTCCTGCTGCAGCTGGTTATTAAATAAAAGAAGTATTACATAAAGCTTTAGGCTGGAGATATGTTCAGTGGTACATGTTTCCACATATGATGCCCTGAATTATGTCCCTGGCACCACCAAGAAAAGCTAAAACATGATTATTAGCGTTAACTACTTAGTTTCACAAACATCGAGAGTCTGGTTCTGTGTGTCTGTGTGTGGGGAAGATCTTGCTGGGATTCCTGAGGAGCATAGAGCCAGGAGTAAGCCCTAAGCACGCAGGCTCTTCACCCCCCACAAGAAAAGCAACAAAAATGTTTTTCATGGAAGACCCATAAGTTTTGGTGGTGGTCAACACCTGTGTATGCCAATTTCTAATTTTGGCTCTTTATCATATTACCTACACCCTAAATTGTAGCTGTACAGTAAAAACCTTTTGTCTTTCTAAGACAGACACCACCATAACTGTGGCATTGGTTTGAGAATAGTGTTGTGGTTCATACAAGATGGAAATTGCATGGAAATTAAGAATGATTAGTAATGCCCTAGTCTTTTCATCGTTGACAGTTTAATTTGGAATGTGTAATATTTGGGTTGTTAAGTGTGGGTGGTTTTTTTTTTCATTTTCTGATTTTTTTTTTTTTAAGCCAAGAGTGAAATAGAAGTTTTCATAGCAAGAAATTTTTGGAATGTAATCATTTGCCTGTGTATATTTAGGGGGTATACTTCAGAAGAATTTAATTAGGTTGATTTGTATATTTAGGGATGGTAGGTTACTTAGAGAGATTCTAGTAAATACAAAGGCAGATTTCTTTTGACATATACTAAATGGAGGCTTCTTTATTGTACCATTTAACAAATACTGGACTGTAGCTTTTTAAAAGTCATAAGTCACCAAACTACTGTAAGACTTTTGCACTTAGTTTTTAGTTTGATTTTTACAATTTTTTTTTCTTTTTATCTAAAAAGGTGTTTACAAAGAATTATCCGGGTTCTGAATCATGCCCATATTCTTGGTTTTGAGATTTTTTTTCCCTAAATACAATTGGTGCTTTTATTTCTCTCAAGAAATATCAACGAACTCATCACAGACTATACCTTTCTATTTGTAACAAAGCAGCTCTGTTTTGCTGAGATCTTAGAAATAAGAAAAAAATTAACTAAAACAAAAATTTATTAGAGATGACTTTTACAAACACACAAAGTGCGTGGAACAAGTAACGTCCCTTAACAAGCCTCAAGCGTTTGAAAATTCCATCAAAGAGTCTTCTAAGAAGCTGGCAGCAGACGCTGAGGCAGTCACCAGCCTTCGCTATATTCCTGCCTGGGGCCATTCCCAGCCACAGCTCCCAGGGCTCAGTGGGGGCCCCCCCAGGGTGTGGTGCTCTTGGGACCCCGCATTTCCGAGACCAGCATGCCCCTGTGGCCAGGCTCAGGGTCACGGGGAGTGGACACAGGTTGAATGCATGCCTTTCTGCCTCTGCATTTCAAAATGTAGCCTCTCAAGATTCTTCTCTTTAGAGCAGTAGTCCACATCTCCAGGTTTTGAGGTATTTTTGTTCGTGAGCCAGTCTCAGATGAATTTGGAAGTAATAATGGTGAAAGTTTATGCCTTTGTTTTAATTTTATATGTGTGTTAGATTATATTTTTATTATTCTGGTTTATGTTCTCCCCCCTCCCCCCAAATTAAAAGTCATTGACTTAACAGGAATTTTTTTTTCTCTATTTCAGATCATAATACAGTTCTTTACTGAGAGGTGTAAAAATATACTAGGAATGAAAGTGAAAAGTTCCCAGTGTGAAAATACCAGTAACTTGAGAGATCTTACACAAGAGCATTAATAGATTTTTAAATGAGTGTCATAGACACTTCTACCATGTTCAGGACTCTGTTAAGGGCTTTGTTTTCATTTTTTTTTATTTAATTTTCTCAAGCATCCCTATTTTACCATTGGGAAAAATGAGGCGTAAGCTGTAGCCTTTCTGATGACCAGAGAGCTTTTGTTCTTTTGTTTGGTTTTGGGCCACACCCAGGGATGCTCAGGGCTTACTCCTGCTCTGCACTCGGGGATCACTCCTGGGGGTGCTCAGAAGACTGTGTGGGTGTCAGGGACCTGTCCTAGGCTGGCAGACGTCCTCCCCGCCATGCTGTGGTTCTGGCACCAGAGAGAGAGCTCTTGTTCATGCCCATATTTCTCGTTTCTCTGTGTGGCAGCGTTCTGTGCTGTGTAGCCTGGAAAGGTACCCCAGGGGAAGGAGTTTCACCTGAACCTTGGTTGGTATTTAGATTTGGAAAGCCATTTTCTGTGGTGAAACAGAGACATTGACTCCTGTAACTCTTCAGCCTGTGCTCAGGGCATTTTAAGACTAGTTACCGGTCTCCTGTTGTAGAGTGTATGCACCAGGACATTTTCACATAGATGTCTTTTATTTTTATGTTTTCTTTTTTGTTGGTGTTTTGGGGACCACACCCAGCAGTGCTCAGGGATCACTCCTGGCAGTGCTCCAGGGACCATATGCATTGCCAGGAATCAAACCTGGGTAAGCCATATGCAAAAGAAGCACCTTAGTCTGTCCTTTTTCCCAGCCACTACTTTCATGTTTTAATCACTTGTTCTTTAATGACTCCTCAGTGAAGCATGTCAAGAAATGATGCCTGATGCCTTGAAAGAATGTTAATATTAATGACTTTATTAATCTGGAAGCTAGATTTTAATGTCAGAAAAATGTAACTCTGGAAGAATAACTGCATGCTGAGTGAGCATTGCCTATGGTTTTAACTATGGCCCACAGGTGGAAAGTGAGCGAAAGTCACAGACTGAGGATAACAAGTGGATGCCTTAGATCTCCTTGTGCGTCTTGCACCTCCATCGTAAATGCTAAAGATGATAGCCCTATTTTGCTCAGAGATCTTCCCCCTTCTTTTGAAAACTGCAGTTAACTCTGGCGAATTGCTTGTGTGTGTATGATTCATCTGTCTTTACTAGAGCCATTTGTACGGGCACATCTGCCCAGATGGGACTCCCAGGATGACCATGTTTTCTTTAGTTAGGATTGAGGATTAATTAGAGTCCTGGCTCTTGCCATCTCAGCTTTTACTCATCTAAAAATAGTGATATACTAGAGGGAGACTCAGGTCACGTGAAGGCACTAGCCTTACTGTGGCCAACTCTGCTTCAGTTCTTGGCACCACACAGGATCCTCCAAGCCCTACCAGGAATAATCCCTGGGCACAGCCAGCTTGACCCCCCCTCCAAAAAATGGAAGATTTGTGCTTAAAAATTGCATCTCTAGTTCTTACAAATTCGAGAAACTGCACCTGAGATTAGAAAAGTTTTACAGCAAATCAAAGTGAAAGAAACGAAGTGTAACTCATGGGATTGAGAACGATCTCTCACTGAAAATATGTATTAAAAGCACACAATTAAAAAAATGGAGCCCAAACCCTTCCCTTATAGTGTAACCCCCGTGAACTGATGGCCAGTGTGATGGGGTCAGTGGTCACTGCACTTCAGAAGAGGAGTTTTCTTCACTCATGTTAACAGTGTAGCATGAATGTGAGTTTTTCCATCTTATGTACTATGACAGTAAGTCTGTATGCTATAAATTAAGTCTGCTTTATTTTGGTAACCGACAGTGGGGACTCCATGCAATTCAGGCGCAAGATTGGTTCTGGTACAGTTCTATGTTTAAATATTTATTTATTTTATTATAAAGCTTTGAGCCTACAGTTTTCACAGAAAAATAATTACTGTTTAGCATATAGCATATTTGGCAAGCCTTCTGGTTCAATAGTTCACATTGTTAATTCATATTCCTGGCGCTGCCTCAGGGATCACACAGGTGGCCTCTGGGGGACCCTGTGGGGTTCTGGGGATGGACCCAGGGTTGGCTCTGCATGAGGTGAGCTCCAGCCTGCTGTACTATCATTCAGGCTCCTGTTGATACATCTTTTGTCTAAGTAGCACCTTGAGGAGGCCCTCGAGGAATCTCCTGGGGTCCTAAAAACACCTCTTGTTCCAGCCCTGCTCCTCCTGGCTCCCTGGCAGAGTCCCGGGGTGGGGGTGGGGGTCCTGTGCCCCTCTTCTCTGCTGTCGCTTCTTTGCCCTCACTGCTCTGGGTGATCTGCAGGGCCACCCTAGCTGTGCCCCCATGCCCACTGCTCTCCCACACCCTCCCTTTCTGCTTTTCATGCACCAAGGAATGTCTTTTTTTTTTTTTCTTGTTGGGTCACACACACGGCAATGCACAGGGGTTACTCCTGGTTCTGCACTCAGGAATTACTCCTGGCGGTGCTCATGGGGCCATATGGGATGCTGGGAATCGAGCCCGGGTCTGCCATGTGCTAGGCAAACGCCCTACCCGCTGTGCTATTACTCCATCCCCGGGAATTTTTTTTTTTACATGTTCTCTGCAAGTAAACTGCTTTCCACAAATATCACACCAAAGTGATCTGACTCTAGTATGAGCGAGCAAATGGCTTTTTTGCATTTGCAGATAGTTGGCTACACAGCTAGAGTAAGAACATTTTAATTTGTTCCCGATTAGAGATGATTCACCACTTCACTGCTTCCTGTTTTGGTCAGGACTTGGAATTGTCTGAAGGACAATATTCATGAAAAGAACTAGTCAATCCGTACTTGAAACAATCATAAGTAAGTCCCTGGTATCAATCTCTGAACCCCTTGGGCCAGACCCGAGCCTGGACCTGAAACCAGTCTAGCCTCCACCCAGAGTGACTTCAGTCAGTAAGTGACAGTTCCCACTGTCCCACAGTCTTGTCTGAGTGTAGGGCTACATCCAGACTGGTTCTTCTTCGGTGAGCGATCAGTCGGCATAGCCGGGAGGCTGTATCGCTGAGCATTTGCTCTCGAAATTGGTGTCATTATTCTTATATCATAAGCAATTTTCTGCACTTTGGTGGTTCTTCCTTGTTCTGCCAGTTCTTGGATTTCCCAGTAGCTCTCACTCTTCCAAACACTGGAACTGTCAGGTTCGTTTTAAACAAGTCTGGAGAATCATCTGGGACCCAGCTACTGCCACTTACTTGGTAGTTTTCTCTTGGCTCTCTTAACATTACAGCCCTCATTTTCAGTTTTTTTCTAGTCCCTATCAAATTGGTAAGATTTTCTGTGGCCCCGAAGAGATGACTGGTTAAAGAAACTTTGGTACATCTGCACAATGGAGTACTATGTAGCTGTTAGAAAAGATGAAGTCATGAAATTTACATACAAGTGGTACAACATGAAAAGTATGCTAAGCGAAATGAATCAGAAAGAGAGACAGACATTAGACAGACATTAGAAAGATTGCATTCATCTGGGGAACATAAAGTAACAAAATCGGAGACTAACACCCAAGAATAGCCGAGATAAGTACCAGGAGGCACTTTTACTCCATGGTTTGGAGGCCAGCCGCACACGCTAGGGGAAAAGGCAGCTCAGTTAGAGAAGGGAGCACCAGATAAAGGGTGTTGGGAGGATCCTCCCAGGATGGGAGATGCATGCTGAAAGTAAACTATAGACCGAACATGATTGCCACTCAGTTTCTCTTTTGCAAACCATAACACCCAAAAGGAGAGAGAGAACAAAAGGGGATGCCCTGCCACAGAGGCAGGGTGGGATTGGGGAGATGGGAGGTGGGAGGGATACTGGGATTAGTGGTGGTGGAGAATGGGCACTGGTGGAGGGATGGGTATTTGATCATTGTATAATTGAAACCCAAGCACAAAAATTTGTAAGTCTACAACTGTACCTCATGGTGTTTCACTAATAAAAATTTAAAAAAAAAAGATTCTCTGTGGCTCAAGAGACGTGCAAATGTTGGATTCCATGAAGACAAACCATCTCTGTCCGCTGGTTTTCCTTTTGTTTGTTTGGTTGGTTTTGAGCCACACCTGGCTGTGCTCAAGGGTCATAGCGCACAGTTCTGTTCATGAATATTCGAATTTGTCACTTCAGACCCTGGAACTTCTGGCTTAGTACTTTGATTTAAGGCAGCTTTACGGGAATTTCGGCCAGTTTAAAGGACTTCATTAACTCAGATGGCTGGCCACTGTCCTCACTTGAGTGGCGTTTAGGCTGCAGAGCAGCTCCGTGACAGTGTTCCCCAGGTCCAGGATGACCAAGGAGTCTTGAGCCCCAGTGTCTAAATGGCTAGTATTGTCGGATCGGGACTTGCTTTGTTTGAAGAGCAACATCAAGTCTCACAGAAACTAACCAGGGTTTCTCACGAGCTTTAAAGATTTTTCTGTTCTCCGCAAAGCTGACATCACAAAGAATGCCCTTGAAGGTTGTTGCTATTGTACAACAATAGAAGAAGATGCTAGTGCCCGGGTCTCCTGTGGCCTCCTAGCAGCAATGTCACGGCGCTCTGCTCGGACAGAGAGTCGTCTACCTCTGGTGGCCTGGTGGGTGGCAGAGGGTACCTGCAACCCCGGAGCCCAGCAGAGCCCAGCGGAGCCCAGCAGAGTGAGTTCCTGGTTTCCTTATCGGCAGGGGTCTTGACAGCAGCCACAGGAGGGCAGTGGTCTTGGCCACGGCAGCTAAGGAGCATCTCTGAGCCATGGCATGGGCGGGGCACTGGGCCTGTGTCAGTCAGAGACTTTGGCCTCAAGGGTGGGCCATACCAGAGTGTCCCATGGGGGCTGCCTGTTGCCTTGGCGTGTCTCCACCACCTCTGCCCTCCTGAGCCCTGCCACCACCCTCCCCTGTGGCAGTGCCGCCATCTGGGAAGGGGCTGCTGCCACTGTTAACACCGCTTGGCCATCTCCTTGCTGCCAACTTGCTGTGCATGGAAACGTCATTTAAAGCCATGTCTTGTGGGGCCTGCGTACCTGCTTCGTGGGGAGAGCCCTGCTCTGATACCCCCGAACCAGGGCAGTGCTCAAGTTGGGCTCTGTGCCGACACCTGTGGAGCTGGGATTCGGGGTCCTTTCCAGAGGAAAGGGGCCGGGGCAGCCCCAGGGCCTTAGGAGAAAGCCCCTGCCCTCAGCCACTGGACCCTGCAGACTCGCCCATCTCGGTCCTGCTGGGCTCCGGGTTTGAGCCGTATCCTGCCTCTGCAGACTGACCTTGGCACGCCGCAGTGATTACCACCCTCAGACCTTCTCGGATCACTTCTCACACACGCGGCTCGGACTTGGAGGGAGACGCCTCCTGTGAATGATGCTACATCCGTCCCCTGCTTCTGCAACTTTGGTTTCCTAAGTGCCTGTGTCCTCACATCTGGTGGAGCACTGTGCAGGAGCAGCTACTGAGCCGTCCTTGGCACTGCACGTGTCGTATGCTCCGGCAGTGCTCTTTGGACAGATGACTGACGTGGAGGGGGTGGATTTAGGAGATAATGCTTTATTTCATTTTCTGGCAGTGAGTTGTCTGCATTTTTAATACTGAGTTTGGTGCTGAAGAACTTAGCCCTGGAAAGTCAAAGTAATTTATTACTGATACTACAGGTGTTTTGTTTTGTCTTGTTTTGTTTTCCACCATCCCCTCCCCCACCTGCCCACCTGTTTGTTTTATTTTAATGTTTTCTATTTGATGACACCTAAGGGAGAGAAGGAAAGATAGGGACTGACATAGTTACAACAAAATGATTTTTTTTTTGGTAGAGGAAGGAATTATAGCTACTGTCTGAAATTATTTGGGGGATTGGTATTATTAATTTCATTGGTCAGGGTCATTTTCCTTGCTGCAAGATATTTGTCATATTAACTCTAGTTATTACTTCTTTAGCAACATTTAACTCTAGCTGTTACTTCTTTAGAAACATTTAAAAATAACTCCCTATTAAAATATGTTGCATTTGAGTTAGTTTAAAGCAAAATTTTTTTTAGGCACCCTGATTTATAGTATTGTCATCGATGAGATTTTGTGCATAGTCTTCCAGGACCTCACTGTCCATCAGACCCTCTGCTTCCTTCCCTCCCCCCATACTCCTCTGCCCCCCAGCACTGCCTGCCCCCAGTCCCTGTCCTGTCATAGAATCGGGTCTGGAGAGCCTTCTCTGTTGGCCTGCTTTTGGCTATTTGTGACTCCCTTACTATTCTATATATCCTACATACCGTAATATATTCCACATATAGTAATAGTAATCAGGTTTTACTGTTAGAAAAATTTATCTTCTGTGCATTTTGTGTGTGATGTGTGCTAGGAATCAGGGCCCTGCATTGTGTGTGTGTGTGTGTGTGTGGTGTATGCTGGGGATCAGGAACCTGCACGTTATAGAAGCTGTTTCCAATTAATCTTTTTGGTATTTATGAATGGACCTATTTTCTCCAACGACTATAATTTTGGAGAGGGATTGTAGGTTTTGGGGGGAATTTTTTTTTGGAGAGGTGGGGCACACTTGGCAGAGCTCAGGGTTTATTCCTGACTGCTCAGAGTTTGCTCCTGGTGGGCTCATAGCAGGGACTGAAGCCAGGTTGGCTGCGTGCAAGGCGAATGCCCTCCCAGCTGCACTGTCTCTTTGCTCTAAGAGAGGGGCTGTGCTTTCCAGAAAGGTGCTAATCAGAAATTTTTTTCTGAAAGTTTTCTTCATCTAAATATGGGTGTTGTTTTGTTTTGTATTGTTTTTGTGTTGTTTTTGTATTGTTTTGGGTGACACCAGGGTGTGTCCAGGGCTTACTCTCGGCAGTGCCTGGATATCTCATTCAGTGCCAGGGAGTCTGCCAGGGTCAGCACCTTCATCCCGGTACTGTCGCTCCAGCTCCAGTTTGAATATTTTTTGTTTTGGGCCACTCCTGGTTGTTGTTGAGGGCCAGTTCCCCTCAGCTCTGTGCCAGGGGACTAGGCCAGCCCCAGCCTCCTCTGCGAGGCCTGCGTTCTTTTCTCCCCAGCCAGGTAGTGAGTGGAGTTTCAGACCTCGGTCAGCCGCCTTCCTGCCCAGGACTCTGTTAGCTGGCATGGGAACAGGGTGCTTTCACCCAAGGGATAAATGCTTGATGAGTGGTTGTTGTCAGGTTTCTGGTGGTAAAAGGTTGCTTGTTCTTCTCCACCATAGTACCAGGTGGTGTTTCCCACTGATCGCAGACCCCAAGCTCTGCACCACGCCGGGGTCTCTCCACCAGGACCCAGCTGCGGCCTTCTTTTAAAAGTTGGCTCTCTCGCTGGCATTCTTTGCAAGTGTGATCTGTGAGGCTTTGCTTGCATTTGTCCTTTGTAGTATTGTGAATTCAGAAGGCTCAAATATAGTTACAGAATCTTAAAACCCAGTGATTGTCTTGAAGAAAAATAATTGGCTGATGACAACGCTTGTACTGAAAAGCAGGTATTTTCAGTTTGGGGTCTGGCTCTAATTCTTGGTTTATTTAAACTGTTTTGCACCTGTTTCTGCACTACTTTAAAATTCCATTCAGTGTTTAGCAAACTTAGGATGTGTGCCTGGTCTCCCACTGTGGCATCAGACAGAAAAACATGTGCTTAGTTTAACCCCATGTTGTGTAGAGGAAGCAATGAAAAAAATTTTTTTTTTCTTTTTGGGTCACACCTAGCAATGCTCAGGGATCACTCCTGGTTCTGCACTCAGGAATTACTCCTGGCAGTGCTCAGGGGACTATATGGGATGCCGGGGATCGAACCCGGGTCAGCCGTGTGCAAGGCAAATGCCCTACCTGTTGTGCTATTGCTGAAGCTATGAAAATTTTTTGTTTTATCTTTTTTTTCTTTTGAGGGAGACCAGGGTGGGGGAGGCTTCCCTGGCAGTACTCAAGCTGGCTACCCTACTTGGTGTTTGGAGGGGGGGTTCCAGTGGTGTTTGGGGGATCCTGTTGCGTTGGGACCCACCCCAGGCTGGCCCTGTGTGAAGTGGGTGCTGTAGTCCTTGGCAGCTGTTGGGGGACTCTGCTGGGAACCATGTCTAGGCCCCTCTCTTCCTGCATTGTTTGGTGGTTTTTGTTTCTGAGTCTTTTCCCCCACGCCCAGTTGTGCTCAGGACTTACTCCTGGCTCTGTTCCAAGAATTGTTCCTGGTGGGCTCGAGGGACCATCACGATGTCGGGGGTCGAACCCCGGTGCAAGCCAAACACCTTCTGTGCCTGTACACTCTCTCCCTGTGCCCCCCACCCCCATTATCTCTGATCATGCTCAACGCTGCTCAGGGCTTACTCCTGGCTTCACACTCTGGGATCAATCCTGGCAGTGCCCAGGATTGTATAAGATGCCAGGGATTGAACCCAGGTCAGCTGAGTGCAAGGCAAGCACTTTGAGTGCTGACTCCTCATCCATCCTACCCCCATCTGTTCATGTAACACCCGTCCGATCCTCTGGGGGAACAATGATGGCTTGTCATTTGTATATTCTGGATCATTTAAGAAATGCTCTATTTGAAAGTTAAGTCGTGAGTTTTAGCAAGGATTTCCACAGCTTGTAGTAATTCTTATTTCAAAATTTAATGGAAAAAGAAATTGGATAGTCTAGTCTTTAAATATCATTCAAAGTAGTTTTAAGCATTTAACCAAAAAAAAAAAAAATCAGCCAGAGAAGCTTTCTTTGTTTTTTTTGTTTTTTGTTTTTTTCTGTTGTTGTTGATTTTGGGTCAAGCCCAAAGATGCACAGGGGTTACTCCTGGCTTTGCACTCAGGAATTACTCCAGGCGGTGCTTGGGGGACTATATGGGATGCTGGGAATTGAACCTGGGTTGGCCACATGCAAGGCTAATGCCCTACCCACTGTGCTATCGCTCCAGCCCCACTCTGGTTTTGGTTTTAGAGCTGCAGGTGCCCAGGGCTTAACTTGCGGTTCTGTGCTCAAGGATCACTTTTGGCAGTGCTCTGGGAGGCCGGGGTTGCCTTGTTCTTTCTCCCATCCCAGCGGTTGGTATCTGGTCTTTATCTGGGGCCACACTTGCCTGGCACTGCTGAGGAGTGAGCCCTGGCAGGGCCTGGAGCCATCTGTGGTGCCAGGGCTTTGCGCGAGGGGCTCTGGCAGAAGCGTCCAGGGATCCCTCACTTCTGTGTGGGCAGCCGAGTAGGAGCTCAAAGTGAGGAGTCTCAGTTTCCATACTAAGTGATTTGATAGGTTTACGTGTAGAGAATAATTTAGTACCAAACGAGGTGGGGGGAGGGGGGGGGCGAATCAATCTTTTAAAAATTGAATGATGGCATCGCGATGGGCGAGGTAGGTCGACAGCACCCTTCACCCTTGGGGTGCACAATGGACCTCAGAGCCTGAGCTTGTGGTTACAAGCACGATGCGCCACCTGGGCCGCTCTGTGCCCTGTCCGCCTCTCTACTTCTGCCGCCCGCCATCTTTCGTCTGGGCTGCAGTGTCCGCACACTGTGGGGTCAGGTCACCAGCGGCAGTGCTGCCAGGATGGCATGGGTGCTCTGGGTGGTGCTGGGGGAAGGGATGCTTCCTCACGCCTGCTGAGCCATGCCCTGAGCCCCGCTCTCGTGCCACACTTGGCCCGTGCTTTATGACAGAATTGTGTGGCACACAGCATTTGTGAGTGTCGCTGCTTCTACCCAACACGGTGACAGTGAGACTGGAGTCCATGTCTCGCTCTTGGTTGACACAGCACATTTCCTGCAGAGCCTGGTCACGAGGTCGCTGCCCCCCTCCCTCCCCCCCCAGGCCTTTGACTTGGGGCCATGTCATAGGTTCTCCCTGATCTTTCACCAAGAACTGTGGCTCCACGTCCTCACCAAGTTAGGCTTTGTTCAGCTTCCCCATCCTCGTCACTGTAGTGGTGGAATCGAACCCTGTTGCGTCTTCCTTTGCCTTTACTGGTCGTTAATGGTGCTCAGTATCCTTTGATGTACTTTGGAGTCATCTGCATGTCAGTGATGAGTGCCTGAGTCCTCTCACCGTTGCGAGTGTGTCTTACGAAGCTCTGCTGATTTGAAGGAGGTTTTAGATCATTTGAATGCGAGTTATTTTTCAGATACATGTGTATAATCTGCCTAATTTATTTCCTTTTTATTGTTGTTGAATTGTGACTAGGAGTCCATCTGTTTGGTTTTGGGCCACACCTGGCTGTGCTCAGGAGTCACCGTGAACATGCTTTTCATGAAGACTTGTTTTTCTTTTAGTGCTTTTTTTGTGCTCTTCAAAAGAAGTCCTGGGCTGTGCTTTGAGAAATGTAGAGACAAGAACCACTTTCCAGTGGGCAGTGGCTGCTTGTTGAGTGATTCTTGAAAATTCTCCATAGTTTTATCAGAGTAGCTGTAACTCCATCAGCAGCCCCTGTAGGTGTCTTCATGGCAGAGTTGGGGGCTCTGCTGTAAGCACAGTTGTTCCTAGCAGGAAAAGCAGCAGGCGTCCAGCTGTGTCATGGCAGTCATGTGACCAGTTGTTCTCTGCCCAGTAAATTCCTCTGTTCTACAAGGCCTGAGGTAACTATGGAGAGCAAGGAAAAGTTCTTGCAGTTTTGTTTTATATATTTGAGCTGATGTGGGGCAATATACTTGGAAAGTAGCATGTTAGCATTTACTCCTGTGCAGAGTGAAGTTGGGGGAGATTCGGGAAGCTTGTAGCCTGTTATTGAAGGCAGCAGCTTAGCTAAAAGAATCTCTGGCATCTCTGGGTTTAAGGTATGTTTTAGTTTTCACTCGTTTATTTGCTTTACGAGTCCAAGGCAGGTAAACATTCACAGGGGCTGGAGAGAGCACAGCCTTATAGAGCTCTTCTCTTATATGCGGTCAGCCCATGCTCAATCCCGGGACAATATATAGCCCCCCCTGAGCACAGTCAGTGAGCCTACCACCCTCCAAACAAAAACAAGGAGGTGTTTTTCAACAAAGAGGGGGCTAAGGGATTTAGGCACTTGGCTTGCAGGAGACCAGCCAGCTTTGGTCTGCCCCCACCCGTTAGTCTACCCTGCCAGGTGACCCCACCACCCAAATAAGGAAGGGTCATTTGTGATTGCCATGGAGGTAAGCGCCCCCCCACCCCCCACCCCCTCTCTTCCTGGCAGGACAGTTTCCTGGGTGGCAGCAGTGGTTTCCAGCGAGGGCTGCCAGAACCGTCAGACAGCCGGTGACCGGGAGTGCAGTTGGGGGCACTTTCTGCTTATTGGCTTAGAAGTTTTTCAAATTGTAGATTTCTAGGGCGTTTTCTTTCCCTGGCAACACTAGTAGACCAAGTAAGTTGGAGAAACTTTGGACTAAATATTGAAATATTGAAACTTTGGACTAAATATTGAAATATTTCTCTCCAGTGGGATGAGAGCTGGCAAATGTATAATAGTCTAAAGGCGGGGGTGGGGGAGCTTTTAGTTGGCTAAGAATTTTCAGGAAAACAAAATGTGGTTTTTGTGCGGGAGGAAAGGGGTCTCGGACCTGCAAGGCAAAAACAAGCACCCTGATTTTAGAAGTTAATTTTCCTCTCAGTTGTTGAAGAAGTGGTGTAGATCACATAAGGACTCCTTTCCAGTGCTCCTCGTCCTGTTGGTTTATTATTGTACTTGCTTAGTGCCCTTCCTGAGAAGAATATCTGGTCGTGAGTTCAAAGTGAGCTTTGGTTTCTTAAGTTTTAAAACAGTAACTGCGTTTTAAGGTAATATACTTAAGTTTTGGTTATTAAATTTAGGGTACTTAAATTAGTTCTTTTGTTCATTAATTACTCCAAAATGATTAAAAAAAACCTTTTGAGAAATCCCTTCAGATTGTTTTTGCTTGTAGGTCATGCTTTTGATTACATTGGCTCTTCAAACTTAAAAATAGAAAAGCTGCATTTTTGAGATGAAAGACTTTATTTTTGGTAATCAGTTAATTTGAAAAATTATATTCTACTTATGTAACCTGCCTATATTATTTCAGGATCCTAAACCATCTGTGTTCTTCAGAGTTCTTACGGTTAAAATTGTGAACTTTTAATTGTGAAGCCATCTGCTAGTAAAATATTTGGTACATTACTTTGGTTTGGGGGCCATACCTGGTGGTGAAGTCAGTGGCCCACACAGTGGTTTATGTGAGGCGAGGGTGGTGGGGGAGAGACATTCACTTTCTCCTGGTCCGCCTCTGCCGCCAGGGACCCCTGGGAAGGCCGGAACAACATCACAGATGATGAGGCCCTGCGCAGGCCAGGGTCAGTCCCTGTCTTCCCCAGGGTTACCGGGTCCTTTGTCTCACCTCACAGAAAAGAGTCTCAGGAGTAGATGAGCAGTGAGGTAAACGCATTTTATTTGGAAGCATTTAGGAAGGGGAAGAGGGCAGGCAAGGTGAGGGACTAAGGACACAAGGGAGAACCGGAGAACTTGGCTTCTCCCGCCAGAGGGCGTCTCCACAACACCCCAGCATTCCGTGGGAAAGCATGAGAGCACACCTCTCCAGTGGGGCTGCGGCCCACATGCGTGCTCGGGCAGCATGTGTGCGCGTCTCCTTTGTCCAAGGTGGCTCTTGCAGGGTTTGCCCCACGCAGGGCTTTCTAGCTGGTAAGAGTCCACTGTTAGGGAGATTGCCAATGGGGTAGGGCTGGGAATGGTCATGGCCTTCTTTGAAATTCCTTTCGTGGCCTTTCTCTCCTACTCGAGCTTCTCTCAGAGGGGATCCAGCCTTTTCTGGGTCTGTTGCTGCGGCGAGGGTAGGGCCCTACCAGGCCTTGGTTCCTATGTTTGCAGCCTTGGCCCAGTTGGTTTTATGATTTCCTAGGACTTCATTGGGCCCTTCCCTGTCTGCCTGCCTGTGTTCATGGTGCTTGGGGACTGTCCTGAGTGGTGCCTGGTGGTCTTACCAGTCATGCCCAGGGGACTATGCAGAGCCTGACAGGATGCACCCGGCCCCTGCATGTAGGCATGTGCTCCAGCCTTGTGTGCCATTATTCCTGGCTTGTTGGCAATCTGTCAACTACAGAACAGAATGATTTTTTTTTCCTGTACATTAATGGGTAGCTAGAAAATACTTAGCATAAAGACATTTGAAATAAATCACCATATTTTTGTTTTATGGGAAATTTTTTAATGCATGCCCTGTTTTATAAGTGTACAATTTCTTAAAATTAGAATATTATACTTTGTGCAGTATTTAACAGATTTCTACAACTTCATCTTGAGTGACTAAACCATTCCCCTTAAATGTCAGTTCTTTCTTTGCATCCTCCCTATGCCCTCTGGCAACCTCCGTCCTACGTTTTGTTTCTGTGAGTCAGGCTACTCGAGGTACATCTTAAAGTAAATCAAGACTTATTTCACTTGACATCATGTCCTCAAGATTCATCCATCTTGTAGTAGGACCAAAATCTCCTTCCTCTCAAAGGCTGAGTATTTCATCGTATGCATATGCCATGTATAGTCTGTGTTTATTTATTTGTTGATGGCTATTTATAATTCTTAAGCTTCTACTTCTTGACAATTATGAATGATACTGCAATGAGCTTGAATATGTCTCCATATTTATGTCATGGACTATTAATAGATTTTGTTGTTATTGCAGATATATTCGACTTTATGGGAGAAAATTTAGCAAAGAAGATCATGTTCTTTTTATCAAGTTATTGTATGAGCTGGTATCAATTCCAAAACTAGAAATCAGCATGATGCAGGGATTTGCTCGTCTCTTGATTAATTTGTTAAAGTAAGTCTGTTTCCTTTGATTTCTCTCGTGATTTTTGTTTGTTCCTCAAGGTTTAGGGAATACTTATTTGTGTTCTTTTATGAGCAGACCAACTCTCAAATTGCCAATTTGGAAGATAATTGCAGAAGCCTATCATGAGTTTAACATATGTATTAATTTTTTATTTCATCTTCTCCAAACAGCTGTCTCTTTCAGAACACATATTAAACTATGTGATGTCTGGTTATTTTACTTATCCTAATCGTCTTTCCTTATATAAGTTATAAGACCTTTGAAGAGACAGGATCTTTGTATTTAATCATTCTTTTTTCAAATCCCAGAATATCTTGTGTGATGCTAGAAATATTAAGTGCCTCAAAGATTGTGTGGAGTTTATCTACAGTAATAGTGTCGCAAATTTTAACTGTCCCCTTTCACCAGTGCTTTTGGGGGTTTTAGCAGCAGCAAAAATCAGAGAGATTGTTCTTCTGAATTTCACCCTCTATTTGTGAGTGTTGTGAATAGGGAAATGCAAAATGACTGCAACATTTGACATCTATCCGTCCTGTACAACATATGTAATATGCACATGTTTTTGCATACATGCATTTATCTGATTTATCTATATTTTTAATAGAAAAAAGGAACTTCTTTCAAGAGATGATTTGGAGTTACCTTGGAGACCACTTTATGACATGGTGGAAAGAATATTATATTCCAAGACAGAGCATCTGGGATTAAATTGGTTTCCTAAGTAAGTATTTCTATTTAAAATACTTTGGGAGCACTTGGGGACTTTTAGGAAATTTATCCATAATCGACAAATATTGAGTGATTAGTTCTAAACAAGCATATATACTTTTTAATGTGCTCATTTCAGCATAATTTAACTGCTAAAATAATTCCCTGCCCTCTTTAAACTATACATGCAACTGTGCTTAAGAGTTTCCCACCAGCATAATTCTCCCAGTCAGTGTCGTCATGCTTGCCAAGAGATTTTTGTTTGAAATCTAGTAATTTATCATTAAGATAATGCACATTTGGCATTTTAAAAAAATATATTCACATGTGTTTTAAGTCAGGTAAAATGTAGATTTTAAGAAGAGCAGATTTGTGTAGCCCGGGGGGGGGGCAGTACCCCTACCTAGCGATCCCGTTAGATGCCCAGCTCCGCCCGTGCCACCCAGCCTCTACCTTTGTTATTGACAGTAATCTAACATCTCTGATTACGGTTTGTTCAGATAGAATCGCCTCCTTCAGATTTTTAATTTTGGCATATTCAGTGTTTCTGAATTTATAGAGTCAAATATATCACCTGCCTGTTTTGGTTAATGATTTCAGACTTCGCTGCGAAGTGTTATTTCTCACTAATAATCAAGGCTTGTCCAGTTGTGATCTTTCCTTACTTTTTTTTTTTTTTTTTTTTTTTTGTCGTGCCAGAAATCAAACCAAGGGCCTCAGACAAACAAGGCAAGTATTCTACTCCTGAGCTGTATCTGTGGCCTGAAAAGCATTTTTTGGTTTGTTTTTTCTTCGGGGGCCATACCTGGTGATATGCTCCGGGGTCTCCCAACTTCGTGCTTGGGCAGCTGCGGGCCAGAGAGCAGAACTGGGACACCCCTAGGATGCAGGGCCTCACTCTGTGAGCTCTTGCTCGAGCTCCTTTCTAGGGAAAATAAAATTTTTAAAAAGTATTCTTATTTGTCCTGGAAATAAATGAGAATGAGGACATGAGCTACCAAAACCCGTGGGACACAGCTTAACCAGTGTCACGGGGAAAGTTTATAGCTCTCAAGCGTTATTAGGAAGGAAGAAAGGGCCCGCATAAATAACTTGGCTTCACAGCTTACGATCTTAGTAAATGACCAGCAAAAGGAGCTCAAACCAGGCAGAAGGATGGAAATCATAAAACTTAGAGCAGAAATCAACAAGCTGGATTCCTAAAAAGCGATCCAAAAGATCGTGAATCCAAGAGCTCATTCTTTGAGAATATAAATAAGATTGATAAACCACTAGCAAGACAGAGAGAGAGAGAGAGAGAGAGAGAGAGAGAGAGAGAGAGAGAGAGAGAACTCTAATAAACCGAATCAGAAATGAAAAAGGGGGACATCACAACAGAAGCCACAGAAATTCAAAGATCATCAGAGATTACTTTGAAAGTCTGTATGCCACAAAACACGAGAACTTAGAAGAAATGATTAAATTCTTGGATTCCTATAACCTCCCAATGCTGAAACAAGATTTGGAATACCCGAACATATCTATCACTATCAAGGAAATTGAAATGGTAGTCAAAAGTCTTCCCTAAAACAAAAGCCTAGACCCAGGTAAATTCAGTAGTGAATTCTTCCAAACATTTCAAGAGGACCAGATTCCAGTCCTTTTCAAGCTTTTCCAGGAAATTGAAGAATAAAAACACTCTCTGTTTTTATGAGGCACATGTCATTCTGATACCAAAAGCAGACAAAGACACCACAAAAAAAGAAAATTACAGGCCAATATCTGATGAAAATAGATGCAAAGATCCTCAGCAAAATATTAGCAAATAGAATCCAACGACTAATCAAAAGGATCATACACCGTGACTAAGTGGGATTCATCCCGGGAATGCAAGGATTGTTTAACATTTACAAGTCAATCAACATAATACATCATATAAATAAAAGATAAAAAATCATATGATCATATAAGTAGACGCAGAGAAAGCATTTGACCAGATCCAGCACCCATTTATGATGAAAAATATCAGCAAAATGGGAATTGAAGGAACTTTCCTCAATATAGTCAAAACCATCTACCACAAGCCCATGACAAATATTATTTTCAATGGGGAAAAGTTATGACTTACCTATAAGATCAGGCACAAGACTAGGATGCCCATTCTCGCCTCTTCTATTCAATATAATACTAGAAGTACTTGCTATAGCAGTTAAGGAAGAAAAAGATATTAAGGATGTCCAGGTAGGAAAGGAAGAAGTCAAGCTCTATTTGCAGATAACATGATAACTATATTTAGAGAACCCTAAAGTCTCTTCCAAGAAGCTCCTAGAAACAATAGACTTGTATAGTAGAGTGGCAGTTCACAAAATCAATACCCAAAAGTTCATAGCTTTCCTGTATGCAAATATTGAGAGTGAAGAAAGTGACATAAAAAAAAACCAATCCTGTTCACAATCATGGCTCAGGAAATCAAGTACCTTGGAATAAGCTTAGCTAAGGAGGTAAAGGACCCATACAAAGAAAACTACAAACACTACTTCAGGAAATAAAAGAGGAGATATGGAAATGGAAATACATCCCCTGCTCGTGAATTGGAAAATTAACATTGTGAAAGTGGCAATACTCCCCAAAGCATTGAATAGATTCAATGTGACCCCTATAAGGATACCTGTGACATTTTTCAAAGAAATTGATCAAACATTCTTGAAATTTATATGGAACAATAAACACCCATGAGTAAAGCAGTTCTTGGGAGGAAAAAAAGATGGGAGGCATAACCTTCCCCAACTTTGCTATAAGCCGGTAATAATTAAAACAGCATGGTATTGGAATAAAAATAGACCCATAGACCAATGAGATAGAGGTGAATATCTTAACACACATCCTCAAACATAGGATCCTTTAGTCTTTGATAAAGGAGCAAGAAATACGAAGTGGAGAAAGGAAAGCCTCTTTAACAAGTGCTAGAAAAACTGGAAAGCTACATATTTTAAAAATAAAAACAAAAACCAAACTCAGACCTCTATCCAACACCAAGCACAAAAGTCAGATAAAAATGAATTAAAGACCTCAGCATCAGACCAGAATCCATAAGGTACAGTGAAGAAAAGGTTGGCAAAACCCTCTGTGATACTGAAGCTAAAGGTATCTTCAAAGATGAAATGCCACTGACCAAGCCAGTGGAAGCAAAGATAAATAAATGGGACTATCTTAAACTAAGAAGCATCCGGTACCTCAAAAGAAATAAAGGTAGCCCACAGAATGGGAAAGGTTATTCACCCAATACCTATCTGATAAAGGATTAATATCAAAGATTACAAGACACTGGTTTAACTCTACAAGAAAAAAATCCAACCCCATCAGAAAATGGGGTGATAAAATGAACAGAGACTTTCTTAAGCAATTCAAATGGCCAAAAGACACATGAAAAAAATGCTCTTCATCACTAATCATCAGGGAGAAGTAGATCAGAACAACAATGAGTTATCTCACCACAGAGACTGGCACACATCTAAAAGAACAAGAGCAGCCAGTGCTGGCGTGGATGTGGAGAGAAAGGGACTCTTTCATTGTTGGTGAAATGCCGACCGATCCAGCATTTTTGGAAAGGAATATGGACATTTCTTTAAAAAACTAGAAATTGTGCTCCCATTTGGCCCAGCAATACCATTCCTGGGACTGTACCCTGGGGACTCAAAAAACACACAGCAAAAACACCCTCTGCACTTCTATGTTCATTGCAGCACTATTCGCAATAGCCAGAATCTGGAAACAACCCAAGTGCCCAAGAACAGAAGAATGGGTAAAGAAACTATGGCATATCTACACAATGGAATATTATGCAGCTGTTAGGGAAAATGAAGTTATGAAATTTTCCTATAAATGGATGGATATGGAGAGTATCGTGCTAATTAAAATGAGTCAAAAGGAGAGGGACAGATATAGAATGACTGCATTCATTTGTGGAATATAAAAACATACATAGTAGAACAATAATATTCATGGATAAATCATGAATTTATTGTAGTTTATCCATGGTCAGGGAAAACAGACTAGGAGGACAGGTCAGTAGTTGGAATTTACCACAAGTGTGTGTAGGGCAGAGGAAAGGAAGACAGAAAAGGGAGCAGTATGGCAGCCTTTCAGTATCAATATTGTAAACCACAATGTCCAAAACGGCGGGGGGTGGGGGGGTTGGGGAGAGAGAGAGACAGAGGAGAAAAGCACCTGCCATAGAGACAGGTGGGGGCGGGAGGGTGATGGGCGAGAACCCAGGGACACTGGTGCTGGGAAATGTGCACTGGTGGAGGAATGGGTGTCTGAACACTGTATGACTGAAACCCAATCTTGAACCCCTTTGTAAGGGTCTACCTCAGTAATTTAAAAAAATAGTAAAATTTTTAAAAATTTAAAGAAAAAGTGAAGAAGAGGGGTGAATAAATCTGTCCAAAAGGGTGAATGATAAGGGATGAAATTGGCTTTGAAAATCATGAATTTATTGTACTTTATATACACGTGGAGTTTCACTGATGTGTGATTGAAAACTGTATAAAGCTATAGTGCAGTCTTACTTCAGTAAAAATGAAAATAAAAGAAATGTCAGAAAAAAAGAGGAAAAAATTCATTGTGATTGCGTTTTAGTTTAAGGAACTTAATTTTTTTTTTAAATTTTGTCTTTCTATCGCTGTTTCCTGAAGAATGCCTGTATATTCACATTTTTATTATGAGTTAAGCCTTAAGGATTTATTGCCATAACTTCTGTCTCAGTCTATACATCTTAACATTAATTGGTTGTTTATTTTGGTGTGGGGGCACTCCTGGTGGTGTCAGGGATACCGTCTGGGGCCTCCACATGCAGAACATGTGCTTTGAGCCTCCCCCTGGCCTGGGTTTTGTTCTTGGAGACTTTTCTGTTTAGTTGATTTGGACCGTGGTGATCCTCAGCTTCACATAAGTCATTACCCTTTTGTACTTTTATTGTAGGAGTTCTGAAAAGGACCGTATTCAGCAGACTTTAAAAGGTGTTTAGGTCTTAAGGGAACAGTGAAGCGCGGTAAAGAGTTTCTTAAATGGCTGTGAGGAATCCTGAGCCTCAGCCCGGCGGGCTTCTGGACAGTGGCTACATCAAATACGCAGAAGTTGTTTTCCTTAGTTTCACTGACTAGAGCGAGGAAGTGTACTTTATCTTGGAAGGAGCAAAATTCATAAAACTCTGGGAAGTGATGTGCAAATAGGTCTTTATCAGTGTTTACCAATGCAAAGTTGAATATGCAAGAACTATTGTAAAAGTCCTAATTTGGTTTGTCTTTGAGGGCCCAGAGCTGTCCCGCACGCTCGCAACGTCCAGCCCTGAGCCCAGCCCGGCACCTGCCCTGGGTGTGGCCTTTCCTTAGGAAGATGCCGAGTTTCGTGTCTGTGGTGGGCAGCAGGCATAGGTGAGATTCACTGGGCCACCCTTTGGCTTCTCTTTTTTTTTTTTAAATGTTCCACACCCAGTGTGGGCTCCTGTTCCGGCTAGATGGCACGAGACCATCGACCTGAGCACGCAGGGCACGCACTCAGCCAGCCCCTGATCCTTTTAGCAGCAGGAGTCGCCTTTTTGATTTCAGGGACCTTTAAGCAGTTCATAATCAGCTATCTTTGTGCAGTTTTCCAGGTGCGTGCGTGCGTGTGTGTGTGTGTGTGTGTGTATGTGTGTGTGTGCGTGCACGCGCGCGCGTGCAGCTGTTTCTTAAAATCTCTGGAGAATTACAGGGGTGGAGAGAAGGCAGTGTCTGCCTTGCAGTGAACTTCTTCTTTGCTTCCTTGTACCTTTGCAAGGCAGGGCTGCTGCGTTTAAAGTCACATGTGCCCACTAATAGGGGCCAGCGGGCCATGCCATCAAATCCTTGACTTTGATCCCCTGCACCCTGCTGTTGCCCCCAGGTGTTGTTCTGGTGGCCCCAGCAGTGCTGGCCCTCAGCATGGAACTGCCATGTCCTCTGGGAGCAGTGCCTGGGCCCAGAGAGCTTTCCTCTCCGCCCTGGGTTTCTTTGTATGTCGGTAGCTTCCTGGGACTCCCATAGGGACAGTCAGTCAGTGCTGTTGGTGTCCCTGCTCCTCGTCTGCTCCTACTACACCACTCAGTGTCCCTCATGCTCCTCCCAGCTGGGACCCTTCCAGCCTGTTTTCCTAACATGACTGTCAGCTGTGGCCTCCTTGGAGTAACCTGCAGTCATCTGGCCCAGAGATATGCGGATCTGAAGCATTTTAAAACTTACTTTTCTAGTTAAGATCGCTGATGGCACCACACATAGTCGCCAGAACCTGCCAGGATCCATCCCTGAGCTTTGCTGGGGTGTCCCCAAAAGCAAAGAATCTATTTTGCACAGTAAGATGGCGTGTACTTTTGAACCTTCATAGTCAGGATAAATTTGTGATTTAAAAATATTGACTTTCTAAGGGGAAATTGCAGAACACTGTTTTTGAAATGGTGTTTGGATTTCACTATTTTCTTCTTAGATGCGTTCTGTCCCATTTTGAGACAGTTTTGCCAGCTGACTTGAACGTGCTATCTTGCTGGTATCTTTGGAATGTGGTTTTTGTGATCCAAAGGGAAAAGTTGCTTCAATTCGTTGTCTTTCAAGTCCCAAAACATATGTTCCTTGTGTTTGTCTTCATGGAAATCAGTGCTTTTTAGTGGGACCAGCGCGATAGTACAGCGAGTAAAGCTCTTGCTTGCATGTGCCATGCCCGAGTTTGATCCTCAGCATCCCACATGGTCCCCAGAGACCCTGTCAGGAGTGATTCCTGAGTGCAGAACTAGGAATTAGCCCTGCGCATCACTGGGTGTGGCCCCAAACAACAAACAAATCACTGTGTGAGTGCAGTGCATTTTACCCTGTTCTAAAAATTGTTTGTATTGTTGTGATCCAGAAATTACCTATAAAAAAAGCATTTGGATCTTATTCTCTATTTTATAAAAGTACTTCATAGACCTAATTGACCTGTAGTTTAAGTTTCACATGTTGGCAGCATACCATTGAAGGATATTGCAATGAAAGTATTATGGGAAGTTATGTTTAGGTTAACTTTTACCAATGGTTATGGGTCATTCATATTTGAATTGCTCTGTGTATACATTTTTGTGATTTTACACAATTCATGGCTAGTTCAATCCTAAATAACTTGCTTGCTTAAAAACATTTTTGTGAGAGAGGTGTGACTTGTCTCTCCATGGTGAATTGCGTGCCTCCTGAACGAAGCACTGAGCTTTCGCTAATACCACATGCATGCATACATGCATACGTACATATAGTTCGGTTTAGGTAGCATTTTTTTCTCTTTCCTATGTTGGTGTTATACCCTTGCATTATTCATTTTAATTTACCTCTGAAGAAGTTTGATATTTTCCTTTTGTGTTTCTTAAGTAATTTTTGCTCTGTTATTTGTTACTCCTCTCTCTATCTCTGTCTCTGTCTCTGTCTCTGTCTCTCTCTCTCTCTCCTTTTGCTTTTTGGGTCACAGCCAGTGATGCCCAGGGGTTACTTCTGGTTCTGCACTCAGATATTACTTCAGGTGGTGCTTGGGGAACCATCTGGGGTGCCGGGGATTGAACCCATGTTGGCTGTTTGCAAAGTAAATGCCCTTCTCTTCTCACTGGACTATCACTCTGGCCCCTGATTTGCTAGTCTTGTCTTTAAGATACAGCGAAATTCCTTTCCTTCTTTTCCTTTATTATGGCACATAAATTATATACTCTTTATTATCTCTGTAGGGGTAGAACAGTGTCTTGATACAGGTGGCCACTTTTCCGAGCTTAAATTACTGTCACTATCTCTGTGTCCAGAATTTAACATAATAAAATGATGAAAGTAACTTCTGGGAGGACTTGTTGAAATTTAACAGAGTCCATTTGGGAGGATGGAAAAATAGTACAACCAGCAGGTCAGCTCTGGCCTTTTACGTGGCCACCAGTTCAATTCCCAGCACCCTTATGGTCCCCTGAGCACTGCCAGGAGTGACACAGAGAGTAACTGCTGATCACCACAGGGTGTGGACCCCCAAAGAAACAAAGTGAGTCCATTTTGTTAATGATGGTTACTGATTTGGTATGTACAGTGACAGTTGAGGAACTCTTTGCTTTTTAAAAAATTACTTTTACATTTATTTGGAAATTAGAGATGAAGTGATTTTTATTTAAAGCCTTTTTGTTGTTTCTGCCTTTTATTTTGGGGCCAGCCCTCGGGTACTCAGAGATGACTCCCTTGGGGCTCACTCCTGGCGCTGTTGGTCTCCAGTGGTGCCCAAAAGTCAGATCCAGAGCTCCTGTGCGCAGCTGCCTCCTCTGCTCGCAGCCACCCCAACCCGATACATTGTGATGGTGTTTCTGGGAATCTTTGAAATAACTCTTCCAGGAGTTATCTCACTGATCCTTCCTTCCTCCTCTCCTTAGTTGGTTCCTTCCTCCTTTCCTCCCTCCTCTCCCCACCGTTGCACCCCCTCCCCCTCCCCTCTCCTCCTGCTACTCTCCTACTCCCCCCTTCCCTTCTTTTCCAGTCAAACCAGGGTTTCATACAGAAACTTACTATTCTTTAGAAATCGCACTTTTTAAAGCATTTTTTAAAAAAATACTTGATTGAATCAGGTAGGATCATTTCAAGGATATACACTTTTTACACGTGTGGTCAGGGTTATTCCAGTTTTTAAGTGCTTGCCATAAAAGATTTTTTTTTTCTTTAATTGTTAGGAAGAATAAGAATGAGTACTGTTTCAGTGGCATTTCATACCTTTATTATGGTAAAATTAACTAGACCCTAATTTTGTGTGAAGTGTTGTAAAAAATGGTTATTTAACCAAGTAATACTATACTTTTGAAATATTAGATATGAGGTGGAAGTGGTAAACTAAGAATGGAGTTATTTTGATTTAGAAAAAAATTAAAGCAGGCAAAACCTGATTTTCTTAGATAAAGTGTTCTACATAGAAAAGTATAGTGCATTAACCAGTTATTATTAAATTACAAGGAAGAATTATAGCAGAGGTTTATTGAGTATGTCACCATTAAGTTACAAGCAAATTAAAGCAGAGATTTATAGAATATGACAATGTTAGAACTTAGTGGTTCATTTATGAAAAAAACATTTATTTTGAAGTTAAGCTCTAATTTAGTGAAGAACTGTCTAATGTAAATTGCTCTGACTGTGGATAATACACATTGCTCTTATCTTGAATGTATCGCTTGCTGTAGATTTCTCTAGTTTAGAAATGAATGTTGTCCTTATATCCCATGATAAGTAATGCCAAGAAGGCAGGAAGCTTAGAATTCCAGGTTTCCGCAAATCAGCCATTAGTAACTGGGTAACAGACGCCCAAACTCTCAGTTCTCCTCAGGCCGTTCTCTAGTTCACATTTACTTTCTTAATGGCATCCTAAAGAGATGACAGTTTAAAGAGGAAAATTTACCCAGGAATTTGTTGAAACTGGGACAAGGACTTACTTTCTGCCCTAATAAATAGGGGGTGATAAGAAGAAGAAGAATTTCTTACTTGGATGTGATTTCCTAAACTTTGAGGATTAATAGCTATTCAGAATAAATGTAAAAGCAAAATGAGCAAAAACCTAATCATTAAAGAAAATGAAAATAAAATTTATTTTGGATAGCTAGGAAACAGTAATTATAATTAACATTTGTTGTGCTTAATATTGAACCAGATAGCTGTTTTTTAAAAGTATTATTTAAATTTTGTAACAGTTATTTTAGATACCATTAGAGGTTTATCACTTAAATAGATGGAAATATGGAAGCTATAACACTATAACACTATAGATTTTGAATAGTGGAACTGCTATTCAAAACCAGGTCTCACCGTAAGCTCTAGCTGGGATCTGTGCTTTTCTGTGAGGAATTAGGATCTGAGAAAACCTGTTCAGAGCTTAGTCCCTCAGTGGTTTCCCTTTGAGTTTTAAAAAATAAAGATGTTTTTGAATTGTTAACCCTTTAGTACCATAAGTTCCCAACAATTGGAAAAGTATATAGTGATTATTCACTCCCTCTAAAAATTAGTGAAATATACTCTGGTAGCATTTAGCCTTAACCTTTCATTTTATTTTTAAACAGAAACATTGTTCCCTTCATCTTGAGAGATTACAAGAATCACAAAAGGTCACTATACAGATATCACAGGTTAGAGAGATTGTACCCTTTTCTGGACAAAGAGAATAAATCCGATGGTACAGACCTTAAATACGAGGAGGGGTTGGAATGGACTTGATGAGGTGAATTGAGTCATGTCCTCTGATGAGCGGTGTGACCTTTGGCCCTTCTGTAACTGTTCTTTGGTAAAGTGAAGGGAACCAGAGACAATGTATTTTACTTGCTTTCTTACTACCTCCTTTCCAGAATCTTTTTTTGTGTTCTGTGAAAGTTTGTTGGTGACAGAGAAGGTCCTCGGTGACATTAGTTTTCTGTGTCAGCACCCCAGTGAGTTACCACAGAAATTGTGAAAGAGATGGAAAGTTCAAATGATTATGAACTTCAGACACTCTTAATTAAAGATCTTTTGAGTTTGGGGACAGGAAGCTTACTATTTTAGAATTAAACTTTAATATCTCCATTTTAGTTCATCTTTTTTTTTTTTGGTTTGGAAATTCGTGGCTCTTTAAACCCCTTCTATATTATTTTCTAAATGGGTTTTTCAGCACAAATTAAAGCAGATCTAACAATCTCTGTTCTTTGTTGCCATTGCAAATGACGTTTATTGAGTCCTCTAAGTATCATGAAGCTAATGTGTGTGGCTAGATGAACACATTGCCTTGTACTTTCTGGAAGTGCTGGAGTGAGAAGCTTAGTTGTACATTCCGGGGGTTATAGATACAGTTTGGGAGACATTTTGACAGCACCCCATCCTTTTTTTTTTTTTTTAATAAGCAGGTATTTTAGATGCTCTGAGCTTCACTCTCACTGTCCTCCCGTTGTTCATCGATTTGCTCGAGCGGGCCCAGTAACGTCTCCATTGGAGACTTTGTTGTTACTGTGTTTGTTATATCGAATACGTCACGGGGAGCTTGCCAGGCTCTGCCGTGCGGGCGAGATACTCTCAGTAGCTTGCCGGGCTCTCCGAGAGGGGCGGAGGAATCGAACTCGGGTCGGCCATGTTGGCTGCGTGCAAGGCAAACGCCCTACCCACTGTGCTATCGCTCCAGCCCTACTCTCTGAGCTAAACCTGTTTTTTTTTTTTAATTGCTTATATATTTTTTAATGAGAGAGGGAAATACTTATGTATTTTTCTAATAACAGAAAAAGTGCTTACAGATGTCTCTGACTATGTGCCCCTGTTTCTTAGGGTAGAACCAGGCACGGAGCCTCGTTTTCTCCTCGGTTATTTTTTCTCTGAACAGTTGTGGGGTTAAAGTGAATTCCTACTATTGCAAGCAATGAAATTCTAATTCTGACTCTTGATTTTATAATACATTGGCTGCCTGTTGTGAGTTTGGGTCTGTGTTATTCCTTAGAATTTCTTGCAGATTAGTTCTTAAGCTTTCAGAGACATAGGATACCTGACATAAGAATTTCCAAGAAACTTGAGGGGAAAGTACTCAGTGGAAGCACTGTCTGAAAGTTACCTTATTCCCCATCGAATTGTTTTTGTTTGGGGGCCACACCCAGTTGTGCTCAGGGCTCACTCCTGGCAGTGCTTGGGGGACCATATGAGGTGCAGGTTGGGTATGTGCAAGTTATGTGCTCTGCCTGTTGTTCCATCTCTGCACCCTCCACACCCAGCACAAACTGGGATGTTTCTGCTTGTTACCATGCCACACTTTCACTTTAAAATTGCAGTTCATATCACCTAATGCCCATTTGGTTTTTTTGCATTTGACCTCTTGACTGGGTCTAATTAATAATTTACATATCCCCTTAATAGTTCTGTGTGTTTACACATTGGCTACTACATTTGTAGTAGCGCTAAAACTTCTGTTACAAATTTATGAACAAATCCTTTTCTTGCTATATGTTTGAAGCAACTGTAAGGAATTAAGCGCAGCTTTTCATTTTGTTCAGCTGGCTTGCAGTCACTGCTCCAAGGGATGCTTATTAGATCTCTGACCCTTGTCGCTGGTGGTACAGGCCTTTGAGGGGCAGGGGCTCTCATCAGGTGGTTGTAGGGACCAGTTTCTGGTGGTCGCTGGTAGAAGTGCACCAGATTTTGCCCTGTCCTCTATGTTTTGACATCTGAGTACTTGAATAAAAGTGAAAAGTTGGTATCTGACATGTTAAAGCCTGAGACTGTTTACTGTGTGGATAAGTGCGGTGTTTGCTGTATCCTTGGTGAAGATGGAAAATGACTCATTGTATTCCCGGTTTTCTTCTTCTACCTTGTGGCAGAGCAGGAATTTGGGTGGTTAGTCCTTAGAATTCATCTGCATGAAAGAGAAATATTAGTTACGACATATACAGAGAATATCTAAAAATATGAGCAGATCTTAGAGATGCATGTGACTGAATTCTATGTGTTCTTAAAATACTTAACCTAATTTACCCAATGAAACCTAATTTATCAAATGACTTTTTTTCCCCCAGTTCTGTAGAAAATGTCCTCAAAACACTCGTGAAAAGCTGCCGACCGTAAGTAGCTTCTCGATTGATAAAGCCTCTTATTTCTCTGGGCTTTCCCCCAACTTTAGTTGCTTTGAGAAAGAAATTAAAGGTATAAATAGCTTTGTGACATTGTGATACTAGGTATTGTCACTGGGTGCAACGTATTCCAGTTTTTGGGGGGTGGGTAGGAGCCTGGGATGGAGGCTCTGCAGAACACTTCGTGTTCCACCACTGAGCTGTATCTCTGCTCTATTTCTAACTCTTGAACTGGATTTAGAAATTTTGAAGTAGTGTGGGTGTCATAAGAAACTCTTAATTTCTGTGTAATTATCTTTATTTGCTAGGTTTTCCTAGAACACAGTTACTCAAATATAAAAAGTTTTCCAAAATGGTCTTTGTAGTTAACTGCATTGATGTGCTTTCTTCTCATTTTGATTAATTTTTTTAATAGAATATTTGGCCTTAAATATGTTACATTCTGCTGTTTAAAGATGACTGTAGATAGATTTTTATTTCAGTTGGGTGAATTCCCAGTTCTCATTTGAACTGCTTTTTTGTTACCGGTTGTTTGTTCTGACACTGCTTACCTGCTGTAGTGCAGTGACTTCTCTCAAATGAATATCCCTGGATGTACTTATACTTGTAGCAGGAATTCAGGTTAGTTTCTAAATCAGCTCTCTGTTGCTGACCAGTTACTGTATGACTCAGGCTAAGCCTGCAGGACAAGATCCTCTAGTCCAGCAATCTTCAAAGGCTGGGCCACAGATGGGTGTTGGCCATCAGGTGTGGAAAGTTTGCAAACCACTGGTCTAGCCCCTTTGGTGCTGATGGCCGGCTGTTGTCCTCACATGTGGACAGTCAGTCCAGGGGTATAAGCGTTGAAGAGTGCTGCTCTAGGGTGGCGGTGTCCCGCCTTTTCTGTGCTTGTGGGTTAGTTCCACTCTCTTGTACACAGGCTAACTGTCACCTTGGGGTCTCAAGATTCCCACACTGACACCTTATCACATTACTGATTAGCATTTCTTTTGTAGCGTGGATTCTGTATGATAAGATTTTCTTTCTATTTCTGTTATATAAACAGGAAAAAATCTGCAACAACCATGTTTACATTTATAAGACAAGACCCTTGCGTCCTTAGATTTGAGTGTATATGTTTTTAGCCCTGAGTTTCTCAACTGCAATTTCCTAAACCCCATAGAAAAAAGAATTTGTCTTCTCCAGTGTTACAGAATAGTCATTGTGGAGTTAGGGAAGTCTGTGTATCTTGTCACCTGCCTCTGTAGTCAGGGATGGAGCTTAGGAAACCCTCTCCCTCCCGCTCCTGTTTTGGTCGATGCTAAAGAGAGACATGGCACCTTGGTTCGGCCTCCAGACCCGTGAAAGCCTTCTTCTCTCCAGGTATTTCCCAGCAGAAGCAACAGCCGAGATGCTGGAGGAGTGGCGGCCTTTACTGTGCCCGTTCGATGTCACCATGCAGAAGGCCATCACTTATTTCGAAATATTTCTTCCTACCTCCCTTCCTCCACACCTCCATAATAAAGGTTTTAAGTAAGTATCTTGCTAAATTCTACAATGTGGTAGGAAGTATAAATAGGCAAGCTAACAAGTAATGCAAAAAATGTTCAAGAAAATACAAACTCGGCTATTAATTTTACTACATTTGAAGTATGCTTGAAGTCTGGTGAAGGTTGAAATGATACAGGATTGTACGTAAAGAGACAGGAATACTTGTGTGTGGAGCCTCAGAAGATGAGGGACTTAAGAAACTGGGGGGCAAACAATAAGTAGAGAAATGTTCAGTTATATCAAATTTAGAGAGAAAAGTGTTTCCTAGAACTTGGTTTTAATTTACATTCTGTGTGCTTGGGTCTTTTGAAAATACCCCAGCCTGTTGCCCCCTTTAACTAGGATAGTCTTTGCCCCAGTTTCAAGAAGTGCTTTCCTCTAGCACTTCAGGAATATAAGAAATCATACAAAATACCTTGACTGTATTTTTTTTACAGCCGAGAGTCTGAAAGGACAATAATGATTTCCACGGTGTTGTATGCATTTTGCTTGGCCCATTTCGTTCACATTTCCACTGAGATGTCAAATCAGAAAAAATGGTATATAGCTGTGTATTTGTAAAATTGTAATTAAAAGATGCTGAATGTTTCTATTTGACATTGGTAAAGATTGACTAATGATACTCAAATTTCTTTTGTTTCTGATTTTCTTTTGTTTACTTAAGTTGAAGTTCTTCCCCTCCCCTCACCCCCTATCTGCTCCATCCCCCATAATAGCACTTAGCACTCTGGCTTATTTCTGTTGAACTGTTTACTATGATGCTGATTAACAGTATAATATATTTACTATTTATTAATTGGCTTGTTAAAGAAAAGGAAGTACAGACAGCTGCACAAGCAGGTAGTAACAAGAAACTGCTAAGGAGAAGGAGAGAGAGTGAAAGAAGCTTGCGCGCAGTCCCTGGGTAGGAGTGGCAGTAAGTGTGTGAGGAGACAAGCACACGTGGGAGGAGATTTCTCTCCAGCAGGAGTGCAAGGACATACGCAGACAGAAGAGTTCTTTCTTCTGTGTTTGTAACTTGCAGCATTGTTTTTTCTAGGTTGCATAGTTCTCAGTAAGTGTAACAGATTTTTAAAAATAGAAAGGATCCCTGGCTTTGATCACTTGCTGTTCCTAACGCCTGTTTCCTTCTGCAGACTTTGGTTTGATGAACTCATGGGCCTGTGGGTCTCCGTGCAGAATCTCCCGCAGTGGGAGGGGGTGAGTAGCCACGCTTTGCCCTTGTTGGTTTGGAAATAGATATTGGCACATCATTTTTATTTCTCAGAAATGGCTATAACGTGGTGTTACCATCTTTTTGTTGTTGATTTTTAGTTGCTTTATTCTAACAGAAGTAGGCATTTATTTTGGTTTGATCAGTGACTGGTAGCATCCGTATGTATTTGTGAAATGCATGAAATGTAAAGGTCCTGTTTCTCTTTTATCTCCATCAACTGGTGCTGGAAGCAAGGTGCATGCTTTCTACATGCTGATTTGGTTAAAATCTCTTCTTCTGTTTGCATTGTGGATCTCTGTTGTTTTCCTTATTAAAAATGTTATTAAAAATCAGCCGCAGTTGATTTTAAGTAGGTGGAAAAAAACAGCTTAAATTGGGTTTTTTTTTAAGTGCTCGAGCGGGCCCAGTAACGTCTCCATTGGAGACTTTGTTGATACTGTGTCTGGCATATCGAATACTCTCGGTAGCTTGCCGGGCTCTCCGAGAGGGGCGGAGGAATCGAACTCGGGTCGGCCATGTTGGCTGCGTGCAAGGCAGACGCCCTACCCGCTGTGCTATCGCTCCAGCCCAATTTAATTAATTTGGTTTTTTAAGTGAGTAATATTAAATTGTGTTAATGATTTGTGAAAATAAATGAAAAAGTTTAGAACATGGTACTTAACAACAACAAATATATATATTTCTTTGTTTACTTTCAGCAACTAGTAAATCTCTTTGCTCGTTTGGCTACAGATAATATAGGGTACATTGACTGGGATCCGTATGTACCAAAGGTAAATAAGAACATTTGAACATACATGTAACTGCATTGGTGTTGGTTTTGGTTTGTTTTTTGGGGGGCACGCCGGGTGATGCTCCAGGCTTACTCCTGGTTCTGGACTCAGGGATCACCCCTGATGGTGCTAGGGGGTGGGGGTGGGGTGACTATACAGGATGCTGGGGCTTGAGTCCCTGTTGGCCACTTGCAAGGCAAGCCTTCTACGTGCTGTACTATTACTCTGTCCTAAACTGTGTAATTTTGATTAAGACTTGATCTGATGAGAAGATACTCAATAACACTATCAATTATTTAAAGAGTTGATGCCTATATGTAAATGTTCATACTCAATTCCTTTTTTTCCCTATAAGATATTTACAAGAATTCTGAGAAGCTTGAACCTCCCAGTGGGAAGCAGTCAAGTGTTAGTTCCAAGATTTTTAACAAATGCCTATGATATAGGACATGCTGTAATATGGATCACCGCCATGATGGTTTGTAACACTATAGTTCAGTGCTGCATAGATTCACATCTGTTTTTGTGTTAATTGTCCAGAAATCCTGTCTGACGATGCAGGTGCATATTGACCCTGTTGATCACATTATTTGGGGGTATTTCCGATACATTAAGTTTATCAGAATGTAGGCATAATGTCGCATTTATAAATTTTCTTAATTCAGACCTTAATAATCAAGTCAAAAGAGTTTTGAGAGCTTTAAAATGTCTGTTAGAGTTCTATAGATGAACACTCAGATTCAGAAAGGAAAAAACCCAAAATTTCCTAAAATCGAATTGAAAATGTTAAAGGTAGGATTAGAACCTAGGCTTCAGCATATGCTCCATTTTTATGCATTCACTTTTAATATTCATATAAAAATTTAAACACATAGTTTATTTTTCTATTCTTGTGACAATGGGAATTGAACCCAGGGCACACCCAGGCTGGTGGTCTTTTACCTCTTTCCTGGCCCATAGCGTGTGAATTCCTTTGAAACATTTAGAAATAGCTATAAAATATTTTAATGTGTTTATATAAATCTCACCTTTTTATTTTGTACCATCAGAATTTTTAAAGAATGACCTTTGGAATTCTTGGGGTCAGAGAGATAGTACAAGAAGGAAAGCACATGCGTTGCATGAGGCGAGTCCTGGTTTGATCCTGGCCCAGGAGGGTGTCCTGTGATGCACCAGATGTGCCCCCCCCCAAAAAAAAGCAAGAATAGAAACAAAACCTTGAATTCATAAGGAATTTTTTTTTTAATGTCTGATGTTGTCAATTTAGTGACAAGCTCTGCAGAGATTTTTCTTTTAAAAAGTACACTGTTATCCTAAATTTTGAGATACTTTTCCAGTTTTCTGATCTGGTTTAATAAACATCCCAGATCCTCCTTCCCTTTTATTTCTTTTTCTTTCCCTCACCCCCCTTTTTCTTTTTTGTGCTAAAGATCATACCAGAGCCTCATAGAGGTTAGAAGAATGAGTAGAATATAGGTGAGTAGGTGAGCAGGATACAGGGGAATAGGATTAGAATCTAGGCTTCAGCATATGCTGAAGGATGAGTAGAATACCGGTTAGTGGGTGAGTAGGATACAGGGGAGTAGGATGAGTAGGCTGTGAGTGAGTAGGATGCATAGGACACAAGGAGAGTAGGATGACTAGGATATAGGGGAGTAGAATGAGTAGGACGACTTTCTCTCTGGCTCCAGCTGCAGCCCCAGTTGCTGTTTTTGTTGGCTGGTTTGATACTTGTGCCACACTCAGCCATGCTCAGAGGCTGCTCCTTCCACTGCTCAGGGGCCACCCCTGAGGTTGTTCAGTGGGAGAAGCTTGTGGGACTGGGGTGTGTGTTCAGCCCATGAGCTCACTCTAAATGAGTGACTTTTTAATCGATGAATAAGAAGTTGTCTGGGAAGTTGTTTTGACTCTTGTCTAGAGCAAGAGTCTGTCCCCGCTTCTCAGCAAAATGGACCAGGGACGCCAGAGTCGTATTTTTAGTACCCTTGAGTTAGTGACCTTAAATTTTACAGTGGATTTATTTAGGTTTAGGGAAAGCAGGTAAAAACTGAGTTTTTAGGGTAGTTTTATAGTAAAATATGACTACTGACACTTTTGCTCTTTTATCTGAACAGGGTGGACCAAGTAAGCTGGTACAGAAACACTTAACTGGTTTGTTTAACAGTATCACATCTTTTTATCATCCTTCAAATAATGGGCGTTGGCTGGTAAATATGTTCATTTTTCATTCTAGGGTTTAGAAGTTTTTAAGATGCAGTCATACTCAAGTATTGCCTATTGGGAAAACTAATACACTTTCTTTCATATAAATTATATTTAAGTGAGTTAAGTTCAAATAAAGTTACTGTATTTATAAACCATGTGCAAATAAGTTAAAATATTTGCCACATGGGAAACTGATGATAAATGTATGTTCTGGTAACAAAATGATGGCCAAAATACCATAAAAACATGGAATTACCTCTCTAGTTTTGTGACTTTTATATAGATATAGATTGTGTGTGTGTGTGTGTGTGTGTGTGTGTGTGTTTCACACAATGGAAGATTAGTGCTAGAAATGAAAATAAGTTTTAAGTAAATTTCAGTTTTGTTAAGTAATTGGTAATGGCATAGTATCTAGCTACACTGTGCAGATATAGTGTAAGAATTGTTATTTAAAAAATCTGTTTGATGTATATAGAGAAACCATGAATATATCTGTGGAAAATAGAGCATACTCTAGACTTTGTGCTTCTGTGTCCCCAGAACAAGTTAATGAAACTCCTCCAGCGGCTGCCAAACAGCGTAGTTCGAAGATTGCATCGCGAGCGGTACAAGAAGCCCTCATGGCTGACTCCTGTCCCTGACAGCCACAAGCTCACCGACCAGGACGTCACCGACTTTGTACAGTGCATCATTCAACCCGTCCTCCTGGCAATGTTCAGCAAAACTGGTAGTTTAGAAGCAGCCCAGGCTCTGCAGAATCTTGCACTCATGAGGCCTGAGTTAGTAATACCTCCTGTTCTGGAAAGGCAAGTGTGGCTCTCAGTGTTCCCCCAAACCTCAGCAGCAGCCTTGCCCTGCTTCTTCCTCCTGCTGTGCTGACTCTTCTTTCTTTATTGGTTCTGAATTGTTCTTGATCAAAAGGGTGTTGATCGTTCTTCTCAGAGAAGTAATATACATTTAGCCTATATCTGGTAACTTGATAAAGACTATCAGGGAGAAAAGATAATTGGGACAGAGTAAGTGCTGGGGGTTATTTGCACATTTTGCTACTCATATCTTTGGCTCTTAAACATTTTTTCATCAGGTGAGTGTCAGAACACAGCCATAGACGGGGTTGTGGATATTTGTTGTTTCTTAGAATGAAGAGTAGGGCAATTTCTTGTTTTTTATTATTTTTGCCTGCTCTATAAACGTAACTATTATTTTCACATACAGTATAGTCTTTATTGCTTTCCTCTTTGTTGGGGTGGGTCTGCGAACCGCACTGAGGTCTCCTGGCGCGAGGCTTGTGAGGTATACACATATATGTCTGAGGTATACACACAGCCCAAAAAATGTCGTGCAGTTCCCTACTTGCTGGCCCAGTGTGCACCCTTAGGTCATTGTAGCTCTGTGCTTTTCCTTCGCTCTTGCCTTAATTTGAGCCTTAAATTCTTTAAGAGCATTTGTCAGTATTAGGCATTGCTTTGTAGAAATCAGGAGGAAATTGATTTGTCTAAGAACTCAAGATTGTCTGAGGACCTTGGTGGCAGAATGCAGTTTCTTTTAATTTGTTGAAAAGGGAATAATGGGTCACATTTCCTTACGCCATAGGCGCCTCGATCCAATTGGGACTTCAGTATATGTCAGTTTGGTTGGTTCTGCTCTCTGATGATCTCAGTGCTGTGCCTGGCCTATACCTTATTTTCTCAACCTGCAGTTCTTGGGAGCCTGCCTTGGGCCCAGTGTTGCCCCCTCCGCCCCCCAGAGCTCCCCCGGGGCAGCGGGACGGGGGGGGGGGGGCGGGGGGGGTGACCAGTGCCTGCCTGCGGTGCATGGGCATGGGCATCAGTGGGCAGCTGCTCGCATAAATTTGTTAAAATTTGGGGACATTTTCATGTTTTTTTTTTTTTACTTCTCCCCTTTCAGTTTTCCCCCAGCTGTTTAGTGAGATAATATTGAACAGGAGGAACAGAATTTATAAATAAAAATGTCCTTTATGTTTTTCTGTAGTTCTCAATTCATGTAATATTAGTATCTTGAATAATATGCTTATTGATAAAATTGACAATAGAATGATATTTGGGGGGATTCTAAGGGGGTTTTTTTGTTTGTTTGCTTGTTTATTTTTTGATTATTTAGAAGTGACAGGATTGCTCCTGGAGGAGAAATATTCTTGTTTTCATAAAATCAAAGTTATTTTACAAACGAGAGTTTGGGGACATTTAGTTTTGCATTTTCTGAAAAGGGATAAAAACTATTTCTAATGGAGTTTGGTGGTGCTGAATTGTGGCAGGGAGAGCCCGGGGCCTCACACATGCCCGGATCCCTCAGCCCCGTCATGACAACACGTCTTCATCTTTGGAAGTGTGCATTGGTCTAGGTGTTTGGGTTTTCTCCCTTTTGCTTATTGTTTCCCTTTTCTCCAGAGGAAGAATATAAAATACATTTTCTGTGTAGGTGAATATTAGATATGGCTCTGTGAATAATACCTTCTGTATAGAATCTTAAGGGCAGTGAGTGAATGTTGTCTCTCAAACACTGTGATGAAAGACTGGGTGTGTCTTGATCCCCCTCTCTCTGCTCTGGCACCAGCATATTCTCATGTTCTGATAGCTGATTTTCAGCTTCAAAATACCTGGCTTCAAAGTTATAAAATAGAGGGGTAATTTTAGCATTCTGCTAAGAACCTTTTCGAGAAAGGGGGAAAAACGAAGGTTAGTTTAGACTTTTAGGTCCAGATTTCTAGTATTTGCTGACCATCAGGTTACATGGAAACTTGTTGGAATGTGAATTGAGAAGGCAGAAATAAGGCAGAATCTACCAATTTGTGCTCTTTTTCACTGTGGAATTTCTGTGGAGTAATGTGTTGAGGAGGCAGAAGTTTAGGGGAAATCTTATATTACCTGTGCTTTTCTTCTCTCTTTTGTGATTTCCTACAACTTTTGAGTGCAAATTTTCACCCAAAGATTTTGCTTCCTACAAGCTTAGGAATCAAAATGCAGCCACAAATTTAATATATCTGATAGCATTTGTAGAGTTACCTGTGATGGATGTTCTTGGATGTTCTCTTTTCTCATGGCAGGACGTACCCCGCGCTGGAGACTCTGACGGAGCCCCACCAGCTCACGGCGACACTGAGCTGTGTGATCGGGGTGGCCCGCAGCCTGGTGTCGGGGGGGAAGTGGTTCCCCGAGGGGCCCACGCACATGCTGCCACTCCTGATGAGGGCGCTGCCGGGGGTGGACCCCAATGACTTCAGCAAATGCATGGTGAGCGACAGAGCCGTCTGTCTGGCATTTAAGTTTCCTGAGTCTTCGATGCACATTCTATTCATTTGTACTTAAATGGTCTTGGGAATGCAGATCAGTGTACACTTTGCTAATAGCAACAGAATTTTCTTGAGTAATGCCCAAGTGTACACATATCTGAGACCTGTTCCTTTTTCTCCACAGCGTGTGTCTTCACATGTATTTGCCTTATCTTGTGTAATTTATGTTTTAATAATCATGGCTTGGCTTGGTTTTTTACTGCTGCGTATCATTCATCTGGTGACAGGCAGAGACTCTGGGTGCCTCAGGGGCCTGCCCTGGGCCTCCTGTTTCGGGGAAAGCTTGTGCTCCCCATCGAGTGCCCTCCCTGAGCGTGACATTTGAAACTTCATTGTGTTTGCTGCCTGTTTCTGTTAGATTTGGGGTGGGGGAGGGAGGAATATAATTGTTTGCATGTTCCTTCATGTACACTGGTGATGAGGGGTATTAGAAAAGTTACTAACTGTAGAATACAGCTTTGACACACACTCAGACACACACTCAGAATACAGATACAGCTTTGACACACACTCGCACACACACGTGCGCGCTTTTGCTTTAGTTTCCTCCCCCCACCGCCCTCCAGTGCAGGGGTTCAAACCTAGGGCGTCACACGTGTGTGGCCATGGTGTCCACAGCTGCGTTCCTGTCCAGGGCAGAGCATTTCTCTTAGCCCTTCAGTAATGTCACCTTTTCAAGAAGGAGCAAAGAAACTTCTCACTGTAGCACTGTTCACCTGTTGTTCATCAACTTGCTCAAGCTCGGGCACCAGTAACATCTCCGTTGTGAGACTTGTTATTGTTTTTGGCATATCATATGCATCATGGATAGCTTGCCAGGCTTTGCTGTGTGGGCAAGATACTCTTGGTAGCTTGCTGGGCTCTCTGAGAGGGGTGGAGGAATTGAACCCAGGTCGGCCACATGCAAGGCAAATGCCGTACCCGCTATGCTATTGCTCTGGCCCAAAGGAACTTCTCATTGACAAAAATTTGAAGATCTTGAGACTTAAACAATATGTAAGTGAATATAAGTTCGTCTTGTTTACTAAGTGTGAGGAACCTTAAAATGTTGATTGAAAAAAATATTTTTTCTGTTTTGACTTTGGGGCCACCCCAGGCAGTGCTTTGGGGCTTACTCCCTCTCTCCTTTCCTACCACCCATCACTTTTTTCTTTTTTTGGTTTTTGCATCATACCCAGCGATGCACAGGGGCCACTCCTGGCTCGTGCACTCAGGAATCACTCTTGGTGGTGCCCAGGGGACCGTATGGGATGCTGGGAACCGAACCCAGGTTGGCCGCGTGCAAGGCAAATGCTCTACCCACTGTGCTATTGCTCCAGCCCCTGCCCTTCACGTTTTTCTTTCTTTTTTTTTCCCCTTAAATTTTATTTTATTTATTTTAAGTTTTTGGTTACACTGGGTGATCCTCAGGAGTCACTCCTGGCTCAGAATTTACTCAGAATTTACTCCTGGTGGTGCATGAGGTCAGGGGTGTGTGTAGACCATATGGGATGCCAGGGATTTTCTTATTCTTTTGGGGTCATACCTGGCGATGCTCAGGGGTTACTCCTGGCTCTGCACTCAGGATTACTCCTCAGGGACAGTGCTCGGGGACCATATGGAATGCTGGGGATCGAACCCAGGTTGGCTGTGTGCAAGGCAAATGCCCTACCTATCACTCCAGCCCTTCACGTTTTTCTTGCATTTGCATGCAGCCAACATGGCTGACCCGAGTTTGATTCCTCCGCCCCTCTCGGAGAGCCCGGCAAGCTACCGAGAGTATCTCGCCCGCACAGCAGAGTCTGGCAAGCTCCCCGTGACGTATTCGATATGCCAAACTCAGTAACAACAAAGTCTCCAATGGAGACGTTACTGGGCCCGCTCGAGCAAATCGATGATCAACGGGAGGGCCTTCTTTAAATTTTACCAGCACAGAGAATTGTACCAGCCAGAAGCCCAGAATCTCTGAGATGTGCCAGTGTGCCAGTGACAATGGGAGTCGGGGTCCTGGGCGTTGTCTCTGTCAGACACAGTACTCAGCTCTGTCTTCTCAGAGGACTGCACTGCTGTGAGGGTGTGGCTGTCCAACTGCAGCCTGCTGACTCCGACAGTTCGGGCCCATGACTAGTTGCTCTTGTCCAACGGGGGAGACAGTCATTCCTGCTAAGTGAGTGACGGGTTTGAGGCCACACCCGACAGTGCTCAGGAATCAGTCCTCATGGGGCTGGGCTGGGGGTAGGGGATGGCACCCTTCGGGATGTCAGAGCTGGAATCCCAGTTCGCCATGTGCGAGGCAAACACCCTGCCTGCTCTCCTGCTGCTCCAGTGCCCGGAAAATATTCATTTGTAACTGAAGACTTCCTAGATGGTTGTGGAATTTCCCCCAGGATGTGTATCTTTAATTACTTTATTGTAACCCCGGGTGTACTTGTACTTTTGAACCAGAAATCTAATGTTTGGATATTTTGTTTTTTCCCATAGATCACATTCCAGTTTATAGCAACATTTTCCACTCTGGTGCCTTTAGTAGATTGCTCATCTGTACTGCAAGAGAGAAATGATCTCACAGAAGTAAGGGTATATTCTGGCTCTACAGGGATTAGTTAATGGATTTCTAGTTCTTGTCCTCTGTCTAATCCCCGGCAGTGATGAAGTAGCTTTGCATGCTATGAAAAGGCCATTTGTGGGGGGGAACAGATGACATCCAGCAGTGTATTTCAATTTTTTGTCACTTTTTGGTGATTACTTAAGTAAAGGTGATGGGTGGTGGTTTGTTTTTTCATCTTGGGTTAGACATAAATCTGTTGATGAGGTGGGTATCTAGTGAAGAGAAATTTTATTCATCATAGATTGGTACTTTGAGGATTCTTGCTCTGTTTTAGGGCCACCAGGAGATGGGGTTGGTATAGGGCAAGGGTTTCACAGGGCTAACTCCTGCCTCTGCTCAGGGATCAGTCCTGGCAGGCCTGTGGGGACCATGGGAGGGGTGGCAGGGATTGAAGCCAGTTGACTCTACCCTAGCTGCTGTACTATCTCCAGCCCACCTTCAGGACACTTATTTGCTAGGGGCATATTACTACTGAGCTCTTGTCATTTGGCTGTTTAGTAGTGAAGGATTCTTCACATCTTATACCAGCAGTTTGAAAGCTAATTGATAATAAAAAGGGTTCCTGTTTTTTTCCTTTAGAAACTTTGTTAATTACCTTCTCATTTGGGTTTCTAGAAGGAGGTTGCTTAAAAATCTATAATATGATCATGATGGAGCTCTTAATGATACTTAATGGTGTTATAGATCTAACACTATTTCATACGTCACCAGGTTTTGTTTAGAAAAAAGAATTAAGTGCTATTTTAAATTTCCCTTCATGTGAATTGTTACAGGTGGAGCGAGAACTTTGTTCAGCCACAGCTGAATTTGAAGATTTTGTCTTACAGTTTATGGACAGGTAAGTGTGTACTTCACACCTGCCCTTTCTCTGACATTGCCAGTAATGACTGTCCTGTTTGGTTTCATTTTCCTTATAATCTGTATTTTATTACTCCCCAAGAATGATGCTCTATAGTGGGAAATGGACAGTCTGTCAGCTGCTTATTTATTAAGTGGCTCGAGTTGAGTGGTCGTGATAATAGTGATGACCTAATCTTCAAAACTGTTCATCTAGGTTTCAGCTGCTAAAATTGTACCTTTTTTTGAATTATTTAGATGCTTTGGACTTATAGAAAGTAGCACATTGGAGCAAACAAGAGAAGAGACAGAAACGGAGAAAATGACTCACCTGGAGAGTTTGGTCGAGTTAGGTCTGTCTTCCACGTTTAGTACAATCCTCACACAATGTTCCAAAGAAATATTTATGGTAAGAGTGTATTGTTGCAGAAATTATAAACTTTTATTTGTGAAGCTTTACGGTCGGACTTTGATGACTCAGCGTGGGGGGCTTCTCCTTCCTTTCCTTCCTGGGATGGGGCAGAGGCACACAGTCTTCAGGATTCACGAACCGCATATGTCAGATTCCCACCACAGGCCTCAGCAATTGAGTGCAGATGTGTAGAAGTGAGAAACATCTTTTTCCTTGTTTCTCGCAGAGGTCGGACCCGTGTTCTGCCTGGTAGCTCTCGTGCTATAGAAACTCTCCTGTGAAAACTGTGCATTTTCATGGTTTTGGGCTCTTCTGTTGGTGATTTTATTTCGTTTTTCCAATTTTTAATCTATTTTCCCTTTCCCTCACGATGAATGTTGTGAGCAGGGGTCCAAGTGGGTGATAGTGAGCCCACCCATGGCATCCTCACATTCGTTGCAGTTTGCTGAAGCTCCCGAGGTGCAGAGTCCCTGGCCCCAGAGCCTGGTGCCGAGAGTCTCACCTGGACCTACTTCCGGGAGGCAGGACTTGGCCCCGAGCCATGTGGGGAGCCTGGCCGTGCCTACGGAGAGCACCAGTAGGGATGCCTGACGAGAAAAATCCCCCGTCTTAGTTCCCTTCTTTAGGTTTCCGCTATAGGAGCTCAGCGCCTAAACTGAAACACATAAAGCGAAAGCATAAACCAGAAGCATCTCAGGATTTCATTGTTTTCCCTGAGGAATAATGCAGTTGTTCAGTATTTGCTAATTCTGTGTTCACAGCGACCTTTTAGTGGTAACTACTATAAGTAACAAAAATCCAGTGTGTGCTCAGTGTGCGTGTTGAATAGGTCAGTGGCCAGGACTTTTGGGCGAGGGCTGAATCTTGGCTTCTCATATGCAGTCCTTCAGTCCAGCCCTTGGGCAGTGAGCCTGCCCCTCAGTCATTTATTTATTTATTTATTTATTTGTAGGAGTGCTGCTATTTATTCAGCCACTGATTAGCTGATTGAATTGGGCATGAACTCCACCTTCCTTTTTTTTTTCATTTTTTATAATTTTATTTATTGAATCACCATGAGAGCAGTTACAAAGCTTTTGGGTCTAAGTCTCGGTCATACAATGAAACACTCGTACCTTCACCAGTGCCCATTCTCCACCACCAAAAACCCCAGTATATCCCCATCCCACACCCTCCCCCTACCTGTGGGGCAGATGATTTCCACATTACTCTCTCTCTACTTTACTCACATTCAATATTTTGACACCAGACCCACTATTATTATTTGAGATTTTACCCCAACACTCAGATCTGCTGAAAAGGCAACAATAGACAATTTGTGTTCAATTGCTGGTTATGAATAACGTATGATGTCGCGTGGCTGCAGTAGGGCCATGTGGTTTTGAAATTCCGAAATTTTAACACTTAAATCTGGAGGGATTTCTGCCAAAAGCCACTGGGTTTCGAGATCTGTTCCTGAGTCTCTGGGATCATGGCCGTTGAGCAGCTTGATGAGGAGCCAGAGAGGCCGTTTGTGGGTGATGACTTGGGGTCTCGTTGGGGTTGGGAGGACAGGCCCGGCTCCACCCTATCCCGTGAGGCCCAACAAGTTTCATCACTGCGGGCCCAAGCCTGACTGTCCAGTGGCCTCTGGAGAATGATGGCTACCGAGCCGCCAGAAGGAAACAGGCGGAGGGACAGTACCCTTTCCCCCCTGTGGTGGCCCGGCGACAGTAACCTACTGCGGGGTCCGAACACATTTCTGCCAAAAGCCGCCCTCAGTCATATATTTAAAATGTAATAGTCAATGTTATTTTTTTTATGCCATCATATGTTAAGAATTAAATCCTAAATATAAAATACCAAACTATGGGTTGGAAATAGTTTGAATCTCATAAAACATTCTGCATCATTTGCTTATATCTGTTAAGTTTAGTATGTCTTTCAGATCACATTATAATTCCATTTCTATTTCTTTTCCTTTTGACTGAGGTCATCACTATTTTTAATATGTTTATTTAGGATAAAAGCTGACCTTTAGAGGCACATAAAATTTTTACTAAGATGTTAACATAAATTATAATTGAGCTTTCGTTTAAACAAAATTTCTTAAGTGGAATTGCCTATATTTTTAGCAGTTCCCTTACACCTGGAGCTCATTCTTTTATGACAAATTTACTTAAAATTCTGTGACATGACCATAAAATTAGACTGCTTCAGATCTTTTAGAGCAGGTCAAGTTTTCATTTATAGTTGAGGAAGGATAAATATCTGGTACTTAAAAAGTTTCCCTTGTTGTAATGAAATTACATCTCTTCAATACCCACCCTACCCTGCCCAGCAATTATAGGGTGTTTTTTTTTTGTTTTTTTTTTTTGCTTTTTGGGTCACACCAAGCAATGCACAGAGGTTACTCCTGGTTCATGCACTCAGGAATTACTCCTGGCCGTGCTCAGGGGACCATATGGGATGCTGGGAATCAAACATGGGTCAGGCCGTGTGCAAGGCAAACGCCCTACCCACTATGCTGTCACTCCAGCCCCAACTATAGTTTTTTATGTTTAGTTTTTTTTCTAACAAAATCTTTTTTTTCTTTTATTTTTTTGGGTTGCACTGAGTGATGCTCAGAGTTTACTCCTGGCTCTGCACTCAGAAATCACTCGTGGCGAATTTGGGGGACCATATGGGGTACCAGGGTTGAATCTGGCTTGACCACATGCAAGGCAGACACCCTCCCACTGTACTATTGCTCTGGTCCCCTGTGATAATAAGATCTTATGTCTCAGATGTTTTTACTGATGTTAGTGTCTTATCTAGATATGGTGGCCCTGGAGGTGACACTATAGGAATCCCTGGGTAGGAGCATGGCTCTGCTGTGCTTCACCAGGTGAGCTCTGCCAGTGTGGTCCAGAACAAAACCCAAAAGCAAGTAGAAGAAGGAATTCTTCTAAATTCACATGCTTAAATTTTTCTATCTTTAGCCTAGTCTGTGTATCATTTTCTTTTGTCCTGTAGATGTTGCGATGCCTTTAAAGTTCTAATCAGACGTTCTTGTCCTCATGTCCCCTAACAGGTGGCCCTTCAGAAGGTCTTCAATTTCTCTGTTTCCCATATATTTGAAACCAGAGTTGCGGGGCGTATGGTGGCGGATATGTGCCGTGCGGCTGTGAAGGTACGTCTGGTTTCTTCCCACAAGTGGGTGGCGAGCAGTAAGTTCACATGCTTCTTTGAGTAGCTGCTTGTATGACACTGAACCTAGTGTGTTAGTGTATACTTTGTGACTTTTAAATGTTTTCATTTTTACAAGATATTTCTAGGGCATGAATATTTGTGTTTTCAGGGCAGGGGATATTGGGAATTTGGCTTGGGTGTGGCCTTCTGGCTGTCAACAGGATGTGATCATTGCTTTTGGCTTCCTGTTCAACACTTCCTGTCCTTTTTTTTAACTAATTAAATTTAATGTGGATAGGGGCCAGAGTGATAGTACAGCGGGTTGAGTGTTTGCCTTGTACGCGGCCCACCCAGGTTCAATTCCCTGCATCCCATATGGTCCCCAAGCTCCGCCAGGAGTAATTCCTGAGTGCAGAGTCAGGAGTAACCCCTAGCATCGCTGGGTGTGGCCCAAAATAAAGCTAATAATAATAATAATGTGGATAATTCATTAAAGAAATTTGTATTGGGTTTTCTTTTTTAATCTCCTGTACAATCTAACTCTGGCCATCAAATATATTTGCTGAAGTGTGAACTTCTCTTCCTAACTGCAGTGTTGGGTGATGGCCAAGCACATAGAGGATTGCCTGACCCCAGCTGTTTAGTTTTTTTGGCCCCGAGCACTGCTGTGTGGAGCCCCCATGTTAGAACAAAAAGAAGAGAAATACGAAGGGACAGGAGATAACTTCAAGACCAAGACCGCTAGAGGCCTGGCTTCAGTTCCTAATGCCACACTGTGCCCTGGAGCTGGGAGTAACCCTGAGCACTGCTGGGTGTAGCCCCAAATGCATACAAGTAGAGCTAAACCTGAACAGTGTTGGAAATTAGTGTTGTCGTAACAAAAATAATGTTGAAATTATTTATATAAACATGTTTTCAGTGCTGCCCAGAGGAATCCTTGAAGCTCTTTGTTCCCCAGTGCTGCAGTGTTATAACTCAGCTTACAATGAGTAAGTCATCACATTATTATTCTTTCTTAGTTTCTAGAACTCTGTTGGTGAAAACACACTCTTTGAGCTCTGCAGCACTTTGATTTTGTTGTTTTGAGGGAAGTTATTCAAAATGTAAGCCATCATTCAGGCTCATCGTTGCCTATAAAAAAAATAATTTTGTTGATACTTTTTGCGTAATGAACCGTACAAAGGTTGCCATGAAAAATGATTTAGTTTGTAAGATGTGGAGGGGCTGAAGACCAGCCTGATTGATGGGTTTATTTTCTTGAGAATCGAATGTCCACCTTCTCTGGCATGCTCAGCTTCCTGAAGGGTAACTATAAAGCCTCTCTAGAAGGAACTCTGGAATGTAAGCATTGTCAATGATGTGTTTCGTTGGATACATAGGTTTTTTACCCTGATACTATTTTGCCATTTTTAGATGATGATGTATTAAATGAAGAAGAGTTAGATAAGGAGTTACTATGGAATCTTCAACTTTTATCTGAGGTATTGTAAATCTTCAGAATAAGAAAATATTACTGTGAAAATGTAAACCTGCTTTTTGGTTGATTTTATCCTTTTTCTGAAAAAATTCATGTGAAAAATTATAAATTCAAAAAATTTCTCAATATGACTATAGAAAACCAGTAACCTTTCTCTTATTATTAAAAGGATTCTTGAAAAGTCCATGTTCAACATTTTTCTTGACTCTTTTACTGATCAGTATGGGTAACTTGTTGATTAAGCACTTTATCAGGTTTGCCAGTTCCTTTTTCTCAGCTCCATTCTAAATTTAGCCTCCAAACAAACTTCAGTTTTCTTTATGGGATAGTTTAAGAACCAAAGAGCAAGAAAATCCAATTTTGTTGGAAAGAATGCAACTGTGAAAGATGAGAATCTAAATTCAGAAAATATGTGTTTTGATTTTAAAAATAAATGAATGGTTAGGCCACAGTCGGAATGCACAAGGCTAAGACACCAAGCATTTCCCAGGAGACCTGGTGAGAACCGTGTCTCAGAGCTACACTGGCCTTGGTGTGCCAGGCACCGGGTTTGACCCCTGGCCTGGGGGTGGGGTGGGGGTGCAGGCGGGTAAGGGGATACTCCACTTCAGGCAGTGGTAGCGACAAAACATGGATGTTTAGGAATTTTTACGATCACCTGGTTCTTGATCTTTGATACTGTCCCGAACGGTTCTTTTCTCTCTGTTCAGATTAGCCGAGTGGACGGGAAGAAACTCCTGCTGTATAAGGAGCAGCTGGTGAGGATCCTGCAGCGGACGCTGCACCTGACCTGCAAGCAGGGCTACACGCTCTCCTGCAACCTGCTGCACCACCTGCTGCGCTCCACCACGCTCATATACCCCACTGAGTACTGCAGCGTGCCCGGCGGCTTCGACCGGCCTCCGTCCGAGTACTTCCCCATCAAGGTGCGGGCCCCTCGCCCGCCCGGCTGTCACTCTGTGTGCACAGAGAAATAGCTCTTCCGGTAGCATCTCAGCTTGGCAGGTGCCGGCAGCCGGGCCGTTGCCGTGTCCCTGCTAGCACTCAGCCTGATGTGGCCTCCGACCCCTCCACGCGCACTTTGGCCTCACAGTCGCCTCCTGTTTGCGCTCTCTTCGGGACGGGGACGAGCATTTCTTTGCTTGGTTTATGATTATGCCTGTGAGCAGCCAGCGTGGGTGCTCCCCTCTTTACGCTGTCCTGTGCTCCATCCAGCTCTTTGCTTGGTACTGTTGGGGAGGCTGTTTGTCCTCAGAGCCCTGGTGCCACGCCCAGACCCTCAGGCCCAATGCAGAACCTGCTGGGTGACCCCGGGCCCTGGGTGCCAGCGTTTCTGCCCTTCCAGCCTGGCCCCGCGGAGAGAGTGATCAGGGATGGTATGGGGTGATGGGAGGTCTCCTGGGGTGAATTCTTTGCTACTTTAGATCTGGATGATTTACACAGGCTTTTTTTTAAACCTTTAAGTTTTGTGTATCTGGGCTAGAGTGATAGGACAGTGGGTGGGGCATTTGCCTTGCCAACCCGGGTTCGATTCCCAGCATCCCATATGGTTTCCTGAGCACCGCCAGAAGTAATTCCTGAGTGCAGAGCCAGGAGTAACCTCTGTGCATCGCCAGGTGTGACCCAAAGTAATAATGATAATAATAATAATAATAATAATAATAAGAAGAAGAAGAAGAAGAAGAAGAAGAAGAATCTTTTGTGTCTCGGTGCCAGAGTGATACAGTGGCTAGGGTGCTGGCCTTGCTCGCAGCCGACCCCAGATTCCATCCCCAGCATCTCATATGGTCCCCTGAGCACATGTACCAACAATAAATAAAATGTGTGTCTCTGGGAGCTAGCAGGATAGGACAGTGGGTAGGTAGGGCGCGTCCCTTGCATGCAGCCTCCCGGGTTCAATCTCCAGAACCCCATGGGAAGTGACCCCTGAATGCAGAGTCAGGAGTAAGCCCTGAGCACAACAGGTGTGACTCCCAAACCAATAAATAAGTGAACAGATTTTTTCTGTCAAAGAACAAAATTTGCTTTAAAAAGAAATGGTCTTTTCTAGGACTGGGGTAAGCCTGGAGACCTGTGGAACCTAGGGATCCAGTGGCATGTCCCTTCTGCTGAGGAAGTCGCCTTTGCCTTCTATCTGCTGGACTCTTTTCTTCAGCCTGAGCTTATTAAACTCCAGCGTTGTGGAGAAGGAGAACTGGAAATGTCTCGGTTAGTTTCTGTATGTATGCACTTACTGATAAATGGTTGCTCACTTAAAAACTGGTTGCCTTTTCTGTGTGTTATTTCTGATCTGTACATTTCACTGTTTTGAGTGTCCTATGGGTAATCAGTTATAAAGTAGAACAAAAGTTTGGTCACTGTGTTGAACCATTTTAGAAAAGTTTTTTTTTTTTTTCTGGTTTGATTTTAGTGTCCTAGCAATTTTTTCTTATGTATCTATAGGTTTTTGTCTCTTTGAAAAGAAATACCTTTTGTCTAGACTCAGCTTAGATTTTATTGGACTGTTTTTTTCCGGTAATTCATATTATTGACATTAGTATTACATAAATACCTTTATGTGATTTCTTTTCCCTTTCCCTGGAGACTCTTACAGGAAGCACTTGAGACTGTTAGATTTTTGTAGTTTAAAATAATCAAACCTAAAGTTGAACGTTCTTAAAGTAATAATGCAAAAAGTATGTGCCAAATATCAGTAAAAAAAATTTGTGTGTGCCATACCCGGCAATGCTCAGGGCTTACTCCTGTCTCTACTCTCAGGAATTACTCCTGACAGTGCTCACAGGACCATATAGGATGCTGGGGATTAAACCCTGGTTGACCTTAGGCAAGACAGGCTCCCTATGCGCTGTTTTGTCACTCCAGTTCCTACATTTTACTAAGAAAATTCAGTGGTTTAGCAGCCATAGAGGTAACAGATTGATTTAGGTTGCTTTCTGGAATGTAAAGTTAGTTTTTAAAGATGAAAGGTTAAGGCACTGGCCTCTGGGTGGCTGTGATGGCCACGGCCTGATTTAGATCCCTGAGCACTGCCAGGCTCTCCCTGAGTGCAGGCCCAGGAGTAATCTCAGACCACAGCAGTGGGCCTGCAGTGAGACAGGGAGACCAGTCGCTTCCCAAAGGGAATCTGATATTACATCGGATTATGTCACACCATTGAAATCAGCAGGTCTGTTCAGTGTATGTGTTTGGCTGCTTTGCCCATCAGGGAGCTCACATGAAGATACTTGGCATATCTCTGTCTCAGTTTTGTGTGTCCCAACTTGGCGCTGTTTCTGGCTCTCTAACAGGGCTTTTTGTTGAGTAGGAGTTTGTACTGTTCTAAAATATGAAACACTTTTTCTTTTTTAGAGATGATGTTCTACAGAGTCTGACTATAGTACACAACTGTTTAATCGGCTCGGGAAACCTCCTACCTCCGTTGAAAGGAGAGGCAGTTGCTAACTTGTAAGTAAAAAGAACTACTTTACATTATTTTGCTGTTTTGCCATTTAAGTCTCACAGAATGATTCACTAATTTTGTTACTGGTGTTTTTTTCTGCATCATTTTATAAAAAGCCTGAGCTACAACTTAGCATTTTCAGGTTTTTATATGGTACGAAGAAAAAGGTGCCTTCTCTGCTAATCAGTTTTGAAATAACTTGGAGTCAATAAGTTCATGTGTTATTTTATACTGAGTTAATTATGATGAATGATCTTACTGAAAATATATTTTTGGGTCTGCAGTCAGTGTTGATTGAGGACTTTATAACAGAAAAGTATTTTATTTTTAAAATAAAAATTTGTTCATTGCAATTTTGTACTTTTTAATCATCAGACGGTTTTCGTGATTTTGAGTGCTTTTCCGCACTTTGTTACTTTTGATGAATTTAAAATTTTTTTTATTCTATCTGTGGTGTAGCAATTTGAAGAAAAAAATTAATTTTAATTACTTCAGTGGCATATCGTTTTAGCTCAGCTATTAGATAGTGGCTAGTTTTCAGTGATCATCTGAGATCATTTCTCTCACCTGAACAGCTTAATAAAAATCACATAAAAATGAAAAATTACCTTCTTTAAAACACACACACACACACACACACACACACACATACACACACACAGGGGGTGAGGGGAGAATTTCTTATTTGTTGATTTTGCAGCAGAAATCTTTAAAGGAGTGATTTTTTTAATGTGGCTTGCTTATTTTCCCCCTATTTTATATGAACATCGCTTGTAGTTCATACCTTTTCATAACTTTCACATATTTTACTCTAATAGCTGTTTCTAGACATCAAATTTTAGAATTCTTAAAGAGGAAGACCCGTTTAGCAAAGGAGATTTATTTAAGTTTGCCTAAGTATTTTTTTTTTTTTAAGAACCTTTTCCATTGCATTTTACGGTTTGATCTAAGAGCAGATTTCACTTTTGTTCAAGATGAATTTTAAACAGTATTAAAAGTGAGAAAGCTAAAGAAATGATTTTGAGTTTTCTAATGACCTTTATAGTAAGAACTTGTTATGGCATGCTAAAAATTACTCATACACAGCAGATTTATTAAATCAGTACGTGTAGTTCTGCCAGGAAATGTTGATGATGAATGTGATCCTTTATCTAAGATCGGGAGCTTATGTCTTTTGTGGGTATGATTAGATGGTCTTGAGTGTAGAGCTGCTAAAGGCTCAGCCAAGTGGGTTGGAGGATTCCAGTGCTGCCCCGTCGGCATGGGCCGGACTCATGCTGCAGCGGTATCTCTCAGCAGAATAGTGATTCTGTAGGTTCAGCATGCCTCGGGGGTCTGGAGAGACAGTACAGCAATGGGGTGCTTGCCTGGTATGCAGCTGACCTGTGCCTGATGTCCAGCACCTCGTATGGTCCTATGAGCACAGTGCCAGGAGGATGCCCTGAGCACTGCTGAGTGAGCCCCTAATGAGAACAAGAAAAATTCACATTAGGATAGAACTTTCCTTATTTCGCTGTTATAAAGCCAATTAGGTTTTTATATAATAAAATGCATTTTTATTGGTAAAAAGTCATGTTAAGAGTTTTTCATATCATGAAATATATAGGTAAGTAGATTACTAATCTACGTATATACATTTTATATATGTATATTATAAGCACTAAGATTAATCTGTGTATCATCAATGGTTTTTCTCAGAAAAATTGAAGATATAATTTAAACTAAAAGCTTTTGTGTTTTAGGAATTTCACTTTTGGAGTAAAATTTTAATATGAAGTATAGAAAATTATATTATGTTGATATATTTTAATGTATAATGAAAATGCTTGCTTATATATGTAACAATACTGATTAAGTAAAATATAAAACACAAAATCTTCAGTCATCTTAGTCATTGAACAATACACAGCGTTAGGGTTCTTTTGTAACATCTTTCTAGAGTTTTAAATAGTGCTTAACATAAAAATTTTAAGCAGTTTTTTTACTATCTGAAATTTTATTTTGACAATGTGCAATTTTTTATATTTCCTTTTTATAACATTTAACATTTTCTCGTTGATTGTAAGTTTAGTTCTCACCAAAGTATCATACAATAAAATTTCTTAAATGCTTATTCAAGTACAGGTAAATAATTGGTGATAATTTAAATATTTAAAATATTTTTTTAAAGTTTTTAAATATAATCTGATTTGAAAAAACAGCTAAATAATTTCAATTGGTGGTGCCATTGTTCTTTGATTGATCTTCTCACTAAGCATAAATTTAATGCTTAGAATTACGCTATAGGAATTCCTTCTCACTAAGCATAGTCCTATAGCATAGTTCTTAGGAGATTATCATTAAGAAGTTAAGTTAAAACTAGTAGAAGAAAATAAAACTCTACTTTGGATATTTGTTCTCCAAGGAAATAGAGTAAATTGTGGTAGGTGTGGGAGAAAGGAAACAGGTAATTGTGATGGATGCTTTTAGAGTTACTCTTAAGATATTTATGAAGACTTTCTTGTAACAAAATAGCTGTGGTGCTATGTGGACAGGATATGTTTTCTGAGAAACCAGGCCCATTGGTGGTATAGATCTGGTACTTCAGATCCATACCAAATTTAAATTGGTATTAAATTTTATCAATCTCAGGTAAAATATTATGACTGCTTTAATTTTTTTGTTAGATTATGCATGATTAAGTTTTCTCTGTATGTGTTTGAGTAGTTTTTGTCTTCTGGAAAATCACAGTAACTAAAAACTAGACGCTTTGGTTGAGTTTTCCTATAAGAATATATAGTTTCTGGGTCCAGAGCGATAGTACAGTGGGTAGGGCATTTGCCTTGCACACGGCTGACCCGGGTTCAATCCCTGGCATCCCATATGGTCCTCCAAGCACCACCAGGAGTAATTCCTGAGCTTCGCTGGGTGTGACCCAAAGAGCAAAATAATAATAATAACAATAATATAGCTTCATTCTGAATAGAGTGTATGAAGTGGTCTAAAATTTCGTTGTTTGAAGGCTGGAGCGATAGCACAGTGGGTAGGGCATTTGCCTTGCACACGGCCAACTCAGCTGACCAAGGTTTGATTCTTCCACCCCTCTTGGAGAGCCCTGGCAAGCTACCGAGAGTATCTCAACCACTTCAATATGCCAAACACAGTAACAAGTGTCACAATGGAGATGTTACTGGGCCCGCTCGAGCAAATCGATGAACAACGGGAGGACAGTGACAGTGACAGAGAAAATGATTAGTATTAAATGTAAAAAGCAAGCTTTTGTACTATGTGATTAAATTGACAAAATGCTTAGTTGAGTCCATTTTCCCAAGTGTACAAATGAATGTTATACCAATGGGTATAGACATTGTTCTTTTTTGGCCTTTCAGCAGACAGCTTTTATTTATTGTAAATTACTATTTTAAGATAGCATGGTTGTTGAATTAATTTTAAAATGGAACCCTCTCTGTTTTTCTCTTGAGACCTTTAGTTAATGTTTCCAGATAAAATGTTGTGCATAGGTCCTCATGGTTCTCCTACCTGGAGAACTGTGGTTGGATCACACCTCTCCAGGTTCCTACAGGAATTTTGTGCCCTTCCTATAAATCCTCAGGCTGCCTGTTGCAGCCCACTCATTATTACCTTTTAAGTTACTTCGGGATGCAAAAAACATCTTTTGAAAAACAGGGTTAGTCAAGGTAGCAGAGTGATCATGCTCCATCTCCAGTGTGTCTTGACTTTGTGCCCCTCCCTTTGCTGGAGCATAGTCAGAGCGTTCCTAGGATCTCAGCTCTTTCTAGCTTTACCTTCCAAAGTTAAGACCCGTGAACTGTGCGGGGATGTGTGTTCGCTGCGGGCGGGGCTAGCTAACCTCTCTTGGCACCTCCAGGAAACTTCCCAGCTCAGCTGGGACAACCGCTCTCCCTCAGGGAAGGAAACGGTCCAGCTCCATGGTGAGTAACCCTGTTTCTCCTATTGCACCTTCTTGCTGTTTCCATTGATTCTGAAAAGCTCGTGTGTCAGACAAACTTCGTTTTTATGCTTAGCATTCATTTCAGACCCAGCAGGGTGTAAGGTTCCTCTGTACTTAGGAAAGCCCTTTCCGCCTGCAGACTTAGGAACCAGCTTTCCAACTGTTCTTGTAAGTGCTACAGAGCCCAGGATTGTAGTGTAATTTGGCACAGGAGACCAGGGCTCGCTCACGACACGCATGGAATTGTCTAATAATGACTTGATGTATATCTTTTCTGTTTTTCATTTGAGAAGAGATTGTTAGGAAACACTAGTGTGACCTTTTATTTTTAAACTGGAAAATTCTTACTTGCTGTTGTTTAATGATAAACCACCTACTTTCAAGTGCATATTTAGTAGACAGTGTATCTTGTCTGTTACTAGTCATTTTATTTTTCTTTTCCCTTTCTCACCAGCGATTGCAAATCTAAACACGTTGGCCCTTTAGTAGTACAAATAATATAAAACATACTGGTGGGAATTTTACAGGTTTCTTTTTCTCACACACACACACACACACATACACAAATATTGAACATGCTTTATAAATTGAGTGACTCAGCACTATCTGTATTGCTATGAAACTGATTTAACTTTATTATAATTGTATAGTTTGTATTATTTACCATGTGTTGTGTTGAAGTTCCTTGCCAGAGATTTTTTTTTCTTTGTCTCTGAGGTCAAATGATTACACTGTTTATAAAATGAAACAGGAAAATGATCCGAATGAATTTCATTAGGGGTAAAGGGAGTGATGGTATTTGATTTCAGTTTTATGCTTTTGGCCAGTGAACAGGGTTTGTACTCTTTGGGTCCACGTACAGATGGCCCCTCTGTCTATGGCTTGGCTTTCAGGGACACAGCTAACTGCGGGTGTCAGTCAGTTCAGTAAGTGTGTGCATGAATTGATGGGGGTGTGGGGGAGAATGGGACTAGACTTGCCTTCAGGTGGGCAGCTGACATATTCCAGACCTGGTCTGTTCAAGGGTAAACTGTGCGGCTCTATTTAAGCAAAATAACATGCGTAGCTGAAAGTTAAAAGCAGTTTAAAGAAGCAGAGCAGACAGAGGGTAGAGCGACAGTACAGCAGGGCGAGAGGGCACTTGCTTTGCACTTGGCCGACCTGGGTTCCATCCCCAGTGTCCCATATGGTTCCCCAAGCACCACTAGGAATAATTTCCTGAGGGCAGAGCTAGGAGTAAGCCCCAGACATCGCTGGGTGTGGCCTCCAAACTAAAAAAAAAAAAAGCAGAAAGAAGCAGAATACAGCCTGTACACACACAGACTCATTGTGACTACAAAAGAAACTATTATAAAATTTTACTTGGGTAAGTGGACAGATTTGTTTCATAAAAATCATTCTTCTGGGGGCTGGAGATGTAGAGGTAGTATAGCAGGGAGGGCACTTACATATGGCCAATCTGGTTCGGTACCCTGTATAGTCCCCCAAGTCTGTCAGGAGTGACTCCTAGTTGTAGAGGCAGGAGTAATCTCTGAGCACTGCCAGGTGTGGCCCCCAAACAAAAAGATCATTCTTCTAAAGGCCAGAAAAAATACACTGGTATAAATTTGAATTCTTGCTGCTACACATCTAGTATAAAACACGAGTTGATGGTTTGATAAGTTTAATTTGTCCAAGACACTCCTCCCCTGTCCTTCCATCACTTTTACTGTGATGGGTCTTTGGCAGTTTGATGGTGAAGGCACAATGCTTTTTCTAAAGAAGGTAGTAATAAAGGTATGCGTCAGAACTACAGACAGGCTGGAGTGACAGACAGCACAGCAAGTGGTGCCCTGGGCTGAGAAGCATCTGGACTGATCCCTGAGCGCAGAGCCAGGAGTTACTGAGGCGGCCAGGTGTGACCCCAGCACACACGCACCCCGGGAAAAAAAAGCATAAACACGAAGAATTGTAATCAGATTACCTAAACCACAGTAGAAAAAATGGTAAATTAGTTAGATAAGGACAAATTAGATAACTGCTTCATTATATAAGAAGTGACTCTTAGCCTAAAAGAAACCTGGACAGGGAACTCGCCAGGGCCCTGGGCCAGGCCACGCTGTGGTAATCCAGACTTCATAGTTTCTGGTAAAGAAAAAGCCCAGTGTCACGTGGTCCTACAGAGTTAGGACCAGGCTTCTTCGATGGGACTTTCAAATGTACAGTTACAGACACACAGATGTAGCTTAGCGTTGGAGCATGTGCCTCACTTAGATGAGGCCTTGGGTTCAGTCCCTCGGCCAGGGAATTTTCAAAAACCAGGGCTGGAACTAAAGTGCTCTCTGGGTTGGGGTTTGGGTTCCACATGGTCCCTGTGCTCATCCGAGCAAGGCTCCACAGCAGAACTCAGAAATAGAAACAGACACGTGCTTGCAGTGTGCTCTGGTTCCCAGAGACAATACAAAACAAGAAAGACATTTCCGATTCCCGGTGGTTTTCTTTCATTTAAAGGGTAAAATTGTTAGAAGGAGATTCATTGTTTTGTGAGTTTATTTGTGATAGGATTAAAAAAGTGTGCTTGGCTTGGTATTATTTGGTACTCACCATAGACTGGGAGAGGTAAAATCATGTCCCATAGCAAATGACGTCCGTTTGTAGTTGCTGCAAGAAGACGTGGACAGCTCCTGTGATGGCTTTTGATAAAAACCCTGCCCATGTCCTGTGGGCTGGGCTGGGGTGGGCCTGGGCCCTGGCCGTGCTTGCTGCTGTTCAGGCAGTCTTTGCTGCTTTGATGGTGACATTGAACTTGAATAGAGTTGTTCCCTTGAAGTTCATTGGGAAAAAAATCTGTGATGGGGGGGGCAGGGTTAGCAACTAATATGTATGCTTTTCACCATATGAAATTTTATAGTATAGAATGTTCGATTTCTTTTCAATTTAATCATCACCAATCGTGCAGTTATTCGTAATTGGTGTCCAGTGCAGTGTCCCAGCCCCGTCCCTCCCCCAGTGCCCGTAGTCTCCCGCCACCCCCAGACATTCAGTTTTCTAAGTTGTCACCAAAGTTTAATGTGGAACCTTAGAATATGAACCAGATTTTTAGAGGATGTTGGACTTCACAGTCTCTGAAAAACAAGGATTTTCTGTTTATCAAGTCTGAATGAATGCATTCACGGCAAAAGCTGCTCTTTCATCCTCTGCACTGGCCCTGCAGCGGGACGAGGTCACACCAGTTGGGTTCCAGCATCTTAGTCATTCCAAAGACCTCACCTGTTAACATAGACCAGAGCATTACCTACCAGATGTGGAGTAGAATTGACTCATTTGTTCAACAACAAAGATGAAATATAAGGGCCTGAGAGACAGTGTGGAGGAAAGGCACTTGCCTTACGTGTGGCTGGCCCTGGGTTGTTCCATTCCTTTACCTAATATGGTCCCCCGAGTCCGCCAGGATCAATCAGTACCTGAGCACAGAGCCAGGAGTCATCCCTGAGCACCGATGAGTGTAGCCCCAAACAAAAAAAAAAATCAAAGAATATATGAGTCTGTGAAACTCAGGATTCAATCCATGGCATTACGAAACAATGATAAGTAATGGGTATGCTGATTCCTTTTAATAAGTTGTGTAATTCATGATTACTGACTGTGAATTTTTCTATTTATCACTAACAGTTATTTCATATGCCCTTGGCATTTGTGCCTGTATTCTTCCTTTTTATGATAATTCTCTTTGGTTTTTAAAAGTTAATGAATTAAATCTTATAATTTGAAAGAGTATTAACAATTAAAGTATATTTTTTTAACTAAAGGAAATTTATATTTCTGATAAAATTTTTATTTTTCCCTGTGAAGATCTGTTCTTGTGCAACTAAAAAATGACTCACCTGCTTAATGAGTTTCACTAGCTTTTCTGTCTGGTAACATGAATGTTTATAACAGATCTTTATGATTCTCCAGGAAATTAGGAAATGCTATTATATCTGAATAGTTTTATAAAAGTGAAACTGTATTGCTGTACATGGTAGCTCATTATCACTGCTTTTTAGAAGAGCGATAGTGATTACTCATCTGCTATAATACAGTAAAATTTAGCTTTAATTTTGGTTTACAGTTTTAACTTTCATTGTTACATCATAAGGTTGTCTTCTGTATGAGTAAATGTATATTCTCAGACTTAGGCTTTCATATTAATATTAATAGTATCAATATTTTATTGTTCACTGTGTTTAAAGTAGTGGATTTTCTTCCCTAAAGTTATTAAATTTAATACTTTGTTTCAATAAGGACAGTATTTTCATCTTAAAAGAGAGCATTTATCTTCAAAGGACAGCATACAGAATTGCTGTATTGAAGACCAAATCTTTGTTTGTGAAAGAACAGCATCTGTGTTTTAAGCATTCTAGCAATGAGATTTTCCCCTTTACTTCTTCTTTTTGGTCTCATTAATAAGTATAAGCACTCTTGTTTTTATACAGGGTGCCAAGTATGGTGTCCTTGCAAGAGACAAAGTTGTATACTGGACTTGAATATGGTATGTAAATCCTATCTCAATAAATTTGTGTCACTCTATAAGGATTAAAATGCAATTAATTATCTCAGAGTTCTCCTAGTTTCATTATTCCATATAACATTAATGTTATTTATCTAAAAGTTTTTTCTCAAGAAATTGAAAAATTATTATATAAAAAAGAGTCAGTGAAAGAAATTGAGTCCAAGAAAATGAGTACTTAGATGTGTTCTATGCATGGGCATTTTCATTTATTGCAATACCTTTAGATTTGCTTTAGAACAGGTAAAATTTGATGTGAATGATGGGAATGTTGATATCTTTTTTTATATTTTTCTATAACAGTAAGTTGAAATTTTAATAAAAATGATGTAACATGTTTTATTAATGTAATATTCCAAGTCTAAATTAATGGGAATTTAGTAGTCATTGCTAGATTAATCCTGGAGTTCATTACATGCTTTAATTGCTAGGGTGTAATTTTTCTTTGCTTGACTTGGGTCACCCATACATAATTAGAGAATCCTTTTCAATTAAAGTCTCTAATTAGTGAATCAAGCCTTTGAAATATTCGTTGATATCTTTTTCTCCTGCTTCCTTCCTACCTAATAAAATTTTGTGAGCAGGTTACAAAAATGTTAGATTTTAAATATTGTTTCTTACCATGCCTGGCAATAAGAACAGACTCATTTGAATTTCTTTCTTAGATGATTCATTATCCCTTCCTGGTTAGCAGTCTGAGAAGCCACCAATATATCTAAAATAACTTACCTCATTTTTGTTGTTGTTGTCGTTTGTTTTTCAAAACTAGATCTGTCCAGAGAGAACCATCGAGAAGCAATTGCTAGGGTCATAAGAAAACTTCTTAGTAAGTATATACATATGTTTAACTTAATTTTCACTAGTAATTCTTCAGAGATTTTATTCAGAGCATATGTGCTTTTATTTTTAACATTTAGACTCTTAACTGGTGAGAGTTTTAGTGTTTCCCCATCCTTGAAACTATAGAATGACATCAGGAATCTTCAGGTAATTCCCAATTTTTTGATCAAGATTCTCTTTGTTTTCTTATTCTAGATCACATCCTGGAAAATTCAGAAGATGACACCAAATCCTTGTTTCTCATCATAAAGGTACAAGCCTCACTTAATAGTTGTGTGATGACTATGATTAGGGTATGATGACTCACAAATATAAATTTTGATATTTTTGGACACAGATTATTGGAGACCTTTTGCAGTTTCAAGGATCACACAAACATGAATTCGACTCCCGGTGGAAAAGCTTTAATTTAGTAAAGAAATCCATGGAAAATCGGGTTAGTATTTTCCTTTAAAACTCTGAATTATGTGAAAGATATCTAATGTTGATATGACCATTGAGCATGGATTATTTTTTTTTTCAATATACAGAGGAAATTTTCTTACAAAGTAAGTAGTAAGTTTCCAAAATAGATCCTGGGGTGAGGTAGACAGGTAGCCAGCAGTTTCCCTGGTGGGGGTTCTCTGGCAACACGTGTGGCCCTCACGCCCATGGGAGTGACCCCTGAGTCAGGAGGAAGCATCTGGCGGTGGCCTCCAGATAATGATTAGATAGATGTTCTGTTTCAGACGAGGTAGTCTAGTAGGTGAGGTGCTGCCCTTGCACCAGGCTGGCCTTGGTTGTACCTCCTGAGCACAGAGCGATGGATAAGCCCTGAGCACGGCAGACGGGGCCTAAAAACTAAAGACCCTAAAAGCCAAAGACCCTGTAGGACAGGGCGGCCCCAAAACTCTCCTAGCTTCCCAGACAGTTGCAGAACTTTGGGGGATTTGAAGTATTATGACAGCATGCAATTCACACTGCCTCATATGAACTCGAAGAATTAAAAAAGACAAGGAATTGTCCCTAGAAATGGATTTAAAGCAGTGGACTAATGAGTACGGATCTAAGAAAAAATACTTGTTCTAATGTTCTCTGGAAGGAATTAATACCAAGCTTCTCTGGGAGACAGCAGTCAGGACATTCCAGGCAGTGCTTTGCTGGAGGAGAAGTTTGCTGTAATTTTGTTCGTTGTTTTGGCAAGAGGTGCTGTGTATGTTAGACAGAGAGATGTTCTGTAAAAGTCTGAGGGCATTAAAGTATGTTGGGATACGGGGGAAAGTGACAGAGGAAAAAGTAAGTTGTTTATCGGGAAAAAGTATTTTTTTATATTCATCAAGTGGAGAGGATCATTAAAGTTTCACAAATAGACATGATTAAATTCTTATTGAGATCAATTAATTGTTTTGTGTGTATGTTGGTGAGGGGGTAATTTGAGCACACGGGTACTGCTTGGGGCTTATTCCTGGCTCTGTGCTCACGAATCACTGCCAGAAGGGCTTAGGGGATCATATGGGGTGCTGTGGATCGAACCCAGTTTGGCTGTTTACAGAGCAAGCACCCTTCCTGCCTAGCTAAGTCAAGTTTGCAAAGATCTACTAGGGGAAAAAATGAGTAGTTTGAGGTGAAAACTAGACTTTTATTTTTCCCTTAATAATTCTACTTACCAGATCTCCACTGTCTTCCTGAGCTAATTTTTCACTGAGGGATTCTGGAGAAACCTGAATTATGGGGTATTATGAGGAAATTGAACTTGGTTACTTACGGGGAAATTCTGATTGTTATTATTATCTTTCAGCTCCATGGGAAAAAACAACATATCAGAGCACTGTTGATTGACAGGGTAATGTTGCAGCATGAGGTAAATATCATTTAAAATCTCAGTGAATTTTCTAAATGGCCATTTTTCCAATTGGATATTTGTGAGACGTTTAGTCAGAACTCTTTTGACTTGAAATGATGTAATACTCTGCTCTCGTAGCTACGAACGCTCACTATTGAAGGCTGTGAATATAAAAAGGTCCATCAGGATCTGATCCGAGATCTCCTGCGATTGTCGACGAGTTCATACAGTCAGGTAAGGCAGCTCCACACGGGGCCTTTTCCTCCCCTCCTCACTAGACACAACAGAGAGAAGTCCATGTCTCCGGTTTCTGCGGATACGTTTGAGGTGATTTTCCTAGTAGTTGTGCTTTTGTTGAGAGCCATACCCAGCTACCCTGCCCGGATAGTGGCTTGGTTACCTGGAGGCTATTCCCCTGGTGCCAGGGGGCAGACCTGGCCTGCCTGCCTGCAAAGCTTGGGGCTTTTGAGCCACCTCTCTGGACCCTAGTTTTGTGTGTATGCCCTTAATTTTGCTGTTTGCAATTGTTTCTGTAGTTTAACACAAATATTTTAAGACTATTTAGAAGGTGATGGCAGAATGATATTGCTGCCATGTAACGAAAATCACATTTAAAGACTAGGAAAGACGCTCGAACTCACCTTCAATTCGGGAAGCTGCTATTATGTGAACTGTGTAATCTGGCCAAGCAAGTAGCACAGAACCACAAAATGATTTCCAAGCAGCAGAGAACTGGGGAGAGGAACGTGCAGCCAGTTTCTCTGTCATGGAGCAGGATGTGAAACTAATCTTTGCAGAGATTTTAAGAGTTTGAGATTGAAATTGAAATACGATGTATAAACTGTTGGCACTACAATCATTTTTGATCCTTTACAGAGTAACTGGTAAATAGGCCATATATTTATACTGAATCTTTTGTTTGGTTTAAAATATGCGAACTCTCTTTTTTTAGAGGGGGGAGGGGTTTTTTTTGTTGTTGTTGTTTATGGGTCACTCCTGGCATGGCTCAGGATCTACTCCTGGCTCTGTGCTCAGAAATTACTCCTGGCGATGCTCAGGACAATATGGGATGCCAGGGATCAAATCAGGGTCACCTGTGTGCAAGTCAGCCATCCTCACTGCTGTGCTATTGCTTTGGTCCCAGTATGTGAGCTCTCGCTAGGTTTGCGCTCTAAAGTGTCATTCTTCACTGGCATTGCTTCTTTTGAAGGAGAAAGGGCCTCAGTGATGCCGGGGCTATCCTGGTGTTTCCTGAGGGGCCAGAGCAGCACCAGGTCTGACTGGGTTGTGGATGCATGTGAGGCATGTTCTCCACCCCTGATCTCTCTTCCCGACCCCCAGTTGTTCTTTGTTCTAGAAAATCCTTGATTTTGTTTTTGTCAGCACAACCAAAAATCGAACTCTTCTCTCAATAAGAGCAGCTCAGTAAAATAATAATAATAATAATGATAATAGTCTCTTGATAGTTACTCAGCAGTGCATGTCAGATCTTTTCAGTTTCTTCTTAGAAGAAATATTTGAAAATTTTCTAGTATTTTCTAAGCCAGTGTTTCTCATTTTTTTTTCTCACCATATCCACTTTCTACACTTGTTTCCTCCCTGTCACCCCATCCGATAGGGTTTTGACCCTCTACTATCAAGTGTGGCATCGCAATTTTCAATGTTTTCACCTGTGACCCTCTTAGAATATTGTGGGGGCCTGAGGTCATGAACTCCCAACTAGTCTAAACCATGGCAGTGCTTGCTAGTCATATACTTTCTTGCTTGCTGGTAATGTACTTTCCCTTCAATGTGATAATCCTTTTGTTTTAGTTATGCCAACATTGAAATGATATTCACTTTGTTCTGAATAAAACATCTCCTCAATCATTCAGAAATGTAGTATGGGTAGCATTTAACGAGTGTGCTAATACTGTGTTCTTCAGGTCAGAAATAAGGCTCAGCAGATATTTTTTGCTGCCTTGGGAGCATATAATTTCTGCTGCAGAGATATCATCCCCTTGGTTTTGGAGTTCCTGCGGCCCGACAGACAAGATGTCACACAGCAGCAATTCAAGGTAGGGAGTTGGTTCTGCGCAGAAACGTTCCTACCTTGAGAAAGATGGAGGGAGAACTTTGTCATGAACATCAGTATGTGTACTGCTCAGATTCTTTACAAACACTCCTCTACATTCTCTGGATCATATTTGTGTCCACCTTGCTTTATCTAGTCAAGATAAGTTGCTGGCGTTAGTAGACTTCTACTATAGAGTGTCAGCGGTTTCTACTCCGGAGAAGTCTATGTTCACTGTTGAACACATTTTTTTTTTTTCACTCCTCATTGTCTTTCTGTGATTGCCCCCACAGTGGAGAACTATCAGGCACAGTAGGAGTTATATCAGTGAGTTCATGGTGCTACCACCACCTTCATACATAAGTACATACTTTAATCCCAAGGAGCCTGTGGAAGAGACCAGAAAGTGGCCTGGTGTCATCGTCATGAGGGAAGACCTGAGGCAGGGCAGGGCAGGCCGGTGCGAGCTGCTGAGGGAAGGCTGGTGCCATCAGAGAAGGGACGGAAGGGACACCCATCCCCGCTCTGGGATGCATGCAAGCAGAGGGGAGGGCAGTTCATGATTACTTTGGCCGTTCAGTAGAGGGAGAATGGATGGATTGGAACTGATTTGGAAGGGGATTGATAGAATTGGTGTTGAAGATGATGACTACAAACGGTTTCATGGATCTGCATTATGCACCCGGTGGTCAGGAGTATCAAAGATAAAAAGAAGAATGGAGGAGGAAGAGCTAGTTTGTTCGGACATGTTCAGGCCAAAGCACCCAGAGGCCATGAAGTTGGTGCTCAGAGCTAGACTGTTGCAGCCTTCATGCTGTGTCACTTGGGGCCCAGAGAGCCACAGGGAAGAGAAGCAGCCTTAGAGGGCCAGTGGAAGGGTAACAGCAGAGGGGAAATGAGGCAAGATGGCGAGAGCATAGGGAGAGCAGGGGACAGGTAGCCTCCCTTCATGAACCCCTGACAGCGTGGTCGTATTATGGGAATTGATCACAGCCCGCTGGTCGGCTGTGAAGGCGCTGCGCTCTGGGTTGGCTCACTCACTCGCCATGTTGGTTGCCCATTCTCTCAGTCATGTCTGGGTCCTGTGCTTGCTGCCCCGGCGGAGAGGAACAGTTGAGACAGATCGGTCACTGTTTACTCTCGCCCAGGAGAGTAGAAGTTTGCCGACCCCCAGTGTAGGAAATGGAGAACTCAGTAATGTTCTAGAAGGTCTTCGGATGGCATGGTGTTGGCTGTCTTGAGAGTCAGGTCTTGCAAGATAGAAATTGAGGTCAGGAAACTGAAGATGCCATAAGGAGGGAAGGAGAGGGCAGAGCGCAGGGCGTGGAAGAGTCCAGACTGGCTGGGTGAGGAGGATGTTTGAAAAATGCATATTTTAAGACGAATACCTTAGAAATGTACACTGGCATAGGATGCATCCATCGAGGACCTGATGGTACAAGCGCGAAAGATCAAATACAACATCATTGGTCTGACCCAGATGAGAAGGCATCAATCACATCATGCCGTTTTCAACACTGGAGAAGAACTGTTCCTCGGAACATGCGACAGAAGAGGCGCCGATGGTGTCGGTGTCCTTGTCAACATGAACTTGGCCATAAGCATTGATTCATTCAAATGCCTAACAATCCGAATTGGACGATTACACTTGAATAGATGTGGCTCACTGTTGGCAGTTTCTATCTTTGTTGTCTACGCACCAGCATCCAATTATGATGAAGGAGAAATTGTGGCGTTCTACATGGAGCTGGAGAAGTTCTATAAAGAAGACCACACCTCCTACAAGATCATTGTTGGTGATTTTAATGCCAAGATAGGACCGAGAAGATCAGCCAAAGAACTCCACATCGGGACCCATGGCTTAGAATAGAATGAACAGGGTGAGAGACTATCTGAGTTCATCATGACGACCAAGACCATCCATGGTAACTCACAGTTCCTGAAGGTCGAATCTAAACGTTGGATATGGTAGTCTCCTGGTGGACGGTTCCACAACAAAACTGACCACATCATATTCAATCGACGGTTTTGCCTGACCAATGTCACTGTTGTCCCAAAATTCCAAACGGGATTGGACCACTGTCTACTTTGTGCAAAATTCTACTTCACTACCAGGATTTCACCATTCTACAGAGAAGTGATCATCCATGTCAAGAGAGGGGTTTGGCAGGGTGATACTATTTCACCGAAACTCCCTCGAGGATGTCATGCGACGACTGGAAAGGGAAGGAATGGGAGTGAAGATAGATGGTTGGCAACTACACCACTTCCACTTCGCTGATGACATCGTTCTAATAACACCAAACATTAGCCAAGCAGCACAAAAGCTGGCCAACTTCTACTGTGAGTGTGGAAAGGTCGGACTATAGCTGAATCTCACAAAGACAGTGTTTATGAGAAATGGTCTCGTTCCTGACATTCCATTCGCTCTCAATGGAACAAACATCTCCGAATGCAACAGTTACATGTACCTAGGTCGAGAAGACAACATGACGAACAACCTGGCACCTGAGTTGTGCAGGAGAAAGAGAGCGGCTTGGAACGCCTTCAAGAGCATCGAAGAAATAGCTAAGAGGATAAAGAACCTCCAGCTAGATCTCTTCAATTACACTGTTCTTCCTGCATTAACATATGTCTCAGAGACCTGGGCCCTATGAAAACAGGATGAGAACGCTATTCGGGTCTCCCAAAGAGGAATTGAAAGAGCTATGCTTAGAGTATCATGCTTCACTCAAATGAGAGAAAGAATCCAGAGTTCTGACCTTCATAGATGATCAAGAATCAGGGACGCTGTCTTGTTTGCCAAGGCACCAAAAATCAGATGGGCTGGACACGTAATGTGATTGGAGACGGCCGCTGGACTAGAGCCATTACCAACTGGATTCCACAGGACGTCAAAAGATCGCTTGGCCGTCCACCTACAAGATGGTCAGACTTCTTTGTCAAGACCCTGAACCATCAGTTTGAGGCTCTTTGTGTTCCTAGAATGAGCAGACGCCATTGGGCTACACTGGCTCACAACAGGGATGAACGGAGACATTACTGGCGTCCGCTAGAGCAAATCAATGACTAATGGAATGTGAAGTGATCAAGTGACCTTAGAAAAGAATTTCTAATGTCACCAGAGTTATTTCGGTTAATTGACCATTTATGGTTATAAAACATGGAGAATAACTAAGAAATCTCATTTTCATATGCTCAGGAAAATAATTGGTGCCAAAACCATCACTGTTTGGGGAATTATTCTGAGCAATATGCCTGAAAGCTAACACTGGCACATTTTATGGCCAGAATCATAAATATTTAAATATTATTTTTTTAAAAAATGATGCTAGTTAAAAAGGACTAAAATGGAATCTTTAGTCTCAGAAACATCATTTTAACCCTTACCTTATTACCTTTTCTGTTATTACCTTTTTGAACTAAGTCTACTAAGTTAGAGAAATTGCTCCACGTCAAATGTCAGATTCAAGCTTCTAAAAGATAATATGTTGAATGTGGAAACGGTTCTATTTGGAAGCACACGTGAGTGGGCTGCGGATCAGGTGCTCCCCTTCCTGTTGTGACCTCCGTGTCCCTGCAGGGCGCCTTGTACTGTCTCCTTGGGAACCACAGTGCCGTGTGCCTGGCCAACCTTCACGACTGGGACTGCATCGTGCAGACATGGCCGGCCATTGTGTCCTCGGGTCTGAGCAAAGCCATGTCTCTGGAGAAGCCGTCAATTGTGAGACTCTTCGATGATCTGGCAGAAAAGATTCATCGACAGTATGAAACAATCGGCCTGGATTTCACTGTAAGTAAACTTCTTACTGGAAATCTTTATTCCCAAATTTTAGTGAAAATAGTACCTTGATTGAAGTACCTCTTATTTTTTGTATCTTTTTATGTTTTCAGCAATAACATTCTTGATATTTTATTCTAATTTTTTAAAAAATTCTCATTCGGTTTTGTTTGCTTGTTTTGGGGGGCATACCAGCACTTGAGGCTGTTTCCAGCTCTGCTGGGGCCACTCAGAGGTGCCAGGGATCGAACCTAGAGGTCTGCATGCAGGGCACGCACACCTCCCCATGCAAACCCATTGAGCTATCTACCTGGCCCTGCGGGAATTTACTTGGGAGGTCAGAGTGGGGAGTTGGGGCCAAACCCAGTAGTGCTCAGGGATCAGTCGCTCCTCATGGTGCTGGGACACAGTATGTGGTGCTGGAAACCTCACCCAGTTCAGCCACGGAAAATGGAGTCTTAACTGCTGGACTATCTTTCAGGCCCCACTTTTTTTTTTTCCTCCTGTCCCTTGTGGTCACCTGTTCTCAATGACATGGTAGGATAGAAAGTTGGAGCATGACCAGGAAAATGCTAGTTTCCTACCTGGAAGCAACAAAAGGATTATTACATTTCTAGTGCTTTCCTGACTCTGTCCAGACTTTTGTTGTAGTTTAAGTTATTTATACTAGCCAAACTCCAAGCAAAAATAAAACAAAAAATTGCCCACTGGTACTGTAACTGACAGACTGACACTCTGACACTGCGGAAAGCTTGGGTGACGGTGGATGGACCAGAGGGGCAGGGCCAGGCGGCTCCCAGTGCCGTCAGCATTGCTCAGAAGGGAGGCTCAAGAGCGTGGGTGGTGATGCCACTTTCCCTAAGTCAGTCATTGTTCAGATAGGATGCACATGTCCTGAAACATGCCGCACTGATCCGGCAGTTGCATGGATTCACAAGGCACTGATGATGTTTTATCGCTTTGAAAATGAAAGCTTCCCACTCAGTAGCAGTTACCCTCACGGTCCATTGTGTCTGACCCTGGAAACCCGGTCTCCTGGCTGCTGTTGCAGGATGGAGCACGGAGGTGGCACCGAGTGCTGAGTTGCCCTTGGAGTGGGTTTGCAAAATGCATTCATGTTGTCTAAGTGTCGACCCTTGACTTCTCCCTGTCTCTCTTTTCAATAAGATTCCCAAATCGTGTATTGGAATAGCGGAACTACTCCAACAATCAAAACACCCCTCTATCAATCAGATAACTCTTAGCTCAGAAGAAATTAAAGAAGGACTTAAACGCCAACAAGAAAAGAATGCTGATGCCCTAAGGTAATTGTGAAGGCCCTGCTTATCAGATGGGCACTATTGTAGAACTTGGCAGGGAGTGGGTTTAAATTTACACTTGATTCTAGGAAAATTAAAACATTCCTAGCAAATTAATTATTGTGAAGATTTTTGGAAAGCACTATTTAACACATGTATCTCTTCAGAGCTCTTCCATAGTTATTTTAAAATCAGATTTATCCAGTTTTGGTATGAGAGCACTTAGATTTTATTTTATATTTTATTTCAACTTTTTAGATTTTATTTTCCGTTTTTTCTAGGAAGGTAGTTTTATTTTTACCCAAGTTGTTTATGATGCATTTGTTTCAGCCATTCAGTATTCCAGTACCAGCACGTGTTCCACCACCAGTGACCTTCCCTCCGCCATTGTCCCCATTTTCCCAACCACTCTCCAAGCCTGCATCCTGAGCAGCACAAAATAATTTATGGCTTTTCAACTAAATGGCTAATAGAACTTTCAAAAAACATACTCCAGTAAAAGAAAATTGTTGTATCTCACCATGGAGCCATTAAGTTGCTGTCTGCATGTTTATTAAGCTGTCTGTTGTTAGTTGAGCCTTTTGCGTTTTTTTGAGCTTCTGTGGCTTCTGTGTTCCTTTCTGTGCCAGGCTCTCGGAAGGGGATTGTGGAGAAGACCTGGGCTTTTAGCCTAATGACAGGTCTACTTGGGATTTTCTGCAGTTTGGCATCTTCAGGCTCAGTTGTGAGGCAGTGGGTCCAGCCAGTATGGTGGGGATTCAGCCAGCCCCACTCCTGAGTAACCTGGAGCTCTCCACTGGGGACCCGTGACGCTCTGTAGCTGTTGATCCCTCCGAGATCATTAGTGCTGGAAAGGGCCAGAGGATGTGCTTGCATGGGGTGTGGGTTGTCATTAGATTTTAGATATCAAATTACTCTTAGCTTTCATTGTAAAGTGAAGCAGAAATATTAATTTGACTTTGTTTTTGTCTTTTGAATATGCTTGCTGATTTTTTTTTCTAGTATGTTTGTGTACATGATTCAGTCTTGTGTCTCCCTTTGGTAAAGCTGGAGTACATGTAAATAGGCCACTTCTGTCTTACCAATCATTCCAGTTTTTTTTTCCAGTCATTTGGGGCCCCCCAGTGGGGTTCAGGAGCTGAGTGGCAGCCGCCATCAAGTCTGGCCTCTCATGCAGACAGGCACTCTGCCTTGGAGCATGTCCTCAGCTTCACTGACTGGCTGCTCTGTAACGCCCACAGACGAGCATTGGAGACGCTCTGCCCTTCCCCTCCTTCTCCCCTTGTCTGTTAAGCTATCTGAATTATTTTTTATTGTTTCATTTTAGGAACTATGAAAAATTGGTAAACGCTTTGCTGGATGGTGTGGAGCAGAGAAATTTGTAAGTGAGAAAATCTTTCGACTTTTGAGCTTTCATGGAAATATTTTTGTTTTCTATTATGCCTCTGTCAAACACAAACAGAACATTGGTAGTCATGATTTTAGAAGAATAGCAAGGAAGTTTGAGGGGTTAGGGATAAGGAGTGTTGTTCTTCACTTTGGGCTGGAGCCATAGCACAGCGAGTAAGGCGTTTGCCTTGCACGCAGCCAACATGACTGACCCGAGTTCGATTCCTCCGCCCCTCTCGGAGAGCCCGGCAAGCTACCGAGAGTATCTCGCCTGCACGGCAGAGCCTGGCAAGCTACCCATGACGTATTCGATATGCCAAACACAGTAACAACAACAAGTCTCACGATGGAGACATTTCTGGGCCCACTCGAGCAAATCGATGAACAACAGGAGGACTGTGACCGTTCTTCACTTTATCTGCTAGGATTCTTGGGAAACTTAAAACTGTTTTGAATGCAGTTTTATATGTATGTTTTTATAAACAGGTTTTATGTATTGTGATTCTCATGGAGGTGTGTATATATAAACAGGTTTTTCTATATTGAGACTTTTCTTCAATGAGAGAAACTGTTGATAAACTCAGATCTCCTGTGTTGTTCTCTCCCAAGGCCCTGGAAGTTCGAGCACATTGGCATCGGGCTGCTGTCCCTGCTCTTGCGAGACGACCGCGTCTTGCCACTTCGTGCCATCCAGTTTTTCGTTGAGAATCTCAATCATGACGCTATCGTTGTTCGGAAGGTAAAATGCTTCATGGAGTTTCAGTCCTGGGTTTGGGCATCTTGGAATGTGTTCCTTTGATACCCTCCATTGACTCCCTGCTGAGGAAGTCAATCAGGAGATATTCGGGTGCTTATATTTAATTTTGACACTTAAGAGCGCAAACATCGGATAAAAAGTTTTTAGTCTAATGGGAAAGATTGTTTTTGAAAAATTATTTTTAGAGGGAGGCATTACAGAAAGGGAAAAGATCTTGAGCCATTGTACAGTGGGTAAGGCACTTGCTTTGCACACAGCTGACCCAGGTTCGCTCCCTGGCATCCCGTTAGGTCTTCCAAGCCCCATCGGGATTTCTGAGCACAGAGCCATGAGTAACTGCTGAGCATTGCCGGGTGTGACTCAAAAGCCAAAAAAATAAATAAGAAGAAAAAACTCTTAAGAAGCAACGCTTTGATTTTGTTTCAGAGTATGAAAGCATGAAATGGAGCTGACTGAGTCTAGTGCATTGTGTAAAGGAATTTAGGAAATGGTTAGCTGATGGGCCGGAGTGAAAGGCCAGAGGGGAGGGCGTTTACCTTGCGGCCGACCCAGGTTTGATCCATGGCATCTCAGATCGTCCCCCAAACACCGCCAAGAGTAATTCCTGAGTGCAGAGCCAGGAGTAACCCTTGAGCATCGCTAGGTGTGACCCAAAAAGAAAAAAGGAAAAAGAAAAAAGGAAATAAATGGTTAGCTGAGATTTGAAGGGTGGAATTTGTTTAAAATAGAATCCAAAATAGGATGAAGCGTGAAGACCAGAAGCATGACTGGCTCATCCCAAGCCGTTCTGAGCCCTCACCTGACTGTCCATTTCATGTCTGCCTACACAGGGCAGAGTGCTCTGTATGAGACTATCAAGTGTTGGTCCGTGTACTGACCGCTTTGTTTTCTAGATGGCCATCTCAGCTGTGGCTGGCATTCTCAAGCAACTGAAAAGAACTCACAAAAAGCTGACCATCTGCCCCTATGAAATCAGTAAGTACTGACCAGATACCATCAGTGGCTCTGCCCAGTCAAACAGTTCTTGATACCAGTGTTGGTTTAGGGATCTTTTTTGGGTCACACAGTGTGAGGAATTTAACCTGAGATTTCCTCAGGCAAAGTGCCTGCTTCAGGTAGAGCGACAGTGCACGAGGGCTGGGCACTTGCCTCGCACATGGCTGCCCCTGATTTAATGGTCCCCTGGGCCTGCAAGAGTGACCTGAGTACAGAGCCGTTAGTCAACCCTGAGCACTATCAGGCATGACCCAAAAATCAAACCAGAAAAGACATGTTCTTCAGCCCTTAAGTCATCTCCTCAGCCTCATCTTTGAGTTTTGATTTTTCAAGGTATTAGCATGAAGGAAAGCACTTGTTTCAGTGGTAAGGAAGTTTGATAAAGATAGATGGACTTTTTCTGTCTTCCGTGTGTACAGATCTTTTGCACACCTGACAGACCTGTCATTTCTTACCTCACTAACCATGCCAGAAATCTATCAGATTGTAATTCAGACTCAAATTTTCGCCACTGGTTAAGCATCTGAGAGTGGCAGGGTTATGGGCAAAGTTAATTTTCTTTTCAGAGACTGTTTCTCTTTAGAACGATCACTATATTATAGAACAATGTCATTGCAGCTTATAATCAGGAAAATTACAAAGAAACCATTTGATGTTGGTGGCAAAGTGTCCTTTTTATTCCTTTGGATACCATTTATTTATTTATTTATTTATTGCCTTTTTTGGGTCACACCCGGCGATGCTCAGGGGTTATTCCCGGCTCATGCACTCAGGAATTACTCCTGACGGTGCTCGGGGGACCATATGGGATGCTGGGAATCGAACCAGGGTCGGCCATGTTGGCTGCGTGCAAGGTAAACGCCCTACCCACTGTGCTATCTCTCTAGCTCCCTGGATACCATTTAAAGAAGAAAAAAAAACTCTGGAAACTCCCAAGATGTTGAGACGGCTGTTCTCAGTTCTCGCTCCACATTTAAGGGGGGGAACTAGCTATAAATCATTTTTTTTTAATTTTTTTGCTTTTTGGGGTCACACCTGGTGATGCTCAGGGGTTACTCCTAGCTCTACACTCAGGAATTACTCCTGGCGGTGCTCAGGGGACCATATAGAATGCTAGGATTCAAACCTGGGTTGGCCGCGTGCAGGGCAAATGCCCTACCCGCTGTGCTATCACTCTAGCCCCTATAAATCATTTTAAATATGATTAATTAACTGTGCACTTTGAAGCATATCCAGAGGGCTAGAACAGCAGGTGGAGCACTTAGTTTATACAAGGTTCATCCCCCGCACCCGATATGGCTCCCAAGCCCCACCAGGTGTAACTTCTTAGTGCAGAACCAGGAGTGAGCCCCAAGCACTGCCAGTGTGGGCCAGAAGCCACCAGAAGTACAAATGGGTAAGTAGGAGAGGAAGTATGCTTGAAAGTGTGGGCTTCTCCAGAGGAGTCTCATGACTGAGACAAACTTGCACCCACACACCCTCCGGGCAGCTGTGGCTGGCCAGGCTGGGCTGCACTTTGAATCAGATTCTGAGCTGGCATCTGCGTCAGCCTCATGGGCAACGCCTCTCTGTGTGCCAGCCGTTAGTCCCTGGTGGGGTGCCCACGCCCTCTCTGGCTCCTGGCACATGGGCGGCGCTGCTGTGGGCATTACCATGAATGTTTTAGATAGAGAAGATTTTCTTCAAAGATAGGCAAAGAGTAGAATCTTCTTCGTTTCTGTAACATACTGGTCATTAGGTGATAGTTTATGAATGCTGACCATTTTCTAAGCCACGTTTTAATTACTAAGTTGTAAGGATTTTTTTGTTTCCCGTTTGCTTTTCACTTGTCATAATGTGACATATTTTTATGTTTGTCATCCTTAAACTGTGTATGTATATCAGAAAAGAATCGTCTGTAAGCAAAAATGCTTTTATATTTTATATTTCACATTTAGAAAAGTGTCCCTTTCTTTGGTATTTAAATTTCACTAATGGTTTTCTTATTCCTACTAATCATTTCAAAATTTTTGTCTCAGATAACTTAATTTCTAGATTTTGCTTTATAAACAGTCTCCAGTGTAAGGAACCAGTGCTTCCTGGATAAATGACTGATTTCAAGGCTCTTGCCTGAAACTCCAGGAGCCACATCTGGAACAGTTTCACTATTACACTTTTTAAATGGTATTAATTGTATACTTACAACCTTTGCAGTAAATCTAGTGTAATTCATGTATCTCCATAAACAAAAATGGCACTAGTAGATTACAACCCTTAGAATAAAGTAACATCACAAGTTGCTTCCTGTTGACATAAATTAAAAAAAAAAAATGAGTAAAAAGAGATGAGAAAGCTGGTTTTGTTTTTATATTAGAATAACAACTAGCATCGTGGTAATAATAGAACCGGAAAATTACCATTTGGTTAGTCATTGGAACAGGAATTAGGAGGCGGCAAGCCGGGCATCTTGCCCTTCCAGTCCTGCTGCAGGGTGCAGATCCTGTGTCACTCACTCATCACTCACTCCTGTTTTTTCCCAACGCTCTTCTGAGATAATCCACACCAGGTAAACACAGCCTGAGGGGCAGGAAAGGCCAAGTCCTGCTAGGCCTGAGAGACATTCTCCGGGGCCAGAGCAATAGTGCAGCATGGAGGGTGCTGGCCTCACACGTATCCAATCCTGATTTGATCCCTGGCCTCCCATAGGGTCCCCTGAGCATCGCTGGGCATGGCCCCCAAACACACACATGAAGAGACATTCTCAGGAGCTGTTCCAGGTTAAAGACTAAGCGCTGACACGAAATGTACCGTTTCCCTGTGGATCTGCAAAATGATGTTTTCAACAGTTTTTCTCCTTGGCTATAAAAAATGTTAGTGGGATGTTTGACAGAGTTTTAATAAGGTCTGCTTATTCAAAGAGTTAGTGTTCATTTTTTTATTTTAGGAGTTGTGTTTTGGCTTTGTGAGAGAATGTTCTTGACTGTGTGGCATGGAGACTGCTGTACTGGAGGGTAGCTGAGGTGGGGGAAGCGGAGTGCCAGGACAGGCCCGGTGGTCTTCAGCTTAAGTGTGGGGGCATGGACTCTGTTACCTAGAATTCAAACCTAAAAGCTTTATCCCAATTAATCCTTTTAATTTTAGATAAATGAAATGTGAAATATACTTGATTTTTTTTCTTCCCCAATAACTATACCAGCATCGTTTAAAGTTGAGAATAATGAACTGCATAGGTGTTTTTGAAGTCCTAAACTAATAATCCTTTCTCCTTAGGTGGACATCCAAAACCCATTCAGATCCTTGCTGGGGACAGACCTGATAATCACTGGTTGCATTATGATAGCAAAAATATCCCAAGGACTAAAAAGGAATGGGAGTCAAGTTGCTTTGTGGAGAAAACACACTGGGGATACTATACTTGGCCACAGTAAGTCTCACTTGGCTCTGTGTCTTGTTTGGTTTGGGGTGACACCCAGAGTTACTCCTGGCTCTGCACTCAGGGATCAACCCTGGCGGGCTCAGGGGATGCTGGGCACTCCGGAACCAAACCCAGCTGGGCTAATGCAAAGCCAGCACCCTGCCTGCTGTGCTGTCGCTCTGGCCCCTTCTGTGTGTCTAGGAGCATACAGCCTGTCTTGGATCAGTTTTGTCATCTTTAGATTTTGAAGAAGGCTCAAAGGTGCTTAAGGATCTCTGAAAGCCTTCCTCCCCCAGATGTGCAGTGCTCCTCCCTTTTCCCTTCTGCTCCCATTAACCCTGTGCCTCAATCCTGTTTTTTCTTTTTCTAGATTATCTTTCACTTTCTTCCTCCCTAATCATTATTCATTAAGGAGATTCTGAGTACCCGTTGTTCATAGTACTGTCAGTATGAAGGTGGTCACTCAGCCCAGAGAATTGTTTGTTAATTTAGAATTTGTCTTGAAGGCATTGTCATCTGATTTTTGTATCTGAGACCCTGAATATTATCTTCACATCCCTAAACTTATCAATGCTCATTAAAAGTCTCCTGTAGGGGCTGGAGCGATAGGATACTCCTTGCCTTGCACCCAGTTGACCCAGGTTCGATCCTGGCATCCCATTACAGTCTCCTGAGCACAACTGGGTGTGACCAAAAACAAGCAAGCAAACTAAGTGCCTTCTGTTTTCTGTGTGCAAAATCGTCACCTCACTGTCTTGCCATTGTGAATTCTTCCTCCTAGGAATATGGTTGTTTATGCTGGTGTGGAGGAGCAGCCCAAGCTTGGCAGGAGCAGGGAGGACTTGACCGAGGTAAGGATACCGCTTGCACTAGCACGAGCACTTTCGGGTCAGATGCAGCTTTGAGCACTCCAGTCTTGAGGGGTTACCCGCCCCTGTTGCTTCAGCAGAGCACTGAGGCCATATTGGGGGTGTCTGTCCTGACAGACACATGGGTGCTATCAGTTGGCTGAGTACTTATCACAAAGGTTATGTGGGGGCATGGGCCTACTTACCTGAGTGCTGTTTGTTCAGTTACCCACTCGTTTGTGTGACTGGACAGGACCGCTTACTCACTTTTCCTCAGTTTAGATGTGTCTGGTGTTTCTTAGTGTTTTTATATTAGTTCTGTCTTTTTATACAATTTATTTATTGAATCATCATGGGAAAAGTTGCAAAGCTTTCAGGATTAAATCTCGCTCATACAATAATCAAACACCCCTCCCCTCACTGGTAATTATTTTTCACCACTAAGTTCTGTCTTTTAACACACTTCCTGAAGGCATGGGAAACAACTGCTGGCTTTGTATCGCATATTCAGTAAATAGATGTTTCTAGATTTAAATTGACACTCCTTATTCTTGGACTGGAATCGTTTTGAAAGTTGAGAAAGAGCACCTGAGTTTTTGTCCTAAAAAGCTTTTCATTTATTTTTTAATTATTTTTTTCCTTTCATCTTTTGGTGTTGGAGCGCCCCCAGCAGAGCTCAGGACTCACTCCTGGCTCTGCACCCAGGGATCACTGTGGGAAGTTGGGGGCGGGAGACCGTACTGCCTGTGGCATCAACACAACTTTGGTTTTCTGATTTTGATCCGAGTTTTCTTCTTAACTTTTCATGTTTTTGGACTGATTTGCTAGGGTTCGCTTTTCATTTAGAGGGGTTTTCCCAAAATTGCTCACCAGATGGCCTAATAGCATTTGGTTTCCACATCTCCCACAGAACATGGGATCTGTTGGTCTCTCTTTTCCATTGGAGAGTGGAATCCAAACCTGAACTTTCAGCTAGGGCGACTTTTAGCCAGGAGGTGAACTTTCAGATATTCTGACGGATTTCACATTTTAGAAAGACTTCATGTGGGCTGCAGTGTGCCTCTGTGGCAACGGCAAGGCTTTTTCAGGGCTGGGGGCACAGCCAGGAGTGGCTGGGGGACACTCCTGCCCAGAGGCCCTGAGCTCCCCCTGGCCCTGCACCCCGAGGGGTTTGGCTATGGGGGAGGGAAGAGGCCAGCTGTGCTGAGGGGTCAGTCCTGGCAGTGTTGGGGGGCGTGTGTGGTGCTGGGGTAGAGCCAGGTCGGGGCGAGGTCGGGGGGGACTGCGTGCTCAGCGCAACGACTCAAGTGTTTTTCAAACAAAAATAGAGCATGTGATTGAATATCAGAATTTCATAGTTGAATTTGAACTTTTCAACATGTATTTGAGCAGACATAAAGCCCTTAATGTTGTTCTTATTCTCTTTAACTTTATAGGCAGAACAGATTATATTTGATCATTTTTCTGATCCAAAATTTGTTGAACAGTTAATTACTTTTCTATCTTTAGAAGACAGAAAAGGAAAAGATAAATTTAATCCTCGCCGTTTTTGCCTCTTTAAGGTAACTATGCTATTTCCATACTGTTTGCAGCTTGGTACTTGCAGTCTGGGGGAGGGGACACCGTGGCCTTGTCAAGGATCAGACGGGGCGCCCGCCTTACCGGCTGAGTTCTGTAGCTCTGGTCTTGGCTTGCTGAAGAGTCAGGTCTAAGTTTGAGCCAAACCAGCCTCAGCGCCTTCTGAAAAGGCTGGGAAAGCTGTAGAGCTCGTGTTTCTCGGTCTCGGGGTGTGCTCAAGGGCGGGTGGCTGGGCTGGTCGGTGGACCCCTCCAGGCTCCTGGGTGATTTCTGACACTTGTTGGTATACTTCTCTTCATAACAACCAGAACTCTACACAGGAGGCTGTGCGTGTGGTTGGGGTGTGGTGTTTTTGATGTGTGAATTGTTACTGTTTCTATTCTTTTGGTTGGATTGTTTCTTCCCTTTCCTTTGTTCTTTAATATGTGTAAGGTGACATTATTCTGGATGTTTTAATTTATCTGACACCAAAGCGGCCGGGCCCTCCAGGCTTGTTAGCAAGCTGTGCCGTGGCCGACTGCGGGCAGCAGGTGAGAGGTTCAGATGCCCGAGCACCCCTGTCTTGGCAGGGTCTGTTCAGGAACTTCGATGACGCCTTCCTGCCAGTTCTGAGGCCTCACCTCGAGCGCCTGGTCGCAGATTCGCATGAGAGCACCCAGCGCTGCGTGGCAGAGATCATGGCTGGCCTCATTCGGGGCTCCAAGCACTGGACCTTTGAGAAGGTGAGAGTTTATCAGCAGTCCTACAGAGGCTGCGATGTCTGTTCATTTGGCAGTTTCCAACATGTTAGATAATGACCCCAAGATGAGAAATGCTCTGTTTTGTCTTGCTTTACAGCACAGACCACACGCCTCATGGACATTTTGCTAAAGTCTTTTTTTTTTTCTGCTTTTGGCTCTTTGGGTCACACCCGGCAGTGCTCAGGGGTTACTCCTGGCTCTACACTCAGGAATTACCCTGGTTTGGAGGACTATAGGGGACCATATGGGATGCTCGGGATCAAACCCAGGTCAGCCATGTGCAATTCAAATGCACTACCTGCTGTACTATCACTCTGGTCCCAATAGTGGTCATTTTTAAATTTGAATCATTTGCCAACTGCAGGGATAAAAATTAGGAATGTCAAAAAAAAATCAGGAATGTTATGTAGAATCTTGATTTCTCTTGAAAAAGAAAAACATTACTCATTGGGTCTTGTGAGCGGTTAAGGTTTTTTAGTACTCCCCCCCCCCCCCCTTTTTGTTTTTTTATTACAAGGTTCAGTTTTACATACAGACCCTAAGGTTGGTTTCTTAGAAAAAAGAACTGGTCTTATTATTACCTAATAAAAATCTAATATCCTTGAATATAAGGAATCATCAAAGAATAGAAATACTGTTTTGAGTAAGTAACTTAATAACATGTTTTTAGGAGGACTCAGAGAACTTTATTTTTTTATGTTTTGGAAGGCAAAATTTTGCTTTATTTAAGATTAATGATTGCTCCCAGAAAGGCATTTCCCACGTAGCTTCATTATATCCACTTATAAAGACCATTTCCTGGACAATTGTTTAGCTTGTTTATGTTTCAGAAGACTCTTAGATTTTCTCTCTCTTACTGTCACTCTCACTGTCCTGCATTTGTTCATCAGTTTGCTTGAGCGGGCCCAGTAACGTCTCCATTGTGAGACTTTGTTGTTACTGTGTTTGGCATATCGAATACATCACGGGTAGCTTGTCTTATTGTAATATTTTATTTGTTTATTTATTGAATCAGGCTGGAGCGATAGCACAGCAGGTAGGGCATTTGCCTTGCACGTGGCCTACCCAGGTTCGATTGCTCCACCCCTCTTGGAGAGCCCGGCAAGCTACCAAGAGGATCCCACCTGCTCGGCAAAGCCTGGCAAGCTCCCCGTGACTTATTTGATATGCCAAAAACAGTAACTACAAGTCTCACAGTGGAGACATTACTGGTGCCCACTTGAGCAAATCAATGAACACCGGGAGGATAGTGCTACAGTGCTATTTATTGAATCACCATGAGATACAGTTACAGACTTACAAACTTTCGTGATTAAGTTTCAGTCATACAGTGATGGAGCACCCATCCCTCCACCAGTGCCCATTCTCCACTAACAATGTCCCCTGAATCCCTCCTGCAACCCCCACCCCTTCCCACCCCCTGCCACTGTGGCAGGCACACTCCCTCTTATTCTCTCTCTCTTTGGGGGTCTTACGGTTTGCAACAGAGGTATTAAGAGGCCATCATATTTGGTCCATAGTCTACTTTCAGCTCCCATCCCAAGCAAGCCCTAAAACCATCATATATGTAATGGTCCCGTCACTATCCCAGCTGCCTTTTCCCCCAGCATGTGAGGTCGGCTTCCAAGCCATGGTGTGATCCTCCTGGCCCTTATCTCTACTGTCCTTAGGTGTTAGTCTCCTATTATGTTACCTTATATTCCATAAATGAGTGCAGTCATTCTATGTCTGTCTTATCTCTTTCTGGAAAAAACCCAAGTACCTGAGAACAAAAGACTGGTTAAAGAAGCTTTGGTACAATCTACACAATGGAATACTATGCAGCTGTTAGAAAAGATGAAATCATGAAATTTGCATATAAGTAAATGGACATGGGAAGTATCATGCCAAGTGAAATTAGCAGGGAGGGACAGTCATAGAATGACTGCACTCATTTGTGGAATATGAAGTAACACAATAGGAGACTAACACCTAAGGACAGTAGAGATGAGGGTCTGAGCACTTTTTAATACCTTAACGTATACATCCATCACTTACTGAAAGTGATTGTTGATGTTCATGGGTAATATTGCCCCTTTTCCTGCTCACATGTCATGGAACAGTTGATATAAACATGATACACATTTTGTTGTTGTTGTTCAGTGTGTGTTATTTTTGAGTTAACCGCTTTTCCAGAGCATGTCAATTTTCTTACGTTATAGATATTTTTTGTTCTGTGTTTTTAAACAACCACTGCCCATTACTACCACTGGGAATGTTATCCCAGGTCCCCTCCCCGTTTGTCATATATAGTCAGTGAAGCTGCAGCATGGGCATCGCCTCGGGAAGAGTCAGAAAATAAGATCTCTGGTTTCATCCTGAGCCGTGAGTCAGGGTCTGCATTTTATCAAGATCAGGAGGTGATTTATATTTTCATTCAAGCTTGAGAAACATCTGTACACATATTTATTGTCTGTAATGGCACTTCTCAAAGACTGAGAACCCCAGGGCTTGCAATGTGAAGATTAGACATCAGCGCCCTTAACAAAACTTTTGAAGAGTCCTTGCCTCCTGATTTAGGATTTAATCAAGTGACCTCAATGAGTGTGCAGAACAAATTGAGCAAATTGAGATTTTTTTTTCCAGAGTACTGTGTTACTCAGAAACGTAAAATAGAAGGTTTTGTAAGGAACCATTTAAGGTATCTTTCTCTTTTAAAATAAGCTCATTTGAGACAGGGGGTGGGATTAACTTTACACATTTAGTTTTCGGAATAATTTTGAGAAATTATTTGGGGCTGGAAAGAGATGTCGCAGCAGGCAGGGTCCGCAGGCTCTGCCTGCAGGGGTCTGGGTTCAGTGATGGCTCCCGCCCTCCCTCGACTCCACCTCCCAGCCCCAGCAGAACAAGGGGCATCCCCTGGTCATGCGAAGGTGGCGAAAAGCAACAACAAAAATTTAAGTGAAGCCTGTTTTTTGGTTTTTTGGGGGGTCATACCCGGCAATGCACAGAGGTTACTCCTGACTCTGCACTCAGGAATAACTCCTGGCATTGCTCGGGAACCATATGGGATTCCGGGGATCGAACCCAGGTGAACCATGTGCAAGGCAAATGCCCGACTGGCTGTGCTATCACTCCAGCCCCTGAAGTCTGTTTTTGTGCATTTGTATATGCGTGTGGCTTGTGGGGAAAAAAAAATAGAAGAAAACTGAGAGTGTCAGTAAGAATTTCTGACTGACATTTCTCTGGGTAGGTGGAGAAGCTCTGGGAGCTGCTGTGCCCGCTGCTGAGGACCGCACTGTCCAACATCACCGTGGAGACCTACAATGACTGGGGCACTTGCATCGCCACGTCCTGCGTAGGTGTCCTTCCCCTCCCCAATTGTGTCCGACCTCAGCCCTCTTAAATCTTGACATTTTATTCATAGTTCCATCATCATACATAGCTGGGGTCGATTCTGTTTAGTCTCTCAAATAAGCATGGAGTAATAACTCTTAAGAGATCAGTTTCCCTTCTGTGCCAGGGAATGTAAATGACACTGAGTTGAGCCCATCTGAGTAGGAGCCTCACAACATGGGGTCATGGGTTTTACTCTGGAGACTAAGACTCTGAACATCGCTTGTATAACTTTCAAGAGTTCGCTGATACAGCATTATTTTTATTTTTATCTCTAATACATTGTGTTGACTCACCAAGGAATTTTAGTTTTATTGTCTTCCTTAGATAGAAATATATACTTCTGGCATGTCTAAAATAAGATAAATATGTTTGTATATAAAATTGGAGGTTGGGGCTGGAGCGATAGCATAGATAGTGATAGCATGTGCCTTGCACATGGCCTACTGGGGTTCGATTCCCAGCATCCCATATAGTCCCCCAAGCACCACCAGGAGTGATTCCTGAGTGCATGAGCCAGAAGTAACCCCTGTGCATTGTCAGGTGTGACCCAAATAGGAAAAAATAAAATAAAATTGGAGGTCCCTTGGGGCTGGTGAGCTCAACAAGGGTTAAAGTGCTTGAGTGACACGTGGCTGACCTAGTTCCATCCCCGCCACCACATGCGGTTCCCTGAGTGCAGAGCCAGGAGTGGTCCCTGAGCACCTGCAGACCAATAACTGTGTTTTAATTGTTCCTCTCTGTTTTTGAAACAGGAAAGCAGAGATCCCCGAAAACTTCATTGGCTTTTTGAGCTGCTGTTGGAATCTCCATTGAGTGGCGAAGGGGGCTCATTCGTAGATGCCTGGTAAATAAAAAGGACCCCTGGGGCCGAGGCAGACACTGGGGCTGACTGATGTGTTTAAGTGGCATGGGCATGTGCCAGCCTAGGACCCCTAAATGGGGGATGGCGTGACCCAGCTCAGGAATGCACAGGCCACTGGTGGCAGCATTTCTCAGCAGGAAGCAAACAGGAGAAAACGGGAGCCCAAGCAGCTGGGAAGTGGCTGATGGGTCTCTGTATCCCACCCTCATCAGGGCTGCTGTGTGCCGCAGCAGCTGTCACTTCCTACCACATCTTCCACCGCTGTTTGTTGCTCTTTTGGGAAGGGTGGTAACCCTCTCCAGGGAAAACCCCCTTGGTGCGTGGAAGGAGCTGGGAAGAGTAGAGAAGGGAGCAAAGATTGTGGCTTCTTAGCAGAAAACCTGCAGTTGCACAAGGATAGTTAAGGACTGAAGAGAATTTCTGATGCCAGGTGTTTTGACGGAGTGTTCCACAGCCAGTTGTGCTGGCACGGTAGGAGAGGAAGTGAGAGCACAGAGAAGAGTCTACGTAGAAAAATGATTTCAAATGTTGATGAAGTTGGGGTTCTGCACAGCTACGTATGCTTCTATGGAGGAAGCCTTTGTAGTTGACCCCAGGCATTTAGTATCAGTGTCGCCGTGGGGTGGGGGGAGAGTCCTGACCAGCCCTGACCTCCTTGCAGCTGGCTGTATGTGTGGTGGGTGGGAGTGTGGGGGGTGGGCTGGTGGCTGTCGGAGAGAGCGTGACCCACCCTGCCTTCCTTGCAGCCGGCTGTACGTGCTGCAGGGGGGCCTGGCGCAGCAGGAGTGGAGAGTGCCAGAGCTGCTGCACCGGCTGCTCAGCTACCTGGAGCCCAGGCTCACCCAGGTGTACAAGAACGTCAGGGAGCGCATCGGGAGGTAGGTCATGGCCTCTCAGCTTGCGACAGTACCACAGAGTGGCCTGTTGCCATGCACTTCCACCGTGTCTGCCTGCAGATGTTGTTGCACAGCAAGGGTCTCTGAAAGTAAAATAGTACAGAGAGGGCATAGGGCAGAGGGGAGCAGAGGGCACAGGAGAGCAGAAGGCTCGGGGCAGAGGGGAACAGTCACAGGAGAGGGGAGCAGAGGGCACAGGGCAGAGGGTCTCGTTGTCCTTCCCGGAGTGTGGCATTGGACAGGGGCTGTGCGTGGGGAATTCGGGCTCCCTCCACTGTGTCATCTTGAAGCCACGTCTGACTGTGGTGGGTGACTGCTCAATGCCTGTTTCCTTCCCAGTGTGCTGACCTACATATTCATGATCGATGTTTCCTTGCCAAATACTGCGCCCACGTCATCCCCACGTGTCCCTGAGTTTACTGCTCGGATTCTAGAGAAACTGAAACCCCTCATGGATGCGGATGAAGAAATTCAGAACCATGTTATGGAAGAAAATGGGGTTGGTGAAGAAGACGAACGAACTCAGGGCATTAAACTCTTAAAAACTAGTGAGTGACTGAAAATAGGAGAAACTGCCTCCAAACATTTCTCTGGGTTGTCTTAGGACTGGCTTGGATGCACTTTTTCCTCCTAACGCACCCACCGTGTGAAAGCTGGGTCAGTGGTCTCAAAACCCCATCACATCACCCAGCAACAGAACAACACGTTTGTGCTTTCCATCTTCTGAAGCTCCTGCCTGTTAGGTAGAACTCCTCGCTTCCCCCCGCCCGGCCCCGCAGGCATACGTCTGCTCTCTGCATTTTATCGAGGTGGGTGGGTGCAGGGTTTGCCTTCTGTGTCTGGAGTTAGTGCAGTGATCTTGGTGGCTGTGGGAGTCCTTGGTCCTTTTGAGCATTGTGATTAGTACTGTGGAGCTTTAGAGCTTTGGTGTTGAAGTGCCTTTTTGGTTCCTTGCTTTTTTCTTTTTCTTCTTGGGGGGTCACACCCAGCAATGCACAGGGAATACTCCTGGGTCTGCACTCAGGAATTACTCCTGGTGGTGCTCAGGGGACCATATGGGATGCCCAGGTTTACCACATGCAAGGCTAACACCCTACCTGCTATGCTATCACTCCAGCCCCTGATTCCTTGCTTTTAATTATTGTTTGTATCAGAGATGGAATTGGGGGCCCGGGGGAGGGGGATGGGGAGGAAGGGGTGTAGTTCTACCATATGTGTGATCCCTGCTATCACATGGTCCCAGTGCTGCTCGGGGCAGCCTGTGATGACAGTAGACTTGGGACCTGCGACTAGTAGACACCAAGGGAACACTCTGGCCGAGCAAGCACGGCACCCAGAGATAGTTCCCCTGCATCCTGGGAGCTCTAGAACACTGTCCAGGGTGGTCCAGTTTCTCCTGGCAACAACTGATAGGCAGCAGTCGGTCCAGCCTTCTGAGCACTGCCTGGAGAGTGCAAAGTGAGCTCTTTTTTTTCCACAATTCCCAGAGCTCACAAGACTCTGTCAGGGGCTCCCAAACTGCTTCCACACTGGTGGTGCTATTTCACATCTAACAGCAGTACTGGCAATTCCGTTTGTCCGCCTTCGTGTAGCACTTGTTTTGTTTCTGGTGGGGCTGGAGGCAGCTCCCAGCGCCTCTCTGCCAACTGGGTCCCGCTAGGCGGATCCTGCTGCCCATTGATGTACTGGCACCCCGGAGGTGCCAGGGATCAAGCCAGGGCTGAGCATAAGCAGGACCCGTGCCCACACCCTGCCCCCCCACCACCCCACCCCTTGGTCCTGCCCTCAAAGCGTGGCTGTTCTGACGGGTGGATGGGCATGTTGGGACTTTACCTTGCCTTTCACTCACAAGAGCCAAGCACCTCTGCATACTCTCTTGCCTTTTGAATTTCTTCTTTAGAGAAATTTCTGTCCAAGTCCTTTGCACACTTATGCCCTGGGTTATTTCATTGTTGAATTGTACTGCTCTTCGTTTTCTGGCTTTCTGTCTGTTGGTGATGCATGATTTGAGAATATTTTCACCCCTGTGTGGTGTCTCGCACTCCCTTGATAATGTCCTTTGCGGGACAAGAATTTGTAGTTATTTTCAGCCGATAGTATTTGCTTCTGGAGTCCTACTCCTTTGTGGTGAGGTGTACTGGAGGGTGCCACCTCTGCTCACCCGCTGGGGGCCGTAGCCTGCCCCGGGGCCCTGTTCTCATCACTGTAGTTTTGTAGCAGTGAATTTTGAAATCTGAAATTATGAGTTTTTCATCTTGGTTGTTTTTCAAAGTTGTGTTTGGTATCATGGATAGCTTACTTTTCAGTACCTATTTTCTGTGATTTTTTTTTTTTTGCTTGTTTTGAATCACACCCATCTGATTTCAGTTTAAAGTTTCAAAGAATAGCATCGTTCCTCTCTCTTTTTCTTCCTTTGCTGCACTGGGAGTCTTGATTTCTGTTCCCTGTAGGTATTTGGTAGAGTTGGAATGTTTTGTTATCTCATTCAGCACGAGTCACTTAGAGAGTGACTTCGGCACTCCAGGTTGGCTGATCCCTTTTATTGTGATTCTAGTCATAATTTTGCTCACTCAGTAGTAGATGGTTTCTCAGTAGTAAACAGCTATCATAGGCCCAGAGAGAGAGTCCCGGGATTTAGGCTCTTGCCTTAACACGTCGCTGACCCTCACTTAATCCCCAGCACCCCAAGTAATCCCCTGAACACCAGTAGAAACAGTGATCCCTGAGCATAGCTGGACACAAAACACACCCCTCCCAGCTGCCCCCATTCCCCAAAGGAAAAAGCTGGGGGCCTGGCGTGAGCATTGCGGTGTGTAGCAGCTCTGCTCCCTACTGGACAGCTTGGACTGACCCTCAGCGCGTCTCTTTCCAAACAGTATTGAAATGGCTGATGGCGAGTGCAGGAAGGTCCTTCTCCACGGCGGTCACGGAACAGCTGCATCTTCTCCCTTTGTTTTTCAAGGTAAGCTTCTGACCTGACGTGCATTCTCTCTGACCCGAAAAGAGGTCTAGACTGACCATTTGTTCCATGTGTTTTCAGACTGGATGTTTTGTTGGCATCAGAAAGGCTTAGACTTATCACCAGTATTGATGTGGTGGTAGGGATTTAATGTTTGCTGAAATGATCCTTTCATTGTTCCGTTATAAAGAGGAGGAGCTGGGTAGTTACCTAAGAAGCTCACAGACGACGGCGATCAGTAACTCCCAGACACATTTCATCCTGAAATACTGTCTTGCATATATCTAAAAGATGTGTTATCTTCTGAGGGTTGCGGGTGTGTTTGCGAGCTACCCTAGCCCTGTGCTCAGAGGTGGGGCCCATGTGAGGTGCGGAAATGGCCCCAGTAAGCCACCCACCCAGCGGGGCTGGTGACGAGACGAAAAGACTTTTCTATAAATGTGTAACAGATCTAGGAGGAACAGAAGAGAGAAATAGCCCGACCTGCTGGGCAACACCAGCTCTGACCCAAACACCAAAAATAAAATGTTCAAGCATACTCACATTCCCCATTTTCTCAATCATGTTATTACTTCTGTGTGTTTTTTTTTAAATTAGGATCAACAGCATGACTACAGGACTGTATTTAATGTATTTAATGTTTTGTCTGAGCGTTGGGCTGGAGAGAGGGTCCGACGGTCGACACACTGCGCAGCTTGCACCCATGGCCCTGACCAGTCCCAGCCCCAGCCAGTCCTGGCTCCGAGCACCACCAGTGTGGGCCCCCAAAATAAACTTCAGAAAACTCTTCAGTGGATACTAAATTTTAATAAGAATATATATAGTCCATCATCTTACCTTCTTGTAATATTTTACATAGTTTTCAAAACCTGTCAGGGAGAAGGGGGGTACTCTGTTAGGTTCTAGTTCTAAATTTAAAGTTTCCCGAATGCTTAACGGACTCGCTGCCGAAGAATAGCTACAGTTTTGATTTTTGTCAAACTAAAGAAATAACTGGTGTTGTAACAGCTGATAAAAATATTACATACTACTGATGGCATTTCTTCAGAGAAATCCTTTCTCTTGATAATTAAGAGGAAGGTTCTGGAAGGTGATTATTTTGCTAACTGCATAGGCAGTATTTTCTACAGTCAGTCCTATCTGTGGGCTTACAGAACAAAGAATCTGAACTCCTCTTCCCTCCTGTTTAAGAGAGAAAAAAAAGAATTCTAGAGAACTTTATGTGATTAGATGCTAGGGACATAAAGAGTCAGGGACAGGATGTGTCCTGGTGCTGACACTGGTGCCGGAAAGCCAGTTTGACAATGATTATGATTTGCTTATGTCTGGGATTCACTTCAGATCATGAAAATGGGGGTGAGAGACTTGGAAAGAAGAAAAAAGTGAAACAAGGAATGTTATATAGAAGCGTGTTGATGCTGAGGAAATGACTGTTTCACAGGGATTTATTGTTACTCTCTAGTTTTGTTTTATGTTTGAAATTTTTATCGACACCCTGAAAATTAAACAATTCAGTTGCTAGGGCTGGGCGTGTCTGTGGCTGCCTGGTTGAATTCTTGCCCTGTGTGTGGGAGATCCTCGATTTGACAACCAGTCATGCACGTAAGGATGTCTTGCTACTTACTGGCACTGTTGCTTATGCCAATGTTTCTTTCTTCTCTCTAGATTGCCCCAGTAGAAAATGACAATAGCTACGATGAACTGAAAAGAGATGCAAAGTTATGTCTGTCACTAATGTCTCAGGGGTTACTCTACCCTCATCAAGTGCCTTTGGTACTTCAGGTGCTAAAACAAGTAAGGATGCATAATAAAATACCTGCCTTGGGGGTGGAATTTTGGTTTGCATTTGTAAGAATTTCATGAAAAATCGCTGCAGTGCACCCAGTCCCTCAGCCTTGTTTTCTTTTTTTTTTTTTTTTTTTTTTTTAGCCTTGTTTTCTTGGGGCCTTATTTCGGCATTAGTTAAGAGGCCACGTGCCCACTCAGAAGCAGCCCAAAGCTGCCCATGTGGGCCAGCCGCCAGTGCCAAGTGCTCCAGGGGGGTGGAGGGGTTGTTTCCTTCTTTCACCTCCTGGTCTACCCTAGAAAGACCTTCGCCTGGATTTAATTTTATTACTTCATTTTTGGCATATTGTGCTCTCTGTTTTATCGAAGTCACGAGGGTGTCATTTAATGTAAAACTGAGCATGTTTTCAGATTTCTAAGTTTGATTTGCAGCCCCAAATAGTTCTTTTATTTTGCCCTAGTAGCATTGGTCCTCCTCAACCTTGTTTGCTTTTAAAACACTCTGAAGTGGTAACTCCCTGGTGGAGTCAGTCATTCACTGTAAATGGCTGCTGCTTCTGGAGTCAGCTAGGCTAGACAGTCCCTTCCCTTTGCACCTGCCTGAGTAACTTCACCAGGCTGGGTGGTAAGTACTTATCCACAGGAGGCCCTGGGCTCCATCCCCAGCACCCCGGAAAAGTAAATGTACTTGTTCAGTCTTTTCCCGAAAGGGCTGTCGCATCAGCCGGGCTTGCATGCATCGTGTGTGCTGTGTGGGTCCTGCTCCGGTGCCACCCCGTCACGTTGGTCTCGCCCATCTCGCCCGCAGACCGCGAGCAGCAGTTCTTGGCATGCCAGGTACACAGTGCTGACCTACCTCCAGACCATGGTGTTTTATAACCTCTTTATTTTCCTGAACAACGAAGATGCAGTCCGGGACATCAGGTGGCTGGTGTTAGGCCTTCTGGAGGATGAGCAGCTCGAGGTAAAGTTCCAGTCATGTTGGAACCAAATGGGTTGGTGCTGAGAATGCGTCTGCTGCCTCCCCTCCGAAGAGCTGGCCCCTTGCTAAGAGGTGTTCGGAGACATCTCAGTGCCTGCCTATGCAGTGGTTCTTCAGTCACTGACCTTCCTGATATCGGGGAGAAGAAAGCTCCCCACCTCTCCGGGTTCTTCTAGGGCCAACCGAATAGCAGAATCAGATGTGCAGGGGGAGCTGCCGTGGGCTGCATAGGGGGTTGACAGAGTGGGCTCCAGTGAGGCAGAGGTGGCAGGAAGTGTGCCTGGCCAGGGGGTGGGCTTGAGGCTTTGTCCCCCGGAATGGTGTGAACAGCTCTGACTTTGCATCTCTTGGTGATGCGATGAAATAAAATTTAAAAAGTAGAAGGAAAAAGACTTAGGACAAGGACCTGGGCCCTCAAGGAGAGGGAAGTGGGACTCAGCTGAGGTCCTGGGGATTCCCGCCATGGCGTGGCTTCTCCCATGGAAGACAGCGTCAGAGCAAACCAGAACGGTTTTGAATCTTCTCGTGGCTGAGAGTGGCAGATTCCCCCTGAGCCTGCGGGGCAAAGGTTAATAATCCCCTTGTCAAGGGACACATCAAGAACAAATTTGGATGTGATTAAAAGCAGTTTCAAGCCAGTATAAATCTTAAACCTATACATAGAGACTGTGCAGTCGACTTCGGCAGGACTGTTGTCCCATTTAATTTCCTTGGTAAAGAAATGAAAAGAAGGGGCTAGAGCCAGAGCACAGCAGGTAGGACCTTTGCCTTGTACACAGCAGATTTGGGTTCGAGTCCCTGCTGGGTCCCATATGGTCCCCCGGCACCGCCAGGAGTAACCTTCTTGATTGCAGAGCAAAAAAAAAAAAAAGAAAGAAAGAAAAGAAGCCATAAAAAAAAAAAAGAAAAAAGAAAAGAAGCCATGTTTGTAGTGAGATTATATTAATTCTGTATTGACTTTAGGTAACAGAAGTATAATTGAAATTTTTGTGAAAATGTTGTGGACTTGATGGGTTTTCTTGTGCTGGAGAAGTGGCAATGCTGTTTATTTGAGAACATTAAGCAGGGCTGTTAGGCCGGGGAGAGAGGGCCACAGGTGAGGTGTTCCTTACACACAGCCCATCCAAGCAACCTGGCACACGGACTGTCTCCCCACCCCCCCAAAAACAATGAAATGATTTTTGATACAGGAAACTTGAGAGCAGAAGTGTCTGCACCTCACCTGGTGCCGGGACCTCACACCGGCTTCTCTGTCTTCCAGAGCAGATTCTGCCCTTTCTCTGGGCTCTCACACAGCTGTGAAGAGAATTCCACAGACATGCACAGCGGCTAGGGCCAGGGAATGGCTCCGAGGGCCAGAGGATATGCTCTACACACGGGAGCCTCAGCCTTGACCTTTGAGTGCTGCCTGGTCCCCCAAGCACTGCACTAAGAGTAGTTTCTTGCACCACCCTCATCCAGAGAAATAAAAATATTTACAGTTGTCTATAATTTTTCAATCTTTTTTTTTTAAACTAAAGAAATGAAAATGAAGATGTACCTCTTGAAAAGTCAGTGTTTTCTAACTTTGTGTTAAATTTTTTTTCTTGGCCAGAGAGATAATATGGGAAGTGCAAATACTTGGATATGGTGAACCCACTTTGAGTCCTCGGTTAGTCCCTCAAGCACTTCCGGGAGTGAACCGTGAGCACAGTGCTGGGAGCAGCCTCTGAGACCACCCCTCTACTCCCTAGGTTGTTTGGGGTTTTTTAAGAACATTTTTATCAATTGTTCTTTTTTTTTTGGGTCACACCTGGCAATGCACAGGGGTTACTCCTGGCTCTGCACTGAGGAGTTACTCCTGGCAGTGCTCAGGGAACTATATGGGATGCTGGGAATCGAACCCAGGTCAGCCGCGTGCAAGGCAAACACCCTTCCCGCTGTGCTATCTCTCCAGCCCCTCAATTGTTCTTTATTTTCCTCTCTGTCATATGCTTTACTATAGCTATTGCTATCACTATAAAACAACTGTGACATTTTTAAACCTCGTAAAACGTAATTTTAAATATCAGTAATATTTTATACTAATGCACATATTACAACTATTGATAGTGTTGAGGCATTTTATGATAATCTGAATCTAAAGAAAAACATTTTAGAAGTAATAGAATACAATTGGTTATTTTTATGGAAATAAAAGCTAAATACTTTGTTTCATTTTCAAAAATTCATAACTATAGACTTTCACATCCTGACCCTTGGAACAAAATATCCCAGAAGTGAGTCTTCCTTCTCTGACCAGGAAAGAGTATAAAATCATTTAGTTCATCTCAGACTGAAATATACGCTGTCCCCACTTTGGAGAAACGAGTTTGGATCTTTATAAGAGCTTCATGCGGAGATGACTGTCGAAACCTACCATGTGAATAGACGTTGCGACTCAAAAATGAGCAGGGACAACACAAATGTTGAGTCCTGTCTGCAGGATGCGGCTCCCATGAAGCGCTGTAGCAGAAGAGTGTTCGAGACCTGGGTGGGGCTCAAGGAGACTCACTGGGGTTAGGACGAGGCCTGTGAGAACCATCACCACGGCAGAAAATATGCGGGAGATCCGAGTGGGTGCCTGGCACCCATGGTCCAGTCTAGGCTGGAAGGAGAAGCAGGACATCACTGGGTGTAGCCCTCGAAAGGAAAGAGAGAGAAATTGCTGTATAGACAATGCTAGTCTGCTTACCTATCCGCTCTTTAAAGAACAAGCTATCAATAATAGGTCAGTCCTCTGACCAAAGAAATGCCAACTTAAAGCTACCATACGAACCCAAAATGTCACTGTAAGAATTTTTACGAATATGTCTTGGGGACTGAGCAATAGTACAGCAGGTGGGGCACTTACCTTGCACGTGGCCAACCCAGGTTCGATCCCTGACACCACATAAGGTCCCCTGAGCCCCACCGCGGTGATCCAGGAGCATCATTGGGTATGGCCCCAAAACAAAAATCTTAATAAATGAATAAATAAAACTTCAGAGTTTTGAAATACTGATTATCTACCTTTATGAATATTTAATAAGAATGCTTGATTTATATGAATTAAGATTTTCCTGCATTTTGTCTTCCTCAAACTTGAGTTATTTTTTTCACTGTGCAGTGGGGTCACTGTTTTCTGTAAACTGTATAGTCTGACAGCAACCTGTGAAATTCCTAGGAAGTCAGTTGGATCTGAGCCCCATCTCAGGTGCCAGTGTGGAGCTGGGCTCTCCCTCGTCCTTGGTGCTCTGGGCAATGGCAGTGGCTTTGAGAGATGTAGATTCTATGATCACTGTCCCGTTGTTCATCGATTTGCTTGAGCGGACCGAGGAACATCTCCATCGGAGACTTTGTTGTTACTGTGTTTGGCATATTGAATACATCATGGGTAGCTTGCCAGGCTCTGCCGTGCGGGCGAGATCCTCTCGGTAGCTTGCCGGGCTCTCCAAGAGGGGCAGAGGAATCGAACTCGGGTCGGCCATGTTGGCTGCGTGCAAGGCAAATGCCCTACCGCTGTGCTATGATTTTTTTAACATGGACCTCATACGGAAAAGTGTTCATTTGGTGTGAAAAATCATTAATAAATGGAGATTGCTTAATTCTGCGTAAAATACTGGTTTATACCCTGTAATGTGAACTCCAGCGACTGGTCTCCATTTGTAGACAGTAGACTTGAGAAATGAATGAGATCTCTGTAGAGAAGCAAACAGGAGAATCGTCTCGTAAATTGCATAGAAATCTCCTTCTGACCCCTGTCCCGTTTCCCCAGCCCTTACTGGTCCTCTTCCTACCAAGATCCCGGCACTCATGGCAGCTTCCGCCTACAGGTCCGAGAGATGGCTGCGACCACCTTGAGCGGCCTCCTGCAGTGTAACTTCCTCACCATGGACAGTCCTCTGCAGGTTCATTTTGAGCAACTTTGCAAAACAAAACTACCCAAGAAGAGGAAGCGAGACCCTGGTTTCGTGGGCGATACTATTCCTTGTGCAGGTAACTGAAGGGAGATGTGCTCACATCCTTCCTGGGATCGCCCAGGCACGGCCAGTGCGAGGGAGTCTGCGTGCGTGGGCTGTACTTGGGCCGGGAGGAACTCTGCTGACTCTCGGGGCCTCTCGTGCCGAGGGCACACATGGAGTACCAGAGCAGGAACTGAGGTGGGTTCAGACGGACGAGACAGATGTAGCGATTCCATCAATCAGGTTTGTAGCCAGCCGCCTTTGGGTCACTGTGTGAAGAAAGGGAATAGAGTCAGTTCTTTGGGCGGGCCTAAATAACCTGTTCTTAGAATGTAGCATGTAACTACCTTGCATGGGGAAAGAGAGAGCAATCCCCATTTTTATTTGGAAAGGAGAGTATTGAGTGCTACGTTGCATGTTTGGAATAGGGCAGAGGAGTTATTCTGTAGAGGATTCCACTCAGCAGAAAGTTAAAACAGGTTTTTTCTTTGCTGCATGCTGGCCTTGCCTTGTTTCAAGAGAAGTTTGCAAAGTTACCTGGCCTTGCCACTCCAGCTGTAGCTGTAGCATTGAGCAGTGGAGAACAGGGTGGAGAGAGTCTTCCGGCAGGCACTTGCTGGCACCTCGCTGCCCTAGGTCTAGTCCCTGGCACCACCTCTGTTCTCCTGAGCACTGCTCAGTGTGGCCCCCAGAAGGGGGAAATAGGGGCTCACCAGAGAGATAGTAATAAGCATAGGGTTAAAGTGCGTGCCTCCCACACAGCCGTCCTCCAGCACAGGGTCCCTGGCGTCACTGGAGTGCCCCGCAGGCTCTGATCACTGATCTTTCTCCCCCGTTTTCCTGTTTGGTGTTCAAGCCACACCCGGCTGTATTAGGGGCTTATTCCCGGTGCTGTTCAGGGATCACACCAGGCACAGCCACTGCCCTCCCCTCTTTGTTTCTCTCCAGTGCTCCCGGACACTTTCTGATCTTCAGAAAGCTCTTCAGTGCTGTAATAGTACTTGTTCTTCATTATTTTTTATAGTTCTTTCCAAGGAAACATCAATGTGTATTCTAGGTTTTTTGCTTGAAAACTCTGTTAATTAAGAACCAAGGTGTTTTTAGGTCTTTTAATAGCAAATGACATTATTTACAATTTTGACTGCTTCAGATTCTCTTCCCTTCAGCTCCTGTTCACTGTTCCATGCATCTACATATATTGCACTTATAAATGTATAATGTCCACTTTTTTTTTTTTTAAATCTGAGTACCGGAGAGAGCACAGCTGGTTAGGCACTTGTCTTGCACACACCGACCACATTTATACCCCCAAGATCATCAGGAGTGATCCCTGAGTGCAGTCAGGTGTGGGCCCCAACCAAGAATAAAGAGAATTTAGAAGTAGCTTATGGTAATTTCTAAAGAAAGAATAGAGACCCCCTCCTAGAATCTTACACCTGATAAGATTACAATAATCTTATTATTGATTGGGGGGGACCCCTTTACTAAAAAATGTGACACATTTCTGACCTGGTGACTTAGAGTTATGTTATCATTGACAGGCAGCTATAGACTGTCCTTAGTCCCACCTCAGACTCCTTACATTTATTGACGTAAGGACATAGTTTTTGTTTAAAATAGAAATGCATCTCTTGGAAACACTCTCGGTCATTGCACTCCTTCACTGTGAGTATACGCGCACCCACTTCCCTTCCCTTCACAGAGTTGGTCAAGCGGCATGCGGGGGTGCTGGGCCTCGGGGCGTGTATCCTGTCCAGCCCGTATGATGTCCCCACCTGGATGCCACAGCTGCTCATGAACCTCAGTGCGCACCTGAATGACCCTCAGCCAATCGAGGTGAGGCTGCTCCGTTACTGGGAATGTTTGGTTTCAGAGACACTAGCAGGGCTGTGGAGATAGTTCAAGCGCCAGCCCAAGTCTGCTCTTGGGTGCCTCGTGTGCCCGAGCATCATACCTGCAGTCCTGCATCCCTGGCCACTGCCTCTTTAAAAAAGCGTTTCTACCCAATTCCCAGACACTTTGGTCTTCCTCAATCCCCTTTAACTGATCCCCTTGCCAGGGCAAGTTTACCTTTTTAGTCATCAAACCCTTCCAGAGACCTGTCCCAAGATGTATTTGCCATCTTTTGGAGCCAAACATAATGCTGTATGTTCTCCTGGTCCCCTGGAAGCAAAGTATTGGCTATGTTTTGGGATCCTTCAACTTTATACTCTTGTTTTCTAGCATTCTAGATAGAATGAGTCAGGAGTGTAACATCAGGTACTGGAAGTATCTTACCTCGAGACTAGTATGAAACAGGGAACTGCGATCTGTTCCTTAGTTGTGAACATGAATGCTTGGGCCGTGTCCTTGTGGCCTGGTCAGTGTGCATCTGGGTCCGAGAGCAGTTTTGTGGCCCGGGAACACGGGACCCGAGGTCTCGCCCTGTGCAAAGTCACTCCAAAGCAGGAGCTCGGTGTCTGCACGGTGGCCTTGAGACATATGTGGGATCGGAAGGCGACTTTGCAAAAGGTGTCCTAACTGTCCCGTGCTTGTCCAGAAAGTCACCATTAAATGTGTGTGGGTTGCCTACTCTACAGATGACTGTAAAAAAGACCTTATCCAATTTCCGAAGGACGCACCATGACAACTGGCAAGAACACAAACAGCAGTTCACGGACGACCAGCTGCTCGTCCTCACCGACCTCCTTGTGTCACCGTGCTATTACGCCTAGGGGGTGAGTCTCCTGGCCTGTGCTGCGGCAGGTGGGCTTCATGCCCGAGAAGGGGGTTTCATCAAGTGTTTGTTTCTTGCTACAGATATTCTTAGATATTCAGAGGGCTTTCTCTTTTCTTTGTTTTCATAACTGAATCACCATGAGATGTACAGTTACGAAGTTGTGCATGATTAAGTTTCAGTCATAGAATGTTCCACCATCAGTGCCCCAGTTTCCCTCCCACCAGAACCCCCCCAGCCCCTACCTCTGTCACCAGACACTCTACTCTCTCTCCCTCTGTCTCTCCCTCCTCCTCTCCCCCGCCCTCTCTCCCTCTCTCTTCCCCATCTCTCTCTCCCTCCTCTCTCTCTCCCTCTCTCTCCCTCCCTCTTTCTCCTTGACACCCCTCTCTTCCTCTCTCCCTCCCTCTCTCTCTCTCTCCCCGCTTCCCCCTCCCTCCATCCCTTTCTCCTTCTTGTCACTTTCATTCCCTTTAGATACTGTGGTTTACAGTACTGTTACTTAAACATTCTCATTTACATCACTTGCCCTCCTCTCAGCACTCTTGTCCAGGGTCATCATTCCCAGCTCTCCTCATGGTGTCTTAACCGCACTCCTCCACATGAACCGGTCCTCCCGACCCTCATTTCTACAGTTTTGTTTTGGTTTTTTTTTGGGGGGGGGAGGTATTATTCTCATACTATGTTTTATTTTTTAATATCCCCCAAATGACTGTGATCATTCTGTGTCCCTTTCCTCTGACTCATTTCACTCAGCATGATACTCTCCAGGTCCATTCGTTTGAAAGCAAATTTCATGGCAGCTGCATAGTATTCCATTGTGTAGATGTGCCATAGTTTCTTTATCCAGTCATCTGATCTTGGGCATTTGGGTTGTTTCCAAATTCTAGCTATGGTGAACAGTGTCACAATGAATGTAGAAGTGCAGGTGGTGTTCTGCTGTGTTTTGGGGCCCCCAGGGTAGATTTCCAGGAGAGGTATTGCTGGGTCATATGGAATGAGTTTTTTTGTTTTCTTAACATGAGTTGCTTTAGCTAGGGGAAATAAGAGTTTCCTTGCTTCTCTGCTAAAGGTTATAAGCAGAGTGCTTATATGCAGCTGCTGTTGGACCTTTCTTTTAAAAAACTATCTTAGGGGGCCGGAGTGATAGTATAGCCGGTATGACGTTTGCCTTGCCCGCAGCCAACCCGGGTTCAGTCCCCGGCATCTCATATGATCCCCCAGGACTGCCAGGAGTAATTCCTGAGTGCAGAGCCAGGAGTAACCCCTGAGCATCACTGGGTGTGACCCAAAAACGAATATATATATACATATATATATATATTTTTTTTTTTTAGGGGCCTGAGATTTAGGCTCTGAGGCAGAGGACATGCTTGCATGTAGAAGGCCCAGGATTCAAAACCCAGCAGGAACAGGGGGAGGAAAAGAAATACACATGTAACCTTATGTATGTATAAAGTTATATGTGTGTGTATGTGTAAACAAATAATTACATTAAGTTAATAGTACATAAAATAAATCTCAGGCTGGAGAGAGTACTGTGGATAAGGGCATGGAACACGGCTTACCCAGATGCGATCCCCAGCATCCCATATGGTACCCTGAGCCCTCCAGTCGTGATCACCGAGTATGGCCTGGTGTGGCCCTGAGTCTTATTCTTAGTTGTTCCCAAGTTGGCGCTGGCCATTTTTCTCGCCACAATAGTTCTGGGTTTTCCGGTAGGTTCCTTCTGTTTCATGTTGGAAAGAGGCCTCTCTGTCAGCCTCGGAGGGCTTCCTTCTGAATCACTCACTGGGCTTTTGGAGTTGCGTCTGCTCTTGTCTAACTAAGCCTTTGCTTTTCCTCTGATGCAGATAAGTAGTCTGCACTTGAAGCTCTTTCCATCAAAAACCCCAGCTCCTCAGGTCCCATCTGTGGTGGCTCCGCAGCTTCCCCAGCTCCGCCTCCGTGAGCCCGTCGTGTGGTGGTTCCTGCGTCTGGTCTCACTGGTCTGCGTTCCATAGGTTCACAGCTGCCGTTTGATTTCTTCTTCCTAACTTGTTCGGAAGCATTTCGGAATATTGATCAAAGCCACAATGTCCCAGACTAGAAATAATTACCCAATCTGATCATGGCGTCCAAGACCAGACGGAGTCCAGGAAACAGTTTCCTCGGGATGGAACCTGTGCATCTGTCAAACAGGTCCTGGCATTTCACTCATCTCAAATTAGTTTGAAATTTTTTTTTCCAAACGGCTGTTGGGTGTAGCTAGTAGTATCGCCGTGGGCCCGAGAGCCTTGGGCGTGGACAGCCGCCATGCGGGAAGGACGAGGCGTCACTCAGACCTGACCCGGGCCTGCTGGGTCACTTGACCAAGACAGAAGCAAGTCTGTGTCCCTGTGGTTCCCACAGACTGGAGTTTTTGGTGCTGAATAGAAAGAAGAGCAGTTGCTTAAAAATCGGGGGTTTGGTGAATAAATTTTTGATTGATTGTTGTATGTGTATACAATGCGTGATTTTGAAAATAAACAGCAACAACAATAAAAACCCTGACTGGTTGATTTTTACCTGTATCCTTTACAAATATTGTTTGACCTCTTTGAAAACTGTTATGTTTCACCTAGTGAAAAACTTGTGTTTGTGGAAATTCTGTGGGTTTTTTTTCTCCCCCCCCACCCTTTGTCTTTGTTTGGGTTTTTTTGTTTTGTTTTGTTTTAGGTGTTTTTGGTTTTGTTGGTTTTTTTTTTCTGCTTGCGGAATTGGTGAGAGGCTATTAAGGCTTGATATTTAATTGACTCGTTTATTATATAGATGTAAAAGACTGTATAAACTGTAGCAATAGCACTGACATGACTTTGTACAGATACGATCTTTTACACAACACCATTGTGTAATTAATTTGTAAAGATTGACATGTAGCTCTTACAGTGAATTTTGGCTTTTGTGCCAATTGAATGCCTTTTTGTGTGTGTATTTTTAAGTTATTTTCTTTTATCATTTCATGTTACAAAAGCTGATGGATTTTTTTTAAGTTCATTTATCATTAGACTGTCTGAATTTTATGTAATTTCGTGTGCATCTCTTAAATGCGAAAACCACATTTTTGCCTATGACACACATAGAGAATGCAAAGCACCCTCTAAGTTGAAGTGATTCACAAGTTGGTGAATGTCACCCTACAACACACCCTGTACAGTCTTCCTTAAAGGAACACTAAATCTATTTTTAGTATCTCCTTGTCGAATGACCCAGTACATAGCTGAGCCTGCCGAGTTCTGGTACCGTATTCCGACATCGCATCCATGGCATAGTCCCTGTATAGAGTAGTGCCAAACTGATTCTTTCAATGGTGTAACTAGTTTGAAGCCCAATAAATGAATTGTTTTTAACACCTGGCTTCTGTCTTGATTAAGAGGAGAAGACAGTACTATGAGCACTCGCTGTGGATTCTCTTGCAGACAGAGGTCTGGGTATGCCGAATCTTATCCTGACATAAATTGGCTAGTTCTAGCCAGTCCAGTAAAGCAGCTTTGTTCCTCTGTTTACATCCAAACTGAAAGTCCTTTTCCTGAGTCTCACTGGCTGTGATTCAAGTGTCTGCTGTCCCTTGCAGGTACTGGGTTGCCCTTTGGAATCACACGGCTGCTTCCCACCCTCAGCCTGATTTGCGAATTGCATCTGAGAATCATGGGAGAATTGTATTAAAATGCGAACTCAAATTCTGGCTTCTGGCTCACGGTATCAGTGCCTGGTCCTGAGAGTGCCTTCAGTTCTCTGCAAGTGGTGCCAAGGGGCTCTCCCAGCTGGGCCAGGGAACCCTGGATCTCCCCTAGGCCCAGAGCGGGAACTGGAGCAATGGTAGCGGGGGTGAGGTGCTTGCTCTGCATGCCGCCAGCAGAGTGCTCCCTGAGCACTGCTGAAATCCCAACCCCCAAATCCCATCCCAGCAAACAACAAGAATGATTTCGTGCATTGATATACTCCTCAGCTAGAATTTCTCTGAGTAGGAATGAGGCATCGATGTTGAAAACTGCCTCAGGGATTCACATGTGCAGCAAGAATCAAGATGTGGCCAGACTCTGGGTGAGCCCCCACCAGCCCAGGGTCACTAATTCCAGCGCATGATTGGTCTCCAGCTCCCCACCACCACTACACCCCCCAGCCAAGGGTAATTCTGATGCTGGGATTAGAAGTTGCTTAGACCCTGATACCATCATTTTGTTAAACTTGAAATCACACTACCTAAATTTTCAGTGGCCCCGAGAATGAAAGGTAGGAGGAAAAAAATAAGTGATGGTGGCTCCTGAGTAAAATGATCTTAAATGTCTGTTGTGTCAATGAAGGGGAAAGGCAGGAAAGGTATGAAGGGAGGGAGATGATGGAGAGGTCAGAGCACTGTGAGAAGGTAGGCAGGCTTCTCTGGAGGGGAGAAGGCTCTGAGGAAACAGGTAATAAAGGTCATTAAAGTCCATCTGGAGGGAGGGAGGGGAGAGAGGGAGAGAGGGCAAGAGCTGCAGTTCATATACAGGCAGGTGACTGGATTTAGTGCCCAGCACCTCTCAAGCACCACCAGCAGTAATCCCTGAGCATGACTGGCTGTGGTCCCCTCTCAGCAAAGACTCAGAATTTGTTTCTAAATGAATCCCTAAAAAAAAATTAAATATTTCAGAATTATGGGGGGCTGGAGCGATAGCACAGCGGTAGGACATGTGCCTTGCATGCAGCCAACATGGCCGACCCAAGTTCGATTCCTCCGCCCCTCTCAGAGAGCCCAGCAAGCTACCGAGAGTATCTCTCCCGCATGGCAGAGCCTGGCAAGCTCCCTGTGATGTATTCGATATGCCAAACATAGTAACAACAAAGTCTCCAATGGAGACGTTACTGGGCCCACTCGAGCAAAATCGATGAACAACAGGAGGACAGTGACAGTGAAGGAGGGCTGGAATGATAGTATAGGGATCATGGCGCTTGCCTTGCATATGACCAAGCCGGGTTCCATCCCTGGACCATTTATCATCCCTTGAGTACCAGCAAGTGTGCTCCCTCATACCCTCCACCCTTTTTTTAGGAGGAAAACTTTTCCCATTAATTTGACAAAAGTTGCAGAGCATAACAATTCTAAATAAGATAAAGACACAGCCTGCCTTGGTGGGGGCAGGGTCCAGACCGTGCAGTGCTTAGGAGATCCTGTGGTTCTCACATGGAAAACTTGGTCTCCAGCACATGCAGCAGTTTTCCTGGCAGAAGGAGCAGTTGGCACTACTGGAGATGGCTGAGGATGGGAGAGTTTGCTTGTACACGCCCTCTGCATGGTTGAAGGGGAGGGGGCTGCTCAGTGCTTCATGGTCCCCTGAGCACTGCCAAGGCAGCCCCAATTATTTAAAAACCTGTTATTGGAGCTGGAGTGATAGCATAGTGGGTAGGGCATTTGCCTTGCATGCAGCCGACCTGGGTTTGATTCCCAGCATCCCATATGGTCCCCCGGGCACCACCAGGGGTAATTCCTTAGCGTATTAGCCAGGAGCAACCCCTGTGCATTGCTGGGTGAGACCCAAAAAAAAAAAAAAAAACCCTGTTATTGCCAAGTCGTTTGGGTTGCAGGCATTTTTTTTATATGTTGAGTAGTGCATACATAAAGGTACTGGCAGAGGGACAAAGCCACGCGGGTTCCGGGGCCGAGACCTCCAAGTCTACTCGATTGGAGTCGAGCATCTTCCACCCAGATCCTCCAAATTCCAGTAGGCAGGGGTCACACCCACCACCTGGCCCCCTGGCGCTGTGTAATCCCATCAGCGGCCAAGACTCAGAGACTATAAAATCCAGATCCCGGAACCTGACATCTTATCAGGACATCTTTTTTATGACATCTTATTGTCTCATTCCTACTTTGGACAAACTTGCAGGCTATCGAATGTAGCCTGCCCACAGGGCAGAGTCTGGCAAACTCCCCGTGGCGTACCAAATATGCCAAATACCAGTAACAATGATGGGTCTCATTCTCCTAAAGAGCCTTGAATATAATCTCAGGGCTAGGATGAAAGAGACGTTACTGGGGCCTGCTCGAGGCAATCGACGAATAACAGGATGATGAAATGAAATGAAATGAAATGATGAGTAGTGTGAAAGAAAGAACCCATGAAAAATTACGAATTTTGTTCTACTGAAAAAAATTGATGACATAGTCTTCATACTTTTGTAGACAAACCCCATTTGTTTTGTTCACTAATGTAACTTTTGCTATTCTCCCGTTGAATATTAAAGTTTTCGTTTTGGAGCTGGAGAGAGAGCACAGCGGGAGGGCGTTTGCCTTGCACACTGCGGACCCGGGTTCAATTCCCAGCATCCCATATGGTCCTCTGAGCACTGCCAGGAGTAATTCCTGAGTGAAGAGCCAGGAGTAACCCCTGTGCGTTGCCAGGTGTGACCCAAAAAGCAAAAAAATAATAATAATAAAAATAAAGTTTTCGTTTTACTGTCAAATAAGCTACAACATTTTCAATTTTGTTTGGGTTTGGGAGCCACACCTGGTGATACTCAGGGCTCATTCATGGATCGCACCTGGCGATGCTTAGGTGCCCACATGGGGTCCTGGGGATCAAACCCAGGTTGGCCACGTGCAAGGCACCAGCCCTCTCTACCCGTTGTACTATCGCTCCAACCCCAGGAGCAGAATGTTAAATGTGGGGTTAAACTGACACTGATTTAAAATTAAAGGCCTGAGCGACAGTACAGCGGGAAGGGCGTTTGCCTTGCATGAAGCGGACCCTAGTCCATCCCGGGCATCCCATATGGTCCCCGAGCACCGCCAGGAGTGATTCCCGAATGCAGAGCCAGGAGGAACCCCTAAGCATCGCGGGGTGTGACCCCAAAAGAAGAAAAAATAAGTAAAAACGTGATGTACAATGCGCTGGACCATGACACACCAGTTTAGGAGAAAAACGTTCTCAGCCACGGCTTCCCGGCGGTGGGCGCAGGGGGCGGCGGGGCCAGGGCGCGCACGGGGGGCGGGCGCGGGGGGCGGCGCCGGCGCGCGTGGGCGCGGGGGGCGGGCGCGGGCGCGGGCGCCGCGGGGGTCGGGGCTGCGCGATGGAGGCGGGGAAGGCGCGACCGCCGGCAGGTGAGGGGTCGCCGGGAGGGGGGAGGCCGGGCTGGCGGCGCCTGCGCGCTGCGTTCCCGCCGGGCCTGCGGGCGGGGGGCTGTCTCAGGCCTGCGGGGGTCCCTGTCCTGTCGCCAGACTGCGGGTCCCTGTCCCGTCGCCGGCCTGCGGGGGGTCCCTGTTCCGTCACTGGCCTGCGGGTCCCTGTCCAGTCGCCGGCCTGCGGGGGTCCCTGTCCTGTCGCCGGCCTGCCGGGGTCCCTGTCCTGTCGCCGGCCTGCGGGTCCCTGTCCTGTCGCTGGGCCTGCGGGGACCCCTGCCCCGCGCGCTGCGGGGATCGGTGTCCTGCGCCTCGGGGATCCTGTCCCGCGCCGTGCGGGGTCTCTGTCCCCGGCCTGCGGGTCCCTCTCCCGAGCCTGCGGGGTCCCTATCTTGTCGCAGACCCACAGGTCCCTGTCGCCGGCCTGCGGGTCCCTGTCCTGCACCTGGGGCACCTTGTCCTGCGCCCTGCGGGTCCCTGTCCCGCGCCGTGCGGGGTCTCCGTCGCCAGCCTGTGGTCCCTGTCGCCGGCCTCCTGCGGGCGGGGCGCTACACCCCCGGGAGCCCACTCCGACGCAGTGGTCCCGCCGCCCGGCCCGGGGCCTCCAGGCCGCACCCGCACCCGCACGTCGCGCTCGACCCTGGCCCCACCCCCCCCCCACGCCCTGCCCTGTGCGCGCGACCTTGGACAGCGTCTAGGCGCCCAGGCGCTCCCGCTGGGACAGGAGTCTGGCCCCTGTCAGGGCCGGCCTGTGCGCAGCGCCGGGGTTTGATCCTGGCACCGTTTTTGCGTTTGTTGTTTGCTTGTTAAGTGTCTAGAAAAGAACATATTCTTTCAAAAAATGTTTTTAAGCAGCGCAGTAAGTCACGAGGCGCTGCGATTGCAGTGAGCGTGTCCCCTGGCGGCAGCCCACACCTTGCCAGACTTGAGGTCCTCGCCTTTGGCGTCAGGAGCTTGGCTCAGCGCCGATCTTCCAGCACATAGCTGGAGAGTGGGCTGACAGGTAAAGGGAAGCAGGGGCCGGGAAGGGGGGCCGGGGCTGGGAAAGACCCCCAGAGATATATCAAGAGGCCTTGTCGTTTTCATCTCATAGTCGGGAGTAGCAAATAGAGAATTGACTTGCTCCCGTTTCCGCGGCGCAAAATCTTGCCATCAGAAGAACTCTGCTCCCCTTCGCATTCTCAGTGTCTTTGTTTACTTTAAATTGCCGAAAACTGGTACTAAGACCTGGTGTCTTTCCCTACCGTTTCACTCCTATCAGCTCCTGAGGTTTCTCTGCTCAAACCTTCAGTTTATTCTGCCTCTGCTTTCCTCCCTTTCTGTCCCAGCATCTGATGGCCTTGGACCCTTCCACTGCCCCGCAAGCAAGCGGGAGAGAATACAGGGTTCCACCACGCAGTAACTCCTACCAGGGGTCACCCTAGCTGCTCTGAGGCTGCTGGCCTGGTGTAGCCAGCTAGCCAATACTGAGTGCTCAGCTGTGGCTTCTGTACTGCCCTGTGGAGAACTCAAGGTGAGGAATGTGGGCTTCAGAGATTGGCACAGCAGGGAGGGTGCCTGTCTGGCACAAGGGTGACCCGGGTACAATCCCCAGCCGCCCATAGAGTCCCCTGAGTCCCACCATGAGTGATCCCTGAGCTCAGAGCAAGGAGTGAACCCTGAGCACTGCTGGGGGGGTGGTTCCCTTCGGGACTCAGGCTCTACCTATTAAGTTAGGTTTTTCGCATTTGGACTCAGTTTCTCACCTGTAAAATGGATATGAGTTACCTATCTTAGGGATGCTGTGAGAATTCCGTGAGTTATTACTTAGAAGCACAGCATGGAGTGTGGCCTGTCATAACACTTACAGTTCATTTACTAATAACAATGATGACAGTTATATTCCAGACCTGGAATACTCTTATTATTTAGAATTGCCTCTTGGTTTAGAAGTGAGGTAATATCAAAACCATGAGTGAACCTGTAACTCAAACTAGGAGGTAAATTGAGAAAGGACTTTCCTGATGGGGAAACAGAGAGTAGCCTTGGGATGTTATGGAAGGGCCATAGCACTGGTGGCAGGTTTGTAGTTGGAATGCTCAATGCCCGAACTCAGTTACTTAAAGCTTTGTTAAAAGAAAAAAAAATCTTTGTAAATTACAGTGCCTAAATAAAACACTAACATTAAAAATAAAATTATTGAAAGTTTAAACAAATGAAGGGGTATGGAGAGAGGTCCCAGGAGTCACCCATGTGCATTGCCTCAAGCCTTACCCCGGATGCACAGAACCCTCAATAGCTGGGGATGCCAGCCCTTCCCCCCACCCCCCCCACACAATGAGGCACCCTAGAATGACAAGAAAGTAAAAAAAAAAAAAGAAAAAAATGCCTCTTATCTTTTACATCCCCAAATTTGTTTTCCTCCGATTTTTTCTTCCTGTTAATCTCAATTACTGGCTAGCATGTAAAAACAAACAAAACCCCAGGAAGATAGCTTAGAGGCACTGAAGGTTATCTTTAGCAGAATCCATGTTGAAGAGCTTCAGGAAAAGCTCCCCTCCCCCTGCCATGCAAATCACATGATCCAGCTTTGGGCTTTCTCCCCTAGCCCAGCGTTAGACAGTTTTAAAGTTGTAATCATTAAGAAACAGAGAATCAGGATCTCTCCCCCCCCCCCCCCACACACACACGCGCACGCAAGCACAGCGTGTGGGGGCTCTTCAGGTCACACAGCAGTTTAAGGGCTGATCCTGGCTCTGATGTTCAAGGGTCATTCCTAGAAGTTCTTTTGGGAGGGGGGTCCCACCTGCGGTGCAAGAGAGCAAGGGCTGAGACAGGAAGCTCTTTAACCTGTGCTGTCTCTCTGGTGCTCACGAAAGTGTTAAGGGGGCTGACGCCCTGACCCGACCCCTTTCTCTGCTTCTATGGTCCTGCAACTGACTGGTTAAGCCCACACACAAGTGGAGGTCTCTTCACACCAACTGGTGCTGGGAGTTAAGTATTCTGAACATGCCCCCAGGTGTCCCAGTGGCCTTAGTGATGGCTAAAATGCTGGACTACAGTGAATGCTTTCCCTTCTCGAGAGCCGTCTCCAAGAGACAGTTTCAGCTGTCCCACTTTCAGCATCTCTGGGAATAGGGTGTGTACCAAGCCATACAGGGTTTGGGATTTGGAACAGAAAGATTAGACTGTATGTGTGTGTGTCGGGGGGGGGGGGGGAAGAGGGTTAAATCATACTGCAAAAAAACAAAGAAAAAATGATTAAGCAAGGCGCCAGAGGTTGTGCTTTTGAAGTGGAGAGAACCTTATGCCTTCACACCCTCCACACCATACGTGTGGAGCTGCCATACGTGTGCACATGGTACATGCAAGCTGAGGAAAGGGCCACGGGACCGTACATGCTTTCTGATCCACACTTAGTCACATTTACTTAGTTGCCAGTGGGGGAGTTTTCACTTGGTAAATTTTCTATAATTCTGACCCCCTTCATTACTTCCCTTTCTCAACTTCATTATTTCTCAAATGTAATTCCACATAAAGTTTTTTCCAAAGGAGGGTTTATGGGGTTTACTAAGAAATCATAAATAGGGATAAGAAATGATAGAAAATAGGGGAAAAAGGGATTCCTCCAAGGGAAAAATATGAGTTGCTAGCAATTTGTGAGTTACACAAAAGACTACAAAATAATTCAGCAAAATTTATATCTACATATAAATACATAGCTACAGATATATAAATATGTATGTATTTACATAGATGCAGGTATTGCTGAGTATGTGTGTATGTGTGTGAGCATGAGTGTGTGTGTGTTGGAGGAAGGGAAAGGTGAGACTAGGTCCTAGGGGTTACTTCAGGCTTTTTGCTACCCAAGCACCTCCTCCCACCCTTTGCTATATCCCTGGTCCACCTCAGCCCTACCCCCCTTCTCTCTGCCCCCTCCTCTAACCCCCACCCCTGCCCTTTCACCTTTCACCCACCAGGCTTCTCACAAGACTCCCTTTCATCTCCCTAGGAAGGATAAGCTTCCCTGCTCCCTGCTTTCTTAGTGGCCGCCACCCTCTGATCATCCATACAGTCACATTAACCACCAGCCTGGTTGCTGGTCTTGCTCCCTGGGCTTAGCTGGGTAGTAGGCTCAGTGCAATTCAGGGGGCATTTTCATTTGCACACTTAAATTTCTGGGGGGCCCTGAGCAGTAGGGTATGTGTGTTCTGAGAGAAAGGCAGTGGGATATAGAAACTGATCTGGACTAGGCTCTGACCTCTCTGGCAGAGAGGTCATGTTCTGTGTCTCCAATGTCACATCTGCAGTGCCAGTCAGAAACCCAAGGGGTGGGCTCAGTTTCTATATCCCACTGCCTTTCTCTCGGAACACACACACACTACTGCTTTTTATTTTATGGTAATCATAATTCTGTATATATATATACATATATATATATATATATATATACATATTTGGGCTGGAGCGATAGCACAGCGGGTAGGGCATTCGCCTTACAAGTGGCCAACATGGCCGACCCGAGTTCGATTCCTCCGCCCCTCTCGGAGAGCCCGGCAAGCTACCGAGAGTATTCGATATGCCAAACACAGTAACAACAAAGTCTCCAATGGAGACGTTACTGGGCCCGCTCGAGCAAATCGACGATCAACGGGAGGGCCTTTACCTTTACCTTTATATACATATTTAACTTTTATTACATCACTGTGAGATAGATCCTTGCAGAACTGTTCATGATTGGGTTTCAGTCATACAGTGTTCCAACACCCATCCCTCCCACCAGTGCAAATTTCCTAGCACCATTGTCCCCAGGTTCCCTCCCATCACCTTCCACCCCACATCCCCTACCTGCCTCTATGGCAGGCACTTTCTCTCTCTCTCTCTCTCTCTCTCTCTCTCTCTCTCTCTCTCTCTCTCTTTCTCTCTCTCTCTTTCTCTCTCTCTCTCTCTCCTTTTGGGCATTGTGGTTTGCAATATTGATACTGAAAGGTTATCCGGAATATCCCTTACCTACTTTTCATCCTCAGATCTTGTCCAGCAGTCTGCTTTTAAAAACACTCCAGTGCTGAAGAGATAGTATGGGGTAAGGCCTTGCATGTGGCCAGCCCTGGTTTGCTCCCAGGAAAGCATGTGGAATACCTCATGCTCCATTAGGAGTCATTCCTGAGAACAGAGGCAGGAAGAATCCTTGAGCACTGCCTGGCATGTCACATGATCCCACCCCACCCCCAAATTAAGTAAATAAAACACTCTACAAGCAGGGGTCGGAGTAATAACAACAATAATAACATTGAGTTAGGCACCAGCCTTGTACACAGCCAGCCCAGGTTTGTCCCCGACATCCCTGTGGTCCTCTGAGCCTGCCAGGAATAATCCCTGAGCACATAGCCAAGAGTAGATCCTGAGCTTCATCGGGTGTCTCCCTAAACCTAAAACAAACAAACAAAAACCCACAAAGCACTCTCCAGGTAGTTCATAAGCCAGTTTGAAAAGTTTGGTTTCATAAAGCCTAATGGAATGACTTTATCTTTTTTTTTTTGGGGGGGGGGGTTAGTATATCAAGAGTTCTGCAACCATAGCTGCAGTTAATTTTTTTTTTGAATTTTTATTAGTGAGACACCATGAGGTACAGTTGTAGACTGACAAATTTTGTGCTTGGGTTTCAATTATACAATGATCAAATGCCCATCCCTCCACCAGTGCCCATTTCCCACTGCCACGGATCCCAGTATCTCTCCCACCCCCCATTCCCCCCATCCCACCCTGCCTCTGTGGCAGGGCATTCCCCTTTGTTCTCTCTCTCCTTTTGGGTGTTGTGGTTTGCAAAAGAGGTAATGGGTGACAATCGTGTTTGGTCTATAGTCTACTTTCAGCATGCTTCTCCCATGGGATGACTTTATCTTGTGGAGTTTTTGTCTCTCCTGTGTTGGGCTTTGACAGGCAAAGTGTGGCCTGTGCATGGGGGTGGGGGGGAGCTGGGAACATGGGGGGAGGTGCTAGCCCGAGACCACTCCTCTCTCCATTAATTCCTTTCTGCTTCTGGGCATGCATTTTGTGTGCAGGCTTTAAGCCTCAGGCCTCTTTGTCACATGTTGCTCCTCTGTGAATTGAGGCCCTGACCCCCTCCTGCAGAAGGAAGAGTCGTTTCTCCCTGAAGATGAACTCAACAGCCCCCCTCCCAGAGGCCCTCAATGCCAGCTGGCCCCCTGTGCACCAACCCCCCGGAGGAAACGGCACTGCCCTCTCGGAGAACTGCCCAGAACTCGTCCACACGGCCACCTTGGTCACCTGCACGCTCCTCCTCACCATCATCTTCTTCCTGGGCTCCTATGGCAACTTCATTGTCTTCCTGTCCTTTTTTGATCCAACCTTCAGAAAGTTCAGGACCAACTTTGACTTCATGGTCCTAAACCTGTCCTTCTGCGACCTCTTCATCTGTGGGGTGACAGCCCCCATGTTCGCCTCTGTGCTGTTCCTCCACTCAGCCAGCGCCCTTCCCGATGCATTCTGTTTCACCTTCCACCTCACCAGCTCGGGCTTCCTCATCATGTCCCTGAAGACGGTGGCCGTGATCGCGCTGCACCGGCTCTACCTGGCCCTGGGCAAACAGCCAAGCCGCGCGGCCGCCCTGCCCTGCACGCTGCTCCTCGTGTTGCTGCTCTGGGCCAGCAGCTTCACCCTGGCCGCCCTGGCCACGGTCAGAGCCAGCAAGTCCCACCTCTGCCTCCCCATGTCCAGCCTGATGGCGGGGGACGGGAAGGTCATCCTGGCCCTCTATGTCGTGGACTTTGCCTTCTGCGTGACCGTGGTCTCAGTCTCATACGTCATGATCGCTCAGACCCTGCGGAAAAACGCCCAGGTCCGGAAGGGTCCCCCTGTGATTGCCGTGGATGCGTCCAGGCCGCAGCCCTTCGTGAGGGGCCCTGGGAAGGCAGGTGCAGAGCCCCTCCAGTGCACCATGCCGGCCCTCTACAGGAACCAGAACTACAACAAACTGCAGCACGTGCCAACCCATGGGTACCCCAAGAGTCCCAGCCAGCTGCAGCTGGTCTCAGCTGTCAACCTCTCCACCACCAAGGACTCCAAAGCAGTGCTCACCTGTGTGATCATCGTGCTCTCCGTCCTGGTGTGCTGTCTTCCCCTGGGGGTGGCCTTGGTACAGGTGGTTCTGTCACGCAGGGCGAGCTTCCTCCTGTACCAGGTTGAACTGTTTGGGTTCACCCTCATCTTTCTCAAGTCGGGACTGAACCCTTTCATATATTCTAGGAACAGCGCGGGGCTACGGAGGCGTGTGCTCTGGTGCCTGCAGTATGTTGGCCTGGGTTTCTTCTGTTGCAAGCAGAAAACCCGGCTCCGGGCCATGGGCAAAGGGAACCTGGAGGTGAACAGAAACAAATCTTCACACCACGAGACAAACTCCGCCTACATGCTCTCTCCGAAGCCCCAGAAGAAATTTGTGGATCAGGCTTGTGGTCCCAGTCACTCCAGGGAAAGTGTGGCGAGTCCCAAGCTCTCGGCCGGGCTTCAGCACCACGGCCAGAGCACCTCCACCCCAGTCCACACGCGGCTGGACGCCTACTACAGCATCTATAACAGCAGCCCGCCCGGGGAAGAGAGTGTCCCCTGCAGCTTGCAGCCCGTAAACTCCTTTGCGTTTGCCAGCTCCTACATTGCCATGCATTATCACACCACTAGTGATCTAATGCAAGAATTTGACAGTACTTCTGCCCGGCAGATTCCAGTTCCTTCTGTCTAAAGTCACAGGGTCCTGAGAGTCTCGTGCAGACTCGTTTTCTTTCTGATACTAACTTAGCTTATCTTTTAGTTTTGTGAGACCAGTGGTAGGTCAAAACTTAGAGTCAGCTAAATAGTTGGCAGTTGAGTTTTCCTTTTTACTGAAATCTGATGATGTGCTCTGTGATTTCTTGACATTTCTTGATTGGACATAGATGGTTACTTTTTAGATTTTTACCCTGGTCTAGCTTCCAGTCTTTTGTACTGATTATTTCATAGATACCAATAATGATCCTACTACGACGTTAAAGTGGAGAATGAACTGATTATAATCGCTGGGACATTAAAATATACATGAACTCAATTTTTTAAAGAATGTGAAAGTATATATTTACTGATGCTGTTTTTTGATTTATAAACGCAGAATTACTAAATTATAAATTTTGGTTCATTGAAGTGTTGAAATGGGGTGCAATATTTTTGGTACCAGGCTTATTTGATCACATAATATACTGTTGGGACTGGAGTGATAGTACAGCAGGAAGGGTATTTGCCTCGCATGCAGTCATCCCGGGTTTGATCCCTGACATCCCATATGGTCCCCCAAGCACTTCCAGGAGTGATTCCTGAGTGCAGAGCCAGGAGTAACCCCTGAGCATTGCTGGGTATGACCCAAAAAGCAAAACCAAAACCAAAACAAGACCCCCAAACAAATAATATACTATTGGGGCTGGGGGAGGCATTCCAGGGGTGAAGGCACCAGCCTCTCATGCACTGACTCAGTTCACTTTCTAGTGACACATGCCTGTGCATTGCTAGCGTATCCCTGAGGCTCCCTGGACACTGGGGGGTGTGGCATCACAGAGCCCGACCATCACTGTATCCTTGGATCCTTCCACTGGGCCTTCCCTACCCTCATACATAATTATTGCAGAAAATAAGAAATATATTGTCTATGACTATCCTTAGCAAAAATATACAAGCATTGGGTCTTGTGCAAGACAGCCAACTAAGAATATAGTTATGTTATGTTATGTTATGTTATGTTATGTTATGCTTAGTGCTATCTGTTACTCTACACATTATTATTTTGTGCCCATTGAGTATGTCATTATTTTAAAACATGCTCTTACTTGCTAAAAATAAAGTGTCTATTTTGAAGTCCTAGAGAAGAGGGCTGCATTGGGGTGGCCGTGTGCTATCCTTGGGAGAGTGGGCACTGTGGCTGCCCGCCTGCTCTGTGAACAGCACTGGACACAGTGATGGTGGGTGCTGCGTTCCTGCTGAGGAGAGTGTGCAGTGAGGCTGGCAGTGTGCAGATTCAGGCTTCCTCCATTGTGAGACCTCACAGAGCAAGTCCAAGCAACTATTCAGAAGTCAGTGTTTGTCTTTTCATGCATTACAAGGGTAGGAAAATTCTTATGATGATCTATTTTCAAATACATTATTTTCCTCCTGTATTAGCAGGAAAAGAACTGGAAATGAACAGAAAGGAAGCATTGATTCATTATTTCTGTGCCCAAAACCAATTTTCTTAAGTACTCTGTGGATTCAGGCATAAAGATGAACATATTTTCATGTAGATTTGGATATTATTATACAGTTAACATTTGAACTTGTTGCAGTTTTAAAAGTATAACTGCTAGACACGAGATAAGCATGAGATACAGGACTTCTCTGTCTTGGTGGTCATTTTCAGGAACTGCTGTTCCTCATTGGAAGGCGTGTTTGCTGAGAGGCATTCACCTCCTACACCTCTTCTTGGGGTTACTGAATAGAGTAGTCAGGAGGGGCCTGGGGTGGACAGAGGGTGACCAGGTCTCTGTCAGGACCAGCCAGCCATTCTGCTTCTAGGATTTCAATGTGAGAAAGGTTTTTACTTCTTTTTCAAAATTTTCCTTTGAGGCTGATGTTTTCTCCTTTTTTCTTACCCTTTCATCCATTATTGATTTTGTTTTGGGGCTACGGTCAGCAGTGCACAGGGATTACCCCTGGCTCTGCACTTGGAGATCACCCCTCATGGCATTGAGCCCGGTTTGGATTCAGGCAGAGCAAGCACATAACCACTGTGCCATCTCTCTGCCCCCACTTCTTTACTTTTGCTATTAAATTTTATAACAAGAGAAGATATCCACTCTCACATTTTCTTTTGTAACTGAATGCTACTCTTGGAAGTCACTGTGACCTATTTGAATTGTGCTTTTCTATTTTTAAAAGCAACACTTCATTTATTAGTACTTTCATGAAATGGGTTAGTATACTACCTCTTTTTGAAAAAGAATTAAGAAGTCTATTCCAAGATATCTTGAAGAATTGTGGCAAACTAAGAATTAAACTTTTAACTTCAACTCAAAATCTGGTATTTAATTCAATAAGTCAGATAGCTTTCTAATTATTAACATTAAGATATTTCACACTTTTTAAGGTATATATTTCTTTTTGGCCAGGCGTATCAAATGTGATTAAATATAAGATTTTTTAAACATAATTTCTACTTGTAAATTTTTTAAATGACAGTTTTTCTGTGTGACCTTTAAGTTTTGAGATGATCCATCTTAGGGAGGTAGAAATTATAGCATATATAAAATTGAGCATGTGCATATGAGGTATTCAGTCTCTTTATGCTCATCAAGAAATTATTGATTCTGTGCTGGGAAGATTCTCAAGGGATGACGCACATGCTTTGCATGCAGGAGTCACGGGTTTGATCCCCAACACCACACGGTCCCCCCAGCACTGCCGAAAATTCACAGAGCACTCCTGGGTGTGGGCCCGAAGCAAAGAAAATAACAACAAAGCAATTATTGATTCAACTTGCATGAAATACACAGTAGGCTAGATTCTTAGCTGTCCTTCACATCTATATCTATGCAGGTATAGAGGCATTTATAACTCTTCATAAGGGCTAAAATGAGAACTAAAAGTAATGAGAATTCAGTTGAATATGACTAATTAGCAGGGCACAATAATTAGTTCTCCTGATGCTTTACTGTGATGCAAAGTATGTGACATATTTTAGACATTTTATAATTATTCTGATATTAACCATTAAGTCAGATTTGTATTTCTGATGCTTTTAATGTAATTTTAAAATAATGTTTGGAAAATAAACATATTAAAAATCCTAACATTTCTGGACATATTTCAGTGTGGTGACTTTCCTGTCTGGTCATTTGAAAACCATCATAGAGGGCCAAAGAGTGCCTTCTGAGTGTGAAGACCTACTTACTGAGGGCTGGCTTGGCTTGAATCTCCAGCACCACATATGGTTCTCTGGGTATTGTCCAGAGTGATCCCTGAGCACAGAGCCAGGCAAGAATAGGCCCTTGGGGGCTGGAGAGATAGCACAGTGGGTAGGGCGTTTGCCTTGCACGCAGACGACCCAGGTTTGAATCCCAGCATCCCATATGGTCCCCTGAGCACTGCCGGGAGTAACTCCTGAGTGCAGAGCCAGGAGTAACCCCTGTGCATCGCCAGGTGTGACCCAAAAAGCAAAAAAAAAAAAAGAATAGGCCCTGAACACCCCAGGATGTAACTGCCCCGAACCAAAATAATAACATAAAGGAAATTATTATGGAACAAATTATTGTTAATACATTACTTAACATTGATGCATTATTGCACTATTATAAACGGCATTATTGCCTAAATCTAAGAGGTACTTTCCTTAAGTGATGAAACAATCCGTTTGAGCACAGTTTGTTGTATCTGCTCAGATTTGTTGTATCTGAACACCTCGAAGATGTTTCCTGATCTAGAGGCGGCCATACATCAGAGTGATAGCCCAGTGGGGGCCACTCAGAGTCTTCTGAACTGGGAGGGCAGCCAGAGGCCACGTTCTGTCCTACCCAGTGACAGGTCATTGCTACAGGCTGTGTAGCATCTGAGAAGAACTTTGATTTTGCTGGCACCATGTCTTATCACCTAGCAGTACATAAATCTTGAAGAAGTGGATTAGAGAAGTCGATCAAATGTAGGATGACTTGGAGTGGGAGCAATAGTATGGTAGGACATTTGCCTTGCACACAACCCACCCTGGTTTGATCCCCGGAATCCCTATGATCTGTGAGTCCCACTAGGAGTGATCCCCAAGTGCAGAGCCAGGATTAAGCCCTGAACAATGCCTGGTGTGACCCCCAAACCAAACAAAACAGAGACAAAAAGCTGTGATGCCTTAAAGAGACATCAACCCTAATATCTAAGTAGCTGGCTTCCAATTTGACCTTTTTCACTCCCCTCCCCCCGCAATTTCCCTAGGATGATTATCAGTAGGAAACTAATAAAAGGCACCAGAGCCAGAGGACAGTGAGCAGTGGGAGGGTACCTGCTTTGAATGTGTGAGGCCCTGGGTTGGATCCCCGGCCCTGCACATCAACAAACAAAACCCCTAAACTACCACCAAAACATCATTAGACAAAAATCAAGAAACCAAACAGAGAGTACACCTAAGGGGCCAGGAGATTAATGGGGGGCCTGAAGGCCTTGAATCTAACTGCTGTGCGAGGCATCCCTCTGACACTCAGCACCACTAATGAACATCAGCCCTGGAGAGCACTGGGGCAGGGGGTGCGAGCACCAAGCCACATATGCAGCCTCCAGTAAGCGTGCAGGCAAGGGTGTGTGAACCCTGACACTGTGACATCCATAAGGAAGAGGGGAAAAGGAAACAGGATGCAGGTCTTGTTCTAGGACTGCCAAACTTTTCCCAACTTCTAAGCTGAAGGACCAGTCATGAGGGACTGTCCTGGCTCATAGGAGCTGACACTAACCTACGTCCTTTCTCTGTGGAATCCCATGGCTTGTGCTAGCATATGTTGGCACAGAAACTCTTTAGCACTCTCAGAGGAACAATAGGAGAGGAGGCAAGAGAGAAGTCCGTGATAACTTGGATAAAGGTGCATATTTGGTGAAATTTTGCCTCCCAGAAATGATGGTTAATAGGCAATCTCAACTTTTTGAGATTAATTTTACCAAAGCAAAAATACTGTTTCATTGCTTATAAACACATTACTGAGTTTTCCTTCCCCATCCGGATACACACATAATTATCTTTTAAAAGTGAATATTCTTTTAAAAGTGAATATATCTAGCGAGCACCAAGATGAGTTCATCTACAGGGTTAAGGCTTGACCTTGAGTTTTCCCCACCCTTCCCACTGCCAGCAGTCTGTGCTGAGGAAACAGCTTCTGCTGATTCCCAGGCTCAGGATCTTGATTTTCATGCAGAGCCTGCGGTTTTGCAAAATGCAGTTTGTTCATATGCCAGCTAGGCCTTTGGAAGTGGAGCAATTCACAAAGAGTGTTTTATGCTGTTCTGTGGACCTGGCAATGGGAGACATTTCCTAACCTGTGTAAATGTCTTGGGTTCAGTACATTTTTCTTTTCCTTTTCTTTTTCTCTTTCTTTTCCTCTCTGTTCTGTTCTTTTTGGTTCTTCCCCCCCCCCCCCCGATCTTTTGTGTTCTGTTTTGGGGCTACACTTGTCTGCACTCAGGATTGACTCCTGGCTTTGTGCTCAAAGGACTGTGCATGGGGCTGCGTTAACCGTGCATGAGGGAAGCTCTGCTTGCCCATGCTACTCTTCAGCCCGCTACATGTTTGCATATAGACGCTCGCAAGGATTCATGGAACCTACGTACTTATTTTTTTGGCATTAGTAATACATTAAGCTGATAACTGATTTTATTAATATATTAGTAACTGATTTCATTAAGATTACTTCGAAAACATGACTAGGCATTGTGTTCTTTACAGAGAATCTTGTTAAACTTGAAAAGAAGGGCATGGTGTGTGGCAAGGGGAAGTTCAGAGTGCCTTAGAACCTGGTTTTCGGTTCATGGACTGAACAGAGTGAGAATTCAACTTTTGGGTTCGAGTGATGGTTCAAAGGGTTGAGTTTTACAAACGGGGGTTCGATTCCTGGCACCACATAGTCCTTCAAACACTGCTGAGACTTGAATAGTCCCTGAGCACTATTTGGTGTGTCCCTCAAACAAGCAAAATAGAATAAAATAACTCACAACAACAAAAAGAAAATTGAGCGGTGTTTCTTCCCCCCCCCTCCCCCCCGCCAATTTCTTTGCTTGACTAGAGAGATCAGGAACTTTCAGTTGCTGCCCATAACTGTGAGAAATATTTAGTAAGTGTTCAATAGATGGCAGTTATTATTTTTTTGATAAGAGTGTGGGGAGTCTATAATCAAAATCAAAAGAATAATAACTTAAAATTGTTTTATAACTGGACAGGACACTTCTGTTTTGATCCATACCCTGCAGTGCTCAGAGGTCACTCCTGGCAGTGGTCGGGGGGACAAACTTGGGGTTGGCTGCTGCATGCAAGGCAAGCTCCCACCACGTGTACAATCCCTCCGGTTCCTGGGGCAGGGGTGAGGAGGTGGAGGAATGGAAGGGGAGGGGCACTTTCCTGGAGTGACTGATGAAAGCTTTTCCAACAAATGATATCTCTCTATATGACTAACAAACAGCAATTAAAATGACAGAAAACAAATCCAGGGAAAACAATTTCTGATGATCAGGTCAGGGCCAGGCTCAAAGTACAGCTCACAGGTTTGCACTTGGGAGCTCTTGCTTTGTCTCCGGCACTGGCACGGGCTGTGTTCCTGAGCACCAAACTTGCAGTATCACAGCAACATTGCTGGCTGTGCCCAAGGACCAAGAAAGAAAAAACAACTTCCAGTTATCATGGCCAAATTCTTGTTCTAATACAAGAGGTAATAGAGTGTGGCTCTAACTCTTGAATAAATAGATTTTACTGTTTTTTTTAGGAGACTGTCTAGTTTCTAAAGCAGTATATTGTTGAATATATAGAAATATAACAAGCCAATAGAATTTGACAAAGTTCTATTTTTGGCTAATGGCTGAATTTAGAGAAAATAGTAGATTTGACAAAGCAATTTTTTTTTCTTTAGAACTAGGGATCATATCTGGCAGCTTTCAGGAGCTACTCCAGGTGTGGTGTTTGGGGGGAGGTTGTCCCAGCTGCTCCTGGGAGATCTGGGGTGCTAAGACTCACATCTGGGCCCCCACAAGCAGAGCATTTATGGTCCTTTCACCATTTCCAGCCCAGCTCCCCCACGGAGTTCTAACCTTTAAGTTACTGAATTTTAAGGAAATTTGTTTTTGGTACTGTATTATTTACAGAATGGAAATGATGTTAGTACTTTGGGAAAATATACAGAAAGTCACATTGTGTCTAAATTCAAAGCCAGCATAATTTAATCTGTTGGAAGGTAAAGTAACTTAGTAACTGGAAACACCCGTGTACAGGTTTAGCTGAGATGATAAGCACTACTTTATGGCTCACAAATGTCTTCAACCATTGAAATGGAGAGGGATGGATAGGGATCGAAAATACCGACAGTAAGGACTTGCCATCCTCATGGCTGGCCCAGGTTCGCTCCCCCGCACCTTACTTAGTCCCCTGAGCACTGACAGGAGTAAATCCTGAGCTCAGAGCCAGGAGTAACCCCTGAGCACCGCCAGGTATGGTTCAAAACATAAGACTAAAAAACAAAAACAAAAAATAACACCCAAACACCCCCAAAACAAAAGATCAACACACACACAAGCACACACCCTCCCTTCAAAAAACAGCTAAAATGTTTACCACTCTCAGATATTTCACTTTTGCTTTTAGCAAACTGAAATGAGGGCCATAAAATAGCAGCTGTGGAGGTCCCGGGCTCCACTGGGTGTAGTTTGGAGGCGCTGGGGGCCAGAGGGTCACCACTGGGGGATCAGGGGAGCACTGGCATCACACTGCCTGCCAGCTGGAGGGTCCCCACTGGAGGCCCAGGCCTCCCAACCACCACCAAGAATCTGAACTGCTTACCCGAGCAGAATTAAAAAATAATATAAACTCTACATTCCATTTATTAACGAATTTTCATTTCTTATTTACACTATGTAAACTTTGGAACTGTCAGTCCTATTTCTTCTAAGTGTATGAATGGAAATACTGTTAGTCTCTGGTAGTGGTTTTTCTTGTAAGCACTAGTAAGGAAAGCACGCTCATTCTTCCCAATGCCTCAGCGTGCTGTACTATTTCTAACAGAATAAAGACTTGCTGGTATGAAGTAGGTGATGAAAAGAGCCTGACAAATGTTAGCCATGATGCTGATGTGTTTTGTAACTAACAATGTATGGTCTGGATGCTAATATTTAGAGGGATGATCCCGTTTTCTGAAAGATGATGGAGATATTATTTTAATCTAAATGCTATAGCAAGATGAAAGTGAAGAATATGATGTGTCCCCATCAAGTCCCTTCCACATGAAAAGAAAATCTTACTTATGAGTCATTGTGGACACCACTGTTAGCCCACCTATAAAATATTACTCAAGTACGAGTCTCTGTTGCAGATGAGAAATGTGCATATTAGAATTTCTCACTTTCTCTTCCATGGGGTAATTCTGCCTGCATGTGCAACTCCCAACTGTCAATGAGAAGTGTGCCCTTGGGTATGCTTGTTTGTTTTTGTTTCTGGGCCACACTCAGCAGGCAATGCTCAGGGGTTACTCCTGGCAGGGTTTGGGGACCATACTGGATGCAAGGGTTAGACCCGGGTTGGCCACATGCAAGGCAAGAGAGAGCTCTCCCTGCTGTACTACCTCACTGACTCAGCCCTTGAGTAATTTGTGGTCCAGGATTTCCCTATCACCTTTGGAAAATAACTGAAAAGAGAAACAGATTTCCCATTTTGTTTGTTTTTGGTTATGCTCAGGAATCACTGACCTGGGGTCAGCTGTGTGCAAGGCCAGTGTCCAATGATGGTACTCTCTCCAGCCCCAAAGGTTTCCTTTTAAACTATATCACCACAGGAACATATTTTGAAAACTTACTCCAGCAGTTTGTTATAATTTATAAACCCCATATTTATGATAGCTCCATTTCTTTATTTAAATGGAAATAAATGTAATCTTTGGCAAGAAAAACCACAAAAATAATAGGAAGAGTCTAAAATAGGATTCTAGGAGAGCACTTTAATTAGAAACTCTGCTTGTAAATCCTTCTTTTCAATCTTTTAAGCCTTGATTTTTATTTTTCTGTTTAGCTCAAGTCCTTTTATACTAAACATCCAGTGCTAGGTCAGTCACGATGTACTGGGAAATTTAAGTACTGTCCGAAGTTGTCAGGGATTTGTAGATCAGACTGCCTGAAAAGGATAGTCAAGAATTATACACCAATAATACTAGTTTATCTTTAAACGTCATTTAGTATAGTTGAGAAAATTGAATGCCTTTTGTTGCTAGTCCCTTTAATCAAGGATATAAGGATACAAAAAAAAAAAAAAAACTAACCAAAAACAAAAAACAAACAAACAAAAAAAAACCAAACAAAAAACGGGCAATAGGCTCCACCTAACGGTGTCTCAAAGGAAAGCAGGTAGGCTAAAAACCAAACCAATCATCCGGAGTTGGAACCCTGATTAGGAGGGTTGGTATGTGTGAAATGTTTAAAGTATCTTAGGTGTTTCTCAGACATGAGAATTTAACATAAAGATAGTAAGTATTTAAAATGCAGGTGCTGGGTCTTTGCCCTGGAGACCTAGATGGTGAGTGGGGAAGATCACCCACTTGGGAGAGACCCCCAAGAGCTTCAGCATCCTGCAGTCCCGGCGTTGCTGGGTACCCCCACTCACCCCCGCGCCCTCTAAGACACCCAGTGTGCAGTCCCAGGGAGACCCTCAGAGAGCCGGGATGCACGTTTTGCACGCAGGGGCCCTGGGTTCGAATTCTGCCATTGCACGGTCCCTCAGCGCCCCCGGAAGTGGCCCTGGTCGGCCCCCAGAACTGCTGGATGTTCCCCCAACAGAAAAGAGCAAAGGGAAGAAAGCCGACGAAAACAGAACGGCTGCAGAGCAGAAGGAGCACAGCCAGACTGGAGCGGGCCTGGGGGGACTGGAGGAGAAGCAGGGGTCCAGACTCCCGAGACCCTCAGCGCTCCTTCCCTGGGCCCCGCCTCCTTCCCCGGACCTCGCCCCCTTCCCTTGGCCACGTCCCATCCAAAGACCCCCCCTGGACCCCGTCCTCATCTCCAAGTCCCGCCCCTCCGGTCCAACCCCACCCGGAGACCCTCCCCGGTCCCGCCCTCCCTGGAAGCTCAAGTCCTGATGGACAGGCCGAGTCCCGCTTGACCCTTCCGTTCTCTGGGCTGTGCTCCTGACTTGGTCCGGCCTCCGGGCTGGGCTCACTCCTGGTGGCGCTCAAGGTACCACTGAGGTGTCATTCCATCTTCCGCTCCCTCACGTTCTACTTACTATTTCAGTGTGAGTGTTAAAGATTTTTGTCCCCGTCTCAAGAGTCCAAAGGAAAATTCATCTTCAGACTGACTCCAAGACTGTTTCCAAAATTGCCAGAACGGAGGGGAGGTGCTTGTTGGAAGGGCTGAGGGGCCCGCAAGACTGTGTGTATGTGGGGAAAGGCAGCGGGGCTGGCACCTGGCCGGGGTGCTGGCATCTGGGTGGGGTCGCTGGCCCCCGGATGGTGCTGTATCCATAAAGTAACTGTATCCATAAAGTAAAGCACTGTATCCATAAAGTATAAACTTTTGATCTGGGGGCGGGGCCACAGTCCAGCGGTGGGAATTGTGTGCATGTGACTGACCTGGATTCAATCCCTACAGTCCCTAGAGCCCCACCATGATCCCTGAACAGAGCCAGGAGTCAGCCCTGAGCACCATTGGCTAAGCCCTCCCCCACAAAATTTTGTTTTGAAACATATTAAGACTAATCAAAATAAAAGGTTCTTATAAAAAAATGTTCCTTGTGAATGGAATATCCCATGTCTGACAGTAATTTTTCATAGTTCTACCGATTCTTCCGCCCCTCTTGGAGAGCCCGGCAAGCTACCGAGAGTATCTTGCCCGCATGGCAGAGCCTGGCAAGCTGCCCGTGATGTATTCGATATGCCAAACACAGTAACAAAAAAATCTCCAATGGAGACGTTACTGGGCCCGCTCGAGAAAATCGATGAACAATGGGAGGGCCTTTACTTTACTTTACTTACTTTACCTGCCCCACACCTAGATTACAATCTAACATGAGGGTAACTTTGTCTTCTTTCACTCATAAACACAGATAATTCACTAAAGGAAAAGATTCTAGCAGGTTGAGCCTCCGTCCTACAATTCCAGGTGATGGGGCTAGTGGGCAGGGCACCAGCCCCCTCTGGGCATCTAGCTGGGCTTCCCTTGGGGTGCTAGGGATTTGGGCCGCCTCAGGTGGTGCTCCTGCTCTGTACCAGGACCACTCCTGGGGGTGACCTCACTTAGCCCTGGCCTCTCCTGCTGCATGAAGTAGGCTTTTTCTGCACCGGAAGTACCAACGCACTCTTGAAAGCGCAAAATGGGGGTGAGGCTAAGAGTCAGAGGAGTGGGGTCAGAATTCAAAGTGCATACTCTTTCCATATTTGTCATTCTGAAGAATGACAAAGACTCGCATGGGAGCCTTGTGGACAGCAGGTATGAGCCGGGGGTGTGGGGGCGACTAAAACCTCATGGGAAGGGGGGCGTTCCGGTCCGTCCTTCACGCCCTACCGAGGTCACCGGTTGCCCCCCACGAGCGGCTCCCCAGCACAGCCACGGCCCCAGAAGCACAAGGACTTAATGCAGAACCCAGCAGCTTGGAGCAGAAAAGTGAACGGACTATGCATTGATCCAGGCCATCAAGTCTGCCGGAGGGGAAAGGGTGTTGCCCCATTCGCCCTCTCCTCTCTGGAAAGAAAGATGGCGGCCACATGGGAGCCTTGTGGACAGCAGGTATGAGCCGGGGGAGTGGGGGCGACTAAAACCTCATGGGTCGGGGGGCGTTCCGATCCGTCCTTCACGCCCTACCGAGGTCACCAGTCGCCCCCCGCGAGCGGCTCTCCAGCACGGCCATGGCCCCAGAAGCACAAGGACTTAATGCAGAACCCAGCAGCTTGGAGCAGAAAAGTGAACGGACTATGCGTTGATCCAGCCCATCAAGTCTGCCGGAGGGGAAAGGGTGTTGCCCCATTCGCCCTCTCCTCTCTGGAAAGAAAGATGGCGGCCGCATGGGAGCCTTGTGGACAGCAGGTATGAGCCGGGAGTGTGGGGGCGACTAGGGCCTCATGGGAAGGGGGGCGTTTCGCTCCGCCCTTCGCGCCCTACCGAGGCCACCGGTTGCCCCCCGCGAGCGGCTCTCCAGCACGGCCGCGACTCCAGAACACAGAAACCAGTTTCTTAACTATCTGACTTTCAGTAGAAATACTTCCGGGGTCGATAGGTGGAATAGCAGAAATCCAAAACCAACATTTAATTCTTGAACCCAGCTGTGGAAAGCAAATCACTTCACAATGCTTTTTCAGCATGTCTGATTTGGGGGGGGGGGGGGGTAAACTCTAAATGATGGTGGTGAATCTTTTGTTGAAACAATGAGTCTAGTCAAAGCAGATAGAGTGTTGGCTAGAATTCATCTGCCTCACAGGGACGGGGAGGGGTGGGGGGTGGGGTTTTGTTGGGGGTTCTTCATGGTGAAGAATGGGTGTTTGATGTTTGCATGACTGGGACATAGACCTGGGAGCTTTGTGGCCTTTCCCACAGTGATTCAATAAATAAAAAAAAAAAAAAAAAAAAAAAAAAAAGAATGTTCTTTTCTTTTGCTGCCTGAAAGAGGTGTAGGGAAGGTTTTGTATTACCCACAGAATTGAAAGATTGTATATTGTTATATGTAGAAAAGTGAAGTATATATGTAATGGTGGAGAGTACACATGGAAATTAAAAGTGGATATAAATCTAACATACTAATAAAATAGGTAAAATAGCAGAAATCCAAAACCAACATTTAATTCTTGAACCCAGCTGTAGAAAGCAAATCACCTCACAATGCTTTTTCAGCATGTCTGATTTGGGGGGGGGGGGGTAAACTCTAAATAATAGTGGTGAATCTTTTATTGAAACAATGAATCTAATCAAAGCAGATAGAGTGTTAACTAGAATTCATCTGCCTCACAGGGACGGGGAGGGGTGGGGGGTGGGGTTTTATTGGGGTTCTTCATGGTAAAAAATGAGTATTGGTGAAGGGAAATGTGTTTGATATTTGCATGACTGAGACATAAACCTGAAAGCTTTGTAACCTTTCCCACAGTGATTCAATAAATAAAAAAAAAAAAAAAAAAAAAGAATGACAAAGACTGTGAGCCCCCTCCCCCCCCACCTCCCTGCCCAGTTGTCAGCTTTATCGGCTCCTTTCAGACTAAAATATCTGGTTAGACGTACTGGAAAGGTAGAGAAGTTAAGTATTTTATGGCCAATGTAACCAACTTATTCGGATATGTTTGCTGAAAATAAGATAATGTGTACACAGGGCAATGCAGAAAAGAAAGAACCGAATCAACTACTATACACTACATTGCAACACTGCTTGTGGATGCTTTATTCACTTAAAAATAAATATTGTGCTATAAAACTGTCAAACTAAAATCTGCAGTATACAGTAGGCGAGCACAAAGGCTAGCCAGCACAGTGTGTTTTGTTAGAGTAAACCATTTAAAATCAAAAGAGTATCACTGACTATCTATACCGGGCATATAGATTGGGACAAACATACTAATGTCAAGGAGAAAGAAAGAGCTCAAAATTAAGAGAGAAGCAACTTATTACAAATAGGAGTTTCTTGAGATTGACAGAGGTTAAAAAAAACTTATTTGTAAGGCTCTATTAAGTTTCTAACTTATTACCTGGTACGGAGCGGTTGCTAAATAAAAATTTTGTTGGCAAGATTTTAGGCACTAGAATTTACATATTTTACAGTCTCTCATTTGAACAACTGCCTATTATTTTCTTTCTTCATTATTTTTGCTTCATTAACTAGTTACATATAATTTACATAATAAATTTATTCAAAATTCTTCAATAGGTATAACAATTAAGACATTTAATTAGACTGGATTCTAAATTGCTTGGATGAGATTTATTTTGAAATCACATTAGCCAAGCAATGAAAAATGTGCACAATCAGTTCATAAGACACAACAAAAATATGAAAAAAAAGTGAGAGAAATGTCAGCAATTGAAGTTTATCTATAACCTCTTATATACACATATTATTCACAAACAGCTGAGTCCTTTTATGATCTTTCGTATGAGGTTCAGTTCAGAAATCATAACTGTCAATGATCTTTTCTTTCCCTGGACTTTATTATCCTTTAGTTGGGGAGAGAAAGAAGTCCATTTTCATCTGCTGTGTCTAGGATTTTACAGATCACTGGAGATTCAACCTAAAGAACAATACACCATTAAAAAATTAAGCTGAACATGCACATAAATATGATAAAGGTACACGAGTCTTTGTTTTGGATAAATCATCCAATGTTATTCCTTATTTTGGAGGGGGGAGGAGCGGGGTTGGGTCACACCTGATAGTGCTCAGGGCTTACTCCTGGCTGAGCTCAGGGATCATTCCCGGTGATGATGAGGGGACATGCAGGGATTGAACCTGGATCGGCTGCCAGCAAGGCAGTGGATCTTACATAAGTACCTTACCGCAGTATTTATCTCTCTGGCCCAATACAGCTAGATCTTATACAACCAGAAACAGGATACCATAGAATACTGACAGAATGGTTGTGCAATTCAAGGAAAAGACAAAGAGCGACATAACAACAAAGATGGGCCAGGCAATGAAATGACCTGATACTAAGATAATTGATGAACTGACACAGCACAGGAAAGAATCAGAAGTTCAACAGAAATGACGCAAACTGAAACAAGGAACTTGAGAGTTAAAATAGAGCAGCTAAAATTTTGGGATAATTTCAAACTCACATATTTGAGTCCCAGAATTAAGAGGAGGAAAGAGGGGGGCAAGAAGAAATCTCTTGAGGAGATAAGGGTCAATTCCCCCCCCCCCCAATAATGATAAATTATTTGTTTTGTTGCTTTTTTAATTTTTGGTCACACCCAGTGATACATAGGGGTTACTCCTGGTTCATGCACTCAGGAATTACTCCTGGCCGTGCTCGGGGGAACATATGGGATGCTGAGAATAGAACCCGGGTCGGCCGTGTGCAAGGCAAATGCCCTACCCACTGTGCTATCTCTCCAGCCCCAATAATTATAAATTATATTAAGAAACTCAGTGAATTCAAAACACAAAGAAAATCTTTAGTCACAACATAGTTTCTGGAAAGAAATACTATGTAAAAATCTTCATTACTTTGGGGTAGCAAAAAATTTTGGGACCAAAAAAATTAAGACTAATAAAATTCAAATTTAGTACATTTCAACAATCTCCTGTTAACTGAAAGACATGAATAAAATGAATATGGGAACAGAGAAGAGCGGAACAGACTGAGTGACTGGCTTTGAATGCAGGAGGCCAGAGTTCCGTCCCTGGCACACATCTGGGTTTGATGTCTGAGCACAGAGCTGGGAGTACTCACATTGCCAGGTGTGGCCCCACAACAAATAACAACAAAAAGAAGGCAATGCCATAGCCTGGGGAGGGGTTGGGGGGTGTGTGTGCAATATAACACTAAGAATTTGTAACCATAATATATCTGAAATACAAAAAACCCACAAAATCCCCCAAACAAAACACCAAACAAAAACCTAATTAAGTAAAATAAAAACAAACTTTTCATGGTGAGCAGCAGGAAGGGAAAAACAAGGTGATGAAGCGGGTGAAAGATGACCGTATGGTGAAAGGCCGAATAAGATCTTTTTTCCTGCCTGGTTTGCTCTGCGGGCCACACCTGGTAGTATTCCAGGGCTGCTCTTGGCGTGGTGCTCAGAAGCTGTTCACGGCAGTCCTCAGGGTACCATGAGGTACCAGGGAGTGAACCTGGACTCCCCGTATGCGAAGCATGCTCTTCAGGCCCCAGAGTTAGACTTTTAATGATGAACTTAACATACAGTGATGGACACCTAAAACCAGTATAATGTTATAAAGCGGTCTTACGTAGAATAAAAACAATAAGGAGACAAAAGCAGAAATGTGTAGAAGACCGATGGGGGACCAGTGCGATGGCACAGCAGGGACGCCACTTGCCTTGCCAGCAACCCACTGGCTTCAATCCCTTGCTGTGAGCAGAGAGAGAGGAAATTCCTGAGTGCAGAGCCAGGAGGAAGCCTCAGCATGTGCTGGGTGTGACTCCAAACAGACAAAAGCAAAAGCAATGCTCATTCCCTCTTTGTTTCTGGAACACCCACTGGTTGGTGCTCAGGCCTTAGGCCTGGCTGTGTCAGGGTCACTCCTGGTGGTGGGCCACATGCGGTGCTGGGACTGGCTGGAGGCGAGCGGTTTAACCTGCACTATCTCCCTGGCTCCTGTTTAATTCCATTCATAGGGAATAAAAAAAAGACAAAACAGATCAGTGGTATCAAAAATCAGAAATGGTCTTTCACGTTTGAGGGGTGTGGACGGAACAGAAGTAGGGAACAGGAAAATTTTCTGCAGTATTGATTCCATGGATATAAAGTTTGCCTAAATTTCATCAATCTCAACATTTGAACCATTGCTTCTTATATGTGAATTGTACCCCAATTTAAAAGAAGATGGCAATTTTTACAAAGATGGTGTGGGGGCTATACTAAACTTTGAGGAGATGAAGGTTCTACTGAGACTTAATGCTAAAAATCAAAAACACAGTTTAAAATGAAACTTGATTTTTTTTTTTTACTTACCCCAAGAATATACTGACAAGAATGAGGCTCTAACATATATACTGTAACAGCATGAGGAGAATCTGATTCTTTACACCTGAAACGAAGAGCACGTTAGGGCAATACCCAAATCATACACATTTATTTGGATTTTTCTTTTTTTTTTTCGGGGGGGGGGGCGCATTAGTGCTGCAGGATTATAGCTCCTGGTATGGGGGACTAAGGGGTGAAATACCGCAAAGATTGGGCTCTAGCCTATCTCCTGACCCCAACAGGTATTTCCCCCCGTAAGTTGTAAAATCATGTGTGATTTAATAAATAATATTTACCAATAATCTTGTAAACAATTATAAAATGATATCAGCATTTTAGAATAAAACTAACCTTATAAACATCCATATAGAACTGCAACTGCAACTGCAATTGCTCATAATCATAGATTTGTATACACTTTTGCCCATAGGTAACAGACTAAGAAGGCAGAAGGTGTGAGTTGGTCTGACTTACTTTAGCTTCACAGTCACCTGTCTTGGTTTGTCAGTTATATCACAAACATCTCCATTCCCATAAAAGTGTGACACCATCCTGAATCAGAGAAACATACAAGCTTTACTCAAGTAAACCTTTTCCAATCCTAATTCACAATGATAATAAAGGGTGAGAAGATGGTTAAGGGGATCAGATTTTCACTGGTTAAATATTATTTTAAAATACCAAATTTTAAGTTTCCATCATGGAGAAGGTATTTCAGATTTCATAATGAACATACAAAACTTTGGCATGTAGATTCTTTCGAGCTGTGGTCAATAGAGGTTCCCAGGCTCATGAAAAACTTACAATTCTTTATGAGAAAAATAAGAACTGGAGGTAATCCCCAGAAAAGGGATTCTTATCATCTTATCAGAAGTAAGAATGGGAGCAAACTACCCATATGGCAAGGAAGCATCTAATTATAGGTTGCTGGGGCTTTGTCATATGAGTGCCCCGTTTTTTAAAAAAGGTTCTTTTGGGAAGCAGAGGGATGATGCAATGGGTGGAACACTTGTTCCGCGTGCCTGAGCAGAGTTCAATCCCCTATGTCTCACATGGGTCCCCGATCCCCGGGTTCAGAGTGGGGGTAAGGCTAGAGTATGGCCTTAAAGTCCTCTTGGCGTGTTCGGGAAAGCACGAACACAGCCCCTGGCACTATCTCCCGTCCCCATCCCTCTCGGACGCCCCCAGACCCTTACTCTCTATTCCTGAGCTGAGTGATCCCTCATCTGGCCCCACTGGCCTGAGATTCTGCATCCCCGGGGATTCTGGATATGACGTGACTGAGTGGACCGGAACCCAGAGGGGCACTGGGTACTTTCTCCTTCACCTCCACAGCAGCAAGTGAAACGTGCCAGAGTGACCCATCTTGGCCTTCTCTCAAAGAGACCGGAGTGAAGGATGCCCGAAGACACTGGCCAGGGGGCCAACATGCTGGGCCCTGACGGTCAGCACTCTGCACAGGTACAGCGAGGAGGCTGCTCTACCTGACCGTCTGCGTGCCATCATCCTGGAGGTGATAGGCGCGCGCTGTGTTCTTCTTGGCCCACTCGATGTGCTCGTCTTGGTTCCAGGTGCCCACTACCACAGAGGTTTTCCCACTGTCCTTGTCCTTTACATAAAAGCAAAACACAGAAACATATTTGTGATTAAAACACTTATTATCAAGTTGAAATTTACACTTGTAAGTTCTTGTATCTATATATACAAGGCTATCCATGCTTAGAATCGATGTGAGCAAAACCTGACTAATAGAAATTTCAGTTCTTACTGTCTTTACTTCTTCAATTCTGTTTTGTTCGGGGAACACAGGCCTTCGTCCTAGCTCTGTGCTCAGGAGTCACTTCCGGCAGGGGCTCAGAAAGCTGTGTGTAGTGTGTGGGGGTCAAACATGGTGGGCTGCCAGAATGCACGAGCCCTGCCCACTGTGCTTTCTCTCCTGGCCTGCTCTTTCCTTCTTGTTTATTTTTTTTTGCTTTTGGGGTACATTTGGGGGCACTAGGGGAACCAGGTGGTCATGGGGTGCCAAGAACTGAACCTGGACTGCCTGATCGCCTGATGCCACGTCTGTCGTAGCACTCAGACTGTCATCCTACTTCCCTCTTCCAAATGTGGAACTGGAAATCGTGCCGGGCTCCAGACTACTTACTTCACACCGCACTTGTTCGGGTTCGATACATTTTGTCCAGAAACTCTCATCCCAGCCTCCCACTGTGTCTTTCCTGATTCTTTTTTTTTTTTTTTTATTAGTGAAACATCATGAGCTACAGTTGTGGACATTAGAAGTTTTTGTGCTTCGGCTTCAGTTATACAATGATCGGGAACCCATCCTTCCACCAGTGCCCATTCTCTCCATTCACCAATGATGCCAGTTTCCCTCCCACCCCCCTCTTTACTGATTCTTAAAACACCCCATTCTGCCTCATAGGTGGCTTCCTTTCCTCTCCTCTTCCCCTTCCTTCTTTGCTTCTCCCCTTTCTTCCATTTAAAAGAAAAACGGCACTAATATGTACCCAATCAGAATTAAAAATTCTTACAGAGCCCGGTGGAGCTCGTTGTCTAGGCTGATAGATAGAGCGCTAACTGAGGAACTAGACCGAAGTTTCTAGGCAGACTGGAATCACAGCTCTACAGAGATATGGATCAAGACTATTTAGTTATCCATTTGCACGTGATTTTAGGAGAGTTCCTCAATTTCTGCTTTGTTTCTTCATTCTGGGATAACAATACCTCTTAAGTACTAAATGAAGATCAAATGAGTTACTGTAGTATTTAGAATATATCTAGTGTACAGGAACCCCATCTATTAGTGTCTATTATTTTTCTACTTCCCAAAGTTCCTAGTAGGGCCCTTGTGGACAAATAGATGAAAAAAAGTCATTTCTTGGCTTTGTTCTGGGGTTGTCTCAGTGCTTGGGTATCCCTTGGTTCTGAGCTCAATGGTCAGGGGACCATGTGCTCGGGCATGAAGAACATGTGCTCTACTTTTGTCTGTGTCCCTGGCCTCGGGAGAGCCACTGCTGACGGGACTGGAAACTGGCACACACCACCATGAGGCGATTATTCGGCACGCAGATGCTCTGACCCATCTGCACAGAAACATGCTCTAGGAACATACTCCAGGATGGAGCACACTTCACCAGAAGAATTATTCATTTTATTCATTAACTTCTTTTGCGTGCTGTCAGGCTCAGCCCAGGACTCATGCGCGCAAGTGATGGGCTTTCCCACGGAGTCCCATAGAATTATTTCCAAATGTTCACTAAGACGTTATGAGAGGGAAAACTGGAAAAAAACCTCAAAAGTTTACTAGAGGTTTGATTAAATAGATTATGAATTTCTTTCTTTGTTTTCTGGGCCACACCTGGTAGTTCTCGGGGCTTACTCCTGGCCCTGCATGTAGGAATCCTGGCAGTCTCAAAGGACCAAATGCCAGGGAATAGACCCAAGAGGGCCACGTGCAAGGCAAGTGCCCTACTGCTATCCTCTCTCTGGTCCCAAACATCGTAAATTTAGATGTGAAAAAGAGATGAAAACCCCCTGTTGCTGACATGGGAAGCTCCATTCTGCCGAGTGGGGGAACAGGGCGAGGAGAGGGCTTTGCTATGAGCGTTTCTGTGGCATTCAGGGCAATACCAACATTTACATGTATGCCTGATTTTCACTTGGGGGTAGTGGGTTTATCGACTAACAAAGCAGCTACTTTTGAGATGCTGGATAATGGTGGGGGGACAGTTTCCTTATTTGAACTTCTGGCATGCAAGTGTTTTATAAAGCCACAGGGGGAGAGGCTGGGAAATAGGAAGTTCCAGTCCTGACTAAACCCTGGGCACCAGGCATGTTCCCTTGCACACTGCCGGGGGTGTTTCCTGAGTACAGAGCCAGGAGCAGCTCCTCAGCGCCACTGGCAGTGCCCACAATGCCCCCAGAGCCACCAGGCATTGTCTGGGCTGTGCTTAGATGATATCTGGAAGCAATATTTCTGTATTACTAAATGTAATTAAAAATATAATATTCACAAAGCAGCAGAATAAATGGAAACACACTGAAATGGAACTTCTTAGGCTAAGGGAAGAAACGTTCTAGTGTCTCACAAGTTGGGGTGATTTAAGCATGCATGGTATCTTTTCCCATATGGCCTAACTTGAAATTTAAGAACATCTTAAAACATCTCAAAGAAGGCAAACAAAGTATTTTATATTTCCTTGTGATTATTTCTTTCGGTCAATAAAAAGCTTTTTAATTTAGGTTAACAGCAATTAAAATTTGTCTTCAGTGTCTAGCAAGTTTACCATACCAAAGTACAACTGTAACAAAATTACTGGGGCTTGAACTTGAGAATTTAAGCATTTAGGTCAAGTGTAGGAGGAAATAATGCCTAATTAATGAAATTATAATAATAAAAGGTTGGTATCTTAAAGCTCATATTAAATTTAATGACCTGGTATCTTTTTTAACTAAGAAAAAAAGTAAATTTAACTATTTTACTAACTCTAGTGATAATATACTATCTTCTCATTCGTTTACTTGATTTTTTTCAATCAAAGCTAGAGGTTAGTCATAATAGCTTGTTATTTCTCCAAGTTTGTAAAGATACAGGAATGTCAGCTTAAGATGACTGTTAGTTTCTATTTTCTTTAATTTACACACTGATTAGTATAACCATATCAAAATCCTTCGTACTTTCATACTTAAAAGTAACAACAGTGCCTCTCTTTATGTCTACGAAGGATTTTAGGCTTCACTTCCCCGAGAGCAGAGAGATAGCGCGCGCTATTCTGTACCTCGTGGTACTGATGGACGTGTTTGCCATAGCAGAACTCATACTTCCACCAGCCAACACCCTAGAGGAAAGAAAACAGAACCATTCTTGAGCCGAGAAAGGGAAGGAAGATGGGCTCCCTCAATGCTGCCACATGAGGTGACAGAATTTCCTGCAAATGTAACACTATGGCTGGAGATCAAGAATCACCGAGTGAAACTGAACCTGTACTCCCTGAGCGAGAATTCCCAGAGCTCCTATGAGTCAGGGAAGTCCTTCTAACAATCAGTGTCAGAGCCCACCGGCTGCTTCATGCCAAGTAAAGGTCACTTCTCAGCTTGTAAAGAAAGGCAACGTGATGGGCGTGGGGTAGGTTACAGTAAGATGCTAAGAAATGTTCACTGGCGTCTTCTAGAATTCTGTCTTTTCTCCAGAGACTAAATTCTTTCTCAGTGCTATTAATGTCCTGTGCTTACATGAGTGACAAATAAAAATTATTAAGATAAAAATTCAAACCAAAGTTTTACTTCTCACCCCATGAAAACAGTAAGACCCACTAAGGAACTCCTTTATGAGCTGGTCATCTGTCAGCTTGGAAATGTGGGTTGTTCCAACGGTGAGCAGAGGCTGAGAGCCAACAGCAATAGGTTTGTGGATTGCTGGGAATTTCTCTTCTTTAGTTGATTGCAGATCTTCCTAAAAGTAATTATAAAAAGGTCTAATAACTTCCATGCCGCTAAAAGTAATTATAAAAAGGTCTAATAACTTCCATGCCGCCGTTGTCTACTACTTTAAATTATTTAAAAATTATATACAACTTAGAAATTATGGGTTGCCCACTCATTTTGAAGGCATTATAAGCAAATTTTGCAACACTTAATAGTAAAAAGAAAGTTGGATAAATATTAGTTATATTTTCTAGTCAGGGATATGTTGGTCATTCTCAGTCTGTCATTAAGGACTCAGCAACTTGTTTCTACAGTAAGATCTGTGAAGTGTGGTTTCTATGGGTAAAGAGGCAACAGGGAAAAAACATGAAACTAAGAAGTTGGAAAGCATGTGAGAGTTTTAGGAAATTCTAAGTTTTTTTATAATAGTAGGGATAATGGGAAGGAATGAAGATGGGCACTAAGTCTGAAGTCAGAACTGATAAGCTCGTAGTCCCTATAAATTCCATGATCAACAATTGTATACTGATACATGAACATGTTTTTATATATGTTAAGCTATATGTATATTCATTTATAATATATATTGTATACACAAAAATATATACCAATATATACTGTTTCTTAAATATATTATATACATATACTATATATATCTCTATAGGGCTGGAGCGATAGCACAGCGGGTAGGGCGTTCGCCTTACAAGCGGCCAACATGGCCGACCCGAGTTCGATTCCTCCGCCCCTCTTGGAGAGCCCGGCAAGCTACCGAGAGTATTCAATATGCCAGACACAGTAACAACAAAGTCTCCAATGGAGACGTTACTGGGCCCGCTCGAGCAAATCGACGATCAACGGGAGGGCCTTTACCTTTACCTTTTTATAGTATACTCTATTGGTTAAATATGATATATATATATAAAACCTATACATATATCATTTATATATATTTGGAGGTGGGCCACGCCTGTCATTGCTTGGGGTTACTCCTGGCAGGTGCTCAGGGGATCATATGGGGTGTTGGGGATCAAACCCGTGTTGGCCCCATGCAAGGCAAGCGCCCTTCCCGCTGTACTATCTGGCGCCCCAGATACGTATCACGAACATCACTAATGGATTAAATCCAAAATCAGATGTTCATTTAGAAAGAGCATTGGATTGACTGTGTGAGAATAAGGAAGTGGCTGGGTAGTTTCTTGTTCCTAGAAATGATGAGGTGCTGACCGAGGAACAGGTTGTATCTGAGTACCATCAGGAAGAGAGCAACATCACTGCAGAAGGTGAGAGTCTGAGATGAACCAGGAGACAGGCAGAAAGCAACAGGTTTCTAAGTGGGACAGTTGGATACAGTGCTTTAAATGCAATGAGCAGGACACCCCGAAGGCTGCAGGTCATGCCCCCAGGAACTGCACGGTCACTGTGCGCCACTGCATGTGGCCACGATGGCCTGAGCACTACCTAGTCCAGGCTGCAGTGCACCTCTAGGCCCAAGCACTGAACTGTGGAGCCCCAGATCCAGCTTCTGACCACTTAGGCACTGTTAGGAAGCTACCTTGCCTCTACTCACCGGGGAAAGTAATGGACGAGACAAGGGCCAGTGTGAAATGGAAAAAATGGTCCCCTTGGGATTACTAAAGTGACAGGGAAAGGAGACAGTGTACCAAAAAGGAAAGGCGTCACAGTTAAGACTCCAGGGTCAGGATGTGCTGATTCTGATCAATAACCCATCACCTGTCACTGCCCCTCCCTGAGCCTCAGCTTCCTAATTTGTTAAAAGGGACACTTGAGCTGGTTAGAAAGACTCTCAGTGAGCCGACCAGTGCCCTGCATGCAAGAGGTTTAGCTCTGCTCCCCGAGCACCCCCAGGGGTGACTCCTGAGCATGGAGCTGGCGACAGTGCCAGAGCACCACTAGTAGTGGCCCAGCCCCCCAATGCCCCCAAACAGAGCAACTGCCACCAAATGGAGGGACGATACAGACAGGCCCGTGGCTTCCTGAGCTGAGACAAGATTCCCTACATGGCAGTCTCCATGAATGGAGTATGGGCTGAGGAGAAAGGTCAGTGCTGACGCTCTCAGGAAGTGCCGGGCAGTACAGCAGATGTTTCAAGAATGGGCACGGACGAGCTCACTTAAGAAAATGCCACAAAGGGCTGGAGACGGCACAGCAGGCTCACTGTCTGCCTTGCACACAGCCGAGCAGCTTCAGGGCCTGCCTGGAGTGATCCCCGAGTACAGAGCTAGATCAACACTTTCCTTTGGTGCTAAAGTGCTAAACAGGGTCAGCGAGCCGGCGGAGGAAAGGCACTTGTTTTCCTGGGCTGGCCAGCCCGGTTCCTGGCAACCACCTACAGTCCCCAGTGCCACCAGGAGGGACTCCTGAGCATAGAACCAGGAGTAAGCCCTGAGCACAGCTTGAGTTTGACCCCCGAAACAACAACAAAATTATAAACATCAATAAAAGATGGCAGCAAGGGATAAAACTATGAGAATTTCAACTTTTTAAGAGGCAAGTGTAGGAAGGAGAATGATCTGGGAGTTTAGGCTTCAATGTCAAGTGCTGCATGCGATAAAGAATGTCATCCAAGTGCGAGTGGACGCAGCGCTGTAGGGTCACTGCTATCAGGATGGCTTTAGAGGATGCTGGTGTGCCAGGAATGGACCAGACACTGGGAAAGTACCCTGAGGGTTAGCTGGGAAATCAAGGCAACTAGCTGACATTAAACACAAGGATGTAAAGTTTTGTATTATTATGAGATCACTGTTAAGAGATTGCAAGGAAAAAGAAGGACTAGAAAAAAATAAAAACAAACTGAAGCTCAGGCAGAGCACTTCCTGTGGGGTCCTGGGTTAGAGCTTGGGAGAGCCTGGAAGAGAGCATGGGATAGAGCCTGGGATAGAGCTTGGGATAGAGCCTGGGACAGACCCTGGGATACAGCCTGGGTTAGTCTGTGATAGACCCTAGGATAGACCCTGGGGTAGAACTGGCACCACAAATAAATAAATGAAAAGAAATGGAACCTAAAATTCTGAGTCAGGAAAATTAAAAACAAAACAAAACAAAACAACTATAATACTACAGAAATCAAACATTGATATATGCTCTGAAATTTGGCCGGGGTTGGGGGTGGAGAAGCCCCGAAAATACAGTGTTAGAAAATTCTCATACCTCTTTATTTCTCCTGAAAGGCACTCTCAGTATTTCTTCCTGCTGTTCCAATTGTCTCAGGGTGAGGGGCTTAAATGGTGATCCTGGCAGTGACTGGCAAAATATGTCATTCACAGGAGATGCTCTGAATCTGTAGGAAGGACAAAGAACTAGAGCTAAGTATCAAACACTTCAGAGCATGCCTGTATGTTATACATAATATAATATTTAATGCTTACATATCCAATCCCCATCCTACCTATATTTAGGATGGCTGCACAAGAGTGGTGTCAAAATGACAACTTCATATTCACAAGTTGTGACTTCGGCTACGGAGAGGATTTCGTGCTTGGACTCCGGGTGACATATGTACATCACAGTACTGGATCTGGGCCGGTTCTGTTTCAAACTACAAGGTGTCCCATTTCCCATCCCCACAGGGTAGTATGGTGTCATCTGACCTTCAATGTTTTTAGTAGGAATCTTAAAAAAAAAGAGTGCAAGACAGACTTTTTATTAGAAGTGGAGGTGGGGTTAAAGATAGGAGAAGCACTTATATTGAAAGGAATAGAACCATTTAATTTATAAACCAAAAGATAATATTTCTGTATATTCGATAAATTTCCCCCCTAATATTCTTTTGATTCCTAAATTCTTAGTTGAACAAGCTTTAAGAGAAAACAATCTTTTATTTGGTGCTAAAACTAAAATGTTATGCTGGAGAAATAGTACTAAATGCTGGAGATATAGTACAGTGACACTTGCCTTGCATGGGACCCACCTGGGTTCGATCTTGGGCACCACATATGGTCCCTCTGAGCACTGCCAGGAGTGGTCCCTGAGCACAGAGCCAAAAGTAAGCCCTAAGCATTACTAGAAGTGGCCCCCAAGTAACAACAAAATAAAAATAATAAAGTTAAGATGAACAATTCATATAAAAGGCTATCATTATCATGATAAGATTTTTTTTGGCGGTTCTAAAGAAGGAGGTGAAAATACAGAAACCTCTTGCACTGTCGGAATTTTTCTTTCTTTTTGGGCTATACCGGCAGTGCTTGGGGGTTACTCTAAACTCCATACTCAGGAATTACCCTGGTGGTGCACAGGGAACCGTATCATATGGGATGCGTGGGATCAACCTGGATGATCAACCATGTAAGCAAGGTCCTACCCTTGGTACTGGACCATGAAGAGTTCTTCAGGAAGTCCTCAGTGAATGACTGTTTAGAGGACACATACTAAAACTCAGAAGTTTGATTTGACAAAAATGGAATTAAATAGAAAAACACAATCTTCTAAAATAGAAATGTAATTGCTATGCAGATTCATTGTTCTGCTTACTTTTGTTCCATTATTAATAGTAAAAGATATACTTTCCAGCATATGAACTCAGATACATGTATTCAAGGGAAGAAAAAGACAAATGAAATTTTCATGGGCTGGGGTAACGAGACTATTATTAGTCAAGATTTAGTTTTCACAGCTATAAAAATACAAGAAAATCTAAAGTAAGGAGTGAAAAAGACAGTGTTAATAATATAATGTTTAAGCAATCTCTTGGAGGCAGGAACTCATGTTGGATCACTTTGGCGCCATGTTCCAAACAATTAAAAACAAACAAACTTCTAGGAAAAAATATCTCAAGATTTATGTTATTTTCAGGCTTGTGTGTCATTAGAAAATCCATTAAAAATGTTCTTTTTGAGCCACACCCAGTGCTCAGGTTTTATCCATGCGGCGCACAGGGCTCCCTCCTGGAAGACTTGGGGATCATATGGGGTACCTGAGATCAAACCCAGGTTGGTCATGGGTAAGCCAAGTGCCCTTCTTGCTGTACTACTATACTGGTCCTATGCCCAAATTTTGAGTTTACTGGTTTTATGACCAAATTTCAACTTTTGTCACGTTAAAAGAAGAGTAATATACATTCATGTTCTCTAGGAAGGATTAAGCATTACCTTTTATGAAACGCCCCGCACAGTACTTAGCTTAGAATTGAGGCTCAACAAATGTTATTTTCTTTCCTTGACCTTGTTTCCTCCTACTTTATCATTTCACACTTTCAATTCCATCCTTATATTTTCTTGAACCATAGTAAATAAACAATTCATCTCAAAGGCAGTTTGCAACATTAAAATATTTAAAACATAGCCATGCTATTTGTGTCTCTACAAAGGATTAGCTTATCCAAAGTCTACCAACCTTTTAAAAGTATGAGCATTATTTCAAAATCATTTTTGAGGCCATTTACCTTCACTTTGATTCTAATTGTCACTAGGGTATGTGATCATTTACAGAAATACCCTGTCAACATTTAAACCATGGAAAGTCTTAGGATTCCAAAAGCATCCCTTGAACTCACAAAGGCACTTATAATTCAGTAGCGTATGCTTTGTTACTTATGAGGTTCTGGATTCAATCTGTGGAATCCCTATAAATTCTTTTTAATTTCCAATGTTTTCATAAGGAAATATTTGTAATACAAATAATTTTATCCCGCCCCCCCCCCCCCCCCATTTGCTGCTGATGCTGTTTGGCTGGTGAGGGTTTGCATACTGGCCTGGTTGTGGGCTGGCACCCATTTGACTTGTGGAGCTTGGCAGGTACCGCACTCTGGAGGCTCAGCAGTTCTGGCTGTGCTGCTTCCTGGGAGTCACAGATGCTCACACAGGGCCTGGCGCTCCTGCAACATTAGGCTGAGCGGCTTTAGGACTCATGCGTCCCTTCTGTGGTGCTCACACCTGGTCGCAGAGCTGCCAGGCTGTGCTTGGGATGCTGGGATCTGGACTCAGAACTGAGTGTTTGCAAAGCGGATGCTCTGAGCTACTGCATTACTCCTATGGGCCACAGGTTTTCTTAAATTATTATTAGGTCCCATCAGGACTCATCCTTTTTTTTGTTTTTGCTTCTTGGGTCACACCCGGCGATGCACAGGGGTTACTCCTGGCTCTGCACTCAAGAATTACCCCGGCAGTGCTCAGCGGACCATATGGGATGCCAGGAATCGAACCCAGGTCGGTCGCATGCAAGGCAAATGCCCTCCCTACCTACTGTGCTATTACTCAAGCCCCAAAGACTCATCCTTTAAAAACAACCATATTTTTCAGTCTTTAAGCATGTATTCATATTCAACAGTCATTTATGAAGTGCACGCATTCTGTTTAGCTCTCTGCTTTGTACTCTAGCGTAGACAGATAGAAGACAGTCTGTGCTTCTAGAATGCATTCTTGTAATCTACTATATTCTTGGGAGTTTATTACAATTTTCACATATCTCTTATCTCATCTGCCTACAGGAAATAGGGCTCAAACAACAGGAGTAAATGCAAAAGCTCATACTATGTTTTTTTCCAACTTAGAATGTCTGCTAACACAGGAGTGATTTAATGCTACTAACGGCACTTTTCCCAGATATAACACTGCTAGATTTATTTACTTCTGTTGGATTTTTAAACTTTATTTTTGTTTTTGAGCCACACCCAATGATGCTCAGGGATCACTCCTGACTGCACTCAGGAATCTTTCCTGGTGGTGCTTGGGGAACTATATGGTATGCTGGAGAGTGAATGGAAGTTGGCCGTGTAAAAGGCAAGCTGCATACCTGCTGTACTATCGCTCTGTTCCTACTTTTGTGTGATTTTAAGAGCAAAAAAAAGTATATTACAGCAACTTTTACTATGGAATGAAAAAAATACAAAATGAAACTTTCATTTGAATCAATTCTTTCGAGGTATTTGATAGTTAAGGAACACATAGCTATATTCTTTCAATTAAGTATAAATTCATACCTCACTAACAATAGATGTTATGAGTGAAAAATCAACATTTATCACTTGCCTCTTTTGATTTTTCTGTTTCTTCTGCTTCTTGTTCTGTGGAATATAAGGGCATGGTAAGTGTAAATAATAAGATTCAAATGACTAACTTTTCCGTTAATTTTATACTCTTTCTAAAGATGACTCAAAGCTTACAATCTTACAATTTTTGGCAAAGTTCTTAGAATTTGTTTCATCTTTATGCTTTTACTGGGCATGAGTCTATTTCTGAAGTGGCCCTACCAGTTTCCTTCGGGCAATTAGTATTTTTTAATTTCCAACCGGTGATGCTGGGCTTCTGGATGGCCAGGCACATGCTTTTGCCCTAAGCCACATCTCTGGCCCTAAGAGTTTTCTTTGGAAGAATTTTTTTAAAAAATTTTTATTAGTGAAACACCATGAGGTACAGTTGTAGACTTACAAATTTTTGTGCTTGGGTTTCAATTATACACTGATCAAATACCCATCCCTCCACCAGTGCCCATTTTCCACCACCACGGAACAGTATGGTATCTCAGTATCCCTCCCATCCTCCATCCCACCCCCCCATTCCACCCTGCCTCTGTGGCAGGGCATTCCCTTTTATTCTCTCGCTCCTTTTGGGTGTTGTGGTCTGCAAAATAGGCATTGAGTGGCAATCATGTTTGGTCTATAGTCTACTTTCAGCATGCTTCTCCCATCCTGGGAGGATCCTCCCAACACCTTTTATTTGGTGCTCCCTTCTCTATCTGAGCTGCCTTGGAAGAAATTTTCTTTGAATCCCCCTTCCCTTCTGCCTTCAGCTGCTGCGAGGAGCTGGGGCTTGAGCACCATCTGGTCGTGCTCCCCCACAGCTGCACTCCTGGCACAGTGCTCTCAGTCTGAGCATGCCAGCTGAGCGGCAGGACTTGCCGTTGCACATGGGAGGGCCAGGGACAGGACCGATAGCGTGACCCCCGCAAGGTGGGCTTATTCTCCCAGGGCCTTCCTCGACCTTTTCTGGGCCATACGTAGTGGTGGTTGGGGGCAGCTCCTGGTGACACGCAGGTGGGACCTCCCATGGAAAGCACGTGCTTTAGCCCTGAGCTGCTACCTCCAGAGCTCCTCTGCTCAAGAATTTCACTTCAGTGAAAAGCTTAATTTTAAAATAATTGACCCATCTGAGTAATATGAATGAACAGAAACATTTTACAACTTGAGGGATCAAACCACATGCCTATTTCCCCATATATTTTTTTGCTTGGGGTCAGAGAGATAGCACAGTGGATAGGGAGCTTGCCTTGCACATAGTCGAATTGGGTTTGATCCCCCGAGCACTGCTGGAGTGATCTTTGAATGCAGAGACAGGAATAAGCCCTAAGCGCTGCTGGGTATGGCCCCAGAACAAAAATAAGAGACGCAAATAAAATTTTTTTACTTTAATATTACAGTAGAAAAGCACAATGTTTCTTAAAGCAGAAAATGAAAACCTCTTTGTAAAACTTTCTGAGAGATTGCTATGAAATTTAGAGTTTTAAAATTTATCATCTTCGATAAATCTTTTAATTTCCAATGAGAACATATATTTGACACCAAATTCCAACAGCACTATAAAATCATTCTGTAGAAACAAACCTTTTTCAGACAGAAGGTTCTTAGCCAACATATTTCCAAGGTAGTATTCATGAATATTTACTTTCTGTATTGAAAAAGAAAACAGAAACAAATATTTTGAAATGACATTTATTAAAACACAATGTTGATATCAATCTTAGTATTAAAATTATTTTATAGTGCTTCATAATTCATACTTTTAAGAATAACGTACCTGCCCACTTTCTTTCTCTTCATGGTACTGCCGGATGTGTTTCCCATGACATACTTCGTAAGTCCAGTAAGACTCAATCTAAGCAAGATAGAGGGATTTAGACACAGTGAGTGGTCTAGGGAGAGAGCCCAAAGCGCAGACGTTGTCTTAGGCACTGTCCATCCTGCTCAAGTTTCAGACCTCGTGAACACAAATGCACCAGGGCATGGGATCACTGGCTGCCATGGTCATGGCTGGCCAAGAGCGGCAGAGAGGGCCCCACCCCAACATAAATAGCACTGCAGTACTGTCCTCCCCTTGTTCATCAATTTGCTTGAGCGGGCACCAGTAACATTTCCATTGTGAGATTTGTTACTGGTTTTGGCATATCGAATATGCCACAGGGAGCTTGCCAGGCTCTGCCGTGCAGGTGGGATACTTTCAGTAGCTTGCCGGGCTCTCCAAGAGGGACAGAGGAATCAAACCAGGGACGGCCGTGTGTAAGGCAAATGCCCTACCTGCTGTGCTATCACTGGATATTTTAATAGATTTCCAAAAATTTCACATACATTTTCATTAAGTTATACTTAATATATCATGGCTTGGAACAGTGGGAAACTACTTAAGTCTCTTCATTGTTTGCACTGTATAGTGATATGTGAGGATTCTGCAAAAGGAAGTACTGGGGGGTCTACCATAACCACTGAGTTTAGGAATCAATTCTGTATAGCCCAGAAAATAACAATTAGATTTTTTTGAGTTAAAATTGTACATAGAGACATTTTTATTGGGGGAAGGGAGTTGGGGCCCTGCCCAGGCAGTGTTTTGGGGGGGTCATGTGGTGCCTGGGATTCTGCAAGCAAAGCATGCACTCCAGCCCTCTGAACTATTCCCGGGACATGAAAAGCTTCCTTTCCTTCCTTTCCTGAAAAACATTCCAAACAGTTGGATAAACAATATTATTTGGCACTGTTAAAACCCAGTATCTGTTGCCTCTATCATACAGGAATTTACATGAGCAAAATACTAGTAAGTGATAGCTTAAAGTTATAACTTAAAATTTGATGCGACATACAGTAAAATGAAATGCAAAATTATTTTTTGGGGTTAACTGATTGTTGAAAGTTTATTTCCTGGTTATCAAGTGAATGCAGAACACTTACCCTGTAAGAACAACTGCTTTGCTTAAAGAGTGGTTCCAGCAGCTCTCTTGGATTAGGGCCTTTATAATCCTTTTCTTCTTCCTAGAAAAGAATGAGAGTTTAATATTTAATAATTTTAGAATCTCACCCAACTTTACTGTTTGGGTAATTATTCATTAGTCAAATCACAAATGCTTGGAAATGAAAAATGAAAGGGGAAAAAAAGGCAAAATCTCTAATATAATCCTATGATATGTCACACTTTCAAAATACTTAAAGTATAAAAATGGAGCCACAGAATAATTTTCTATTCTTTCTTCTCCTAAAGGGGGATTTAGAACATTAATTCTCAGGACAATTTTCATAAACCTATTCTGAAATTTTTAAACACTTGAATTCCAAAAATTCTATAGCTACAGAACATTCAGAATTTTCAACCTTGTAGAATATACTAGAAAGTTTAGAAAGTTTTAAGGTACTTCTCAGTTCTTTATAGTTTTACACTTCAGATTTAAATGCCATATATGTATATGACTGGTTTTATCTGTGTAAAACAAAATGAAACAGAAAGCTTTTTGGCAGTGATTTAAAATTTGAACAAATAAAATTTGAACAAAACCTAAGGAAGACTCATTGAGTTTGATTCTTTTCATTTTACAGATTGTGAAAATATTATGTAACAGGCTCAATGAATTGAGTGGAGAAATTGCGTTTTGGATCGGTCCAAGTTCCACAGCTGACTATAGCCTATACCTCAGCCTCCTGGCGCCTAGGCCGGTGTCCTGTCCACTCTACCATGCTGCCTCTCCTGTTCCATCTTCCAAGAAGTCATTGCCTTGAAGGATGGATAAGAGGCAGTTAGGACATTTTAGGAGGAAGAAACGGGCATGATCTAAGTACTGAGAAAGCAAAGGGGAACCTCTAGGTTTGTTTATGAGAAACTATTCATAAAAAAGTCAAATATACACATAAAATTTCTCTTCAGAATCCCCATTTTTATGAAAGTTAGCAAGCATGGAGTTTGACTTTCATTCAAATCACTAATAATTAGAGGCTGATTTTTCCAAGTTGAACTGTAAAATTAAAGAATTCAGGAATGAAATAGGTAAAATATGGTAAAAGAGGATTATTATAAACTTGTCTTTTAATTTTATTTAAAGAGTGTGGTTGCAATAAATACCTTTGATGACAGGGATTATCAATATATTTATTCAAACTTACCTCATCTCCACTTGTTACAAGGGGAAGAATGCATTTATATTTTTCTTTATGTGTAGTTGTCATGATGACATAATTATCTTCTTTATACAAAACTCCAGTTGTAGGCTAAGAAGAAAAAAAAATGTTTATTACTTTTTCTGAGTGGTAGCCAGCGGGTAGGGCATTTGCCTTGCACATGGCCAACCTGGCTGACCAAGTTCGATTCTTCCGCCCCTCTCGGAGAGCCTGGCAAGCTACTGAGAGTATCTCATCAGCACAGCAAAGCTTGGCAAGCTACCCGTGACGTATTCGATATGCCAAACACAGTAAAAAGTGTCACAATGGAGATGTTACTGGGCCCGCTTGAACAAATCGATGAACGACGGGAGGACAGAGACAGTGACTTTTTCTAAATTGTGCTGCACTGAATAATTTTCTATACTAGGTGAAATGAACTCATTTCAACAAATGATTTTAACATCACATTTCCAAAGGTAGAGAAATGGTTCTATATATTTTTAAATGACAAAATAAAGAGGAAAAACTTTACCATGGATATTACAATGTAGTAGAAAAAAGATGAATAAAAAACTTTGAATATCAAGAAAAACTTAAGCGAAACAACAAACTCAAATGTGAATTAAAAAAGCTTAAGAGGCAATGAATACACAGACAGATACACCACACAGAATACTCTCTGTTCTACCTAATGTGACTCTATCAATTTACAAACACTCTCAATTCTGTTGGTGTACTAGAAAAACACAGCCCAATTTTTTTTTCAGTTGGTCACTGTATGAATAAACTGCCGTTTAAAACATACAAATGCCATATAATACTACTTTCAGTTATACTGTTCGCATCCATTTCCACACAGTTACACATTTTTTCCTTGTGATATTTTTAAGATCTCTACTGAGCAACTTTCAAATGACATCTCCATGCTGTGCATTACATCTGAATGACCACGACTTATTCTATAACCAGAAGTTTGTATCTGTTGATACCTTTGACCCATTCTCATCCTACTCCTTTCCCATACCTACCTGATCCCAACCTTCAATACATTTTATTTATGAGCCTGGACATTAAAAAAAAAAATCCACATATAGGATCACTTATTTGTTTTTTCTCTGACTTAGTTCACTTAGAATAACGTACATGGTTGTTGTAAATGGTTAAGATTTGTAAATGGTTGGTAAATGGTAAGATTTCATTATCTCCACCTTTTTTTTTTTTTGGTCTGGGGGCCCCACTCTGGTTCTCAGGGGTTATTTCTGACTCTGTGCCAGTGACCCCTGGCAGTGCTCAAGGAGACCATTTGTGGTGTCTGGGATGGGGCCGGGGCCAGGCCAGGGCTGGCTGATGTATCTCTCTTGCCTAAGATTTCATTTTTTAAAATGACTGGACAAAATTGATTACAGTATCTGTTTCCCACAGTGGGTAGTACAGCACCCTGGGGGACACAGGAAGGGTGGGGCTTGGGGTGGGAGTAACCCCCGTGTAACTTTGAGGTAGTTTTCTGTTTTTGTGAAAAAGGGGGCCATAGTCTAGATATGTTAAAAGGAAGAGTTGGTAAAGTTTTTGGCTACACTGGCAATGCTCATTCCCTGCCCACGGCTCAAGCCCAGTCATATTCGAGAGATCCTATGAGGGGCTGACCGGTGTGGAACCCTGGCTGGCTGGTTGGCTGCATGCAAGGCAGGTGGCCTAAGCACTGCACTGTCGCTCCAGTCCTATTTACTTAGCATATGTCATACATGTGTCGGCAAACTTTTTCTGTAAAGAGCTAAACAGTAAACATTTCATTCTTGTGGACCATATGATTTCTACTTCCTCCAAGTACTATCATTGTAGCCAGCAAGCACACAGGTACTAATTAACAGGTATGACTATTCTAAAACTTTACTTACAAAAACAGATGGGAGGCCAGCCCAAAGTCTGTAGTTTGTCAACTCCTGATGATATATGTAAAACAAAACTATCCTTAAAGCTTTCAATTTAGATTTCACAAAATCAGAATCAATATAACTAGAATGAACATTTCAATATTATTGGTATTATTTAACTTTAAAAAAGGTGGCTCCAGCACTCAAAAGGAGAGAGATAACAAAAGGGAATGCCCTGCCACAGAGGTAGGGTGGGATGGGGGGGATGGGGGGTGTAAGGGATACTGGGATCAGTGGTGGTGGAGAATGGGCACTGGTGGAGGGATGGGTATTCAATCATTGTATAACTGAAACCCAAGCACAAAGATTTGTAAGTCTACGACTGTACCTTATGGTGTTTCACTAATAAAAATTAAAAAAAAAAAAGGTGGCTCTGCTTTGTTATACCAAACGTGTCACAAAGTCCTAAGATACCAAAAAGACCTAAGGCAAAGGTTTTTGATCTGAGCCCTATGAAAATTCAACCCAGTGTCACCTTTTCTCTTTTTGCAGTACTGTAAAAGCAGTACTAGCTTCTTAAATTACGGGGATTATACAACTTAAGATATAGATAGGGCTAAGTAATTGAATGTGGATGTCACAGAAACATTTGCAAGAGTAAAATGTCTCACCATAACCAAAAATTCACTTAAAACCAAATGTGTGATGAATCCAAGTTGTTTCTGGTGGCACTCACCTGAGCCCTATTGAATTCTTTGGGAAAAAAAAAAAAAGGGTCACGAGTGGAAGAAGCCCTGTCTTGAACTACTTACATTTATTATGTCTTCATATGTACAGACCCTCATGATATATACAAATATAACTTTATAGGAGCTTTAAACTGAAGTGTGGGTTTTAAAGTTCTATTTTAATAATTTTATAGAGTATGTTTATCACTGGAGTGATAGCACAGGGGCTGGAGCGACAGCAAAGTGGGTAGGGCATTTGTCTTGCATGCAGCCAACCCGTGTTCAATTCCTCAGCCCCTTTGCCCCTCTCAAGAGAGTCTGGCAAGCTACCGACAGTATCCCGATCAAGAACTTGGCAAGCTCCCCGTGGTGTATTAGATGTGCCAAAAAAAGTAACAAGAAGTCTCACAGTGGAGATGTTACTGGTGCCCTCTGAGCAAATCAATGAACAATGGGAGGACAGTGCTACAGTGCTACAGCAAAAGCAGAACAACACTATTTGACAACACCTGGCAAGGGGAGAACCACTCCTCTTAGGTACTGCATTTCAGGAGGTGTCAGTTTTGGGGCCACACTGGGTTGACCTCAGGCTTTACTTCTGTCTGTGCTGAGGGCTCGCTACTGGCAGGGGTGGCGGGGGCACACGAGTTCCCAGGTTACACATGCGCAAGGCAAGGGCTTTCCCTCTGCCCAGGTCTGAACAGTTTTAGGTCATTTTTTTGTTAAATCCTTTAAGATTACAATACACAACAGCTGGGCTGTCACCTAGATGAAGAACACTTGTCTAGCACGTGTGAAGTTCCAAGCTGGACCCCAGGGACCCCAGAATATGGCTATATAGACTCCTAGATTACAGCAACATTCTTTAAGAGGTGAATTCAATCAGCGGTGTAAGTGAGGTCTGCATCATAAAGGGATCTTGAAGGACTTTATTATGCCAACAAATTGCTCTAAGATAACAATGCTTTCAGTTTTTTTTTTCAGATACACTTATAATGAGTGAGTTAAGCAAAGTATGACTCATCCACTTGGCAATGAATGGCCTGGTATCTTGTCAAATCATTTACCTCAGAAAGGACACGGAAGCACAACTGATATCACCACACCCATAGGTGATACACCTGGCAAGTCTAGCGCGCAGACTTGAATTCAACAGAGCCATCAATCGATTTACTAAGATGGTCCACCACGATGCTAATGACAGTAGAAGGAATTACTTGTTTGGAACGACAGCAAGGAAAGGAAGGTAGCTCTTGGGCTTACGTCGAGGGGATAAAGACTTTCGTTCCTTGGTCTGTTTTAAAGAATGGAGCTAGGAGAGGTGGACAGCAGGTAATGGGGATGGGGTCACAGGGGTCTCAGATACCTTGGTGGTGTAGAGGTGTGGTATGTGTATATATTTAACCACATAGTAACACGGAGAGCAAGAGACCCAAACTACAACAACGAGCTTGAAAATGTGGTTGAAATATCTCAGGGCCAGAGTGATAGTACAGCAGGGAGGCGGTTGCCTTGCACGCCGCTGACCCAGATTCAATCCCCAGCATCCCATATGGCCCCCCAGAACCGCCAGGAATTATCCCGAGTGCAGAGTCAGGAAGCTCTGATTTGGATTTCCAGCATTGCAAGGCCCTCTGAACACCATGTGGCGTGACCTTATGGGCCCTAAGCACTGACCCCAACAACCAGCCCCCCAGAAGCTTCCTTCTGGTTTGGAGAGACAGATGTTTGTCGGAGAAAATGAACCACAGTCGTTGGGGAGAGGCTAAATTCCATTCCTTGCATGCATAATCCCCTGGCCCCTGAGCAGTGACAGTAGGCATGAGCATTGATGGGTGGGGGTGTCAAAAAAAACCTCTGAACAAAACAAGAAACCATAATACATTATGAATACACAAAATTAGAAATGACAAAAAAACTCCCTTTACATAATACTATAAAGCATTTTTGGGATAAGAAATAGTATCAGTGATCGCTGAAAATCAGATTTTACCATGAGGAAGTCAACCAAATTCGGTAAAATTCTGTAGGCTGAGGAATACTTTGGGGGGGGGGCGATATCTCAGTGCTGAGGGTTACTCCTGGCAGTTGTGGGGATTGAACCGTGGCCTCCTGCATACTTCACAGAAGGCGCATGCTCCAGCTAGCTGCAGGGCAATAAAGGCCCAGCGCAAGGAATTTAAAAAATGTCCTGGCCTGGGGGAGACTTCCAAAGTTAGAGGGCTCAAGGAGGATTAAAAAAAACCTCTTCCTGGAAGAGGCTGTAAAATTTACTAAAAACAATTTAGCAACATATGCTTGGAAATGTCGACTTAGCCACCACTTGGTCAAATGCAGTTCTTAGGACCATTTTTTGAGTGGGAATACAAGCAAACAGTAACAGAAAGGGTCGGGAACGTGGCCTGGCCAGCACAGCACCTGCAGTGCATGTTTGAAGAGGCCTGGGTTCAATCGCTGGCACTGCAAAACCAAAACAAAACCAAAACAAGTAGAGAGAAAATTCACTTTGTGGCTTTATTTTGGTGACATCCATGTATAAATAACCAATGGCAGACAAAATTTAAGATGGAAACTACATACTCAAAGACAAATTTTAATGCTAAAACTCAGTAAAGTGGATTATAATTGACTTTAAAATATAGCACATTTTGGGTGCCTTTTTCTAAGCAATCATGGAAACAGGACTGTAAGGCTGACGTGGAGTACTGATGTATCTCAACGGGAAGATGACTTGAAGCAGAGAAGAATTTTAAAGCTAAAATAAAAAAGGCTATTCAAATTTTCAATCCAGCCTCCTCCAGTTTCAGATGGCAGTGACACAAAGGCCCTTACTCTGGCTAATGCAGCTGCTTGGTTTTACAAAAATGTCTAACTGACCCAGAGGGAAAAATGACAGTGACAGGTGAAGGGGCAGGAATTTGGATTACATAAAGAAAGGAAGATTTCAGATCATAAAAGAGGCAAAAAAAAAAAAATATCAGAAGACCAATGACAGCAATTCTTGTGATTTATGTTTTGTTAAATGTTACATATAAAAAACACTTTCTCTCAAAATAACTAAAACTTTTGAATAAAAATAGAAACTTTCCCCGTGCAAGGGTCTGGAGAGACTGTAAGGGACCAAGGTGCATGCATCCCATTGAGACCACCCTGACTTTTTCCTGGTATGACTCAGGGCGCAGCGCTGAAGCCTTACCAACCACCTTTGGCACAGACTATGGTGGGGGGGGGGAGAGGTCCAGGCTCTCCTCAGCACTGCAGGAGGCTCCTCCCCACACCCACCCGCACCCCTGACCTTCAAATGTGCACATCTTCTTATGCTGCACAGCTAAAGAGAACCCAGTATGAGTTTCAAAGCAAAATAGTGCTGGCACAGCAGACAGAAGACCTGAATCTTTCCCCCTCTTTTAAAGCCACTAACCTGTGTCAAAGAAAAGAGATGAGCAGTTTGGAGGCAACTTCTAAAAGGGTTCCTTTTAGTTATTCTATACACAGAGGTTAGTAAGCTTGCATGGCTGCCAATAAAATGTTCTTAAAAATTAAAACAGCTTCAAGACTGAAAAAAAAATTTTAATGACCACATATTTTAAAATGTGTGTTATTGGAAATAATAATAGAACTTGGACCAGAGTTTCACTCCAAGTCTGCTAAAATTATATCTGACCTAGAAGAAACTTTAATGTAAGTCTTTTTAATGTACCCGGCTTTCTTGGTACTAATATAAAGATAAACCTGGTTTAGCAGAGAAACTCTTAGGTCAATTAAAAACCCATCAAAGGGCCAAAATGGGAGAACTGAAAAACAGGTGTAGAGAAATGAAACAGGTGTGATGAAAATGAAACATATGCAAAAACCAATATTTGCATCGAGAGCTGTTCCGTGGTGATGATATCACTTATCATGGTAAACCTCACTATCATGGTAAACCTTATTGTACCATCACCGCATCACTAAAGTCGAAATAAAATAATAATAGTGCCATAAAATACTTTGCCCGGTTGGAAGGCTGTAGGCAGAGTAAGAAATATTAAAAAAAAAAAAACCTGTACTTTCGTGGCAGAGTCACAGTGCAGGGGCTAAGGCGCTGGTCTCACCTGTGGCTGACCCCCCCCCCCGACCCCCCGCTTGCTCCCCAGCACCACACAGGTGTTTCCGAGCACCCCAAAGTGAGCCCTGAGCACAGAGGCAGGAGTTAGCCCTGAGCATCGACGGGAAGGACCCACCGCCTCCCCCGCTGCATTTCCTAGGGGTTCAGGAGCGAACACTTGCTCCAGCATGGCCCTCCAGTAAAAAGCACGACCCGCAGGTGGCTGAACTGACAACAGCCTATTCCGGGGGGTAGGACCGCTCCTGAACGCACTCTGGACTGCGGCAGAACCGGGTAAAACTCCTGTGCTAGGGCCTTAAGCCTCAGGCACATAAACACCGTAAATGATATTCCGCAGAGAGGGTCGTCGCGAGAGAGGGTCGCCAACAGCTCGCAGATCAGAAGGCTTCTCGATAAAGGGGTCCGGAAGGAAAAGGGGTGTGTGCGTTTGCATGCGTGTGCGTGCATGCACGTGTGCACGTGCCTGCGTGTGTATGCAAGTGTGTGCACGTGTGTGCGTGTGCGTGCGCATAGAAGAGAGGCGCGAGTGTGCAAGAGTGGGGCACGAGCAGGGAGGCAGTGCGGCCCGGGCGGCGCACACCGGGCAGGGGAGGACCAGGGGGCCGGCAGCGGCCGGAGAGGAGTGACCGCGCCCGCGGGGCTCGCAGGCTCTCCTGCAGGGTGGCGGCAGGGGCGCGGGTGCAGGGCGCCGGACGGGCGGGGAGGGAAGAGGAGGAAGAGGAGGAGGGTGGCGAGGGCCGGCGGGCGGCAGGAAGGGGCGAGCGGCGGGTCCGCGTGGGCACTGACCAGAGAGAACTCGGTGCCGGGCCAGTTGACTCGGAAGGGGATGTCATCGCTGAGCGGCGGGAGCGCCCGGCCGCCGCCCGCTGCCCGCAGGAGGCCGCAGAGCAGCAGCAGCAGCGGGCTCCGCGCGCCGCCGCCCTCCATCCTCCGCCGCGCTCTCAGCCGCCGCCAGCCGGGCGCAGGGAGGAGGCGGCCGGCCGCGAGCGGGCAGCGGGGCCCCAACCGCCGCCACGTCTCCTTCCGGAGCGCCCGCCGCCACTTCCGGGCCGTCGCGTCGCCGCGCCCCGCCACTTCCGGCGCCCTTCCCGGGACCCGGGCTTAGCCCCGCCCCTCGCCGTCACTTCCGGCGCCGCTTTCCGGCCCCGCGCCTGCCGCCGCCACTTCCGGCACCACTTCCGGGCCCTACGCGCCGCCGACGGGAGCCGGGACGGTCCCGCCCCAACCGCGTCGGAGCCGGTGAGTCCTCCCCGAGGCGCGCGGGCCCGTTTTGGGCGGCGCCGTCGTCCGGAAGGGGACGCGCGGGAGTCCCGCCAGGCGACGGGCACTGGCGGGACGGAGGCGCCTCAGACCCGGAGCCTCAGACTCCCGACCCGGCCTCGGCGCGCGCCTCAGCCCCCCTCCCCGTCCCATCCTTCCTCAGCGCCCCCCTTGTCCCACCTTCCCTCAGGTCCCGTCTCGCGTTTCCTCAGCCCTCCGTCCCTCCTTCCCTCAGCCCCTCCGCCCCACCCCCCTCAGCCCTTAGCGCCTCCTCTTCCCACCTTCCCTCAGGCCCCTTCCCACCTCTCTTCAGCCCGTTCCCAGTCCCGCCCTCCCTCAGCCCTCCGTCCCACCTTCCCTCAGCCTCCCCGGTTCATCCCTCCTCATTCCCCCCTCCCATCCTCCCTCAGCCCTCCTCCCCCCTCCTACCCTCTCCTCACCTTCCCTCAGCCAACCCCCCACCCTTCCTCAGAACCCCCACTCTCACCCGCCTGCAGCCTCCCTCCCACCCTCCCTGTGCCCCTTCACTCAGCTCTCCCCTGGGTCTGACCCTCCCTGTGACCCTTCCCAAAGCTCTGTCCCTCCCTGTGCACCCCGCCCCCCAGTCTCAGCGTCACATGTTTGTTAATTATAATGGAGATTTTGTTATAGTCATTCTTTAGGCATTGACTTCGATTATACGTTGAAGGGAAGTTACAGATTGTCTCAGTCTGAAGTGAGTGGGGAAGCAGATTAAGGTTTAGTTATACATTTGGACGTTGTCAGCAGTAGATATAGTTAAAGGCATACTACTGACTGAGATTAGGGGGGAAAACGAGGATAACAGCAAAATCAAGGGTTATTGCAACATTGGGAACTAAACAGCGTTGAAGAGTAACAGAACGGACTGAGAAGTTATGCCCAGTAGGCCAAAATAAAATCAGGGAATTTAGATATCATAGAAGTCAAGAGAAAACTTTCTTCCCGACTACTGGGAATTTATATAAAATGAGGAAAGTAAGCAACTTTAAATTTTCTACCATTGAATTGAAGACTTGCAAAGGTTTACGTTAAATTAAAAATAGTATTTTGCATTTTAGCAGAATTAAAAAAATATTGGTGCTATTGGGCATTTTTTGGACTAGTTTATTTTTCATAATGAGGGGCTTTCTTGTGTATTGCTTGATGTTTCCTAGTCTCCCCTGGTTGTGTTTTTGAGATGCCAGTAATAGTATCTCAGTCCCCTATTTGTGATAATCAAAGATCTGCAAACATTTCCAGATGTTCTTTCTTTAGGCAAAATGGTTGTGGTTGAGAAACACTGATTTAGAACCTTAAATAAGAGGAATGAATATTATTAACTTCGGAGAGCCCGGCAAGCTACCAAGAGTATTCGATATGCCAGACACAGTAACAACAAAGTCTCCAATGGAGACGTTACTGGGCCCGCTGGAGCAAATCGACGATCAATGGGAGGGCCTTTACCTTTACCTTTACCTTTTAGTCATTAGCTTACTAAGTGGAAAGATATGGGTAAGTAGAGGACCTTTGTGACAGTATAGACGATTAATACGTAAGAATATGTTGTGTTTCTATATGTACATAATGAACTAGCTAAAAGAGAACTTAGGAAAACAATCCTTTTCACAGTTACAGCAAAAAAAACTAGATGCCTTGGAGTAAATAAAAGAAGTGTAACTTGAAACTAATGACATTGATAAAAGAAATGAAGAGATTGTAATGTATCCTGTATTGTCTTAAAATGGCTATCTTTCCTAATGCTGTATACAGGTTGAATGTAACCTCTGTCATAATTTAAATGGAATTATTCACAGAAATAGTATCGTCATGATATTTATTAGAAACTACAAAAGATTCTGAATTTTAAAAACATGAGAATAAAACAAAAATGGAGGAAGCATGCTCCCATAATTCAAGCTACACTACATGATGATAATTAAAACAGCATGGTATTGGAATAAAACACAATTAACAGAACAGAATTGAAATCTAAGATAAAAATCACATGTACATGGCCAACTTGGTAATGACCAAGGAACCAAGAGCTTATGCTGGAGCATAGAAAGTATCTTCAATAACTTTTGTTGGACCAACAATCATTATCACAGTGTGACAGTATAGACGATTAATACGTAAGAATATGTTGTGTTTCTATATGTACATAATGAACTAGCTAAAAGAGAACTTAGGAAAACAATCCTTTTCACAGTTACAGCAAAAAAAACTAGATGCCTTGGAGTAAATAAAAGAAATGTTCTAACTGCATTCCCCCATACCATTAATTGTGGCAAGCTTCCAATTATGGACCAGTCCTTCTGGCCCTTGTTTCTACTGTCTTTGGTCTCATACTATGTTGTTTTTAATATCCTGCAAATGAACACTGTGTCTGGCATATCGAATACGTCACGGGGAGCTTGCCAGGCTCTGCCGTGCGGGCGAGATACTCTCGGCAGCTTGCCGGGCTCTCCGAGAGGGGCGGAGGAATCGAACTCAGGTCGGCCATGTTGGCTGTGTGCAAGGCAAATGCCCTACCGCTGCCATTCTACATCTTATCACTCTCCAGCATGAGTCATTTCACTCAGCATGATACTCTCCATATCCATCCATGTCTAAGCAGATTTTATGACTTCATTTTTTCTAGTGTCTGCGTAGTATTACACTATGTAGATGTACCATAGTTTCTTTATCCAGTCTTTTGTTCTTGGGCACTTAGGTTTTTTCCAGATTCCGGCTATTGTGAATAGTGCTGCAATGAACTGCAATGATGCCTTTTCTGCGTTATGTTTTTTTGGGGGGGCCCTAGGATATATTCCCATATTGCTGGGTTGTATGGAAGCTCAATTTCTAGTTTTTTTGAGGGATGCCCATACTGTTTTCCAAAAAGGCTGGACCAGTTGGCATTCCCACCAGCAATGACCGAGAGTCCCTTTCTCCCTGTATCCACACCAGCACTGGTTGTTCTTGTTCTCTTGGATCTGTGCCAGTCTCCGTGGCATGAGTTGATAGCTTGTTCTGATTTTCATCTCCCTGATGATTATATTTTATATATTTTATATGAATATATATATATATTTCTATATCTATAAAGAAGATCACACCTTCTACAAGATCATTGTCGGTGATTTTAATGCCAAGATAGGACCAAGAAGATCAGTCAATGAACTCCACATCGGGACCCATGGCCTAGAATGGAACGAACAGGGTGACAGACTGTCTGAGTTCATCATGTCAACCAAAACCTTCTATGGTAACTCACAGTTCCAAAAGGCTGAATTTAAACGTTGGACATGGGAGTCTCCCGATGGACGGTTTCACAATGAAATAGACCACATCATATTCAATCGGCAGTTTTGCCTAACCGATGTTGCTGTTGTCCCAAAATTCCAAACGGGATCAGACCGCCGTCTTCTTCGTGCAAAATTCTACCTCACAGAACGAGGAGAAAAGAATGCAAGGTTTAAGAAGAGGACTCCCAGAACAACCACCAACTGGGAGCTCTTTGGCTCTGTTGCGGCAACATGGGAAGATGCTGTCATTGACAACATTGATGAGGAATACGATCGAATGATTCAGCACCTCCATGATTGTGCGAGGAATGCCAAAAGAGAGATAAACACAAAAAACTGCCTTTCTTCGAACACTCTTGAACTTATTCGCCAACGTGGCTTGGCACATGCCTCAGGCAACCACAAGCGAACATCCGAACTGGCAAAACAGTGCAGAGAAGCCATCAAGGATGACCTCAAAAACAGGAGAGCAGCAGTACTGGTAGATGTGGCAGAAGCTGGGAAAAGCATTCGTAATGCCTGCTTGTCCTTCACCAACTACAAAACCAAGATGACTGCCCTCCGACATCATGATGGATCTATCACATCTTCCAGAAGGGCAATGGAGAAGATTATTCATGACTTCTACTCAGATCTCTTTAATAGCCACGTCCACTTGCCCACATACCACATACCACATGATGGATATGTCGTTCCCAATGTTCTCCCTTCCGAAATCCAACATGCCATCTCGTCGGTAAAGAAACAAAGAGCACCTGGCCCAGACAAGATCAGACCTGAACACCTGAAGAACTTACCATCAGTACTCATCAATACATTGGCTCGGCTCTTCACACGCTACCTGTCTGAATGCAAGGTTCCATCGCAATGGAAAACCAGCAGGACTATACTACTATACAAGAAGGGAGACATCCACGACATTGGCAACTATCGCCCAATCTGCCTATTGTCTGTCGTCTACAAACTGTTCACTTGAGTCATCCTGAATAGGATTTGCAGAACACTAGATGAAGGACAACCATGTGAACAAGCCGAATTCCGAAAAGGATTCAGTACCATCGACCATATCCACACGATTACTAAGCTCATTGAGGTTTCTTGGGAGTTCAAGATGCCGCTCTGTCTAACGTTCATTGATTTAAAGAAGGCCTTTGATTCTGTTGAGAAGGAAGCGGTCATGGAAGCCCTAGCCAATCAGGGCGTACAAACTCACTACATCAGGATCCTTCGTGAGCTCTATTGCGGATTCACTACCAAGATCTCACCATTCTACAAAGAAGTAATCATCCATATCAAGAGAGGGGTTCGGCAGGGTGATACCATTTCACCAAAACTCTTCAGTGCCACCCTCGAGAACATCATGCGACAACTGGAATGAGAAAGCATGGGAGTGAAGAGAGATGGTCGGCAACTACACCACCTCCGCTTTGCTGATGACATCCTTCTAATAACACGAAACATCAGCCAAGCGGCACAAATGCTGAACGACTTTGACCGTGAATGTGGAAAGGTAGGACTACAGCTGAATCTTAAGAAGACAATGTTTATGAGAAACAGCCTTGTTCCTGACGCTCCATTCGCTCTCAACAGAACCACCATCTCCGAATGCAACAGTTATATATACCTAGGTCAAGAAATCAACATGATGACCTGGCACCTGAGTTGCGCAGGAGGAAGAGAGCGGCTTGGAATGCCTTCAAGAATGTTGAAGAAATAACTAAAAGGACAAAGAACCTCCAGCTACGAGCACATCTCTTTGATTCCACTGTTCTTCCTGCATTAACATATGCCTCAGAGACCTGGACCCTACGAAAACGGGATGAGAATGCTGTTCGGGTCTCAAAGAGGAATCGAAAGAGCTATGCTTGGAATATCACGATTAACTCAAATAAGAGATAGAATCCGGAGTTCTGATCTTCGTCAATGCTCAAGAATCAGGGACGCTCTCTCATTTGCCAAGACATCAAAAATCAGATGGGCTGGACATGTAATGAGGTTTACAGACAACCGCTGGACTAGAGCCATTACTGATTGGATTCCACGGGACATCAAAAGATCACGTGGATGCCCACCTACAAGATGGTCAGACTTCTTCGTCAAGACCCTGAATGATCAGTTTGAGGCTCTGCATGTTCCTAGAACGAACAGATACCATTGGGCTACGCTAGCACGCAACCGGGATGAATGGAGACGTTACTGGCACCCGCTCGAATAAATCGATGAATAACGGGGATTAAGCGATGATAAGTGAAGTGATAAGTGATGATTAGTGATGGAGAGCATTTTATTCATGTGCCTCTTGACCATTTGTATTTCTTTGAGGAAGTTTCTGTGAATTTCTTCTACTCTTGATGAGGTTGGATTTTTTTTCTTGTAAAGTACTACCAGTGTCTTATATATTTCTGATATTAATCCCTTGTCAGATGGTGTTGGGTAAATAAATTTTCCCATTTTGCGGACTGTCCTTGAATCTTGGTCATTGTTTTCTTTGAAGTGCAAAAGCTTATTAGTCCCATTTATTTATCTTTGCTTCCACTTGTTTAGTCAGTGGTTTTTCATCCTTGAAGATACCTTTAGGTTCAATATCATGGAGAGTTCTGCCTATGATTTTCTCTATATTTTGGGTTTGGGTCTGATAATTGAGGTCTTTAATCCATTTTGATTTGATTTTTTGTGCCTGGTGTTAGTCTTTCATTTTTTTCCCGCATGTAGCTGCCCAGTTTTCCCAGCACCACTTGTTGAAGAGGCTTTTCTTGCTTCACTTCATATTCTTGCTTCTTTATTAAAGATTAAATTATCATATATTTGAGAGTCTGTGTCAGGATATTCAACTCTATTTCATTGATCTGAGGGTCTTTTTATTTCAGTACCATGTTTTAACTACTACTGCTTTGTAGTATAGTTTGATGTTTGGGAATATGATGCTTCCCATCTTTTTCCCCCCAAAAAAGGTATTTGTGAGGATTTATTGTCCCATATGAATTTTAGGAGCGTTTAATATATCTTGAAAAATGTCATGGGTAAAAATGTTGTAGGAAATGCATTGACTCTGTACACTGCTTTTGGAAGTATGATAGTGTTAATTCTCCCAGTCCTTGAGCAGGGAATGTGTTTCCATTTCCTTGTGTCCTCTTTTATTTCTTGAAGTAGCATTTTGTAGTTTTCTTTGCAGAGAGTTAAGCTGATTCCAGTGTACTTTGTTTTCTGAGGCACAATTATGAATGGGATTTTTTCTTTAATCTCTTTCATTAATTGTATATAGGAAAGCCATGGACTTTTGTGTATTGCTTTTGTAATCTGTACTTTACTATACAAATCTACTGTTTCTAGGAGCTTTTTTTGTAGCCTGTAGAATTTTCTAAATATTGTCATGTCATCTGCAAATAGTGAGAACTTAACTCTTCCATTTCCTGTCTGGATCCCCTCAGTATCTTTTTTTTTTGCTTAACTGTTATGGCAAGTATTTCCCGTATCATATTGAATAGAAGTGGTGAGCTTGGGCATGGGCTGCCTTGTCTTGTGCTGATTTTAGAGGGAAGATTTTTCCAGTTTTTACCCATTGAGAATAATGTTTGCTGTGGGCTTGTGTTAAGTGGCTTTGACTACATTGAAGAAAGTTTCTTCAGCTCCCATTTTGTTGAGTCTTTTTATCATGAATGGATACTGGATCTTGTCAAATGCTTTCTCTACATCAAATGGTTTTTTTTTCCTACTTGATATTGTGTATTATGTTGATTGATTTGCATATGTTAAACTGTCCATGTATCCTCAGGATGAATCCTACTTGGTCATGGTGTATGATCTTTTCGATTAGTTATTAGATTCTACTTGCTAGGATTTTGTTGAGGATTTTTACATCTGTGTTCACCAGGGATATTGGCCTATAAGTGTGTGTGTATGTGTGTGGCACCTGTCTGCTTTTGGTATCAGGATGATGTTTACTGTTTGGGAGTTTTTCTGTTTCTTCAGTTTCCTCAGAGAGCTTGAAAAGGATTGGCAGTAGATCCTCTTTAAAGGTGTGAAAGAATTCACCATCTGGGTCTGGGCTTTTGTTTTTGGTAAGGCTTTTGATTACTGTTTCAGTTTCCTCAATAGTGACAGGTCTGTTCAGATATTCCAAGTCTAATTGGTTCATCCTTGGGATGTTATAGGAAACCAGGAATTTATCCATTTGTTCTAGGTACTCTTGTTTTGCAGCATAAAGATTATCAAAGTAATCTCTGATGAGCTTTTGAATTTCTGTGGTGATGTGTCCCCCCCCTCATTTCTGATTAGATTCATGAGGGTTCTCTCTCTCTGCTCTCTCTTTGCTCTCTCTCTTCCTCCCTTCTCCCCTCTTTCTCTCTCCTGTTAGTGGTTTATTGATCTAGTTTATTCTAAGAACTAGCTTTCGGTTTCGTTGATGTTTTGGGTTTTTTTTTGGGATTCCAGCTTGTTAATTTTTGCTTTAAGTTTTATTATTTCCTTCCTTCTGCCTGGTTTGGGCTCCTTTTGTTAATCATTTTCCTTTCTGATGAAAGCCTGCAGAGCTATAAACTTTTCTCTTTATACTGTTCTTGTGTTCCACATGTAGCTGGTTAGCTTGTGTCATCATTAACTTTTGTTTCCAGGAATCTTTTGACTTCCTCTTTAATTGTCTCTCTGACCCACTAGTTGTTCAGTAGTGAACTGTTTTATATTTAGGTGTTTGTTTTTATTCTCTGTTTCTCTGTAATTAACTTCTATTTTCAGTGCATAATGGTTTTAGAAGATAGTTGATACAATTTCTATCCTCTTGATTTGTTGTTGTTGTTGTTGTTGTTGTTGGCTTTTTGGCTCACACCTGGTGATACTCAGGGGTTATTCCTGGCTCTGCACTTAGGAATTATTCCTGGTGGTCCTCGGGGGACAGTATGGGGTGTCGGGGACTGAACCTGGGTTGGCCACATGCAAGACAAATGTCCTACCCACTGTACTATCACTCAAGCCCTAACTACCTAGCTGTCTTTTTGATTTTGGTATGTTTTGTGACTCAGCTTGTGGTCTATCTTGGAGAATGTCCCATGTGTATTTAAATGTTTTGCTGGTTCTTCATTGGGTGCAGATATGTTTTAGGAGTGTGATTTCTTCCTGATGTACATATCTCTTGATTATTAAGAAATGACCTTTGCTGTCTCTTAAAACCTTTCAACCTGAAATCTGTGTCGTCAGATAATAGTATGGCAACCCTTGCTTTTTTTTTGGGGGGGGGGGTTCACACCTGACGATGCACAGGGGCTACTCCTGGCTCTGCACTCAGGAATTACCCCTGACAGTATTCAGGGGATCATATGGGATGCTGGGAGACGAACCTGGATCAGCTGCGTGCAAGGCAACCGCCCTACCTGCTGTGCTATTGCTCCAGCCCCAGGCCTTGCCTTTTTTGAGGGAGTTGTGTTCTTGAAGAATTATTTTCCTATCTTTGACTTTGAGTCTGAATTTGCTCTGACTATTCAAATGTGTTTCTCGTAGGCAGCAGAATGTTGGATTCAACTTTTTAATCCATTTTGCCACTCTGTGTCTCTTAATTGGTATGTTTAGACATTGAGAGAGATTATTATTCTGGGGTTTTGTCCATCATTCTGTAAAATTTTGGTGTGTTTCATGGGGTTTGTCTTGCCTTAAAGTAACCCTTCAGTTCTTTCAAAATTGGTTTGAGTCTTTGAGTTCCTGAGCGGTTGTTTATCCATGAAGTTGTGTTGTGTCCTCAAGTCTTAATAAGTGTCTTGGCTGTGTAAAGTGTTGGTGAAATGCTGAGGCCAGTTGATAGCACATTGAGTAGGGTGTTTGCCTTGCACGCAGCCAACTCAGGTTTGGTCCCTGGTATCCCATATCTTCCGTTGAACACTGCCAGGAATAATTTCTGAGCACAAAGCCAGGACTAACCCCTGAGCACCACTGGGTGAGACTCAACAAAACAAAACAACTCCACTCAGTTATTTTATTTCTGGCCATTTACCTAAAAGAAATACAAGAACTGAGTTTAAGAACTATATGTACTTTTGTGTTTATTTACAATAATCAAGAACTGGAAAACTAAGTGCTTATATAATGGATAAAAAGTTATATACACACAGTGAAATACTATTTAGCTATATTAAAAAAAGATGAAATCCTGCCATTCCCAACAGTTTGAATTAACTCAGAGTGTATTATTCCTCATAAAAATAAGTCAGGTGGAAAAAGAGAAACACTGTATGATTCCACTCAAGTGGCACACAGTGAACACAAGCAAACAAATCTAAAACAACAAACTTTTGAAATATTAAATCAGTTAGTAGGATTGGGAGATATTATAGTGGGAGATAGTACCAGACCTAGGTTTGATCCCTGGCATCACATGGTTCCCAAGTATCACTGGATGTCACCCTGCAGGCCTGCCTGCCACTGCTGAGTGTGACTCTGGAGATCCCCAGGTAATTGCCAGCATTGCAGGGCCTGAGCAGGACAGTTCACTTTCATTGAACTACCAGTGGAGCCTCTGCCTCCTGAGCCCCTTTTGAGAAGCCCTCTCCCCAAAATACAAAACTCGTGGTTTCCAATAGAGGAGGACCAATAAGTCAGAAGAAAGGGGACAAATGTATGCTGAAGGATACATTTGAACTTTTAATGGGGAATTCATATATATGTGCTGGTTTTCAATGATGTACACCTCAAATTCATGTAATGCTACTTTAATAAAAATAAAGCTTTGTCTAGTTAATGAAGATTCTGCCTTATAGCTGTAAAAATAACTTCAAAATGAAGAACTATAAAGTTTTGAAGTATACTGTAACATTTAGTGAAAGGTAATTCTCAAATGGTGCTTTTTACTGACAATTTGTGTGTGTGTGTACATATATACATAATTTTTTTTTGTTTGTTTTTTGGGTCACACCCGGTGGTGCAAGATCATATGGGATGCCGGGGATCGAACCTGGTTGCAAGGCAAACGCCCTACCTGCTGTACTATCTTTCTGCCCCCAATGTTGTTAATTTCTTATGAGTTTTTGGTTGTATTTGAATTGGTACTTCAATTGAATAATATGATTTGAATTTAATGTGCTTAAATCTAATGGGTTGTATAGATTCCCACCTTTGCTTGATTGGCATTATAGAAATATAGAAAATGACATTATAGAGGAGTAGAAATTGGCGTAATTAAAGAAGTTTAGCAATCATTTTGTGTCCTGGAAAACATTAAACATCAAAATACAGTCAAGTTTGTTTCTTGACAGTTTTTTTTTTGGGGGGGAACTTTAAATTCATGCTCAAATTGATACTGTTTTTAAAACACAATTGGAAAAAATTTATCAAAGGTCTGACAAGTTTCATGTAATTAATCCTACTCCTTTTAAAAGATAATTTCATAAGTTAAATAAGTAAAAAAATATATGCACACGTGTAGCTGTTCTGCCACCTAAAGTGTTTATTTGCTTTGTTTAATGTTATGTATACTAAAATATTAATTTTTTTAATAAGATAGGTTTTGAGCTGATTTTCTTTGTTCCAATTGGTAACATTTTCCTCTGCAAAATTTTATTAGATTCTTAATCACATCACAGGTTTCATGATATATTTAAAACACATACCTAGTTTTGGTTCTTTTTTAAAAACATGTTTTTTATGTTACTTCATGAGTCATTTACTTCTGGGACATTTTCTCCTATTAATTACGAACTTCCTTTTCCTCTATTCTACTCAATACCATTTGGATTATTCTAAAGAAAAAAAAATCCTATAATATGACAAATCAATCCAAGAGGGTCTTTTCTTTGTCTCCCATTCTTCCATTTGAAGCTTTTTATTTATTAATTTTTGCCAGTGAGTGCTTTGTTGTGACTGAGGCTCAGCTCTTGACTGCACATTTGCAGGGTGGGGGACAGCAGCTCCTTCCGCTGCTGCCTCTTGGTCTTCAGCTCTCCTCTTGCTTGTTGAGTCCATGGTGTTTTCTTGGGCCACAAATCCAGGGTCTTGTATTTCTTGCCCTTGTAGAATTTTCTGAGGTTCTCTTTCTGAGTCTGGTTAATAACTGCAAGAACATAGGCGATGGATTTGTGAACAACTCTTGGAGACCTTAGAAATGAGCCGCCTCTCACTTTGGTGACACATAGCTGGAACAATGCCACCCTCAGGTCATCCACTTGCTTGAGCAGCTCCTTCTTGCCAGGAAGGTCTTGGGCCTTAATCTTGGCCATGCTGCTCAAGCTGCTGCCTTTGACACCTGTTCACTGAGGCTTTTCCCAATATTCTCCCTTCATAGTTTCAAGTCACTCAATATTTAAAAAACTAATTAAATTTGGGTCTCCAGGGGTGGGAGAGAGAGTACAGTTTATAGGGCACTTGCCTTGCATGTGATAGACCCAGGAGTAAGCCCCAAACAGTATCAGGTGTGACCTTAAACAAGAAATTGGGGGTTTCCCAGAGGTTCTTGGAACCACCAGGGATAAACCCATGAGTGGGGGGGCATGTGGTATCTGGGATTGAATGAAAATCTGCTCCCACTTAAAAAAAATTACTCTTCCCTGTTTGTTGTTGATGTTAAGACTGGAGAGTGCATATTTATTTGATTGCTTTTTTCTTCTTTTTTTTTTTTATTTATTTGGGCCATATCTAGCAGTGCATGGGACTACTCAGAGTGTGTGCTGGGGTGTTGAGAAGGTTACATTTTTTTAAATTACTGAATTACCATGAGGTACAGTTACATATTTACAAACTTTTGTGCTTGCATCTCAGTCATACAGTGATCAAGAGTACCCATCCCTCCACCAGTGCCTATTCTATACCACCAGTGATCCCAAATACTCCCCACCCCACCCTGTCTCTGTGGCAGGGCATTCCCTTTTGTTATTTCTTTCCTTTTGGGTGTTGTAGTTTGCAATAGAGGCATAGAGTGGCCATTGTGTTTGATCTATAGTCTACATTCGGCATGCATCTCCCAACCCTGGCGGGTCCTCCAAAGAGAAGGTTACATTTGGTAGTGCTTGGGGAACTATGAATTGCTATAGATTGACCCTGAAACTCTGGTACATAAAGTATGTGCTCCAACCCTTTGAACTGTCTTCCCAGCCCTATTTGTGTGTGTGTGTGTGTGTGTGTGTGTGTAGGGTGGGGAAGGGGGTTCCTCAAATAGTGCTCAGGTGTCCTTACAGGTTCTCAGCCAATTGGATCTGATGTTTTGTGCCCATGAATTTGGTACAGCTTGGATCCTGCACTGTTGGGGATTACGTGGACCCTTCCAGTGGAACTCGAGACCTCCAGGGCTCCACCTGGTGATGGTGGGATCATCATGTGTTGGGATTAAACCAGGGTCTGCCACATACAAGGAATGCACCTTAACACCTCCACTGTCTCTCCACAGACCCACTATTTTTTTCCTTGTTTTCTTGTTTTTAGACCATATCAGACTGTGCTCAGGTCTTAGTCCTTGCACTGTGCTCAGGGATCACTCCTGGCAGTGCCTGGGGGACTTTTTTCTATATTCTTTAACTGCTTTGTATCTACAACCACTTGAAGGGGAGGCTATCCTCTTTGCCAAGAAAGAACAAATGAAATACAAAGTGAAAGAAATGGATAAAAATTGGAGTGGAAATAAATTACATAGAAATAAATCTAACATATCAGTGAAACCAAGAGCTATGGTATTTTTTTTTTTTGGGGGGGGGAGGGTCTACCATTACCAAATAGCTACTTCCAGCTCTGTGTTCAGGTTGCTTATTGGGGAACCATTTGATGCCAAAAATTGAGCCTGGGCCTCCTGCATGGAAATCATGTGCTCAACTTAAATCGAGCTATATCTCTGATTCAAGAGCTCAGCTGTTATTTGTAAAGAATAAGTGAGATATAAAATCTCACTGAGAAAAAAGAAATCCAGTAAGTCGAATTAGAAATGAAAAGGAGAAGTGACAACAGATACCCAAGAAATACAAAAGATCATAAAAGATTTCAATGTGCCTTTATGCCACTAAACTGAAGAATTCAGAAGAAGTGGATGGATTTTAGACTCATAAAAATTATGTCCTTGGGGAGTTGGAGAGATAGTTCAGCAGGCAGGGTGCTTGGCATTGTTTGTGGTTAACCTGGTGTAAATCCTTGGCACTACATATGGTTTTCTGAGCTCCTCCAGTAGTGATCCCTGAGTTCAGAGCTAGGAGTAAGTAAGTCCTGAGCACCATCAGGTTTGACTCAAAACCCAAAACAGTCAAAAATCTTTTTGGTCTGGAAAGGTTATAATGAGTAAGACTCACCTTGCATATGATCCTCAGCCCTGCCTGGTGTCATTCCTGAGAGCAGAGCCAGAAGTATTTACTGAGCACAGTCAGGTGTGGCCAAAACCCAAACAAACAAAAAACAGTCCTTGGGAGGATTTTCACCCACCTAAAGAATGAAGTATGAGAAAATAGAAAACTTTCACAGACCTGTTACTAGGAAGGAAATTGACTCAGTAATCAAAAACAAAATTCAGAGCCAGACAGGTTTACTAGTGAGAGGTTTCATTATCTATCCTTCCTAATTTCTTCTAGAAAATTCAATAAACAGGAATTCTTCCTAATAGTTTTGTGAGGTCAGTATTAGTCTAATATCAAAAATAGAGACGTTTCTAATAAAATTATGGGCCAATATTCCTGATGAACGTTGATGCAGAATTCTGAACAAAACATTAGTGCACTGAATTCAACAATATATCAAAATTATACACCATAATCAAAAGGGATTCATTCCAAAGACACAAGGATGTAGTTCACTATTTGCAGATTAATAAATGTGATATACCACATCAACAAAAGATAAAACTTATAGGATCATATCAACAGATTATTTTGATAAGCATGTGATAAAGGCTCTCACCAAAAGGGCTAGAAGGAATATTTCTCAGGATACTTAATGTTCACTGCAAGAAACCTAAAACTAACATCATAGTGGAAAAAACTCAAGAGTTGGACCTGAAAAGTATTGTAAAGATTAAGGTGATTTCATTGTATCCCACTGACTCTGCTTCAAATCCCCAGCACCCTTATGGTCCTCTGAGCATTGCCAGGTGTGCCAGGTGTGCCAAAGAGCCAAGAGTAAACCCTGAGCACCTGTGTGTGTGTCCCCCAAACAAAACAAAACGAAAGATAACATGATAATATTAATATGATGGACCCTAAAGACTTAACAAAAGCTAAAAACAACAATCAATACAAAATCAATACAAAATACCCTGTTCCATTTCTATATGCAAACGAACTAGAAGAGAAGTAAAAGGCAACCCCATTTAAAATAAATCTAAGAATAAAACAAGTATTTTGGATATTAAAGATTTATACATGGAAAGATTTATACATTGAAAATTATGTCATATTGAAAGAAATAGATGGGGAACCAAGGAAATGGAAAAAAAACAGGCTGTCATGGATTGGGGAATTGACATTGGCATACATTGTCAATGGAAGAGTTGGAAGAATTACTGTCAAAATGATCATATAAAATATTCAGATTCAGTGTTTAAAATATGCAGATTCAGTGGGTGCTATCTCTGTCAAAAATTCCACTGACATTCTTCAAGTTCTTAGAGGAAAATAATACTGTTAATGTGCATTGAACCATAGTATTCTCCAAAGAGCCCACGCAATGCTAAGATAAAAGAAGATGGATTGGATTGCATTATTTAATTTTAATAAGGCAATAGTAATAAAAATTTTGTGGTATTGGAATAAAAGACATATCAATGGAATAGAATTGAGAACCCAGAAATAAACTTTCAAATATATGGACATTTTACCTATGACAAAGGAGTGAGGTGCATGAATTGGAACAAGGAAAGCCCTTTCAACAAATGGTGCTGGGAAAACTGGATACACCACACAGAGATACACACACACACACACACACACACACACACACACACAGCTAAATCTCTGTCTTACACCATAAAAGTTCAGATTGGGTTAAATACTTTGAAATGGGCAGTCACACCCATGAACCACCTACAGCACCATCTAAGCTTAGATCTACTGACCATGTTCTAGAGACTCATAAATAAATCTTGAAGGAGATAACAAGCTATGATAGATTTTTCTGCGCATGGCTGAGATGTCTAGGGCATCCTGCAGGAATATGGGTTCTGGGCTGGCCCACTCAAACAGCTCCAACAACTACACAAAGTGGTATGGAGACATTGCTAAATAAGTAAAAAATAGTTTCCATGTGGTTCTAGAGAGTCTCTTGCCCCTGCGCCTGGCTGTCCTTGCCGGGGCCCCTTGTAGGGGAGCGGGTTGAGTTTTCCTCCCTGCCCTGACTAGGGCTCCGGCAGCCAAGGACCTCCAGCACCAGCCACCACCATGCTGAGACCACTCTCCGCATGCATGAAGGCACCGGCATGGGAACAAAGGCACGCAGGTCCCGGGGTTGAGATCTCCAAGCCTACTCGGATTGGGGCTGAGCATCCTCCACCCAGATCCTCCAAATTCCAGTAGGCGGGGGTCATACCCACCAACTGGCCCCCTGGCGCCGTGTAATCCCATCAACGGTCAAGACTCAGAGACTATAAAACCCAGCTCCCGGAAACTGACATTTTATCATCTTTTTTTTTAATGTTTAAAATGTTTAATTTATATATATATGTATATATATATATATATATATATATATATATATTATTAGTGAAGCACCATGAGGTACAGTTGTAGATTTACAAATCTTTGTGCTTGGGTTTCGGTCATACAATGATCAAATACCCATACCTCCACCAGTGCCCATTTTCCACCACCATGGATAATATCCCCCCAACCCCCCCTCACCCTGCCTCTGTGGCAGGGCGTTCCCTTTTGTTCTCTCTCTCCTTTTGGGTGTTGTGGTCTGCAAAAGAGGCATTGAGTGGCAAACCTGTTCAGTCCATAGTCTACTTTCAATATGCATCTCCCCTCCTGGGAGGATCCTCCAAACAGCCTTTATTTGGTGCTCCCTTCTCTATCTGAACTGCCCTTTCCCATAGAATACCCGGCTGGCCTCTAAGCTATGGAGTAATCCTCCTGGTGTTGATCTCAGCTATTCTTGGGTATTAATCTCATATTTTGTTACTTTATATCCCCCAGATGAATGCAACCTTTCTATGTCTATCCCTCTCTTTCTGACTCATTTAGCTTAGCATGATACTTTCCATATTGTACCACTTGTATGTAAATTTCATGACTTCATCTTTTCTAACAGCTACATAATACTCCATTGTGTAGATGTACCAAAGTTTCTTTAACCAGTCATCTGTTCTCGGGCACTCAGGTTTTTTCCAGATTCTGGCTATTATAAAGAGTGCTGCAATGAACAAACAAGTGCAGATGTCACTTCAACTACACATTTTTGCCTCTCTGGGATATATTCCCAGGAGTGGTATCACTGGGTCAAATGGGAGCTCAATTTCAAATTTTTTGAGAAACGTGCATACTGTTTTCCAAAAGGGCTGAACTAGTCGGCATTCCCACCAACAGTGAAGGAGTGTCTCTTTCTCGCCACATCTGCGCCAGCATCGGTTGCTTTTGTTCTTTTGAATGTGGGCCAGTCTCTGATGATTAATGATGTAGAGCATTTTCTCATGTGCTTTTTTGCCATTCGGATTTCTTCTTTGAGAAAGTTTCTCTTCATTTCATTACCCCATTTTTTGATGGGGTTGGATGTTTTCTTCTTGTGGAGTTCAACCAGTACTTTGTATATCCTTGATATCAACGCCTTGTCAGATGTGTATTCGGTGAATATCCTTTCTCATTCTGTAGACTGTCTTTGTATTTTGGTCACTGTTTCTTTGGAGGTGCAGAAGCTTCTTAGTTTAAGATAGTCTCATTTATCTATCTCTGTTTTCACTTGCTCGGCCAGTGGCGTGGCATCTTTGAAGATACCATTAGCTTCAATGTCATGGAGGGTTTTGCCAACTTTGTCTTCAATGTACCTTATGGTTTCTGGTCTGATGTTGAGGTCTTTAATCCATTTTGATCTTACTTTTGTACATGGTGTTAGGCAGAGTTCTGAGCCCATTTTTTGGCATGTAGCCGTCCAGTGATGCCAGCACAATTTGTTAAAGAGGCTTTCCTTACTCCACTTCACATTACTTGCACCTTTATCAAAGATTAGATGATCATATGATTGAGGGGAGATGTCAGTGTATTCAACCCTGTTCCATTGGTCTGCAGTTCTGCCTTTGTTCCAGTACCATGCTGTTTTAATTATTACTGCTTTGTAGTAGAGTTTGAAGTTAGGGAGGTTGATTCCTCCCATTTTCTTTTTCCCAAGAATTGCTTTAGCTATTCGCAGGGGCTTATTGTTCCATATAAATTTCAAGAGTTTTTGCTCCATTTCTTTGAAGAATGTCATGGGTATCCTTATAGGAATTGCATTGAATTTATACAATGCTTTTGGTAGTTAAGTCAATGTTAAGTCTCCCGACCCATGAGCAGGGGATATGTTTCCATTTCCTCATGTCCTCTTTTATTTCCTGAAGTAGCATTTTGTAATTTTCTTTGTACAGGTCCTTTACTTCCTTAGTTAAGCTGATTCCTAGGTACTTGATTTTCTGGGGCACAATTGTGAACGGGATTGATTTTTTCATGTAGCTTTCCTCTCTCTCACTGTTTGCATATAGGAAAGCCATGGACTCTTGGGTATTGACTTTATAGCCTGCAACTTTACTATGCAAGTCTATTGTTTCTAAGAGTTTTTTGGTGGAGGTTATTGGGTTCTCTAAGTATAGTATCATATCATCTGCGAATAGTGAGAGCTTGATTTCTTCCTTTCCTACCTGAATGCCCTTAATATCTTTTTCTTGCCTAATCGCTATTGCAAGTACTTCCAGTACTATATTGAACAGCAGTGGAGAGAGTGGGCATCCTTGTCTCGTCCCTGATCTTAGAGGGAAGGCTCTCAGTTTTTCCCCATTGAGGATGATGCTTGCTGTAGGCTTGTGGTAGATGGCTTTAACTATGTTGAGGAAAGTCCCCTCTATACCCATTTTGGCTAGGATTTTCATCATAAAGGGGTGCTGGATCTTATCAAATGCTTTCTCTGCATCTATTGATATGATCATATGCTTTTTATCTTTTCTTTTGTTGATATGATGGATTATGTTGATTGATTTCCGAATGTTAAACCATCCTTGCATCCCTGGGATGAATCCTACTTGGTCATGGTGTATGATCTTTTTGATGAGTCGTTGGATTCTATTTGCTAGTAGTTTGTTGAGGATCTTTGCATCTGTGTTCATCAGGGATATCGGCCTGTAATTCTCTTTCTTTGTGGTATCTCTGTCTGCTTTTGGTATCAGTGTGATGTTCGCTTCGTAGAAACTATTCGGAAGTGTTTTTGATATTTCAATTTCGTGGAAAAGCTTAAAGAGGATTGGGAGTAAGTCTTCTTTAAAGGTTTGGAAGAATGCAGTAGTGAATCCATCCGGGCCAGGGCTTTTGTGCTTGGGGAGACTTTTTATTATCATTTCAATTTCCTTGGTGGTGATAGGTCTGTTCAGGTATTCCAGGTCTTCATGGTTCAGCCTTGGGAGTCTGTAGGAGTCTAGGAATTTATCCATTTCCTCGAGATTTTGATGTTCCGTGGCATAAAGCTTCTCAAAGTACTCTCTGAGGATCCTTTGAATTTCTGTAGTTTCTGTTGTTATGGTGAAGTTCATGGCCAATTCAATCAGCCTAATCAATGGCTGAATAAATAGCAATACTCCTACATTTGCTCCAGCGGGCCCAGTAACGTCTCCATTGGAGACTTTGTTGTTACTGTGTCTGGCATATCGAATACCGAATACGTCATGGGGAGCTTGCCAGGCTCTGCCGGGCGGGTGAGATACTCTCGGTAGCTTGCCGGGCTCTCCTAGACGGGCGGAGGAATTGAACTCGCGTCGGCCATGTTGGCTGCGTGCAAGGCAAACACCCTACCGTAGGGCGTTCGCCTTACAAGCGGCCAACATGGCTGACCCGAGTTCGATTCCTCCGCCCCTCTCGGAGAGCCCGGCAAGCTACTGAGAGTATTCGATATGCCAGACATAGTAACACCAAAGTCTCCAATGGAGACGTTACTGGGCCCGCTCGAGCAAATCGACGATCAACGGGAGGGCCTTTACCTTTACCTTTACCTGTTGTTATGATCCCCTTTTCATTTCTGATTCGGTTTATTAGGGTTTTCTCTCTCCCCTTCTTTGTGAGTTTTGCTAGAGGCTTATCGATCTTGTTAATTTTCTCGAAGAACCAGCTCTTGGTTTCATTGATCTTTCGGATTGTTTTTTTGGTTTCCATCTCGTTAATCTCTGCTCTGAGTTTTATTATTTCCTTCCTCCTGTTCGGGTTGTGCTCCTTTTGTTGGTCCTTCTCCAAGCTCTTAAGCTGTGAGGTTAGTTTATTTATGTGGGCTCGCTCCTCCTTTCTGAGGAATGCTTGTAGAGCTATAAACTTTCCTCTTAAGACAGCTTTTGCTGTGTCCCATAAGTTTTGGTAACTCGTGTCCTCATTTTCATTCATTTCTAGGAATCTTTTGATTTCCTCTTTGATTTCCTTTCTAAGCCACTCGTTGTTCAATAGTGCACTGTTTAATTTCCAGGTGTTTGATTTAGTTTTCTGTTTTTTTGTGTGATTTACTTCTAATTTAAGCACATTGTGGTCTGAGAAGATTGTTGATACAATCTCTATCTTCTTAATTTTATGGAGGTATGTTTTGTTACTCAGCATGTGGTCTATCTTGGAGAATGTTCCATGTACACTTGAGAAGAATGTGTATTCAGCTTTTTGAGGATGAAGTGTCCTGTATATATCTACTAAGTCCCTTTCTTCCATTGTTTCCCTCAGATGAAGTATGTCCTTGCTAAGCCTGAGTCTGGTTGATCTATCCAGAGGAGACAAAGCGGTGTTGAAGTCTTCCACTAGTATTGTGTTGCTATTGATGTCTTTTTCCAAATCTATGAGTAGTTGTTTTAAGTACTTTGCTGGTCTCTCATTAGGTGCATATACATTTATTATTGTAAGCTCTTCCTGTTGTACAGATACTTTGATCACTAAGAAATGGCCTTCACTGTCTCTTATGACCTTCTTCACTCTGAAATCGATGTGGTCTGATATTAAGGTGGCTACCCCAGCTTTTTTTTGGGAGCTGTTTGCTTGTAGGATTGTTTTCCAGCCTTTGACTCTGAGTCTGTGTTTGCTTTGACTATTGAGGTGTGTTTCTTGCAGGCAGCAGAATGTTGGATTCAATTTTCTAATCCATCCTGCCACTCTGTGTCTTTTAATTGGTGCGTTTAGCCCATTGACATTGAGAGAGATTATTGTTATGGGATTTTGTCCCATTGTTCTGTTGAAATTAGGTGTATTTGAGGGGCCTGTCCTGTCTTAAAGTAGCCCATTTAGTTGTTCTTGTAATCATGGTCTTGAGTCAATGAAGTTCCTGAGCTGTTGTTTGTCTGTGAATCTGTGTGTTGTTCCTTCTATTATGAATGAGAGTCTCGCTGGGTAAAGTATTTTTGGAGAGGCATTTATTTCATTGAGTTTTTTCACTATGTTCCACCACTGTTTTCGGGCCCTGAGGGTTTCATCAGAAAAATCAGCTGTGAATTTTAAGGATGCTCCTTTGTAAGAGATTTCTTTCTTCGATCTTGCTGCTTTCAGAATTTTGTCTCTGTCTAAAGTTTTGGTCATTTTGATCAGGATGTGTCTTGGGGTATTTTTGTTCGGATTTCTTCTATCTGGTACCCTTCGGGCCTCCTGAATGTGGTCACAAGTTTTCTTCAGCTCTGGAAATGTTGTAGCAATGATGTCTTTGACAGTTTCTTCTTCATCAGGGTTTTCTTCCTGTCCCTCTGAGACTCCAATAATTCTTATGTTACCCCTCTTGGCTTCATCATGATCTTCTCTTGCCATCTGTTCCCGAACTGTGAGTCTCTTTTCCATTTTCTGCTCTTTTCTGGCGAGTCTCTGAACTTCATCTTCGAGCTCACTGATTCTGTTCTCAGCAGCTGTTACTCTGCTCCTGAGGCCTACCAGGTTTTTCAGGTCCGACATTTCCGATTGCATTTTTCTCATTTCTGCCTTCAAATCCTCTTGTCTTTTATTGGCATTGCTTTCCATTGTTTCTTTTAGTTCCCTAAGCATCCTAAGTAGTTCCCTTCTGAATTCCTTGTCAGAGAGGTTGTCTAACACTACAATACTGTTGGTGTCTTCTGGGCTAGCCTCTTCAATAAGAAAGTTTGGTGGGCTTTTGTGTTGCTTTACCATTGTGACCAGTGTGCTTTAGTCCTTCACGTTCACTGTTCCTTACTATTCAGGTTGAGTGAGGAGAGAGTTCCCGGATCCGTTCAGCTTTGTTGCTGCGGGATGTGATGTTGCCTCAGTTCCCGTCCCGCGCAGGTCAAGGGAGAAAACCGGCTATTCTAGGGGTTCTAGCTAGCTGAGTCCCAAGCCGTGGGGGCAGGCTGTACCTGGTTGAATGAGGAGAGACTACCAGGAGCCGTTCAATTTTGTTGCCGAAAAATGGGCCTCGGTTCCCGTCCGGCACAGATTATACTGTTCCCTCTTATAGTGGGAAAGGATTTTGGATAAGGTTTGGTCGATGGTAGGCACCCTTCTATGTTTCTGAGTTTGACCTTCTCAATCCGGCGTTATTCTTTCTTTTATAACCGACATTGAGTGAAACTTTTGGAGGAGGTGCTATTTGGTACTGAGCTTATACAGCTATTTTCAAACAGGTCTTTGTTGGAAATTGAGTAGGCGAGTGGGATGTTGTTGGATTGTAGTAGAAGAGGTGGGAAATTTTTGGTTGGTATTAGGTGGCAAGTTGTGGGATGAGAGTCCTGAGTGCTTGATGTGAGTGTTATAACTGCGGCCGCCCTCGGAGGAGAAAGCCACGCCCACTTTAAGAGGCCACGCCCCTTTCTTGGTGGCCACGCCCCTAGCCCGTCCCAGGCGACTCCTACCCAGTATCCTGAAATGGAGGGAGGGTGGTCAACAGTCTCCCCGCTGGGCTTCAGGTGGGAATCTGAGGCGTGGCTGGGGGGCAGGAGCACTTCCCGGCTGGATGCCCCCTACCCACCTCCATTTTATCATCTTATTCCTACTTTGGACAAACTGGCAAGCTACCGAATGTAACCTGCTCACACGGCAGAGTCTGGCAAACTCCCTGTGGCGTACCCAATATGCCAAATACCAGTAACAGTGAAGGGTCTCATTCTCCTAACTCTGAAAGAGCCTTGAATATGGCATTTTTTAAAAAAATCTCAGGGCTAGGACGAAGGAGACGTTACTAGGACCTGCTCGAGGCAATCGACGAATAACAGGATGGTTGTGATCGTGATTGTGGTTCTAGCAGTTAACACTTGTTAGCATCTATCAGAAAAACAAAAAGCATTACAGCTCGAAAAGAGAGACACACATCTGAGTTCATTGTAATGTGAATTTCAATAGCCAAGATGTAGAAACAACCTAAATGTCCAGCCACAGGTAATTGGAAAAAATTGTGAAATATGTATATGTATATATAAAAATGGTATGCAATATGGAATGCTATAAAGCTGTAAGAAAAAAATTTTCATTTTTGTACAATGTGGATGGAATTATATGGTGTCACATAAAGAATAAGAGAGAGAAGGACATACAGGAAGATCTCAGTCATATGTAACATATTAAGAAACCAAGCTAGTAAATAAAGGTACAAAGGCAGGCAGTAGTCTCTAAAGCTAACAAACACTTGGGCCTTTGACGACAGAACAGAGATTACCCAAGTAAGTAGTGGGGGGCGCGTGGGATGTAGATAGAACAGGTGAACTAGAAGTGACACAGGGGAAATAGTGATGGTCTGCCACAGGTGGTGGTGGAGGTGTGGTAACTTTGTACACCAACAGCATAAACTTTTATCGGTTGTAAATGTGTTACCTCAGTTCTAACCAAAATTTAAAAGTGTGGTTAATATTTGTACACAACCACATAAGAAATGAAGAAATCATGCCGTGTGCTACAATTTGGGTGGAATTCGGGTGTGTTAATGTTGAAAAATAATTCAGAGGGAAGAGGACAAATGCAGGATGATCTCACGCATGAGGTAAAGAAAGAAAGCAAAGGAACGGGCAATGTCCAAGAGGGGGAAAAACCTTTGGACTCTGACAGCCGAACTGAGGTTACCAAGTGGGTGTGGGGAAAGATAGAAAAGCTGCTAGAAGTGACACGAAGAGACAGTGGAGGATTTTAGGTGTTTTTGGGTACTGATATAGTAACTATATCAAAAAGTATGAAATAACATTATTATAATCCATATTACCTCAATAGTAAAATAAAATTTAAGGTATTTAAGGCAAAAAATAATTTCTGAATGATTAGCAGAAGCTATAGTGAGTTGTCACTGAAAAAGAGGTTGTGATTATTAATCTTGGAGATTAATAAAGAGATGATAAGAGATTATTAATCTGGAAAAGGATTTGAACAAAAACTTAAACGTTCACATTCAACCATAACAACTTTTTTTTTTTTTTGCTTTTTGGGTCACACTTTGCACTCAGGAATTATTCCTGGTGGTGCTCAGGGGACCATATGGGATGCTGGGAATCGAACCTGTGTCAGCCTTGTGCAAGGCAAATGCTCTGCTATACACTGTACTATTGCTCCATCCCCAACTACATTTTAAAAAATTTTTTATAATTTAATTTATTGTACAAGCGGCCAACATGGCCGACCCGAGTTCGATTCCTCCACCCCTCTCGGAGAGCCTGACAAGCTACCGAGAGTATTCGATATGCCAGACACAGTAACAACAAAGTCTCCAATGGAGACGTTACTGGGCCCGCTCGAGCAAATCGACGATCAACGGGAGGGCCTTTACCTTTTTTAATTTATTGTATCACCATGAGAGCAGTTACAAAGCTTTCGGGTTTAAGTCTCAGTCATACAATGAAACACCCATACCTTCACCAGTGCCCATTCTTCATCACCAAAACCCCCAGTACACCCCCCCCCCCCCACCTGTGGGGCAGGTGATCTCCACATTACTCTCTCTCCACTTTGGTCACACTCAGTACCTTGACAGTAGACCCACACTACTACCTGGGGTGGGATCTTACCCCAACCAACACTCAGATCTGCTGAAAAGGCAATAGTAGACAACCTTTTTTCCACTGCTGGCCATGAACAACACATGTCGAGTGGCTGTAGTAGTGGCCGCGCCATCTTGAAATTCCGAAATTTTAACAAATCTGGAGGGATTTCTGCCAAAACCTGCTGGGTTCCGAAATTTGTTCCTTGTCTCTTGGATCATGGCCATCAAGCCGCTTTATCAGGAGTCAGAGAGGCCATTTGTGGGTGGTGACTCGGGGTCTCGTTGGGGAGGGGAGGAAAGGGCCGGCTCCAACCCCATCCCATGAGGTCCCGTGTGTCTCGTCACTGCGGGCCCAAACCTGTCCAATGGCCTCTGGAAGATGGCGGCCACCGGATCGCCAAGGGGGAACAGACGGAGGAAGAGCACCCTTTCCCTCCTGAGGTGGTCCGACCACAGTAACGTACTTTGGGGTCCCGACACATTTCTCCCAAAAGCCGCTGAGTTTTGAGATTTGTTTCTGAGTCTCTGGGATCATGGCCATTAAGCAGCTTGATCAGGATCCAGAGAGGCCATTTGTGGGCAGTGACTATGGGTCTCATTGGGACAGGGAGGAAAGGGCCGGCTCCACCCCCATCCTGTGAGACCCCACATGTCTCATCACTGCGGGTGGGCCCAAACCTGACTTTCCAGTGGCCTCTGGAGGATGGCGGCCATTGGGCCGCCAGGGGAAACAGGCCAAGGCACAAAACCTATTCCCACCTGGGGTGGCCTGGCGCCGGTAACCTACTACAGGGACTGGACTCATTTCTGCCAAAAGCTGCTGGGTTTCGAGATTTGTTTGAGTCTCTGGGATCATGGCCATTAAGCATCTTGATCAGGAGCCAGAGAGGCCGTTCGTGGGAGGTAACTAGAGGTCTTGGGGTGGGGGGGGGGAGGGCCTGCTCCACCCTCATCCTATGTCTGCATGTCCCGTCACTAAGGGCCCAAACTTGACTGTCCAATGGCCTCTGGAAGATGGTGGCCACCGAGCCACCAAGGGGGAGCAGGCAGAGGGACAACATCCTTTCCCTCCTGGGGTGATCTGGTGCTGGTAATCCATTGTGGGGACCAGACACATCTCTGCCAAAAGCCGTTGGGTTTTGAGATTTGTTTCTAAGTCTCTGGGATCATGACCGTTAAGCAGTTCGATCAGGACCCAAGAGAGACCTTGCCTCCAATTATATAGCTGAGCCGGAGGTGGTTTGTGGGTGTGTCTCCCACATACCTAACTTTCGGCCGTTTACTTTCTTGGTAAACTTTGCCCCAAGTTTTTGGGGTCTGGCCAAAGGCACAGCAGCAATTTTGGGGTATCTGGAAGTCTGAAGGAGCCATTGGGCTGCTGATACACTTGCCTCACAGGTACAGAAATTGACCTGCTGGTGGCATCATACCCCCAACCAACATATTTTTAAGGAGAAAATGTTTTGGCCAGTAAAGAAAATTACTTAGTGTTTTAGGAAGTAAAAGTTTGACAGATTAATAAAAAATGCAGTCACAGCATTTTTACTGAGAAAAAAATATTTTAAATATTTGATCAGAAGATTTCAATATAATCTGTCACTGTCACTGTCCTCCTGTTGTTCATCGATTTGCTTGAGCGGGCCCAGTAATGTCTCCATCATGAGACTTGTTGTTACTGTGTTTGGCATATTGAATACGTCATGAATAACTTGCCAGGCTTTGCTGTGTGGGCGAGATACTCTTGGTAGCTTGCCGGGCTCTCCGAGAGAAGCGGAGGAATCGAATCTGGCTTCGCCTGGCCAGCTGTGCACAAGGCAAACGCCCTACCACTGTGCTATCGCTCCAGCCCTTTAATATGATATGATAGGAAATTTGAAGCATATTCAACATATACCTGATTTTTTTCCATTTTTTATGATTTTATTTATTGAATCACCATTAGAGCAGTTACAAAGCTTTTGGGTCTAAGTCTCAGTCATACAATGAAACACCCGTACCTTCACCAGTGCCCATTCTCCACCACCAAAAATCCCAGTATACCCCCATCCCACACCCTCCCCCTGCCTGTGGGGCAGATGATTTCCACATTACTCTCTCTCTACTTTGATCACATTCACTATTTCGACACCAGACCCACCATTATTTGAGATTTTACCCCAACACTCAAATCTGATGAAAAGGCAGCAATAGACAATTTGTGTTCTGTTGCTGATTATGAATAACATGATGTCGTGTGGCTGCAGTAGGACCATGTGGTTTTGAAATTCTGAAATTTTAACACTTAAATATGGAGGGATTTCTGCCAAAAGCCACTGGGTTTAGAGATCTGCTCCTGAGTCTCAGGGATCATGGCCGTTGAGCAGCTTGATGAGGAGCCAGAGAGGCCGTTCGTGGGCGATGACTTGGGGTCTCATTGGGGTGGGGAGGACAGGCCCGGCTCCCCCCGCCCCCCATCCTGTGAGGCCCAACAAGTTTCGTCACTGCGGGCCCAAGCCTGACTGTCCAATGGCCTCTGGAGGATGACAGCCACCAAGTCGCCAAGAGGGAGCAGGTGGAGGGATTGCACCCATTCCCCCCTGGGGTGGCCCGGCGACAGTAACCTACTGCGGGGTCCAGACACATTTCTGACAAAAGCAGCTGGGTTTCGAGATTTGTTTCTGAGTCTCTGGGATCATGGCTGTTAAGCAGCTTGATCAGGAGCCAGAGAGGTCATTCATGGGCGATGACTTGGGGTCTCATTGGGGTGGGGAGGACAAGCCCGGCTCCACCCCCATCCCTTGAGGCCCTGTATGTCTCGTCATTGGGGGCCCAAATGTGACTATCCAGTGGCCTTAGATGGACGGCGGCCACTGGGCCGCCAGGGGGAACAGGCCAAGGCATGAAACCTATTCCGACCTGGGTTGGCCCAGCACCGGTAGCCTACTGCAGTGATCAGACGCATTTCTACCTAAAGCCACTGGGTTCTGAGATTCGTTTCTGAGTCTCTGGGATCATGTCCATTAAGCAGTTCAATCAGGAACCAAAGAGGCCTTGCCTTCAATTATATAGCTGAGCTGGAGGTGGTTTGTGGGTGTGTTTTCCACATACCTAACTTTTGGCCGTTTACTTTCTTGGTAAACTTTGCCCCAAGTTTTTGGGGTCTGGCCAAAAGCACAGCAGCAATTTTGGGGTATCTGGAAGTCTGAAGGCGCCATGAGGCTGCTGATGCTCTCGCCTCACAGGTACAGATTGACCTGCTGGCGGCACCATAACCCCGGATACCTGATTTTGATACTCCCAACTGCTAAGCTTGTAGGGGTTATTTTACTCATCAAAAGCACGTAATTTTCTGGTTACAGTTTTGAATATCTATGTATCTAGACAAGTTGCAGTGTAAAAGAACAAAGTGAAATGTTGAGACTACTGAATAGAGAATGTGTGGTTCTTCAACACAGGTTTATAAATCTTGAGATATTGGACCTATGGAATTACAAACTCAATAAATATATTTATTGCTTATTATTAATGCACTATTGGCATTAAATAGGGTACTTTGTAATGAACTGTTTCTCTATGTAATGAACTTTTTGAATAAAAGTTGTATCAAAGTTGAATTTAGCAGTTCTTGGTAGGTAGAGGAGTATGTTTAGAAATGAAAAGGAAATAAAATAGTGACTTGAAGTAGGAATACAGACAATTCTGTAAAAAATCTATTCCATTACAAGGACTTAATAATTTTTTCTCAGTGTAGAATTTACACATACTTTTGAATTCCTAAAATTTACCAAGACTCAGGAATGAGAATTTGAATTTTGTGTGTATGATAAGATAGAATGAGAAAATATTTCAAGTCAGTGTCTGTAAAAACAGTCTTCCAGTTTTGCTTACAATAGGAAGTTATGCTTTAGAGAACAGGGTAATTTCATTTCAGTTCTTGCTATCTTGGAGTTTTCAAATCCTAGCTTCTCTCCATTTCAGTATTATTTTCTCCATTTTGGTCATGTTTCTCTCTTATTAACAAGTATGATTCTGTCTGCCCTTAGGGTCTTTGATTATGGCGTCCCTATAAGTATATGATAAACCAGATGTATGCTCATGTATTTTCCCATCTAAATTCGAACAGCTTGAAAAGACATGTAAATGGAGATTCCTAGGTTCCCCCCCCCTCCAAGTATTTTGTATCATAATTAAATGTTAAATGGTAGAGGAATCACTTGGGAAGTAATAGATTCCTTTCTCCCTAGATCTCTGTACAGTTAAGGCCTCTATCTCTGGATTTATATAGTCATTCTTAGCTATTATATTTGAATTTTCAATAGTCACATTATCTTTGTGAGAATCTGTACTTATCTAAAAATTAGCTTAACAACTTTATATAACATATTAATTCATCATATGAAATAATACTGTTTACTTCCAGAATAAAAATGCAGGTTGGAGAAAATGGGCATTCAAATGGGTTTTTAACATACATCAAAAGGATATTTTTCTTTTGAGTTTGAGACATGGACTTCTGTCCCATACTAAATATATAACTGAAACAAGATCAGAGAAGTTAGCCAAAATACGATTCCACATATTAACTGTCCAGCAATTACCTAGCTCAGTACAGATTAAGTGTTAAGAGCAGAAAAGAAAATATGAAAAGAACTATGAGCCTATTGTAATAGAATAGCTTTATTTTATGTTTTTTTGTTCATTTGTTTGGGCCACGCCTGGCTGTGTTCAGGGCTTACTCCTGGTTCTGTGCTGAGAAATCTCTCCTGGTAGTGCTCAAAGGATCCTGTGTGGAACCTGGATTGATTGCAAGACAAGTGCCTTACTTTCTGTACTGTATCTTCAGCTCCCTCTTATGTGACAGATTTGTCTACTATTAGTCATGCCTTGGTTTGAGGAGTTTTTATTGATTCATTTTGAGAAAAATCATTTGTGATCAGAAGAATTATGATAATGATAATCTTGATAAAAATCAAGATAAGTTAATAAGTTAATATGTTATGTCAGTTAATAAGGTACAAGTATCTTTTCTGTTTTGGAGTGCCCCCCAGGAATTCTGGAGGCCACTAGGACTATAAACAGGACTTTTAGGTGGTCACGTGGTAGGAGGGATTGAAATCAGCAATTTCTGCCTGTTAGGCATGCAGTCCACTGAACTATCTATCTCTGTGGCCAATATGTATGTTTGTGATATGAGTAGCATTATTAACATAGTTCAGTAACTTTTACTTAAGTGGTGATCTGAGAAGAAAATAAAAGCCTTGTTTTACTTGAAAAATTACAATTCTTATAGCCATTTCAAATAACAGGTTTTCATGATATGTTTTTGTTAATTTGTTTTGTCAGAAAGCTTATCTTTTAAAAAGAAGTTCCAGTATAAAATGCAAAGTAAATGAAAAACTTTGTTGTTAGTAGATGTGATTTAGCTTAAGGAGTTTTAACTTGTAGTAAAATGCATTTATTAAAAAGCAGGATTACATATATTACAGTTCCAAGGAAATTTCTATATTAAATTTGTCAATTTTTTGGGCTTACATGTGAAGCCAAAATTTCTAATATGTGAACGGGAAAATTAATCAAGTTTGTAAGATCAAGTTTCTAATTTCTATTTCCATTTACACATTATTTTAAGCTATATTTTAAACCATGGTTACAGAATTACTGTGTAAGAATATACTGAAGGTATAATTAATACCTTATTATATTCATTGGAATTTATTCTCTACAACTTCAAAATAGTATTATTTGAGCCAACAGAGTAATTTTTACTTTGATAAAAATAAGCTCTGAACCCAGTCCTTCACTGTTTTTCTAGAGAACTCACTTCTCATAGAGTAAATGTTCAGTATCATATAGCTAGGAAATCATTATATTAAAACTTGAATTTTTTTTCTTTTAACTAGACCACAGTATTTTGAATATGTATTTCAGGACCTTAAACTCGATTTTGAAACATATTGACTACAACATTAAAAATAAGTAAGGTCTTAAAGTAAACACATTTCCAAATCATATTGCCATTGTGGAATGACACAATTCTCTGAAGACTAAGAGCTCTGCGTATTTGGAAAAGTCAATGATTAGATGTTTATATGCAATTGAGATTCTGTGTTCCTTCTAAACGTTCCTTTACTAGTTTTTCCAAAGAAAAAAGATGCTCATCTGCATCTTCTGGCACAAGATTTCTAATAGAATTAGCAAGTTCAAAAAGGTATTCTGTATTTCTTCCACTTGGACCAGCTGCATTAAAAATCTGTTCAGCAATGTCTTCCAGGGGTGCGGGACCAAGATAATTAGGATTATCACATGTTCCAATATACAGTAACACACTGAATGGTTTTGTTGTGGGATCTTTTGGATAAAAAAGGACTGTGGTTGTCATGTAGCCTCCTTTCTCTCGGAAGTCAAGGTATGCTTTTACTTCTTCTTCTTTTCCTACTGGTAGTCTGTAAGCAACACCCCATACACAACCCTGTGAAAGACGAAAAGCAGGTATTATTTACTTTTACATGGCCAAGCCAGGTTGACGATATGTTGTGATCTTAGAAAATAGCAGATATTTTTAGAAATCAATGCTATTTTTCTTCACTGAAGGTAATAAGGATGTATAATACCAGATAAAATCAGTACTTGAAAGCATTCTGAATTAGTAACTTCCTGTTTCTTAGGCACACCAGAATATTTGTTTAAAATTTTAAAATAAGGTCTTTTTCTTTTAACTAATGGGGCCTTCATTTGGTCATGAAAAAATATTAAAATGTTTCACTAACTGTCTAGGACACTAGCTGCCCTCATCTATCACAGGGGCTAATTAGATAATAGTATTGGGGTGCTGGTTGGGAGAACTTGCATACCCCAACCTTCTTCAGTGACAGCTAAGCATCCCTTAATTTTACATGTTCCCTGTTTTTCAGAAAGGGTTTTGTGTCTTCAAAGCTTTGTAACAAAATAAAAAAAAACCCAACCATTTTAGGTTGTAATAGATTTATTTTATTTGTTCAGTTCTTCACTGCCTCAAGTTTCAGATGTCCTTAGTAAATTACTACATCTGAAATACTAGATGGCAACCTCTTTGGTTAGAGAGCCCATGAACAAAGTGCCAGTAAAAACAATGTACTTTAGCTGCAAAGAACTTTTTTTCAGTATATACAAAGAGAAGATTTAAGAGTTTGTAATGCAGATTTTCTAATTTCTTGGACAAGTTTTAGTATTAAATATTAGGCTGCTAAACATCTTCAATGCTTTTATAAAATTTTATAAAACAGTCACATTGTTGTTAGCAGTATCAAGCATCTATCCAAACGTAAATTTTAAAAGCATTTCCAAATCTGTACTATTGTCTGCTGTTGCTAGCTGCTTAGTTTTTGTATAGCCAAGTACTCCTTTCCAAAATAAAAATTTTCTTCATAACATGAAAATTTGAATCACTATCAATAAAATGACTAGAAATATTTTAGAAACAGAGGACTAACAGGTAAATTAAAGTTTTCTGATGCTTCTACACCTGCCAAAAAGCCTGTATAGTCTAATAGAACTAGGCTATTAAAATGAGAATATCTGACTTGAATTTTTGCTGAAAATATTAGAAATATGAGAACAAGATTGGATTAATTTTACTTGTTTTGGGGCAATACCTGGTGGTGCTCATGGCTCACTCTGGCTCTGCCTTAGGGATCACTCCTGGCAGGTTTAGGGAACCATTTTTGGTGCTAGAATTTAAACCTGGGTTGACTGCATGCAAAGCAAACACCCTACTCCATGTACTATCGTTCCAGCCCTGCACTAGATTCTTAAGGGTATTCTGTCTATTGGCTGTACCTTTCATTGTCAGCTAACAAACTTGTTTAGAAATTTGGTTTAATTTTATTGTCTAGCTTGCATTCTGTTCTGACTTTCCCTACAGGTATCATTTCTATAAACAGATGAAAAGAAACGTAATAGAGAGGAATTCTAAATGCAATATAATTCATACTATCTGATGACTGTCAGTGAAATTTAATTGAGTATTAAACTGAGAAACATCTCAACATTTGATATGATTAAAGACTATACAAAAAGGAATAGTTATACCATACCCCAGGATCTTCAACAAGAGTCACAACTCTTCCAGGCTGTTTTTAAAAAAGTGGAAAAAAAAATTTTTTTTTCTGAGTTAAAATTCATTAAGTAACTAAGCAATAGTAACTTATTGTTGACATGGAATATTTAAATTTTATTTGCTCACACTAAGCACTGTTTGCTAAGACTTATTTTTATGATAAATTTAAAGAAAATCTATCTTATTCAGACTATCTTAGATTTTCTAAAAGATTCCTTTTAATGTGTATTAGGTATATTATTGTTACTAATAATGTGTATTAGATATATTTTTGTCACTTAAAATGAATATATTTAAAAATACACCAGTACTTAAGACTCATTTAAAATTAAAGGCAAAGGAAGAAACAATTATAAATGAAAGTTCTGGTCACTTTTTTCCCCACTGGGGAAAAAATACAGTTATAGGTTTTGTGGAACAAAACTTGACATTCCAGGGTGCTTTTGTTTAAGGAATTAGTTCTCAAACTTTAGTATAGACCAAAATCATATAAGACGGTGTGATGAAAACACAATGCAGGGCCACATTCCCAGGGTTTCTGCTTCTGTAGGTATGAAAAGTTTGACTGAAAAATCTTCCTGGCAAATGCTACATCTCTCTGTGACATGTAAAGTCATTTAGTGAAACTGGTAAGTTGTAAGTCACAGTCTTATGTCCAAGTATATCCACTGTGCATTACTTAGTGGCCTAATTCATTCTGGAGATTGTATCATCTTTGTTACTGTTTCATGCTGGTATTTGCCATTTGTGTAAGTTATTATGGGACAAGTTGGTTTTAGGTTATATCATTTTAATAACTATATAATTTGTTGTCAACTATAATAGAAACATTCATGTGTAGAACACTTGAGGTTTAGCTTGTTTTATGTTGAATACAATGCTGCAATGAGGAGTGTACTTCCAGTTCAAAGTCAACTCATTGAACATCCACTGTGTTTATTAGAGAAGATAACTTGCTTCCAAAAGTATATTTTGTAACTCAGAAACATGAACTTAATATGTAAATAGAGAATTCTTAATGCCAGTAACATATGGAATTTGTTAAATGCAGTAGGAATTTTGAGTATCAGGCAGTCAGAAAGGAATACAAAATTCTAGCAAATGGCCACCTATACAAGTCAGAGCTTGGAGAGGACTAGACTAAATGTCTTATTTTAGCAGAGGATTCCTTATGGCAGTTTAACTAGGTAGACCAAGATTTGAAAGGTCAGAGTGGTGGAGTTGAAATTAGGGGATGAGAAATTAGAAGCTACTGAAACTTGGTAGAAATATATAGTAACTAACATTTTTAGCACCTGAATAGCAGGGAACTGGCATGAAAAATATGCAAGTGGAGTGGGAAGAGGTAGATGCTGGGAAAAGAACAGCGAATGGTCCAAATGACTAGACCTGTATTCTGCCTTTTCATATTCCCCCTTACACCCAGCCAAGGCAACAGGTTTTGGTGGCTCTGTTTTCTGATTATCTTCTGGATCTGGTTCCTCTTTATCAGTCTGTTGTTTCTTAGGGATCTCAGTGTCTCTATTTATTTATTTGCTTTTTGGGCCAAATCTGGCAATGCTCAGGGATTACTCCTGGCTCTGCACTCAGGAATTAACCCTGGTGGTGCATGGGGGACCATCTGGGATGGTGGAGATTGAATCTGGGTCGGCTGCTTTAAGGCAAATGTACTACACTCTGATCCCTGACTGTCTGTTTTGCTTTCTTCCATTTTGCCCTGTATTTGACCTACAATCACTTTCTTGTGCCAAAAAAATGCGTCACTTACTCCTGAGCTTTGAATATTCTACAGAATTAAATAAAAAATCATTATTATGACTTACAGATAATCATCTCTTCACACTTTTCCTCTTCTCTGTATTAACTTTGTTTCTTCAACAACAATTCCTAGCGTAGGGTGGCCTCCCCCCTGTATCAGTGGGCCCTTACCTCGTTAAGCACAACTCCACCCTTCCAAGCTATCTCCCTGGCTCCCAGAGTCAGAATTTTTTAAAACAGCAGTTCTCAGTCCTTTTCTCCTTTTAAATCTGAGGCTGTTTACCACTTTCTCTGTAAAGGCTTGGATGGCTCCTAGGTACTGGAGCACTTCCTTTTTCTAAACATTGCTCCTTTTATTCCTGTCCCTTACAACATTTAATGGGTGTTATCTGCATTGACATTTCCCAGTTACTTGTAAGTACTCAGTACTAAGGAGCACTTACATATGATTGTTGAGAGGAAGAGTAATGAAGTCCAGGAATTAGACAATGACTTTAGGGACAGAAAACAGAATACATAGAGAATGATTTTGAGGACAAATAAATGGGTTCATGTGAATACTTATGACACAGATATGGACTGTTGACAATACATGTATATGGATATATTTAAAAATATTTTTTATAAGCTCCCAACTGTGTTACTGAAACTGTACATTTGTAGATGCACTTTACTTTTTTTTTGCATTGAAACTGAAAAAGGTATTTTCAGTTGAAGAGGATGTGAAATATGTCAGAGACATTTTTGTTGGGTAATGAGTATTGTTTTTGATATATATTAGGAACTTTGGTAAATGCTCATGTTTATCTCTGTTATTTGCTTCCTCTTTTTGAAACTGAAATACACTCTGATGTGAAACTCATTTAAATACATCCTAATTTGGTGAGAAGTTGCTAATTTGGTGATATACAAATGAGATGTGTAATTATATGAAGGAAGAAATTAAAGTTTAATGAAGCTAACAGGAAAGCATAATTTAATAAAGTTTGATATTTTCCCCATTCACAGGCAGCTATGAATCTTTGTTTAACAGTATCATACTCTGTGTTATGATGACTTAACTTATTAGTCATATTACTATGAAAAATACAGGCCAATATAGGGCATCTACTCTTTCTTAGTATGTGCTTGCTATTTCGGTAGCCTTTCACTCTCTCGTTTATTATCAACTAATATTTCCATAAGGTTGATGGCCTATTATAAAAGTGTAAAATTGTTTTAACAAAACAGTAAACTTAGAAAAAGTTCTTTAAATACTTTCCTTTAATTTCTTTGGATGTATTCTTTAAATAAAATTACACAACTTTTAGCATTTTATTTTTTTCCCTCCTAACATTCCTACCCTATATTTTAATATAGTACTTTTTACTGACTTGACTGTTTCTATTGTTAGGCAATTTGCATCTCCGGAAATTATATCTTACAAGCACATCATTTAGTTTGGATGAGACTAGGCCAGTGAAATATGCTATTTATAACCACATTCATAAGCATGTTATTAATACATGGTTATTAAAAATTGAAGCCTGAGTTCACACTCTTTAGAATGACAATTTTAATCAGTCATATTGGGCAATTCATCAGGCATTTCACTTAGTAGATTTTCGTTGTTTTCGGGCCATACGTGGTGCTAGGGGAGGATAAAAGAATGAACTGTGTGACCCTGAGAATTGAACATGGGACCCTAGCATGCAAAGCATGAGCTCCTGGCCCCTTAGTTCTTTAAGGTCATTCCGGTTTACAGTCATCTATCTGCGTTAAGCCAAATTCTCAAACTCATAAACTCCAATTTGAAACATGGCTTCTAACTCATGTTGTCTGTAATTTTTCTCTTTTCTATTAGCAGGGCCAATTCTTCACGATCTTTCTCTTTTTCCATCACTACAGGTTCTTCTTTGAAGTTAACCCCCATCTTTTTCTATATGCAATTTCTAGCATTTTAGAGTGTGTATTTAGGTCACTCTTTTAAAAATAGTTATCAGGGAAAAAAGTAATCAGTATTATATAATTCTCAAAATATTTTGGAGAACATTTATAAGCAACAGAACATTTGGTACTTTTCCAAAAGAAAAAGGTGTTTACTAAGTTACCCAAATTGTTAGCTGCCTAAAACTTATCTTGACTCACGAGTTGTTTTTTAGCTGATGTAAGGCTGAATTGCATAAGTAATTGAGTGCTACTAAATCTCAGTGCTAACATCTAGACGAATGTCTTGGCACGGCCGAAAAAAAAAAAAACTATCGGAGAACTCAACGTTTTCACTGTGTAACTCAGCAGAACCGGGGACAAAGAACACAGTGCCAAGGTGGATTTTCCTGCATACGGGAAGGGGGAGGTTGCCCAAGGTGAATTCAGAACTACTCCACTCCGTAGTTTGGAATCGGTCATCTAGTAAGTGTACATTCCTGTTTTAAAACAGACAAGAACCCACCCTGGATCTTTCAGTGGGTGGTGCTGCTCAGGAAGCAAACCGGGACTCATTTAATTTCACGAGTGCCCGATCACCCCAGTGATCTTTGAAAAGCAGCCTGGAAACCGTTTCCTGCATGGCTGGAGCTCTGCGAGTGTCCGAGAGACCCAGCCGCACTCACCGCGCCCGGTGCCAGCTGGGTCCCGAGGCTCCGGCCTCCCCTCCCCAGCGCGCCTGGCTCACCTTGCCGGGGACCCCGCGGTGGTCGGTGCTGCCCTGCCAGAAGCGCCTGCTGTAGCCCGTGATGTGCCCGACTAGCTTGTCCTGGTATGGGAAGTCCACCTTCCAGATGAGGGAGCCGTAGCCGAACACCCACATCCTGCCGGGCGGCGGCCGTCCGCCCAGTCAGCCCGCTGCAGTCGGGGCTGTGTAACCGGCCGCCGGGCGCAGGCGCAGACGCAGCGCCGCAAGGCACGCCGGGAGCGCCCTCTTTCTCGCTGCCGGAAATGCTGCCAGGCCTCGCGGCCCCCGCGTCCGCCTCAATGGTGCCGCCGCTGGGCGCCGCCGGAACTACAGCCCTAGCCTCGCGGCCTGCGGCACCGGGCGACCGGGACGGGCTGCTGCTGCCCCGAGAGCCGGCTGCAGGGCATATTGGCCGCGGGGCGGGAGGGTGGCTCTGTGCCCTAGCCCATTTCCTGAGGAGATCCGGCTCCAGGGCGAGACTTTTGCCTGAGACTCCAGTCAGGAGAGATCTAAAATGCTTGATCCCTCAGGATCAGTCAAATATTGAGGCTCCGGTGAAAGAGATCTTTAATACTTAATTCCTTGGGATCAGTTAGATAGTGAGGCTCCAGTGAAGAGATCTCCATTGAAGCCTCAGGGTCAGTCAGGTATGAGAATCCAGTCAAGAGACCTCTAATACTTGGACCCACAGGATCAGATAGTGGGACTCCAGTCAAGAGACCTCCATTATTTAAACCCACAGGATCACTTAGCTATTGAGATTTGAACCGTGTGTCTCCTCGGTGCTCTCAGTCACTACCTCAGGAAAAGTGTGCAGGAAGGTTCTTGGCTCACAGGCTCCACAAGCGAGCGATATGGGGATCCTTCTGAAACTGTATGCAAGTTGGAGGGTTTCATTTTTCTAGGAGGAATCTTAACAGCTTTTCAAGGATCCTAGTCATTGTTAAGATCTGCCGCCTAGTTTCTGCTCTGCAGACTATTCACTGTCGTGTTTCTATTTGAGAAAACAGAAACGTTATCTAATGATTGTTTTCCTGAAGATTTCTTAATCCGGTTGAAAGAATATCACTGGGCTCTTAAATAATTAGGAAGCCGCTACAGTAAAAAGGGTTTGTTTAAACATAAGCCGGTCTTTGCATATTTTTCTACATTGTGCTTTCCCCATCTAATTGTCTCGTTTCCTTCTGCCCCCAAATTTTGGGGAAAATTTCAAACATTTAGCAAAATTTGAAGAATTTTTATAGGAGAGATGACCCAAGAGGTGGAGTACATGTATTAAGTCTACCCCAAGGACCCACATACCTGCTTATCACCCACCATCCCCACCTCCAGCTGCAATGGATATAGCCTCTATAAGTAGAAGAAAAAGTTATAGTTAGCATATATGTGTATATACTTTTTCTGTGAGTACTGTGTGTGTGTGTGTGTGTGTGTGTAGAGTTATACCCAGAGGTGTATAGGGTTCTCTTGGCTTTGTTGCTTGAACCCTATGTGGAACCCAGTGGGGATCTGCAGCCTGTAGTAATGCAGGCACCTTAACCCTTGTATTATGGGGGAGTACATATACATTTTAATATAAAAATGTATGTGTTAGAACTATCAGTTGCTAATTTTGAGAATGTAAGGACAGCCTTCAAATAACCACAATGCTTATATCACATCTAAGAAAATAAGCAATAATTGCATCATCACATATTTCATATTCAGATTTCTGAATTATTTCAAGATCGTTTTTTGTGACTTTTCTCTCACAGTCCTGGATCCAGTTGAAATTTATATATCTCATAATTTTTTGACTCTGTAATCTTTTTTCTGTTCAGTACTCAGGTTTTGTAAAAGGAGAGCTTGTAAACAGTTTGCTTATGTTAGAGTTGAAATGACTAATCCTGTTATTATAGGACATACATATATGTTTTAAAGTTTTTGTCTACACCTGACATATATACATATTTATGCATACACATATGTGTTTATATTTTTTAATGTTTTTATACCTGATTTGATACTCCCAGGAGGTATTCAGGGAATGAATTGAATTAGGGCTTCACACAAAACATACTCCAGTCTTTTGAACTAGCTCCTGGGTCCAGGTCCTATAGAATTTTTTTTTCTTCTTCTTTTTTTTCCCATAGGAAACTCAAAGATATTCAGGTTTTCTTTCTTTTTTTTTTTTTTTTTTCAGATTATTCCCTACTCATCTGGATCTGATAATATTTTTTTTGTAAAATTAGGAAAAGAATTAATGGCTGTTCTTGAATTTGGGAGGAAGGGGTTTGTTTTTGGGGTTACACCTATTGGTGTTCAGGGTCTACTACTTCCTAGGGTGGGAGAACATACGGGGTGCCCGGGATCTAACCCTGGTTGGTGGTGTGCAAGGCAAGTATCCTACTGTACTAGCTCTTTAACACATTGAATGTTTTTAATGTTCTTGGTATAATTTTCTGTGTGTTTTTCTTACAGAGAAATTAGTTTTCTTGTCCTAGAGGGATATGCTTATAAGTTAAAATTACCCTAAAATGTGTGATTTGCTTTCTTTTGTTCATCTTAGATGTAATGGTCTTGACTATAAGTTTAGCATAGTTAAGGTGGTAAATATATTTAGGATACAGGATTTTCTGATGTTTAGCCTTCAACTGCTTCTGTAACCTCGTTTTCCTACTCTTGTTAACTTAAAACTCTTTTTGGAGTAAACTAGTTGTTTCCTGTCTTCATTGTCCCTTACCCTTTCTAATTCATTTCCATAATATTGATGATGTCTTACATTCCCTTAGAAATTCCTTCTGTGTTATCTTGTTACATCTTCTATAACCATTAATGCCCAGCTCTTATCCTTCACAAAGTAGTAGTAATTTGTCCTATTTTTTGATTATTCAGTGGCGGGACCTCTGTAATTTTTTTTTTTTTTTGGCCTTTTGGGTAACACCCAGCAATGCTCAGGGGTTACTCCTGGCTCTGCACTCAGGAATCACTCCTGGCAGTGCTTGGGGTACCATATGGGATGTCGAGGATTGAACCCGGGTCAGCCACATGAAGGGCAAACACCCTACCTGCTACACTATCACTCCAGTCCAGACTCTGTACTTAGAGGGACCTAAGTAATAATAATAATAAGTATTATTATTACTTCTAATAATACTTTTTTAAACAGTTTTGAGTCACATGCATTATCATTCTATGAGAATGTTACATGGTAGAATTTGTGTCTCATGTTTACATCTTCCACATTGCTGATCAGCTAGTTGGTGATCAGTAAATAAATGTTAAATGGTTTGTAATAAGTATTTATACTTTCCTAGTTGATCCAGTCAGATTGATCTGTAGCTAAATTGAACTGTTTGACTCATTATAGAATCAATTTTTGTAGTTGAAGCTTTATATTTTAACTGTGATTATGAATAAATTTAAATTTGATATAGAAATGTTGTGGGTTTTTTATTTTTATTTATTTATTTTTTAATTTTTGGGCACAGCGGTAGGGCGTTCGCCTTACAAGCGGCCAACATGGTCAACCGGAGTTCGATTCCTCCGCCCCTCTCGGAGAGCCCGGCAAGCTACCGAGAGTACTCGAGAGTATTCGATATGCCTCAAATCGACGATATGCAAAATAGAGAAACTAATTTATTAATTTATTAAATTATGCTATTAATACAGATACTAGACATTTGGTGCCAGTGAAAAGAGCTGTAATGTGTATTTATAAATTAATATTAAATTTATTATATGTAATACTACTGTAATTATAAATTATAAATTATAATTGTAAAATCAACTCCTCGGGGGCTGGAGCAATAGCACAGCGGGTAGGGTGTTTGCCTTGTACGCGGCCGACACTGGTTCGATTCACAGCATCTCATATGGTCCTCTGACCACCACCAGGAGTGATTTCTGAGTGCAAAGCCAGGAGTAACCCCTGAGCATCGCTGGGTATGACCCAAGAAGCAAAAAAAAAAAAAATCCCAACAAACCCAAAAAATAAAATCAACTCTTCTTGTTTTCTAGATCATGCCAGCAACTCGTGCCGTTTTTGTTATGGTTTTATTTAATTATGATTAAACTTTATTATGTACTCAATTTAGTTAATATTGATTATTGATACTATCAATAATTTGTAATTAACACTGATAATATTGATTACTAATTTAATACTAGTGATTTGTTATACCAGTAATGTATTATATAATACCAGTTGCAAAGGATTCTATTAGTAATGTTGTATTTTATAGAAAGAAATGCTTCAGGGAAAACACCCTAAGATTGTTACGTAACCTTTGACAAGTGATGCCTCTGAGTTTATCTTCACCAATAAAATGCATAGAACATTAATACTGTCATGCTATTACTTTATTAATCACTTAATCACTTAATCACTTAATCCCCGTTATTCATCGATTTATTCGAGCGGGTGCCAGTAACGTCTCCATTCATCCCGGTTGCGTGCTAGCATAGCCCAATGGTATCTGTTCGTTTTAGGAACATGTAGAGCCTCAAACCGATCATTTAGGGTCTTGACGAAGAAGTCTGACCATCTTATAGGTGGGCGTCCACGTGATCTTTTGATGTCTCGTGGAATCCAATCAGTAATGGCTCTAGTCCAGCGGTTGTCTGTAAACCTCATTACGTGTCCAGTCCATCTGATTTTTGATGTCTTGGCAAATGAGACAGCGTCCCTGATTCTTGAGCGTTGACGAAGATCAGAACTCCGGATTCTATCTCTCATTTGAGTGAATCGTGATATTCCAAGCATAGTTCTTTCGATTCCTCTTTGAGAGACCCGAATAGTGTTCTCATCCTGTTTTCGTAGGGTCCAGGTCTCTGAGGCATATGTTAATGCAGGAAGAATAGTGGAATCAAAGAGATGTGCTCGTAGCTGGAGGTTCTTTGTCCTTTTAGTTATTTCTTCAATGCTCTTGAAGGCATTCCAAGCCGCTCTCTTCCTCCTGCGCAACTCAGGTGCCAGGTCATTCATCATGTTGATTTCTCGACCTAGGTATATATAACTGTTGCATTCGGAGATGGTGGGTCCGTTGAGAGTGAATGGAGCGTCAGGAACAAGGCTGTTTCTCATAAACATTGTCTTCGCAAGATTCAGCTGTAGTCCGACCTTTCCACATTCACAGTCAAAGTCGTTCAGCATTTGTGCCGCTTGGTTGATGTTTGGTGTTATTAGAAGGATGTCATCAGCAAAGCGGAGGTGGTGTAGTTGCCGACCATCTATCTTCACTCCCATGTTTTCCCATTCCAGCCGTCGCATGATGTTCTCGAGGGTGGCACTGAAGAGTTTTGGTGAAATGGTATCACCCTGCCGAACCCCTCTCTTGATATGGATGATTACTTCTTTGTAGAATGGTGAGATCTTGGTAGTGAATCTGCAATAGAGCTCACGAAGGATCCTGATGTATTGAGTTTGTACACCCTGATTGGCTAGGGCTTCTATGACCACTTCCGTCTCAACAGAATCAAAGGCCTTCTTTAAATCAATGAACGTTAGACAGAGTGGCATCTTGAACTCCCGAGATACCTCAATGAGCTTGGTTACTGTGTGGATATGGTCGATGGTACTGAATCCTTTTCGGAATCCAGCTTGTTCACATGGTTGTCCTTCATCTAGTGTTCTGCTAATCCTATTCAGGATGACTCGAGTGAATAGTTTGTAGATGACAGACAATAGGCAGATTGGGCGATAGTTGCCAATGTCGTGGATGTCTCCTTTCTTGTATAGTAGTACAGTCTTGCTGGTTTTCCATTGGGATGGAACCTTGCATTCAGACAGGTAGCGTGTGAAGAGTCGAGCCAATGTATTGATGAGTACTGATGGTAAGTTCTTCAGGTGTTCAGGTCTGATCTTGTCTGGGCCAGGTGCTCTTTGTTTCTTTACCGACGAGATGGCATGTTGGATTTCGGAAGGGAGAACATTGGGAACGACATATCCATCATGTGGTATGTGGTATGTGGGCAAGTGGATGTGGCTATTAAAGAGATCTGAGTAGAAGTCATGAATAATCTTCTCCATTGCCCTTCTGGAAGATGTGATAGATCCATCATGATGTCGGAGGGCAGTCATCTTGGTTTTGTAGTTGGTGAAGGACAGGCGGGCATTACGAATGTTTTTCCCAGCTTCTGCTGCATCTACCAGTACTGCTGCTCTCCTGTTTTTGAGGTCATCCTTGATGGCTTCTCTGCACTGTTTTGCCAGTTCGGACGTTTGCTTGTGGTTGCCTGAGGCACGTGACAAGCCACGTTGGCGAATAAGTTCAAGAGTGTTCGAAGAAAGACGGTTTTTTGTGGTTATCTCTCTCTTGGCATTCCTTGCCCAATCATGGAGGTGTTGAATCATTCGATCGTATTCCTCATCAATGTTGTCAATGACGGCATCTTCCCATGTTGCCGCAACAGAGCCAAAGAGTTCCCAGTTGGTGGTTGTTCTGGGAGTCCTCTTCTTAAACCTTGCATTCTTTTCTCCTTTATTATTATTATTATATATTATTATTATTAATTATTCTCTTTATTAATATAAATTGTAATTAATTAGGGCGTTTGCCTTGCACGCAGCCAACATGGCCGACCTGAGTTCGATTCCTCCGCCCCTCTCGGAGAGCTCAGCAAGCTACCGAGAGTATCTCGCCCGCACGGCAGAGCCTGGCAAGCTCCCCGTGACGTATTCGATATAACAAACACAGTAACAACAAAGTCTCCAATGGAGACGTTACTGGGCCCGCTCGAGCAAATCGATGAACAACGGGAGGGCCTTTACCTTTACCTTTACCTTTACATATTTTATAGCACTTTATAAAAACATTATTCCTTTGGATAATTATTCTTAGAATCTTAAATCTCAGCCCAATATGCATCATGATGTGACTAACAATTTGGCATGATATCTGTACTGGCCACTGATTTCAGGGGAAGTTGAAAGGGAAATGATTAGGAAGAAGTTAATAATACTCTAAAGAACTTGTTGCACTGGTGTCAGAAAGCTGGATTTAGCTCGTTTTTTGGTTTTTTTTGTTTGTTTGTTTTTGATGATGGGGCCCACACCTGGTGATGCTCAGGGGTTACTCTTGGTTCAGCAGTCAGGAATTATTCCTGGCAGTGCCTTGGGGACCATATGGGACGCCAGGGATGTAATCCAGCCTGGCTGTGTGCAAGGCAAGTGCCCAATCTGCTGTACTCTTGCTCCAGCCCCTGGATCTATCTCTCTCTGTCTCATTCCTTAAATTCAGTTTGTAGGACTATTTCCTCAAGGAAAGAGAATCTGGGTGTTTATCCTCTGCTGGAAAGGATTAGCAAGTGCAGGAAGTCATACTGTTAGTTACATTACCCCCTCTGCATATTAGGGATACATTTAGCATTCGTGCTATGTGTATAGATCTTATCTACAGAGTTCTATAGAGTGCATTTTGGTGGGGTATGAACAGGAAAATGAGTCTGCTGAAAGGTACTGCTTAGACATTTGCAGAAAATGTATGATGGGGTACTTAAATCTCCCTTGATATTATTAGTAAGAACATTCAAGGAATCATCCTAAATCACCAAATGCAGATAGATTTCCAGACTTAGACTGTAGCAAGAGACCATGGCCTGACAGGTGGCTTTCTCCCTCATGGTCTTCCTTAGTAGTGTGGGATGTGTGTGGGATGACAGGCCCATTACAATCTGCTAATCTCTAGGGGTATAATGTATTACTGACTAGTTTCTTGTTTTTTTTTTTTCCTTTCTGCCTTGTTTTGTAGACTGATCAAAAGAATGGATTTTACAGAGGCCTATTCTGACACGTGTTCTACAGTTGGACTTGCTGCCAGAGAAGGCAATGTTAAAGTCTTAAGAAAACTTCTTCAAAAGGGACATAGTATTGATATTGCTGATAACAGGGGATGGATGCCAATTCATGAAGCAGCTTATCACAACTCTGTAGAGTGTTTGCAGATGTTAATTCATGCAGGTAAAGTAAATTCAAAGTATGGGAAGATGAATGTGGAAGGTGAATTAAAAAACAAAAATATGTTAATGCATGACTTATTAACAGTAATACTTGCTTCTGTCTCAGTAATCATAAATTAATTTCCTGTGCTTATTTCTTAGGCTTGCCTGTCCTGAGTTACATCCAACTGGTGTTCAAAATGAACATTTATAAATGCTGCTCTTCATATGGGAGTACTGGTGCCTGGCCACAATTATGTTTGAGCTAGATGATGTGGCAAAAGTGGCTTATGTTTGAGCTAGATGATGTGGCAAAAGTGGCGTGCTATTTTAATTGGGATAGTTGCTGGTCATATTTATTCTTCCTTTCTTTTCCAAACAGAGGGAGCAGTGTTGTTGAGATTGAGGGCGTGATTGTTTAGCTTGCATTAATCATTTCTGTATTTTTCTGTTTCTTTTGTTTTAGAAGTCTTTGCAAATATTTTGACTTTATTTGCTGAGGACACAATAGAGAACAGGACAGACAAGATCCCTGCCTTTATTATATTCTTGAGAGAGGAGACAAATGATAAATATATAAACAGACAAGATAGTTTAAACAGGTGAAAGCATACAGAAAATAGATTAATGGAACAAGGAAATGTTACGTGTTATTGCACATCTCTTTCCAACTATGTATGCAGTTTAATTAATACATATAACTTGGGATCAGTTCTGTGGGAGAAATCAAGTGCCGAGGTTCCCTATTCCCCACCCCCAAAGATTCCGTCTTAAACACACATTACTTAGACTAAATGAGAGACTGACATTTAGGAGATGAGAATACAAAGAAAATTTGTAGTGATTAAGCACTGTTTGGTAATGTTTGGTAATGTACTAGATGCTTGGTTTGTATATAAAAAAAACTGGTATTGATTGATAGTAGGTGCCCCACTTGGCAGTGTTGGGAGCTGGCAGTTGTGAGTTGGGTTGGCATGTGAACTCAGGCCTTGTCTATGCTGACTATGTGTTCTACCACTTTAGCTATCTCCAGGTTCCTGTTTTCTGAATTTTATTCTTGAAGATTAAGGCATGGAGACGTTTATCTGTCAAAGGTTTCTTAACAACCTAGGGTGTTTGATTTGAACCATTTTTTTCCGACCCTAATACATATGTTTTTCTTTCTATTGCGTGTTTCCAAGATTTAATCAAACCATTTATATATAGCATTTAGTTAATTTCAATTTAGATTGAGTATAATTCCATGTTGTAACTCATGAACCATTTATATTTTAGTGTCCTTGGATTTTGATTGTTTCCTGTGTAGTTATTACCAGGAATGATAGTTTAAGCTCAGTTTAAATCTTTGACTACTCATGTAATCAGAATTGCTACTTTGTGTGCTTATAAGTGGGAAAGGAAGTAGTCCTTACATAGGTTTGTGTGTGCATGTAGCGGGGGTTGTGGATGTTTGGTCTTTGGAATAAGGGGTGAATATTAGAAAGGCCAAATTCACCAAATTATAATGCAAAAATTTTGTCATTACTGCTTTTATATGTTCTAGAGTCTTTTAAAGTTACATGTTTAAAGATAATAGAATAATATACTACACTCCTCAAATTTATACAGCTTAATATATGTGTTCAGAATCTGAAGTTAATTCTGTAGCTTGAGTTTGCAAACTCTGGTAACAGAGGCATTAATTTGCATATATAATCAAAAAGCTCATCTCTCAAAACAGCTCATAGTGTTTTTCCTTTCCCCATATTAGAATAGTGTTGTTCACGTTACAATATTTTCCCTTTAGCTACTGAATAAATTTGGTATATTTTTGGCTACATGTTTTTGAACTTGCTATAGTAAGTCTATGGATTTTGTTGGGAATTTTAAAATTTACATCATTATTAATAGTATCTGGGGGGGAGGCTTGATGTTTTTGGAGTATAAGCTATGCAATCTGGGTATGTAGCTGTGTGAAAGAGCATTTGCCTTGCATGTATGTAAGCCTTGATTTAATCTGGGAGCCATCCCCCAAACCCTAGACAAAAAAAAAAAAAACAAGAAAGAAAGAAAAGAAAAGAAAAAGAAGAAAGTTAGCCACACAGTTAATTATGTGAACAGTTGATATAGTCAAATGAAGTTTTCTCACTATATTATTAGAGTTGGCCATATAAAATGAACTTTGGCTGGATCTGACTTATGAGTGGTGCTTACACAAGGATTTCAGTAGGGTTTCTGACTGGTAGTGAAGCAATTGTATGTCTTATTTTAGGAGAAAGCTTTAATTTTGGCCAAACAACCGTGTTTGGTTGTCTTCTATAGTATTTATTCTTAGAGATGGTGCTATTGTCTGAAAGTCTATCAGCATTGGTTATATGATTCTTCAAATAGAAAAGTCAAACTAATGAGGGACAGGACTATATAACCTGTTGGTCACTTTTTTTTTTATTAGTGAAACACCATGAGGTACAGTTCAGTAGACTTACAAACTTTCGTGCTTGGGTTTCAGTTATACAATGATCGAATGAGTACCCATCCCTCCCCCAGTGTTCATTCTTCACCACCAATGATCCTAGTAGCCATAATACCCCACACCCCATCCCCCTATGTGGCAGGGCATTCCCTTTTGCTCACTCTTTCCTTTAGGGTGTTGTAGTTTGCGATAGAGGTATTGAATGACCATCGTGTTCAGTCTATAGTCTACTTTCAGCACGCATTTTGCATCCCGAGTGAGTCCTCCAAACATCCTTTACTTGGTGTTTCCTTCTCTGTCTGAGCTGCCTTTTCCCCCAGCATGTGCTGCCGGCTTCCAAGCCGTGGAGCAGACCTACTGGTACTTATCTCAACTATTCTTGGGTGTTTGACTTCCATTCTGTTACTTTATGTTCCCCAGATGAGTGCAGTCTTTCTATGTCTGTCCCTCTCTTTATGGCTCATTTCACTTATCATGATACTTTCCATGTAGAACCACTTGTATGTAAATTTCATGACTTCATCTTTTCTAACAGCTGCATAGTATTCCATTGTGTAGATGTGCCAAAGTTTCTTTTTTAAAATTTTTTAAAAATGTTATTGGTGAAACGCCATGAGGTACAGTTGTAGACTTACACATTTTTGTGCTTGGGTTTCAGTTATAAAATGATCGAGTATTCCCTTCACCAGTGCCCATTCTCCACTACCAATGATCCTAGTTCCCTCCCACCCGCTCACCCCTCCATCCCCTCCATCTCACTTCACCTCTGTGGCAGGGCATTCCCTTTTGTTCTATCTCTTCTTTTGGGTGTTGTGGTTTGCAAAAGAGGCATTCAGTGGCAATCATGTTCAATCTATAGTCTACTTTCAGCAGGCATCTCCCATCTTGGGAGGATCCTCCCACACCGTTTACTTGGTACTCCCTTCTCTATCTGAGCTGCTTTTTTTCCTAGCATGTGCGGCTGGACTCCAAGCCATTGAGTGAACCTCCTGGTACTTATCTTGGCTATTCTTGAGTGTTAGTCTCTGTGTGACATCTTATTTTCTAGCTCTTACTCTGGAGAACCTGGCAGGCTACCAAAAGTATCCTGCCCACACAGCAGAGTCTGGCAAACTCCCCGTGGCATATTCAATATGCCAAAAACCAGTAACAATGATGGGTCTCATTCTCCTGACCCTGAAAGAACCTCGAATGTGGCACTTTTTAAAATCTCTGGGCTAGGACGAAGGAGACATTACTGGGATCTGCTTGAGGCAATTGATGACCCACAAGATGACAGTGATACAGTGATATTCCTCTGATGAATGCAATCTTTCTATGTCTGTCCCTCTCTTTCTGACTCATTTCACTTAGCATGATACTTTCCATGTAGTACCAGTTGTATGTAAATTTCATGATTTCACCTTTTGTAACAGCTGCTTAGTACTCCATTGTGTAGGTGTACCGAAGTTTCTTTAAGCAGTCATCTGTTCTCGGGCACTCGGGTTTTTTCAAGATTTTGGCTATTGTGAATAGTGCAGCAATGAACTTAGAAGTGTAGATGTGGACTTTTGGGTATTGATTTTATAGCTTGCAACTTTACTATACAAGTCTATTGTTTCTAGGAGTTTCTTGGTAGAGGTTTTAGGGTTCTCTAAGTATAATATCATATCATCTGCGAATAGTGATAGCTTGATTTCTTCCTTTCCTACCTGAATGCCCTTAATATCTTTTTCTTGCAATAGTTCCTAACCACTATTGCAAGTACTTCCAGTACTATATTGAAGAGCAGTGGAGAGAGTGTGCATCCTTGTATTGTCCCTGATCTTAGAGGGAAGGCTCTTAGTTTTTCCCCATTGAGGATGATGCTTGCCATAGGCTTGTGGTAGACGGCTTTAACTATATCGAGGAAAGTTCCTTCTACACCCATTTTGGCGAGGGTTTTTTATTATAAATGGTGCTGGATCTTGTCAAATGCTTTCTCTGCATCTATTGATATGATCATATGTTTTTTATCTTTTTTTTGTTGATATGATGGATTATGTTGATTGATTTCTGAATGATAAATCATCCTTGCATCCCCAGGATGAATCTCATTTGGTCATGGTATATGATCTTTTTGATGAGTTGTTGAATTCTACTTGCTAGTATTTTGTTGAGAATTTTCACATCCATATTCATCAGGGATATAGGCCTGTAGTTTTCTTTTCTTGTGGTGTCTGTATTTTCTTTTGGTATTAGATATGAGCCTCATAGAAACTGTTTGGGAGAGTTTCTGTTTCTTCAGTTTCCTGGAAAAGCTTGAGAAGAACTGGCAATAGGTCCTCTTTAAATGTTTAGAAAAATTCACTAGTGAATCCATCTGGACCTTGGTTTTTGTTTTTGGGGAGACTTTTGATTACAGTTTCAATTTCCTTGATATTAATATGACTATTCAGGTATTTTAGATCTTCTTGATTCAGCCTTGGGAGATTATAGGAATCCATTTCTTCTAGGTTCTCTTGTTTTGTGGCATACAGACTTTCAAAGTAGTCTCTGATGATCTTTTGAGTTTCTTTGGTTTCTGTTGTGATATTCCCCTTCTCATTTCTGATTCGATTTATCAGGGTTCTCTCTCTCTCTCTCTCTCTCTCTCTCTCTCTCTCTCTCTCTCTCTCTTTGTGAGTCTTTCTAGTGGTTTATCTATCTTGTTCATTTTCTCGAAGAACCAGCTGTTGGTTCATTGATCTTTCAGACTGTTTTTTTTTTGGTTTCCATGTAATTGATTTCTGCTCTAAGTTATATGATCTCTTTCCTTCTGCCTGGTCGGGCTCCTTTTGTTGGTCGTTATCTAAGACCTTGAACTGTGAGGTCAAGTTGTTTATGTGGGCCCTTTCTTCCTTCCTCTTAACACGGCTTTAGCTGCTCCCATAGGTTATGGTAGCTCGTGTCTTCATTCTCATTTGTTTCCAGGTATCTTTTGATTTCTTTCTTAATTTCTTTCCTCACCCACTCATTGTTTAACATTGACTTGCTTAATTTTCAGGCGTTTGATTTGGTTTTCTGTGTCTCTGCATAATCAACTTCTATCTTCAGTGCATCGTGGTTCGAGAATATAGTTGATACAGTGTCTATCTTCCTGATTCTGTTGAGGTATGCTTTGTGGCCCACTGCATGGTCTATTCTGGAAAATGTTCTATGTGCACTGGAAAAGAATGTGTATTCTTTTTTGGGTGGGTTGCAAAGTCCTTTATAGATCTATTAGCTCTCTCTCTTTTATGTCTTCCCTCAGAGCCATTATTTCCCTGCCCAGTTTTAATCTTCTTGTTCTATCCAGAGGTGATAAGGTGATGTTGAAGTCTCTGACTACTGTTGTGTTGCTAGCAATGTCCTCATTAAAATTTGTTAGCAGTTGTTTTAAATATTTAGCTGTTCCCTCATTAGGTGCATATACATTTAAGAGTGTGATTTCTTTCTGTTCTTCATATCCCTTGATAAATAGAAAATGGTCTTCGCTGTTCCTTCTAATCTTTTTCAATCTGAAATTTATGTTGTCGGATACTAGTATGGCCACCCCAGCTTTTCTGAGGGAGCTGTTTGCTTGTAGGATTGTTTTCCATCCTTTTAACTTTGAGTCTGTATTTGCTCTGACTGTTCAGATGAGTTTCTTGAAGGCAGCAGAATGTTGGGTTCTGTCTCTGAATTCATTTTGCCACTCTGTGTCTTAATTGGTGAGTTTAGACCATTGACATTGAGAGAGATATTGTTATGGGGTTTTGTGTTATCTTTCTGTAAGGGCTTGTAGTGCTGTAGTGCTTGTAGGGGTTTGTCTTGTCTTACAGTAGCCCCTTTAGCCCTTCTTTTAGGTTTGATTTTTGAGTCTGTGTAGTTCCTGAGCTGTTGTTTATCCAGAAAATAGTATACCGTTCCTTCGAGTTTGAGTGAGAGTTTAGCCGGCTAGAGTAATGCATTCATTTCAGTGATGCATTCATTTCAGTGAGTTTTTTCACTATATCGCACCATTGCTTTTGGGCTTGGAGGGTTTCCTCTGATAGGTCTGCTGTGAATCTAAGGGGTGCTCTTTTGTATGTGATTTCCTTCTTTGACCTTGCTGCTTGCAGTATTGTGTCTCTATCCGTGGCATTCTTCTTTCTGACTATGTCTTGGAGTGCTTTTGTTAGGGTCTCTTTTATTTGGCACTCTGCGCTCCTTGGATCTGAATGCCTGCATTCTCCATCTCTGGAACTTTTCGGCAATGATATTTTTAACTGTAGCTTTTTCATTGAGGTTGTCTCCTTCTCCTTCTGGTACTCCAATGATTCTAATGTTGTTCCTCTTGGAATCATCCCCTAGGACTCTAGGGCTGTTTTGAGATCTCTTGTCATTGTTTGTTGTTGCTTGTAGGCTTTGTGCAGCTGATCTTCCAGCTCACTGATTCTGTCTTCAGCTGTAGCCATTCTACTGTTGAGGGCTCAGACTGAGTTTTTTATTTCATCTACTGAATCTTTTATTCATGACATTTCTGTGCATAGCTTTCCAATTTCTGCTCTCATTTCTTCTTGTATTTTCTCGATTGTTTCTCTCATGTCCTCCTTTAATTTACTGGATATCTGTCTCACTGTTTCATTGACCTATTGGTCACTTTTAAAGTGGTTTTTGTTGTTGGTTTTATTTATTGAATCACCGTGGGAAAGGTTACAAAGCTTTCAGGTTTAGGTTTCAGTCATGCAAATATCAAACACATTTCCCTTTACCAATACTTATTTTTTACCATGAAGAACCCCAATAAAACCCCACCCCCCACCCCTCCCAGTCCCTGTGGGGCAGATGAATTCTAGTTAACACTCTATCTGCTTTGATTAGATTCATTGTTTCAATAAAAGATTCACCACTATTATTTAGAGTTTACCCAACCCCCCAAATCAGACATGTTGAAAAAGCATTGTGAAGTGATTTGCTTTCTACAGCTGGGTTCAAGAATTAAATGTTGGTTTTGGATTTCTGCTATTTTACTTATTGACCCTGGAAGTATTTCTGCTGAAAGTCAGATAGTTAAGAAATTGGTTTCTGTGCTCTGGAGTCATGGCCGTGCTGGAGAGCCGCTAGTGGGGGGCAACTGGTGGCCTCAGTAGGGCGTGAAGGGCGGACCGAAATGCCCCCCTTTCCATGAGGTTTCAGTTGCCCCCACTCCCCTGGCTCATACGTGCTGTCCACAAGGCTCCCATGCGGCCGCCATCTTTCTTTCCAGAGAGGAGAAGGCGACTGGGGCAACACCCTTTCCCCTCCGGACAGACCTGATGGCCTGGATTAACGCATAGTCCGCTCACTTTTCTGCTCCAAGCTGCTGGGTTCTGCATTAAGTCCTTGTGCTTCTGGGGCCGTGACCGGGCTGGAGAGCCGCTCGCGGGGGGCAACTGGTGACCTCGGTAGGGCGTGAAGGACGGACCGGAACGCCCCCCTTCCCATGAGGTTTTAGTCGCCCCCACACCCCCGGCTCATACCTGCTGTCCACAAGGCTCCCATGTGGCCGCCATCTTTCTTTCCAGAGGGAGGAGGGCGGAAGGGACCAACACCCTTTCCCCTCCGGGCAGACATGATGGCCTGGATTAACGCATAGTCCTTTCACTTTTCTGCTCCAAACTGCTGGGTTCTGCATTAAGTCCTTGTGCTTCTGGGGCTGTGGCCGTGCTGGAGAGCCGCTAGTGGGGGGCAACTGGTGACCTCGGTAGGGCGTGAAGGGCGGACCGAAATGCCCCCCTTCCCATGAGGTTTTAGTCGCCCCCACACCCCCGGCTCATACCTGCTGTCCACAAGGCTCCCATGTGGCCGCCATCTTTCTTTCCAGAGGGAGGAGGGCGGAAGGGACCAACACCCTTTCCCCTCCGGGCAGACATGATGGCCTGGATTAACGCATAGTCCTTTCACTTTTCTGCTCCAAACTGCTGGGTTCTGCATTAAGTCCTTGTGCTTCTGGGGCTGTGGCCGTGCTGGAGAGCCGCTAGTGGGGGGCAACTGGTGACCTCGGTAGGGCGTGAAGGGCGGACCGAAATGCCCCACTTCCCATGAGGTTTTAGTCGCCCCCACACCCCCGGCTCATACCTGCTGTCCACAAGGCTCCCATGTGGCCGCCATCTTTCTTTCCAGAGGGAGGAGGGCGGAAGGGACCAACACCCTTTCCCCTCCGGGCAGACATGATGGCCTGGATTAACGCATAGTCCTTTCACTTTTCTGCTCCAAGCTGCTGGGTTCTGCATTAAATCCTTGTGTTTCTGGGGCTGTGGCCATGCTGGAGAGCCGCTCATGGGGGGCAACTGGTGACCTCGGTAGGGCGTGAAGGACAGACCGGAACGCCCCCCTTCCCATGAGGTTTTAGTCGCCCCCACTCCCCCGGCTCATACCTGCTGTCCACAAGGCTCCCATGCGGCCGCCATCTTTCTTTCCAGAGAGGAGAAGGCGACTGGGGCAACACCCTTTCCCCTCCGGACAGACCTGATGGCCTGGATTAATGCATAGTCCGTTCACTTTTCTGCTCCAAGCTGCCAGGTTCTGCATTAAATCCTTGTGCTTCTGGGGCCGTGGCCGGGCTGGAGAGCCGCTCGCAGGGGGCAACTGGTGACCTCGGTAGGGCGTGAAGGACGGATCGGAACGCCCCCCTTCCCATGAGGTTTTAGTCGCCCCCATTCCCCCGGCTCATACCTGCTGTCCACAAGGCTCCCATGTGGCCGCCATCTTTCTTTCCAGAGGGAGGAGGGTGGAAGGGACCAACACCCTTTCCCATCCGGGCAGACATGATGGCCTGGATTAACGCATAGTCCTTTCACTTTTCTGCTCCAAGCTGCTGGGTTCTGCATTAAATCCTTGTGTTTCTGGGGCTGTGGCCATGCTGGAGAGCCGCTCGTGGGGGGCAACTGGTGGCCTCGGTAGGGCGTGAAGGACGGACCGGAATGCCCCCCTTCCCATGAGGTTTTAGTCGCCCCCACACCCCCGGCTCATACCTGCTGTCCACAAGGCTCCCATGCGGCCGCCATCTTTTTTTACAGAGGGGAGAGGGCAAATGGGGCAACACCCTTTCCCTTCCGGGCAGACATGATGGCCTGGATTAACGCATAGTCCTTTCACTTTTCTGCTCCAAGCTGCTGGGTTATGCATTAAGTTCTTGTGTTTCTGGGGCTGTGGCCATGCTCCAAACTTAACTATGATTTTCAGAGAGAAACATTGGGTGGTTTACTTCCCATGGATCACTTTATATAGAGAGATGTTGCGCGGCCGCTTATGCTTATGCGGCCGCGCGGTTTTGAGGAAAAGTCCTAGTTCCCGCATACTCGAGCTGTGCTTGTAGAGGCTTCTGGTCACCGGGGTTCCATCTGGGGGAGGCGGGATGCGGTACCTACCCCATCTGGGACTTCCCGATGATCTCGGCTCTTTTTGGAACCTGTTTTTTTTTTTTCCTTCGGGATCTGTGGATCCCGCCCTCCGTGTTGCCCTTCTCTTCGGCTGAATGCTGTCTGTTGTTGGTTTTAATATTCCCCTTCTGTATCTTCCCCCTTGTAAATAAACTGTCTATATTTTATTCAGATCCTTTGCCTTTAAAAAATATTGTTATTTAAACTCTCCTGGATTATTCATGTTCCTTAGCATTCACCTGTGAGAAACAATAACTATTTTGTAACTCAACTTGCCAGCATAAAGTTATATATGAGGAGGTTTTTTGAAAATTTTTTTAATTTCATTTTAGTTGCGTAACAGGACTACCCCTGCTGGGGTTATAAGGAATGAATGAGGGCCTCAGATACGCAAGTCCTCCACCACTTAGAGCAACTTGCCTGGACCCATGAGATGTTTTTAAATGACAATAAAATAAAAATCTAGTCTTGAAGAGTAAAATGAGATTCCCTCTGTTTTAGGGAGAACATCTTTATATCTGTACTAGTTAATTTAGTATTATGTTAATGTTAAAAGTTTTCAGGGGTCCTTTGATTTCTCTGATTCCTTTTGGTTCAGCCTTACAGGGTTGTAAGAGTCCAAAATTTTCTTCATTTCTTCTAAATTTTCTAATTTCGTGGCATAAAGATTTTCACAGTAGTCCCTGATGATCCTTTGATTTTTGTGGTATCTGTTATGACATCTCCCTTTTGTTTCTGATTTGATTTATTAGGATCCTTTCTTTTTCTCTCTTGTGTGCATTGTGAATTTAGCTAGTAGTTTGTCTATCTTGTTTATTCTCTAAAAGTGTCAGCTCTTGGTTTCGTTGATTTATTTTTTTGAAAATTTTTTAGTTTTCATTTCATTGATTTCTGCTCTGTATGTTATTATTTCCTTGCTTTGGGGTCCCGTCGTACTTTTTCTAGTACCTTAAATGTGCTTGTTAGTTATTTCACCTTAATGAATGTTTGCAGTACTATGAATTTCCCTGTTAGCACTGAAAAGCTATTTCTTTTAATATTATCTTTCAGTGTGGAGTTAAAAGTTTTTTGTTGTTGGGTCAGACATAGTTAGGGGTTAAGGATTACTTTATAGGTGGTCAACCCTAGTTCAATCTCCAGCATCATATGTGTTCCCTGAGCACCACCAGGGCACACTTCCCAGAAAAAGTAATAATTTAAATGTTAACACAACTTACACAATTTAAATATTACCAGAACTTTGGGACTGAAGCGATAGTGCAGAGGGTAGGCCGTTTGCCTTGCATGCGTCCGACCCGGCCAACCCAGCCGACCGAGTTCGATTCTTCCACCCCTCTCCAAGAGCCTTCCAAGCTATCAAGAGTATCTGGCCCACTCGGCAAAGCCTGGCAAGCCACCTGTGATGTATTTGATATTCCAAACACAGTAACAACAAGTCTCACAATGTTATTGGGCCCGCTTGAGCAAATTGATGAACAACAGGAGGACAGTGCTACAGTGCAACCAGAACCTTGAGATTTTCATAACAAACTCTATAAATCTTGAAATGAATTAGCTCATAAGTTCCCTAAAAACAGTATGGCACTAGTTGGCTTATTTGTAATATACTTTATTGTTTTACGGATATAATTATTACAAACTATACTAGAAAAGGAATATTTTACCTATTTTCATTTTAGTTGAGTACAACAAAGTAATGTTAGAGATAAGACTATTTCCCTCAATGAAATTTTGAAATAAACAAACTTATTGATATTTCAGTAGTTTTAAAACAAATATTTGGTTCACCTTCACATACTGATTTTGTGTTACATTTTGACTCTTACTTCCCTGCCCAAAAAAAGTTAGAAATGAATGTGTGTGTAGAATTTGTCTGCTGTGTATTTGTTTTTGTTTTGCGGCCATACCCAGTGATGCTTAAGGTTGTTTCTGGCTCAGAACTGGTGAGGCTGGGGTGTGGGTGGGGGAATGCCAAGGTTGACCGCGTGCAAGGCAAGTGCCTTACCAGTTGTACTATTTCTCTGGCCCCTCTTATGTGTTTGAACAGAGCTGTCATGTTCTGACCCCATTTTCTTTTCATTTTTCTTTTTCTCTTTTAAGATTTATTTATGAGTCTCTGGAACAGGGCTGGTAGGTAGTTAGACTTACATGGCTGTGGGTGGGACATGGGCATGGCTACTTGGGCTTCTAGAAGTAGGGGTGGGATGGGGAGGTCATCCATCCTGACTTTGAGAAGGCCTGGAGTTTTCAGTCAAAACACCCCAGTGTATTCTTTTTTTTTTCTTTCTCTTTTTTTTTTTTTTTAAATTTTTACTATTGACAAACCAAGAGGTACAGTTGTATGTAGACTTACAAATTTTTGTGCTTGGGTTTCAATTATACAATGATTAAGTACCCATCCCTCCACCAGTGCCCATTTTCCACCACCCCGGATCCCAGTATCCCTCCCCCCCAGTCCCCCCACCCCACCCTGCCTCTGTGACAGGGCATTCCCTTTTGTTCTCTCTCTCCTTTTGGGTGCTGTGGTTTGCAGAAAGAGGCATTGAGTGGCAATCATGTTCTGTCTATAGTCTACTTTCAGCATGCTTCTCCCATCCTGGGAGGATCCTCCCAAAACCCTTTATTTGGTGCTCCCTTCCCTATCTAAGCTCCCTTTTCCCCTAGCATGTGTGGCTGGTCTCCAAGTCATGGAGCAAAATTCCTGGTACTAATCTCGGCCACGCTTGGGTGTTAGTCTCCTATTTTGTTACTTTATGTTCCCCCGATGAATGCAATCTTTCTATATCTATCCCTCTCTTTCTGACTCATTTCGCTTAGCGTGATGCTTTCCATCCAGTACCACTTGTATGTAAATTTCATGACTTCATCTTTTCTAACAGCTACATAGTACTCCATTGTGTAGATGTACCAAAGTTTCTTTAACCAGTCATCTGTTCTCGGGCACTCAGGTTTTTTCCAGATTCTGGCTATTTTAAAGAGTGCTGCAATGAACAAACAAGTACAGATGTCACTTCGACTATACGTTTTTTGTCTCTCCGGGATATATTCCCAGGAGTGGTATTGCTGGGTCAAATGGGAGCTCAATTTCTAATTTTTGGAGAAACGTCCATACTGTTTTCCAAAAGGGCTGAACCAGTCGGCATTCCCACCAGCAGTGAAGGAAGGTCCCTTTCTCGCCACATCCACGCCAGCACCTGTTGCTTTTGTTCTTTTGGATGTGGGCCAATCTCTGGTGTGAGATGATATCTCATTGTGGTTTTGATCTGCATCTCCGTGATGATTAATGATGTGGAGCATTTTCTCATGTGCCTTTTAGCCATTCGGATTTCTTCTTTGAGACAGTTTCTATTCATTTCATCACCCCATTTTTTGATGGGGTTAGATATTTTTTTCTTGTGGAGTTCAACCAGTACTTTGTATATCCTTTGTATCAACCCCTTATCGGATGTGTATTTGGCGAATATCCTTTCCCATTCTATAGACTGTCGTTGTATTTTGGTCAGTGTTTCTTTGGAGGTGCAGAAGCTTCTTAGTTTGAGATAGTCCCATTTGTCTATCTCTGTTTTCACTTGCTCGGCCAGTGGCGTGACATCTTTTAAAATACCATTAGCTTCAATGTCATGGAGGGTTTTGCCAACTTTGTCTTCAATGTACCTTATGGATTCTGATCTGATGTTGAGGTCTTTAATCCACTTTGATCTTACTTTTGTACATGGTGTTAGGCAGAGTTCTGAGCCCATTTTTTGGCATGTAGCCGTCCAGGGATGCCAGCACAATTTGTTAAAGAGGCTTTCCTTACTCCACTTCACATTACTTGCACCTTTATCAAAGATTAGATGATCATATGTTTGAGGGGTGATGTCAGTATATTCAACCCTGTTCCATTGGTCTGCTGTTCTGCTTTTCTTCCAGTACCATGCTGTTTTAATTATTATTGCTTTGTAGTAGAGTTTGAAGTTAGGGAGGTTGATTCCTCCCATTTTCCTTTTCCCAAGAATTGCTTTAGCTATTCATGGGGGCTTATTGTTCCATATGAATTTCAGGAGTGTTTGCTCCATTTTTTTGAAGAATGTCATGGGTATCATTATAGGGATCACATTAAATTTGTACAATGCTTTGGGAAGATTGCCATTTTGACTATGTTAATTCTCCCGATCCACGAGCAGGGGATATCTTTCCATTTCCTTGTGTCCTCTTTTGTTTCTTGAAGTAGTGTTTTGTAGTTTTCTTAGTACAGGTCATTTACTTCCTTAATTAAGCTGATTCGTAGGTACTTGATTTTCTGGGGTACAATTGTGAACGGGATTTTGTTTTTCATGTCACTTTCTTCTCTCTCACTGTTTGCGTATAGGAAAGCCATGGACTTTTGAAAAACCCCAATGTTTCCTATGTACCAGTTACTAACTGTGGAAATGTACAGTAGTACAAGGGGGATGCCTAGATCATCCTTGACCCCAGAGTTTAGAGAGGATGGCAGAAGAAAAAAAAATGCAATTCGGCGGGGGGGACGGGGGGGAGAATAGAAAGTAATGGATGAAGAGGCATCAGGGATCAGGCTTCAGTTATCCTGGTGATACGGCTGAGGGGTTTAGCCATATATCTGAAGCAGTGACTGATTCAACAACACTGAAAACATGAGATGTAAGCTGCAAGTATTGGAGGTTTGTAATGTGCCTGTCAGGTTGACAGGTGGAAATGGGTGAGGATGGAATATGGGAACACTGGTGGGCCGAAGTTGACACTGGTGTTGGGATTGGTGTTGAAATACATGTCGTCTAGGGCCTGTAGAGATTGTACAGCAGGGGGGGAATTTCCCTTTCATGTGGCTGACCTGTGTTCTATTCCTGGCATCCCACATGGTCTCCTGAGTAATGCCAGGACTGATTCCTGAGTGCAGAGCCAGAAGTAACTCCTGAGCATAGCCAGGTATGACCCCCCAAAAGCCCAAAAAATAAATAAATAAAAATGAAATGAAACACATATCTAAAACATTAAAGAAAAAAATACATATCTAAAACTAAACTATCAATAACTTTGTAAATCATAGATATTTAATTGAAAAAACTAAAACCCAGTCTACTATTTTATATATACATATATATACACACACACACACACACACAAAAACCCAAAACCCAGTTTACTTGACGTTTTTGGCCCCTTTGCATCTCTGTGGAGCTCAGTCTGAGGCATTGGGATCTGGCCTGAGGCATGGCAGCAGCTGTTGGGGTGTGATGCTGCTGCAGGACCTTGGTCCTTGTCCCTTCTGAGATCACCATGAATGACCCCTTTCTCTTGATTTTAAAGTATTTTATGCTATGGGATGTCTCATGTAAATTATTTCTATTTTAATCCTATACTAAACTTTCTTGTATTCTATCTTTTTATTTGTTTTTTTAAGCTTAAGTAAGATCTTATTGGAACTTATTTGGACAGATAGGAGGGGAGAGAAAGAGGAAGTACTTGTTCAAGAGAGAACATGGTATTTAAGTGGAAATGAGCAAGTGAAGCCACATGGAGACTAGCAAGTGAGATATGTAGTCAGGGGAGAGCACGAGCTTGAAGAGCAAGCCTAATTATATTAATCCTAAGAAATAGAAATTACATATTTCAGCTTATCTTTGATTTTTTTTTCTAGATTCATCTGAAAACTACATTAAGACAAAGACTTTTGAAGGCTTTTGTGCACTGCATCTTGCGTCAAGTCAAGGCCATTGGAAGATTGTACAAATGCTTTTAGAAGCTGGTGCAGACCCGAATGTGACTACTTCAGAGGAAACCACACCACTGTTCTTAGGTGAAGGAAGCTATTTGTAGTACTATTTATTCACTTACTAACTAAGTTAGCTAAAATTGGAGACCTGCTTCCCCTCGCCTTCAAAACACCCCTACTAGCTTTTTATACTTATAGTGTTTTCTTTGGCAAATGTTGCAGTGACTGATTCTGAAACAAAGAGATACTTTTCAAGATTTCCTCATTATTTTCCACCCTTTGGTGATAGCATCTGGGAACACACACACACACACACACACACACACACACACACACACACTTTGTCTATTTATGGTTTTGGGCACGTTCAGTGGTGCTCAGGGCTAGCTCTTGACGCTATGCTCAGGAATCATTCCAGGAGTTGCCTGCGGAATTGTATGTGGTGCTGATGACTAAACCTGAGTTGGTCTTATGCAAGGCACAACACACTCCCTTCTGTACTGTCTCTCTAGCCCAGAAATAGTTGAAGTATAAAGTGACTATGAATTTTAGTCACCATCACTGTTGTTCTTATTGTTACTAGGAGGACCAGGTAGAGCTTAGCTAGCAGCAGTTATAAACTTAACTTCTGAAAGTTTTGTATTTGCTTTTATTTTTTCTTGACATTAAAAAAATCTGAAAGTTTTTTAGACTTTGTTTTGTTTATGGATCAGAGCCAGTGGTACTGAAGATTGACTCCTGGCTCAGTACTCAGGGATCACTTCTGTTGGGGCTTAGGAGACCACATTGCGTGCTGGAGATTGAACGTAGGACCATATGGGTTGCTGAGGTACACATATGTAAGGCAACTGCCCTACCTGCTGCACTGTCTCTTCAACCCAAAAATCAAGAAAGTTTTATGGAAGAAATTGGTAGTTAAGCCTTTAACACCAATCAGCTTGTTGTTACTATAATATCATTTTTTTAGACTTTTTAAATTGTGGACTATTTTTTTTTAATTCTTTAACTCTAGTGACCAAATTCTGAGTAGCATAATCTTAGTGTTTCTTCCTACCTACCCAATTCTACATTCCGTCTAATGCTTTTATCTCTTTTATATCATCTTGGCCTAAGAAGTTTTGAGAAACATGAGAAAATTTAGAGAATAAGACCTTTTTATAGGATCAATGTATTTAAACTACAGGTTTGGCCCTACTGCATATTTACTGTATTACTATAGTTTTCTCACTTACTTAATGAGAGTAATAATACTACTTAGTTTTATTTGGGCTGAAAATAAATGAGATATCAGTGAAATAGTATCTTCCTTGTGAACTAAAATTTCATACTTAAAATTATAGTTATTTGTCATTTTTTGGTATAATTTTTTTGTAATGCCAATTAAGATACAGAACTTTTCCATTATTCCTCAAATTCCTATGGTGTTATCCATTTTTAATTAGCCTTTTTCCAGCACTTTATTTCTGATATCCACTGATCTTATTCCATCCCAATAATTTGATTTTTGCAAAATATCAAAAATATAAATGGAGTACTATAATCTTTTGGAATGAATTCTATAACTTAACATACTTTTGATATTTTATCCTTGTTGGTTCATATATCATATTTCATTTCTTTTATTGCTAAATTAGTAGACTGTTAACCAAATGCAACATAATTTATCCATTTTTTATTGGAAATTGTTTTGTGATTATTAATATGTTTATAAAAATTTGCATACCAATTAAAATACATAAATTTTAATTTTCTTGGAGTAATAGACTTCCTAGATCATGTGGTGTGTGTGTGTATGTGTGTGTGTGTGTGTATGTGTGTGTGTGGTATGCTGGGATTGAACCCAAGTCTCATGCATGCAAGTCATGTGTATTACCACTGGGCTACATATCTGGTTCTTGGGTAGATGAAAGCATATTTAACTGTGGAATCTTATGATTCCATTTGTATAATACCAGTATAATTTTCTTCACAAATGTTTGTGAGTATAAGTTGTTCCACATCCTCATCACCAGTTGATACTGTCAGATCTTTCTTTATCCTTTACCCTTTGACCATTTTAATAGTAATTAAAGGTAAAAGGTAAAGGCCCTCCCGTTGATCGTTGATTTGCTTGAGCGGGCCCAGTAACGTCTCCATTGGAGACTTTGTTGTTACTGTGTTTGGCATATCAAATACTCTTGGTAGCTTGCCGGGCTCTCCGAGAGGGGCGGAGGAATCGAACTCGGGTCGGCCATGTTGGCCGCTTGTAAGGCGAACGCCCTACCGCTGTGCTATCGCTCCAGCCTAATAGTAATTAGTGCATTTAATTCTTTTAATTTTTCTCCCTGACGACTAATTACTTTGGGTATCTTTTCACATGATTCTTTGCTATTTTTACTCCATGCCCTATTTTTGTTTAGACATTTGTTTTAAAGTAAGTTCAGAATTATAGATTTTGTATTAAAAGTATGAAGAATTGTTGCAGAAAGATAGTAAAGAGGTTAAGGTGCTTGCCTTGCATGTGGCTGACTATATCAAGTTTGATTTCTGAGCACAGAGCCATGAGTAAGCACTGCCAGGTATGACCCCCCCCAAAAAATACAAAGCTTTTTTATTTTTGCTCCAATTTTTTCTTTGTTTATGGGTTATCAATTTATTTCTCTATATTTTCCATATATTATTCATAAATTATTTTTCTGATTTCTTTGAGATTAAAGGTAAGGTGTTAATTTACCGACAATTATTTCAGTGTGAATTTACTATTGCTGTCATACAGTGGCCAAAGCTAGAAATGTAAATAGACACAATACTGCCATTTACAGATTTTATTCAATTTTGGCAATTGTTCCGTTAATTTTCTATAAATGAAAAAGAAATATGTTCAAGGTTCCCAACCAGGGTAACCTTTTACTTTAGTTACCATGTTTCTTTAGTCAGTTATAATTTGGAATGTTCGGTACTTATCTTTTCTATATTTTATTATTTTTGAAGAGTCATTAGCATTCATTATATGATATCTTTCAATTTGTGTCTTTTTGATGTTTTTTTCTGTTGAAAGTTTATACATTTCTAGCAGGAAAACTATTCAAGTAAGATAGTATTTTTGCCACATCCAGTCAAAAGAATCTAATCCTTTACCAAAGTTGTTAATTTTGAATATGTAAACTGTTTTGAAGATGATTCAGGGATGATGTTCTGTAATATGGTTCAAATTTCCTAGAGGGGACATTACTTTCTTTAATTAATAATTAATTTTTGATATTTGTGCCATACTCAGCAGAGTTTATTCCTGACTCCGTGTTAGTGCCCAGAGTTTATTCCGGGCTCTGTGTTTAGGGATCACTCCTGAGGGGGCTCGGGGGATCATGTAGGATTCCGGGTTCCACCCCAGGATGCTTGCACCCAGGGTAAGTGCCCTACTCACTCTACTATTTTTCCTGCCCTGAGATTATTTTCTAATATAGAGATTTTTCCCCCCTTTTCTAATTTTTTTTAGTGAGACACCATGAGGTATAGTTGTAGACTTACAAATTTTGTGCTTAGGTTTCAATTATACAATGATCAAATACCCATCCCTCCATCAGTGCCAATTTCCTACCACCACGGCTCCCAGTATCCCTCCCCCCCCACCGCCTCCCCCCCCCCCCCCATCCCTCCCTGCCTCTGTGGCAGGGCATTCCCCTCTGTTCTCTCTCTCCTTTTGAGTGTTGTGGTTTGCAAAAGAGGCATTGAGTGGCAATCATGTTTGGTCTATAGTCTACTTTCAGCATGCTTCTCCCATCCTGGGAGGATCCTCCCAACACCCTTTATTTGGTGCTCCCTTCTCTATCTGAGCTGCCTTTCCCCTTAGCATGTGTGGCTGGCCTCCAAGCCATGGAGCAAAATGCTCCACATCATTAATCATCAGGGAGATGCAGATCAAAACCACAATGAAATACCATTTCATACCACAGAGACTGGCCCACATCCACAAGAACAAAAGCAACCAGTGCTGGCGCGGATGTGGCGAGAAAGGGACCCTCCTTCACTGTTAGTGGGAATGCCGACTGGTTCAGCCCTTTCGGAAAACAGTATGGACGATTCTCAAAAAATTGAAAATTGAGCTCCCATTTGACCCAGCAATACCACTCCTGGGAATATATCCCAGGAGAAGCAAAAAAGTGTAGTCGAAGTGACATCTGCACTTGTCTGTTCATTGCAGCACTCTTTACAATAGCCAGAATCTGGAAAAAACCTGAGTGCCCAAGAACAGATGACTGGTTAAAGAAACTTTGGTACATTTACACAATGGAGTACTATGTAGCGGTTAGAAAAGATGAAGTCATTAAATTTACATTCAAGTGGTACAACATGGAAAGTATCATGTTAAGCGAAATTAGTCAGAAAGACAGGGATAGACATAGAAGGATTGCGTTCATCTGGGGAACATAAAGTAACAAAATAGGAGACTAACACCCAAGAATGGCCGAGATTAGTACCAGGAATTTTTTTCCCCCTTTTCTAGAGGGAAGTTTCTTTATTTAAAGGTTTTGCTCCCACAACTACTCCCACAACTACATTTAACGTACTTTCAGTATTCTGTGTGCTTATAGACATGGACAGTATCCATTTTAGCTGTATTTTCAAGAAGTCTACCATATATATGACTGAACAATAGTTTTCTATAAAATACAAGTAAAGTGCTGAAGATATTAAAGGTAAAGGCCCTCCTGTTGTTCGTCGATTTGCGCGAGCGGGCCCAGTAACATCTCCATTGGAGACTTTGTTGTTACTGTGTTTGGCATATCGAATCCGTCACGGGGAGCTTGCCAGGCTCTGCCGTGTGGGCAAGATACTCTCGGTAGCTTGCCGGGCTCTCCGAGAGGGGCAGAGGAATCAAACTCGGGTCGGCCATGTTGGCTGCGTGCAAGGCAAACGCCGTACCGCTGTGCTGTCACTCCAGCCCTGCGAAGATATTAAAAGCAAGTTTTAAAAAAGTCACACTGGGATGACAGAGGAAGGTATTGTTGGCAGAATATTATTAACAGCAGTAACAATATATATTGAGTAGAGTGTTTGCCATTCCCTGTATCGGTGTCTTAAACAACTAGTTGATTTAATTTTCAACAGTGGTAGGGCGTTTGCCTTGCACACAGCCAACATGGCCGACCTGAGTTCAATAACATTCTCATCCTGTTTACGTAGGGCCCAGATCTCTGAGACATATGTTAATGCAGGAAGAACAGTGGAATCAAAGAGATGTGCCCGGAGCCGGAGGTTCTTCATCCTCTTAGCTATTTCTTCGACGTTCTTGAAGGTGTTCCAGGCCGCTCTCTTCCTCCTGCGGAGCTCGGGTGCCAGGTCATTTGTCATGTTGACTTCTCGACCTATGTACACATAGCTGTTGCATTCAGAGATGGTCGTTCCGTTGAGAGCGAATGGGGCTTCAGGAACGAGACTGTTTCTCATAAACATTGTCTTCGTAAGATTCAGCTGTAGTCCTACCTTTCCACACTCACAGTCAAATTCGGCCAGCATTTGTGCCGCTTGCCTGATATTTGGTGTTATTAAAACAATGTCATCCACTCCTTCACTGTTGGTGGGAATGTCCACTGGTTCAGCCCTTCTGGAAAACAGTATGGACGATTCTCAAAAAATTAGAAATTGAGCTCCCATTTGACCCAGCAATACCACTCCTGGGAATATATCCCAGAGAGGCAAAAATGTATAGTCGAAGTGACATCTGCACTTGTTTGTTCATTGCAGCCCTCTTTACAATAGCCAGAAACTGGAAGAAACCTGAATGCCCAAGAACAGATGACTGGTTAAAGAAACTTTGGTACATCTACACAATGGAGTACTATGTAGCTCTTAGAAAAGATGAAGTCATGAAATTTACATACAAGTGGTACAATATGGAAAGTATCATGCTAAGCGAAATGAGTCAGAAAGAGAGGGATAGACATAGAAAGATTGCATTCATCTGGGGGATATAAAGTAACAAAGTATGAGATTAATACCCAAGAATAGCTGAGATCAGCACCAGGAGGATTACTCCATAACTTAGAGGCCAGCCGGGTATCCTAGAGGAAAGGGCTATTCAGATAGAGAAGGGAGCACCAAATAAAGGATGTTTGGAGGATCCTCCCAGGAGGGGAGATGCATGTCGAAAGTAGACTATGGACTGAACATGTTTGCCACTCAATGCCTCTTTTGCAGACCAAAACACCCAAAAGGAGAGAGAGAACACAGGGGATTGCCCTGCCACAGAGACGGGGGGATGGGGGGATGGGGGTGGGAGGGATATTATCCATGGGGGTGGAAAATGGGCACTGGTGGAGGGATGGGTATCTGATCATTGTATAATTGAAACCAAAGCACAAAAAATTGTAAATCTACAACTTTAAAAAAAATAAAATAAAATAAAGGGGAAAAAAAAAAAAAAGAAGAAAAAGATCCCCTCATTTAACTACATCCTCACAAAAAAAAAAAAAAAATAAAACAATGTCATCAGCAAAGCGGAGGTGGTGTAGTTGCCGACCATCTATCTTCACTCCCATTCCTTCCCATTCCAGTCGTCGCATGATATTCTCGAGGGTGGCACTGAAGAGTTTCAGTGAAATGGTATCACCCTGCCGAACCCCTCTCTTGACATCAATGATCACTTTGTAGAATGGTGAGATCCTGGTAGTGAATCCGCAATACAGCTCATGGAGGATCTTGATGTATTGGGCTTGAATGCCCTGATTGGCTAGGGCTTCAATGACCGCTTCTGTCTCAACAGAATCAAAGGCCTTCTTTAAATCAATGAATGTTAGACAGAGCGGCATCTTGAACTCCCGAGAAACCTCAATGAGCTTGGTTATCGTGTGGATATGGTCGATGGTTCTGAATCCTTTGCGGAACCCGGCTTGCTCGCATGGTTGTCCTTCATCTAGTGTTCTGCCAATCCTATTTAGGATGACTCAAGTGAACAACTTGTAGGTGACAGACAATAGGCAGAACCGGTGATAGTTGCCAATGTCATGCACGTCTCCCTTCTTGAATAGTAATACGGTCCTGCTGGTTTTCCATTGAAATATACTTGACATAATATCTTTTTCCTTGTGGAATACTTAGGAATGTCTCAAAAGACATTAATATTCCATTAATTTTAAAATACGGTAGTCTCTTGGGACTGGAGAGATAGTGCCACTGATAGGATACTTGCTTTGCATGCAATTGACCTGGGTTCTATTCCTGTCATCTCATATGGTTCTCCAATCACCACCAGGAGTAATTCCTATATGTGAAGCCAGGAGTAACTCCTGAGCATAACTGGGTGTGGCCCCAAACCAAATATATATATTGTAGTCCCATTTGTGAAATTCAGTGTTATGCTTATATAAGTGCTTGGAAAAACTAGGATATATTTACATTGCTTTTTCTATATTAAAAATTATTCAATCCAGTGAATACTTTAAATCCCACTTTTTAAGTAATAGTGTGTATATTTAGTTTTTTTACAGCAAATTTGCCATTTTAAATTGTTTTATATTGGATAATATAAAAACTAATTGACCCAAGCCAAGGTTTTAAAGTCTAAGGAGATAAACACATGTAGTACTTCTATGCATAAGTACTTCGTCACTTATATTAGGTTTTGTTTGGAAGCCGACAGGGTACTTCTTTTAAAAAGGAAAAATTACAGCTTTAGCTTTGAAAGGATATGAAGTTGAAATATGGAACTCTTTAATGTGATCTGAGCTTCAATTTTATTCTGTTGCATAAGTACCTGGTAATATTTAAGCAATCTACTTTGCATGTCTCTATTTTTATACCACATTGGTTTTTTTTGGGGGGGGTGGGGCATAACCATTACCTTATTTATATATTTTTTGGGGCGCGGGGGTACGTCCAGCAGTGTTCATGGGTTACTCCTGGCTTTTACTCAGGAATCACTTCTGGTAGGCTTGGGGGACCATATGGGATGCCAGAAACTGAACCCAGGTTAGCTGTGTGCGAGGCAAGTTCCCTCACCACTGTATTAATCTCTCTGGCCCAATTTCAGAAGCCAAACAAAATCAAATTGTACTGTTAAAACAGTACAATGTCGTGTCTCTTCAAAGTACTGGTTTTCATACCACACTCATAACAAAGTACCACTGCCCCTCCACCATGCCATTGGACCTTACTTCTTCTACCACTCTGAAATAGCCATGAAGATCTCTGTTTCAGCTATAATGAAAAAAGATTCTTCTATAAAAGAAAATCCGAATCTCTTTTAAGGAATGGCACAAACTAGACTGTCTCTCACTCTCTCCTCCTCCACCTCCCTCAACCCCCCACTCCCCGGCGGTGCTTGGCAGACCATATGTGGTGCCAGAGGAAATTCAGAGGCTTTTCCTTGTTTTCTACTATAAAAGTGACCCTGTATTATATGTATTTTTACTAATGTAAAGTTTAGTTTTTAACCAAGAGACTGCCCTCTTTTTCCTTGTACCCCTTCCTTGCTCTGTCCATTCCTCTATCCCTTTCCCTTAGCTCTTTATATAAGTGTAAAAAATATTCTAAGGATGCATTTGTAAGCCTGTTTCAGAAGATACGATAGAATTATTTTGAAAAAACAGCAGATTCAAAGAGAAAATTCAGCTAATTAGTTAAAATTTAGCTAATGTTAAAAATTGATATTTTAAATTTTTGCTTTTTTTTTTTTCCTGATGGGTCTCATTGTCCTAACCCTGAAAGAGCCTTGAATCTGGCACTTTTCAAAATCTCAGGGCTAGGATGAAGGAGACGTTACTGGTGCCTGCTTGAGGCAATCGACAAACAACAGGAGGATCGTGATCATGATCGTGAAATTTTGCTATATAAAAAACAGTACCGGTAAACAGAGGCTGAAGTCCAACCAAGTTTGGCTTCATTGAACAATTCTTAATTTTTTCCTTTTTGATATTTGGGCCATACCCAGTATTGTTTGAAGGCCACTCCCAGCACAGTGCTCAGGGGAGACCATGCAGTGCTGGGATTCAACCTACAAAGCATGTTCTGCAACCCTTTGGACTATCCCCCTGTCCATAAGACAATTTTTAGTTAGAATCACGGTCATGGTCCTCCCATTGTTCATCAATTTGCTCGAGTGGGCCCAGTAACGTCTCCATCGTGAGACTTGTTACTGTGTTTGGCATATAGACTTCTTTTTTGCAATGCCAGTAATGAAACCTAAGGTCTCATATGTGCAAGACAAATGTTCCAGCTGCATCCTTGGCCCTAAAACAGTTTTTATGGGAATTTCACAGCATGACATTTTGGCTGTTGATGGATTGTTTTTCTTTTATTTGTTCTTTGTAACCTTTAATGTTAAAACATAGAGTAATGTTTAATAAGGATGAAGTATTTGACAAAGTGTTATGTAAGGCTTCCTATGTCAATATATAACTGTGCCATGTCAAACTTTAAACCTTACGGCATACTGAGCTCTAACTCTGCTAGCAGATACCTTCCTGAATTGAAAAGGAAGACTTTGCACTCATATCTTCATAGATATATAATTGCTCATACGAACTATTTTTTGAGATGCTAAGTAAATTTTGAGATTCATTATTAATTGGTTTTGGGGTCACACCTGGCAGTGCTCAGGGCTTACTCCTGAGGACCACATTATGTGGTCCCAGGGATTGAACTGAAGTTGGATGACAATGGTTTTTATTTTAATTAAAAAATTTTTGTTATTTTTGGGCTGGAGCGATAGCACAGCGGGTAGGGTATTTGCCTTGCACGCAGCCAACATGGCTGACCCGAGTTCGATTCCTCCGTCCATCTCGGAGAGCCCGGCAAGCTACCGAGAGTATCTCGCCCGCACGGCAAAGCCTGGCAAGCTACCAGTGACGTATTCGATATGCCAAACAGAGCAACAACAAGTCTCATGATGGAGACGTTACTGGGCCCACTCGAGCAATTCGATGAACAATGGGAGGACCGTGACTGTGGTTGAAAATAAAGTTCATCTGTTTAAAAAAAAAAATTTTTTTTTTGTTATGTTTGTGCTACATCAAGCAGAGTTGAGGCCCTACTTCCCAGGATACTGCTCAAAGGACCATGTGGTCCTAGATCCAGTCTTGGTCTCCTACATGAAAAGCATGTGCTTAGGTCTTTTAAGCTCACTCCCTGGCCTTAACAATGTTTTTTCTCCTTCCTTCCTTTACTGACGTACTATCTTTATTTTGGTACTATATATGCAATTATTGGTATTTTCATGTATCATCTCAGTACGCTGGAGCGATAGCACAGCAGGTAGGGCGTTCGCCTTACACACCGCCAACATGGCCGACCCGAGTTCGATTCCTCCGCCCCTCTCGGAGAGCCTGGCAAGCTACCAAGAGTATTCGATATGCCAGACACAGTAACAACAAAGTCTCCAATGGAGACGTTACTGGGCCCGCTCGAGCAAATCGATGATCAACGGGAGGGCCTTTACCTTTACCTTTACCATCTCAGTACCATGCCCAGCACCAGAGTATCCTTTCACTCTCCCAGTGTCCCTTCCTCTCCCCGCCTGCCCTAGATAAGCTCATTTCTAATGGTGCTTTTTCACGTGCATACTCGGTTTTCCCGATCTGTGTTTCCTTTCAACAGAGAAATCCAGATTTTATTTATTTCAGGACATCTTTTGGAAACTATAAAAAATTTACCTGGATTTTGGTGGTGGATTTATTTTTTCCAGGTTTCATCTAAAATATTCAAGCTTACATGGTTTTTATATTATCTAGCTGTATTTTACCCGGACGTTTACACATCGATGTCATATCTGTTTTCACAATCTTAGCTCTAGTTTTTTAAAACATTACTGTCATGGTTAGCTACATTTTCATTCAGTTTATAATAATATTGTTGTCTTTTTTGGGGGGGGTACTACTCATTTTGTCTATACCTTACAATGTTTTCTGTTTGTTTTAAATCTTTTTATGGTTTTTTTCCTTGCTGTTTTGTGAGAATTCATCTGAAAATGTGAGGTTTTTGTTATTCAGCTTTTATTATTTTTATGCCTTTGTGTTTCAGCTGCAGCTGGTGGTGCTCAGGGTCTGGGGTTACCCTAATCTTGTGTTCAGGGCTCACTCCTCCTGATGCTCCAGGAAACATATGTTGTGTGGAGCATCAAACCAAGGTCAGCTGAGCCCCACTACTGTCTCTCCAGCCCTCAGGAGGCTTAGGAAGGAGTTAGTAGTGCCACATCCAAATCTGGCTAGTGTTCCCTTTTGTCTTAGTGTGAATTTGTTTAGCTTTTATCTTTAACCCTTGGGCAAGTGTTTTGCATTGTGACCTCTCTTCTGTGGTGTGACTTTGTTTAGACTGATTACTTGATTTACATTTTACCTTTGATCAGTAAAAGACTTGCTGCCCACTCATAGATCTTTTCCTTTTGCTTAAAAATTTATGTTTTGACCTCAGAGTTACTGGTTTACCTTTCTTTGTCAGCTTTCTGAAAATATCTAAATGGAACACTGTTTTTCCCTATTATTTCATAAATACCTAGAATGTGCTCCATTTTAGTAAAAGCTCTTTTATTGTCCCCCAACCCCCCATCATCCCCATCCTTTCACTATTTTTGATAGGATTTTTTTAAAGTTGGGTTCTCATTTTGTTGAAAATGGAGAGTGTGTTGTATTTCTCGTTTTCCTTGATGATTTTGGATTAGTTGGTAAGAATGCTTCAAGGAAGAATAAAGAGAAATTTTTAAGTTTTGGTATTAAAATTAGAAGTCCACACCATTGATTTTTGATTGCATATTTTTTTATATTCTAGTATATAATAGTATATACTAGTCTGATGGCTTATGCTATTAAATAGTATATCCTGATATCTCAGCCTAGATGAGCTTCCCCCCCACACTTCCTGCTGAGTACACTCTCTGTTCCTTAAGGTTAGAACAGAACAGTGCAACTCAACATGTCAGTGTGTTGATACTGGTGCTTCACTTAGATGCTTAGCAGTGTACCGCTTTTTTTATCAACAAAGACTCATTTCAAGAAATAGCTTGGTTGTGCTTGCTTCGGCAGCACATATACTAAAATTGGAACATGCCCCTGTGCAAGGATGATGCACGTATGCGTGGAGCGTTTCGTATTTTAAAAAAAAGAAAAAGAAATAGGTTGGCTGCTCTGTAGTGTACTTAGGGACATAACTGAGTTATGTACTGGTTAAAATTTCTTGCATTGTTGTAGATAGTTTGTTGAGTGATAGCCAGGCAGTGAGTGACACCCAGAGGCTGGAAGTTCTGTCCATGTAGTTACTGATTTGTGTCTTTACATAGGTAATGCAGTTGCCTCTTAATTTGTCGTAATTATCATCTCTGTGGGCCAGTTAATTACTTATTATTATCACTGATTAGCATTATTGAAATAGAAATATTACTTTTGTTAAATAGAAGTTCTCTGGATAAAAGATAGTTTATCCAAACAGTTTCTCTGAAAGGAAGTTCTCAGTTTCTTTCTCTAAGCTGTACTCTGGGAATCATATTTATAGGATGGACTACTATAGTGGAATCCTAGCAATGAATGTATCAGAAATGTGAATAATTATATAAAGTAGCAGGAATTGCTCTGGGGGCTCTCTTCTACACTAAAGCATACGTTTAGAAGTGTTTTATCTAAGTCAGGTTTGTCTTGACTGCTGCGTGGGACATATATGGAAAAAATACATGATCAGGTATCTTGCATTTTTGTTTTTGGAGACTTATTTGTCACTAAAGATGTTTTTCTGGATCGATCTTTGATGTCAAATTGGTCATGTGCATTCTCTGTCAAAAAATTAGAGATTTGGGGGCTGGAGCAATAGCACAGCAGGTAGGGCGCTTGCCTTGCACGCAGCCGACCCTGGTTCGATTACCAGCATCCCATATGGTCCCCCGAGCACTTCCAGGAGTGATTCCGTTTAGAGATTTGTAGTGGCAGTGTATGTTGGATTGGATGTTCACCACAATCTTTTTGTTCTTTTCCTAATATAACAAACTTTGCTTATCAGCACTGTAGCACTGTAGCACTGTCCTCCCTTTGTTCATCAATTTGCTTGAGTGGGCACTGTTGGGATCGGGAGTTCCCTAGCCCTGGGAGGCGCGGAGAGACCAGATAGACACAATTCCTGCAGGAGTAAAAACGGGGTTTATTTAGACCAGCATGCTGGGGCTCCACAGCATACCCCAGAGTGGGCAGTGGCTGAGAGCCCCGAGCTTCTTCAAAGGGGATCTTATATAGGCCTTCATCAACCGTTACAGCAAAGCCTGCGCATTTCATAGCCAATAGATTTGTAACAACATATACTTTCTTGACCAATCCATTTAAAATTACACCCCTCCTTAGCCTATAGATTCAAAGATCAGCCTTTACGTACATTGATTGTCAGCATAAGCAAAGTTATAGCCTGAATCATTAAGCTTAGGTCATCTCCCGCATTTTGAGTTATCCATTACCCACGACATTTACAAGAACAATACATTCTTAGCTAGAACAATACATTCTTAGCTAGAACAATACATTCCTGGAGCGTGGGCAGTCTGCACGCATCCTAAGTTATCCTTTACCCAAAACGTCGACAGGGGTGTTTGCTGAGACAGTACATCCCTGGGATGGTGAATGCACCTGAATCCTACCATACTTGGGTTTACAAGAAGTTATGCCCAATTTACATTCCAGGTTCCCTCCCTTCCCCCAAGTGCGAAGCAGCCAAGCAGTTTTACAGAAAGCAATGTAGCAGGTTAGCTGAAGCATACAAGAATTTAATGTCCTAATATGGATTCTTTCATTCCCCACTTCTTTTTAACAAGCATCTCTAATCCTAGAGATAGTGGGGAGGTCGGGGCCTTATTTGAGGACTCATGGTTAAGAGTAGCTTTCCTCAGTAGGTGACAGAGCTTGATACTGCTGCCTTACAACCAGGAGTTGAACAGAATTTACGCGTTCTCTAACAAAATTCACCAACCGATTCAAGATGTAGGGTCCCAGGGTCATGATGATTAGAAGGATCAGGAGGGGGCTAGCTAAAGTTCAGAGGAGAGTAGCTAGCCACGGGGACCGATTAAACCATGACTCAAACCAGCCTTCCCTAGCTTCTCTTTCCCTCTTGCGCTGTTCAAGGCCTTCTCGAAGTTTCGCCATGGAGTCCCTAACCATCCCCGTGTGGTCCGCATAAAAACAACATTCTTCTCCTAGGGCCGCACAGAGCCCACCATTCTTTTTTTTTGTTTGTTTGTTTAAAGGTATTACCAGTATTTTAATTCTTTTTTTTTTTTTACTGAAAACGTTATTTATTTATTTATTTATTTATGGAATCATTGTGAGATACAGGTACAGAGCTTTCATGTTTGAGTATCAGTCATACAATGATAGAACACCCATCCCTCCACCAGTGCACATCTTCCACCCCCAACGTCCCTCAGTATCTCTCCCCCCATTTCACTCCTCCCCGTACTTCTGTGGTAGACAATTTTCCTCTTACTCTCTTTTTCTACTTTTTTTTTAAATTTTTTTTTTTATTAGTGAAACACCATGAGGTACAGTTGTAGATTTACAATTTTTTGTGCTTGGGTTTGATTATACAATGATCAGATACCCATCCCTCCACCAGTGCCCATTTTCCACCACCACGGATAATATCCCCCCCCACCCCCATCCCCCCATCCCCCCCGCCTCTGTGGCAGGGCAATCCCCTGTGTTCTCTCTCTCCTTTTGGGTGTTGTGGTCTGCAAAAGAGGCATTGAGTGGCAAACATGTTCAGTCCATAGTCCACTTTCGACATGCATCTCCCCTCCTGGGAGGATCCTCCAAACATCCTTTATTTGGTGTTCCCTTCTCTATCTGAGCTGCCCTTTCCTCTAGAATGCCCGACTGGCCACTAAGCTATGGAGTAATCCTCCTGGTGCTGATCTCAGCTATTCTTGGGTATTAATCTCATATTTTGTTACTTTATATCCCCCAGATGAATGCAATCTTTCTATGTCTATCCCTCTCTTTCTGACTCATTTCGCTTAGCATGATACTTTCCCTGTTGTACCACTTGTATGTAAATTTCATGACTTCATCTTTTCTAACAGCTACATAGTACTCCATTGTGTAGATGTACCAAAGTTTCTTTAACCAGTCATCTGTTCTTAAGCATTCAGGTTTCTTCCAGTTTCTGGCTATTGTAAAGAGTGCTGCAATGAACAAACAAGTGCAGATGTCACTTCGACTATACATTTTTGCCTCTCTGGGGTATATTCCCAGGAGTGGTATTGCTGGGTCAAATGGGAGCTCAATTTCTAATTTTTTGAGAATCGTCCATACTGTTTTCCAGAAGGACTGAACCAGTGGACATTCCCACCAACAGTGAAGGAGTGTCCCTTTCTCGCCACATCTGCGCCAGCATCGGTTGCTTTTGTTCTTTTGAATGTGGGCCAGTCTCTGAGGTGTGAGATGGTATCTCATTGTGGTTTTGATCTGCATCTCCCTGATGATTAATGATGTAGAGCATTTTCTCATGTGCTTTTTTGCCATTCGGATTTCTTCTTTGAGAAAGTTTCTCTTCATTTCATTGCCCCATTTTTGGATGGGGTTGGATGTTTTCTTCTTGTGGAGTTTAACCAGTATTTTGTATATCCTGGATATCAACCCCTTGTCAGATGTGTATTCGGCGAATATCCTTTCCCATTCTGTAGACTGTCTTTGTATTTTGGTCACTGTTTCTTTGGAGGTGCAGAAGCTTCTTAGTTTAAGATAGTCCCATTTATCTATCTCTGTTTTCACTTGCTCAGACAGTGGAGTGGCATCTTTGAAGATACCATTAGCTTCAATGACATGGAGGGTTTTGCCAACTTTGTCTTCAATGTACCTTATGGTTTCTGGTCTGATGTTGAGGTCTTTAATCCATTTTGATCTTACTTTTGTACACGGTGTTAGGCAGAGTTCTGAGCCCATTTTTTTTTGCATGTAGCCGTCCAGTGATGCCAGCACAATTTGTTAAAGAGGCTTTCCTTACTCCACTTCACATTACTTGCACCTTTATCAAAGATTAGATGATCATATGATTGAGGGGAGATGTCAGTGTATTCAACCCTGTTTCATTGGTCTGCAGTTCTGCCTTTGTTCCAGTACCATGCTGTTTTAATTATTACTGCTTTGTAGTACGGTTTGAAGTTCGGGAGGTTGATTCCTCCCATTTTCTTTTTCCCAAGAATTGCTTTAGCTATTCGTGGGGGCTTATTGTTCCGTATAAATTTCAGGAGTGTTTGCTCCATTTCTTTGAAGAATGTCGTGGGTAACCTTATAGGGATTGCATTGAATTTATACAATGCTTTCGGTAGTATTTCCATTTTGACAATGTTAAGTCTCCCGACCCATGAGCAGGGGATATCTTTCCATTTCCTCATGTCCTCTTTTATTTCCTGAAGTAGCGTTTTGTAGTTTTCTTTGTACAGGTCCTTTACTTCCTTAGTTAAGCTGATTCCTAAGTACTTGATTTTCTGGGGCACAATTGTGAACGGGATTGTTTTTTTCATGTTGCTTTCTTCTCTCTCATTGTTTGCATATAGGAAAGCCATGGACTTTTGGGTATTGATTTTATAGCCTGCAACTTTACTATACGAGTCTATTGTTTCTAGGAGTTTTTTGGTGGAGGTTATTGAGAGCCCACCATTCTTAAGGAGTAGCAAATCTAGCCCTCTCCGGTTTTGGAGAACTACCTCCGACAAAGAGGTTAGGGATTTCTCAAGGTGGCTAATAGATTTTTCTATGCGATCCAGGTCCTCATCTCCTCTAAGAGAGGAGAGACCTGAGTGCTGGGTGGCTAGGGAGGCAATTCCTGTGCCAGCCCCTGCCAGACCTACCCCGACCAGGGTGGCGATAGTCAAGGTGGAGATAGGCTCCCTTCGAGTCCGAGGCGGTTTTTCAGGTGGGTTGGACCAATAATCAATGGGAGTCCCAGCGGGGTGGTATATGATTCTGGGTACCACGATTACCATGAGGCAGAATTCTCGGGCAGCATTGAAAACTGATCCGGCCAGGTGTGGAGTGAGCCCGGAAAGAGAGCATACCCACCAGGCCCTGGTGGCTGGTGATATCCACACAGAGCTATTCCATCCCGGACTAGCTATAATCTGGGTACACAGCCTCTGTTTTCCTCGTGGGACTGTGCCTACACAAGTCCCCTGACCACTGATCTGGGTCATAGTCAAACCTTGACGGGTGCGGGAAACCCAGCCAGAAGGTGTTGTGCAGCTGATGTTGTAAGAAGCATTAACACCAGTGGCCTCATAAAAGGGTGGGGCCGGGCTATAGCAAAGCCAGCAGGACTCGGTCAGGTTAGGAGCTGTGGTATTGAGGATCTGATAAGCGGCTAGTATGAGATCTCTAAGAGGGTTGTGGGATGGACTGGGGGTATATGTAGGTGGGAACTTAGTTTGGGAAGGACTTGGGACAGCTACTTGAGGTGAAGTGGCAGGGGCTTGGCAGTCTGCCGAGGGCTTGAGGGTCTCGAGGGCCCTATTAGGCCCGATTGTCCCCTGTACTGGCTCTACCTTGAGGAGGATTTGGAGGATAATGCCGTGCCTTGGTCTACTATATAACATCAGACCCCAATTAAGGCCATTTACCCAGCGTCCCTCTCTTTTTCCTTTGTCGGTAAAGGAAATCTTGATCTGGATCATATTTCAATGATATTGGACACCCAGCGGAGTGTAGCGCAGGGGCACAGCAAACTGGACCTTAATGAGGTCGGGAGTCACCACCCACTTCCAATAGCCATCATTAGAGTCTACACACCCCCAACTGGCACAGTAATAAGATTCTGGCCCACCACATGTGTTTCTCCATTCCCTGGGTCTGGACCCCGGGCATGTAAAGAACCCGTTGCGCCTTATGGAGACTCTAGCCTGCGGCTTGTTTCTCATGCCCTTAAAATGTGGCACCGCATCCTCTAATGAGAAATACAGATCAGGAAAACATTGGTTAAGGGGCGCAGCATTACAGACCGTGGTATTTCAAACTTCATGGTCTTCTCATCTTCGGATGACCCAAGTCTGCTTGTATGGTTGATGGGGGTTGTCGGCGGGCTGTGCCTGGGGGATGCCTGCGAGCAGAATCGTCAGCAGCTGGAAAAGTGATTGAGTGCGGTGCTCCCGTGTCCAGAAGCACCACGCGCCAACCGGAGCTTGAGGGGATCCGAAGGATGATGCCGCACGATCCATGAGTCAGCGGGAGCTGGGTCGACTGGAGCTCTGGCATCGAGGGCAGGGGCAGGCTTGAGATGGCTGCTGTGAATCCACGTAGAAATCCCATCAACCTTGACGGCAGTAGGGGTAGTGAGGACAAGGTAGGGTCCTTTCCACCGGGGTTCAAGATTCCGAACTTGATGTCTTCTCACGTACACCCAATCACCTATAAAATAGGGGTGGGGGGAAACAGAGCCTGGGCGATACTTATCAGAAAGTCCCTTCCATATATGACGCTGGATAGCCTCTAGCGCTTTAAGCCTAGGCATTAGCTGAGCTGAGGTTTCAGGTAACACTCCCAGTCCCTGCTCAGTCATGGTTTTAAGAGGTGGGGACCCCCCATAGAGTATCTCATAAGAGGTGAGATTGTTACGAGAAAGAGAGGGTGTATTTCGAGCGCGGAAGAGAGCGTAGGGTAAGAGCATCGTCCAGCCTTTAACGCCAGTCTCTAATGCTAATTTTGTTAAGGTCTCCTTAATTGTTCTATTCATTCTCTCTACCTGTCCTGAGCTCTGGGACCTACAGGCACAATGTAATTTCCAATCAAACCCCAGAGACCTGGCCAGTCCCTGACTTACCTGGGCCACGAAAGCGGGACCGTTGTTGGAACCTATTACCTTAGGCAGTCCGAAGCGGGGGAAGATTTCTTCGAGGAGCTTTTTGGCCACCACCAGGGCGGTTTCCTTCTTCGCGGGGAAGACTTCAGGCCACCCTGAAAAGGTATCTATGAAAACTAGCAGATACTTATTTCCATACCTGGCAGGAGATACTTAAGTAAAGTCCACTTCCCAGTATGTGCCAGGGCGGTCTCCTCGCAGACGTTCGCCCTGCGTTCCCTCAGTCCTTCGAGCATTCACCAACGCACAGGCTTCACAGGAAGCGACAATGTCTTGAGCTAGTTCCCTTGCCCGCCCTGGGGCAAGGGTGGGTAGGTCTTGATCCTTTAATAGTTCCAGTAACACTCTGGTTCCTAGGTGGGTCAGGCTATGGGTGAATAGGAGGAACTCATTTACCTTACTTTCTGTCTCATCATGTTCTCCAGCTTGAGGCAGGGTAGTTGTCAGGATATCTGCTGCTGGGATCTCCTGGAGAGCGGCTGCTGCGCTTATTCATCTGCCAGCCGATTCCCGACCGCTATAGGATCGTCCCCCTTCTGGTGTCCAGGACAGTGTATGATAGCCAGGGCCCGCGGTAAATGGACAGCTTCAAGAAGATTAAGGATCTCGGCTTTGTTCTTAATGTCCTTGCCGGCGGAGGTCAGAAGGCCTCGCTGCCGGTAGATGGCGCCATGCACATGGACAGTAGCAAAAGCATAGCGACTGTCCCTGTAAATGTTCACCCTTTTACCTTTCGCGAGCTCCAGTGCCTTGGTCAGGGCTATGAGTTCTGCTTTTTGCGCTGATGTTCCTGGTGGGAGAGGTGCTGTCCAGATCTTCCCTGTGGTTCCCATCACAGCTGCCCCGGCTCTCCTCTCCCCTTGCTGGAGAAAACTGCTGCCATCGGTAAAGAAAGTGTAATCTGCCTGCGGCAGGGGCGAGTCTTTTAGGTCAGGCCGAACCCCAGTCTCCTCAGCCAAGATTTCTTGGCATGAGTGAAGAACATCTTGCCCGTGCTCCACAGGGAGTAGAGTGACAGGGTTAAGAGTAGCCGGATTGCCAAAGAAGACCCGTTCCTTATCTAGCAGGAGACTTTGATAGTGAGTGATGCGAGCATTAGAGAGCCATCGATCAGGGGGCTGCCTAATCACACTCTCGAGGGTGTGTGGAGCAACCAGAGTCACTTTTTGCCCTAGCGTGAGCTTGTCAGCATCTTTGAGCAGGAGAGCCGCTGCCGCAATAACCTTGAGGCATCGTGGCCATCCCGCGGCCACCGCATCTAGTCTCTTGGATAGATAGGCAACAGGGCGTTTCCATGGTCCCAAGGTTTGGGTCAGCACTCTTCTTGCCACTCCGCCTTTCTCTTCTATATACAGAGTAAAGGGCTTGCTAACAGGTAAGGCAAGCGCCGGAGCACTGAGAAGGGCCTGCTTGAGTTTATCAAAGGCCTCCTGTTGTTCTCTTACCCACTCATAAGGAGTGTCCTTTTTAGTCAGGGGATATAGGGGAGCTGCCAAGTTGGCAAAGCCGGGGATCCAGAGACGACAGAACCCGGCCATTCCCAGGAATTCCCTCAACTCCTTCCGTGTTTGCGGCAGGGGAATCTGAGTCACAGTCCTCCGTGAGCCAACGCTTCCCGCCCTTAATCTTGTAGCCCAGGAATATTACCTCATTCCTGCAGAGCTGCGCTTTCTTTGCTGAGGCTCGGTATCCCAGGGAGGCAAGGATCTTCAGGAGGGCCTTGGTTCCTTTCTTGCACTCGCCTTGGGTTTCAGCAGCTAATAAAAGATCATCCACATACTGGAGTAATGTTAAAGTCTTATGAGTGGTGCGGAAGGACTGTAGGTCCTTATGTAGGGCCTCATCAAACAGTGTGGAGGAGTTCCGGAAGCCCTGTGGAAGCCTGGTCCAAGTTAGCTGCCCCGAGATTCCCATATTAGGGTCGCTCCATTCAAAGGCAAACAGAGGCTGGCTCTCTGGGTGTAGCCGTAAACAAAAGAAGGCATCCTTAAGGTCCAATACAGAATACCAAGTCCTGGTGGGGCTGAGGGTGCTCAGCAAATTATAGGGGTTGGGCACCGTGGGATGAACAATCTGTACTTGGGCATTTACTTCCCGCAGGTCGTGGACTGGGCGATAGTCATTAGTGCCAGGTTTCCGTACAGGAAGTAGTGGCGTGTTCCACGGGGACCGACAAGGCTTCAACACCCGTAGTTGCAGTAATTTGATTATGTGGGGCTTTATGCCTTCCTTGGCTTCTAAGCTCATAGGGTACTGTTTAACCTGAATAGGCGTGGCCGAAGTTTTTAATGAGACTACTATGGGTGGTTGGGCTGTGGCCAGCCCTAACCCCGCTGTTTCTGCCCAGGCCTCAGGGAACTCTCGTATCCAGTCCTCGACACCTTGGGTCTTTTCTAAAGGTTCCTCAAAAAGTTTATATTCGTCGTCTAAGCTTAGAGTTATGGTCTTTAGTACCGGTGGGGTGGTTCCTTCTGCCGCCCTCACTATTGGATTGAGGAACTCGACCAGAGGGCCTGATTCAGTAAAGGTAATTCTTGCCCGTAATTTAATCAGCAGGTCCCGTCCCAATAGTGGGGCAGGACAGTCGGGTAAGACCAAGAATGAATAGTGGACCCTTCCATTTCCCAAGTCCACTGTTCTCTGAGTAGTCCATGGTTGGAATCGGCTTCCGTTTGCCCCCCTCACTAGGGCGTGCTTATGTGAAAGAGGTCCCAGTGGTTGTTGGGAGAACAGAATGGACCGCGCCAGTGTCTATCTCAAAGTTTATAGGAGTCCCCTCCACCTTAAAGTTTACCCTGAGCTCGGGGAGGGGGTCCGAGCCCCGTCCCCCCTAGTCTTCGTCCAGTGCCAGCACCTCAGTGGGGCGAGGGCCCGGGTGCGTACCTCTGTTCTTCTTCTTCTTGGGGCAGTACTTGGCCCAGTGGCCTCTCTCTCTACAAAAAGCGCATTGGTCAGAGGCCAGTTTAGGCTTATTTCCCGTACGTGGGCCCAGGTTCCCTCTCCTACCTCCCTGAAATGCCTTACCCTGTACTACCACAGCGGCCAGGACCTTAGTCATTTCCCTGCTCCTTTTTCTGTCTCGTTCTTTCTCCTTTTCCTCTCTCTCTCTCTCTCTCTCTCTCTCTCTCTCTCTCTCTTCTTTCCTCCTTTTCTTTTGCCGTTTCCCTTTTATTAAAGACCTTGTTAGCCTCTGTCACTAAGTCCCGAAGAGACATATCCTGTAATCCCTCCATTCTTTGCAACTTTCTTCTGATATCAATAGCAGACTGACCTATAAAGACCATGGCTACTGAGGCCTGATGCTCCTCTGATGTAAAAAACTATGCACGCAGAAGGTTGTGTGTTCGCGGGCTCCCTGGACGGCTCTATCTCACCGCCTGCGTTCGGTGCCCTAGAGCCGCTGTGTGTGGCCTGCATCCGGACGGCTGTTGGCCAAGGGCAGATGAAGGAAGAGACGAGGGCCAGGCCGGTTGATCTTAGTGGCAGTTTATTACAAGGAAGTTTATTCCATAGAAGAACTTATGTTGTGGAGGGCCTAGGTTCTCTCAAGCACATGTTCCCCTTGCTAGTCTCTCGGTAGTCCATCTTTCAGCCCTGCTCTCTCCCTCTCCAGCTCCCTTCTAGTCTGGGCTGACACTCCACCCAGTCAGGTAGCCAAATCAACATAAGAAAGCCCTTCCTGACTGCTCAAGGGCAAGATACCTCTTAAGGTGTTTTTCTCTTTTCCTCAGTCCAATAAACTATCAACTATTTCTGAGGTTATGCAGGAAGGACAGAACAGTGTTATCCTACACTCTGACATAGGGTCAAAGGGAGTATACTGTCGGTAAGCTTCAAACAGCCTTTCCAGAAATAAGGAGGGGCTCTCATCTGGTCCCTGTATCACTCCTCTTACCTTGGCCAAATTGGTAGGCTTTCGCCCTGCTTCCCGAAGACCCGTGGCTAGAGTCTGGCGATAAATATGGAGATGTCTCCTACCTTCCAGTGAATTAGGGTCCCACTCAGGTCGTTTCAAGAGGGAGTATTCGTCAGTGAGGTTCTGCAGTATGGTGGGTTGCTCGTCTGGTCCCGGCACATATTTGCGAGTGTTGGTAAGGACGGCTTCCTTCTCTGCTGTAGTTAGCAGAGCAGTGAGCAGCTGCTGACAATCGTCCCAAGTGGGGCTATGTGAGTTCATGACAGAGATGATGAGGTCAGTCAATCGGGTGGGATCTTCCGAAAAAGGAGGGTTAAAGTTCTTCCAATTAAAGAGATCGGAAGTGGAGAAAGGCCAATACTGAATGTAAGGCATCCGACCTCCCTGTCCATTGGGCATATCTGTGCCGTAGGCTCGGAAGGGAAGGATAACTGCCTCGGCCTCAGTGGGGGGCCCTTCTCCCGCCCGGGCCTCCCGCCTTCTGGTTCTGAATGCTGGCCCGGGGAGGCATTAGAGAACTCGGGGTTCAGGGGCGGAGCAGAGGTGTCAGGGGAACTCAGAGTGGGAGACAGAGGTATAGGGGGAGGAGAGGGTTGAGGAGCAGGTGCTGGCTATCGCAGGTAGGGCGGTGGTTCATCAAAAAGAAGGAGATCCTGGGACTCTGGGAGGAGAGGTTTAGAGTTGTCAACATGGGCCCGGAAGGGTGCGAACTGGGGGTGGAGTGGTAGGGAGAGGGGTCAGTGCCACCAGAGGAATCTGAAAGGACTTGACCCACGGAGGGGGATGTTCGCATAGGTCTTGCCAGACCAAAATGTAAGGCTCCTGGTCCGGGTGTCCTCAAGGGGCTGGCCCGTAGATGGCTCCCTTGACCTGGAGAACTGTCAGCAGGTGAAGGGATCCCTGGGGGGGGAGGGGGCAGCCAACCTGGAACATTGGCCACTCTGCGGAACAAAAGGTCTGCCATTTGGCCTTTTTAATAATCAGAGAAAGATTCTGAGCACAAGAGCGGACCTCTGACCAGTGGGAGAGGGTGAGTGAGAGAGGAGTGGACGGAGATTATCCCATGGTTCCAAAGACGGTGTCTCGGAGGAGAAAAAGGACGAGCATGATAACAACCTACAAAGAAAAATGACGCAAGCGCAAGGCCTTTTGGAGAGGAAAGAAGAATAGAGAAGTAATAGAGCGGCCGATGATTCCTTCTTTGACACACCAGATGTAGCCTCTCTTGTAGGCTACCACAAAAGAGGCCTCCAGGCGTCCCTGGCCCTCATCCACCTCCGGGGCGTCCCCCAGGGCTGCGGCCTGTGTCTATTCCTGACATGTCTGTCAGACACAAAGCTCACATGCACACCACTGTGCTGCACACTACTGTGCCACCGATCGGTTACTACAGTAAAACGGTACCAGAGAAACAGAGAGAAAGAGGTGCCTTAACTTACCCCACTGCTCAATCCGGCATCCCTGGGGCAGGGTCCTCGGTGATCTCGCTGGGGCCTCCAAATGTTGGGATCGGGAGTTCCCTAGCGCTGGGAGGCACGGAGAGACCAGATAGACACAATTCCTGCAGGAGTAAAAACGGGGTTTATTTAGACCAGCATGCTGGGGCTCCACGGCATACCCCAGAGTGGGCAGTGGCTGAGAGCCCCGAGCTTCTTCAAAGGGGATCTTATATAGGCCTTCATCAACCATTACAGCAAAGCCTGCGCATTTCATAGCCAATAGATTTGTAACAACATATACTTTCTTGACCAATCCATTTAAAATTACATCCCTCCTTAGCCTATAGATTCAAAGATCAGCCTTTACGTACATTGATTGTCAGCATAAGCAAAGTTATAGCCGGAATCATTAAGCCTTAGGTCATCTCCCGCATTTTGAGTTATCCATTACCCACGACATTTACAAGGGTCTTAGCTAGAACAATACATTCCTGGAGCGTGGGCAGTCTGCACACATCCTAAGTTATCCTTTACCCAAAACGTCGACAGGGGTGTTTGCTGAGACAATACATCCCTGGGATGGTGAATACACCTGAATCCTACCATACTTGGGTTTACAAGAAGTTATGCCCAATTTAAATTCCAGGTTCCCTCCCTTCCCCCAAGTGCGAAGCAGCCAAGCAGTTTTACAGAAAGCAATGTAGCAGGTTAGCTGAAGCATACAAAAATTTAATGTCCTGATATGGATTCTTTCAGGCACCAGTAATGTCTCCATTGTGAGACTTGTTATTACTGTTTTTAGCATATCGAATACACCAGGAGAGCTTGCCAGGCTCTGTCATGCGGGCAGGATACTCTCGGTAGCTTGCCGGGCTCTCTGAGAGGGACACAGGAATCGAATCCGGGTCAACTGCTTACCTGCTGTGCTATAGCTCTGCCCTTGCCTATCAGATAAGGTAAAGGTAAAGGTAAAGGCCCTCCCGTTGATCGTCGATTTGCTCGAGCGGGCCCAGTAACGTCTCCATTGGAGACTTTGTTGTTACTGTGTCTGGCATATCAAATACTCTCGGTAGCTTGCCGGGCTCTCCGAGAGGGGCAGAGGAATCGAACTCGGGTCGGCCATGTTGGACGCTTGTAAGGCGAATGCCCTACCCGCTGTGCTATCGCTCCAGCCCATCAGATAATAGTTTTTTAAAAAAAATCATGTGTAAGATTGTTAGTCACTGGGCAGTCAAGAGGTCCTTAATAAGACAGAAGTGTAACTTTTAAATACGAACATTTTGTTTCACCACATTTCAGAATAAAGATGACCAAGATACATTGTAGTAATCTATCAGAAGGCATTAAGAGACTTGAAGTTATTAATTTTTTAAAGTATCATCATAACTTATATTATTGCATTAATTGTTTTACAGTTGTTTAAATTGTTTACGTCACCCTAGTAGGAAAACTTAATTTTAAAACTAATATGATTATAAATTTCAATTATAAAGTCAATAAATGCGGGCATTTCTACTTGCTCAACGACAGTCTTAAAACAAAGGAGAGCAGTCTGCATCTCCACTCGTCTTTGCTAAAGTGAAGGGTCACAACTGACAGATGCTGTCATTGGCGTTGGGAGAGGATTTTAATGCTGCTGCTGGGACAAATTCTGTGGTCCATAGAATAAAGTAGGAAGAGTAGGGGGAAAAAAAAACCCTTTTCACTGCAGCTGAAGTGCCACCAGATGTCAGTGTAACCATAGGGCCGGAGAAGCACTGCAGTAGGTGAGTGACTTAAGAATGTGCTTTTCGCCCCCACACTCCCGGCTCATACCTGCTGTCCACAAGGCTCCCATGTGGCCGCCATCTCTCTTTCCAGAGAGGAGAGGGCGAATGGGGCAATACCCTTTCCCCTCCGGCAGACTTGATGGCCTGGATCAACGCATAGTCCGTTCACTTCTCTGCTCCAAGCTGCTGGGTTCTGCATTAAGTCTTTGTGCTTCTGGGGCCATGGCTGTGCTGGAGAGCCGCTCGTGGGGGGTGACTGGTGACCTCGGTAGGGCGTGAAGGACGGACTGGAACGCCCCCCTTCCCATGAGGTTTTAGTTGCCCCCACACCCCCGGCTCATACTTGCTGTCCACAAGGCTCCCATGCGGCCGCCATCCTTCTTTCCAGAGAAGAGAGGGCGAATGGGGCAACACCCTTTCCCCTCCGGCAGACTTGATGGCCTGTTCCGGTCCGTCCTTCACGTCCTTCTGCTGCTATTAAAGTTTAAAATTTTGCTTTTGGTGTAGAACTTGTGTATAGCAGTTCCCTAGAAAATAAGACCTTTTCCCAGTAGGATAATACCATTTTTAAATGCTCCTTTAAAATTTTATTTTTTAATAAACGCTGCATTAAACAATTATTATTTACTATTCTTCATTATATTTATCACTTTCATGTACATATGTCTGTCTTATTTACCCTAGATGGGAATCTAATTTTGAGTCTGCGCCTTTATGAACTTTCTTTTATGTGATACTAAATGCTTTAAGTTTTGATTTTGTTTTACAGTTTCTTGTTTGTGAAAGGCTACTTCTAGTTCCTTAATTTCCTTTCACGAGTATTTTGTAACTTAGGATAGATTTTTCTCACAAACCTTTTTTTCTAGAAGTGTTTGCAGGAAAGGATGTTTTCACGTAGTTTTTTGCTTTCTTAGACTTTCGCCCTTACAGGTTTCTTCAGTATTATAGCAGGACCTGTCATTGTTCTTCTCAAGAGTTCTTGTTTTTCTTTTCTGCTGTCTCAGTTAAGCCATGTAGACAATACCTGTATGACCAAAGGCAGATAAGTATCTCTCCCATCTCACCAACCTTTTCAGATCCCATTACCTCTGCCTTTCGAAGTGGCCTGTTTTATTTTGCCCTTATTCTTTATCCTTGGGCCTCTTTATCTCTTAGGTGCTAGTGTGATACCAGAGAGTATGTTTCTACTCTTTTTCTCTTTGAGAATCCACAGTAATACTTTCTTTCTCACGTTGAATGCTTAACCAAGCTCCAGGAGCCACAGCTAATGGCCTAGCTTCCTATTCTCATTGCCAGACATGTATGTTGGAGGTAATCCCAGTAATCTAGGTTAGATTTCAATTTAGAACTTTAGTTCTAAATTCTAGACCAGTATTTTCCCCCATAGAACTTAGAAATGTGCCTTGTCTATACTGTTCAATATGAGAGTTACTATCCTTGCACACTTGAAATGTGGCTAGTGTGAGGAGCCAGATTTTTATGTTATTTAATTTCAATTATTTAAATTTAATAGAAAAGTGAGTGGCTTCTCTATTGGAGAGAGCACAAGTCTTGTCATCTACAGAATGAGGGTAGGTCTTCATATATCCTTAACTAAGTAATATGAAGTATTTCCCTGCTTTGCATGCAGGCTAGACAGGTCTACATACATACAGAAGTGAATGAGCAAAGAAAAGCTAGTTTATCCAGTTAGCTTGGACTGTCAACAGGTTGGTGGAAACTGCACCATAAATTCTTCATTATCTTCAGTTGATAACGTGATGATTGGATATCTGTACTCTTTATTAGTATCTGCACTAAGGACTTAGCATCTAATTGGGGATGTTGGGCTGGAGCGATAGCACAGCGGGTAGGGCGTTCGCCTTACAAGCGGCCAACATGGCCGACCCGAGTTCGATTCCTCCGCCCCTCTCGGAGAGCCCGGCAAGCTACCGAGAGTATTCGCTATGCCAGACACAGTAACAACAAAGTCTCCAATGGAGACGTTACTGGGCCCGCTCGAGCAAATCGACGATCAACGGGAGGGCCTTTACCTTTACCTTTACCTTATAATAACCATAGTTCAGGACAAACTCTAATAATCATGTAAGAGAAACTAAGTGTTATAAAGTTTAGTTCTTTCCTAATTACTGTTATTTTGCTGTAGATTGGATCTGGTTTCTTTTCTCACATTCTCAATTTCTTTAGGTTTTAACGCATTTTAAAATGAATATTCACAGCACATAGCACCATAGCACTGTCCTTCAGTTGTTCATCAATTTGCTTAAGCGGGCACCATTAACGTCTCCATTGTGAAACTTCTTGTTACTGGTTTTGGCATATTGAATACACCATGGGGAGCTTGCCAGGCTCTGCCATGCAGGTGGGATACTCTCGGTAGCTTACCGGGCTCTCTGAGAGGGATGGAAAAATTGAACCCGGTTTGGCTGTGTGCGAAGCAAGCACCCTACCCGCTGTGCTATCGATATACAGCATTGACTCTAAATAATTTTAGTGTCTAAATAGGATGGTATTCAGGTCGTTTTTGTGTTTGTTATTGCTTTTGTGTGACACCCAGCTGTGTTCATGGTTACTCCTGGCTCTATGCTCAGGGATCACTCCTAGTTTTTTGGGGACCATATTTAGTGATGGGGATCAGACCTGGGCTGACTGCATGCAAGACAGGCGTTCTACCTGCTGCAATCGTTCCAGCCTCCAGGGAGGTTTTTAATTCTTCTCTCTCTCTCTCTCTCTCTCTCTCTCTCTCTCTCTCTCTCTCTCGCTCTCTCATTTTGGTGGTACACAGGACTTATTCGTGGTTCTGTGCTCAGGTGTCACTCCTGGTGGTACATGGAGGACCACATATGTTGCTGTGCATAGATTCAGGATCAGCTGCATACAGGACAGGCACCTTGACCTTTTTTTTAAAAATTTAAATTAGTTTTTATAAAGTAGTTCACAATATTTGATTACATTTAATATTCAAACACCAATCCCACCACCATTATACCTTCCCACCGCCATATTTTCAATGTTTCCATCCCAAACCTCAGCCCTTGCCCCTTAAGCAGAACTGAAATAATTTATTTTGTATTGTTTGTTATGAATAATCCACTAAAAATGATCTAAAAAAAGGTTTTTTGGAGGAAAGTGTGTGAAGATTGTTGTATTTCACCCAGAAGCCATTAGATTCTTCCGTAAGAGATTACTAACATGTTGTTAAAGGTTTACCTGTGTGCTTATGTATAGCACTGCACTGTCCTCCTATTGTTCATCGATTTGCTCGAGCAGGCACCAGTAACGTCTCACAACAAATTGTGAGACTTGTTGCTACTATTTTTGGCATATCAAATATATCTGTATAAATATATTTCCTCCTTAGATTGGTTGCCTTCCGTTTTAAACCTCATCAAATGTGGTGTGCTACTCTTGGAATGTTAGTGGTGTTAAGAAAGTATGAGATGTTGTGACTGCATGGTCCAGGAATAGTTTCATTCATGGGTGGGGCCTTACAGGCATGTGGAGAGCAGCCATGAGCCTGGCAGTGGTTGAGTTCTGGCTCCTTTGGGGTGGGGAGGGGCCTCACCCACCCCTCTGGGTTCCCCTAAATGAAACAGCCTGGCGCAGGGTCTGGTGGCAGGGCTATGACATATTGTTCTCTGCTGTCTTTTGAGAGTTTTCTGCCTTTCGAGTCTCTTATTTTTTTTTTAAATTTAGAGTTAGCTTTAATACACATCAAGAATTTTTCATGTATTCAGAATGTTTCTGGAATTCTCATTTGAAGTTGTCTCTGAAATTTGTGATAGAGTTAAAATTTTTTTAATTTCACAGATTAATTTCAATATATACTTAAGTGTAAGTATTTCAAATTACTGTGTATCTAACACTCGGCATTAGCAGTTTGCAACTTCGGACCAATTTTGTTTCAGTTCCAGTGCTCTCCACTGCTGTTTGATTGTTTTGGGGCTACGTTGGACAGAGTTCAGAGGCAGCTCCTGATTTGCTGCTTAGGGTTTGACCTAGGTGGTGTTCAGGAGACCATGAGGTGTCAGAAGTTCAACCTGGAATTTTTGCATGCACAGCACATGCTCCCAGGCCAGAGCGAGAGGATGATGGGTAGGGCACCTGCCTTCTATGGGGCCAACCAGGACTTGACCTCTCGTACCACATATGAGCCTCTGGAACTCCACCAGGAGTGATCCCTTAATGCAGAGCCCCAGAACACAAAAACTCCCCCATGCCTCAAAAACAAAAACAAAAACCCCAAAACCCAACAGCATATGCTTTAGCCTGTTGAGTTATCTTTCTGACTTTGCCATTATTTTGAGGAAAACACCTATAATTTGACATAAATATTCATGTGCATATGTCCAAAGCAGAATACTTTCTGAAAAGGCAATACTATTATGGCTCCTCAAAAATGACATTAATTTATTAATTTTAAAATTAATGTACAAATTTTGTACATTATGTACATAATGTAAAAATTAATGTAAAAATTTTCTGGTTTTCATATGTATAGCTATGCATATATTTTTCATTTTGTTGAAGTCTAAACTCAATAATCTCTGCTTTTCACTGATTCTGATTCTGATTCTTAGGCCTTTCCCCCCCAAAGTTATACAAAGTTATTCATAGTTGGATTTTTGACACATAATATTTCACCATCAATCCCTCCACCAGTGTTCTGATTCCCTCTCCTACCTTCCCCACCCTCAACGCGCCATCTTGCCAGCTTTTATGCCTCTTTTCTTTTTGTATTTTATCAGTTTTATTTCATATGTTGTTTGTTACCTGTTTGCATATTTATATATTGGTTATAAAATAAGATATTTAATGAATCAGTGGCCAGTGATGTTTTAGGCATCTGTCAGGATTGATAATGGTGTTGTAAAAGAATACAGTACATTTGCAAATTTGAGTTAATTTTCCTTTGTTCTCAGATGCCATCTTGTGCACAGATGCTCATTTGTGCACATTACTTGAAGATTTTGATGATGAGATAATTATGATCGTACTACTACTAATTCAGACAGAAGAATGTATGGGAATGTATGGTTTTTGTGGATGAAATGTTTGACCTTAGTCATAGACACACACGAAGTAGTTACTTTTTCTTTTTACTCATTTTCTCTAGATTTTCAAAATATCTTAGAGAATCTTTCTCGTATGTTCATCCTTGTATGTGTAAATTTTCTATTTTGTAGTATTTGCAAACCATTTTTTACATAATTCAGAATTATGTGAATTGGAAAATACTTTTAAACCAAAGAAAGTTAGTGTTACTACAATTGTTGGGAAAAAGAAATTTCTACCCAACAGACTAGAAAACATTTTCACACAAAAACTTCTGCATGAGAGAGAGTAGGACAAGGCAAAAAAATCTCTTACACAAATGTGTATAGTTGGCTTTTTCATAGTATTTAAAAAAGCAGAAATAACCCAAATGTCATTCATCTGCTGATGAGTGGAGAAAATAAAGTGGTATATCTTTCTGCCATTGAGTATTATTTAGTATTATTTAGCCAAAAAAGCAAATGATGTACTATTATGGACTATGCTATGACATGAACCTTGAATATTTTGATATGTGGGAAAAAAAAAGCCAGACTGAAAGGGCATATATTGTGCGATCCCATTTGTCACTCCTGAATGTCCCGAATAAGCAATTCCATGGAGACAGGATAGGTTAGTCACCAAGGTTGGTGGGAGAGGAATGGAAAGTGCACACTCATTGGAAACAGAATCTCCTGGGACCAGCATCTTCTTTTCATTTCCTGGCTCTTTCAGTCTTTCTTTCAAACTGGAATTGTGTCTGTTAATATTGCTCTTATTAAAACTCTGTGAGTCTTTTGTGAATCTTCTTAACGTTTATGTAAGGAAATAAATGTCACTGAAAAGCTCCTGCAGATACCTCCTTTCTCCCCGGGAATTTTCCGCGGAGGAGCAGCCCTTAAACCTCTCTGGAGCTCTATCTGACTGACTGAATGTGCCTGTGAGTTACACTGTTTAAATCTTCAGAGATGTCACTTTGGCTACACATTTTTGCCTCTCTGGGATATATTCCCAGGAGTGGTATCGCTGGGTCAAATGGGAGCTCAATTTCTAATTTTTTGAGGAACGTCCATACTGTTTTCCAAAAGGGCTGAACCAGTCGGCATTCCCACCAACAGTGAAGGAGTGTCCGTTTCTCGCCACATCCGCGCCAGCATCGGTTGCTTTTGTTCTTTTGAATGTGGGCCAGTCTCTGAGGTGTGAGATGGTATCTCATTGTGGTTTTGATCTGCATCTCCCTGATGATTAATGATGTAGAGCATTTTCTCATGTGCTTTTTTGCCATTTGGATTTCTTCTTTGAGAAAGTTTCTGTTCATTTCATTGCCCCATTTTTGGATGGGGTTGGATGTTTTTTTCTTGTGGAGTTCAACCAGTATTTTGTATATCCTTGATATCAACCCCTTGTCAGATGTGTATTCGGCGAATATTCTTTCCCATTCTGTAGACTGTCTTTGTATTTTGGTCACTGTTTCTGTGTAAACTCACACAAGATAGGGGCTCGGCACCCACACGGCGGCGGCTCTATCTCTCCCGCCACCCGCGTTCGGTAGTCTCACCCTTCTACCACCCCGGAGAGGTCGATGGTGATGGTCAGGCAGAGGAAGGAACGAGGGCCAGGCTGGTAGGTATTAGTCGTAGTTTATTCTGATTCTCTCCTCATCTCTTCTTCTATCTCTGCCCCCATGCTACTTCATTCTCCTTCTCCATCCCCCTTCATCCTCCTCTTCCTTCTCATCCTCTCTGAACTCTCTTCTTTCTTCTGCCCCCTGCCCCACTCCTACAGTACAGTTATATCCTCTCTCCATGAGGAATTGGGGGAACAAATACACATAGGTGCGGTCACAATCAATAGGGGTGGAGATCAACAGGGGTAGAAATCTTAGCCTCAGGGAAGACCGCTCCTAGGACAGATCCTTCCTCAGCAGGAGGACCCACCCTAGAGCAGAATCCCATGGGCGTGCCTCTCCTCTCCTTGTCGGACAAGCATACAAGAATATAATATAAATCATTTTGTATGGATACAGTAAGAAATATCTTAAACTTATAGAATTGCTCTCCTAGGGCCATCTTCATCTCAGACTACGGTGCTCAGGCCAGATAGTCTTTCCCACCCCTAGCAGGATCCTAGTCTTGTCGTTACCTAGGATCATGACAGCATTTGTCCATGATCAAACTCTTAACTTATAGTTAAGAATCGTGGCACTTTGGCCTGGCCCATTTCGCTGCCAGGGTAGCTCACTGCTTGCCCTGGGTCCATTCAGTCCCTCGTCGGGACCCTGCTTTTGGGGTGTTAGGAACTAAGGGCAACTGAGGCTTAAGTCGAGAAAGATGCCCGGGAGTGAATAATATTCAAGGCCAATCAAATCCTAAATTACAAAGCATAATGTTAACGGTCTTCCTGTATCTATACAAAAAGGACATTGCTTTAAAGTAAACTATTCATAAGGCATAAGGAGAGGAGAAAGTCAATATTTCACTCATACATATAAAATCATAGATTTCTGGGAAACTGATCTTACAAATTAACAAAGTCTGATTAAGGGGAAAGCTGATTAACTGGGTGGGAAGGAGAGCATAGGGAAGATTGTTTACATGTTTACATGTAAACACAATGGAAGTGGAAGTGCTTCAGGAGCACTGTGATGGGTGTAACCAGATTGATGGGTGTAACCAGATGAATGGGTGTAACCAGATAAAACCTAAGCTTCTTGAAGGACAAAGCAATGTTACCCAACAGTTTCTTTGGAGGTACAGAAGCTTCTTAGTTTAAGATAGTCCCATTTATCTATCTCTGTTTTCACTTGCTCAGCCAGTGGCGTGTCATCTTTGAACATACCATTTTTATCTGGATAGCATTTTTTGCAGCACTCTTTACAGTAGCCAGAAACTGGAAGAGACCTGAGTGCCCAAGAACAGATGACTGGTTAAAGAAACTTTGGTACATCTACACAATGGAGTACTATGTAGCTCTTAGAAAAGATGAAGTCATGAACTTTACATACAAGTGGTACAATATGGAAAGTATCATGCTAAGCGAAATGAGTCAGAAAGAGAGGGATAGACATAGAAAGATTGCATTCATCTGGGGGATATAAAATAATAAAATATGAGATTAATACCCAAGAATAGCTGAGAGCAACACCAGGAGAATTACTCCATAACTTAGAGGCCAGCCGGGTATTCTAGGGGAAAGGACAATTCAGATAGAAAGGGGAACACCAAGTGGAGGGTGTTTGGAGGATCCTCCCAGGAGGGGAGATGCAGGTTGAAAGTAGACTGGACTGAACATGTTAGCCACTCAATGCCTCTTTTGCTGATCACAACACCCAAAAGGAGAGAGAGAACAAAAGGGAATGCCCTGCCACAGTGGCAGGGGGGATGGGGAGATAGGGGGATGGAGGGGAGGGATATTATCCTGGTGGTGGAAAATGGGCACTGGTGGAGGGATGGGTATTTGATCGTGGTATGACCGAGATCCAAGCACAAAAATTTGTAAATCTACAACTGTACCTCATGGTGTTTCACTAATAAAAAAAAAAATCTTCAGAGAACCTTTAGGACTGAATGCTATGGTGAAGAATTAAGGAAGAGAAGCACTTGGGGAGAAAAAAAGAGGAAAGAGGTAAAGCTAAGGAAAGATTTTTAACTGCCGAGAACCAGATCCTGATGGTCTCGCAGCCTCTGTCTTTAGTGAGGGGAATTTGACTCCTGCCTAGGAAAACAAAACAAAAAATAAACAGGTATGTCACATAACCTCAGAAAGCCGTTGCACTCCAGAAGAAAAGAAGAAATGATCATTAAGACAAAAAGACATCTTGCTGAATGGGAGAAATCTTCTTGGCACCATATATCTGATAGAGGTTTAATAGCCAAGATAGGTTTTTGCTTTGTTTTTTTGTTTTGTTTTGTTTTGTTTTTGTTTTGGGGCCTTACCTGGTGGTGCTTAGGGCTGTATCTTTGCTCTGTGCTCAGTGATCACTCCTGCTGGTGGTGAGGACCATATGCACTGTCAAGGGTCAACCCAGAGTTCTCTGGTCTTTTGCAAAGCAATCACCTTGTACCTTTAGTGCACCATCTCTCTAGCCTGAAAGATAAGCTCTGCTCTGTACTACACATATGGAACTGGCAAGTATTATGCTAAGTGAAGTAATTCAGTAGGAGAAAGATAAGCAATGTCACTCATATGTGAGACATAAAGGAACAAAATGAGGAAATGGACAGTATTCAATGAGAACAAACCTTAAATTCCAACCACAGATTTGGAATGGGGGCAGGCATGGATTGAGAGAATTCAGTGACTTGTGTGTGGGGGGGAGGATTGCCTTTTGTTGGTGGACATGATGTACTGTCTTGCTGGCCCCTAGTTTTTTTGTTTGTTTTTAACAGTTTTATTTCTTTGCTTAGAGTCTCTGTGCATTTTTATCTGGATAGCATGTATATTAATAGGGAAATCTTTGAACATATTTTTCTTGAAGTTTAAGGACATATTTCCAGTAAGTGCTTCAGTTGATCTGTTAAATCTCACATCTGGGCCATGTTACAGTTTCTGTTGACTATTTTCTCATTTGTATGCCAGATATTGTGGATTCTGTGTAACAGAGATGTGAATTCTTTCCCTTCATCTGAGAGATGTTGATTTCCTTTCTGTCACCTTGAACTTGTTTTGGTTTGATTTTATGTCTTGTGACTAGGTCTGGAGAGAACTGAAGGTATTTTCTAAGCCGATCAGCTCCCTACCTTGGCCCCTTTTCTGTTTTCGTTAGGATTTATTTTAGGTTTAGTCAGAACAGATAAAGAAGCTCACAGAGGTGGCCCTTAGACCTTGGCCTCTCTTGAAGAGCTCAGGTAGATCCCCAAGGTGTTAATGAGGTATGTGGTTCACTGCTGTGACTTGGCTGGACCTCCAGGGTTCTATTGCTCAACATCATAGTCTGACTCTTAATTCTTTTACTTCTAATTCTTGAGCCATCATCTGGGAAGCATCCTCTTGCCCATGCGTGTGTGACCCAAACCTTAGCCAGAAATTTTCGAAGAACTTATATACTGGTGTCTCTCCTCTGCAGTTTTCTTTTCTCCGGGGCTTTGCTTGACAAATTCCAACTATTTAAACATATTTCAACTTCTGTACTGTACAGAGGTTAAGGCACTTCCCTTGATGGCAGCACCAGGCACCTGAGCACAACTGGAGACCTTCGAACACAGTGCCCTCAGCAACACTGGTTGTGTACCCGAACCCAGAAAACGGATTTCATTTTCGTAGCTCAGTGGACTGAGTTGTGCTGCAGCAGTTTTCTGTGTTTGGAGTATTCACTCTTCAATCTGACCCTCCCTTAGCTTGAACTTAAACTGCCCTTAATACAATAAAAAAATAAATGTAGTTGTGGGTGATAGTGGGGAAACCTCAAGTGTTGCTCTTTTCACAAGAATTGGTCTTCTGTCTGTTGTTTAATACCAATAAAAGTTCCCTGATATATTTTGTCATTCTTAAGATAGTTTATAGCAGAATGACTGCTTAAATAACATTATATTGTCATATCCTGCAGTCTAATTTCAAAGTCTAGTCAGTTTGAAAAGGAAGCATATTTTTTAGGATAGACAAGTATTGCTATCTTTTTATTTTGTTTCAGGATATATCCATCGCAACTTGGGGGCTACTGCTGGTGAATGTCTAGGGGGTCACTCCTGGCAGTGCTCAAAACCATGCAGTGCTAGTGATTGAACCTAGGGCTTCTGCATGTGACACAGTACTTTAGTACTTTCAACTGTCTCATCAGTCCCTTGAAAAATACGACATTTTTAAGTGATTATTTAAAAAATTTGTCCAATCTATTATTTGTTACTGGCCTGAGAGATAATACAGAGGTAAAGGTGTTTGCCTTCTATGTCGTTGATCAAGATTCTAGCCCCAGCCCTGCTTATGGTTCTCCCAAGCACTGCCAGGAGTGACCTCTGAGCACAGAGTTAGGAGTAACCCTTGCATCCTGTCAGGTGTGACCCCAAAACCCCCAAAAAATACATGGGGAGAAACCAGCTATTTATCACCTTAGTCTCAGTTGACATGGGGTCTAAAAGCAGAGGATGTTTTGGGGCCACACCTGGTGGTGCTCAGTGACTGTTCCTGTCTCTGTGCTCAGGAACTTCTTCCAGTAGTGGCTGATTAGTACCTATTTCCATCCACCAATAAGGTTTTTAAAAAGTTTTTCTTTAGTGAAGATTTATAAGAAACAATAAGACGAGAGATAGTTTCTGGATTCTTTGTTTTATCTTATTTGAAATATGAATCTGCATTTTAGGAAAATACTGATATGGTAAAGTTGCTTCTTAAAAAAGGAGCCAACATGGAATGTCAGGTCACTTCTACCGGTGCTCAGGGTGCCCGAGGGTGCTGGGATCAAACCTGGGCTTTCTGCATGCAGAGCTTTTCCTCAGTTTGTTGAACTATTTCTCCAGCACATGCCTTTTAAGAGTTGTTGTTTAAAAAAAAAAGTTTTCATTAAAGATTCAAGGCCCATGATTTACAAAGTTATTCATAGTTGGGTTTTAGACACATTTTGTTCCAGCACCCATCCCACTCCCAGTGTCTTCTTCCCTCCACCAGGGTTCCCAAGGCCCCACCCCCACCCATCCCTACCCCTACCCCCACCTCAGCCAGCTACCCAGACAGGCACGTTTTTATCTTTGGTTGTTGAAGTCTGGGTCTCTTGTTTTCAAGTCTCTGACTCTGAGGCCTGGATATTTAGCGGCACGGCTCCTTTACACCACCTGTGCTCAGACTCCTGCCCCCCCTGCTTCTTGTTGCTTTTTCTCTGTCTTTTCTTCCTCCCTGAATTTCTTTCCTTCTCACCCCTTCTCTATATACTCTGGCATCAATGATCTAGGCATTCCCCTTCAAACATTGTATTCCCTCCCCAGTTAGTCTATACACATATAAGTGAGATCATCCTGTGTTTGTACTTCTTGTTCTGCTAGCTTAACTTCATTTAACATGGTAACATTCTTACTTATTACTTCCTACTGTGGAAAACATTTGTATGCTTGAAGTGAAATAGAAATTTGTGTTTCAAATCTTCTTGCCCCATAGCCAAGCACATGAAGTTCATACACATGTCTGCACTCCTTCCTTAAAGATACAATATTTTCTCAAATGTACAGTTCTAATAGTGATTATAATAATTTCACAACACAACAGTCACAGTCTACCTTATTTCTTAATTGCATATGTTTGTGTGCATACTTACTAAGCTCTACTTAGTTCTGTTTTATCTTTTTCATTCTGTGCCTAAACTACAAAATTACTGACACTGTCATAGCAAAGTTTTGTGGTAGGAAATACTCTGGAAAATTTAACTCCATTTGCTTGTATGAGTTTAAACATTCTAACCTTACTAGGTAGGATTTGCAAATTGTTATATATACATCAGGTTAGAATTCACATATCTTGTGGTAAAGTTAAGTTAGAATATATGAGGAAAAAGAATTTGATTGGTACAAATAGTACAAATAGTAAAAGGGCATATGATTTTTAAAGTATGGGTATGTAAAATTCCTTTAGAGGATCTGCTCTAGCAGCAGTGTACGAGAGAGTCATTACTTTCAGTTATGGAAGCTAAATCGCATTGATTCAACATTTGTTGCTTATGTGGTTTAAATGAGCAAAATTTTACGATAATTTAATTGATAGAAGAAAATTTTAGCAGCTGCTGTTTATGATGGTAAAAATGAACTAAGACACAGAACTTGCAGTATTTCCCTTCTATTTTGTTAGTGACCATGTCATTTATGATCAAATAGTAATGATAATAAATCTTTGGGCCTTTGAACAGAATAGAAACATACTCTCTCTTATCAGAGAGAATAAATGTTTGCCTCTTCTGTTTCCTTTGTACTTTTTAAAATTGGGTTGAAAATAATTTGTAAGTGCCCAGAAGAGATGGAGATGTTAATTGGTTTGCGCTTAGACCATTGTGATCAGTGTCTTTGGTGTTGCCACAGGATTTTGTTTTGTTAGTAGGAATGCTCACAGCATTGCAAGTTCTGAGGTGAGTAAGTGGTGAGAATATCTCCAAAGTGCTCATGCCTACAAACATGCATTTTTACTGACAGCAATTTTTTTGACTGCTGTATTGCAGCTGTTGAAAGCGGACAGATAGATGTGTTAAAGCTGTTGCTTAGAGGTGGAGCAAAAGTTAATGGATCCCATTCAATGTGTGGATGGAATGCTTTGCACCAGGCTACTTTTCAGGTAACCTCTAAATTTATTATTTTATTTCCATGTAAATTGTGTGTTTTACCCTTTTAAAATGACAGTTCTATTCAGTTTTTGCTTCCTACTTGCCTGTGATTTATGATGGTTAGTGTAGTAAAGAACAGGCAGTCTAAATGCTAATGATGATTCAGAGTAAGCCAACTGCTCTAGTAGTTCTAGCTGTTTTCTGCTACAGGGATAATCTGAGTTATTCAAATGTTGATAACATAGTTAAGAGACCATCAGAATATTTGGGATATAAATTGGTAAAGAATGGTGACTCCTATTTAAATTAGTATGTTTAGAAACTGTCATAACTCTTTGGAACTGAGGCTAGTAAGCTAATTATTTTTTTTCTCTTGTTTTGGGAGGTAGGGGTGTGTGGAGGGGGCGGGAGGGCACACCCAGTGGTTCTCAGGACTTACTTTTGACTCTGTGCCAGGAATCACTTTTGGCAGGCTCAGGGGACCATATGGGGTGCTGGGGATCAAACCTAGGTTGCCTACATGCAAGTCCTACCTGTTGTAATAGATCACTGAGGCCCCCGTAGTAGCTGATTTTATAGGATTTTTATAAAGTTTGTAATTTCCTGAAATCAGGGTTCCATCTGTTTGTTAGATAGTCTAGGCAAAATTGTAGATGATCTGATTAGTACCTATTTCCATCCACCAATAAGGTTTTTAAAAAGTTTTTCTTTAGTGAAGATTTATAAGAAACAATAAGAAGAGAGATAGTTTCTGGATTCTTTGTTTTATCTTATTTAAAATATGAATCTGCATTTTAGGAAAATACTGATATGGTAAAGCTGCTTCTTAAAAAGGGAGCCAACATGGAATGTCAGGATGACTTTGGAATCACGCCTTTGTTTGTGGCCGCCCAGTATGGGAAACTGGAGAGCTTGTGCTTACTTATTTCCTCAGGTAAGAGAATCTGTTTGCACTATTAAGCTGAGTTTTAACTTTGTATCTTGGTAGAATAATTCTTCACCAGAAACAAATAGGATAGGAGCTGATAGGAGTACATATGAGTTGATTTACAAGCCTAATTATTAGGTGTCTATTACTCATGTAATGTAAGGCACGGCTCCTAATTTATCCAAAGAGTAGCATGATGATGTATAACTAAAGCAGGCTTATTGACAAATTGAATGGTAGGGCTGTCCTTTCTTATTGGAAACCAAACACTTCTAACTTTCTTGGACACAAGACTAGGTTAGCCTTAATTTATTTGATAGCTACTTTGATTTTTAAGCCTTTGAACTGTGTATTTTGCAATTATGTGATTATCCAAATGAGTTTATTTCAAAGCAGGGTTACATTTTGTCAACACATATAATGCCAAAGGGTCCATCATAATAAACAATACATTTTCAGCATTGCCAAAGAAGATGGTGTTGGGTTGCATTTGTATTGGATTTTTTGAGACAAGAAAAGTTCTGTAAGAACTTTCAAATTTCTAAAAAAAAAAAAAAAAAAGAACTTTCAAATTTCTTTCAGCACTTTATATGCTTACACTTGATCACCTGATCACTTGACATCCCGTTACTCATCGATTTGTTCGAGCGGGCACCAGTAACGTCTTCATTCATCCCTGTCATGTGCTGATGTAGCCCAATGCCATCTGTTCGCTCCAGGAACACGAAGAGCCTCAAACTGATCGCTGAGAGTCTTGACGAAGAAGTCTGACCATCTTGTAGGTAGATTGCCACACGATCTTTTGATATCCTGTGGAGTCCAGTCGGTAACGGCTCTAGGCCAGCATTCGTCTCCAAATCGCATTACGTGTCGAGCCCATCTGATTTTTGACGCTTTGGCAAACGAGACAGTGTCCCTATTCTCTATCGTCAACAGAGGTCAGAGCTCTGGATTCGTTCTCTCACTTGTGTGAAGCGTGATACTCCAAGCATAGCTCTTTCAATTCCTCTTTGGGAGACATGAATAGTGTTCTCATCCTGTTTTCGTAGGGCCCAGGTCTCTGAGGCATATGTTAATGCAGGAAGAACAGTAGAATTGAAGAGATGTGCCCGGAGCCGGATGTTCTTCGTCCTCTTAGCTATATCTTCGACGCTCTTGAAGGCCAAGCCGCTTCCAAGCCACTCTCTCTCTTCCTCCTGTGCAACTCAGGTGCCAGGCCATTCGTCATGTTGAATTCGTAACATATGTACACATAACTATTCAGGATTACTCGAGTGAACTTGTAGATGACAGACAACAGGCAGATCGGGCGATAGTTGCCAATGTCATGGATGTCTCCCTTCTTGAACAGTAGTACATCCTGCTGGTTTTCCATTGGGATGGAACCTTGCATTCAGACAGGTAGTGTGTGAAGAGCCGAGCCAGCGTGTTGATGAGTACTGACAGCAGGTTCTTCAGATGTTCAGGTCTGACCTTGTCTGGGCCGGGTGCTGTTTGTTTCTTTACTGACGAAATGGCGTGTCGGATTTCGGAATGGAGAACATTGGGAACGACATATCCATCCTGTGGAATTTGGTACGTCGGCAGATGGACATGGCTCACTGCCGGCAGTTTCTATCTTCGTTGTCTACGCACCAACATCCAATTATGATGAAGGAGAAATTGAGAAGTTCTACATGGAGCTGGAGAAGTTATATAAAGAAGACCACACCTTCTATAAGATCATTGTTGGTGATTTTAATGCCAAGATAGGACCGAGAAGATCAGCCGAAGAACTCCACATCAGGACCCATGGCCTAGAATGGAACAGACAGGGTGAGAGACTGTCTGAGTTCATCATGTTGACCAAGACCATCCATGGTAACTCAGTTTCAGAAGACCAGATCTAAATGTTGGACATTGGAGTCTCCCGGTAGACAGTTCCACAATGAAATTGACCACATCATATTCAGTCGACTGTTTTGCCTGACCGTTTCACTGTTCTCCCAAAATTTCAAATGAGATCAGACCACCGTCTCCTTTGTGCAAGATTCTACTTTATGGAGTGGGGAGAAAGGGCTGCAAAGTTTAAGAAGAGAGCTCCCAGAACAACCGCCAACTGGGAGCTCTTTGGCACTATTTTAGAAACATGGGAAGATGCCATCGTTAACAACATTGACAAAGAATATGATTGACTGGTTCAGCACCTCCATGACTGTGCTAGGAATGCCTAGAGAGAGAAAGTCACAGACACCTGTCTTCGAAAACTCTCAAACTTATTCATCAACGTGTTATGGAATAAGCCTCAGGCAATCACAAGCTAATGTATGCGCTCGCAAAACACTTCAGAGAAGTGATAAAGGAAGACCTCAAAGAGAGAAGAGCAACAGTGCTGGCAGATACGGCAGAAGCCGGGAAAAGCATTTGCAATGCTCGCCCATTCTTCACCAACTACAAGACCAGGATGACTGCCCTCCAACGTCCTGATGGATCTATCACATTTTCCAGAAGGGCAATGGAGAAGATTATCCATGACTTCTACTTGGATCTCTTCGATAGCCATGTCCACCTGCCAACATGCCAAATTCCGCAGGATGCATGTCATTCCCAATGTTCTCCCTTCAGAAATCCGACACGGCATTTCATCAGTAAAGAAGTGAACAGCACCTGGCCCAGAGAAGGTCAGACCTGAACACCTGAAGAATCTGCTCTCAGTACTCATCAATACACGGGCTTGGCTCTTCACACGCTACCTGTCTGAATGCAAGGTTCCATCCCAGTGGAAAACTAGCAGGACTACTCTACTGTACAAGAAGGGAGACATCCACGACACTGGCAACTATCGCCTGATCTGCCTATTGTCTGTCGTCTACAAGCTGTTCACTCGAGTCATCCTGAATAGGATTGGCAGAACACTAGATGAAGGACAACCATGTGAGCGCGCCAGGTTCCTAAAAGGATTCAGCACAATCGACCATATCCACACTGTAACCAAATTCATTGAGGTTTCTCGAGAGTTCAAGATGCCACTCTGTCTAACGTTCATTGATTTAAAGAAGGTCTTTGGTTCTGTTGAGATTGAAGTGGTTATCAAAGCCCTAGCCAAAAAGGGCCTCAAACTCAATACATCAGGATTCTCTGGAGCTGTATTATGGATTCACTACCAGAATCTCACCATTCTACAAATATGTGATCATCCATGTCAAGAGAGGGGTTCGGCAGGGTGATACCATTTCACCAAAACTCTTCAGTGCCACCCTCAAGAACATCATGCGACAAATGGAATGGGAAGGAGTGGGAGTGAGGATAGACGGTCGGCTACTACACCACCTCTGCTTTGCTGATTGACATCGTTCTAATAACACCAAACATTAGCCAAGTGACACAAATGCTGGCCAACTTTAACTGTGAGTGGAAAGGTTGGACTACAGCTGAATCTCACGAAGATAATGTTTATGAGAAACGGACTTGCTCCTGACATTCCATTCACTCTGAATGGAATGAACATCTCTGATTGCAACAGTTACGTGTACCTAGGTTGAGAAGTGAACATGACAAATGACCTGGCACCTGAGTTGCGCAGGAGGAAGAGAGCGGCTTGGAACTCCTTTAAAAGCGTTGAAATAGCTATGAGGATGAAGAACCTCTGGCTCTGGGTACATCTCTTCAATTCTACTGTTCTTCCTGCATTAACATACGTCTCAGAGACCTGGGTCCTATGAAAGCAGGATGGGAACGCTATTCGGGTCTCCCAAAGAGGAATCAAAAGAGCTATGCTTCGAGTATCATGCTTCACTTACATGAGAGAAAGAATCCAGAGTTCTGACCTTCGTCAATGATTGAAAATCAGGGACGCTGTATCCTTTGCCAAGGCATCGAAAATCAGATGGGCTGGACACATAATGCTATTTGGAGATGACTGCTGGACTTGAGCCGTTACTGACTGGATTCCACAGGACATCAAAAGATCGCATGGCCACCCACCTACGAGATTGTCAGACTTCTTTGTCAAGACCCTGACAAAGGCTCTTGGTATAGATGGAGCGAGCAGATGCCATTGAGCTACACTAGCACACGACAGGACGAATGGAGACGTTACTGGTGCCTGCTCGAGCAAATTGATGAATAATGGGATGTCATGTGATCAAGTGATATTACTATATTATTAGTATAGTATTGATAATATTACTGTATTATTTATTATTATCATTATTATTACTACTACTACTATAAGCTACCAAGAGTATTCCGCCTGCGTGGCAGAGCCTGGCAAGCTCCCTGTTGTGTATTCAATATGCCAAAACCCAGTAGTAATTCTCACAATGGAGACTTTACTGGCGCCCGCTTGAGCAAATCGATGAACAATGGAAGGACAGTGCTATTATTATTAGTATTATTAACAATCCCAGGCTAATATCTTCTGCTTCCACAAGTTCCAGATATTAGTGTGTGATAATACTCTGAATAAACAGGTTGAATTGCCCCTAATGGCTCTCTTCTTGACTGCTTTCCTGGAGTACTAAATACCTGTTTTGTTTTGCTTGTGCAAAAGGTTTTTTTTTTCTTCTCTCCTCCCTGAGTAGCTTTGCCAGGCTTTACTCTCGGTAGCTTGCCGGGCTCTCCGAGAGGGGCGGAGGAATTGAACTCTGGTCGACCATGTTGGCTGCGTGCAAGGCAAACACCCTACCACTGTGCTATCACTCCAGCCCTGAGTAGTTAGATTAAATGAAAAGATAATGTAATACGGTCATAATGTAACTTTGTATGTTTCTGGCTCCTTAAAATGACTTTCCTTTCAGTGAATCATCTGTCATTTTCCCATCTTTCCAACCTGTAATCCTACAGACCTGCTTCCTTATTCTTTCTGATATTTTGAAATTGTCAGTCAAAAATGAGCATGCTTAAAGAAAGATAAGTGGTTTTCTTTCTTGATTTAGTCTTTCTGAAAGTGGTAGTAGGTGAGGCATCCACCTTGCGTGTGTCAAGCAGATGCGTATGTAGACATGTTGAAATCTAGTTAGAATTTCTGAAGGTTCTACAGCCCTACCCCTTTTGTTTTGGTTTTATTTTTGGCCACACCTTGCAGTGCTCAGGGCTTACTCCCAGCTCTGCACTCAGGAATCATTCCCGGTAGTGCTCGGGGAACCATATGGGGTGCTGAGGTATGAGCCTGGATTAGCCTTATGTAATGCAAGCACCTTACATGTTGGATTATCTCTCCAGCTTCGGGTTTCATAAAATCTTTAACTTATAATTTGTGTTTTGCTTAGTTTTTACCCTTTTCTGGAGTCTGGCTTATTCAAAGTGTATTTATAGAATTTTATTGTCAGTAAATGTTCTTTCTCCTTGGGGGCTGGAGAGTTTGTACAGTGGGTAGGGCTTTTGCCTTGCTTGAACCTAACCTGAGTTTGATCTCCCCTTCCCTTCTCCCTCCTTCCTTCCTCCTTCCCTCCCTTACCCCTCCCCCTCCCTCTTTCTCTCCCTCTCTCCCTCCCTCCCCCCCCTCTTCCCTCCCCCTCTTCCCTCCCTCCCTTTCAGTCTTAGTGGTGGTGCTCAGGTATGCTGTGTTGTCAGGGCTTGAGCCTGGGCTTTCTGGAAAGCACACATCACAAGCTAGTCCTTGAGTTATCTCTCCTGTCCCTGCACTTGTCATATTTAATTGATTACCCATGCCCACATAGTCCTTGTTGGAGGAGGGACTGGAATAAAATTATTCCAATGAGTAAGATTTTTGTTTTAGTTAAAAATGAATTCTGAAATTAATAATCACTTGTTTCTTGCTGACTTGAAAGCAAAGACAAATGGAATCAAGTGAGGAGGATTAATGTTTATATAAAAAAGTCCACTCAGGAGAGAAAATATTGTATTATGAAACCCTTTTTATCATAACTGCTTTGATATTTATGATAGTTATATCTTTGTGCTTAAAAGAGGATTATCTGTTAAATATTTCATTCTGTGTTAGGTGCGAATGTCAACTGCCAGGCCTTGGACAAAGCGACTCCCTTGTTCATTGCTGCTCAGGAGGGTCACACGAGCTGTGTAGCGCGTTTGCTGTCCAGTGGGGCTGACCCAGATCTTTACTGTAATGAGGACAACTGGCAGTTACCTATTCACGCGGCTGCGCAGATGGGCCATGCACAGTAAGTGTTAAACAGGAGTTAAAGACGGTCTCGTGATTAAAAGGAAATCAGTAAACCTCTGGGACAGGCCTTGACGTCTCAGGGCTAAACCCTAACTAGTTCTTTCTTCACTAGTTTGCTGGGTGAGTTTGCTCAGTACCTAGATCCACCTCCCCACTAATTGTTCCACAGAGACAAAAGAAGGCCGGGCTTTTTTTCAGGAGGTAAGTCTTTCTTTGACTTTTCAATCAAAAAATGGCCATGCTTCTCCACTTTTCCTCCAGCTTATCCTGGGTATCTGTAGTCTAGATCTGATCGGTTCATTCATTGTATTCAAATTTGCTACCCTGGGAGTCTTCTGACTCTGTGACCTTGCTAGAGGTCTGTCTTTGGTATGGGTTCGGGAAACTCTGTGTCTAACCCTTTGGTTGGACTTCTCTTTATCTCCAGTCCAACCCAGTACTTGTCAATGCTTCTATTATGATTCTTTTGTGACCAGAAATCTATAAATTTTGCTATTTGAGAGAGTGAGAGAGAGAAAGAGACAGAGATGAAGACAGGGAGAGGGGGCAGTGAGGAGAAAGTTTAGTAAGGGAGGAAGGGAATTCTTGAATCTGATAAGCCTGTTCTTAATTTTAACATATTTTGACAAATTGCTCCTCAACAGCTTCTTAAAATACATGTTTTATGTATTAGAAGTCTTAGTTATACTATAATAATTTTGCATGCTCATACATATTAATAATTAATTTAAAAAATGAAATGTTTTCATTTATCAGTGAAGTCATCAAGTTTAGTAGGAAAACATTCTGCAGTGTAGGTATTATGTCACTAGGTGGCCTGCTATTTTACTACTATTTCCTTAAAGATATTTATTGTGTGGTGTGTTTGGTGCTGAAATATTACATGCCTAAAATGAAGCTATCAATAATTTTTAAAATCCTGGTTTTTTAATACAATAAAAAATTTTAAAACATATATTTGGGGATTGGAGAGAGACAACAGGAGTTAAGATGCTTGTCTTGCCTTGGTTTTATCCCAGACAGTGCTTGTGGTTCTTTTAAATAGCCAGAAATGATTCCCTAACACAGAACAGGACTAAGCCCTGAGCACAGATGCATGTGGCCCCCAAATGGAAAAACAACAGCCAAAGGAAGATATTTATAAGCATGTGTGTGCCTTGTGGAAGAGTATAAATTTTCAACAAATAAAAAAAATTTGAATCATTAAATTTAAGAGAAATTAAGCAGATTATTTGAGTACTTGAACAGAATTCCTGGGCTTTAAATTTTAATGTTTCTTTCTTTCTTTGGAATAAAATTTATTTGGAATAAATTTTACTTATAATTATATTCTGAATTTTAAATTGCTAATAAAAACCCTCTTGTCCTTAGTGGTACTGAGTTTTGTTTTGGGCTTTGTTTTGTTTTTGGACCACAGCTGCCTGTGCTTAAGGCTTACACCTGGCTGTGCTTGGGGGACCCAAGGGTGCTAGGGATTAAACTCCAGCTGGCTGCATGCAACACAAGGGCTTTACCTGCTGCACTGTCACTCCAGCGTGTTATACTCAGTCTTGAGATTTCCACCGATGTTTCCTTTATACACCACAAGCTAAGTAAATCCCTCTGAATATAAATTCTCCTTAAATATTAGACTTCTATACATAAGGAAGAGTAGCAAAGAGAAAGGATGTTAAAGGGAGAGTTGGCATATCCTGCTGCTTTTCCAAGAAATAGGAAGGATTTCCTGGTTTACTTTATCCCTGTAGTTTTATTTTTAATTTTAGAAGTGCAGATTAGGTTGGCCTTTGTATTCAGCTGATGACTAAAGGTCAGTTTGAAAATTATCTAAGAACTTAATTGAGATGATTTTCTTTACAGTTTTTCCTACTTAGCTACCAATTTCCTTATAAATCATCCTGAGAGTCTAAAATATTGCCCTTTCTGAGAATAGAATATTTTAGCAGAAATTCACATCTTTTCCTGAAGAGATGAAGAGATGTCTTGTTGCTCATTATCTTAAAATAATGTACTAGTTAAAAATAATAATTAAGTTGCTTTTATTTAGAAGAGAATAAAAGAAGGAAAATTGTTGGGGAACAGTTTTTCCCCAAAGTGCCCAGACATGTTGTGCACTGGGTCCGGGGCAGACGTGGGGCGAAGGATGCCAGGCACATGGAGAAACCACTCCAGGAGACAGCTGATGGCTGCTCACTCTATTGCCAAATACACACATATTTTATAGCAGGCCTCGGCTTCCGAGGATGGTCCAATCACATGAAGTTTAGCATTACTGACCTTTCCAACTCTGCTTTGCCCTGGTCCAGTTCCAATTAGTGCTAGATGCTGCAGTTAGAAATGACTCGCTAAGCGTAGGTGACAATTCTTGGGGTTTGGGTGAGACTCAAGACCAGATCCCTGGTGCTTATCAAATGAGCCCAGACACTTCTGCTGGGTCGCTATGCAGGTACAGATCTTATCTGTTATGCAGGGACAGATCTTATTTGCTCTGACTCTTGTTGCCATGCTCCTCAGAAAATAGTAAAATAGTAATTATTTTGTTATAAGATTATATATGTCTGATATATAAGATATGTATATGTATATATGTATATTTGTTTTGTTTTGGGGCCCCACCTGACAGTGCTCAGGGCAGTGCTTGGGGATGCTGGGGATCAACCTCAGTTCAGCTGTTGCAAGGCAAACTTACCAGCTATTCTATCTATTGCTCCAGCCCCATAAGTTCATATTTATTATAATGAATTTAAATAATTTTGAGATCCTGAAGTGTCTGACATAATGTTTAAATTTGAGGGAGTAGGCTAGTAGGGTAAATAATAAAAAATAAGTGTTGCCTGTTTATTTGAAGGAACATTAATCCTGTTTCAAATATAATTAAAGATTTTCATATTAGCGGTAATACAACATTCTAAAGAAGATCGGTAGCTAGAAATAATTTAATGGCAGTAGAGGTACACTGAATGCAGAGGTTATTTTTTTTCTTTTTTTTTATTTGTTTCTTTTTTTTTTTTACAGTTGTAGATTTACAATTTTTTGTGCTTGGGTTTCGATTATACAATGATCAGATACCCATCCCTCCACCAGTGCCCATTTTCCACCACCATGGATAATATCCCCCCACCCCCATCCCCCCATCCCCCCCTGTCTCTGTGGCAAGACAATCCCCTGTGTTCTCTCTCTCCTTTTGGGTGTTGTGGTCAATGCAGAGGTTATTTCTAAAAATCTTATCAGTGGTTCATGCTGTAGAAAGAATGCTGACTTTTCACATGTACTTTAATTCTTCCTGAATTTTTCTACTTGCAGAATCTTGGACTTGCTAATACCACTTACTAACCGGATCTGCGACACTGGCCCAGACAAAGTGAGTCCTGTTTACTCAGCAGTGTTTGGAGGGCACGAAGAATGTTTAAAGAAATTGCTCCAGTGCGGCTACAGTCCTAGTGCCCAGATGTGTCTCATCTTTGGATATACTTCTCCCTTATGTATGGCTTTCCAAAAGGAGTAGGTATATTTATTATGTTTATGTTATTTTTCCTGTATGGAGACGTATTTACAAGTGAAAATTGTTTTGTTTGTCTAAGTAAAGTATATCTATATAACAAGTTATTTTTTTTGTGATAACCATAGAGCTTATTGCTACCTTAAGACATGAAACAGGCAAGTAGAAAAAATAGTCCTCTGAGATATACCCTGTTTAGTCAAAGTTCAGTAAAGATGAGGTGATAATGCTAGATTTATTTTCTTCTCTCTTTAAATTTGGATTATATTTCTAGAGTAGAAACTTTGAGGGAATGTTTTCAGTACATTAAAGTAAGTACAGTAATTCTCTTAGATCTTCACTTAATCACTTATCACTTAACTTCCTGTTAGTCGTCGATTTGCTCGAGCGGGCACCAGTAACGTCTCCATTTGTCCCTGTCGCGTGCTAGTGTAGCCCAATGGCATCTGTTCGCTCTGGGAACATGAAGAGCCTCAAACCGATCGTTCATGGTCTTGATGAAGAAGTCTGACCATCTGGTAGGTGGGCGACCACGTGGTCTTTTGACATCCCGTGGAATCCAGTCGGTAACAGCTCTAGTCCAGCGGTCGTCTTTAAATCTCATTACGTGACCAGCCCATCTGATTTTTGACACCTTGGCAAACGAGACAGTGTCCCTGATTCTTGATTGTCGACGGATGTCTGAACTCCGGATTCTTTCTCTCATTTGAGTGAAACGTGATATTCCAAGCATAGCTCTTTCAATTCCTATATGGGGAAATGTACATACAGTGTGTAAATATATAAAATCATTATGTTGTATACTTTAAATATCTCAAAAATCTCAGAATCAGTTATTCCTCAATAAAATGGGGTAAAACTTCAGTCTTCTAGATTGTATTGTGTTTTTAATGTCATTTGGGTGATCATAGTATTTTAATCTAGAAGTCTTAAAAATATTTTTTTTTTTGGCTAATCTGTTACAATTCTGTGATAGAGAATAAGTGAAGACTTATAGATGCTATTCTAGTTTCTGACCACCTATAACCTGTAAGACTTCTAAGATTTAAAATAAACAGGTAGACAAGTAGAACAAGGATATCTATAAGAAAAGTCCTATTAAGTAATGTCTATGGTTCATCCCATAATGTTCAATATTAGCATTATTAACGCAAAGATTTTTTTGTTGTTATTGTTGTTTGTTGTTGTTGCTATTGTTGTTGTTTGCATTTAGATCATACCTGGTGATGCTCAGGGGTTATTCCTGGCCCTGCACTCCGGTAGTATTCCTGGAAGCCCTTGGGGGAACCACATGGAATGCCAGGGATCGAAGTCGGGTTGGCCTCATGCAAGCAAACACCCTACCCATTGTGTACTATTGCTTCGGTCCTGATAGACGTTTGTTTTTAATGATGCAAAAGACATTACTGGTGTAGCTGAAATTTCATTACTTTTCCTGAATTCACCATTATGTGTCACTATACATGATTTACTTTAAATATGTTCCATTAAAGACTTACTTGCTAAACTTTTATGTTTTTACCATGTTTTAATTTTTTCTGTATAAAACAAAAAGTTTCCAGGTACACATTGTTGTCTGAATATTTGGGATTTAGATTAATTTGTGTATCAGGACTCACTCTATAATTTGTATGATTTCGTTGAAGCTTGTTGTATTCCCCAATTCATTTTATCTTTCTAAAGAAAGAAGCCCTAATTATTTTTATTTCCCTTCACTAAGGCTGTGTTGATATCATTGACAACTTTAGTTGTTTCACTTGTCTTTATCATCATCTGTGTTCATTTTGTTTTATTATCAGATCAGAATAGAACATTTTAAAAATTAGATCAAAGCATAATGATTTGGGAGTGTGTGTGTCCAGTCTAATGGAAATCTTACTTGACATTCATCTTTTTTTGGGGGGGCTTTTTGGGTCACATCTGGTGATGCGGGCTGGAGCAATAGCACAGCGGTAGGGCGTTTGCCTTGTGTGCAGCCAGCCCGGTGGAGCCGGGTTTGATTCCTCCGCCCCTCTCGGAGAGCCCAGTAAGCTACCAAGAGTATCTCGCTGCACAGCAAAGCCTAGCAAACTACCTGCGATGTATTCAATATGCCAAAAATAGTAACAACAAGTTTCAAAATGGAGATGTTACTGGGCCCGCTCAAGCAAATCGATGAACAACGGGAGGACAGTGACAGTGACCCGGTGATGCACAGGGTTACTCCTGGCTCTGCAGTTAGGAATTACTCCTGGAGGTGCTCAGGAAACCTCAAGGGATGCTGGAAATGGAACCTGGGTTCACTGCGTGCAAGGCAAACAACCTACTTTCTGTGCTATCGCTCCAGCCCCCACATTCATATTTTTTCATGATTTATTTTTTATTGAAATAACATCAGTTTGCATGATTATGTATTTTATTTTTGTTTTCTGAGCCATACCCAGTGGTGCTCAGGGCTTATTCCAGACTTTGTGCTCAGGAATCACTCCTAGCTGTGCTTGGGAACTTGTTGCCTAGCCTGCTGTTCTGTCTTTCCTGCCCCTTATCGTATGTTTTAGGGGTAGCACTGTAGCACTGTAGCACTGTCCTCCTGTTGTTCATTGATTTGCTGAGCAGGCACCAGTAACTTCTCCATTGTGAGACTTGTTACTGTTTTTGGCATATCAAATATGCCATGGGGAGCTTGCCAGACTCTGCTGTGCAGGCAGGATACTCGGTTGCTTGCTGGGCTCTCCGAGAGGGATGGAGGAATCTAACCCGTGTCGGCTGCATGCAAGGCAAACACCCTACATGCTGTGCTGTCGCTTAGTTTCATATCTATTCACATAAATGCCACCAAACCACAACCTCCATGAAGTACTAGTACCCTACTAGGATTCTCACCTCTGTCCCCTCCTCCACCATCCCTGCTGATCACAGCTCTTCAGTTTAAGTCCACGGGTTTGTTTCCATTAGTTTAGTCTGTTTCTATGATTTGCTTTTCAATGTCCTTCATATGACTCGTCTCATCTGACACTTGTATTTCTACATCTAACTTATTTCACTTGATCCCCTTTCATCTTGTTCCATATTGTTCCATATTGTTGCAGAAACAAAATTTTATTTTTCTTATGGCTGAGTAGTATTCCATTATGTATACACCACATTTTCATCATCGTCTATTTATCTGCTGTTGGACACTTAGGTTTTTTTGTTTTTGTTTTTTTAATTTTATTTTGTTTTTTGTATATAGTGCTATGGTAAACATAGGTGTGCCTATTTCTTTTTTTTTTTTCTTGTTGGGTCACACCTGGCGATGCACAGGGAATTACTCCTGGCTCATGCACTCAGGAATTACTCCTGACGGTATTTGGGAGACCATATGGGATGCTGGGAATCAAACCCTGGTTGGCTGTGTACAAGGCAAATGCCCTACCTACCCACTGTACTGTCGCTTCAGCCCCGAGGTGTACCTATTTCTTTCTGAATTAATGTTTCTGTTTTCTTGGAGTGATTGCTAGATCAAATGCTAGTTCTATTTAAAAATCTTTAAAAGTTCTTCATACTGTTTTCCACAGAAATGGGACCAGTTTACATTCTCACCAATATTAATTGAGGTTCCTGTTTCTCCACAGCTTTGCCAACACCCTTTCCTCCATTTTTGAGAAGTTTGAGGTTTATCCGACCTTTTAGAGGCTTTCTATTTTTCTCACCATACCTGGCTCTGTGCTCAGGAGCAACTCTGTGTCAGAGCCACACCTGGCAGTGCTCGGGGGACCGTATGTGGTGCTAGGATTCAAACCATTGTAGACCATATGCCTTTGCTTCTGTACCCTTTTTCCATCCCCAGGAGGGCTATATTTTTCCTTCTGGTCCTGGCAGCTAAAAGATGATGACTATGTCTCATCATCTTGGGACTGGAGAGATCAATTCAGCAAATAGGGCATTGCCTTGCACACAACTGAGTTCAGTTCCCAAATCCTGGGTTCAATTCCTAACTCCTATATGGTCCCCCAGAAACTCCAGGATTGATCCTCTGAGTGCAGACCAGGAGTAAGCCTTGAGCATCACTGGGCATGCCCCCCACCCCCGACCAAAAAAATATATAAAATTTAATATGCCTCATTTTATAAGTATACTTTGAATTAAACAATATTGAACCATAGCAATTCTCCTGTCGAAGTTAAAATACATTAAAATGACTGTTTTCGTAGTCAGAGAAGTCTGGTTAATCGAACCCTGGGAGATAGCATGAGAACTGGGCTGGAGGCAAGCTGGAGAAGGGGAATCCCTTTATTCAGTATAAAACCTGCATATGTCCTGAATTTATCCCAAGTTTGGAATGTATGAGCCAGGTTAAAGTGGTTTAAAGCAAGATTTAAACTGCTACCCGCATCTTAGACTAACCTCTGAGATGCATTTTTTTTTTGGGGGGGGGGCTATACCCAAAGCAAACTTTGAGCATTGAACTGATGGTGGAACCACTGTCTACAACAGGCAAAACAAAAATTGCTATCTGAATTTATTTCATGCCTCTACAAATGGATAAAAACAAAATCAACATACTTGAAAGAATTTTAGCAGGGCATAGAACAGAGTCTAAAATACACATTAATATCACAGCATCTAAGTTTATTAAAAAATTAACTAGACCTAAAGAACTGGTGAAATATGACAGTTCTCAAGGGAATGCTCAATCAACACATACCAACTCAGAGATAATCCAGATGTTGTAAGTGCTGAATATTTGATGTAGATATTCTAATGGTCCTTCAAGAGTCTTTAAACATACTTGAGAAAAACAGATAGAAACTCTGAGTCCGAGAGATGTACAGATCAAGGCAACTATTCTATATGCAGCTGAGCCCAATAAGATCCTTGGCACTGCATATGGTCCCTGGAGCATTTCCTGGAGTGATCCTGGAGTACAGAGCCAGGAATAAGACCTGAGCATCTCTGGGTGTTGCCCTAGAGCATAGAACTAGGAATAAGACCCGAGAATCTTTGGGTGTTTTCCCAATGCTTGTTTACACTCCACCCTCCCCAGATCCTCCTCCCCCAAATATATATACAAATACATGTACATATGTATTGGGGCGGGCTGGAGCGATAGCACAGCAGGTTGGGCATTAGCTTTGCATGCAGCCAACATGGCCAACCCGAGTTGATTCCTCCGCCTCTCTCGGAGAGCCCGGCAAGCTACCGAGAGTATCTCGCCCACACGGCAAAGCCTGGCAAGCTCCCTGTGATGTATTCGATATGCCAAACACAGTAACAAGTCTCACAATGTTACTGGGCCCGCTTGAGCAAATCGATGAACAACGGGAGGACCATGACCGTGATGTATTGGGGGCCGAGAGAGTATATACTACATGTATGTGTACATGCATATACAGATATGTACTATATATGCATATTATGTATTGGGGCTGGAGAAGATAGTACAGTTGCTTTCCTTGTGCATGGCTGACTGGTTCATTCCCCAGCACCACTGGGTGTGCCCAATCCTCCCTCCACCCCACAAAAAGAAATGTCTTATCTGAGAAATAGAAACTCTATTTTAAAAGCAGACTCGAATGAAAATTTTGTCAGGGGTCAGAGAGTACGGCGAGTAAGGCATTTGTCTTGCATGTGGCCAATTCTGGACTGAGCTCGGGCCCTACAGATGATCCTTTTAAGTGCTGCCAGGAGTGATCCCTGAGCATAGTCTGGCAGGTGTGACCCCAAACAGACAAAAAATTAGATCGTTACCAAAAATGAAAATCATCGCATGGGCTCTATAGGAGTAAATTAATAAGGCAGTCACTTAAATTGAAGACAGCTATAGAAATAGTTCAACAGGAGAATAAAGAGAAGATTGGAAGGGAATAAAGAAGTCAGGGATATGAGTGGCCATGTCAAACAGTTGGCGATTCACGATTTTAGAGTCTAGAAGGAGAGGGAAAAGAGATCACTCAAGGAGCTGGGGAATAACTCAGAGATTTGAAGTGCATCTTTCATGGAGGAGAGGAAAGGCAGGTGTGACCCTGGGCACAGCAGGGCTCCCTGCTGTGTGTGACAGCCCTGCCCCCAGAGAGGTTGGTGCAGTAAGTGCTACAGACCCCCTTTCTGAGACTGGGATAAAGGTAGAAACTTACAGATTTAAGCTACTCAGTAAACTCACAGGGGATAAACTCAAAGAAAACATTGCACACCTTTAAAACACAGAAATCTGAAAATAAACTGGCTTATAGCTTGTGATCATAGACATGAGGCAGATTTTTTTTTTTTTACTGTAGCACTGTCCTCCAGTTCATCGATTTGCTCAATTGGGCCCAGTAACATCTCCATCATGAGACTTGTTGTTACTGTGTTTGGCATATCGAATACATCATAGGTAGCTTGTCAGGCTTTACCGTGTGGGCAAGATACTCTCAGTAGCTTGCAGGGCTCTCTGAGAGGGGCGGAGGAATCGAACTCAGGTTGGCCGCGTCAGCCCACTTGAAAAATTTGTTCTGTGAAGTTGCTCTTTAGAGCATAATTGAAGTATGGTTGGTTGCTCTTGAAGGTCTTAGCACTATTTTTTTCTATGTGAAAATTTGCAATGGAACCAAGTGTATTCTTAATTTGTAGGAAGTTTTTCAGTAAGAAAAGTCTTTGGAAAATACTTTTTTGTTAGTCTGTCAGGAAAAAGATAAAATATTAAAACACCTGTTCTATGAGGGCACATTTTCCTGATTCATTTGTTTGTCTGGGACCCATGGCAATAGGTATAATTTTGATACATCTTTTGCCATTATGTTCCTACTTTGTGAAGGAGGAAATCTTTTCCAAGGGACTAAATTTAAATGTTGGTAGAATGATAATTATATATGTTTGCATTTAATGTGTAGATGTAAAGATTGAGTTAATTATAGTATGTTGCATTTTTTTTAGCACATATAGAAAAATATCAAGGTTATTGTGTTTCTCTGTTCTTCATTTAGGAAGAAATAACATTAAGTTTTTAGTCTGTATACAGCATTTATATTAGCTAATATCTGGCTATTAGTTTTTGTACATATAATATAAAAATTGATTATTTCTGGACTCTATGGAGTTTTACTGATCAGAAAAAAAAAACCCAAACCTGTCAATTCTGTAGTAGTTTTTCTTTTGGGAGGAAAGATAAGATATAACTGGTGACAAAGTGGAAAAATGTCACTTCTTTCAATAAAAAAAAGTTTGAATTATCTGTAGCACTGTCGTCCCATTGTTTATCGATTTGCTCGAGCGGGCACCAGTAATGTCTCCATTGTGATACTTGTTACTGTTTTTATTTATTTATTTTTACTTTTTGGGTCACACCCAGCGATGCACAGGGTTTACTCCTGGCTCTGCACTCAGGAGTTACTCCTGGCAGTGTTCAGGGGACCATATGGGATGCTGGGAATTGAACCCAGGTCAGCCTCGTGCAAGGCAAATGCCCTACACTCTGTGCTATCTCTCCAGCCCCTTGTTAACTGTTTTTAACATATCAGATATGTCATGGGGAGCTTGCCAGGCTCTGCCATACGGGTGAGATACTCTCGGTAGCTTGACTTATCTATAGTTCCATATTTAAAAATTAATCAAAAGGATCAGAATTATTACATACATGGCAAGGAAAATTGAATATGATTTTTGTTTTGAAAAATGTCATGATCTGGGGAGAGTAACTCAAGTGTTAGAGCACATTTGTAACATCCACCCGGAGTTCCATCCCAGAGTCACATCACTGCTCCATGGGACCCATCTGGCCCCAGCACTGCTATGAGTAGTCCCAGAATTCTTGAGATCTGCCAGCGTGGTCCCCTTTAGAAATTGTCTGTACCCTGGACACAATCCTGGCACCACCAGGAAAAAAACAAAAAATCCAACGAACCCTTAAATATAAGAAAACAGAAGCCTATCATGCTGTTTTTTTCCCTTAGTGAAACAATATATGAATTTCATTTACCCATTAATGTAAATGGAACCTATCACATAACTTGAAGATGCCATTTAAAAATTATTAAATCATATTTTGGAGCTGGAGCGATAGCACAGCGGTAGGGCGTTTGCCTTACAAGCGGCCAACATGGCCGACCCGAGTTTGATTCCTCCGCCCCTCTTGGAGAGCCCGGCAAGCTACCGAGAGTATTCGATATGCCAGACACAGTAACAACAAAGTCTCCAATGGAGACGTTACTGGGCCCGCTCGAGCAAATCGACGATCAACGGGAGGGCCTTTACCTTTACCTTTACCTTAAATCATATTTTTAGTGATTTTATAATAGTGAGAAAAGTTAAGTGGCATACGTTTTGCAAATCCGCTTACAGCAACAGTGCATTTTCTCAATAATGTTTGGTGTTGGATTATTTTATAAAAAGATGTGATCAACACTTATCTAAGTAGGTGTTAATGAGTCAAAGTCTTTTTCTCCTTTCTGTGTTTTTGGTTTAATATATATGTTTAATATATATGTTTCTGGCATTTCTGGACATTTGGTATATGTAGCCCTTTGCACTGTTGACTTGTATGCATGTAAACTTTTATTTCCTTTTACAATCAGTACAATTAATGTAAAAAATGATGAAAATAACACAATATTGGCTTTCTGGGTTTTAAGTTTTTCTTTCTTTATGTCTTATTGAGCTGATTCAATTTTTTAGCCCATGATTAATGTTCTGAAAGAATTTTGCTGGCTACCCCTTTGAGAGGGTGAACTTCCACTGGAAGCAGTTGCTCTGTAGCTCCTCTCAGCACTGCAGCGGTGATGGAAAGATATCTTCACCATTGTACAGAAGCTGCCTTTGTCCTTAGGGACTAAAACATCAGTAACTAGAGTGACAGGAAGGTAGTTTTTCAAGGGCACGATGAGTAATAACACAAATGAGAAAAATCTAGGGAAAAGATGCTTTGAATAGAAATGGGTGAAGAAGTAAGGTATTTGAGAAATTTTAGGACTATTTGAACAAATCTTAATGCTTTTGAAAACCATAGAAAGAGACATGAGTTAAATAACCTGATTTTGTCTTTCTGATATTGATATAGTTGCCCTTCATTTTTCACTATAAAACTTATGGTTTCTTTAATGTGTCCTAAATAGTTCTTGATATTTATGTTAATAGAATACACTTTATTATTTTTTTTTCTGATGAGCAAGTTAAATAGGTTCATTTCCTATTTATTTAATTAATTTATTTATTTATTTTGCTTTTTGGGTCACACCCTGCGATGCTCAGGGGTTACTCCTGGCTCATGCACTCAGGAATTGCTCCTGGCGGTGCTTGGGGGACCATATGGGATGCTGGTAATAGAACCTGTGTTGGCCATGTTGGCTGCGTGCAAGGCAAACGCCCTGCCCGCTGTGCTATCGCTCCAGCCCCTCATTTCCTATTTAGTGTCTTAAGAATTTCCTTAATGGTGGTTGGTTTTTTGAATTCCTTAAAAAAGAATGAATCTAAGATTTCGAAAGATTGAACTCATAGGATGCTTTATATTTACAAAAAAAATGTACTGTTCTTCCTTTGCTATTAGACATTTGGGGACTTAGTTTCAGTTTAATTATTTTTATATTTTTATTTATTTTTTTGGGCCACACCTGGTGGTGTGGGAAGCCATATGGACTGCCAGGGGTTGAACCGAGGAAGGCCACATGTAAGGCAAATGCCCTTCCCGTTGTACTGTGGCTTCATCCCCATTGTATTAATTTTAAAGACGCTCCCAAAAAGTGTTTGGAGGTTGGAGTAAAAAACATCTGGACTTAATTTGAAAATGTAGTTATTGTATTTAAAAATACTTAAAGATGAATTATCTTATATTTCTCTTATCTCTTCTCTGGACTCAGCTGTATTCAATATAAGCATCCTGATATATTAGCATACAATCTTTTCCATATGGATTATTTTCAGGACATTCTGTTACATGGGACCGTGTGTGTGTGTGTGTGTGTGTGTAGAGGATTCTAGGTCATCACACCTGGTGGAGCTCTGAGCTTATCATGCTTTTGTGCTCAGGGATAACTCCTGGCAATGCTCAGAGAACCATATTCAGTGCTGGCTGCATGCAAGGCAGGTGCCTTACCTCCTTATTGTTTTTCCAGTCCCTCGTGGCACATATTTTTGGAAACATAGGTAGGACCTTAAAATATTCCTCAGTCTGACTATTTCATGATATTGGTGTTTGTAATAATTATAGGAGAGAGTTATCAAATACTTGCTCTATCAGATTTCTAGTTAGATTTCGCTTTGATACCATTATCTCAATTTTTCCAGTTATCAGCTTTGTGACAAAGTTTGGGTGTTCACAAATTTTAGGAGATAATAATAAAATTGTTTCTTCAAATTGTTGTGAAGATTCAAATAACTCTTTCTCTAGGGGATCCAACAGATACTAATCAGAGATAAAATGAGAGCTTGGTTATAAGGTCAATGTTGAAATAAACATTAGTGGTAACTGTTTAGAATCAATGCTCAGAAGTATCTTTGAGCATTTCTTGTGGCGCAGTATTGCTAGCAACAGATTCTCATTTTTCCTCTCTCTGAAGGTAACCAGAGGAGAATTCTATATAGGGATGTTTTTAAGAATAGTCTTAGGTGATAGAATTTTCATTAGGAACAAATAACCAGATAGTGGCAGGTAACAGTGTCCTTACTATTTTTTTTTAATCCATGACACTGAACTAAAAAGCAACTTTAAAGATGAAGTGACCAAGCAAGTGGAAGCAAACGTAAACAAATGGGACTACATTAAATTAAGAATCTTCTGTGGGTGGGGGTGGCGGAAGGGATACTGGGAACATTGGTGGTGGAGAATGGGCAGTGGTGGAGGGATGGGTGCTTGAACATTGTATCACTGAAATATAACCACGAAAGTTTATAAGTCTGTAACCATCTCACGGTGATTCAGTAAAATAAAAATTAAAAAAAGGATCTTCTGCATCTCAAAGATATGGCAGGGATCAAACCTGGATCAGCTGTGTGCAAGGCAAGTGCCTTACTTGTTGTACTATCTCTCTGGTCCCTGTAATTTCAATTCAATTTTTTGGTGGTTGTGGTGGGGTTCCACACCTGGCAATGATCAAGGGTTACTCCTGGTCCTGCACTCAGAAATTTCTGTTGTTGGTGCTTAGGCGACCATCTAGGTTACTGGGGTTTGAACCTGGTTGACTGTGTGCATAGGGCTAATGCTCCACCTGCTGCACTTTCTCTCTGGCCCCCATAATGTTACACAGTTGTTTATATAGTGAACATTCATGTTAGCATTGATATTTTAAAAGTATGTAATAAATGTTTTACCATAGTAAAACACCTGTCCTAATTGTAACTTCTGAGGACTCATGCTTTTGTTTTATTTTTAGTGGAGGCATACCCAGCTGTGCTGAGTGCTTGCTTACTCTTTACTCTGTGTTCAGGAATCACTCCTCGCAGTGTTCACGGGACTATTTGCAGCACTGGAATCAAACCAAAATTAGCCACTCTCTCTTTCTCTCTCTCTCTCTCTCTCTCTCTCTCTCTCTCTCTCTCTCTCTCTCTCTCTCTCTCTCTGTGTTGCTGCTATCACACCTGGTGGTCCTCTTGACTTCCTCTGTGCTCAGGGATCACTCCTGGCAGCACTTGGGAGACCAATGCTGTGCTGGGTACGTGCAGGCAAGTGCCTTAATCCCTGAGCTATCTCACTGGCCCCAACTCATATCTTTGATGATCTGTTCCTGTTCTTGAACATTTAAGGTAATTTCTTCTATACCTTAGAAAGTTTTCTATAGATAATGCTATGATTAACATATTTATGGAAATAGGATGAAATTTCTCTTTTCTCATGAAAATGTTCAAGATTTATATTTGTTACTTTGTATTTTAATTGATCGATAGCATAGCGGTAGGGCGTTTGCCTTGCACGCAGCCAACATGGCCGACCCGAGTTCGATTCCTCCGCCCCTCTCGGAGAGCCCGGCAAGCTACCGAGAGTATCTCGCCCGCATGGCAGAGCCTGGCAAGCTCCCCGTGACGTATTGGATATGCCAGACACAGTAACAACAAAGTCCCCAATGGAGACGTTACTGGGCCCGCTCGAGCAAATCGATGATCACGGGAGGGCCTTTACTTACTTTACTTATTTTAATTGATGTGGTATTTGGCTTTTTTTTTGGTATTTGGCTTTACATGTTTTATTTTATGTAGACATATATTGCTAGTTAATTTGTGCCATAGTAAAGATTAATTTATTCAGAGTGACACAGCTAATGAGTTTTTGAAGAGTTGTTTGCTTTCCTTTGACTTTGCTATGGTACTTCTTTTGACATATCTTGCCAATAACTCTCCAAAGACAGTTCATTTAATTTCCATCAGTTTGACCACAGCTTGTAAATATTTTAAGGTTACTATTTTTAGTTAATAAACTTGATAGATATAGTTAAAAAATTTGATCCCATGAAGGTACTTTGTTTTGTTTCCCCATCTACCAGTGCTTTATTATTAACTACTCTTGACTCAGTGCTCAAGGGATCATTGATACCTGCCAGGTATCAAACCTGCACCTCCTATATGCAAAGAATACAAAACTTTTGAATTATCTCCCCAACCCTATTTGGTAAAAGCACTTCCTGAAAAATATTAGTTTTAGAAGGACCAGAGTGATAGTACAATGGAGAGAGTGTTTGCTTTGCATGTGGTTGACCCAGGTTTGATCCCTAACATCCCATATGGTCCCCCAGACTCCACCAGGGGTGATTCCTTAGTTCAAAGTCAGAAATAACCCCTGAGCACTGCCAGTTGTTGTCCCAAAACATATACATATATATACTGTTTACTACATAGTATGCATACACACAATATAAAGTGGTACATTAAAGTGTTTATTAATAGAAGAGCTTTTCTCACAATTGCTTCTTAGCATTAGGCATTTGAAAGTAATAGATTGGCCCAGGCTGTTGCTGTTGCTAAAGGACTTGGAAATTCCTCGAATGGGAATTGTGTCTCTTTCAGAGTTCACTGACTCTCTTTAGTGAGTATTCTTATAGATGATGAAATATCCTAGACATTATAATGAGAATTAACCTGCTTATCAATGATAATGATAGTTTAAAAAATTGTAAAATGATTCTTTTTAAAATCTAAAGGTATTCTCTGTTCATAGTTGCAAGAAAACTTGCAGGTTTGTATACATTGAAAAGTAAATGACTCTCTGCCCCTGCCCTGTCTTCTAATTTCAGTCTGTTTGTTATACCTGGAAAAGTCATCTGTCTGTTCTTCTGTGGCTGAAACTTAGAGGTGTTTGTAAGAAGTACATTTTTATAATGTAAAAGTCTAACATTTTCTCTTTTTTCCCTTCTTTCCTTTATTATTGTTACTATTTTTTCGTGGTGGAGCTGTGAATTTTTCAGAATTGTGAATATTCTTTTGAAGTATGGTGCCCAGCTAAATGAACTTCATTTGGCGTATTGTCTGAAGTATGAGACGTTTTCAGAGTTTCGCTACTTTTTGAAGAAAAGCTACCCGGTGGAACCTTGGTACCACATATCCGAATTTATAGTTCATGCAGTTAAAGCACAGAAAAAATACAAAGAATGGTTACCGGCTCTGTTGCTTGCTGGATTTGACCCTCTGAATATGCTCTGCAGTTCTTGGTAAGAAATCCTACTGTAGTGGACCTTATCCTTTTTGAGTAAATGTTCTACCTTTAATTTTCCCTAATTTCTTGATATTCTTGTGTTATGAGGAGAGACGAAGAGGGGAGGGGAGATTGACTATAAGGATACAGTCCTAGAAAAAGGTCAGAGATTACTGGAAGGAAGAAGTTATGAATGGGTGTGAACTCTTTTCAAAAAAATGTATAAAGTTGCTCACAATTTATTACATTCAGTATTCCAACACCAATCCCACCACCATTACACCTTCCTACCACCATTATTTCAAATCTACCCACCACCATCCAAGTTGCCCCAAAGGCAAATTCTAAATAATCTACATTGTATTGTTTGTTATGAATAATCTGCTGAAAATGATCCAAAAAAGTTTCCTTAGAGGAAAGTGTGTGAAGATTGTTGTGTCTCACCCTGGAGTTATTAAGCTCTTGTGTAAGAGCTTAACTAACATGGTGTTACAGGTTGAGACTTGTGTGCTAATATATGTATATATGTATATATATATATTTTTTATCGTGATTGGTTGTCTTCTACTTTATACTCCATCAAATATGGTGAGCTACTCTGGGAAATCAGTGGTGTAGAGTATGAGACATTGCTCCAGAAATTCTAAAATTTTAAATAGGGTGATAGAGTAAAATTTTTTTTTTTTTTTTTTTTTTATTTTTTTTTCCCCCCTTTATTTTATTTTATTTTTTTTAAAGTTGTAGATTTACAATTTTTTGTGCTTTGGTTTCAATTATACAATGATCAGATACCCATCCCTCCACCAGTGCCCATTTTCCACCACCATGGATAATATCCCTCCCACCCCCATCCCCCCATCCCCCCGTCTCTGTGGCAGGGCAATCCCCTGTGTTCTCTCTCTCCTTTTGGGTGTTGTGGTCTGCAAAAGAGGCATTGAGTGGCAAACATGTTCAGTCCATAGTCTACTTTCGACATGCATCTCCCCTCCTGGGAGGATCCGATAGAGTAAAATTTTTAACTGCATGGTGACTTAGGGGTCTAGAGACATCTCTGCAGTGTGTTGCTCTCTTCTGAGATTTATTTGTGAGTCTCTGGATCATGGCCATTAATGAGCTTATATGGTGCCAGAGGCAATTTGTGGGTGTGACTGCCAGGCCCCCAGAAGCACAAGGAGATGGGGGGGAGCTCACCCATTCCTGACTCCATTAGAGCCTGGGGGTTTCATTCACAAATCCCGCATACTTGGATTTTTCAGCAGGTCCGTTCTCATGTGGGAGCCTTGTTCTGAGCATGTGGAGATTGGCTGCGAGCATGGAGGCCATTGGGTTCTGGAGAATTTTGGCTGCCGGGGCTCTTGTAGACTAAGTGGTGGGCTCACCAGCCCCTCGCCTGGACGATTGGAATGAGATGCAGCCTGGCACAGGGTCTGGAGGCTTCTCTGCAGCTTGTGGCTCTCTTCTGAGATTTTTCGAGTAAACTCTTTTTGAGAAAATCATTGAGAAGAAAATTTCTTTCCTTGGTATGTTTCTTTCATGCGTCTCTTGGAATGACTGTGACAGAATGATGTAGCTGCTTTAGAGATTTATTTCATAGGTAGCTAAACTGAATATGCTCCATAGCATCCTGTCTAGTTGAAATCTGTCTCCAGTAATGCATGCTGATTTTTGAAGTAGCCGAGGATATAGCTTCAGTAGATTCTTAGGACAGCCCCTATAAGTGGTTATATGGAAAGTAAATTAGGATTTTTGTTGAGCGAGAATTCTGTCTCACCCTTCAGTCTTTGCATATGTTGTTAGTGTCTTAGTGGGATGCAAAGATAATTGTAGCAATGAGAGAAGTTTTTTGGTCTAATAGTGCAAGGCAAATGAGAATATGGAATAAGTGTGTCTAGGAAAGAGTTACATAGGTATTTTATTAAAATTTTAATAAAAAGTTTAGCAATATTTATACTTCAGAAACTATTATTCACTCAAGTAGTTAAGCTAAATATACTGAGATTTTGTATTTTAGAGTTAAAGCGCTTTGATATCTTGTTATTTAAATTATTCTTCAAAAGAGATAATTCTTTGGGTTTAGTCAGGCAATATTAGTAGTTCCTCCTTGTAAATTTAGTTTGAATTTCTGGGTCTTCATTTTCCCTCTGGTGAGTTCTTTATCTTCATGTAAAGATCAAGTTTGATTGGTATTGATTGGTAATATATTAGTATCACACTTTCTTAAAAAAAAAAGGTCTACTGTGATGTAGAATTGGGTGGTTTTCTCTTAAGTTTTTATGCTTAGGATTTGTCTTTTTTTTTTTTTTTTTTGGTTATTGGGTCACACCTGGCTCTGCACTCAGGAATTACTCCTGGCAGTGCGGCAGGGGACCATATGGGATGCTGGGAATCGAATCCAGGTCGGCCGTGTGCAAGGCAAACGCCCTACCCACTGCGCTATTGCTCCAGCCCACTGTCCATTTTTGACCTGTGTTTTGTAAACCTCCTTCTGAGTTGTTTAATGTACATGGAAGAAAAAGTAAAGTTTAGATGTTCTGATCTCCACTTTACCTTTTAGTTTATAGTCTATAATACATTGGGTCCTGGATTGTATTTATTTCTCTATCAGTTAATACAAAGTTATCTATCAACTGCTGATCATTACAAACCCATCAGTAATTTTTACATAAAATCTCACAAATAATTAGGTACTGGATGAAATATAAAGATTATTGACAATCAAGAGATTTGATTTTTAAGCTATTTGCATGTATATATTGATATGTTTAAAGTCCCTTTCACAGATGTGCTGTCCACATAGAAACTGAGATAAAAGCTTCCACTAGTGAGTGCTGTATCTGACAAAACAGTCACTTGAAACCGTTGGACTTTGTTTCAGTGGATGTTGTTGTTGTCTGGACTCCTACTACATAGCAGCAGTTGTCCCTCAATGTTCTAGGATACCCCGACCGCCACTCTGAAACCAGCACACGCATGGGGGCTTGGCTGATCCTGGCAGTGTGCTCCTTTTCTTCCCGGACCCCACTTCAGGCGGCATTCAGCACATTCCTTTCTCATCTACTGGAAACTATTAGCTCTGAAGTTCTACCACTTGCCCCATACTAAAAGCTCTTTAACTTCATTTGATTTCTAGTTTATTTATCAAATAAACACTTTACTCAATATTGACATAGTTAATACTGTCCTAATTTTTTATTATATTAACTCATTTAGTATAAAGTAGAGTAGCACTGTTTTTCGTATTTTACAGGAGATCAAGGTACCGAGTATTTAAATAAATACTTGCCCAAACTCACACAGCTAATGTAAGTTAGAATTTAGACTAGAACTGGTTTGTCTGTACATGACTCAAGTTTGTGTTTTTAACCACTGAGCTATGCTGCCTTTGCCCTGTGTAAACAGTCATATCATTTAAGTTCAGGTACTTTATTTCAGGTACCTTAATCATGCTTTATGGTGATGCAGTTTTCCCTGCAGTACCTGTACACACTGGGCTCACACCCGTTCATTCTTGGGCTGATGGATTTGTGCTGGGTTTGGTGATTTTTTTTTTCTTTTTGGGTCACATCTGGTGATGCACAGGGGTTACTCCTTCAGGAGTTACTCCTGGCGGTGCTCAGGGGACCATATGGAATGCTGGGAATTGAACCTGGGTCGGCTGCACACAAGGCAAATGCCCTATCCTCTGTGCTATCTCTCCAGCCCTGGGATTGGTGATTTGACGCTGCGGCTTGATGATGTGGACTAACATCATAGTCCTGGGTCATACGTGTGGTGCTGGGGCTAGGGCCTCTCAGTGTCAGGCATGCACTTCAACCTGGGGCGCCGTTTCCCAGACTTCTTGGGTACCTTTGCCTTAATCCCTGCTTCATCTGAGTGGTTGATGTCTATTTTTCCTACTCCTAAGGTAGGAAGATCCTACGCAGAGAAAAAAGACTGCACATGCTTCTTTTTCTTCCTTTTCCTTAGCAAATACATGGAATTCTGGAGGGAGAGGGATTGTGTAGCTTTACTGTCCTCGGAAGGTCTGTAAAATACACTATCCCATCCCCAATTCTGACACAAATTTCTTCCCTGTGTGAGGAGTCCTTTTTTAGAATTTTGTGATAATAATTCACTGGATGTATACTATATTGACTGGTTGTATTGATATAGAAAAGAGTTAAGAATCAGTAAATTACAACTTATTTTGAGTTAAATTGTAAAGTTTCGGCTATGTGAACTGAGAATGCCCATTGCATATATTTTACTCTAAAGGAATAACTTTAGTCACTTTATATTCATTAGGGAAAAAAATACAATGGGAAATTTCACTCTAGCAGTGAAAATGCTTTAGCATGGTTAAATTTTTGTTCACCAATCTTTGTTGAATGGATAATGCCAGTGTTTGTGTTGAAATGACAGATGTTTTGCTTTCTTTGATCAAATTTATACTCAAAGAATAGTTATAAAACATTATTCTATAGAAATGCCAGTATGTTGGTAAAGTAGATTTTAGTTGTATCTTATTTATATCATATGTGTGTTGCTTAATCTTTGTCATATAAATTATAAATGTCTTTTCTAGGTATTGCCTGTCTTAAACACTCATAAAAATGTATCTGGCTGAATAATTGCCTGTCACAATGTAATCTACAAAGTTGAAATGTTTTTTTTCAACTTTAAGTGCAAGAATAGCTTCCCCTACAATGTAATAGGCAAAGTAAATGTCATCAGTGGTTAGGTTGACTCACTTTTATTTGCTTACGATTGTACAACTACTTTGTGCAATATAATGGCCAGTGTAATACAGTAACAGTACATTTTTAGTGGCATCAGTGACACATAAACATTATATTTACTAACACTGTATAACACAGATTCATTTTTCAAGTATAGGTTTAGATAACTAGTGTTTGGTCACAGGAAGGCTTAAAGCACATTAAAAGTGAGAAATGAAATCATTGAGATACTACTGGAGAGTGGATGCCAAAAGCAGTCATTTTTGGTAACCTGGAAAATCAAGAAGGTTGTTCTTTCAGTATATCTTTTCGTTTTGTCTATTCTCGCTTGCAATCTGACTGACAGTATTCTGAGAAGAAAATGTCTACCCATAGCATTTGTGCTACTCTTTAGCATATTAGAGAATGAAGGACTTGAGAAAAAACTTTTATACTCTCCAAACAGGTCTTGTAATGGTACATTGAGTTGTGAGAAGCAAACTTTCAGAGAAGAAAGATTAGAGTACTGCTTATTTTCTTTCTTTTCTTTTTTTTGTTTTCTTTTGCTTATTTTGGCTCAGTAATATCTTTAAGAAGGTGATCTTTTTTGAAGTATTTTTATAACATTGTATTGTTGTAAAAATACCTATCAGAGTTCTCATTATTTTCACATACACTCTTGAACTGTAGCACTGTAGCACTGTCCTCCCGTTGTTCATCGATTTGCTCGAGCGGGCCCAGTAATGTCTCCATTGTGAGACTTGTTACTGTGTTTGGCATATTGAATACGCCACGGGTAGCTTGCCAGGCTTTGCCATGTAGGTGAGATACTCTCGGTAGCTTGCTAGCTCCACTCTTGAAATAAGTAACATAAACATTATTTTCATTTTAAGATTAGGATTGATGGCTTAAAGACCAATGTTACTAAAAATCAGAACTTTTCTGACTTATTGCAAAATGGTAGAATAGATGACAGCAAATTGTTTTCCACAAAATACAACTAGATGTCAACGGCTGGAGCCCAATTACAGCAGGTAGGACGGTTTGTCTTACATGTGGGCCAATTCAGGTTCAGTCCCCGCCACCTCATATGATTCCCTAAGCACTGCCAGGAATGATCCCTGATCACAGAGTAGCAATCCAGGTGGTCTCAGAGACCTTGGGGACTGTGGAGGTGATCTCAGGGCCCTCTAGAACCACGGGGCCTGAGTAGCTTTGCATTGCTGCATTGAGCTGTTGGGCCCTTCCAGCTGAGCTGAGTATTACCAGCAGTGGCACTTGGGGAGCCCAAACATTTCCTGGGAGGCCCCCAAGTAAATAAGCAACCTAGTCAAAGAATGGGCAAGCAACTGAATAGAAAACTCTCCAGAGAAGATGGTAGTAGGGCTGCGGGAGGAATGCAGTGGCCCCAAATGCCTCCTTAGTGGCTTTGCATCCAGTCTCAAGGGTAAATTCCGGTGTTTCCACATGTGCTGAGCACAATCCTCGTAGTTCTTTTTTCAGAGCCTGATTGAACTCTTCTGTCTACTCTCCCTGGCACTGTAGACAGCCAGGTGTGTGTAGCCCTGGTGAGCACTGCACCAGGGAGAGATGTGTGGGCACCATAGTGAGACCCTGGTGAGCACTGCAACAAGAAGAGATGTGTGGGCACCACAGTCAGTGAGACTTGCAACAGGAAGAGATGTGAGGGCTCCTCAGTCAGTGAGACCCTTGTGAGTACTGCAGCAGGGAGATGTGTGGTCTCCATAGTCAGCCTGACCGCTGGCAAGGGCTGCAACAGGGAGAGATGTGTGGGCACCACAGTCAATGAGACCTGCAACAGGGAGCTATGTATGGGCTCAACAGTCAGCCTGACCACTGGCAAGGGCTACAACAGGGAGAGATCTGTGTGTGGGCATCGCAGTCAGTGAGACCTGCAACAGAGAGAAATGTGTGGGCTCCCGTCAGCCTGACTGCTGGTGAGGGCCACAACAGGGAGAGATGTGTGGGCACCACAATCAGTGAGACCCTGGTGAGTGCTGCAATAGGGAGAGATTTGTGGGCTCACAGTCACTCTGACCTTTGGCAAGGGTTGCAAGCACAGTGTATGTCCTCATACCATGGTGAGCACATGTGCAAGCAGCAGTGCAAAAGGAGCACAGACACTGCTGAGCACTGTGGCTCACTGTGGGTGAGTACTGTGGACTGGGGACCACTGCTGAAAGGCTAAATGCCACAGCCACTTGTCTGTGTGAATTCTGGTATTTCAGTGTCAGCATCAACAGCTATGATGCTAAAGAAGGGGGAGAAGGGAGGGATTAAACAAATGGACAAACAGCCCACAGACACACAAGTAATAAATGCCAGGGGAAATTAATAGAGTTACAGTGAACTCTCGCCTCACACCTGGGAAGAAAAGAGAACTCCTTTAGTTTTAGTGGGAGTATAGGTTGGTGTTACTTGGAAAATGTCTAGAGGTTTTTTGTGAAATAAAAATGGCAGTTCCATATGATCCATTAATACCAGGCCTATGTGTTTATCCAAAGAGTATGAAAGCACTAATTTGAAAGAATATCTACAGCCCTATGTTCATAGTACCATTATTTACAGTAACCAAAACACAGAATCAACCTAAATATGTCAATTATCAGATAGCTGCATAGACAATAGTATAGTATATACTATAGTGTAGATTCTATGCTTGCTATACTTGCTATCGTATAGATTCTCAAAGAAATCCTTCCCTACCTTAAAAAAAATGAAGCAGTGACACAAAACGGATGCATCTTGACATAATTGTGCAAGATGCAATAAGATGTGAAAGACGATTACTAGATGTGTTCACTCATACATACAATTGGAACAAATAAAGCATATTAACTGGTGAAAAAAAATGAAAAACTTATAGTTGGTGAAGACTCCTGTGCTACCACAGGGGACAGTTGGGTGGGGTGAAGGAATTAGTAAGGAATCTTTGGGTGCCATGAAGCACTGGCACTTTGAATGTGGGGACAGCGAGTGCTGTGTCCATGCAGAGTTTGGAGCTGCAACCCTAAGTTCCATACTGAATCAATAAACAGCATTCAGAACTTTGCTTAAACCAGTGATTTAAGTTCTCGTGAACTTAGGGACCTTGGAGGGAGCAGGGGGCTATATTGTTAGAAAATCTGACATTATTTGAAAAACACGTGGAGGCTAATTGTCTTGAACACATTTGTTCAGTCCTTAAAGATAAAACTTAACTCTAGTACATTGTGTAGGGCACAACTTCTAAAAGGGAGGACGTTGCACATCCTTGGGTTTTGAATAGAAACAAGTCCTCTTTCCTGGACTCTCAGAGTAGGGATAACGGGGAGTTTGGGTTCTATCTTTTCAGTACTATTATGTATCTATGATGAGCAGGATGGTTTTTTGGGAGAAGATAATGCAAATCTACTAGCTCCATTGATGCTGTCTGTCTTTTCTTACCCCTGCTTCTGGGGAATGGGAAGGAATCTTCCGGGAGTCTACAAGACTAGAGATTTTTCTTACCATGTGGGTAATTAGACTCAGTTTTGTTTCCTTTAGGAACCTGTTGATAATTACTCTTAGCTGCTGAATTTCACTCCCTTTGAATGAATATTTTTCTTTTTGGGGGTTGGGGGCACACGTGGTAGAGCTCAGGGGTTACTCCTGGCTCTGCACTCAGAAATTACTTCTGGCGGTTCTTGGGGAACCATATGGGATGCTGGGGATCAAACCCGGGTCATCCATGTGCATGGCAAGCGCCCTCCCCGCTACACTATCTCTTTGGCCTAACATGAATATTTTTCTATTTTTGTCAGCCTTCCACATTAAAATGAAGTGTTGCTTGTTTGTAGTGTGAGTTCTTGGTACACCTTGTATGTAACGGCATGTTACCATCTTGCTTCTGTAGGATTGATGCAGTCAGTGATGATGTCCTTATCTTCACGTTGGAGTTCACCAACTGGAGGAGGCTGCCCCCTGCTATTGAGAAAATGCTCTCTGCTCGGGCTGCACACTCGGCAGCCCCGCTGCAGGAGCACGTTGGTAAGAAAGCTCTGTTCTGAAAACATACTCTGTCTCTCTTCTGTAGCTCTGCCATCCTTTGAAACAGTAAAAAAAGTTTCTCAACTTCACTGGGAATCTGTACAAGTTCTCCAGGAGGGGAAAGAATAAGACCAGGAGGGCCAAGGAGGAGAGATTATGGTCATTTCTTTCAACAAAACCATATCTGATTTTATCTGAATAGCCCGAGGGAATATACAAAGGAAAACAGGGTTGCTGATTTCTTTAATATAAGGATAGCCTTTATTCTATTCTCTCCACTGCTCCTCTGTTTAGTAACTGGTAACTGGTGAGGCAGAGGCCTTCCAACAATGCTTAGGGCCCCCAGGGGTCACACCCTTTGATCTTGGTCAACCAGGGTGCAGAGAATAACCTTTTATCCTTTAAAAAATAAAGGACTTCTTTTTGCAATTTTTTAAATATATTTTCATAGTGGTTCACAATAGTACATTACAGATAATATTCAAACACCAATCCCACCACTGACCACCTTCCCGCCACAATAAGAGGGAAGTGTATAAAGGGTGTTGTATTTCATTCTGGACCCATTTAAGCCCATACATAAGATAATACAAACAAGTATGTTAAAACCAAACAAATGTGTGGTACTTTTGGTATGTAAGTGGTCAGAGTATAAGAGGTCACACTGACACAGGACATTCTGCGTTACTCTCTTCCGAAAGCTTTAGTTTATAGTCTCTAGGTGTTGGCTGTTGATAAGATTACATGGTGTGTATGTGTGCGGGGGGGGGGGGGGGGGGGAGCAATTTGTGGGTGTGACTGCCAAACTACTGGAAAACTGGGGAGCTGAGGGGAAGGGGCCAAGTCCCGATTCAAGTGGGCTTGGAGATCTCAGTCACTGGTCCTCACATCCTGGGTTTTTCTGCAGGTTCACTCTTGAGTGAGGCTCGTCTGAGCATTTGGAGTGGCCTTGAGCGTGGCAGTGGTTGGGTTCTGGAGGTTTTCAGCTGCTGGGGTGCTGCTTGGGCTGGGGAGGGAAACTCAACCCACCCCTCTCTGAGTTGCCCTGGTGAAGACAGCTTGGCACATGATCAGGAAATTATGCAATAAGGGACATTTTAAACAAGAATGACTCCTAGTGGTTGCTAATGAATAATTTGTTTATAGTCAGAAAAAATATTTAAAAAAATATAAAAAAACATTTTTCCCCCTTTGGGTTCATGTTCTTGTTTCAATATCTTACCCCTAAAAGGAAGTTTGCTATTCTTTTTTTTAATACTTCTCCTTACAAATAGATGTTAATGTATTGGTATAATTTAACTCTAGAGGTGAATTATGGAGGAAAGTATAACTTTATTGGCATTTTAAATAATAAATTCTCAATTTCTCATTTATTAACATTTTTAAAAATAGTAAAATCAATGAAATATAGTAGAAGTTTATTTACATGAAAACCAGCTTAAACACTTAACCCACTTAAACACTTAACCATGTACTTCTGTTTACTCATTCATATTTATTTTCCTTTAACTCTATTTTGTTAACCAGATTTTATGTCTTTAAGTTACAGAAATTTTTTTACTGCTGTTTTTACATGAAATGTAACTTCATAAAACACATTGAATAGATTTTTCACGAGTCAGCTTTTGCATATGTAGAAATGTGTCCTGTAATTTCTTGGGAAATACGTTTAAGTAAATATTCTCAATCAGAAACATTCAGGAAGATGTGCTCTTGAATTGAGGTGTATTCAAGCTGTTAGATTTCTGTTGAAGAAAAAGGTAATCTGCTTGGAGTCTGAGTTTATCAGCACAGAATTTCTTTAATGATAATGTTGGAAAACTTTACTTACATGTCATTCTTAATGTTGAGGAATTGCATCTGCTTTTGCTAATTATGTATCTGCAGCAGAAAAGAACAAATATCTGTTTAGAACAGATAGAAGATGGGACAATGGGTTTGGGAACAAAAAGTCAAAAGAGGGAGCATATGCCAAATGCGAAAATTACTGCAGCATATCAATTAGTAAAGATATGTGAGAGTTTACTCTGAAGACTTTAACATATGTCAAGTTTGTCCAGATGAAGGTAAAAATTGCGCATGAGTACATTACCCTGCAGTAGACTAAATCCATCAAGGACTTCTTGTTTAATTAGGCATTAGGTAGAGCTTGTGTGGGATAATAATCGTCATCTCTTAAGAGGATTTTATTTTGGCTGAAGATTTGCAAATGCCTTTCTCAGGGGTATTAATGTAGCTATTGCTTTTCTGGTCTGTTTCCCTAGCTTAAACCTCTTTTCTTGGTTTCAGTACCAGATACCTAACTACCTTCTGCAGGTCTTTCCTTAGTATCCCACTATTGACACACCAGATTTCAAACTTGTCATTTTCCCTCCAAATCCTGCTGTTTCTTCTGTTCCCTGACTCAGGAGATGAGCTGGAAATGCTGTCCACCAGCACAGCAAGTTCTCCCTGGCAGCTGTTTTTCATTTCTTTCCCCTATAGCAGTGGGAATCAACAGTGATGGTATTGCCCCCTCCCAACCCTGGAGACACTTTTGCAATGGCTACTAACCGTTTTGATCGTCATGACTGGGAGTTGCTGCTATTGCCTTCACAGGGGCTGGGGGACTGCCAGATACCCTGTGTTGCGTCTGGCAGCCCTCCATAGAGTCTTCTGACCCAGAGGCAGCTGTGCCGAGACTGAGAAATCCCCATATGGCTTCTTCGTGTGTTGGTCAGTCTTTAATTCTGCCCTTGGAAGGCCCTTTGACCTCGTTCTTAGAACAGACTGCTTAGAAAAAGTTTTGGTGTTTTGTGTGTCTTAAGTGGTTCCCCTCTGGAGGTCACAGGATGGGGGGAGGGGGCATTGTAACACTGGGTTTAGCAGACCTGGGAGGAAGAGGTATGCCCATCTACTCAGCTGTTGGTGTTTCAATGGGATTATGATTCTTGGTGCACACAAAAACTTGGGTGGATTTTTTGTTGTTGTTGTTTTGGCTTCCTAAGCCATGCATGGATCAGAACTATTGTTGGTAACTAGGCCTCCCAGACTGGAGGGTTCAGGCCTGAGCAGGCCTGGTGATGTTGGGGGCTACCAGAGCCACATCTGGCAGTGCTACGCCTGGTGGAATTGAGGGGCCATATATAACTGGGGTTTCAACTTGGCTCCCGGTGTTTGCATGTGCCCCTAACCATTTTGCTTACCTTCCTGATCCCAGGGTGTTGACACTAGAGAGTGAGCTGTGAAAGAAACATTTCTGGTTACTGCTCTCATTTGTGACATTCTTGCTTTCTTACCATCTTCTACTGTTGGGTAACATTGCTTTGTCCCTCTACAAGAAGCTTAGATTTATCTGGTTACACCCATCAATCTGGTTACACCCATCACAGTGCTCCTGAAGCACTTCCACTTCCATTGTGTTTATCTGTAAACAGTCTTCCCAATGCTCTCCTTCCCACCCAGTTAATCAGCTTTCCCCTTAATCAGACTGTGTTAATTTGTAAGATCAGTTTCCCAGAAATCTATGATTTTATATGTATAAGTGAAATAATGCCTTTATCTTCTCCTTATGCCTTATGAATAGTTTACCTTAAGTAATATCCTTTTTGTATAGATACAGAAAGACCGTTAACATTATGCTTTGTAACTTAGGATTTGATTGGCCTTGAATATTATTCACTCCCGGGCATCTGCTTTCTCGACTTAAGCCTCAGTTGCCCTTAGTTCCTAACACCCCAAAAGCAGGGTTCCGACGAGGGACTGAATGGACCCAGGGCAAGCAGTGAGCTACCCTGGCAGCGAAATGGGCCAGGCCAAAGTCCCACGATTCTTAACTATAAGTTAAGAGTTTGATCATAGACAAATGTTGTCATGATCCAAAGGTAACGACAAGACTAGGATCCTGCTAGGGGTGGGAAAGACTATCTGGCCTGAGCACCTTAGTCTGAGATCGAGATGGCCCTAGGAGAGCAATTCTATAAGTTTAAGATATTTCTTACTGTATCTATACAAAATGATTTATATTATATTCTTGTATGCTTGTCCGACAAGGAGAGGAGAGGCACGCCCATGGGATTATGCTCTAGGGTGGGTCCTCCTGCTGAGGAAGGATCTGTCCTAGGAGCGGCCTTCCCTGAGGCTAAGATTTCTACCCCTATTGATTGTGACCGCACCTATATGTAATTGTTTCCCCAATTCCTCATGGAGAGAGGATTTAACGGTACTGTAGGAGTGGGCTGGGGGGAGAAGGAAGAAGAAGAGAGTTCAGAGAGGATCAGAAGGAAGAGGAGGATGAAAGATGGAGAAGGAGTATGAAGTAGCTGGGGGAGGAAGAATGGGGGGCAGAGACAGAAGGAGAGATGAGGAGAGACAGAGAGAGACAGGAGCAGAGACAGATGAGGAGAGAATCAGAATAAACTACGACTAATACCTACCAGCCTGGCCCTCGTTCCTTCCTCTGCTTGACCATCGCCATCGACCTCTCCGGGGTGGGAGAAGGGCGAGACTACCGAACGCGGGCAGCGGGAGAGATAGAGCCACCACCGCTGTGGGTGCCGTGCCCCCTATTTTGTGTGAGTTTACACATTCTACAATAATTTTCCATGGCTTTACTATATCAATACATAAATGAATTTTTTGTTTTGTTTTGTTTTTTGCTTTTTGGATCACACCCGGCGATGCACACTCAGGAATTACTCCTGGCAGTGCTCAGGGACCATATGAAATGCTGGGAACTGAACCCGGGTCAGCTACGTGCAAGGCAAATGCTCTACCCACTGTATTACTACTCCAGCCCCACATAACTGAATTTTTTAAAAAAACATGCTTACTTCTCTTAGTAAGCATCCCAGTCATCTCAGTTCCTCTCTGCCCTTAGTGTACACGCGTTCATCCCTCTCTACAGATTTTCAAGTCCTTTGTTCAGTTCTAGAGATGCTGTATACTTGGTCCAAATTCCTCTTTATTTTTTTCTTCCCTAAGTGACACGCCTTGGTAATTTACAAATAAAAAAATATAACTAGCCCCTTTCTATTTATATTTTAATTACTGAGTCAAATTTTTCAAGTTTATTTTTTGCATCAGAAATATATACCAGGTAACAATTTTCTGACTGATTATAGGTTTAATAATATTTTTGATCCTGTGCTTTATATTTGTGCCTTAGAAACACCAGCTTAATCAAAAAGCAATATTCTTTTTATCCTTATTTATTTATTCATCGACCCAAGTTCGATTCCTCCACCCCTCTTGAAGAGCCCGGCAAGCTACCGAGAGATTCTTACCCGCATGGCAAAGCCTGGCAAGCTACCAGTGATGTATTCGATATGCCAAGCACAGTAACAGGTCTCACAAATTTACTGGGCCCGCTCCAGCAAATCGACGAACAACAGGAGGACAGTGATACAGTGATTTATTCATAGCTATTTTTATTGTAAAGCTACTCAGATCTGGTTTTATTTTGTTTTAGTCACAGTGATTTTCAATGCTGTCAATGGTTAGGGTTTCATGTATATATTCCAGCACCACACCCTCCCTGCCAGGTGTGTCTTTCCCTCCTCCACTCCCCTCAGGTCCCTCTCAGCCCCCTCAGCCCACCTTCCTCTCTCCCTGCCATGGTCAACTCAGTTCTGTAAACCAATTCTCAGATACTTTTGCTTTTGGCCATTTCCCCCCACTTCTTTATATCCCACATTGTAAAATCAAATGATTCACTAAGCCCTAGTGTGTAAACGCAAAAAAGACAGCAGCGGTCTATCTTTCCTGCTGCCCATGTTCGGTAGTCTCAGGCCGTTCCCCCCACCTTGGGGAGGTCGATGGCAACAGGCAGGTAAAAGAAGGAAACGAGGGCCAGGCTGGTTGGTGTCAGGTGCAGTTTATTCCATTCCCATCTCCATTCTTCTTTGATTCTCCTTCTGCTTCTTCCTCTCCCATGCTACTTCATTCTCCTTCTCAATCCCCCTTCATTCTCCTTCTGGCTCTGAAATCTGGATCCAGCCCACTCTTATTGCCTAGTTAAATGTGCTGCCCCCCTTTCCCCCCGCATTAGGGGTTGGGGTTTACACATAGATGTGGTCACAATCAATAGTGGTAAAGTTCTTTTCCCCCGGAAAAGCCGCTTCTAGGACATATTCTCATTTAGCAGGTCGACCCACCCTAGAATGGAATCCCATGGGTGTATTTCTCCTCTCTTTGTCCAACAAACATATAAGCATTCATAATATTAATCATTCTGTATGGACACAGTAAGAGATACATTAAGCTTATAGAATTGCTCTCCTAGGACCATCTCGATTTCAGACTACAGTGCTCAGGCCAAATAGTCTTTCTTATCCCTAGCAGGGTCCTAGTCTCGCCATTACTTTTGGATCATGACAGCATTTGTTCATGATCAAGCTCTTACAGTTAAGAATCGTGGCACTTTGGCATGGCCCATTTTGATGCCACGGTAGCTCACAACTTGCCCTGGGTCCATTCAGTCCCTTGTCGGAATCCTGCTATTGGGGTGGTAGAAACTAAGGGCAACTGAGGCTTAAGTCGAGAAAGCAGATGCCCAGGAGTGAATAATATTTAAAGCCAATTAAATCCTAAATTACAAAGCATAATGTTAATGGTCTTCCTGTTATCTATACAAAAAGTGCATTGCTTTAAAGTAAACTATTCATAAGACATAAGGAGAGGAGAAAGGCAATATTAACTTACAAGTTCAGTACCTGCTCGGATCGGGACTGGGCCTCCTCCATCCAGATCCCCCATCTTCCAGGCATTACACCCACCAACTGCCCCTGCTGTGTAATCCCATCAACGGCCAAGACCCAGAGATTATAAAACCCAGCTCCTGGAAGCGCGCGGCTGCAAATCTTATTATCTAGTTCTTACTCTGAAGAACCTGGCAAGCTACCGAAAGTATCCTGCCCACACGGCAGAGTCTGGCAAACTCCCCATGGGTTATTCAGTATGCCAAAAACCAGTAACAATGATGGGTCTCATTCTCCTGACCCTGAAAGAACCTTGAATGTGGCACTTTCTAAAATCTCAGGCCTAGGATGAAGGAGGCGTTACTGGTGCCTGCTCAAGGAAATCGATGAACAACAGGATGGCAGTGATACAGTGATACAAATTCAGTATCCTAGAAGGATCTGACCTTACAAATTAACAGAGTCTGATTAGGGGGAAAAGCTGATTAACTGGTCGGGGAAGAGAACATAGAGAAGTGGTTACAGATAAACAAAGGAATGGGAGCATTGTGATGAGTGTAACCTGATAAACCTAAGATCCTTGTGGCAAGGAGAAAGGACAAATCAATTGTTATCCTACACCTTAGCCTCCTGTCTAAGGTAAAATTCTTGAGTATGTAATTTTTAAGTGTAGGGACCAGAGCTTTATCCATGTGAGATATGGATTCTGAGCCACATCTCTGACCCTTACCCGTTCTTCTGAATAAAGTCTCTTTAATTTGTGCTTTTAATGATCAAATAATGTATGTTCTCTCCAAAGTATTACCCTATCAAGATCATATGCAGGATTCTATCTTCTTTGTTTTTTGGACCACGCCTTGCAGTTTTCCAGGGTTATTCCTTACTCTATGCTCAGGCAACAGGTGGGTCCCTGGTCTAATCCTGGCCTTCTGCGTTCAAGCACGGTTTCCAGCAGGTGGAGCCCTTTCTTCGACCCACTGCCACGGATTCCTTTTTCATTATTGTTAACTTTTTGATCATACATTACATATACATTCATACAGTGTTTGTATGATTTACATTTAGTTCTGTGATATAGTAAATTTGGCATTAGTTTGAATTATTAATTAATAGAGACTGGTGCCAGAGAGATAGTACAATAGGCAGGGTTCTTTTTCTGTATGAACTCAACCTGAGTATAATCCCTGGGGCACCCCATATGGTCCCCTGAGGACTGCCAGGAATGATGCTTGAGTGCAGAACCAGACCTGAGCACTGCCAGGTGTGCTCTCCCCCAACCCCTCTTCCCCCCCCCCGCGCCCCCCCCCCCCGCGCCCCCCCCCCCCCCCCCCCCCCCCCGCCCCGCCAGCTTCCCCACTCCCAATCAAAAGAAATCTGAGACTGGGGATATAGCTTGGTGGTGTAGCACTTACTGCATGTGTGAGGCCCTGGATTTAAACCCTAGGGGGAAAAGTGTGGGATTTATTTTGATCACTGTGTCTGCTCTCAGTTTTAATAAAACTTCATATAACATGTCCCCTTATAACTTGATTATTTGTAAGTCCATACAACAAAATGAACAAAATTTTAAAAGCTAGGTAGGAATCAAAATGGAAAGGTTATATGCTTGTACAAAATTAACTCCTAGACTCTGAAAATTATGGCGATTATTGGACAAAGGAAAGGGAGGGATTAGGGGGAATGAGTTGAGTCTTTTGGAGGGTGAGATGCATTGGCATTTTTATAGTGGGTGCCATGAGTTCTGTATAATGTGGGGGTTCAGCATGCTGATGCTGGCTCATATCACCAGGTGCTCACACTTTGATGGGGATTAATAAATACATATTGCAGCCATGACCGTGTTAAGGCTATGCTCCTGAAACACTAAAGTATTGAAAACTAAGTCAAATTTTAAGTCAATTTAAAAGTGTTGCTTTCTTACAAATAGATCTAGTGACAAGTTTAGTTTAATGTACTAAAGTAAAGATGATTTAGTCAGAAAGGTGAATTCAGAGTCTGAATTTAAAGATCGTCTAGCCTGTTTCAATGCTCTATAACCCCAAATGAAAGATTTAACAAATTAAAATCTAGTTTCCACAAGTTTTTGTGAAAAAATGCTTTACGTACCACTGTAGCACTATCCTCCCGTTGTTCATCCATTCGCTCGAGCAGGCACCAGTAACATCTCTATTGTGAGATTTGTTGTTACTGTTTTTGGCATATCGAACACGCCACAGGGAGCTTGCCAGGCTTTGCCTTGCAGGCAGGATACTTTCAGTAGCTTGCCAGGCTCTCCGAGAGGGATGGAGGAATCGAACCCAGGTTGGCCATGTGCAAGGCAAACGCCCTACCTGCTGTACTATCGCTCCAGCCCACGTAGCTTTCGTATTATAAAGTCAAGGCATGACTTGTTCTTTTCTCAGTCTGGAGGCAACACAGCTGGAAAATCTATGCATCACTAAAACTTTTATAAGAATTTTTCATGCTTTGAAGTATTGCATATATGATTATAAAATTCCCTTTTCCACTGGCATTTTAATCTAAGATGGTACAGATGAGTATATTGCCTATATCAACAATCTACAGATGACTCAATTCAAATAAAGTTCTCACCTCTAATTGTTCATCAGGCTAGTGATCTGTTGTGCTTGCAAGAAAACAAAAGTGGTACAATAAAATTGGACCTGGTATCTGAAGTAAATATACCCTTTCCTTTTTTTTTTTTTTTATTATTGAATAGACTTTGTCCCTCTGCCAGTACCTTCATGTGTGCGGAGAGTGGTCTCAGCATGGTGGTGGCTGGTCCTGGAGGTCTTCGGCTGCCGGAGCCCCGGTCGGGGCGGGGAGGAAAGCTCAACCCGCTCCCCTCCAAGGGGTCCCGGCGAGGGACACCCAGGCGCGGGGACAAAAGACTGCACTGTTCTCGTCCGGGATCTGGATTTTATAGTCTCTGAGTCTTGGCCGCTGATGGGATTACACGGCGCCAGGGGGCCAGGTGGTGGGTGTGACCCCCACCTGCTGGAATTTGGAGGATCTGGATGGAAGATGCTCAACTCCAAACCCAGTAGGCTTGGAGGTCTCGGCCCCGAACCCGCGTGGCTTTGTCCCTCTGCCAGTACCTTCATGTGTGCGGAGAGTGGTCTCAGCATGGTGGTGGCTGGTCCTGGAGGTCTTCGGCTGACGGAGCCCCGGTCGGGGCGGGGAGGAAAGCTCAACCCGCTCCCCTCCAAGGGGTCCTGGCGAGGGACACCCAGGCGCGGGGGCAAAAGACTGCACTGTTCTCGTCCGGGATCTGGATTTTATAGTCTCTGAGTCTTGGCAGCTGATGGGATTACACGGCGCCAGGGGGCCAGGTGGTGGGTGTGACCCCCGCCTGCTGGAATTTGGAGGATCTGGATGGAAGATGCTCGACTCCAAACCCAGTAGGCTTGGAGGTCTCGGCCCCTGAACCCGCGTGGCTTTGTCCCTCTGCCAGTACCTTCATGTGTGCGGAGAGTGGTCTCAGCATGGTGGTGGCTGGTCCTGGAGGTCTTCGGCTGCCGGAGCCCTGGTCGGGGCGGGGAGGAAAGCTCAACCTGCTCCCCTCCAAGGGGTCCCGGCGAGGGACACCCAGGCGCAGGGGCAAAAGACTGCACTGCTCTCGTCCGGGATCTGGATTTTATAGTCTCTGAGTCTTGGCCGCTGATGGGATTACACGGCGCCAGGGGGCCAGGTGGTGGGTGTGACCCCCGCCTGCTGGAATTTGGAGGATCTGGATGGAAGATGCTCGACTCCAAACCCAGTAGGCTTGGAGGTCTCGGCCCCGGAACCCGCGTGGTACTGGCAGAGGGACAAAGCCACGCGGGTTCCGGGGCTGAGACCTCCAAGCCTACTGGGTTTGGAGTCGAGCATCTTCCATCCAGATCCTCCAAATTCCAGCAGGCGGGGGTCACACCCACCACCTGGCCCCCTGGCGCCGTGTAATCCCATCAGCGGCCAAGACTCAGAGACTATAAAATCCAGATCCCGGAACCTGACATCTTATCAGGACATCTTTTTTATGACATCTTATTGTCTCATTCCTACTTTGGACAAACTTGCAGGCTATCGAATGTAGCCTGCCCACAGGGCAGAGTCTGGCAAACTCTCCGTGGCGTACCAAATATGCCAAATACCAGTAACAATGATGGGTCTCATTTCTCCTTAAGAGCCGTGAATATAATCTCAGGGCTAGGATGAAAGAGACGTTACTGGGTCCTGCTCGAGGCAATCGACGATTAACAGGATGATGAAATGAAAAAAATGAAATTGAATAGACCTTCTGAGACATGGGATAGTTTGAATAACTTGGACATTGTTAGAGAATTATTTGGGGCCCAACATAGTTGGTAGAATTCTAGACTTTGAGTTAAGAAATTTGTATTTAAATATTAACTGTGTTGTCGATGTCAATATATGCAAATCACTAAGTAATGTGTACTGCTCAAATTTGGCTTGATTCCAAATAATTATGCTTCCAAGAATATTAGCATAACCAAATCAGTGGTTTATTTAGCTCTGAAGGTAGGCCTGCAGTAGTAGAGTGATTTGAGCTGAGAAGGTGTCGGGTGTGGGAGGCGTTAGGCAGCCAGAGGTGTCCTCAGTCTGTCTGGGGACTGTCAGATTCAAGAAGCTGGAGAAGCATCATGGATTCTTCAGCCCTGGGGTGCAGAGCCATTCTTTGTCTTTCTTTTGGGTGCTTAAAAAATGTCTGTGCTAACAAGATTGTGCAAAAATGAAGAGTTCAGTTTAACAAGATACATATCAAACTCTAGCTCAATATCAGTAAAAATTTTCATGAGCAAGACCTTCCACCATTCGAGTTTTGTCACTTTCTCTCCCATCCCTCTGATTATGTGGTCCTCATGCTCACTGGTTGCCATTGTATATTACTCTCTGGTTTGGCAGCATGTTTTTGTCCCTACTGGCTGAGCAGCCTGCTTATCAGAAATTTGTTATGCTTATTTTCAATATTTAAAGATTATGTTTATCTGGGCCCAGTGACACTTGGACCTGTTACTATTTCAGATCTCACTAAGCGCTCTTATATTGAGTGGTTGGGTCTAAGTTGAACCTGTTACTTACACATGGGAAAACTGGAAGTTTGCAGTTTGAATATGTTCTTCATGTGTATTCTTGATATTCCCCTCTTGCTGTCTTTATCTGTACTTATCAATCAAGAGAATGATTATTTCTTTAAATTTACAGTTTTTTTTTAAATTTTTAAAAAATTTTTATTAGTGAAACACCATGAGGTACAGTTGTAGATTTACAAATCTTTGTGCTTGGGTTTCGATTATACAATGATCAAGAGCTTTCCTACCCATATCTTAAAGGGAATGTTTAAGATATGGGTAGGAAAGCTTTGGTAATGTGCCATGTATTGCAGAGGTTTATTCTTAGTTCTTTTTCTGTTTTTTGGGCTGTACCCAACAGTGCTCTGGATTTATGCCTGGCTCTGTGCTATGGGATTACTCCTGGTGAGACTTGGGGTGCCAAAGAGTGAATCCAGGATGGCCTTGTGCAAGATAAACACCCTACCTATTGTACTATCACTCCAGCCCCTCATCTTAGGCTTTTTATGTACAAAAATTGTGTAATGCTCACTTTTCTTATTTGGTATTTTGAAACAGAGCTTCGTGGTTTGATGAGTTTCCCAATTTCTGAATAAACTTCAACCAGTATGCTTAAACTGAAATGGAACTGCAGTGGTTTGAAAGAGGTTAGAGATATTAGAGAATTTGTCTCTCAGGTGTTGCAGTATAGTGGGCTGCTGCTAGCTGGCCTGCAATAGGACTGTCTTGGTCTCATCCTGACTCTTGCATTCCATGGTGACTTAGGAAGTTTCTTTTGGACTAGCAGAAGGCATTAGCTTTTATTCACATAAAAGTGCTGTTCTTCATGTTTGCCACTCAATGCCTCTTTTGCAGACCACAACACCCAAAAGGAGAAAGAGAACACAGGGGATTGCCCTGTCACAGAGACAGGGGGGATGGGGGGATGGGGGTGGGAGGGATATTATCCATGGTGGTGGAAAATGGGCACTGGTGGAGGGATGGGTATCTGATCATTGTATAATTGAAACCAAAGCACAAAAAATTGTAAATCTACAACTTTAAAAAAAAATAAAATACAATAAAGGGGAAAAAAAAAAAGAAAAAAAAAAGAAAAAAAAAGTGCTGTTCTTAGTATGCTCAGTTTTACGGACACTAATGCCACTTTATATTTAGTATTTTTCATCTTGAAAAATAAAACTATCTTGATTCTTGAGTACATAAGATTCCTCTATAATTGATATTTTGCTTTTGATGATAGTGGGTTTTAGTGTGTGTTTTTGCACACTTACATGCTTTGGGCAGATGCACTTAGTTTTTTTTTAATTTTTAAAAAATTTTTATTAGTGAAACACCATGAGGTACAGTTGTAGATTTACAAATTTTTGTGCTTGGGTTTCGATTATACAATGATCAAGTACCCATTCCTCCACCAGTGCCCCTTTTCCACCACCATGGATCCCAGTATCCCTCCCACAGCCATCCCCCCCATCCCACCCTGCCTCTGTGGCAGGGCATTCCCTTTTGTTCTCTCTCTCCTTTTGGGTGTTGTGGTCTGAAAAAGAGGCATTGAGTGGCAGTCATGTTCAATCCATAGTCTACTTTCAACCTGCATCTCCCCTCCTGGGAGGATCCTCCAAACACCCTTTATTTGGTGCTCCCTTCTCTATCTGAGCTGCCCTTTCCCCTAGAATGCCCGGCTGATCTCTAAGCCATGGAGTAATCCTCCTGGTACTGATCTCGGCTATTCTTGGCAGATGCACTTAGTTTTAATCCCTCCTCAAGCACTTGTCTAAAATTGTGACTTGAGCCGGAGATATAGTACAGCGGGTAGGGCTTTTGCCTTGCACATGGATGACCTGGGTTCCATCCCCAGCATCCCATATGGTCCTATTGGGATGCATTGCCAGGAGTAATTCCTGAGTGCAGAGCCAGAAGTAACCCCTGAGCATCGCTGGGTATGACCCAAAAAGACAAATAATAAAAATAAAATAAAATGGGAACTTCAGAAAGTCCCTTAAGTATCTTTTGGGGGGTGTCAGAAACCCTCTTGATAGTACGAGGGGGGCATGCAGTGCCAGGAATCAGACCTGGGGTGTCCACAGGCAAAGCGTGTACCCCAGCCCTTTAAGCCATCTTTGCAACACAAACCCCTTTCTAAAGGTTTAAATCTCTGTATCAGCATAATATATATCTCTCAGGGATAAAAAGAGATAAGAGAAGACTTTTTGTGAAGCATATGACATAGTGTTGAATAACATTGGCTTGTTTTTGCTCCTCCGCAAGAAGCTTAGGTTTATTGAGCTACTCCCACAACAGTGTCCCTCAGGCATACCCAGTTCAATCAAGCACTAATAATCCTATATTGCTTTTCTCTTTCCTTCATGTCATTTGCATGGTTTATTTAGCAATGTCCCTTTTGTATAGACACAGGAAGACAGTTCATGCTATGCTTTGTAACATGGGAGTTAGTTGACTCCAAAATAATATTTACTCCTGGGCATCCATATTTACTTGACTTAAGCCTCAGTTCCTCTTAGTTCCTAGCATTCCAAAAGCAGGGTCTTGATGAAGGACTGGATGGACCCAGGGCAAGCTCTGGGCTACTCTGGCATCCAGAGGGGACAAGTTAAATACCACAAGTATAATAAGTTAAGAGCATGGGCATGGGAAAAACTGTCATGACCCAAAGAGAAGTAACTGAATAAGGACCCTGCTGGGGTTAGGAAAGACTAACTGGCTTGAGGACTGTGGTCTGGAATATATAGTGAGATGTCCCCAGGAAGAGCCAACCTTTAAGCTTAATATATCTCTTACTGTGTCTTATCCAAAGTGGTTAGAAATATTAGCACTGTAGCACTTCCTCCCGTTGTTCACTGATTTGCTCGAGCGGGCACCAGTAACGTCTGCATTGTGAGACTTGTTACTCTTTTAGGCATATCGAATACGTCATGGGTAGCTTGCCAGGTTTTGCTGTGCAGGCAGGATACTCTTGGTAGCTTGCCGGGCTCTCCGAAAGGGATGGAAGAAGTAAATTTACTCTGATGGTTTAAGTGGATTACTAACTGAGGAAAGGAGAAAGCAATATACCCGAGATGGAATCCTTCCCTTGAGCGGATCTCCTAGTAATCTGGAGTGCTGAAGCCTCAGATGAGATTTTCTTGAGTCAATCTCCTAGAACTTCCCCTGAAGGAGTGGCTTTATCTCTGTTGTTATGACAATGTTCAACCCTAATTTTGTGTACCCTACTCTTCATGATTTCTATATAACTGTGCTGTAAAGGAACTAGACTAGACAATGAGTAGAGGACTTTGAGGTCTATGAGGAGACTAGGATGATGGGACTATGATGACTGGAGCTACGATTGTGCTATAAGGGGAGAGATCGGACTACATTGGGAAGGAGAGAGCGATAGCACAGTGGTAGGGCATTTGCTTTGTGCACAGCCAGGGCATTTGCCTTGTGCGCATTTAGCCCAGCCTAGCCAGTTTGATTCCTCCGCCCCTCTTGGAGAGCCTGGCAAGCTACCGAGAGTATCTCGCCCGCACGGCAAAGCCTGGCAAGCTACCCGTGACGTATTCAATATGCCAGACACAGTAACGAAAAATCTCAAAATTGAGATGTTACTGGGCCCGCTCGAGCAAATCGATGAACAACGGGAGTACAGTGATACAGTGATACCAACAAGCCCAGTCCCTGTTTCTCTGTTCCCCCAGTCCTTTGTCCGTCTGTCTCCATGGGCTAGCCTGGGGAATGGCTCTTGGCCATCAAACACTTGAGTCCTTCGTGCTGCCTGTGCTTTCTTCTGAATCTCACAAGTAGTACTTAATAACTTTGTTTGTTTTGGGGCCATACCCTGCTGTGCTTAGGAATCATTCCTGGTGGTGCTCTGGGGGCCATAAGCTTAGGGGATAGTATCTAGACTGGATGATGAGCAAGGCAGTACCCCATATACTGTCTTTTTGACTAAATAATAATTTTACATATTCTTTATACCATCTTAAAAATTTTATTCTATGATCTTAGGCAGGGCTGGAGCAATAGCACAGTGGGTAGGGCGTTCACCTTGCATGCGACTGACCCGGGTTCGATTCCTCCATCCCTCTTGGAGAGCCCGGCAAGCTACTGAGAGTATCCCGCCTGCACGGCAGAGCCTGGAAAGCTCCCCGTGGTGTATTGGATATGCCAAAAACAGTAACAAGTCTCACAATGGATATGTTACTGGTGCCTGCTCAAGCAAATTAATGAGCAATGGGAGAGCAGTGCTATAGTGCTACAGATCTTAGACAAAAAAGGAAAACTTTGCAAACTGTGTTTACTTACTTGATGTTGTCTGAAAGCATTTGCAGGGAAACTGAGTAATAGGGGTATTGCATTTTTTGCTGTGAGTTTCTTTAGTTTGTTAAATTAGTTCAGTTTGTTTTTTATGGTGCTGGGGATCTAGCCCAGCTCAAGGCAAGTGAATTACCACTGAGTTACATCCCTGACCTCCTTCCTTCCTTCCTTCCTTCCTTCCTTCCTTCCTTCCTTCCTTCCTGTTTCTCTCCCTTCCTTCCTTCCTTCCTTTCTTTCTTTCTTTCTTTCTTTCTTTCTTTCTTTCTTTCTTTCTTTCTTTCTTTCTTTCTTCACTCAGCTGTGTTCAGGGCAGTGTGATATCTCTGCTCAGAGATCACTCCTGACTGTGCTCAGGGAACTTTGTGTGGTGATTAGGGTTGAACTCAGGTTAGCCAAGTCCTTTCATTTTGTAAGTGCCAGTTGTTATTGCTGCATCTTTAGAATTTCAGTGTTTAGTTTTATGTGATCCTGGGTACTTGTGGTCCTGAACTCTGAAATGCATGACTAACTACCAGAGAAAAAGGAACCAGAAAAGGAAGTGGGAAGACTAAAGAAATAAAGTGAACTGTAATAATTCTGGCCCAAGTCACCGATCAAAAATAAGTCTCCACATCATAGTCACTTCTCTTTTACACACCAAAATGGGGGCCGGGGACAAGGGTGGGTTTTATCCTAAAATGCTGTTGCATTTTACTATTTAGAAAGTTTTAATTTTTTTTTTGTTTTATTTTTTCAGCCTCTGTTCCATCCTTGAGTCACCTTTGTCGTTTGGAAATTTGGTCTGGTTTAAAACCAAAGCATCTACAGTCTGACATATTTGTCAATCAGTTGCCTCTTCCCAGAAGCCTACAGAATTACTTGCTCTATTCAGATATTCTGAGGAGGAATGATGTTCCAGAACTGACAGTTATTCAAGACGAAGAGATCAGGGAAGCTACTTAACCATGGTTACTGGAAATAACACCAGGACCAAGAGCCGTAGATAGAGAACGTTTTTGATTTTATAGTTACAGAAGATGAATTTTTATTTTTGTGGTGGGTTAGGTTTGTGAGATACTAATAAAATAGAAATGTTTACAACAGAAATTCTCAACCAAAAAAAGAAAAAAATGAAGACCTTACTTAGGCTACTTACTTGATTGCTGTTTCATTATTAGTACATTTTATGTTATAATATCCATTTACTAAGCTGTTTTCTACTTCCATCAGTGAACTTTCATAAAGATAGATATGACACATTTCCTCCACCTGTGTTACTGTGTTTACCTAAGGCTTACTAAGTATGAAATTCTTCCATAAGCATTATTGGAAGTATTCATGACAGTAGGATAGAGTATATTATTTTATTTGTGCTTTACTATCATATTTATAGATGAGTATGTTGTTTTACATTTTATTCTCATATATTAAGGTTGTCACTTTTATTTCTTTTTTTTCTTTTTGCGAGATACCTGCTGATTTTTAGGGTTTACTCCTGACTGCACTCCTGGCGGTGCTCGGGAGACCATATGGGGTGCCTCGATTTGAACCCAGGTCAGCCTAGTGCAAGGCAAATGTCCTACCCATTATACTATACTCCAGCACTTAGTCACTTTTATTAAGAATTTTATTTTGTTTTTTTTTCCTCAGGTGAACTCAGGATAATTATTTTTTATATCAAAAATGAACCATTATGCTATTTTTTAAATTTTTTTGGTATTCTGAATAAGCAAAAACCAATTTCTAACACTTAAAAGTAAAACCACATCTAAATTCAAGGGTATGCTCAGTTAAAAAAAATTAGGTCAGTATTGAAATAAATGAACATTTTTTTTTAACATTTAGGATATGATCAGGAGACAGGGAAGGATATTTCTATAGCACCATCTTTTGAAAAAGTTAAACATGTTTGCCAGTTACTATCAAAAACACTCACTGGCCATTCATTTTCTAAGGCAGAGGATAGCTGACCCTAGCAGCAGAATTCCCAGTAGTATTGATGAGAAAAATGTTTTCTCCAATAGTTACCAGAGTCCATTGAGTTTACACCTCTGTATCCTAGGTCAGTGAGATATTCAGCTCATTTTAAAGTCACTAAATCTGAATTTAAAGTGCATGGGAGCTAGTGAGATGACTTGAGGCTTTGGAACCGTTGCAGGAGGTGGCCAAAGGTAGGCTCAGCATGGGCAGCGTAGGCAGGCATGGACATGGGCTCAGAGTGGGCAGCTGTGGCCATGGGCAGCACGGGCAGGCCTCTCTGGAGAGCCCGTGCTTAAGAGGAACGTCTGTGCTGGCACAGATGAAGGGTGCAGAGTGAAGAGCTAGAGGGCTGTGGGTCCAGGCAGATGAGGGAGATAGAGTTGGAATGGGGGTAGACAGGTTGGAGTAAATGTGGAAATCAAAAATTAAATATGAGAAACGTGTAAATTCTTACTTAATAAAGACATTTCAATATAATATTTGTATTATGTAGTATTTTTTTAAAATGTTGTCCAAATCTATGTTTTCCCTAACTCTGTCTTTGATTTGCAGTGTAACAAGTTTTTTTTATGAGGGTCAAGTATGTACAGAAAAGTTTAAATTTCAGGTGTAATCATTTTGTTTTTATGTATATTCAAAAATGTAATAAAAACTATTCAGGCTTACCATTCTGTTCTTTCCTTTTTTTTAAAAATTTATTTATTTATTTATTGAATCACCGTGGGAAAGGTTACAAAGCTTTCAGGTTTAGGTCTCAGTCATGCAAATATCAAACACATTTCCCTTTACCAATACTTATTTTTTACCATGAAGAACCCCAATAAAACCCCACCCCCCCACCCCTCCCAGTCCCTGTGGGGCAGATGATTTCTAGTTAACACTCTATCTGCTTTGATTAGATTCATTGTTTCAATAAAAGATTCACCACTATTATTTAGAGTTTACCCCCCCCCCCCCCCCCCCGAATCAGACATGCTGAAAAAGCATTGTGAAGTGATTTGCTTTCTACAGCTGGGTTCAAGAATTAAATGTTGGTTTTGGATTTCTGCTATTTTACTTATTGACCCTGGAAGTATTTCTACTGAAAGTCAGATAGTTAAGAAATTGGTTTCTGTGCTCTGGAGTCGTGGCCGTGCTGGAGAGCCGCTCGTGGGGGGCAACTGGTGGCCTCGGTAGGGCGTGAAGGGCGGACCGAAACGCCCCCCTTCCCATGAGGTTTTAGTCGCCCCCACTCCCCCGGCTCATACCTGCTGTCCACAAGGCTCCCATGCGGCCGCCATCCTTCTTTCCAGAGAAGAGAGGGCAAATGGGGCAACACCCTTTCCCCTCTGGCAGACTTGATGGCCTGGATTAACGCATAGTCCTTTCACTTTTCTGCTCCAAGCTGCTGGGTTCTACATTAAGTCCTTGTGCTTCTGGGGCTGTGGCCGTGCTGGAGAGCCGCTCGTGGGGGGCAACTGGTGACCTCGGTAGGGTGTGAAGGACGGACCGGAGCGCCCCCCTTCCCATGAGGTTTTAGTCGCCCCCACTCCCCCGGCTCATGCCTGCTGTCCACAAGGCTCCCATGTGGCCGCCATCTTTCTTTCCAGAGAGGAGAGGGTGAATGGGGCAACACTCTTTCCCCTCCGGTCAGACAAGATGGCTTGGATTAACGCATAGCCCGTTCACTTTTCTGCTCCAAGCTGTTGGGTTATGCATTAAGTCCTTGTGTTTCTGGGGCTGTGGCCGTGCTCCAAACTTAACTCTGATTTTCAGAGAGAAACGTTGGCTGGTTTACTTCCCATGGATCACTTTGTATATAGAGAGACGTCGCGTGGCCGCTTATGTGGCCGCGCGGTTTTGAGGAAAAGTCCTAGTTCCCGCATACTCAAGCTGTGCTTGTAGAGGCTTCTGGTCACCGGGGTTCCATCTGGGGGAGGCGGGATGCGGTACCTACCCCATCTGGGACTTCCCGATGATCTCGGCTCTTTTTGGAACCTGTTTTTTTTTTTTTCCTTCGGGATCTGTGGATCTCGCCCTCCATGTTGTCCTTCTCTTCGGCTGAATGCTGTAAATATGGCGCTGGGGGGCGGGCTGTGGGCGTGACTTCCGGAATCTGAGGTTACCTGGGAGTTGTAGTCCCAGCAGATTTGAGGAAAAGTCCTAGTTCCCGCATACTCGAGCTGTGCTTGTAGAGGCTTCTGGTCACCGGGGTTCCATCTGGGGGAGGCGGGATGCGGTACCTACCCCATCTGGGACTTCCCGATGATCTCGGCTCTTTTTGGAACCTGTTTTTTTTTTTTTTCCTTCGGGATCTGTGGATCCCGCCCTCCATGTTGTCCTTCTCTTCGGCTGAATGCTGTAAAATCTCTTTCCTTTGTTTGATGCCACACCTACCCATTCTCATTTCTTTCTCCTGGTTCTGTGCTCAGGGATGACTTGACTTCTGGTGGTCTTGGGGGACCATTTCGAGTGCCAGAGATGGAGAACAGGCCAGCCTTGCGCAAGGCAAGCACCCTACCTGTTTTCCTATCTTGAGTTCTTCATTAAATAAAAAAAAAATATTTCTGAAGCATTTAAAAGTTCTTGGAATTTTTAAAAAATGATTTTATGTATTAATATAATGCATACTTTTTATTTATGATTTTTTATTTGCTCGAGCGGGCCCAGTAACGTCTCCATTGGAGACTTTGTTGTTACTGTGTCTGGCATATCGAATACTCTCTTTGAGAAATCTAATTTAAAAGTTTTAAAGGTAAGTTATAGCATTTGATTAGAATGATTTATCTAGTTAATGTGAACCTTAATTCCTTGCCCTACACACTTCATGGTGCCTTAGTACTGTCTCAATTCCAGTACGCCTAATGAGGAATAAGTAAGTCACTAGTGGTGGTATATTTTATCAGTGAGACACAAATCCGTTTTAATAATAACTGCCAAGGGTTCACCTTTCCTTGGTCCCATGTTTTTCTTTTAAGTGTATTCCCTGCTGATTATTCCTGTTTGAAAATATTTCTTTGTGAATCATGATCATTTGATATTAATAGTGACAACCCTGAAATTATTTGAATTTTCCTTCTCCTCTTGCCAAATATCAGGTATCTTGCTTTCTGTTGGCACTGTGTAGTATATCAGTGCTGAGTAAATCATTACATCTTTCCTGTGTTCTATGACTCTCATGGTGTAATCTTTGATAAGCAGCTTAAGTGAAATATACATCACCTGATGAGTTGATATCTTTATCTTTTTGTTGTTGTTTGCTTTTGGGTCATACCTAGCAGTGGTCAGGGCTTTATCCTGACTCTGCACTCAGGGCTCACTCTTGCAGGGCTCTAGGGACTATAAGTGGTGCTGGGGACCAAGCCAGGTCATTTGTATGCCAGGCGAGTGCCCTCCCCACTGTGTACCATCGCTGGCTCTCTAGTAGTCTTTAGGTAACTTTAGATAGCTTATTCTCTGGTAAATACATCTGTAATGTGTGTGAAAATTGTGGTTTGTTAAGGATCTTCAAATGCCGTTTGTCTTAGACATTTGAAGACATATAAATAGTATTAATTGGCCAGTCTTTAAAGTTAATAATTTTGTTATTTCTCAAAATTATTAAAAATAGCTAATAAGAAAACAGATAACTACATGTTTTCTGGAACAGTGAGCTTGTTACTGGAATGCACTGAAGGAATTTGAAAAGATTATCTAAAAATTTACTTTTCACTTTTATTTTTCTTTTTGGGTCACATCCAGCAATGCACAAGTATTACTCCTGGCTTTTCACTCAGGAATTACTCCTGGTGGTGCTCAGGGAACCATATGGGATGCTGGGAATCGAACCCGGGTCAGCCACATGCAAGGCAAGCACCCTACCTGCTGTGCTATCCCTCCAGCCCCCGCTTTTCAATTTTATACTCCTTATTCTTAGAGAATCTTACTTTCCTCTAATTACATTTCCTGATACATTTTAGAAATACTTGTAAGAGAAAGTCTCAGTCTAGTTACTGCCAATTTTTGCCTAGTGCCATTGTTCAGCCCTTTTGGAAAACAGTATGGACGATTCACAAAAAATTAGAAATTGAGCTCCTATTTGACCCAGCAATACCACTCCTGAGAATATATCCCAGAGAGGCAAAAAATATATAGTAGAAGTGACATCTGCATTTGTTTGTTCTTTGCAGCACTGTTTACAATAGCCAGAATCTGCACAAAACTTGAGTGCCCAAGAACAGATGACTGGTTAAAGAAACTCTGGTACATTTACACAATGGAGTACTATGTAGCTTTTAGAAAAGATGAAGTCATGAAATTTACATACAAGTGGTACTACATGGAAAGTATGTTAAGCGAAATGAGTCAGAAAGAACGGGATAGACACAGATTGCATTCATCTGGGGAACATAAAGTGACAAAATGGGAGACTAACACCCAGGAGTGGCTGAGATTAGTACCAGGAATTTTGCTCTATGACTTGGAGGCCAGCCAAACGTGCCAGGGGAAAAGGAAGCTCAGATAGAGAAGGGTGCACCAAATAAAGGGTGTTGGGAGGATCCTCCCAGGATGGGAGAAGTATGCTGATAGTAGACTATAGACCAAACATGATTGCCACTCAGTGCCTCTTTTGCAAACCATAGCACCGAAAAGGAGAGAGAGAACAAAAGGGAATGCCCTGTCACAGAGGCGGGGGGGGGGGGGGCTGGAGGTGGGAGGAATACTGGGACCCGTGGTGGTGGAAAATGGGCACTGGTGGAGGGATGGGTACTTGATCATTGTATAATTGAAACCCAAGCACAAAAATTTGTAAGTCAATGAACTTGAAGCTGGAAAAAAAAGTGTACAACTGTACCTCATGGTGTTTCACTAATAAAAATTAAAAAATAAAAATTAATAAATGAGTAGACTACCAATACAAAAAAAAAGTGAAAAGGTTTTGAAGTGATGAGAATAGGTGGACGATTAGTGAGTTAAGTTGCTGGTAACGTGGCTGTTTAAAAGTTTTTATGATTGAGTGTTTTAGATCTAACAATTTGGTGGAATAACCAGTCAGGCTTATATACTATCTTTATCCGATTTTACAAATTCATCCTCTACCCAAAGCAAATGGACTATTGACTCGCTGACTTCATCCAAATGCTCCGTGTAAAGTCTGTCTTAGGCAACAGGATCGTTGATAACGTAATAGTGACATCTGGTGGCCAGGGTGATTTGATTGCCCAAGTGGTCTTGGACCTATGTCAATCCTTGGCTTGTATGGACACATCACCTTCCTAGCATCACCAGCTGCAAGAGGAACTCAGGCATCAGTGCATTCATTGCCTTCACCAAGCACTGAAGCATAGACCTACTGTCAGCCCAACTTGGAGTTACTTCCATCAAGTGAAATGTCAGATAAATAATTGTATCCAGGGGGCTATTCATTCTGCCCAACTTTCTGTACTAGAAACACATCAGTACAGGTGAATGATGGCCCACACCAAGATTCCACGACTCAGCTCTATGGCCTAGTTACCTGAGAGGTAACCCCGCAGGCAGATATGCCTCAGGAGAGGAATGCTGTGTTCTAGGTGGCAGGAGTGTTGGACCTCTGACTTACCCTGTCCCCTTGGAGAGCCAGTGTTTATGGCCAAATAAATATGACCCATAATTGAGAGCTTTGACATCATAAATATGTGTTTTTATATCGTATTTTAGAAATAAGCGTTGCTTTTTCTCAGATATCATTTTTCATAGTTTAATAAAAGATTTAAGAAAAGTTGAACATTCCCGTGTGCAACTGTTGAGCTTATTTTCTTTTTTCCTCTTTGAGGCTGAATTACTCTGTTAACCACCTCTATTTATTATTGTTGTTGTTAAATGACAAGTGGTTATTAATGTGAAATACCTTTCAAAAGCTAACTCCCCCAAAAAGTGCTTGTAGTCTTAATGAGGCAGAGAATGCATTGTACTTAGTAATTTTCTCACATTGGTCAAACTAATTGTATATTTTTTGCAACCACATACCAGTGAGTTATAATGAGAGGGTGCCAGCTTGCTTGATTTATGTTGCAGTCATGCACATCAGAACAAGGGTTCAAGCAGGCTAGGCAGGTAGGTGCCTTGCTGTTAGCTTAATCTCCTGACCTGACTATATATTGTGTGGAAACTTTAGTAGGTGCAAATTTGGGGGTTAAAAAACCCCCATGCAGTGCTCAAGGAACTGAAAGTCCTCCGCCAGCAACTGTCCACTGGCTGGGTGCTTGAGAGCATGGTGACGCTTGGACCTTTTGTGCCGGGTGTTCTCAGGCACCCTGGGGACACTCAGAGACCTCCCGGGCTGACCTGGCAGTGCTCAGGGAGCACCCTAACTTCTATACTGTTTCTCGGAGCCCTGGGTGACGTTTTAAGTACAGATCTTCTGCAGTTGCTTTAATGAATAAAACACCATTTTTGTTGTTTGGGGGCAATCTCCTGTGGTCCTCGGGACTTACTCTTGGCTCTGTGCTCAGGGATTACATGTGGCTGACTCAGGAGCTAGGCAAGGACCTTGTCTGCTGTATTATCTCTGACCCCCGGAAAAACAGGAGGATAAACTCCCCCTCCCACCATTTTGTTCTTGCTCTGGGGCCCACAAATAGAGGTGCTCAGGGAGTGCTTCTGGCCCTGCGTGGTGGACATCTGGGACGCCAGCCTTGGCTGCACACAGCAAGTGCCTGCCACCTCGCTCCAGCCCCAAAACATTTTAATTTATGTAATTTAGCCTATTCCAAAATTGTCTTTTAATGATCATATAGCAATAACAATAATAGCCCACCTGAAGGTTTTCTGTTCTTTTCTTTTTTTTTTTTTTTATTATTAGTGAAACACCATGAGGTACAGTTGTAGATTTACAAATTTTTGTGCTTGGATCTCGGTCATACCACGATCAAATACCCATCCCTCCACCAGTGCCCATTTTCCACCACCAGGATAATATCCCTCCCCCCCCATCCCCCCATTCCCCCATCCCCCCCAGCCACTGTGGCAGGGCATTCCCTTTTGTTCTCTCTCTCCTTTTGGGTGTTGTGATCAGCAAAAGAGGCATTGAGTGGCGAATATGTTCAGTCCAGTCTACTTTCAACCTACATCTCCCCTCCTGGGAGGATCCTCCAAACACCCTCCACTTGGTGTTCCCCTTTCTATCTGAATTGTCCTTTCCCCTAGAATACCCGGCTGGCCTCTAAGTTATGTAGTAATTCTCCTGGTGTTGCTCTCAGCTATTCTTGGGTATTAATCTCATATTTTGTTACTTTATATCCCCCAGATGAATGCAAACTTTCTATGTCTATCCCTCTCTTTCTGACTCATTTCGCTTAGCATGATACTTTCCATATTGTACCACTTGTATGTAAAGTTCATGACTTCATCTTTTCTAAGAGCTACATAGTACTCCATTGTGTAGATATACCAAAGTTTCTTTAACCAGTCATCTGTTCTTGGGCACTCAGGTCTCTTCCAGTTTCTGGCTACTGTAAAGAGTGCTGCAATGAACAAACAAGTGCAGATGTCACTTCGGCTACACATTTTTGCCTCTCTGGGATATATTCCCAGGAGTGGTATTGCTGGGTCAAATGGGAGCTCAATTTCTAATTTTTTGAGAAACGTCCATACTGTTTTCCAAAAGGGCTGAACCAGTCGGCATTCCCACCAACAGTGAAGGAGTGTCCCTTTCTCGCCACATCCGCGCCAGCATCGGTTGCTTTTGTTCTTTTGAATGTGGGCCAGTCTCTGAGGTGTGAGATGGTATCTCATTGTGGTTTTGATCTGCATCTCCCTGATGATTAATGATGTAGAGCATTTTCTCATGTGCTTTTTTGCCATTCAGATTTCTTCTTTGAGAAAGTTTCTGTTCATTTCATTGCCCCATTTTTGGATGGGGTTGGATGTTTTCTTCTTGTGGAGTTCAACCAGTATTTTGTATATCCTGGATATCAACCCCTTGTCAGATGTGTATTCGGCGAATATTCTTTCCCATTCTGTAGACTGTCTTTGTATTTTGGTCACTGTTTCTTTGGAGGTACAGAAGCTTCTTAGTTTAAGATAGTCCCATTTATCTATCTCTGTTTTCACTTGCTCAGCCAGTGGCGTGTCATCTTTGAACATACCATTAGCCTCAATGTCATGGAGGGTTTTGCCAACTTTGTCTTCAATGTATCTTATGGTTTCTAGTCTGATGTTGAGGTCTTTAATCCATTTTGATCTTACCTTTGTACATGGTGTTAGGCAGAGTTCTGAGCCCATTTTTTTGCATGTAGCCGTCCAGTGATGCCAGCACAATTTGTTAAAGAGGCTTTCCTTACTCCACTTCACATTTCTTGCACCTTTATCAACGATTAGATGATCATATGATTGAGGGGAGATGTCAGTGTATTCAACTCTGTTCCATTGGTCTGCAGTTCTGCCTTTGTTCCAGTACCATGCTGTTTTGATTATTACTGCTTTGTAGTAAAGTTTGAAGTTAGGGAGGTTGATTCCTCCCATTTTCTTTTTCCCAAGAATTGCTTTAGCTATTTGTGGGGATTTATTGTTCCATATAAATTTCAGGAGTGTTTGCTCCATTTCTTTGAAGAATGTCATGGGTATCCTTATAGGTATTGCATTGAATTTGTACAGTGCTTTCGGTAGTATTGCCATTTTGACAATGTTAAGTCTCCCGACCCATGAGCAGGGGATGTATTTCCATTTCCTCATGTCCTCTTTTATTTCCTGAAGTAGCGTTTTGTAGTTTTCTTTGTATATGTCCTTTACTTCCTTAGTTAAGCTGATTCCTAGGTACTTGATTTTCTGGGGCACAATTGTGAACGGGATTGATTTTTTCATATAGCTTTCCTCTCTCTCACTGTTTGCGTATAGGAAAGCCATGGACTTTTGGGTATTGATTTTATAACCTGCAACTTTACTATACAAGTCTATTGTTTCTAGGAGTTTTTTGGTGGAGGTTATTGGGTTCTCTAAGTATAGTATCATATCATCTGCGAATAGTGAGAGCTTGATTTCTTCCTTTCCTACCTGAATGCCCTTAATATCTTTTTCTTGCCTAATTGCTATTGCAAGTACTTCCAGTACTATATTGAACAGCAGTGGACAGAGTGGGCATCCTTGTCTCATCCCTGATCTTAGAGGGAAGGCTCTCAGTTTTTCCCCATTGAGGATGATGCTTGCTGTAGGCTTGTGGTAGATGGCTTTAACTATGCTGAGGAAAGTCCCCTCTATACCCATTTTGGCTAGGGTTTTCATCATAAAGGGGTGCTGGATCTTGTCAAATGCTTTCTCTGCATCTATTGATATGATCATATGCTTTTTATCTTTTCTTTTGTTGATATGATGGATTATGTTGATTGATTTCCGAATGTTGAACCATCCTTGCATCCCTGGGATGAATCCTACTTGGTCATGGTGTATGATCTTTTTGATGAGTAGTTGGATTCTATTTGCTAATAGTTTGTTGAGGATCTTTGCATCTGTGTTCTTCAGGGATATCGGTCTGTAGTTCTTTTTCTTTGTGTTATCTCTGTCTGCTTTTGGTATCAGTGTGATATTTGCTTCATAGAAACTGTTCGGAAGTGTATTTGATATTTCAATTTCATGGAAAAGCTTAAAGAGGATTGGGAGTAAGTCTTCTTTAAAGATTTGGAAGAATTCACTGGTGAATCCATCCGAGCCAGGGCTTTTGTGCTTGGGGAGACTTTTTATTACCATTTCAATTTCCTTGATGGTGATAGGTCTGTTCAGGTATTCCAGGTCTTCTTGGTTCAGCCTTGGGAGTCTGTAGGAGTCTAGGAATTTATCCATTTCCTCGAGGTTTTGATGTTCCGTGGCATAAAGCTTTTCAAAGTACTCCCTGAGGATCCTTTGAATTTCTGTAGTTTCTGTTGTAATGACCCCCTTTTCATTTCTGATTCGGTTTATTAGGGTTTTCTCTCTCCCTTTCTTTGTGAGTTTTGCTAGGGGCTTATCGATTTTGTTAATTTTCTCAAAGAACCAGCTCTTGGTTTCATTGATCTTTCGGATTGTTTTCTGGGTTTCCATCTCGTTAATCTCTGCTCTGAGTTTTATTATTTCTTTCCTCCTGTTAGGGTTGTGCGCCTTTTGTTGGTCCTTCTCCAAGTTCTTAAGCTGTGAGGTTAGTTTATTTATGTGGGCTCGCTCCTCCTTTCTGAGGAATGCTTGTAGAGCTATAAACTTTCCTCTTAAGACCGCTTTTGCTGTGTCCCATAAGTTTTGGTAGCTCGTGTCCTCATTTTCATTCGTTTCTAGGAATCTTTTGATTTCCTCTTTAATCTCCTGTCTAAGCCACTCGTTGTTTAATAGCGCACTGTTTAATTTCCATGTGTTTAATTTAGTTTTCTGTTTTTGTGTGTGATTTACTTCTAATTTCAGCGCATTATGGTCTGAGAAGATTGTTGATATAATCTCTATCTTCTTAATTTTATGGAGGCATGTTTTGTGGCTCAGCATGTGGTCTATCTTGGAGAACGTTCCATGTACGCTTGAGAAGAATGTGTATTCAGCTTTTTGTGGATGAAGTGTCCTGTATATATCTACTAAGTCCCTTTCTTCCATTGTTTCCCTCAGATGAAGTATGTCCTTGCTAAGCTTGAGTCTGGTTGATCTATCAAGAGGTGACAAAGCGGTGTTGAAGTCTCCCACTAGTATTGTGTTGCTATCGATGTCTTTTCCCAAATCTATGAGTAATTGTTTTAAGTACTTTGCTGGTCTCTCATTAGGTGCATATACATTTATTATTGTAAGTTGTTCCTGTTGTACAGATACTTTGGTCAATAGGAAATGGCCTTCACTGTCTCTTATGACCTTCTTCACTCTGAAATCGATGTGGTCTGATATTAGGATAGCTACCCCAGCTTTTTTCTGGGAGCTGTTTGCCTGTAGGATTGTTTTCCAGCCTTTGACTCTGAGTCTGTGTTTGCTTTGACTATTGAGATGTGTTTCTTGCAGGCAGCAGAATGTTGGGTTCAATTTTCTAATCCATCCTGCCACTCTATCTCTTTTAATTGGTGCGTTTAGCCCATTAACATTGAGAGAGATTATTGTTATGGAATTTTGTCCCATTGTTCCGTTGAAATTTGGTTTATTTGAGAGGCCTGTCTTGCCTTAAAGTAGCCCATTTAGTTGTACTTGTAACCATGGTTTTGAGTCTATGAAGTTCCTGAGCTGTTGTTTGTCCGTGAAACTGTGTGTTGTTCCTTCTATTATGAATGAAAGTCTCGCTGGGTAAAGTATTTTTGGAGAAGCATTTATTTCATTGAGTTTTTTCACTATGTCCCACCACTGTTTTCGGGCCCTGAGGGCTTCATCAGAAAAATCAGCTGTAAATTTCAAGGATGCTCCTTTGTAAGAGATTTCTTTCTTCGATCTTGCTGCTTTCAGAATTTTGTCTCTGTCTAAAGTTTTGGTCATTTTGATCAGGATGTGTCTTGGGGTATTTTTATTCGGATTTCTTCTAGCCGGTACCCTTCGGGCCTCCTGGATGTGGTCACAAGTTTTCTTCAGCTCTGGAAACGTTGTAGCAATGATTTCTTTGACAGTTTCTTCTTCATCAAGGTTTTCTTCCCGTCCCTCTGAGACTCCAATAATTCTTATGTTACCTCTCTTGGCTTCATCACGATCTTCTCTTGCCATCTGTTCTCGAACTGTGAGTCTCTTTTCCATTTTCTGCTCTTTTCTGACAAGACTCTGAACTTGATCTTCGAGCTCACTGATTCTGTTCTCAGCCGCTGTTACTCTGCTGCTGAGGCCTTCCACTGTGGTTTTCAATTCGGCTACCAGGTTTTTCAGGTCCGACATTTCCGATTGCATTTTCCTCATTTCTGCCTTCAAATCCTCTTGTCTTTTATTGGCATTGGTTTCCATTGTTTCTTTTAGTTCCCTAAGCATCCTGAGTAGCTCCATTCTGAATTCCTTGTCAGAGAGGTTGTCTAACGCTATAGTACTGTTGGTGTCTTCTGAGCTAGCCTCGTGAATAATAAAGTTTGGTGGGCTTTTGCGTTGTTTTACCATTGTGACCAGTGTGGTTTGGTCCTTCACACTCGCTGCTACTCTTCTGGTTGAGTGAGGAGAGACTGCCAGGAGCCGTTCAGCTTTGTTGCTGCTAGATGCGCCTCTTCTACCTTTCTGAGTCTGACCTTCTTCTCAATCAGGCGTTATTCTTTGTTTTATAACTGACATTGAGTGAAACTTTTGGAGGAGTTGCTATTTACTACAGAGCTTGTATAGCTATTTCAAACAGAACTTTTGTTGGAAATGGAGTAGGCGAGTGGGATTTTGTTGAATTGTAGTAGAAGAGGTGAGAAATTTTGGTTGGTATTAGGTAACAAGTTGATGAAAAGGATGAAAGGTTGAAGGTCCAAGTTGCTTGGAGTGAGTGATATACCTGCAGCCGCCCGCCCGGAAGCAGGCCACGCCCCCTTCTTAGAGGCCAAGCCCCTAGGCAGTCCCAGGCCACTCCCTCCCAGGATCCTGGGGTCTGCGCTGTCCTCCGGTGGGGCTTGCTCGGCGGGTGGCGTGTCTGGGGTCAGGGGCGGGGCTCCGCTGGGGTCCTCGAACCCACCTGGATGGGGGGGCTGGTGGGCTGCTGTGCGCGCCGGTCTGGAGCTGGACGCCCGCTGAGGCCTGGGGTCCGCGCTGTCCTCCGGCGGGGCTCGCTCCAGCGGGCGGTGCGTCTGGGGTCTCTGTTCTTTTTCTTTCTGTCTCGTGTTTGGGGGCTACACTCTGGTGTTCAAGACTTATTCCCACCTGTGCCCAGGAGTGAGTTTGGGTAACTCCTGGGTGACCTGATGTGCTGAGGATCGGACCCAGGTTGGTCCGTTGCAAGGCCAGCACTTTCCCTACTACACTACCTCTCTCCTGTGCAATTGTATATATTTTTGATCTATAAATCTTTTCAAGCCCAGGAAATATAGAAAAAAAGGCATATAAAGCTGTCATTTTATTTTCCAGCTCCTATATTAATGATTTCCTGTAAGTTGAAATATCTTAGGTTTAAAATGAAATCTATCAAAAGTTTCAGGAGTGTTTTAAAATATTTAAAATTTTAGATTATAGTTTGTTGGGTAGGAGGTTGGGACCATACCCACTATTCCTGGCTCTGTACTCAGGAGTAACCCCTGGGGGTACTTAGAGAATCATGTGGTACTGGGGATCTGAGTTGGGTTGGCTCAATGCATGATAAGTACCTTTTTTGGGGTTTTTATTTTTAAATTTTTTAAAAATTTTTATTAGTGAAACACCATGAGGTACAGTTGTAGACTTACAAATTTTTGTGCCTGGGTTTCAATTATACAATGATCAAGTACCCATCCCTCCACCAGTGCCCATTTTCCACCACCACGGATCCCAGTATCCCTTCCTATCCCCCCATACCCCGTCCCACCCTGCCTCTGTGGCAGGGCATTCCCTTTTGTTCTCTCTCCTTTTGGGTGCTGTGGTTTGCAAAAGAGGTATTGAGTGACAATCATGTTTGATCTATAGTCTACTTTGAGCATGCTTCTCCCATCCTGGGAGGATCCTCCCAATACCCTTTATTTGGTGCTCCCTTCTCTATCTGAGCTGCTTTTTCCCCTAGCATGTGTGGCTGGCCTCTAAGCCATGGAGTAAACCTCCTGGTACTTATCTCAGCTATTCTTGGGTGTTAGTCTCCCATTTTGTTACTTTATGTTCCCCAGATGAATGCAATCTATGTCTGTCCCTCTCTTTCTGATTCATTTCGCTTAGCATGATACTTTCCATGTAGTACCACTTGTACGTAAATTTTATGACTTCATCTTTTCTAACAACTACATAGTACTGCATTATACAATGATGGGGGGATAGGAAGGGATATTGGGATCCGTGGTGGTGGATCCATTGTGTAGATGTACCAAAGTTTCTTTAACCAGTAGTCATCTGTTCTCGGGAACTAAGGTTTTGTCCAGATTCTGGCTATTGTAAAGAGTGCTGCAATGAACAAACAAGTGAAGATGTCACTTCGACTATAATTTTTTGCCTCTCTGGGATATATTCCTAGGAGTGGTATTGCTGGGTCAAATGGGAGCTCAATTTTTAATTTTTTGAGAATTGTCCATACTGTTTTCCAAAAGGGCTGAACCAGTCGGCATTCCCACCAGCAGTGAAGGAGGGTCCCTTTCTCGCCACATCCACGCCAGCACCTGTTGCTTTTGTACTTTTGGATGTGGGCCAGTCTCTGTGGTGTGAGATGATATCTCATTGTTGTTTTGATCTGCATCTCCCTGATGATTAGTAATGTAGAGAATTTTCTCATGTGCCTTTTAGCCATTTGGATTTCTTCTTTGCGAAGGTTTCTGTTCATTTCGTCGCCCCATTTTTTGATGGGGTTGGATGTTTCCTTCTTGTGGAGTTCAACCAGTACTTTATATATCCTTGATATCAACCCCTTGTAGGATGCGTATTGGGCGAATATCCTTTCCCATTCTGTATACTATCTTTGTATTTTGGTCATTGTTTCTTTTGAGATGCAGAAGCTTCTTAGTTTAAGATAGTCCCATTTGTCTATCTCTGTTTTCACTTGCATAGCCAGTGGCGTGACATCTTTGAAGATAACACTGGGTTCAATGTCACGGAGAGTTTTGCCAAACTTGTCTTCAATGAATTTTATGGATTCCGGTCTGATGAGGTCTTTAATCCATTTTTTTATATTTTAATAATTATTGGTGTCAATTATACAATTATCAGATACCCATCCCTCCACCAGTGCCCATTTTTCACCACCATGGATAATATCCCTCCCCCCCATCCCCCCATCCCCCCGTCTCTGTGGCAGGGCAATCCCCTGTGTTCTCTCTCTCCTTTTGGGTGTTGTGGTCTGCAAAAGAGGCATTGAGTGGCAAACATGCTCAGTCCATAGTCTACTTTCGACATGCATCTCCCCTCCTGGGAGGATCCTCCAAATATCCTTTATTTGGTGCTCCCTTCTCTGTCTGAACTGCCCTTTCCTCTAGGATACCCGGCTGGCCTCTAAGTTATGGAGTAATCCTCCTGGTGCTGATCTCAGCTATTCTTGGGTATTAATCTCATACCTTGTTACTTTATATCCCCCAGATGAATGCAATCTTTCTATGTCTATCCCTCTCTTTCTGACTCATTTCGCTTAGCATGATACTTTCCATATTGTACCACTTGTATGTAAATTTCATGACTTCATCTTTTCTAACAGCTACATAGTACTCCATTGTGTAGATGTACCAAAGTTTCTTTAACCAGTCATCTGTTCTTGGGCATTCAGGTTTCTTCCAGTTTCTGGCTATTGTAAAGAGTGCTGCAATGAACAAACAAGTGCAGATGTCACTTCGACTATACATTTTTGCCTCTCTGGGATATATTCCCAGGAGTGGTATTGCTGGGTCAAATGGGAGCTCAATTTCTAATTTTTTGAGAATCGTCCATACTGTTTTCCAGAAGGGCTGAGCCAGTGGACATTCCCACCAACAGTGAAAGAGTGTCCCTTTCTCGCCACATCCATGCCAGCATCGGTTGCTTTTGTTCTTTTGAATGTGGGCCAGTCTCTGAGGTGTGAGATGGTATCTCATTGTGGTTTTGATCTGCATCTCCCTGATGATTAATGATGTAGAGCATTTTCTCATGTGCTTTTTTGCCATTCGGATTTCTTCTTTGAGAAAGTTTCTGTTCATTTCATTGCCCCATTTTTGGATGGGGTTGGATGTTTTCTTCTTGTGGAGTTTAACCAGTATTTTGTATATCCTGGATATCAACCCCTTGTCAGATGTGTATTCGGCGAATATCCTTTCCCATTCTGTAGACTGTCGTTGTATTTTGGTCACTGTTTCTTTGGAGGTGCAGAAGCTTCTTAGTTTAAGATAGTCCCATTTATCTATCTCTGTTTTCACTTGCTTGGCCAGTGGCGTGGCATCTTTGAAGATACCATTAGCTTCAATGTCATGGAGGGTTTTGCCAACTTTATCTTCAATGTACCTTATGGTTTCTGGTCTGATGTTGAGGTCTTTAATCCATTTTGATCTTACGTTTGTACATGGTGTTAGGCAGAGATCTGAGCCCCCCCCCCTTTTTTTGCATGTAGCATGAAGTTTTCCAAGTATAATTTGTTAAAGAGACTTCCCTGGCTCCACTTCAAATTTCTTGCTCCTTTATCAAAGATTAGATGATAATATCTTTGAGTGGAGATGTCAGTATATTCACCCCTGTTCCATTGGCCTGCAGCTCTGCCTTTGTTCCAGTACCATGCTGTTTTAATTATTACTGCTTTGTAGTAGAGTTTGAAGTTAGGCAGGTTGATTCCTCCCATTTATTTTTCCCGAAAATTGCTTTAGCTATTCGTGGAGGCTTAGTGTTCCATATGAATTTCAGGAGTGTTTGCTCCATTTCTTTGAAGATTGTCATGGGTATCGTTATAGGGATCGCATTGAATTTGTACAGTGTTTTGGGAAGTATTGCCATTTTGACAATGTTTATTCTCCCAATCCATGAGCAGGGCATATCTTTCCACTTTCTCGTGTCCTCTTTTATTTCCTGAAGTAGCATTTTGTAGTTTTCTTTCTACAGGTTCTTTACTTCCTTAGTTAAGCTGATTCCTAGGTACATGATTTTCTGTGGCACAGTTGTGAACGGGATTGTTTTTTTCATGTCACTTTCTTCTCTCTCACTATTTGCATATAGGAAAGCCGTGGACTTTTGGGTATTGATTTTATAGCCTGCAACTTTACTATACAAGTCTATCATTTCTTGGTAGAGGTTAGAGGGTTCTCTAAGTATAGTATCACATCATCTGAGATTAGTAAGAGCTTGATTTCTTCCTTTCCTACCTGAATGCCCTTAATATCTTTTTCTTGCCTAACCGCTATTGCAAATAGTTCCAGTACTATATTGAACAGCAGTGGAGAGAGTGGGAATCCTTATCTCATCCCTGATCTTAGAGGGAAGGCTGTCAGTTTTTCCCCATTGAGGATGATGCTTGCTGTAGGCGTGTGATAGATGGCTTTGACTATATTGAGGAAAGTCCCCTCTATACCCATTTTGGCAAGGGTTTTCATCATAAAATGGTGCTGGATCTTGTCAAATGCTTTCTCTGCATCTATTGATAAGAACATATGGTTTTTATCTTTTCTTTTGTTGATATGATGAATTATGTTGATTGATTTCCAAATATGAAGCCATCCTTGCATCCCTGGGATGAATCCTACTGGGTCATGGTGTATGATCTTTTTGATGAGTCGTTGGATTCTATTTGCTAATAGTTTGTTGAGGATCTTTGCGTCTGTGTTCATCAGGGATATCGACCTGTAATTCTCTTTCTTTGTGGTATCTCTGTCTGCTTTTGGTATCAGGGTGATATTTGCTTTGTAGAAACTGTTCGGAAGTGTTTTGATATTTCAATTTCGTGGAAAACTTAAAGAGGATTGGGAGTAAGTCCTCTTTAAAGATTTGAAAGAATTCACTAGTGAATCCATCTGGGCTAGGATTTTGTTCTTGGGGAGACTTTTATTACCATTTCAATTTCCTTGATGGTGATAGGACTGTTCACGTATTCCAGGTCTTCTTGGTTCAGCCTTTCGAGTCTATAGGAATCTAGTAATTTATCCATTTCCTCGAGGTTTTCATATTCTGTGGCATAAAGCTTCTCAAAGTATGAGGATCCTTTGAATTTCTGTAGTTTCTGTTGTAATGACCCCCTTTTCATTTCTGATTTGGTTTATTAGGATTTTCTCTCTTCCTTTCTTTGTGAGTTTTGCTAGAGGCTTATCGATCCTGTTTATTTCCTTGAAGAACCAGCTTTTGGTTTCATTGATCTTTTGGATTGTTTTTTGGGTTTCCATCTCATTAATCTCTGCTCTGAGTTTTATTATTTCTTTCCTCCTGTTCAGATTGGGCTCCTTTTGTTGGTCATTCTCCAAGCTCTTAAGCTGTGAGGTTAGGTTACTTATGTGGGCTCGCTCCTTTTTCCTGAGGAATGCTTGTAGAGCTATAAACTTTCCTCTCAACACAGCTTTTGCTGTGTCCCATAAGTTTTGGTAACTCGTGTCCTCATTTTCATTCGTTTCTAGGAATCGTTTGATTTCCTCTTTAAACCACTCGTTGTCTAATAATGAACTCTTTAATTTCCAGGTGTTTGATTTAGTTTTCTGTTTTTGTGTGTGATTTACTTTTAATTTTAGTGCATTATGGTCTGAGAAGATTGTTGATACAATCTCTATCTTCTTAATTTTATGGAGGTATGTTTTGTGGCTCAGCATGTGGTCTATCTTGGAGAATGTTCCATTTACGCTTGAGAAGAATGTGTATTCAGCTTTTTGAGGATGAAGTGTCCTGTATATATCTACTAAGTCCCTTTCTTCCATTTTTTTCCCTTCAGGTGAAGTATGTCTTTGCTAAGATTGAGTCTGGTTGATCTATCAAGAGGTGATAAAGCAGCGTTGAAATCTCCCACTAGTATTGCGTTGCTATCAATGTCTTTCTCTAAGTCTATGAGTAGTTGTTTTAAGTACTTTGCTGGTCCCTCATTAGGTGCATATACATTTAGTATTGTAAGTTCTTCCTGTTGTACAGATCCCTTGATCAATAAAAAATGGCCTTCACTGTCTCTTGTGACCTTCTTCACTCTGAAATCAATGTGGTCTGATACTAAGATGGCTATCCCAGCTTTTTTATGGGAGCTGTTTGCCTGTAGGTTTGTTTTCCAGCCTTTGACTCTCAGCCTGTGTTTGCTTTGACTCTTGAGATGCATTTCTTGCAGGCAAGAGAATGTTGGGTTCAATTTTCTAATCCGTCCTGCAACTCTGTGTCTTTTTTTAAAAAAATAATTTATTTATTTATTGAATCATTGTGGGAAAAGTTACAAAGCTTTCAGGTTTAGGTCTCAGTCATGCAAATATCAAACACCTTTCCCTTTACCAATACTTATTTTTTACCATGAAGAACCCCAATAAAACCCCACCCCCACCCCTCCCAATGCCTGCGAGGCAGATGAATTCTAGTTGACACCCTATCTGCTTTGATTAGATTCATTGTTTCAATAAAAGATGCATCACTATTATTTAGAGTTTACCCCCTCCCCCGAAATCAGACATGCTGAGAGAGCATTGTGAAGTGATTCGCTTTCTACAGCTGGGTTCAAGAATTAAATGTTGGTTTTGGATTTCCGCTATTTTGCTAATTAACCCTGGAAGTATTTCTACTGAGAGTCAGATAATTAGGAGATTGGTTTCTGTGGTCTGGAGTCGTGGCCCTGCTGGAGAGCCGCTCGTGGGGGGCAACTGGCGGTCTCGGTATGGTGTGAAGGACGGACTGGAACGCCCCCCTTCCCATGAGGTTTTAGTCGCCCCCACAACCCTGGCTCACACCTGCTCTCCACAAGGCACCCATGTGGCTGCCATCTTCTTTCCAGAGAGGAGAGGGAGAATGGGGCAACACCCTTTCCCCTCCGGACAGACATGATGGCCTGGATTAACGCATAGGCCGTTCACTTTTCTGCTCCAAGCTGCTGGGTTCTGCATTAAGTCCTTGTGCTTCTGGGGCCGAAGCCATGCTGGAGAGCCGCTCGTGGGGGCAACTGGTGACCTCGGTAGGGCGTGAAGGACGGACCGGAACACCCCCCTTCCCATGAGGATTTTGTCGCCCCCGTGCCTTTGGCTCACATCTGCTCTCCACAAGGTGCCCATGTGGCCGCCATCTTCTTTCCAGAGAGGAGAGGGCGAATGAGGCAACACCCTTTCCCCTCCGGGCAGACATGATGGCCTGGATTAACGCATAGTCCATTCACTTTTCTGCTCCAAGCTGCTGGATTCTGCATTAAGTCCATGTGCTTCTGGGGTTATGGCTGTGCTCCAAACTTAACTCTGATTTTCAGGGAGAAACGTTGGGTGATTTACTTCCCATTGATCACTTTGTATATACGGAGATGTCGCGCGGCGCGCGGTTTGGAGGAAAAGTCTTAGTTCCCGCATACTCGAGCTATGCTTGTGGAGGCTTCTGGTCACTGGGGTTCCATTTGGGGGAGGCAGGATGCGGCACCTACCCCATCTGGGACTTCCCGATGATCTCGGCTCTTTCTGGAACCTGGTTTCTTCTCCGGGAGCTGTGGAGCCAGCCCTCCATGTGTTCCTTCTTCTCTCTGTATGGCAGTGTCAACTCTGTGTCTTTTAATTGGCGCGTTTAGCCCATTGTTGTTGAGAGAGATTATTGCTATGGGGTTTTGTCCCATTTTTCTGTTGAAATTTGCTGTATTTGAGGGGCCTGTCTTGTCTTAAAGTAGCCCATTTACTTGTTCTTTTAACCATGGTTTTGAGTCTATGAAGTTCCTGAGCTGTTTTTTTGTGAAACTGTGTGTTGTTCCTTCTGTTATGAATGAGAGTCTCGCTGGGTAAAGTATTTTTGGTGAGGCATTTATTGTATTGAGTTTTTTCACTATATCCCACCACTGTTTTCAGGCCATGAGGATTTCATCAGATAAATCAGCTGTGAATCTTAAGGATGCTCCTTTGTAGGATTCTTTTTTTTTTTTGATCTTTCTGCTTTCAGAATTTTGTTTCTATCTAAGGTTTTGATCATTGTGATGAGGATGTGTCTTGAGGTATTTTTATTCGTATTTTTTCTAGCTGGTACCCTTCACGCCTCCTGAATGTGTTCCCATGTTTTCTTCAGCTCTGAAAACGTTGTAGCAATGATGTCTTTGACAGTTTCTTCTTTATCAGGGTTTTCTTCCTGTTCCTCTGGGACGCCAGTAATTCTTATGTTAGCCCTCTTGGCTTCATCACGATCTTCTCTTGCCATCTGTTCCTGAATTGTGAGTCTCTTTTTCATTTTCTGTTCTTTTCTGGAGAGTCTCTGGACTTCATCTTAGAGCTCACTGATTCTATACTCAGCAGCTCTTACTCTGCTGCTGAGGCCTTCCACTGAGTTTTTCAATTCGTGTACCAGGTTTTTTCAGGTCTAACATTCCTGTTTGCATTTTCCTCATTTCTATCTTCAAATCCTCTTGTCTTTCATTGGCATTGCTTTTCATTGTTTCTTTTAGCTCCGTAAGCATCCTCAATAGCTCCCTTCTTAATTCCTTGTCAGAGAGGTTGTCTAGCATTCCAATACTGTTGGTATCTTCTGGGCTATCCTCTTTAATAAGAAAGCTTGGTGGACTTTTGCATTGATTTACCATTGTGACCAGTGTGGTTTAGACCTTAACACTCACTGTTACTATTCTGCTTGAGATGCAGAATTAATTGACATGCACTTAATAATTATTGGCTAATGTGTTTCTGGTGGTTAAGCTAACCTAGTAAAAGTTCCATCTAAGAGGGTAACTTATGGTTCCTATGGGGATATGCAGTGGGAGAATAACTTGTGGCCACGTTACTGGCCACAACTCCAGGAAGGGGCCCTGCTGCCAGGCAGGTACCTGGTTAATGAGGAGAGAGTTCCCACAGTGGTTCAGCTTTGTTTTCATGCAATGTGCCTCAATTCCCGTCCCCCGCAGACCAAGGGTGAAAACCAGCTGTAATCAGGGGATCTAGCTGGCTGCACAGGAAGGGGCCCTGCTGCTGGGCGGGTACCTGGTGAATGAGAGTAAGTACCGTAATGCCTGTACTAACTCTCTGGCCCCACGAAAGGATATTTATTTATTTATTTATTTATTTATTTATTTATTATGACTCACTGTGAGATAGACTCTTACAAAGCTGTACATGATTGGATTTCAGTCATACAGTGTTCCAACACCCAGTCTCCACCAGTGTACTTCTAGTGTCCCCTGTTTCTCTCTCATTATCTCCTCCACTCCCCACCTCCTGCCTGCCTCTATGGCAGGTGCTTCCACCCCCCCTTTTGTTTTGTACATTGTGATTTACAAAACAGATACTGAAAGATTAGAGAAGAGACCAGGATGACAGTAATAGCTGGAAATGATCACACTGGACAAGAAGTGAATGTTAAAAGTAAGTAAAGAGATATACAGGATAACCTTTTTAAGAGGGGCTTTAAAATGATTAACATCAAACCATTTTTACAGTTTGCACCACGATCAAGCATCTTTTATCTTGTGATGATATCTGCTGTCAATTTGAAAGCACAAATTATTTCAAATTTGTAATTATTAAGGATAAGAAATAATGAGGTGTGTCTGGGTTGACTTTTTATTCTAAGAGATCTGTGTATGGCAAACAGCCCCTCCCTCCTCTTTGCAAGGGAAGGAAAGGGATGGAGGTGAGGGCAGGTGAGTCCTTTGCTCTTTCTCACAACACAGCGTAGTTATACAGTTGCATAGTCTCAGCATTCCTCGTTACAGTATGCATGTGTTTTTAATGAAGGGATGAAAGTGCCATTGTTGCAGTAAAGATTACTGTCTGCATGATTTTTCTGTTCTTGGCTTCATTTTCATCCATAGCACTAATAGCTGAAGCAGAACAGGTGGTAATTTACATCAGCGCACTGAGATTTGTGAATAGCATCTGTTTATGTCTCTTACCACCCAACGGCTAGTCCAACCTTCTCTTCACTGCTTTCCTGTGTGGAGGATAAAAGTCTATCATGCATCATTATAAAGTGCTAATTTACACTCTATAACATGATGGACTAGGTGAAGAAAAAATTCCATCTGGTTGCTATGTATGACTATGATTTGAATCAAACAACAAAAATTAAGGCATCATTTTTATGAATGTTGAAACTGTATGCATCAAAGATAATTCAAAGGCACTGTATTCCATATATTGAGACATTAATGAAGTCTGGTTTTTGGTTTTGATACTTAAAAGTAATGTATTTATTATGGTTTTTATATCCTATCTTCTTAAACTGGATTGCAATCCCATACAGGGTTGCAATCCTGTAACTGAATGTGGGAACCTTTCCCCAATTTATAACAGTAAAGGTTTCAGCCAGGCACATGTTGCCAGCTCAACGGCCGTCCGTTTGACTTCCGTTTTTAGATGAAGAGATGCTTTTCTCTTTTATATTTACTTTTTCTGAGATACCACTCATAATGGATTTTTTTGTGTGTGTAAAATATCCCAGAATTGCCTTTTAAGCTCTTAGTCTATTGTTCATACAACCTTTATACATTATCTCAAGCAGTTCCCAAGTTAAATACTTACTTCTAATTATTTTGAGTAGGGTCCCTAGTAAAAAGGTTTTTTTTTAATGGGGGAGTTGTGAGGTCAAATACAGACAACTTTGCAAATGAGGTCTTTCACGAAACTGCTACATATTTCAAGCAATGACAATTCTTTGGGAATGAAGCTTTGACAGAACTTTCATCTTATTCTGCTCGCTTGGTGGTATTCAAGTTGATGGGTTTTCTAGGATTGTGGGCTAAAATTTCTCGGGGCTCTTCCGACAGAGAGAGTAAGGGGTGGGATTAGAAGAAGCAATGCCACAAAGATCAGCATCCACAGGAATAATCAGCCATTTCTCTTGAATGATGCACCCTTTACTCCTCCTGTTCTGCACGCAGAAATTATCCCTGGTAAGGTTCAGGGGACCATGTATGGTGGCAGGGATCAAATCACGGCCAGCTTCATGAAAGATAAGCATCTTACCTGCAAATCTATCTCTCCAGCCACTTGCTTATTTTATTCTTATATAATGAGGCTTGAGAATATATTAGACGTTTGTTGTAAAACTTATTGTGACTTAGGGGGTATGGTGCCGCCATCAGGTTAATCTGTACCTGTGAGGCGAGTGCATGAGCAGCTGTGCCTTTGTCCAGACCCCAAAAACTTGGGGCAAAGTTTACCAAGAAAGTAAAAGGCCAGAAGTTAGGTATGTGGGAGACACACCCATAAACCACCTCTGGCTCAGCTATATAATTGGAAGTATGGCCTCTCTGGTTCCTGATCGAACTGGTTAACAGCCATGATCTCAGAGACTCAGAAACGAATCTCAGAACCCAAAGGCTTTTGACAGAAATGCGTCTGTTCCGCAGTAGGTTACTGGCACTGGGCGACTCCAGGTGGGAATAGGTTTTGTGACGGGGCAACTGCAGTCGCATGGGAAGGAGGACTGTACCAGCTCGTCCTTCATGTCCTATCGAGGTCACGAGTTATCCCCCACGAGTGGCTCTCCAGCACAGCCATAACACCAGATGCACAGAAACCAATCTCATAATTATCTGGCTCTTTGCAGAAATCCAAAATCATTATATGATTCTCATAACCAGCTATAGAAAACAAAGTATTTCACAACGCCTTTTCAGCAATTCTGATTCTTGGTGGGTGGGGGAATTCTAATCAATAATGGTGCATCTTTTGTCAAAATAATGAACGTAATCAATGTAGAGAAAAGTTAAGTAGAAATCATCTGCCTCACAGACATTGGGAGGGGTGGGAGAGGGGTATATTGGGGTTCTTGGTGGTGAAAAATGAATACTGGTGAAGGGAAAGGTGTTTGATCATTGTATGACTGAGACTTAGACCTGAAAACTTTGTAACTTTTTCCACAGTGATTCAGTAAATAAATATTCTTATATTTATTATTAATAATATTTATTGTTAATTATTAATTATTAATAATCAATCAGTAATAATTAATTATTATATATAATTATATAATATAAAATATAAAATATTTATTAATAATAATTTATTATTATATACAAGAATATATAAATATTCTTATATTTATTATTAGAAAAAATAAATAAAATTATGAAAAAACTTATTGTAACTTAAAAAATGTTCAAATGTAGTGGTCTTTGGAGAGGAGAATTTATAGGGGAGAATTTGTTAAGGGTAAATTTGACCATAAATTTATTCTGTTTATTTTTCTAATGTCATATCCACCATCCCAAAATATTGCAATTGCTTAGCTAAATTGGGAAGCAGAATCCTGATCCTTGTCGTCTGAGGTGGAAGGATGCCCTGCAAGGCTGACCCAGGTAGGTCCTGTCTCTGCTCTACCCCTGCTCCCTCTCCTGGAAGAATTTGCTCTGGAGAAAGCCCTTTACAAAAATGTCTATCCTGATAAACTAATTCCCTCAGATATATAAAATCTAACCCTGATAGATAAGTTAGACACCTGACCTAAGAGTTTTGTTCTCACCCTGATGCTTACTGATTCTAAGCAGTAGATACTGTACGTGGAGGATAGTCGGGCTTTTAGTTTGTAAGGCTGTGAACCCCTGAACCCGGGCTTCTTCTCTGTTTCTGTCTCTTTCCTTAATCCTCGAGACATCCCTGCTTCAGACCTGTTCACCGCAGCTGATCCCAGGTACTTAGCTATTTAAAAACTATTATTTGAAGAAAATAAGTTTTATATTTGTATCAGTTATCTCTTTCTGTATGACAAATTACTACAAGTGTCTAAAACAACACAAGTGTCTAAAACAACACAGTTTCATAAATCTAGACATGGATTAACTGGGTCAGAAATTTAGGTGTTTGATTCTGTTTTCTTTCTAAAATCCAGAGATGCTTACATTACTCCTGATGACATCACTTTTTGATTACTTTCTTGCCCTCTGAAACCCAGACTCTTTAGGCAAAACCAAGGAAGATCTGTCCTTAACATTTTTGCTTGTTTCATTTTGGGCCATACACAGAGATGCTCAGGGGTTAATCATGACTCGGCATTCAGGAATTTGCTCCTGGCAGTGCTCAGGGGACCATATGGGATGCCAGAGCTCGGACCCTGGCCAGTCACGAGCAAGGCAAGCGCCTTATCCTCTGTAGTATTGCTCTGACCTAGCTGTCCTTAACTTTTAATCACATATAATGCAACTTTCCCATAAGAAAATTCAAAGATGGGGAAATAGGTTCAGATAGGATAAGCAGTTTGTCCAAGATCAAACAGTGAATAGTATTTGCTTTCTTCACTCCTGGCCTACCTCCATTAAATAATTAAATTAGGAGTATTTGCTTTAGTTTTAAGTCCTTTCTTGAGTGTTTTATCTAGTAAAATCCATCAACACCTCAGGGAAAAAATATTTGTTTTTTCTATTCTGTCTTACAGAGGCTTTAAGAGTTCCAATAGGTTCAATACTCTGTTTATTTCATATAACAATTACAGAGATGAACTTTAGACCTACACGCCAATTCCCTTCTTTTGGACTCTTGGAGCACATTTAGAATACTCAAGAAGGAAAATACAGCTCCAAACATAATATTCCACTGAATAACAAAATTCTTGAGCAGCTTAATTTTAGTTGATGATGTATATCAGTGTGCATATTTTATTTTATACTCCTCGGAAAAATAGAATAATAATAATTCAGGGCATCAGGGACAATAATAGATTGTCAGCTATTATTATCTCTAATGAAATGTAAGTCCCGCTGGAAAATAATGGGGAATTAATGATTTATGTAATAGACCAAAAATCACTATGCCCTGGAAAAAAGAAATGGCAGTAACATCTCCCTTTTCAATAACTTTCCCCCACTCTGGCTTAGAGAAAATTATGTGGAAGCTGAAGATATGCCTGTTTATTAAGGAGAATGAAATCGAGGTGCTGAGCACGGAATCTGGAGTTCCTTGAGGTTAAGTAACTGTGAGCTCTGCCGCAGGTGAACTTCTGGTGGTGATGCTTGGCACCTAAAGACCTGTTATAAACGTCTATGACTGAAGGCCCTTATTAGAAAGCCCTCATTTTTCCCTTTCTTTTCTTTTCTTTCTTTTTTTATTATTAATTTTTATTAGTGAAACACCATGAGGTACAGTTGTAGACTTACAAATTTTTGTGCTTGGGTTTCAATTATACAATGATCAAATACCCATCCCTCCACCAGTGCCCATTTTCCACCACCATGGATCCCAGTATCCTTCCCACCCCCATTCCCCGATCCCACCCTGCCTCTGTGGCAGGGAAAGCCCTCATTTTTTCCCCCTTTATTTTTTTTTATTAGTGAAACATCATGATGTACAGTTATAGACTTACAAATTTTTGTGCTTGGATTTCAGTTATACAATGATCAAGTACCCATCCCTCCACCAGCGCCCATCCTCCACCACGCGGGTCCCAGCATCCCTCCCAACCCCCGTCCCCCCATCCCACTCTGCCTCTGTGGCAGGGCATTCCCTTTTGTTCTCTCTCTCTCCTTTTGGATCCTGTGGTTTGCAAGAGAGGCACTGAGTGGCAATCATGTTTGGTCTCTAGTCTACTTTCAGCATACTTCTCCCATCCTGGGAGGATCCTCCCAACACCCTTTATTTGGTGCACCCTTCTCTATCTGAGCTTCCTTTTCCCCTAGCATGTGTGGCTGGCCTCCAAGTCATGGAGCAAAATTCCTGGTACTAATCTCAGCCACTCCTGGGTGTTAGTCTCCCATTTTGTTACTTTATGTTCCCCAGATGAATGCAATCTTTCTGTGTCTATCCCATTCTTTCTGACTCATTTCGCTTAACATGATACTTTCCATGTAGTACCACTTGTATGTAAATTTCATGACTTCATCTTTTCTAAAAGCTACATAGTACTCCATTGTGTAAATGTACCAGAGTTTCTTTAACCAGTCATCTGTTCTTGGGCACTCAGGATTCTTGCAGATTCTGGCTATTGTAAAGAGTGCTGCAATGAACAAACAAGTGCAGATGTCACTTCAACTATACATTTTTTGCCTCTCTGGGATATATTCCCAGGAGTGGTATTGCTGGGTCAAATGGGAGATCAAATTCTATTTTTTTGAGAATAGTCCATACTGTTTTCCAAAAGGGTTGGACCAGTCGGCATTCCCAACAGCAGTGAAGGAGGGTCCCTTTCTCGCCACATCCACGCCAGCACCAGTTGCTTTTGTTCTTTTGGACGTGGGTCAGTCTCTGTGGTGTGAAATGATATCTCATTGTTGTTTTGATCTGCATCTCCCTGATGATTATTGATGTAGAGCATTTTCTCATGTGCCTTTTAGCCATTTGGGTTTCTTCTTTGCGAAAGTTTCTGTTCATTTCCTCGCCCCATTTTTTGAAGCCCTCATATTTAAAAAAAAATTATGGAGTCATTGTGAGATAGTCATAAGCTTTCATGTTTGGGTTAAAATCACACAATGATCAAACACCCATCCCTCCACTGGTGCACATTCCCCACCACCAATCTCCCAAGTATAGCCCCCTCCTCCCACCTCCATGGCAGACATATTCCCCATATTCTCTACTTTTGGGCATTATGGTTTGCAATACAGACACTGAGAGTTCATCATGTTTGGTCTGTTATCTACTTTTGGCACACATCTCCCATCCAGACTGATTCATCCAGCCATCATTTTCTTAGTGATCCCTTCTCTAGTCCAGCTTCCTTCTCCCCTCCACTCATGAGGCAGGATTCCAGCTACGGGGCAATCCTCCTGGTCCTTATATCTACTGTCCTTGGGTGTCAACCTCATACTATGTTATTCTATACTCCACAAGTGAGTGCAGTCCTTCTGTGTGTGTTCCTGTCTTTTTGACTCATTTCACTTAGCATGATACTCTCCATGTCTATCCACTAATAAGCAAATTTAATGACTTCATCTCTCCTAAAAGCTGCATAGTATTCCATTGTGTAGATGTACCGAAACTTCTTTAACCAGTCATCCTAGGGTACTTGGGTTGTTTCCAGATTTTGGCTATTGTGAACAGTGCTGCAACGAATGTATAGGTACAGGTGTCATTTCTACTGTGCTTTTTTGCATCCTCGGGATATATTCCCAGAAGTAGTACTGCGGGGTCACATGAAAGCTCAATTTCTAGTTTTTGAAGGACTGTCCATATTGTTTTCTAGAAAGGCTGGACCAGTTGGCATTCCCACCAACAGTGAAAGAGCGTCCCTTTCCCCCACATCCACACCAGGACTGGTTGCTTTTGTTTTTTTAAATGTGTGCCAGTTTCTGTGGTGTGAGATGGTATCTCATTGTTGTTTTGATTTGCATCTCCCTGATGGCTAGCAATGTGGAACATTTTTTTCATGTGCCTTTTGGCCATTTGTATTTCTTTTTTGAGGAAACTTCTGTTTATTTTTCTCCTCATTTTTTGATGGGGTTGGAGGTTTTTTCCTTGTACAATTTTACTAGTGTCTTGTATATCCTGGATATTAATCCCTTATCAGATGGGTATTGGGTAAATATTCTTTCCCATTCTGTTGGCTCTTTCTGTATTTTGGTCATTGCTCTTTTGAAGTTCAGAAGCTTCTTAGTTTAATGTAGTCCCATTTGTTAATGTTTGCTTCCACTTGCATTGTCAGTGCTGTTTCATCCTTAAAGGTGCTTTTAGCTTCAATGTCATTTAGGGTTCTGCCTACATTTTCCTCTATGGACCTTAGGGATTCATGTCTGATATTGAGGTCTTTAATCCATTTTGATCTGACTTATTGTGCCTGGCATTAGACAAAAGTCAGAGTTCATTTTTTTGCAGGTAGCTAGCCAGTTTTCCCAATACCACTTGTTGAAGAGGCAGAAGGCCCTCATTTAAATAGTTCGTAGAACATTGCTATCCCCTCTACTCAAGGCAGAGGACTGTTCCTTATTGCCCAAAGGACCATATTACTTCCAGTTATTTACTGACATTGGAATCTACTCAGGAAATCCTTCAACAGACATATGTGGACATTGTCCAAACTCCACTTACCACTTCAGTTAAAATCTGGCAAAGGAACTAGGACGGTGGTTATTTTTCTTCACCAAAGAAAACTAAGTGTGTAATCCATTAATTATTCTTTAAAAATAAAGGCAATTCCAGTTTTGCCTTTCCTCTCCTTTTCTCTTCCATTTATTGGGAGATTTCAACCCTGGTTGGGTTTCCTTGGCTTTCTTTGGAGTTAAAGATACTGATGCACAAATAAAAGAAAGTGCAGCACTGGCCAGCTGGGAAACAGGGGAATGCTCCAGTTCTTCCATGACCTCTCTAGGTTGTGGGTCTCATTTATTGATTTATATTTAGCTGCTTGATCCTGACCACTTCATCTTCAGCCCTTTGGATGATGATGACCCAGGTGTTGGTTTTCCTTGCTCCTGAGATGCTGCCTCTCCCGTAGTCTGTGGGTAAGTGACAGACCTTGCCCTTCTAGGCCTCTGGGGTTCCCCACCTCATCCAAATTTCAGTCCCTGGGGCCCCTACTTGTCTGAGAAGAGGTAACTGAATTCAAGGCAGTATTAAAAATAATGAAGGCAGAGGTGATTGAAAGGGCTATCCAGAATGAGGAGGCTTTGCCCTCTGCTTTCTGGAAGTTAAACTCGGGAATGGAAGACTAAAGGCACACTTGAAAGATAATTTATGCCCCAGATAATATAATTCATTGACATTATGGAATAGCTGTGAAGGTCATTCATTATATATTTATTGTGCATCTACTTGCATAAAATTTTTAGCTTGGTAGTGTCATAAATTATTGTTTAGTTGGAGGAGAGTATTTCTGCTCATGCTCATCTTGGCTTCATATATATTCTTTAAACATTTAAAATTTTTTTTGGTTTTGGGGTGCATTTAGTGATGCTCAGGGGTTACTCATGTCTCTGCACCTAAGAATTAATTCTGGCAGTACTCAGGGTCCATAGGGATGCCAGGGATTAAACTTGGACAGGCCATGTACAAGGCAAGCACCCTAGCCAGTGTGCTATCACTCGGACCCCTGAGTTAGGATATATTATATCAGTTTCAGTGAAATTAATTGGAATATAATTATCTCATATTAAAGTTATATATCATTTTTCATTTTTGTTTTTATGATTTAATATTCAGAATACATTTTATGAACACACTATAAAAATACAAGTTAACAATTTGATATTTAAAAAAAATAGACAATAAATCACAATATTAAATCAATCTTGACTGATTCAGAATATATTGTGGGCCTGCAGATCCTCAGCAGGCCAATGAGGCCTGGCCACATCAGAATGTGGAAGCATTTCCCAAATGTAAGTGGATTTGTGATATAGTATTGGCTCTAATAAAAACTGAAAGTAGTAGGAAAGTATCTGGAAACAGGGATTTTCAGTTAACAGAATGTTAAATTTCCCCCAAGTTTAATCCTTTTTTTTCTTTTTCAGAAGAAAAACTACAACTAACATGAATAATCCCACCTTCATTGAAAGTCAGCTAGGTGTAAAGTTGTCTCCCAGTGTTCACGGCTGTGATCTGGGTGTTATGATACCATGCACTGAAGATCACTTTGAGGGGTTTTCTGAGGTAGTCGAGCCTAGTAGTCAGGAAGTCTAGCCTAGCTACAGCCTAGCTGTTGAGCTGAGGCTGAAAAAGGTGTAAAGTTGGGGAAAGCTCCCTGAGGAACCCACTCAGGTTTTAGCCATAACATCCAGAGCCTTAGTTCCAGGTTCTCCTGTACTAGGTTCAGGCTGCTGTCTATTTTGCTAGGTGACCTGGAGGAGTAGAATTAGATGACAAAGGATGCATCACCTATGGGATGCTTGAAGAAATACTCCTCCTCCATGTCTAAGGAGGAGTCTAAGGAGGAGTTGACCGCCCCCTGCCAAGGCTGTGTGCGAAGAGGTTCTAGTGACAGTGTGGTGTCATTGTGTCAAGGGGGCCAGCTCCTCCTGGAGTTGCAGAAGACAGGAGTGGAATAATTCAACGAGAGGAGTTGTTTGGCTATTAGGCTGAAGCATAAAGGCGGATTTATTCCCAAATCACCTTGAGGAAAATGGCTGCTGGAGAGACTTTATAGAAGAAAGAGAGAAATTTAAGCTTGAATTCATTGTAAGGATGTTTTGTAATTGTGTCCAATTGTGATAAAGATTTAGGATTGATGTAAGAGACCTAGCACTTGCTCATTTTTTCCCTGAGGTGGCATTTGGAAGGCTTTTACTAGAAAATGGTAAGCATAAGTAGAAGGAGGATACATGTTTTCAAAGTGACATAGTCTAAGAAAATTTTGGGAATATGTAAGAATGTTTGTTGAGAGAGAAAGTAAATTCTCTTCTCTCTTCCTCCTCCTCCTCCTCCTCCTCCTCCTCTTCCTCCTCTGCCTCCGCCTCCACCCCCCCTTCCTCCTCTTCGTTTTTGGGCCACACCTGGCTATACCCAGGGCTTACTCCTGGCTCTGTGCTGAGGAAAGTTACTCCTGGAAAGTTTAGAGGGATCATATGGGATGCTGGGGATTGAACACAGGCTGGTTATGGAGAAGGAGGTTAATCTAGAATAGACAGATTCTGTATTTATAAAAAAATTCACATGCCTGTTTGTGATGTTTAGTGTTGTCTAATGATCTGACCTGTTGATGTTCAGATGTGTTATTGGAGGGTACCACCTCCACAGAGCCATTAATGGGATCCCTCTGCCTCTCAGGAGTCTTGTCTCCAGGGTCCATCTTAGTACCATGGTGCAGGGCATTCTGGGCCCTGCTCGAGATCATTCTCACTTTCAGAGTCCTCATCTCCATGCCACAGCTGGTTCTGGGCAGTATCTGGGGGCAGAGCAGTCGAGTTGGCTGCTAGAGCTGTAAAGCTGTCAGCCATAGTGCCTACCTTCTTTCCTTCCATCTTTCTTGCCATATTTCATTCTTCTTTTCTAATCTCAACTGTGGCAGACAGAGGAGGTAACTAAAGGGACTCTGCAGAGAGAGCACTGCAACCAAAAGACGCTTTTTTATGGCTTCAAATGTCCAAACTGTTATATAATGCTCTGGCTCCCGAGAGGCTTAGGGTCAAAAGTGGCATGCTGAAGAAGAACCACCTGCAATATCTTGTAGAAGCTGCTGGATTATGTTCAGAATCCTTATCTCTTCTGGCTAGTCTTTTGCCTGGCTTTATTCTATACTGTTTTATTTGTTTAATCAGACAAAAGATCATCTGGCTGCAGACCCATATGCCTTCCTCCACGTTCCTAGTCTGTCCGGGTCTGAGCGGGGACCTTCCGCAGCCCCCCACAGGAATTTCACCTGTGTGGTATGGCCAATGTCTTATACTCCTTTGACATCCCTTTAGGCTACTTAGAGTCTGGTCAAAGATAACACTAACATCTTGAGAACAGATCACAAGTGAGGCTGAGTTTACAAAACCCCGTAATTTTTATTTCAGGGTCTTCCAAACTGTTCCCAATCTGGTTCAATCTGTTGGTGGAAATGGGTTATCTGTGTTTGCATGGGAAGGGAGGATGGCTTTGAGTGGGCCTACTGTCCCTTCCTCTTGCCATCACCTACATACATAAGGCCAGAGAGAGCCATTGCTCCAAGGAGGCAAGGAGCTGAGGGCAGGAACAGAAGGTCATTGAGGGGGGACTATTGGCCCTCTCTAAGCAGAGGACTGTGGGTCGGCTGCAGTTGGCTCCTGAGCACAGTTCCCAGCCCAGCTCCAGGTTTTCCTGTGCAGGGCTAGGATGGTGGGATTTATCCTGAAAGTTCCGCTCAAGTGTGGATTCTCTTGAAGAGCCATAGATGCCTGAATGGCTTTGTCCACAGTCTTTCCCTCTGCAAAAGAGATCTTACTAGTGATCCGCATGAAAGCTTAAGATGCCATTTGTTGGTCATATATAATTTTTTCCTTTTCTTTATGTATTTTTGGTCACACTCAGCGATACTCAGGGGTTGCTTCTGGTTTTGCACTAAGGAATTATTTCTGGCGTTGCTCCAGGGGACTCTATGGGATGTTGGGGCTTGAACTGGGTCAGCCACGTGTAAAGAAAACTCCCTCCCTGATGTACTATTGTTCTCATCCCTTCGTTGACCATATTTATTCTGTTTACTAACTTATTTTGGGATCAGGCCATGTCAAAGGAAGATCAGGTTCTTAGGAGAAAAACAAGGGGCAGTAGGACTTTCTCACTTGAAGCATCCCTTTCTCAGCTTTCAGATTCTAACCTAGGAAGATTGAGACCGTCCAGTGTAGGGGGCTGGGATGCCTTAGCCTTGCTAGCTGCCATACCTTAGGTCTCCTTTAGTGGAACAGTGGGGTTCAGAGAGTCCCTGTCCTCTATAATTTCCCCTGCAAAAGGAATGGGCCTAAGACCAAGTGTGTCTCCCCAAAACCATCCCCCCAATCCAACCCAAGTGTGGGTTAAAGGAAAATCAGACTAGAGACACTCCAAACTGTAAAGAATGGCTAATGTAGTTCCTGCCAGGTAAGGTGAAAAAGATTTTCTGTAAGAACAGAAAATCTAAAATTGCATGAATAGGCAGAAATTGAGGTTCAAGGAAACTTGGAAAGAGAAAGAAATGGAACTGTCATCATCAGGCTTGAGGGAAAGCAGCAGGTGTGACCCAGCTGTGGAGCCAGTCAGCAGTCTAGCCACGTTACCTGGGTGTAGCGAAGAACCCAAGTCCCTATTGCTGTTTCTTCTCCACGTAAGCAAAACATTGCACTAAGGTATGTTGCTAGGAAAAGTGACAGCATCGTGTCCTGTTCCTCAGGTTCTGTCTTCCAGAAGAGGAAGATTCCCTCAGGAGATGGGCCAGGACCGTGACAGTGAAGGCATCTGCAGGTAACTGGGGATCCTGCATTGATAAAGAGGTCTAGGGAAGCAGATTTCTCAGATGCAGTCTCTAAGTCCCTAACTAGTCACATACAAATGGACCTCAGTGAAAATACTCTTTCACCAAGAAATTGAAGAATCCCTGTAGCCGTTGCTAGGCAGACCACTCAGTGTGGGAAGATCTTTCCCTGTCCCAGGTTGAATCCATGCTCTTTTGTCCATGCTTAGAGTGTGTGAGGCTTATGGTTATCTGGTCAAATCTTAAGGTCGTTGGAGAACAGTATTCCCACTATAGCAAGAGGGATGTACTGAGGCACAATGTTCTTTGCAGACCCCAGGGAGAGACCGGCTGATTATGAAGTCTACAGTATCCTCTGGAATCCTACCATACCCATCTTTGAAATTTACCTAGTTTCTGTCCCTTCTCCATTTCATGCAGAGTTCAACTTGCCAACTCTGATTTCAAGATACAATTGGCTGGTGGATTTAGAGTCCTCCCAGGGGCTTGAAAACCAATGCACGGCTACTGTATTCCCCTGAGATTGAGAACTGCTTAACGAGTCAATCTTGGCAATCTGACCTGAACAGGAACGCGAGTGATTTATCCAAGGTTAGCTTGTTGGTCGGGATGGAAAGCGGAGGCCTCTCTATAATCCTCGTGTTGAAGCCCTGATCCCCACTCTGATGGTGTTCAGAGGTTGGATCCTTGAGAGAGAATTAAATTTAAGTCATGTTTCTGAAGATGTCCCCTGTCCCTCCCAGAATGAGATTAGTGCATTCAGAAGTAGGGAGGTATCAAAGCGCCCTCTTTGTTTGTGAGGATACAGCTGGGAAGAGAACCCTCCCCCCAAACTGAATCTGTTGACACCTTTATCTCCCAGCCTCACCCCAGGAGAAATGCTACTTAAGCTATTTGTTGTATAGCATTTTTGTTATATAAGTTGTCCAAGAAACACACTCTGTCTCTGTTTTGCTACACTTTGTTTTGATGCTTAATTTTTGTGTATGTAGTGTGTGAGTGTGTGTGTATATAATTTATTTGTGTATATATTGACATAGGACCAAAATTACACACACTATTATTTTAAAATGAGGCCCTAAGTTTCAAATTTATTTAATTCAACCAGATTAATTAAGGTCGGAAGACAACTGAAACTTAAGGCTCTTCTTTTTAAAAGGGAATAAAGACATTTTTCAAGGTATTGTAGACAACAGATAGAATATGGTTCTTATGAAAACCAATTAGCATGTTTGAGATTAATAGTTACATTCCATAGGAGATAAAATTAAATTTGGAAGTCTCGATATTTTGAGGGGACATATCGTAAATAATCCAGCAAGGATACATCTCTTTTGGTTACAAAATACTAAGGAGAATAGTTTTAAGATGTGGGAGAGATAAAAAGTACACAGGGGCCTTCATCCAGAAGCAGTTTAAGATTTCTATCTTTATGAATGTCCTGAGTCTTTTTTTAATCTAAGAAGGTCTTCTAATGGTTAAGAACTTCCCAGACTGAAACGTGGTCATATGATTGAAGCAAGTTGCAGGAATTCAGAACGGTCTTGTCTTCTCTATTTGAATTGTTTTTGTAACTTGAAGATGTCACCCAGTTTGTCATTCTTATCGAAAAACCAGAAACTGTGCTACACAAGTTTATTTTAAAGACTTAATTATTATAAATCACATTTTAAAATGAAGGGTTAGATAAATAATGAAGTACAAATGCTTGGGTATGAATATTAAAGCTGAATCATATATACTCATTATTTCACAACTTGATCTTGCAGATCTTCTGGAGCTGCTTTTCCTTATTTTCAACAAAGCCACATGCCACATTTTTAAAATCCTTATTTCCTCGAATTGAAGAGTTTTTTAAAGAGAGGTATTATCTACTGAGGATACTTGAAAGGTTTAAGAATGTGTGGCATTTCTTAAATTACTCTTTTAGCAGCAGACTCTTCTACAGTGCCAGTACAGGTTCTCAGAAGTCCAGTTTTGTTGGGGAACAGTTTTTCCCCGAAGTGTCCGAGCAGACATGGGGCGAAGGATGACAGGTGTGCAGAGAAACATCCTCTGGGAGCAGTTGATGGCTGTTCACTTTATTGCCAAATACACACATATTTCATAGAGGGTTTTGGCTTACAGGAAGGTCCAATCACATGAAGTTCAGCATTATTGACCTATCACCTTTCCTACTCTGCTTTGCCCCAGTCCAATCCCAATCAAGGTTAGATGCTGTGGTTAGGATGACCTGCTATGTGTATGTGACAGATTCTGTGTCTGGCATATGTGACTAGGAGGTCTAGTGAGGCTCAAGGCTGAACACCTGGTGCTGACACCTTGTTTTTTGCCAACTTTGCCCAGATACTACCTTCCATGGGGCCTCACTTTAGGACCACTTTGCAAGGTCAGATCTTATCTGCTCCAGTGCCCGTTGCCATGCTCCAGACAGTTTCCTACCAAGGAAGCACTTATGACCCATAAATCTGCCTCTATAGTGTTTCAGTACTGTAGGGCTCAAACATGATAAGCTGGTGTCAGTCACCCAACTTTTCACCCCAAAATACTCATAAGCTTCTCTTGGTTTTCCAAGAGAAGTTGATAATGTGCTGTAGTTGGTAATGTGCTGCAGCTGGAGTGAGTTATGGTGAGTTACCTACTGCTCTCCACAAGGCCTTGGAATGTGGTCATACCTTTACCATCCCTTCAGTGCTTCCTCTCCCTTTTCCTGTATGAAGTTTTCCCAGCCTATGAAGCTCAGGCCCAGGCTGCCTTCCCTTCTCACCTCATCATCTAGTCTCCCCTCTGGTGTTTGTGTTTTTCTTTAAAATTGAATCACCATGAGATATACAGTTACAAGGTTGTACATGATCCTGTACACCCACCCCTCCACCAGTGTATATTTCCCACCACCAACGTCACCAGTCCCAACACCCCTCTCCCCCATCCAGCCTGTTTCTATGATAGGCTCTCTCTCTCTCTCTCTCTCTCTTTCTCTTTCTCTCTCTCTCTTTCTCTTTCTCTCTCTCTCTCTCCCCATCTCTCTCTCCTTTTGGGCATTATGGTTTGCAAGACAAATACTGAGAGGTTATCATGTTTGTTCCTTTACCTACTTTCAGCACACCGTTCTTATCCAGAGTGTTTTGTCTCAGGCAACTCTACTCTACCTTAAGCTGAGTTTCTAAGTGCTGATTAGCTTTTGTTTTTATTTATTTATTTTTAGCATAACTCACAAAAGGTGCTCAGGAGGTCTTGGTGCCCCACTGGTAATTCTCAGCCAACCAGGTTGACAATTCAATGCCAGGGCTCAAGTGATTGTTTGGGCCCTGTGGTTCTAGGGATACCCAGTGGTGCTGGTGGCCTTCATGCCCATACCCAGTGATGCTGGAACATGGGTTGGTTATATCTAGGCATGCACCTTAACCGCTATATCATCTCCAGGTCTCCAGATTTGCTCTTTCAATGTCTATCTCTGGAGAAATTAATGGACAGATTAAAATTTTTAAATACTCAATATAAAAGTGACCGCAAAATATATTGTCTCTTAGTAGCACGAATTTCCCCTGCAGTAGTGTCTTTAGTAGATAAGAAAGAAAAATTGCTAACAAAATGTGATTATTTTAGTGCAATTAAAAAATGGAAGTGTAGCTCTAAAAGAAGAATGCTTTAATTTGGCAGATAACTCTAAACTGGTGTGAATTTTTCTAAGCTATTTGCTTAGTTATGCAAGTATTTCTTCACAGATTTACCATATATTGGGTATGTTCTTTAATGACTCATTTGTATTCTGCTCACTCAAGGATAAAACAGACCACCATAGCAAGTATACATATTTATATACTTGGGAGTCAGGACCCAGGGTGTCAAAGTAAAGACAGAGCAATTTATAGTTTTGAGCAAATTTGGAGATGGGTAGGAAGTAGGGGATGAGGTAAGGATGAATAAAAATGCAGTTCCATGACTGTTCATCTATATTCATTCTTCCCTCTAGGTTATTTTTATTTTTTGTTGGTTTCTTTTGGGGGAGTCACACCCATGGGTGCTTACAGTGCTCTTGACTCTGCCCTCAGCAATCACTCCTGGCTGTGCTTGGGTGTCCCTGGTAGTGCTGGGAACTAAATATGGGGTCAACTGTGTAAGGCAAGTGTTTGCCCACATACTATCTCTCTGCCTCTAAGTTATTTTTGTTTATTACTTTATTCAGTTTTACAGCCACCCTTATGTGATCAGGGCTTATTCCTGGCTCTGCACTCAGGAGTTACTATTGGTGGCCTTGGGGAAACTTATGGGTTTCTGGGATCAAACCTGAGTCAGCTGCGTGCATGACCAGTGCCCCACCCGCCATACTATCTCTCCGACTGTGCCCTAAGTTATTTTTGTTTCTATTGAAAGTTCAATCTGTCAGTTATTTTTTTGGGGGAGGAATTTTCTCCCAAGCATCTCAAAGGGCACCAGACTCACTCCCTGTGCCTTTGACCAGGCGATGCAGCCCTGACCTCTCTGTGCTATAGCATAAAGATGCGATTCTGTGCAGGCCCAGGGGTTCTGGAGCCATCCATGCCCAGTCATGCTGGGGTGTCAACGGGGATAGAACTCAGGGTCTCCTGTCTTTCCAACTCTCTCTCCAGCCCAGTCTTCCAGATCTTAAATATACAGATCTTAAATATCCCTTACAAAAGGGATATGGGCAAAATGCACCTGTGACTCTAAAGAAAGTGTGAAGGTCTTGTTTAGGAGTTGGACACTTGGTCTTATAGTGGCTTTGGAAAATAGGAATAAAATGGTAAGGTGCTCATTGGGTGGTGAGCTGTGGGATCATTTAAAAAATAGATATTGGAGAATATTTCCGTCTCTTGAACTACTCTCAACTATAATGTAAGTTCCACCAGTCCAGTTAATTTTATATGCACAGAAAGTGGTACAACTACACGGGAAATATAAATTTTTCATTGACTAGTAGCCTGTAACTGCTTTAAGTGTAATTACACATTTTTCACTTAAGATCAATTTCACAAAATCATTTTTATGATTTAAGGCTGCCTTCTTCATAATTGGGCACAGCTAATTCATTAGGGTTTGTACATGTTGGTATTGGTGTCATTCCCGCCTGATTTTAATAGAAACATGCTCTTCCTGAATATGTGAAAGATTCACTAGTTTCCTATTTATTTTCTTTATATCATACCATGGCATTTGCGGTCGCGCGACATCTTATTATCTCATTCTTACTTTGGACAAACTGGCAGGCTACTGAATGTAACCTGCCCACACGGCAGAGTCTGGCAAACTCCCCATGGCATACCCAATATGCCAAATACCAGTAACAATGATGTGTCTCATTCTCCTAACCCTGAAAGAGCCTTGAATATGGCACTTTTAAAAAAAGTCTCAGGGCTAGGACGAAGGAGACGTTACTGGGGCCTGCTCAGGGCAATCGACGAACAACAGGATGGTCGTGATCGTGATCATCATACCATTGAAACCTCCTTGGAGAGCCCGGCAAGCTACCGAGAGTATTCGATATGCCAGACACAGTAACAACAAAGTCTCCAATGGAGACGTTACAGGATATCTAGTCATGTAGAAACCCTGTGATAACCTGTTTTTTAAAAATCTCAGGAAACAAGGATATTTTCCATTTAATTCTAGGGAAGATGCCCCCCCCTCCCCCCCAAGAACATTCAGTCTCTCTTATCTGGAGCAGCATGAATAATTCATGGAATGTAGCATAATCAGGTTCTAGGCTTAAAAAATTTGGGGTCAATATGCAAAGCTGAATTTCTTTATTAAAGGAAATTATCATCTGGTGCTGTTTCCTATGTCAAGACTCAAGCATGAAGGAAATTCTAGTCAAGTGTAGGAGGGGAGCTGAGAGCTGTTCCTTCATGAGGAGCGAAATGGATTTGTGTACACAATTCAATTTAACCTGCATCTCTTCTCTTACATGAAGATTAGCAAGAGGCTAATTGAGTGGGAGGAACCTAGAGTCATGGGATGCTCCCTAAAGCTGCCCTCTCTGCCAGTTGGATCATTCATGGAGGAACCTGGGATATATAAGCTTGTTAAAAAGATTCCTTTCGGGGGTGTGGAGATAGTACAGCAGGAAGAGCACTGACTCTTGGTACCCTAGGGTCTTCCAGAGTTCAGGGCCAGCACTGTGATCCCAAAACCAAAATAGCCAGGGGAGAGGGCGAAGGAGAGGGGAGGAAGGGAGGTTTCCGGTTTCCAGTTTCTAAGGTCCCCAGCACCTGCCTTCTACATCATCCCACGCGCTGCATTTGCTGGGGCCCCCTAAGTTTAGCCAGGCCCAGCTCACGGACTCATTTCGGAGTCCGAGGGCCAAAGCCTAGGGCCATGGTCCACGCTAAGAGGAAGCAGAAGCTGCTTCTGCTCTGTGTGTGTGTGTGTGTGTGTGTGTGTGTGTGTGTGTGTGTTTGTGTCCTTCTGCTGCCAGAAGCTCCTGGCTTTGTGTCACAGCCCTGGAATAATGGTGGCAGGTAGATGTGATCCAGCTTTGGCACCAGGTGGTGATAGGAGAGCTTACCTCCTAAGAGACCCGCATTCTAGACTGGGGCTTGGCCACCTTGTCCTATAAAGGTGAGTATTTCAGCTCCCCCCCCATTAAAATAGTTTTATTTAATTAAAGAACCATGATTTATAAAGTTCTTCAGAGTGGAGTTTTAGGTCAGCTTCCCCTCATCAGTGTACCCAAGTTCCCTCATGCCTCCAGCCTGCCTTCTGGACAGTCTCGTTTTGAAGTTTTGTTGTCTTTGGAGTGTGGTTGGCCGCACTGTGTTGGTCTCTGTTCTAACAGTTTACCTTTATCTTACCAGTGAGGAAAGCAGCATAGGCAGCATTTAAACAAACGAGCAAGGCTGTGTCCCGTTAAACTTTATAAAATTAGTGGGAAAAGGGAAGAGTTAGCCTTCCAGCTGTAATTGCCAAGTGTCTTGTCTGGGCAGTAGCTAATATTAGAAAACTTACGAGGAGATGACCATATTTAGGTGACTAACAAATTATATTCCACCCTTCCCTGGTTTTCCTGTTCGCCCTCTAGGTAAACCAATCCTAAATATAACAGGAAATTATGCATCTTTCAAACCGTGCAGCTTACTTATTTTATTGAATGCTATATGACGGTGAAGAAAAAAGTCTCAGAAGTCATTATGGATATGCAAAAAATATGTTTGTTGGTGGGCTGGAACATGATGATCATGCAGCAGTGGCTGGCCACATACAAGTGAATACTTCATGTGTGAGTGAGAAATATAGACACATGTTTTTTTTTTTTAGGAGTACTGCTATTTATTCAGCCACTAATTAGCTGATTGAATTGTGCATGAACTCCACCTTACTTTTTTTTTTCCTTTTTTTTATAATTTTATTTATTGAATCTCCGTGAGAGCAGTTATAAAGCTTTTGGGTCTAAGTCTCAGTCATACAATGAAACACCCGTACCTTCACCAGTGTCCATTCTCCACCACCAAAAATCCGAGTATACACCCATCCCACACCCTCCCCCTGCCTGTGGGGCAGTTGATTTCCACATTACTCTCTCTCTACTTTGATCACATTCACTATTTCGACACCAGACCCACCATTATTTGAGATTTTACCCTAACAGTCAGATCTGCTGAAAAGGCAACAATAGACAATTTGTGTTCTATTGCTGGTTATGAATAACATATGATGTCGTGCGGTTGCAGTAGGGCCATGTGGTTTTGAAATTCCGAAATTTTAACACTTAAATCTGGAGGGATTTATGCCAAAAGCCACTGGGTTTAGAGATCTGCTCCTGAGTCTCTGGAATCATGGCCGTTGAGCAGTTTGATGAGGAGCCAGAGAGGCCGTTCGTGGGCGATGACTTGGGATCTCGTTGGGGTGGGGAGGACAGGCCTGGCTCCACCCCCCCCCCCCCCCCCCATCCCGTGAGGCCCAACAAATTTCCTCACTGTGGGCCTACGCCTGACTGTCCAATGGCCTCTGGAGGATGACAGCCACCAAGTCGCCAAGAGGGAGCAGGCAGAGGGACAACACCCTTTCCTCCCTGGGGTGGCCCGGTGACAGTAATGTACTGTGGAGTCCGGATGCATTTCTGCCAAAAGCCACTGGGTTTTGAGATTTGTTTCTGAGTCTCTGGGATCATGGCCATTAAGCAGCTTGATCAGGAGCCAGAGAGGCCATTCATGGGTGATGACTTGGGGTCTCGTTGGGGTGGGGAGGACAAGCCCGGCTCCACCCCCATCCCTTGAGGCCCTGTGTGTCTCGTCACTGGAGGCCCAAATGTGACTATCCAGTGACCTCAGATGGATGGCGGCCACTGGGCCGCCAGGGGGAACAGGCCAAGGCACAAAACCTATTCCCACCTGGGTTGGCCCAGCACCAGTAGCCTACTGAAGAGACCAGATGCATTTCTACCTAAAGCCACTGGGTTCTGAGATTCGTTTCTGAGTCTCTGGGATCATGTCCATTAAGCAGTTCAATCAGGAACCAAAGAGGCCTTGCCTCCAATTATATAGCTGAGCCAGAGGTGGTTTGTGGGTGTGTTTCCCACATACCTAACTTTTGGCCATTTACTTTCTTGGTAAACTTTGCCCCAAGTTTTTGGGGTCTGACCAAAGGCACAGCAGCAATTTTGGGGTATCTGGAAGTCTGAAGGCGCCATAAGGCTGCTGATGCACTCGCCTCACAGGTACAGATTGACCTGCTGGCGGCACCATACCCTCTCACATGGTTTTTTTTTTCTTCATTTTTTTTTTTTATTAGTGAAACACCATGAGGTACAGTTGTAGATTTACAATTTTTTGTGCTTGGGTTTTGATTATACAATGATCAGATACCTATCCCTCCACCAGTGCCCATTTTCCACCACCATGAATAATATCCCCCCCACCCCCATCCCCCCATCCCCCCTGCCTCTGTGGCAGGGCAATCCCCTGTGTTCTCTCTCTCCTTTTGGGTGTTGTGGTCTGCAAAAGAGGCATTGAGTGGCAAACATGTTCAGTCCATAGTCTACTTTCGACATGCATCACCCCTCCTGGGAGGATCCTCCAGACACCCTTTATTTGGTGCTCCCTTCTCTATCTGAACTGCCCTTTCCTCTAGGATACCCGGCTGGCCTCAAAGCTTAGACAACCCCATTGTATCAGACCCACTTTCTCCTGGTCTTGGTTTTTAAATTTGTATTTAATTGAATTGTATAGAATTGACAAAATTCTATAAACTCTGTTTAATTTAGTCACTGTGAGACACAGTTACAAAGTTGCTCATGATTGCGTTTCAGTCATACAGTGTTCCAACACCCATCCCTTCACCAGTGTACATTTCCCAATACCAATGTTCATTTTGCTTGTTGTTTGTTTTGGGGGGCAATATCCAGTGGTGTCTAGGGCTTATTGTTGTCTCTGTGCTCAGAGGGGTCCACATCTATACCCAAGATGAGTCTGGAGTCATGTGCTGTCCCGTCTCTCCTGCCCTGGGATGCCTTTTCATGCACACACGTATGTTCCTCAGTTTTCCGTGGCCTGGTGCTGCAGCCCTGCAGGCCAGAGCACATCCACTCATGTACAGCCTACTAGCAACCCGACCCCTGCCACACTCCCTGTGCCTCCGTGCAGCAGGCATCCATGCCCACTCCTTCAGAATTCATCCAGAGTGCACTGGCAGGCCTGGGAACCAATGGGTCAGTTCATTAAATTGATGGACATTAGCTCTCAGTCCTTCTGGCTCTGTTCCCTGGAGTCTGAAACTGTGGGTCCAGATTTCACACAGGGCCACACCACAATCCCTGGACCATTGGAATGTAAATTTTCATTATGGTTTGTTATCCATAAATGTTTGAATTGTAAAGTTATTTTATATGATGCTCTACCCAGAATCAGGTAAAAATTTCTCGGGGGTGAGCGGTTGCAATAGGAAGCAGTTTAAGAAACTCTGCATTGGCCTTCTGGGGGCCCTCTGAAAAGATGCTCCTAGATGAATACTCCTGCTTTGCCCAGTCCCTGCCCTAGGAAGAAATAGTTTATGTCCCAGAAGAGTTGCAGGGTCTAAGCAGAGACGTGCCAGAAGGGGACATTGCAGGACTTTTGCTGGGGAGGGACGTTAGTAGCAGAATCTCTGAATCACTCGTCTGCCACCCAGGGGTTCTGCTGGTGACAGGCAGAGGGAGAGGCGCTCAGCACCCTGCTAACAGTGCTCCAGTGCTCCTCCTATAAGTGCTCTTATGCCCCCAGTTGCAGACTTGGATGGCAGCCGGTGATGGAGCTGTGAGGAGGCATGTCGTGAGCTTGAGGAAGGCGCTTCAACTTCTGCTAACAGCATTGGAAGTTGGAGAGAGCTCCCAGGCTAGTGCTCTCCATCCACTCCCGGGCCACTGTGGAACAAGAGACCCTGAGGGCGACGCGTGCCCCGCAGCTGCTGGGAGGGCACTGTGCAAGGGAGGCATCTAGTCGGTGCCGCTTTTCAGTGGTTGCACGAGGCAGGCAGAGCTGCACGCAGCGCCCGGGGACAGAGAAGGCTGAGTGGGTGGGATGTTTGGTTACTGCCTGCAACCCCTGGAGATGTCTGGTCCTGGAGCGAGACCCCGGGCCCTGGAGTGCGTGGCACCGAGAGCCTGGGGCAGCAATGCTGGTGCAGGGTGCAAAGCTGGGGCCTCAGCACAGCCTGGTTGGAGGAAACTGCTGAGGTAGATGCAGGTCCTGGAGGATCCAAGGAAGGGGGAGTGTGTGTGACTGAGTAGGCGCAGGAGAGAGTGGACCGGGTGTGGAGTACCCTGTGGGTATGGGTGTCCTGTGAATGTGAGGTGCCCTCCTGCTAGGCACCCTCTGGGTGTGGGTACCCTGTGGGTGTGGGTTAACTGTGGGTGTGGGTGCCCTCTGGGTGTGGGTACTCTATAGGTGTGGGTGCCCTGTGGTGTGGGTAACCTGTGGGTGTGGGTGCCCTCCTGGTGTGGAGTACCCTCTCGTGACTCTGGACTCAAATGTTCTGGGCAGTATCTTCTGGAATTTGCACCCCCGGAGGTGCCTTTGCCTGTGATCCCCAGATCCTCACACCACCCCATTACTGATGACTTAACTGGGACCCAAGGACCGACTTTGCTGTGTGATGCTCTCACTTCCCAGAATGTGGCTTATCCTCTGGCTGACAGTCCTCTCTTTATTCTGGGTCAAGGGAGGAAGCACTGGTGTTCTCTCAGTTTCTAACGCATTCCACCCGGGCCCAGCTCCCTGCTGCGGGAATAGTCCTATCTTCAGCCTCTGGAGATGTTGGGGATGTAGCTCACAGCCAACAGAATATGGCCCCATCACGGAAGCTTAGGGTTTCCAGCTGTTATGTGATATCTCAAAAGGTGGTAAGAATTGTGCTCCGAATCTGATCTCAGACTTGGAAGTGGGTCCTAGAAATTCACTTCTGGCCAGGTCCCCTGTTGGTGGGGGAAAATGAGGGTTGCTACTGTGGAATGGATGTTCTTTCCTGCCCTGGTCCAGCACCTTGCAGGGAAAGTGTGCTTCCCACAGTCACCAGGTCCCACTGACGCTGGTGTGAGAGAGTCACTAGCCCCAGTGACGGGCCTTACAGCTCATTCACCCAAGCAGTCAGAATTCTGATTCAGTATTGTCTTGTTTTTGTTTTGCCTTCAAAGCAGCCTCTAGGATTTTTCTATTACATTTCTTGATCCTATTAGTTCCATGCTTCAGCTGTTCACGCTTCTATAACTGCATCTGCATCTTTGTTTCTAGTCCCAAGCCAATTTCAAAAATTCCAGTATGAGGGCATTAGAAGGAAAGAAAGGAAAGAAGCAAAGGTTCAGGCAGAGTGAGTGGTAGGACAGAGCGAGATGCCTGGGCACCTCCTCTGCTTTCATCTTCTGGCTCACAGATAAATCTAGATGGAATTTATTCATGTATTTCCACTGGCCTTTTGCTTAGTTGGTTTCGTTTGTTTGCTTTGGGGCCACCTCAACAATGCTCAGGGGTTACTCCTAGTTCTGCACTCAGGAATCATTCCTGGTAGTGCTTGAGGGACCATACGGGGTGCTGAGGATTGAACCCTGTTTGGCCACATGCAAGACAAGTGCCTTCCCTGCTGTACTATCCCTCCAGCCCTGGCCTCTTGCTTAGTGTTAAGGCTCTGATAAGAGGCGTAATTTCCAGCTTATTTTTCTCCTGACAATTTTCATTAGCAACCTGAAATTTCTTGGATCTTGTTGACAAGGTACGTACTCTATTAGGTTGAAAATTATTTGGTGAAGACAAGAGATGTGCTTCTAGAAACTCTTCTAATCCTTTCATTCAAAAGTTCCATCTGAGATGGGCTCTTTCATGAGGAATCTTGGCAGAGAGGAAGTTCATGTTGAGTGCTTGAGTTATAAGGGCACTTCAGTCTCTCAGAACTATGACCGCACACTTGTTTTTATCTCTCTTTGGTGGAATTCCCTTTGAAAACGAGAGCACTACGTAAGAGAAGCCTACCTTCCTCCCTCCCTCCCTCCCTCCCTCCCTCCCTTCCTTCCTTCCTTCCTTCCTTCCTTCCTTCCTTCCTTCCTTCTCTATCTCTCTCTCTTTCTTCTTTCTTTCTTTCTTTCTTTCTTTCTTTCTTTCTTTCTTTCTTTCTTTCTTTCTTGAATCACTGTGAGATACAGTTACAAAGCTTTCATGTCTGAGTTTTAGTCTTACAATGATCAAACACCAATCCCTTCACCAGTGCCCATTTTCCACCATCCCAACCCTCTCCCTGCCTGTGTAGCAGACAATTTCCACAATACTCTCTCTCTACTTTGATTACATTCAGTATTTCAACACCAGTCCCACCATTAGTATTTGGAATTTTCCTGCCACCACCCAAACCTGCCAATGAGGAATGCTAGACAATTTATTTTGTATTGTTTGTTGTAAATAGCAGAAGATTTCGTGCAGTTGCTCCTGGAATTCTAAAATTTTAGATAATTAGGGTCTGGAGAGATCTCTGCAGCGAGTTGCTCAGTTCTGAAATTCTTTTGTGTGTCTCTGGATCATGGACATTAAGGAGCTTAAATAGTAGCTGGAGGCAGTTTGTGTGCATCATCTCAGGGTACCATCAGGGTAGAGGGTTGAGAGGGACCAACCCATCCCCTGTCCCATAAGGCCTGGCGTTTGCCGTTACTACTCCCACATACCTGGGTTTCTCATTGGGTTCTGGAAGATGGAGGCCACCGGGATTCCTAGGGGGCAGGTGGAGGGGCAGCACCTGCTCCCGTCTGGAGTATCTCCATGAAATCAGCCTGATGCAAAGTCCAGAGGCATCATTGCAGCGAGCTTCTTGGTTCTGAGATTCCTTTGTATGTCTCGAGAAGTATTTCTAATGTTTGAGAAGATCCATGCAAAGCAACATCAGCTGCAGATACATTATTGTACCTGGCAGAAGGTCTCTCTGTCAGTTATGTTGGGCTAGATGAGGCTAGAGCTTACCCAGAACACAGAGTGTACAGTGGGCAGAAAGTAGGTGATGGTTCCTGTGATGTGAGTAGTCGATGTGTGTGCTTGTTGCTTCCCACTTCGTGCCTATAAAGAGCACTTTGGGATGGGGTTGTCCAGTCCAGTAAAGGTGGTGCTTGCATGTGATGAACCCAGGTTTGATCCCTGTCACCTCGTGCACACTTCCAGGAGTGATTGCTGAGCACAGAACCAGGAGTAACCTGTGAGCATTGCCAAACAAGTCGCTTTGCAGGCTGGAGGCTGGGGTTCCCTCTATGGTGCTGCAGGGTGCCCTGAGCACTGTAGGGATGACCCTGAGCACTGACCAAGAGTAGCTGCAGGGTTGCCAGCTGTGCTCTAAAACCGAAGGAAAATAAAATAGACTTGAAAGACCCATAGAAATCTGTGGTGAGAAAGAATAAGCATCAGCACCGCTTTATTTTCTGTTACTGTTTTCTATTTCATTTGTGGGCATTCATCGAGGTGCTCAGGGCTGACTCCTGGCTCTACATTCAGGGATCACTCCTGGCAGGTTGGAGGGACCATCTGGGGTGCTAGGGATTGAACCCAGTTTAGCCACATGCAAGACAAGAACCCTACTTGCTGTCTCTCTGGCCCATCACTGTTTTTTTATATGCTGAGAAGATCCCCTTCAGGTAACATTTTTAATTAAGTGGGCAGATCATTATATCTGGAGACACAGTATAACAGCATCAAAGCACAACCAACTTACTTGCTGTCACAGCTGTTATGGGATCCAAGGAAGAATTGCTGTGCTCACAGGGTAAGTGCCAAGTACATGATGACCAGTATTTTATCCAGTTGTTCCAATGTTTCTGGGCTGCAGACACTGTCCCCAGACTGGACACTAGGCCAGAGGGAGGATGAATAACTGACTTACCTAAAGTCACACTGGGTGACTGAGGCAACTCAGCCCAGAATGAGGCACTCAAAGTTCTGACCTGTTGGTTCAGCTGCCTCTATCCCCTGAGTTGTACCCACGAGGACTGTTAGCACGAGATGAGCATCGATTCCTGAACCAGAAGTAACCCTGGAGCAATGCTGGGTATGGCCAAAAGCAAGGCAAAACAAACAGAGATGAACTTAGGAATTGCCTAGTTATAGCCCTGTTTGGTACTGGACTGGCCCTCTGGGGCCTGAAGCCAAAGCACAAAGTGAGTCCCCAGAGCCTAGTGACTCCGGTATCTTGTGGGGCTATGGAGACAGCTAAGGGGTTAGAGCTTTACCTGCTGAGGCCTGAGCTAGAAACAGCACAGTGAACCCCCGAGCACTGGCACTATGGGTGTTGGTCCCCAGTGAGAGCAAATAGGCACAATAGGTTCTTGTCGCTGAGCATTGTAGACTCTGAGTGTTGAGGCAGTGCCATAGAGTGCTGGGACCCTCCCTCCTGCTTGGCCTGCCTTCTGCCAGCTGTGCGGAGCCTCAAACTGCACCAAATGTGTGGGAATAACGACGACATCTGGAGCCACTGCAGTGCTGCCCGCACCCCCAGATGCCAGAATTTTTTTATTCAGGCAGGGAAAAAAATTCAGAGGATGGATATTTCAGAAATATGAAAGGGAGGGAGAGAGATAGAGAGACAGAGACAGAAGCAGAGAGAAACAGAGAGATAGAGACAGAGAGAGACAGAGAGGAGAGACAGAGAGACAGAGTTAGAGACAAACAGAGACAGAGATAGAGCAGAGACAGACAAACTCAGAGATAGAGAGAGAGAGAAAGAGGGAGAGAGAGAGAGAGAGAGAAGTGGGTACCCCATAAAATAAAAGAAAAGAGCTTGGACCCTGGTGACCCCATGAAGCCAGAAGTGCCGCTTGCAGGTAAAGGGTGGAGTTGTGCTCAAGGCCAGCCCACTTCCTTTTGCACAATGCTTTATTAGGTTTTCCATGGTTGAGATCTATTGCTTGGGCACTGTCAGGGAAAAAAATAAAAAAGACTTTTGGTGTTGTTTCAAAATTTTTCCAATAAGGGACTTTTGTACCTGCTGAAGTGTCTCGGTCCCTGAAGGGGATGTGGCCTTCCCTAGGGCTGAAACCATTCCGAGCCTCCATCCCTACACACTCATCTCCTCAGGCTCGGGCTGGTACTCAGTAATTTCTACTCAGAGCACATCATGATTTTATTAGTCCCTGAAACTCATTGCCAAGGGGTATCTGCCTACCAGTCTACTCCATGCCTCCATTTAGAAACAAAGGGAGAAGTTAATAAAATCTCTCTGCAGAAACTGATTGCAGCTCTGTGTTGACTGGCAGCTCTTGGCCTGGATGCTTGGACCAACTGAGGTGGAATTTTTCCATGGCAAAATAACACAGAATAGTAAAACAAATCAATAGCCGCTCCCTTTACTAAACAACGGGGTATTTTGGGCCAGAGAAATAATACTGCAGTTCAGGCGATTTCCTTGTATGTGGCTGAACTGGGTTCCATCCTTTGCACTCCTAAGTACTGCTGGGCTGTTCCCTGAGCCTGGAGTGATTCCTGAGTCCCACCAGGGTGGTCCCAATTCGCCTTTTCCCCAATTTGATATTTTGTTTGTTGTGGATTTTTTTTTCAAAGAAAGGTAACACTTGTGTATTATTTACTCCTTTTGTTCTCTTCCCTCTCCTCCTTCCCTTTGCTGTGGTGACTGAGGGTCGCACACAGGCGTGGCTATGGTGCTCACACAAACTCAAGTGCTTCCCAAGCATCACACTTTGGGTGGTATTTACAAGCATTTGGCTTGGTGTTCACTAAGGTTCACACTCCTTGCCAGCATAGTGCTCCCTGGGGCCATGTTTCCTGGCCCTGATAACCACATGTCGTTTTAGTTGTACTCGTTGGAGGTTGCACTGTTATGTGTGTGTGTGCGTGTGCGTGTGCATGTGCGTGCATGTGTGTGTGTGTCTGTGTGTGTTGCTTCTCTGTGTCCAGCTGGGGAGCAGTGGTAAATCACTTGCAGTGCTGGTCAGTCATTGCAGTTGTTGAAAATGCATGAATCAAACTTGGCACATGTGGGACTTGGGCATTTGAACATGTGACTATGCTCAGGCAGGCATGCTCAGCCCCTGTACTCTTATTCTTCCATCCCCACTATAGATTTTATTTTATTTTTAAACTCGATGGTGACTTTGAGGTCCAGAGGCATCTCTATGACGTATTGCTCTGTGTTGTTCACTTCCAAGAGATTTATTTGGGAGTCTCTGGATCATGGCCGTTAATGAGCTTTTATGGTGCCAGAGATAGTTCCTGGGCATCTAGATTTAATTTTTTAAACAATAAATTGCTTATCTTAAGGGTCTTTTAATGCCTCTAGATTTTTTAGGGTGCTTGAGATAAGAGCTTCACCCTCCTGACCCTAATCTTGAGCTTCTTCATTGGCAGCTGGTGAGAGAGAATCATCCTTGTTGCAAGCAGTATACCCAGCCAACATAAGGGTGAGGGTGACTCTCCAGGGAGAGCATAAAACAGTGACCACACACTGAAAAGCATAGGGAATTTTGTTATTTCCTCTGAGAGAGAGAGAGGGATAGGAGAGATGGAAGGAAGGATGGAAACTGTGTGCTGGGGGCTGAGGGGTGGCGGTGTTTGCTGGTGCAGGGCCAGTCTTCTTCAAGTGCTGGACATACTCTTGTAGAATAGTCTCCCAGCTTGCCTGAGGGGTTTCCTGCCATTCGGTCACCACCCTTGCTTCTGGCTGTCCCCAGTCATTCTGTGCTGGACGGTGGCAGGGGTCAGTGCATACCTCTTTCCCTCCCGGGAGGTTTCTGCAGCTGATTCTCGTACTCTCTCCACAAGCAATAACTAATTTCCTTGCCAAGCTAAGCATCCGTTCTTAAAAACAACAGTTGAGTTTCATAGGAGGAGGAATATTTACTCCATCCAGCATGATGTTGCTCCTGCAGTTTTCAGAACAAAAAGTGTCATCTAACTGTGCTCTTTCCTGCCTCCTCTCAGCTTGACTTATTTCAGGAAGAAACCACACAGGCCCTGAACATTATTGTTGCCACCCGTGGGGTGGCACTGATTCTAATCACACTCCATTAATTCCATTTGTCCCTCTGCTAGTCTAGTAAGCGTGCCTGTCTTGGAAGTGAAGTCTATTTTCTTGCCTTACAAATCTTATCCAAAATAAGAATATTTTTAAGCCCAGGAATCTCTTCAGTCACTGTTTCAGGCATGAAGAGAAAGACTGTATAGTTTTGGGGCCAACTTGATTATTTCAACTTAGAAATAAAACTCACCCCATACCTATCATAGAGAGGCTATTTCCTGAATTTTCCCTTTCACGTAGGACTGCTCCCAGCTATAGTGCTCCTCAGGGATAGTCTCTGCTTAGTCCACACTATTTTTCTTCCTATTGCCCAAAGATGAGACTTTTCCTCCTTTATGCATGAGTATCAGCTTCTCTCTAGCAGAAGTCAACTGCTCTCTCTCTCTCATCCTTCACAACATACAGGGGCTGTCTTCCAGAATGAATGCTTGAAATTTCTGTTGCTTCCCTTGCACTCACCAAGTGCCTCCAATAGTTGAAAAGTCTTCAGTAGTTGAAGACTCTGCTCTTTCTTCTGTAGAGATGTGAAAATTATAGAATCACAATAGACATAAATGTGTGCAAGGGGGTATGGTGCCACCAGCAGGTCATTCTGTACCTGTGAGGCAAGTGCATCAGCAGCCTGATGGTGCCTTCAGACTTTCAGATACCCCCAAATTGCTGCTGTGCCTCTGGACAGACCCCAAAAACTTGGGGCCAACTTTACCAAGAAAGTAAATGGCCAAAAGTTAGGTATGTGGGAGACACACCCACAAACCACCTCCGGCTCAGCAATATAATTGGAGGCAAGGCCTTTCTGGCTTCTGATCAAGCTGTTTAATGGCCGTGATCCCAGAGACTCAGAAACAAATCTCGGAACTCAGTGGCTTTTGGCAGAAATGCATCCGGTCCCTGTAGTAGGTTATCGGCGCCGGGCCACCCCAGATGGGAATAGGTTTTGTGCCTTGGCCTCTTTCCCTGGCGGCTCAGTGGCTGCCATCCTCCAGCGGCCACTGATGGTCTGGTTTGGACCTGCAGTGACAAGACACGTGGGGCCTTATGGGGTGGGGGTGGAGTCAGCCTTTTCCTCCCCACCCCAATGAGACCCCGAGTCACCACCCATGAATGGCCTCTCTGTCTCCTGATCAAGCTGCTTAATGGCCATGATCCCAGAGACTCAGAAACAAATCTCAAAACCCAGCGGCTTTCGGCAGAAATGCATCCAGTCCCCTCAGTAGGTTACTGTCGCCAGGCCACCCCATTGGGGAAAGGGTGCTGTTCTTCCGCCTGCTCCCCCTCGGCAGCTCGGTGGCCGCCATCCTCTAGAGGCCATTGGACAGTCAGGTTTGTGTCCTCAGTGATGAGACACGCGGGGCCTCATGGGAAGGGAGTGCAGCTGGCCCTTTCCTCCCCTACCCCAAAGAGACCCTGAGTCGCCTCTCATGAATGGCCTCTCTGGCTTCTGGTCAAACTGCTTAGTGGCCATGATCCAAGAGATTCAGGAACAAATTTCGGAACCCAGCAGGTTTTGGCAGAAATCCCTCCAGATTTAATTGTTAAAATTTCGGAATTCCAAAATCACGCAGCCACTACTGTGGCCACAGGACATTGTATGTTATTCATAACCAGCAATAGAAAACAAATTGTCCACTGTTGCCTTTTTGGCAGATCTGAGTGTTGGGATAAAATCCCAAATAATAATGGTGGGTCTGGTGTCAAAATATTGAATGTGATCAAAGTAGAGAGAGAGAGAAATGTGGAAATCATCTGCCCCACAGGTAGGGTGAGAGTGTGGGATGGGGGGTATATGGGGGTTTTGGTGGTGGAAAATGGGCACCGGTGAAGGTATGGTTGTTTCATTGTATGACTGAGACTTAAACCCAAAAGCTTTGTAACTGCTTTCACGGTGATTCAATAAATAAAATTATATAAAAAAAAGTAAGGTGGAGTTCATGCCCAATTCAATCAGCCTAATCAATGGCTGAATAAATAGCAATACTCCTTCATTAAAAAAAAGAAATGTGTGGAATTTGTGATGTTAAGGCATTGCCTTTCCATGCCTAAGGTGGCTCAGGTTTCAAAAGAATTGTCAGAAAAAAAATATCTCTGGAGTCAGACAATCCAGGCTTCAGGATTTTGCCACTTACTTGCTACATGATTTTAGGAAAAAGCTAAAACTCTTAGGTGGCACATCTGTAAAAAGGGAAGATGGTATTTTCTTCAAGGAGTTGATATGAATACTTATGTAAAAAATGCATTGAGTGTAAAGGTACTTAATTATTTCATAGGGGTTAGCTTTATTATTGTATATAATCTACCAAAGGTATAACTCAGAGATCCTAGAGCATAACCCCCAGATAAGATTTTAACATTATTATCTGTTGGAGGTAGGAACCTCTTCCTTTCTGAAGTTGGAGGGTCCTGTTAGATGCTACTTTTTCTTGACTGTATTTCTCTTATTTCTGTCTTCGAAGTGGAGGAAGAATGAATCATCAGGCTGTAGGTATAAACAAAAGACTAAGGGCCAGCGAGCAACTCAGCCTCTCGCTCTTTCTCTCACTTGCTCTCAGAGGGCCATGGGGGGCTGGTGTGTCTTCTTGGCATTGAAGACTGTCTGTTTGGGTGGATGTCTATTTTAACCTCCTGTCTGGCAGCAGTTAGTAAGTGCATTGGAGACTTAAAACCCATTAAGTGCTTAAGACCCATTCTTCTCCAGTTTATCATAATAAGGCTGTTTTGATGTTTATTGGCTGGACAGGTGTGCCCATCTTTCGATTGCTCTGAACTCAAACTTGGGAAAGGGAGATGCTTTTCAGGAGCACTTTAAAGGCAGGAATAAGGGTTAGGCTTCGGGTTCGGGGTTAGGATTAGGTTTAGGTTTAGGATTAGGGTTAGCGAGGGTTAGGGTTAGGGTTAGGGTTCAGGTTAGGGTTAGGGTTGGGGTTAGGGTTAGGGTTGGGGTTAGGGTTCGGGTTCGGGTTCGGGTTAGGGGTTAGAGTTAGGGGTCGAGTTAGGGTTCGGGTTAGGGTTAGGGGGTTAGGGTTAGGGTTCAGGTTAGGGTTCGGGTTTGGGTTAGGGTTCGGGTTCGTGTTAGGGCATGGGTTAGGGTTAGGCTTCGGGTTAGGGTTCGAGTTAGGGTTCGAGTTAGGGTTCGGGTTAGGGTTCGGGCTCGGGTTAGGGTTAGGGTATGGGTTAGGGTTAGGGTTCGCGTTAGGGTTCGGGTTAGGGTTAGGGTTTATTTTATCAAATGTTTATTTTTGTTTCCACCATTACAATTCGCTGAATTAATAAACTTCAAACTAAGTTTCCAGGTAGTGAGGCCTCTAGGTAGTCAGATCCCTGGTCAAGCACTCGCTGCCCCATCTAGAGGTGACCGCTCTTGCACGGACCACAGCTACTGGAACAAGTTAAAGTGCCGGTGAGTGGTTCAGATGGAGACAGAGCTGTCATTTCCTGCTGCATTTTCAATTACAGGACTGTATCTTGTTTCACCTTGATAACTGATGAAGCTGTTTATAAAAATGCTAAAGTGCCTGTTCAGAACAGCAGGATGCTCCCCTTACAGACACACTTTGACTGTAATGTTACACAGAACATGACCACAAGTTTCTGCATGAGAATGACCTTGTGACATGACAGAATGAATTATTCACCCTGTCTACTCAACCCAGTTCTGGTGATGATCAGATGCCGATGAAACTCTTCACGGCTGGGAATCATCTCCATGTCCAAGTTACCCAATGCTGGTTTTCAGCAGCCTGTTCATATATCACAGGCGTGTTGTTCACTGGCTATCCATTCAACCCTGGTCAGCTCTTCATTTCCCTCTCCACAATACCCAGACTTCTGAAATCATTGGAATCTCCCCTACAGAATGTTCCGTTCATTCACTGCGAGTCTGGAATACATCTGAATCTCCACTCTACACAGGTTTTCGTTTCTCCACTGATGAGTCTACCTAGAAACTTGAAATCATCAGAATCTGCACTCTATAATCCGCCATCGTCTGCTTTTCAACTTCCTATCCACACTGCCGGTCTGGCCCAATAGCACAGCGGTAGGTCTTGTGCCTCACTCAGCCAGCCTGGCCAAGCCGGGTTCAATTCCTTGTCCTCTCAGAGAGCTTGGGAAGCTACCGAGAGTATCTGGGCCTCACGGCAAAACGTGGCAAGCCTCTCGTGAAATATTCCATATGCCATAATTACAGTCACCATATGTCTCCAAACGAAGACGTTATTGAATCATGCCAGCAAATCAATGAACTCCGGGAGGACTGGGAGAGTGACAGTGATGCACACTGCTGAGTATTGAATTCATCTCAATCTCCAATGTATTAGGCCTGCTTTTCTTCTCATTATCCAGGAAATCGAGTCGAATTAGAAATCTGCCAAGTGAGCATTTGCTGTCAACTCCCCAGGCCTGCTGTTCAGCTCCCTATCGACTCGAATATAGTATTTTGTTCAGTAACCTTGCCAAACTACCGAGCGACCTTAGTTCATCTAAATATCAACATCTACATATCTGGTTTTCATCTGCCTGTGCACTCAATCAAGCCGAAATCTCCATCATCTCGTCCACTCTACCCAGGCCTGGTGTGCATCGACCTCTGAATCAATTGAAACCATATGTTTCTCTCCCGGTCAACGCCACCCAGTGGTGGTGATGATCGGATGCCTCTAAAACTCATCAGGGTTGGGATTCTTCTGCATGTCCCAGTTACCCAATGCTGGTGGTCAGCAGCATGTTCACATTCCGCAGGCGTGGTGTTTACTGGCTATCCACTCCACCCTGGTGAGCTATTTATTTCCCGGTCCCCATAAACCAGACTTCTGGAATCATTGGTATCTCCACTACAGAAGGTTCCGCTCATTCACTGCGAGTCTGAAATACATCTGAATCTCCACTCTACGCTGGTTTTGTTTCTCCAATGATGAGTATACCCAGAAACTTGAAATCATCTCAATCTGCACTCTATAATCCTCCATTGTCTTCTTTTCGTCTTCCTATCCACACTGCCATTCTAGCGCGATAGCACAGCAGTAGGACGTGTGCCTCACGCAGCCAGCCTGGCCGAGCCGGGTTCAATTGCTCGCCCTCTCCGAGAGCCCAGGAAGCTACCGAGAGTATCTGGCCCTCGCGGCAAAGACTGGCAAGCCACCCATGAAGTATTCCATATGCCACAATCACAGACACCGCAAGTCTCCAAACGAAGACGTTACTGAACCACGCCAGAAAATCAATGAACTTCGGGAGGACTGGGAGAGTGACAGTTATCCACATTGCTGAGTATTGAATTCATCTCAATCTTCAATATAACAGGCCTGCTTTTCATCTTGTTCTCCAAGAAATCGAGTCGAATTAGAAATCTGCCAAGTGAGCATTTGCTGTCAACTCTCCCCAGGTCTGATGTTCAGCTCCCTATCCTCTCGAATTTAGTATAATGTTCATTAACCTTGCCAAACTTCCGAGTGACTTGAGTTCATCTAAATATCAACATCTACATATCTGGTTTTCATCTGCCTGTGCACTCAATCAAGCCGAAGTCTCCATCATCTAGTCCACTCTACCCAGGCTTGGTGTGCATCGACCTCTGAATCAATCGAGACGATATATTATTCACCCTTTCCACTCAACGAAGTCGTGATGATCAGATACCGATAAAACTCTTCATGGCTGGGAATCATCTCCATGTCCAAGTTACCCAATGCTGGTTTTCAGCAGCCTGTTCACATATCACAGGCGTGCTGTTCACTAGCTACCCACTCAACCCTGGTCAGCACTTCATTTTCCTGTCCACACTACCAAGACTTCTGAAATGATTGGAATCTCCACTACAGAATGTTCCGTTCATTCTCTGTGAGTCTGGAATACATCTAAAGCTCCACTCTACGCTGGTTTTCGTTTCTCCACTGATGAGTCTACCCAGAAACTTGAAATCACTTGAATCTGCACTCTATAATACTCCATGATCTGCCCTTCGTATTGCAATCCACACTGCCATTCTCGCCCGATAGCACAGCAGTAGGACGTATGCCTCACGCAACCAGCCTGGCCGAGCCAAATTCAATTCCTTGCCCTCTCAGAGAGCCCGGGAACCTACCAAGAGTATCTGGCCCTCGCGGCAAAGCCTGGCAAGCCGCCCGTGAAATATTCCATATGCCATATTCTCAGTCATGACAAGTCTCCAAACGAAGACATTACTGAACCGTGCCAGCAAATCAAGGAACTCCGGAAGAGAATACAATATTCGACTGGATAGGGAGCTGAACAGTAGGCCTGGGGAAAATTGACAGCAAATGCTCACTTGGCAGATGTCTAATTCGATTCTATTTCTTGGAGAACGAGAAGAAACGCAGGCCTAATCCATTGGATATTGAGATGAATTCAATACTCAGCAGTGCGGATCACTGTCACTCTCCCAGTCCTCCCGGACTTCATTGATTTGCTGGCCCGGTTCAGTAACGTCTTCGTTTGGAGACTTGTGGTGTCTGTGATTGTGGCATATGGAATACTTCACGGGTGGCTTGCCAGTCTTTGCCGCGAGACCCAGATACTCTCGGTAGCTTCTTGGGCTCTCGGAGAGGGCGAGCAATTGAACCCGGCTCGGCCAGGCTGGCTGCGTGAGGCACACGTCCTACTGCTGTGCTATCGCGCCAGAATGGCAGTGTGGATAGGAAGACGAAAAGAAGACAACGGAGGATTTTAGAGTGCAGATTGAGATGATTTCAAGTTTCTGAGTAGACTCATCAGTGGAGAAACGAAAGCCTGCCTAGAGTGTAGACTCAGATGTATTCCAGACTCGCAGTGAATGAACGGAACATTCTGCAGTGAAGATTCCAGTAATTTCAGAAGTCTGCGTTGTGTGGATAGGGAAATGAAGAGCTGTCCAGGGTTGAGTGCATAGCCAGTGAACAACACACCTGCGAGTTTGAAGAGGCTGCTGAAAACCAGCATTGGGTTACTTGGACATTCACCAGTGGTGTCACGAAAGCCTGCCTGGAGTGCAGATTCAGATGAATTCCAGATTCTCAGTGAGTGAATGAATGAAACATTCTATAGTGGAGATACCAATGATTTCAGAACTCTGGGTTATGGGGACCAGGAAAGGAAGAGCTGACCAGGGTAGAGTGGATAGCCAGTGAACACCACGCCTGCGGTATGTGAACAGGCCGCTGACCCCTAGCATTGGGTAACTTGGACATGCAGGAGAATCCCAGCCCTGACTATTTTTACAGACATCCGATCATCACCACCACTGGGTGGCGTTGATCAGGAGAGTACCATATGGTTTCTATTGATTCAGAGGTCGATGCACACCAGGCCTGGGTAGAGTGGACGGGATGATGAAAATTTTGGCTTGATTGAGTGCACAGGCAGATGAAAACCAGATATGTAGATGTTGATATTTAGATAAACTCAGGTTGCTCGGTAGTGTGGCAGAGTTAATGAACAGACTACTATTTTTGACTGGATAGGGAGCTGAACAGCAAGCCTGGGGAGAGTTGACAGCAAATGGTCACTTGGCAGATTTCTAATTCGACTCTATTTCTTGGAGAACGTGAATAAAAGCAGGCCTGCTACGTTGGAGATTGAGATGAATTCAACACTAGGCAGTGTGGATCACTGACAATCTCCCAGTCCTCCCGGAGTTCATTGATTTGCTGGCGTGTTTCAGTAACGTCTTTGATTGGAGATTTGTGGTGACTGTGATTGTGACATGTGGAATATTTCACGGGTGGCTTGCCAGGCTTTACCGCGAGGGCCAGATGCTCTTGGTAGCTTCCCAAACTCTCTGACATGGCGAGGAATTCAACTCAGCTCGGCCAGGCTGGCTGCGTGAGCCAAATGCGCTACCGCTGTGCTATCGCGCCAGACCAGCAGTGTGGATAGGAAGATGAAAAGCAGACCATGGAGGATGGTAGTGTGCAGATTCAGATGATTTCAAGTTTCTGGGTAGACTCACCAGTGGTTTAACAAAAATCTGCCTGGAGTGGAGATTCAGATGAATTCCAGATTCTCAGTGAATGAACGGAACATTCTGTAGTGGAGATTCCAAACATTTCAGAAGTCTGGGTTGTGTGGACAAGGAAATGAAGAGCTATCCAGGGTTGAGTGAATAGCCAGTGAACAGCACGCCTGTGATATGTGAAAAGGCCGCTGAAAACCAGCATTGTGTTACTTGGACATTCACCAGTGGTGTCAGGAAAGCCTGCCTGAGTGCAGATTCAGATGAATTCCAGATTTTCAGTGAATGAATGGAACATTCTGTAGTGGAGATACCAATGATTTCAGAACTCTAGGTTATGCGGACCAGGAAATGAAGAGCTGGCCAGGGTGGAGTGGATAGCCAGTAAACACCACGCCTGCGGTATGTGAACAGGCTGCTGACCACCAGCATTGGGTAACTGGGGCATGCAGGAGACTCCCAACCCTGACGAGTTTTACAGGTATCCGATCATCACCACCACTGGGTGGTGTTGACCAGGAGAGTACCATATGGTTTCGATTGATTCAGAGGTCGATGCACACCAGGCCTGGGTAGAGTGGACGGGATGATGAAAACTTTGGCTTAATTGAGTGCACAGGCAGATGAAAACCAGATAGGTAGATGTTGATATTTAGATGAACTCAGGTCGCTCGGTAGTGTGGCAGGGTTAATGAACAGAATAGTATATTCGATGGATAGGGAACTGAACAGCAGTCCTGGGGTGAGTTGACAGCAAATGCTCACTTGGCAGATTTCTAATTCGACTCGATTTCTTGGAGAACGAGAAGAAACGCAGGCCTAATCCATTGGATATTGAGATGAATTCAATACTCAGCAGTTTGGATCACTGTCACTCTCCCAGTCCTCCCGGACTTCATTGATTTGCTGGTGCAGATCAGCAACGTCTTCGTTTGGAGACTTGTGGTGACTGTAATTTTGGCATATGGAATATTTCACGGGTGGCTTGCCAGGCTTTGCCGCGAGGGCCAGATACTCTCGGTAGCTTCCCGGGCTCTCGGAGAGGGCAAGGAATTGAACCCGGCTCGGCCAGGCTGACTGCGTAAGGCACACGTCCTACTGCTGTGCTATGGCACCAGAATGGCAATGTGGATAGGAAGATGAAAAGCAGCCCCTGGGTGATTTTAGAGTGCAGACTCAGATGATTTCAAGTAACGAAAGCCTGCCTGGAGTGGAGATTCAGATGAATTCCAGATTCGCAGTGAATGAACAGAACATTCTGTAGTGGAGATTCCAATCATTTCAGAAGTCTGGGTTGTGTGGACAGGGAAATGAAGAGCTGTCCAGGGTTGAGTGCATAGCCAGTGAACAGCACACCTGTGATACGTGAAGAGGCCGCTGAAAACCAGCATTGGGTAACTTGGACATGGAGATGATTCTCAGCCGTGAAGAGTTTTATCGGCATCCGATCATCACCACGACTGGGTTGAGTGGACAGGGTGAAGAATATATCGTCTCGACTGATTCAGAGGTCGATGCACACCAGGCCTGGGTAGAGTGGATGGGATGATGAAAAGTTCAGCTTGATGGAGTGCACAGGCTGATGAAAATAAGGTATATGGTTGTTGATATTTACACGACCTCAAAACCCTTGGTAGTGTGGCAAGTGTAATGAACAGTATACTAAATTCGAGTGGATAGGGAGCTGAACATCAGGCCTGGGAGAGTTTAGAGCAAATGCTCACTTGACAGATTTCTAATTTCACTCGATTGCTTAGAGAACGAGAAGTAAAGCAGGCCTGCTACATTGGAGATTGAGATGAATTCAACACTCGGCAGTGTGGATCACTAACATTCTCCCAGTCCTCTCGGAGTTTATTGATTTGCTGGCGTTTCAGTAATGTCTTCGATTGGAGACTTGTGGTGACTGTGATTGTGGCATATGGAATATTTCACGGGTGACTCGCCAGGCTTTACTGCGAGGGCCAGATGCTCTCGGTAGTTTCCCAAATTCTCTGACATGGCGAGGAATTGAACCTGGCTCGGCCACGCTGGCTGCGCGAGGCAAACACGCTACCGCTGTGCTATCGTGCCAGAATGGCAGTGTGTATAGGAAGATGAAAAGCAGACCATGGAGGATTGTAGTGTGCAGATTCAGATGATTTCAAGTTTCTGGGTAGACTCACCAGTGGTTTAACGAAAATCTGCCTGGAGTGGAGATTCAGACGAATTCCAGATTCGCAGTGAATGAACGGAACATTCTGTAGTGGAGATACCAATGATTTCAGAACTCTGGATCATGGGGACCAGGAAATGAAGAGTTGACCAGGGTGGAGAGTGGGGGACCCCGTCAGATCACTCTCCGGCCCGCGGAGATGGCCCTAGGATCCGTAGGTGCAGGGAAGGACTGACTGAATGAACACAAGACACAAGAGACATAATGCAGAGGAAACAGGACAGAGCAGACAGGACAGCAGACAGGGTAGCATAGGACAGAACAGAACAGATCTTTATTCAGGGCAGCAGGGGCTTAAATACCTATCAGTACAGGAAAAGCACAATGCAGTTACACAAAAAGGGTCGTGCCCATATGTGCTTAGGAAAGTTACAGAGTCTATAAGTTTGACATACCATGCATTACAAAGTTTATACCAAGTTAATCATTGTCAGTTACAGCCATGACAGATGTTTTCTCAGGATAACCATACAAAGCACAGGCTTTACCTGCCAAGGGTCACGTTGGTCAGGATAGCCCTACCTAGCACAGGCTTTACCTGCTGAGGGTCATGTAGGTCAAGATAGCCATACCTAGCACAGGCATGTAGGCCCTTGGTCAGTTAAAGGGCCAGTTTCCCACACTTATTTCCTCACGGAAGGGAGGGAATAAAGACACGAAAAGGATTTGGAGAATTCACTGCTGGTTAGAATTATGTCCGTTTCAGCCTGGTGGAACCAGTATGGAGAGTTCTCAGTCCATTGAAAGGTAAGTGGCTTTGACGTCTGGAACACCCAGGAGAGAAAATATTCCTTCAAAAGGCTGTCAGCACACCACCCTTCATGGAAAGAATAAGGAAAAGAGCTAAACTCTATAATCAACGTAGAGTTTCAACAGCAGTTCAGAAGATCCTGAAGATGGATCAGAAAAATGGTGTCTCTGTGTACATATATATCCTACTCAGCTATCAGAAATGATGAATTCCTGCAACTTGCTGCAGCATGAAAGAGAACTGGACCAGATCGTGTTCACTGGAGGATGGGAGAAGTAGAAACAGCGGAGGAGATCGTTTAGAAATGCTATTTCAGGGAACTGCAGGAGATGTTTAGACCATTGGACCCAGACCATAAAGACGGAGGAAGGATAGTGTGAGGAGAGAGTGGGGGGGGCAGAGGTGAAGGGAACTCAGGTACATCCGTGGGAATGACAAAATGCTAGAGCTAAATATTCAAACCGATATTCGGTTCATAAGACTGCAATTCCAAGATTCAAACTTTCCTCACAAGATTTTCAAGGTGCCTGTCAGGAGGACACGTTCGGACTGGGGGAGGGGTGGAGGAGAGAGCCTCCAGAAACACTGGTGGAAGGATTAGGGATGGAACATTGGACGCCAAAAGCCACACTCTGAAGAACTTTGGGATTCCCGTTCTTTAGCACTGCACTGTCCTCCCGTGGTTCCTCGATTTGCTGACCCAGTAACATCTTCATTTTGGGACTTGGGTTGTCGTGTGTTTGGCCTCAAGAATACATGGAATCCGGCACAGGGAGCTTCTCAGGCGTTTTCCGAGCTGGCCAGCGACTCTGGGGAGCTTGCTGGACTCTTGAGAGAGGGGCGGAAGAATTGAAGCCAGGAAGGTGGGTCTGGCTGTGACTGCGGGGAAGGCAAACGCCCTACCACTGTTCCTGTGCTCCAGCCTCCAAATCCTGCAAACCTTCCAAATCCTTTTCGCGTCCTTATTCCTAAGGACGCGAAAAGGATTTGCAGAATTCACTGCTGGTCAGAATTATGTCCGTTTCGGCCTTGTGGGACCAATATGTAGAGTTCTCAGTCCATTTAAAGGTGAGCTGATTTTTGGTCTGGAATGCCCTGAAGAGAAAACTATTCCTTAGAAAGGCTGTCAGCACACCACTCTTCATGGAAATACTAAGGAAAAGAGCTAAGCTATATTGTTGACCTAGAGATTCAACAGCAGTTCAGTGCATCCTGGAGATATATCAGATAAATGGCATATATATATATATATATATATATCCCTCTACCACATCCCTACTGCAAGTATAATCCTCATTGAGGAAAACCTGAGAGCCTTCTCTGTAAGATTATCGATGAGACATGGATGCCCACTGTCTCCACTGCTTTTCAATATAATACTGGGTGTTCTTACAATAGCAGTTAGGCCAAAAAAGGTATTAAGGACATTTAGGTAGGAAAGGAAGAAATAAAGATATCACTATTCGCAGATGATATGATACTATACTTAGAGAACCCTATAACCTTTACCAAAAGACTCCTGGAAACAATAGACTTGTATTGTAAAGTTGCAGGCTATAAAATCAATACCCAAAAGTCCATGGCTTTCGTATATGCAAACAGTGAGAGAGAAGAAAGTGACATAAAAAACAATCCCATTCACAATTTTACCCCAGAAATCAAGTACGTAGGAATTAGTTTAGCTAAGGAAGTAAAGGACCTGTACAAAGAAAACTGCAAAACGCTACTTCAGGAAATAAGAGGACACGAGGAAATGGAAAGATATACCCTGCTCATGAATAGGGAGAATTAACATTGTCAAAATGACAATTCTTCCAAAAGTATTGTACAAATTCCATGCAATCCCTATCAATATACCCATGACATTCTTCAAAGAAAAGGAGCAAACACTCCTGAAATTCATATGGAACAATAAGCCCCCACGAATAACTAAAGCAGTTCTTGGGAAAAGAAAATGGGAGGACTCAACCTGCCTAACTTCAAACTCTACTACAAAGCAGTAATAATTAAAACAGCATGGTACTGGAACAAAGGCAGAGCTGCAGACCAATGGAACAGGGTTGAATATACTGACATCTCCCCTCAAACATATAATCATCTAATTTTTGATAAAGGAGCAATAAATGTGAAGTGGAGTAAGAAAAGCCTCTTTAACAAATTGTACTGGCAAAACTGGATGGCTACATGCAAAAAAATGGGCTCAGATCTCTGCCTAACACCATGCACAAAAGTAAGATCAAAATGGATTAAAGACCTCAACATCAGACCATAATCCATAAGGAACATTGAAGACAAAGTTGGCAAAACTCTCCATGATATTGAAGCTAATGGAATCTTCAAAGATGTCATGCCACTGGCCCAGCAAATGAAAACAGATAGGCAAATGGGACTATCTTAAACTAAGAAGCTTTTGCATCTCAAAAGAAGCAATGACCAAAATACAAAGACAGTCCAAAGAATGGGAAAGGATATTCACCCAACATACATCCGACAAGGGGTTGGTATCATGGTCACGGTCCTCCCATTGTTCATCTATTTGCTAGAGCTGGCCCAGTAACATCTCCATTGAGACACTTGTTACTGTGTTTGGCACATCGAATATGTCACGGAGAGCTTGCAAGGCTCTGCCATGTGGGCGAGATACTCTCGGTAGCCTGCCGGGCTCTCTGAGAGGGGTGGAGGAATCGAACTCAGGTCAGCCATATTGGCTGCGTGTAAGGCAAATACCCTACCGCTGTACTATTGCTCGAATATATAAAATACTGGTTGAACTCCACAAGAAGAAAACATCTAACCCCATCAAAAAATGGGGCAACGAAATGAACAGAAACTTTCTCAAAGAAGAAATCTGCATAGCAAAAAGGCACATGAGAAAATTCTCTATATCATTACTAATCAGGGAGATGCAGATCAAAACCACAATGAGATATCATCTCACACCACAGAGACTGGTCCACATCCAAAAGAACAAATGCAACCAGTGCTGGTGCAGATGTGCCGAGAAAGGGACCCTCCTTCACTTCTGGTGGGAATGCTGACTGGTTCAGCCCTTTTTGAAAACAGAATGGATGATTCTTCAAAAATTAGAAACTGAGCTTCCATTTGACCCAGCAATACCACTCCTGGGAATATATCCCAGAGAGGCAAAAAAGTATAGTTGAAGTGACATCTGCACTTGTTTTTTCATGGAAGTACTCTTTACAATAGCCAGATTCTGGAAAAACCCTGAGTGCTCAAGAACAGATGACCGGTTAAAGATACTTTGGTACATCTACATAATGGAGTACTATGTAGCTGTTAGAAAAGATGAAGTAATGAAATTTACATATAAGTGGTACTAGATGGAAAGTATCATGTTAAGCGAAGTGAGTCAGAAAGAGAGGGATAGACATAGAAAGATTGCATTCATCTGGGGAATATAAAGTACAAAATAGGAGACTAACACACAAGAGTGGCTGAGATTAGTACCAAGAGTTTTGCTCCATAGCTTGGAGGCCAGCCACACATGCTAGGGGAAAAGGGAGCTCAGATAGAGAAGGGAGCACCAAATAAAGGGTGTTGGGAGGATCCTCCAAGTATGGGACAAGCATGCTGATAGTACACTATAGACCGAACATGATTGCTACTCAATGCCTCTTTCGCAAACCACAGCACTCAAAAGAAGAGAGAGTACAAAGGGAATGTCCTGCCACAAAGGCAGGGTGCATGGAGGGAGATGGGAGGGTGGGAGGGATACTGGGACCCGTGGTGGTGGAAAATGGGCACTGGTGGAGGGATGGATTCTTGATCATTGTATAATTGAAACCCAAACACAAAAACACAGAACTTGTATTTTAAGTTACATCTTAAAGCAATGTCCTTTCTGTATGGACACAGGAAGATAGTTAATGTTATGCTTTTATAACTTGGGAGTTGATTGACTCTGAATAATATTTACATCTGGGCATGTGCTTTCTTGACTCAGTTGCCCTTAGTTTCTAGCATCCCCAAAGCAGGGTCCCAACAAGGGACTGAATGGACCCAGGTAAGCTGTGAGCTACCCTGGCATCGAAATGAGTCAGGCCAAAGCACCAGAATACTCAACTATAAGTTGAGGGCATTATCATGGACAAATGCTGCCATGATAACGATGAGACTAGGACCCTGCTGGGGCTAGGAAGACTAACCTGGCCTGAGAACTGCGGAATATATAGCGAGATGTCCTCAGGAAGAACCAAACCTTAAGTTTATATCTCTTACTGTGTTCCTACAGAATGACATTGCTAGAAACATTAGAAGTAGATTTACTACAACTACTTAAGTGGATTACTAGCTGAGGAAAGAACACACCCTCGTTGGGATCCCACCCATGAGCAGATCTCCTAGTAATCTGGAGTAATCTCTTTAGATGAGATTTTATCCTTGACTTAATTTCCTGGAGGAGTGGTCTTACCTCTCTTTGTTGATTTGTTAATGTTCAACCTACCTTTGTGTCACCACCCTAATGTGATTGCTATATAAACTAAGAATGTAAGATTGGGGGGGCTCAGGCTCCAGGGGTCAGAGTCAGATCCAGAGGCCGGAAGGAGAATGGGGGGGGGGAGTCAGAAGTGAGAGTTGCTTGGGGCGGGGGATGGGGGAGAGGAGAGAGAGAGAGAGAAGCAGAAGGGGAGTGAAGATTGGAACAAACTACAATTGATACCAACCAGCCTGGCCCTCGTTCCTTCCTTCACCTACCTATAGATGTCAGCCTCCCCGGGGGGGGGGGGGGAATGGTGGTCCAGAGACCACCGAATGTGGGTGACAAGAGAGATAGAGCGCTGCCAGCCTTTTAAAAACACACACTGGTGGAGGGATGGATACTTGATCATTGTATAATTGAAACCCAAGCACAAAAACACAGAACTTGTAACACGTGTGAGTAACTAAGGCATAAAACCACGTTCTGTGTCTCTAGGCTTGGGTGTGTGCATGTGTGGTTAGTAAATCATTAGTAAATCATGTGTCACACTGACATGTGCCACAAAAGAGCACATACAGGAACACAGCATCGAAGAAAGTATGAAGAAATGGTGCCAGAGACAAGGATGCAGACACGTTTCTGATCTGACACTGTGATAAGGTTGGGCTGTGCAGCTGTGTGGAAAAAGCACTGCCACTATACGGCACATGAGCATTGATGCTCTGTGTGCGTCTGTCAGAAATCAAGCCATTAAAATTTAAATGCAACCCACAAAATCTAAATGCACAGACTGCAAAACAAATTCTGAACAATAACAAGGCATGCCATGCAGACTGTCGGATGTGACGTCCAACCAAGAGCCACCAGAGGGACATGGAGTCATGAACATGCAAAGTAAGTGCTGCAGAGCATGAAACATACTACCATTTTTCAAAAAAAAGCATATACATGAGAATGAGTCATGACTTACTCTTGTGTCAAACAGCCTGCTAGATAGATGGTGATTTCTGCAAATGCATCTTATGTGAGGGTTGAATTTGTGAGAGCATCTGTGTTTGCTTATATTCAGGTCCTCGGTTCATGAGGCCCCTGACCCCATGCTTTCTCATTTCTGTCTCTTTCCTGAATCCTCACAATGTTACTGCTTCAAAGCCTTTTCACCTTTGACTGGTCCCTGGCTACTGGCACCAGAAGAGGGACCGCAAAGGTAAGGACTCTGATATAGAATCTAATCAGAAAACCCCAATAAAATGTGAGGACCCAAAACTGAAGGAGCGGATCCCTGCTGAAACAGTGAGTGAAGCTCCAAGGGTGAGTGTGTTCTGGGGATTTGTTACTCAGGGTAATAATCAACCAAAGTGCTTCCAAAGATGGTGAGTACATTCCAGTCCTTTGACAAGGCTAAGGTAGATTTTCAGAAGGTTTTAAGAACGTTAAAACCAGCAGGAGGAAAATCAGAGAATTAAAGTTCGCAGTGAAATTGGGTACTGCACATTACAGAAACAACATTGTCATAGCAGAAATGCACACAGCTAAAGTGTGGAGCTACTGTTTACAGAGCATGGAAATACAATCTGAACAACTGCGAGTCATGAGGTGAACTTCACAATAAAAGGACTCTGCAACAGTCAGAAGTATATAGTAATAGTATGTCACAGCAGACTGGACCATTCAGATGGATGGCTTTATAACCTAATAAAGAGTCCAACAAGGCAATGGATACTACATAAGGACTGCAGGTCATATCCATCATTTCATATCAGCAACCTGAGCATCAGAACAATTTCAAAGTCAGTGAATGACAAACATTGGTAACAGTGCCTGGTTCTGTCAACCTCTATTGTGCCCCACCAATGACACCTGAAATAAGATCATACAGCAATAGAATATGCAAAGCAAATGCGACAGGCAAAGCAAATATGAAAATGCTGCTTAAGGAAATGCAGACAGGTCCTCTACCTCCTATCATTTCACTAGGAGTCTCAAGAGCTCCACACGGGGCCGAATCCAAAAGTGGGCAAAGAGCTGTACGTGGCTATTCACAGCATCAATGCTCACAGGTGAGTAAACGCTAGACAATGGGCATGTGGAGAAAGTGTGATCTACAGAATCTGCACTACAGTTCACTCATCAATGTGAGAAGTACACGGAAGTTCTACAGGACAAGAGGAAAAACTTTTAATAAAGTTAAAAGGAAAAGAAATTCATTTACTCTAGCATGATTTTGCACTGAAAGCACAAATGCACCTACCAGCCCTCAGTGGCAACACCTGGATCTGGGCTCGGGATCATGAAGTCAGTGGCAGGGATGAAATCTGGACCTCCTTCAAGCTGCAGTGCGTGCTGTCTGGACCCTCACCATTTTAAAATCAAGGATAAAAATACAAAGAAAACACTTCAGCAAGGGGGCACAGCCCTTGGACATACAAGATACAGAGCGAAGTCTCTGGCATGTAGGTCCCAACCACAGCAAAGTAATGTGCAAGCCTGGGGGCCCCTGACCTGCCCGCTCTGTGCTCCTTGTGGCTCAGTTATAAGACAAGCCAAGCATGCCCTGGGGATACCATGGGCCCATCTGTAGCACCTGTAAGGAAGCAGAAATCCCACAATCCTGCATTAGGAGGCATTTCTGGACCATACCCCAGGTGCTCAATGCCTGACCCTGTGCAAATGCTCGGAATTGAACTCCAGTACTATTCAGGGGACATATATAAAGGATGAAACTGGGTGATCTGGTGGCCAAGAGACAACCAGAACCCCCTCATGTGTAGGTCTGGTCCCATCATACCAGGACTTTAGGGGGAAAAAAAAAACAACTAGAGCCTGGCAACTGTTATGCCTTCATGAAACAAATGGTGGATTTATTAAAATCTAATCCCTTATCATGTTCTATAGGGATGTCAATGAACACACCCAGGAAACAGCTGAACGATGTAAATGAACAGACCCAGAAGACGTGCAGCAAGGTTCTGTTCATTACACATGTTTCACTGTATAGAGAAACTTCATTCCTGAATCATACTTAGGCACTGTAAAAATTGGAAAAGATTAAGCACAGTTGAATGGAACAAAACTTTCCACGTGATGTGAAAATGAGCATGTGACACACGTGTGCTGTGTGTGATCGGCGATGACTCACCTGCACAGTGCACTCTGGAGCGGGAAGCTGACAGTGTTGCGGCAGGAGCAGCCACGTGAGTCTCTGGTGGAACATGATGAGCACCAAGCCATGCATGCATGCCGGGGTTCTGGAGGCTGACAGTAAAACCTAGGAAACAGGCCCGTAATGGTGGCTGAAAATCCATGGATGGATATGGTCAGGACACACGTGCGTGTAAGGGCTAGAGTGATGTCTGCAAGTGGTCAGTGGCAAGACGCCCAGCACACTCCATCTCTATGGATTTCTCCTGGAGCCCTCTTGGGGGGTGGTCACCCAGTGCTCTCAGTCCTGGATGCTCCTCTGACTGAATCACTCACTGTGCAGAGGCAGAGCGGTGTGTGAGAACATGGGACATGGCACCCTGCACCTGACAGTGAGTGCGAATCATTGTCTCAGATGGGAGGAGCGAAACTGTAATGCTACAGTCCCTAACCTGTCACATGCTAAGCCTGTTGCTTCCCACTGACCCTCATCGCAATGCCTTCTATTCATTGCAACTGTGAATTAACTCACTCAAAATGAACGCAGTCTGAGAAGGAGTGCTCCCTTCAACATCCCATGATCTTTCAGGGGCTGGAGGGATGGCACAGTTGGTAGGGCATTTGCCTTGCACACGGCCGACCCAGGTTAGATTCCTCCCAGCATCCCATATGGTTCCCCGATACTACCAGATGTAATTCCTGAGTGCATGAGACAGGGGTAACCCCTATGCATCACTGGGTGTGACCCAAAAAGCAAAAACAAAAAAAAACAAGAATACAAAAAAACACAAAAAACACTCCATGATCTTTCAGAGCTGCTCCCCTGAGACACGTATGCTAGGGAAGGGCAGTGATGGTCTAATAGTAACATGGGTTACTATGCAAAAGGGGAGTAAGAGTCCAGCAGGAGTCCTACTTCTGAAGCCTAGGTGCTCTGACCTCATCTTCTGGAGCCCACCCACAGCTCCCAGTGGACCCTGGTAACAGAAGCACACACAGTCACGTGAGGCACATTTCTGGTGCACGCAAGGGTACCTGGCCCTGGGGAGGAAAGCTGGGGACGGTGGCGGTGAGAAGCGTCGATGGAAGAAGGGATGGGTGTGTGGACATTAGGATCTCGGGACTGGAAAATCCAATCATCAACAACTTTGTAACATGTATCCCACTGTGATCCAATTCAAAACGTAAAAATTCAGAAACTAAGAAGAGCTTTATTGAAAACAATCAAAAGGGAAATGCCCTGCCACAGAGGCAGGTGGGATGGGGGGGACAGGGGCGGGGGTGGGAGGGATTCCAGGATCAGTAGTAGTGGAGAATGGGCACTGGTGGAGGGATGGGTACTCGATCATTGTATAACTGAAACCCAAGCACAAAAATTCATAAATCTACAGCTATACCTCATGGTGTTTCACTAATAAGAATCTTAAAAATAAAAAAAAAGTCAGGGACAGCTCCCGACAGTGGTGAGGCTGGCAGGGCCTCCCTGGGCGATGAAAGGGGGTTGGGTGTGTGGGGACTCTGCTCCAGCCCCGAAGCCCAGCCCGCCTGGGTGGCCCAGCCGCGATCTGCCGCGTCCCAAGTGCCTGGCCTGAGCGGAACTGGCCACTGTTCTGGCAGTACCGACCCCGCTCACCTGAAGGATGCAGCGCAGTGGCTGCGGGGTCCCCGGGGCGCCCAGAGCAGGTGGCCAAGGGCCTAAGGGTCAGGACCCCAGGCGCTGGCAGACAAGCTCCACACACACACACACACACACACACACACACACACACACACAGTGACCCGAATGCGCCGGACACAGCCACACGGGGCGGGGCCTTCCAGGTCAGGGGCGCCAAGGCTGACCACAACCGCAGGAGATCCCCAGGTGTGCAGCAGTGGCTCCCCCTGAGCGTCTGCCCCTCTCCCCTCCGCTCCCTCAGGTAGCTCCCTGGTGAGGCCCCAGGAGGCCCCAGGAGGCTCACACGGGGGACCACGCCCCCAGGCGGGGCTTGCATGGCCACACCCCCGGAGACCGACAGGCGAGGCCACGCCCACTTGCGGCTCAGAGGTGTGGCCATGCCCCAAGGAGGCTCATAGGGAGGCCACGCCCACTGGCGGCTCTAAGGTGAGGCCACGCCCCCAGGAGGCTCATAGGGAGGCCACGCCCACTGGCGTCTCAAAGGTGAGGTCACGCCCCCAGTAGGTCACAGGTGAGGCCACACCCCCAGGCAGCTCACCTGCCTCACGAGGCTCACGGGGAGGCCATGCCCACTGGCAGCTCAAAGGTGAGGCCACGCCCCGGGGGCCCCCAGTCCCCCAGGCACCGGGAATGGGGCCCACCTCCAGGAGGTACACTGGACTCTAGCCCCGAGGCCCTTGCAAGGGAGACCCCACCCCCAGCTGGTGGAAAGCAGCGTGAACATAGGGAAACAGGACGTCAGTTTCTCCAGACAAACTGGAAAAGCCGGGAGGTGACGTGGGGAGGCCTGAGCCTCGCACGTGGGCGACCCAGGTGTGATGCCAACACCCCCTCGGGTCCCCGAGCACTGCCAGGAGGGAGTCCAGAGTGCCGAGCAGACCTACCCCCCCGACCTGATTGCAGGATAAAGGGGGTGGGTCCGGGTGGCTCTGGGACCTCCGGGTCTCTCTGCCCGCCTCTGGTATGACCAGGTCACACCCGGCCTAGCTCTCTACCCCTGTGCCCTTCCCCCAGTCTCAGGCCGCGTGCGACACCCGTGCTCTGGGTCTGTCGCTGGGCCTCCAACTGCACCAAGAGTCTCCTCCCCGGATGTGGCCACATGCACCCCCTGGTCCCCCTCCTTATCGCTGCTGGGCATTGGAGTCCAGCCTGACCTGGACCTCTGCCAGCCCTGCCTGCACCGGCCCTAGCTGGGCCCAAGCAGCCTGCCCTGCTAGGCCCTGGGGACTCAGAGCCCTACCTGACTCTGGACACCCAAGGGGAGAAAGTCCAAGAGCAGGGACGAGAAAGAAGTGGGTCTGGGGACTCTTATCTGCTCCTGTCGCCCACCCTCCAGCCCTCCCATTCCTACTCTGATTGGCCACTTGTTCCATGGGTGAGATGTAAAGTGACACACCTGAATACGCCTGGCCTGCATTAGTGAGATCTTAACCCCCCCCCCCCCCCCCCCGCAACAATCCTAGCAATGGACTTGCACGGGGCAGCCCTTGAGAAATCTCTAAAAGCCAACTTGACCATATAGGTTGCTCCGCTTAGGTGGTGCCGGAGCACACGTGTCACCGCATCTCCCTCTTGAGATCTGTGCTTTCATACTTTCATATGTAATGCGGGGACATGACTGCGACCCCCTCTCCACGGTGGAGAAACCTTAGCTACTGTGAGCAAGTCACTGTGGTGAGGCTGTGGTGGTAAGTGAGGCCACAACCCAGGCGGTGCTCCAATCCGGCCACACCTCCAGGAGACAGCAAAGTGGGGATAGGGTTTGCCTTGCACATGGCTGAGCCAGGTTCTACTCTGTCACCCCACCGGGCGCCATGGGGAATCGTTTACTGGGGTGTAGGCACAAGGTTCCCACACCGCCAGGAGTGATTCCCAAGTGGAGAGCCAGGAGTAACCCCAAACGCTGCTGGGTGTGCCTTGAATGATGAGTTGGGTTCCCCAGGACTGATCTCCCTGCTTGATGATTTGCATCCAAAGCCTCTGATGGGAGTTCCAGAGGTGGCACTGGGCCTCTACAGGAAATACAGGAATGTAGGTGCCACTGAGGCCTCTAATGTTGTTCCAGAGGCAGCACTATTTTCTGGGGTTTGTGCACCATTTTTTTCTGCACTCCTGGTTTTCTGGGTTTTGAGAGTTGGCTCAGGCATTGGGGATGTCTTCTAGACTCTGGTCTGTGTCGTGAATGTCTGGGTGAGTGACTGATTCGGTCCCAGGGCACCCACTACAGGATCTGGTGGGCTCTAACAGGCGGTTCTGTGGATGACCATTTCCGCCTAATGGAGATGTCCGTCTCCGACGCTGGTCCTTCGAGGTGTGGCCCGAGTGGGGGGCTCATACCAACACTCCTGAGGGAAGATCCCACAAGGGGTCTGGCCAGATGAGCACCTGAGAGTCGCCTGAGGCTTGTCCATGGGGTCCCCTCCCTTGTGACATTATCCATTGGAGGTAGGCACATATAAAATTCTCAGTATCCCCCTTCTCATGGTCCAAGAAAGTCTGCTCGAATGAAATGATCTGGTGAAAGAGAGGAAGGGCCTTATGTCCAAAGTTGAATGGTATTCCACAGCACTATCGCACAGGCTGCTTGCGGAAGGGGTTCCACTTAAAGAAATGGCATCATCACTCCTGTCTCCAGGAGCAAAATCTGGAGACAAAGATTCTGAAAGTAACGGAGATGCCCTTGTGCTTTTGGACCTGTGCGGCCACTTCAGCAGCTCTGTGCTGCCCCTCCAATCCCTCTGGCTGCATCCGAGTCCGGGTCCGAGCAGCTGAAGAGAGTCAGCAGTCACCATTACAGTTCTGGCATTTCCTTTGATATGAATTTTTCCCTAAAATATTCTTATTGGTATTTATTAATTCATCATTTTATAAAGGAGCACATCACTGTACTTCTGGGTCACTGATAGATTAACATTTGACTCCAGAAAGATCTGATAAAGTACTCAGAATCCATTGTAATTATATTTTTACTTTAAAAATATTCATGCCCCCCACCCCCCAAAAGAGGGCCAGGGACAGAGTACAGGGGTTTACATGCTTGCCTTCCACTCAATGACTGGCACTACATAGGGTGCACAGAGCACCCGTGGGTCTGGCACTAAAGCTCCCCTTGAACAAAAGAAATCAGGGGGCTGGGAGATAGTAAAGCAGTTAAAAAAAAAGAATGGACCCAACCCTGATTCAGTTCAATCCCTGGCACTACGAGCCTGGGTATGGACCTATAGGTCCCCGAACACTGCTAGTTGTGGCAAAACCTCTCCACAAAATTTAAATCCCCCAATAGGTATGTAATTTCCATAAAAACAGAAGGCTTATATGATGGGTGCCCAGAGTTAATATTATTTGGAGTCAATGAACTCTCAAGTAACAAGAGCATAGCATCACTTGTCTTCTTGTGTCTATACAAAAGGAACATAAAGGAAAGAGAAAAGCCGTACTTCACTTACAAGTACAAAGTCCAGAGATCTCTGCAGACTGTCTTTACAAGTCACAGGTTATGATTGGAAGAAATGAGCGATTAACAGACAGGGGAAGCAGAGCACAAAGGAGAAGTTAAGGATGAATGCGAGCGAATGGAGTACTATGTAGCTGTTAGAAAAGATGAAGTCATGAAATTTACATACAAGTTGTACTACATGGGAAGTATCATGTTAAGTGAAATGAGTCAGAAAGAGCGGGATAGACACAGAAAGATTGCATTCATCTGGGGAACGTAAAGTAACAAAATAGGAGACTAACACATAAGAGTGGCCGAGATTTGTACTAGGAATTTTGCTCCATGGCTTAGAGACAAGCCACATATGCTAGGGGAAAAGGGAGCTCAGATAGAGAAGGGAGCACTAAATTAAGGGTGTTGGGAGGATCCTCCTAGGATGGGAGAAGCATGCTGAAAGTAGACTATAGACCATACATAGACTATAGACCATGATTGCCACTCAATGCCTCTTTTGCAAACCACAACACCCAGAAGGAGAGAGAGAACAAAAGGGAATACCCTGCCACAGAGACAGGCTGGGATGGGGGGTGGGAGGGATACTGGGACCCGTGATGGTGGAAAATGGGCACTGGTGGAGGATGGGTACTTGATCATTGTATAACTGAAACCCAAGCACAAAAATTTGTAAGTCTACAGCTGTACCTCATGGTGTTTCACTAATAAAATTTTTTTTAAAAAAGTATAAATGGGAGTGCTTCAGGAGCATTGTGATGGGTGTTACTCAGTAAACCTAAGGTCCTCATGGGGAGGAGAAAGGACTGACCAATATTATCCAGCAAGTGATAAGAAATCTACACATACATTGCTAATTAGGATGTCCGTTGTTTTTAGTACTTGTTTTTAGTACTTGGCCACTCAGGGAGTTTAAATGTCCGTTGTTTTTAGTATTTGGCCACTCAGGGAGTTTAAATGTCCATTGTTTTTAGTACTTGGCCACTCAGGGAGTTTCAATGTCTGTTTCAAGAGGAAATGGAGCGGTTCATTTTCACTAGAAAGATGCCCCTCACAGACAAGCACTGTGATTCCTTGAAAATCAAACAAAATCAAAGATCGACAATAAAATCAAGTTGATCAGGGTCCCGAATTAAAAGAAAGCCTGAGGAATCCCATCCCAGTCATAATGGGAATGTAGATGGCAGAGTACTCGTGCAGAGATGAGTCAGCTGTATGCTGGGCAGTTAGCTCAAAGGCTGCAGTGTGTGCTTCATGCATGGAAGCCCCTGGGCTACATATCCAGTATCTCACAGTGTTGATGTCTGCCAAGTTTGAAGAGAACAAGAGCCTTGTGCCTTTCCATGGTTCCGTTTCACAGAAGTGTTTTCACCATGTTGAAGATTATCAAATATGTTCAATGTCTAATGGTTGAGGGACCCATAGCCCAAGAGAAACTCTGGGTGACCAAGTACCTGGGGGTCACGTCTCTGCTGGCCCTGGCCTGACTCACCAAGCTCTCAGCCACTTGGACCCAATTCAGCAGGAATATCTCATTCCAAATTCCCCACAAAAAGAAATCCTTAAAAGTAAGTGCTTCGCAATGTTAGTGGGAATGTAGTCCCACTCAGACACTGTTATTAATAATGGGAAAGAAATGTTATGTTCATTTTAGAAGCGTCACAAAGCAAGAAATACCTAAAGCTTTAAAAGTTACAATTTTCAGCTCTTATTTTTTCCAGAAATTTGTCCTAAGGAAATTATGAATGGTCAGTTCAAAGATTTAGTTCCAAGAATGTTCACGGAAATATGTTTTATAGGTACAGGAAATTGTTAACTGATGCTTAAAATGGATCAGGTAAACTCTGTTATCTTCATATGCAATAAAATCATTTTTGTTTATTGAAAAAAAAGTAAGTGCTTCATAGATAAGTATTTGGGTCTTTACAGGGAATACAGTTGGCAATGCTCAGGTAATTATGCAACACTGCAGAACACATCCAGGTCACATCCAGTTTCCAGAATGCAAAGCATATATTATAGCTCACTGAGCTCTTCCCCAAGAAACCCAAATCATATTTTAAGGGAAATATCAACATTTTCCCTATAGTCAACTCAAGATAATAAATACATGTAGAACCAGAAGGTAAAGCCAGACCCAGAAGGTAGAACTTCCTTGACTCCAGTCTTACCAGGACTTGGGCTTTGGTTATTCCACCAAGGTAAATGAGGAAACGCACACCAACCTTCTGCCACACTCCATTGAACCCAACTCACACATGCAAGGAAGACTGACCACCACCACCACAACAACAACAACAACAACAAAGATTTGCTTTCAATTGCTGAAGTAGGAATTGGTGAATTCATAGTCATAGCCAGCTGCGTGGCCTCGGCCCCAAGGGTCCACATACTGCTGCCTGTGCGAAGCACAGAATGCCACCTGCTCGGGAGTCAGAGCTTGAAACTGAAAGAGAAAACACAGTCACCAGGACCAGGGGCCACACTTCTCACACACCCTGAACTTGAGGAGCAAGGAGTTTTGAGAAGAAGCCAACCCAGTCCATATAGCACTTTCTCATCACTTTAGCAGATCAGATTAAGGGACACACTCGCACTTCCTTGTGAGTCCTAAATACCCAGGATCAGAAATAGCCTTCAAGCTGAGTGCAAGTTTGGATTTGAATCCAGGTCTTCAGATCTGAGGGGTCGGACTAATAGTACAGCCGGAAGGGCACTAGTCTTGCACATGGCCAACCTGCCTTCAATCTCTGGCATCCACACAATCCCCTGTGCACTGCCAGGAGTAATTCCTGAATGCAGAGCCAGGAGTAACCCCTGAGCAAAACCAGATGGGCACAAAAAGTTAAAAAAAGTCTTCTTATTTATGCCTGCTCAAATCAAATCAAAGTGTTGAGTATAGCAAATAAGCTCCCACAGAAGCCTGTCTAATCTGAAAGCAGGACACAGTGGACAGTTCTGGGATCAGGAGACCAGGGTGGGCTTAGGAGTCAGAGTCCCCAAGGAAACACCTCTCAGATCTTTGCACCAGCTGCTAACCCCACCACGCAACTGGTCACCCCTGAGTCACATAGCTCCTGGCCACCTCACTGCCAGATGCTCTGAGAAGTCTGCCACATCCTGATGTAGTACTTGGCCCTGTCCTAGCTCTGAGACCTGAGCTGCTTTGATATGAATGTACGGAGAAAGAGACGGATTCTGCTGTTTCCAGCTGGGACTGTCCCTAGGGTCTTCACACTGTGTTTTAGAGGAATTCTCAAATGGAACCATTGGGGGGTATCACAATAGGGGCTAATGAGGAGTGGACAGCTGACTATTATCCCAGGATCTAGAATGAGTCCCCTGAAGAGAACTGTCCTTTGATCAGAAGGAGAGGAAGAAACTGCTTCTGGAGGCGTCTATGCAAGTCTTCCAGCCCAGCAGCCTCCCCCAGGAGTGAGGCCCCACCTCCTTCCCCCAGGATCGAGGACCTAGGGGACAGTCTGGAAGAGGCTCTGGTCCTGAGGACAGGGAGCATCTCAAGACAGAGCCCCTAAGGACGGGGAGTCCCAGAGGATGGGGAGATACTCGGGATGGAGAGACCCTCAGGATGGGGAGACCCTTGGGACAGGGAGCCCCTCAGGAGAGAGAGAGACCCTGGGGATGGAAACACCCTTAAGACAGAGAGTCCCTGGATGGGGAGACCCTCAGGATGGAGGGGCACTCAGGACGGGGAACAGCTTAAAGTATCTCAGGAACACTGAAGTGGCTTCTTGAATTCCTTGTATAATATCATCTCTAGAATACACACCACTCACTTTATTGGCTTTCAACTGAGACTCCAGAGCTTCTGTTTCTTTGAGCAAAGACCTAGTTAAGAAGAAAGAAAAACATGACTCTCAGAGGTCAGCGTTTTGAACAGAGATATACAGGTACCCTGGGAGGAAACAGCTCCCAGTTCTCACAGACCCCGGCCCCTTACATAGCCCCAATCTGCCAAGACTCCTCCGAGAGCCAGCCCAGTCTCTCTGCTCACACACACTCCCAGAGAGCACTCAGCTCCGCGAAGGGGCCTCTGCTCTGCCTGGCAGGAAACAGCCACTGTCCTCACCTGCCGCTTGGCACTTGGTCTCAGCCCGCTTTTGCTCCTAAACTGATCCAATCTAGGTGGCCTCAACATGAGTTTCCTGGGTAAGACAGCACAGTAGACACAAGACTAGAATACTGACCCGTCCAGGAAGTAGGCCCTGGGTGGTCCCAGCAGGAGGCTGAGGAGAGAAAAAGGAAATGTGAGTTAGCAAGGCCGCACAACACTGCTTGTCCAAGTGTACGAGACACTTGGATGCTTTGTAATAAACACCTTGCTCCACCCAGGGTCTCCCTGAGAAGCTAAGTGACCCTCAGCCACAGATCTGGGACAGATAAATCAGGGGCGGGGCTTGAGATGCAGGCTGGGCCCGGGAATCCAGGCTAGCAGTACCTCTAAGCCATGTCCCCTCTGGCCTCCGCCTCCCAGGATTTCTAGGCTCATGAATGGCATACCCTTGTTGGGGACAAGCACAGACGGACCATCACAGATGGTCCAAACCCCACATGAACTCTCAAAATGGCACTTTCGACACCTACTGGACAATTGACCAGCTTGGGCAATTTCTTTTAACCCGTGACACCTTCCACATTTCCAGGTCACATGACATCTGACGTGTAGAATATTTTGCATTTAATTAAAGCGACAACCACAGACTATCTGTGGTTCTCGTCAGTCTCAGTGACTCAGGCCTTCCTACTGGGTGTTCACACCAGGTTTGTCTTCCATTTGCCAGTGAAACACATCTCCTGAGCCTGTGCATAATACTTGGTGACACTCAGTCACAGGCAGTCCGAGCTGCTCTGGATGGAGAATCTTATACACATATTTGTTTGGCTTTGGGTCTCCAGGGAGGACACGGAGACAGTGTGGGAGCCTGGGAACCACTGAAGCACTTGTGGGTGGGGACTGCTGAAGGAGGTCATGCTAAGGTCCCCAGGCGTCACTTTTAATACCTTTGCTCTCTTATTCTAAACCTGTGTTTCTCTCCTTCCAGAACCCAGGAAACTGCAGTCAATGTTGTTATTAATATTGTTATAATACTGAGACTAACAATATTATTGCATTAATAATTCTGTATTCTTATGTTGTATTACTGTATATAATATACAACATACATTGTATATAGGGTTGGAGTGATAGCAGAGCAGGGAGGGCATTTTTCTTGCATGCGGCCGACCCGGTCGACCCGAGTTCAATTCCTCTGCCACTCTCGGAGAGCCCGGCAAGCTACCGAGAGTATCTCACTGTCAAGGCAAAAAAGCCTGGCAAGCTCCCCGTGACGTATTCGATATGCCAAACACAGTAACACCAAGTCTCACAATGTTACAGGGCCCGCTCAAGCAAATCAAAGAACAACGGGAGGACAGTGACATTGTATATGTGTAGAATGTATGTAAGATATGCATGTGTATATAGTTATGTATACAATGTATATATTGTATAATCATTGAATTATCATACTATGTTGTATTATTATTGTATTACTGTATTAACAATATTGTTGATATTGTTAATTAACAGTTAACTGGAAAATAGTAACAAGCTGAAGGGAGGCTCAGTGGGACTGGACTCCTTCCAGGGAATGTGCTCTGAGCAGTGCATGGCCAGGGACAAGGGTGGGACAGAAGCCAACAGGCCAGGGAGCTGAGACGAAGGAACAGAACCATGAAAAGACATGCAGAAAGAACATCGTGGGGGGGGGGGGGTGGAGGCGGGTATGCACACTGCAGAAAGTACGGGGATGGGGGCACACTGCAGATAGTACTGGGGGCATGCATACTTCAGGTGGTGGGGGGGCAGATGGGGCCTCAAAGTGGACCCCTCCTTGCAGAGAGCCTACTGCAGACTCTCGGGTGTGACTTGAGGTGTCCCTCATCACCTCCCTGTTCCATCCCGCACCATGACGCTTCTGGGGAACCTTGACCGATCTGGCTGCAGAGATGATCTCAACCCCAAGTGGCACAATGCAAGATGACCCCGTTCACAGCTCTTCCGTTCGTGGGTGACTCGCAGATTCAATTTTGTACAAGATCCTCCAGCAGGGAGACAGAACCTTGCTGGTGGCTCAGACGATAGTTCACATTTCTTAATTTTTGCTGTTCTGGGCCACATTCAGTGGTATTCATGCATCACTTTCGGCAGTGCTGGAGGGGCCAAATGGGGTGCCGGGGATCAAGCTGGAGACAGAGGCATCGATGTGAGGTAAGTGCCCTTCCTTCTGTACTCTCTCCAGCCATGTTTCATTTTTTCTAACCTCTCTTTTGAAGCTACATAAAGAATCCGGAGTTCCGACCTCCATCGAGGGTCAAGAATCAGGGACGCTGATTCTTGCCAAGGCATCGAAAATCAGATGGGCTGGACACGTAATGAGATTTGGAGATGACTGCTGGACTAGAGCCATTACCTCCTGGATTCCACGGAACTTCAAAAGACTGCGTGGATGCCCACCTACAAGATGGTCAGACTTCTTCATCAAGACCCTGAACAATCAGTTTGAGGCTATTCATGTTCCTAGAACAAACAGACGCCATTGGGCTATACTAGCACGCAACAGGGAAAAATGCAGACGTTACTGGCGCCCGCTAGAGCAAATTGATGATTAAAAGTCAGGTGATCAAGTGATTTCGGGTAACTGGATGAAGAAAAGCAATGTTTTATTTTTTTATTTTATTATATAATATATATTTTTGTTTTTTGTGTCATACCCAGCAATGCTCAGGGGTTATTCCTGGCTCTACACTCAGGAATTACTCCTGGCAGTACTTGGGAGACCATAATAACACCGAAATTCCAAGATTAATAACAATTAATATTATTAAATTTTAAATATGAAAACAAATATTATATATTTATTATATATATTTATATATACTATATATAATATAGTATATATTTATATGTATATATAAATATATATTTACATATTAAAATAAATATTAAATATTTTATTTATTTATTTATTTAAATTATATTTATTTATTTTTTAATAGTGAGGCACCATGAGGTACAGTTGTAGACTTACACATTTTTGTGCTTGAGTTTCGATTATACAATGATCAAACACCCATCCCTCCACCAATGCGCATTTCCCACCACCACGGATCCCAGCATCCCCTCCCCCCAAGCCCCCATCCCACCCTGCCTCTGTGGCAGGGCATTTCCCTCTCTCTCCTTTTGAGTGCCATGGTCTGCAAAAGAGGCATTGAGTGGCAATCATGCTGGTCGACAGTCTACCCTCAGCATGCTCTCCCATTGTGGGCGGATCCTCCCAACACCCTTTATTTGGTGTTCCCTTCTCTTTCTGAGCTCCCCCTTCCCCTAACATGTGTGGTTGTCCTCCGGGTCATTGAGTAAAATTCCTGGTACTAATCTCTGCCATACTTGGGTGCTAGTTTCCTATTTTGTTACTTTATGTTCCCCAGATGAATGCAATCTTTCTATATCTATCCCTTTCTTTCTGAGTCATTTCGCTTAACATGATACTTTCCATGTAGTACCACTTGTACGTAAACTTCATGACTTCGTCTTTTCTAACAGCTACATAGTACTCCATTGTGTAAATGTGCCAGAGTTTCTTCAACCAGTCATCTGTTCTCGGGCACTCAGGTTTTTTCCAGATTCTGGCTATTATAAAGAGTGCTGCAATAAACAGACAATTGCCGATGTCACTTCGGCTATACTTTTTTGCCTCTCTGGGATATATTCCCAGGAGTGGTATTGCTGGGTCAAATGCGAGCTCAATTTCTAGTTTTTTGAGAATCATCCATACTGTTTTCCAGAAGGGCTGAACCAGTTGGCATTCCCACCAACAGTGAAGGAGTGTCCCTTTCTCACCACATCCGCGCCAGCACTGGTTGCTTTTGTTCTTGTGGATATGGGCCAGTCTCTGTGGTGTGAGGTGATACCTCATTGTGGTTTTGATCTGCATCTCACTGATGATTAATGATGTGGAACATTTTCTCATGTGTCTTTTAGCCATTCGGATTTCTTCTTTGTCAAAGTTTCTATTCATTTCATCTCCCCATTTTTTGATGGGGTTGAATGTTTTCTTTTTGTGGAGTTGAACCAGTATTTTGTATATCCTTGAAATTAACCTGTTATGTTATCAGATGGCGAATATCCTTTTCCATTCAGTTGACTGTCTTTGTATTTTGGTCACTGTTTCTTTTGAGGTGCAGAAACTTCTTAGTTTAAGATAGTCCCATTTATCTATCTCTGTTTTCAATTGCTTGGCCAGTGGTGTGACATCTTTGAAGACACTATTAGCTTCTATGTCATGAAGGGTTTTGCCAACATTTTCCTCAATGTATCTTATAGATTCCGGTCTGATGTTGAGGTCTTTAATCCACTTAGATCTTACTTTTGTACTTGGAGTTAGGCAGAGATCTGAGCCCATTTTTTGCATATAGCCGTCCAGTTTTGCCAGCATAATTTGTTAAAGAGGATTTCCCTGCTCCACTCCACTTTTCTTGCCCTCTTATCGAAGATTAGATGCTCGTATGCTTGGGGGGACGTATGTATATTCAACCCAGTTCCATTAGTCTACAGCTCTGCCTTTGTTCCAGTACCATGCTGTTTTAATTATTACTGCCTTGTAGTAGAGTTTGAAGTTAGGGAGGTTGATTCCTCCCATTTTCTTTTTCCCAAGAATTGCTTTAGCTATTCGTGGGGGCTTATTGTTCCATATGAATTTCAGGAGTGTTTGCTCCAATTCTTTGAAGAATGTCATGGGTATCCTAATAGGGATTGCGTTGAATTTATACAGTGCTTTGGGAAGTATTGCCATTTTGACAATGTTAATTCTCCCGATCCATGAACAGGGGATATTTTTCCATTTCCTCGTATGCTCTTTTATTTCCTGAAGTAGAGTTTTGTAGTTTTCTTTGTACAGGTCCTTTACTTCCTTAGTTAAGGTGATTCCTAGGAACTTGATTTTCTGGGGCACAATTGTGAATGGGATTGTTTTCTTCATGTCTTTTTCTTCTCTTTCACTGTTTGCATATAGGAAAGCCATGGACTTTTGGGTATTGATTTTATAACCTGCCACTTTACTATAAAAGCCTATTGTTTCTAGAAGTTTCTTGATAGAGGTTTTAGGGTTTTCTAAGTATAGTATCATATCATCTGCGAATAGTGAGAGCTTGATTTCTTCCTTTCCTACCTGGATGCCCCTAATATCCTTTTCTTGCCTAATCGCTATTGCAAGTACTTCCAATACTATATTGAACAGCAGTGGAGAGAGTGGGCATCCTTGTCTCGTCCCTGATCTTAGAGGGAAGGCTCTCAGTTTTTCGCCATTGAGGACGATGCTTGCTGTAGGCTTGTGGTAGATGGCTTTAACTATATTGAGAAAAGTCCCCTCTATCCCCATTTTGGCTAGGGTTTTCATCATAAATCGGTGCTGGATCTTGTCAAATGCTTTCTCTGCATCTATTGATATGATCATATGATTTTTATCTTTTCTTTTGTTGATGTGGTGGATTATGTTGATTGAGTTCCTAGAGTTAAACCAGCCTTGCATCCCCGGGATGAATCCTACTTGGCCATGGTGTATGATCTTTTTGATGAGTAGTTGAATTCTATTTGCTAGTATTTTTTTGAGAATCTTCGCATCCGTGTTTATCAGGGATATCGGCCTGTAGTTTTCGTTTCTCGTGGTATCTTTGTTTCCTTTTGGTATTAGAGAGATATGGACTTCATAGAAACTGTTTGGGAGAGTTTCCATTTTTTCAATTTCCTGAAAGAGCTTGAGAAGGACTGGCAGCAGGTCCTCTTTAAATGTTTGGAAAAATTCGCTAGTGAATCCATCTGGGCCCGGGCTTTTGTTTTTGGGAAGGCTTTTGATTGCAGTTTCTATTTCGTTGATGTTAATAGGTCTATTCAGATACTCCAGGTCTTCTTCTTTTTTTTAAATTTTATTTATTTATTTATTTTTATTAGTGAAACACCATGAAGTACACTTATAGACTTATAAATTTTTGTGCTTGGGTTTCAGTTATACAATGATCAAGTACCCATCCCTCCACCAGTGCCCATCCTCCCCCACCATGGGTCCTAGCATCCCTCCCACCCCCCATCCCCCCCCCGTCCCACCCTGCCGCTGTGGCAGGGCATTCCTCCCTGTTCTCTCTCTCTTCTTTTGGGTACTGTGTTTTGCCAGAGAGGCATTGAGTGGCAGTCATGTTTGGTCTATAGACCACTTTTAGCATGTCTCTCCCACCCTGGGAGGGTCTTCACAACACCCTTTATTTGGTGCTCTCTTCTCTATCTGAGCTTCCTTCTCACCTAGCACATGTGGCTGGCCTTCAAGTCATGGAGCAAAATTCCTGGTACTAATCTGAGCCCTTCCTGGGTGTTAGTCTCCCGTTTTGTTGCTTTATGTTCCCCAGATGAATGCAATCTTTCTGTGTCTATCCCGCTCTTTCTGACTCATTTCGCTTAACATGATACTTTCCATGTAGTACCACTTGTATGTAAATTTCATAACTTCATCTTTTCTAACAGCTACATAGTACTCCATTGTGTAAATGTACCAAAGCTTCTTTAACCAGTCATCTGTTCTCGGGCACTCAGGTTTTTTCCAGATTCTGGCTATTGTAAAGAGTGCTGCAATGAACAAACAATTGCAGATGTCACTTCGACTATACATTTTTGCCTCTCTGGGATATATTCCCAGGAGTGCTATAGCTACTCCAGGTCTTCTTGATTCAGCTTTGGAAGATTATAGGAGTCCAGGAATTTGTCCATTTCTTCTAGGTTCTCTTGTTTCGTGGCATACAGACTTTCAAAGTAGTCTCTGATGATCTTTTGGATTTCTTTGGTTTCTGTTGTGATGTCCCCCTTCTCATTTCTGATTCGGTTTATTAGGGTTCTCTCTCTCTGTTTCTTTGTGAGTGTTGCGAGTGGTTTATTCTCTCGAAGAACCAGCTCTTGGTTTCATTGATCTTTCGGATTGTTTCTTTGGTTTCCATGTCATTGATTTCTGCTCTAAGTTTTATGATCTCTTTCCTTCTGCCTGATTTAGGTTCTTTCTGTTGATCCTTCTCTAAGGACTTGAGCTGTGAGGTCAAGTTGTTTATGTGCACCATTTCCACAGACCTAAGATATGCTTGCAGAGCTATAAATTTTCCCCTTAATACAGCTTTAGCTGCATCCCATAGGTTCTGGTAGCTCGTGTCTTCATTCTCATTTGTTTCCAGGTATCTTTTGATTTCGTCCTTGACTTCGTTCCTGACCCATTCATTGTTCAGCATCGAGTTGTTTAATTTCCAGGTGTTTGATTTGGTTCTCCATGTCTGTGTGTGATTCACTTCTATCCTCAGTGAATCATGGATTGAAAAGATGGCTGATACTATTTCTATCTTCCTTATTTTGTTGAGGTATGTTTTGTGTCCTAGCACATGGTCTATTTTGGAAAATGTTCCGTGTGCACTGGAGAAGAATGTGTATTCTTTCTTTTTGGGGTGTGAAGCCCTGTATAAATCTATAAGCCCTCTCTCTTCTATTTCTTCTTTCAAAGCCAATGATTCCTTGCTGGGTTTTTTTCTTGTTGATCTGTCCAGAGGTGATAGGGCAATGTTGAAGTCTCCAAGTACTATTGCGCTCCTTGCAATGTCCTCCTTAAAGTCTGTTAGCAGTTGTTTTAAATATTTGGCTGTTCCCTCATTAGGTGCGTATACATTTAAGAGTGTGATCTCTTCCTGTTGTATGTATCCCTTGATGAATAGAAAATGGCCTTCACTGTCCCTTCTAGGCTTTTTCAGGGTGAAATTAATGTTGTCAGATACTAGTATGGCCACCCGAGCTTTTATACAGGAGCTGTTTGCTTGCAGGATTGTTTTCCATCCTTTGACTTTGAGTTTGTGTTTGCTCTGAGTGTTGATATGAGTTTCTTGTAGGCAGCAGAATGTTGGGTTCTGTCTCTGTATCCATTTTGCCACTCTGTGTCTCTTCAATGGTGAATTGAGACCGTTGACATTGAGAGAGAGTATGGTTATGGGGTTTTGTGTCATGTTTCTGTGCGGGTGTGGTGTGGTTATAGGGTTTGTCTTGTCTTATAGTAGCCCCTTTAGTACTTGTTTTAGGTTTGGTTTTGAGTCTATGAAGTTCCTGAGCTGCTGTTTATCTAGAAAATAGTGTAGCGTTCCATCTATTTGGAGAGAGAGTTTAGCCGGATAGAGTATTCTTGGTGAAGCATTCATTTCAGTGAGTTTTTTTGACTATATCTCGCCACTGTCTTCGGGCTTGTAGGGTTTCCTCTGAGAGGTCTGCTGTGAATCTCAGGGGTGCTCCTTTGTATGTGATTTCCTTTCTTGCCTTTGCTGCTTGCAGTATCGTGACTCTATCGGTAGCATCGATCATTCTAACTATAATATGTCTTGGGGTGTTTCTGTTGGGGTCTCTTTTAGCTGGCACCCTTCGGGCTTCTCGAATCTGGATGGCTGTATAATGGAGCTCTGGGAATTTTTCGGCAATAATTTGTTTCAGCATGGTTTTTTCATTGGGTTTGTTTCCTTGAGCTTCTGGTAGTCCAATGATTCTAATGTTGTTTCTTCTGGAATCATCTCGTAGGACTCTGATTCGCTCTTGAGCTATTTTGAGGTCTCTTACCATTGTTTGCTGTTGTCTGTTGGCTTGGTGCAGCTGATCTTCCAAGTCACTGATTCTTTCCTCAGCTGTGGTCGTTCTATTTTTGAGGGCAGTGAGAGAGGTTTTGACTTCATTTATGGAATCTGTGATGCGTGCCATTTCTGTGCGGAGCTTTCCAATTTCGGCTCTCATTTCTTGCTGTATTTTGTCAATAGTGCGATCGATTGTTACTTTCATGTCCTCTGTCAGTTCAGCGGATATGTGTGTGACAGTTTCATCGAGTTGATTGAACATCTTGATGACTTCATATCTGAATTCCTTGTTAGAGAGGTCCCTAAGCTGGCTAGCACCTACTGAGGCTTCTACACGTATTTCCTCATGCAATTCCTGTGGTGGGGATATGCGTTGTTTCCTCATGTTGTTGTGTATGTGGAGGGGTAATAGTTGTTGGTTTGAGGGAACTACTTGCAGCAAATTACGCCACGCCCACATTTAAGCCACTCCCACCTCTGAAGTGGACACGCCTCACGGATACCTGTTTTCTGTCCAGAAAGTAAAGACTGGGTGGGGGACAAGGGAGCAGCTCTGATGGGGGGCCGGACCAAAGGGACAGGCAGAGAGATGAAGATCCCCTTTTCCACCCAGCGTCGTGGGGGGGGGGGGGGCGTCTGCAGATACTTGCGTGGTGGGGTTCCAGTCCCAGGTCAGAGGGGAGGCGCAAACACCAACCTGGGGGATGGGGGACAAGGAAGCAGCTCTGATGAGCGGCTTGACCAAAGGGAAGGGCAGAGAGAAGATCCCCTTTTCCTATCAGCGTCAGGGTGGGGGGCGCCTGCAGACACTTGCGGGGTGGGGTTCCAGAACCACGTCAGAGGGGAGGCGCAAAGACCAAGCTGGGGGATGGGGGACAAGGAAGCAGCTCTGATGGGCGGCCGGACCAAAGAGACAGGCAGAGAGACGAAGATCCCCTTTTCCTCCCAGCATCAAGGGGATGGGGCATGCAGACACGTGCGTGGTGGGGTTCCAGTCCCAGGTCAGAGGGGGGGCGCAAAGACCAACCTGGGATACGGGGGACAGGGAAGCAGCTCTGATGGGCGGCTGGACCAAATGGACAGGCAGAGAGACGAAGATCCCTTTTTGCTCCAAGAGTCGTGGAGGGGGGCCGCCTGTAGACACTTGCGTGGTGGGGTTCCAGTCCCAGGTCAGAGGGGAGGTGCAAAGACCAACCTGGGGGATGGGGGACAAGGAAGCAGCTCTGATGGGGGGCCGGACCAAAGGGACAGGCAGAGAGACGAAGATCCCTTTTTCTTCCCAGCGTCGGGGTTGGGGGTGCCTGCAGACACTTGCGTAGTGGGGTTCCAGTCCCAGGTCAGATGGGAGGAGCAAAGACCAACCTGGGGGATGGGGGAAAAGGAAGCAGATCTGATGGGCGACCAGACCAAAGGGACAGGCAGAGAGACGAAGATCCCCTTTTCCTCCCAGCGTTGGGGGGGTCGTCTCCAGACACTTGCGTGGTGGGGTTCCAGTCCCATATCAAAGGGTAGGCGCAAAGACCAACCTGGGGGGATGGGGGACAAGGAAGAAGCTCTGATAGGTGGCCGGACCAAAGGGACAGGCAGAGAGACGAAGATCCCCTTTTCCTGCCAGCGTCGGGGGTGGGGGGGCCCTTCAGACACCTGCGTGGTGGGGTTCCAGTCCCAGGTCAGAGGGGAGGCGCAAAGACCAACCTGGGGGATGGGGGACAAGTCGGCATCTCTGATGTGCGGCTGGACCAAAGGGATAGGCAGAGAGACGAATATCTCCTTTTCCTCCCAGCGTCGGGGGAGGGGTGCCTTCAGACACTTGCATGGTGGGGTTCAAGTCCCAGGTCAGAGGGGAGGCGCAAAGACCAACTTGGGGATGGGGGACAAGAAAGCAGCTCTGATGGGCGGCTGGACCAAAGGGCTAGGCAGAGAGACGAAGATCCCCATTTCCTGCCAGCGTCGGGGGCGGGGGGGCGCGTGCAGACACTTCTGTGAGGGGTTCCAGTTCCAGGTCAGAGGGGAGGCGAAAAGACCAACCTCGGGGATGGGGACGAGGAAGCAGCTCTGATGGGCGGCCAGACCAAAGGTACAGGCAGAGAGACCTAGATCCCCTTTTCTTCCCAGCGTAGAGGGGGACGCCTGCAGACACTTGCGTGGTGGGGTTCCAGTCCCAGGTCAGAGGGGAGGTGCAAAGACCAACCTGGGGGATGGGGGACAAGAAGCAGCTCTGATGGGCGGCCGGACCAAAGGGACAGGCAGAGAGACGAAGATCCCCTTTTCCTGCCAGCGTCGGGGGGGAGGGGGCGCCTGCAGAAACGTGCTTGGTTGGGTTCCAGTCCCAGGTCAGAGGGGAGGCATAAAGACTAACCTGGGGGATGGGGGACAAGGAAGCAGTTCTGATGGGCGGCTGGACCAAAGGGACAGGCAGAGAGACAAAGATCCCCTTTTTTCTGCCAGCGTCGAGGGGGGGGGCGGCTGCAGACACTTGCGTGTTTGGGTTCCAGTCCCAGGTCAGAGGGGAGGCGCAAAGACCCAGCTGGGGGATGGGGGACCAGGAAACAGGTCTGATGGGCGGCCGGACTAAAGGGACAGGCAGAGAGACGAAGTTCCTCTTTTCCTGCCAGCGTCGGGGGTGGGGGGCGTCTGCAGACACTTGCGTATTGGGGTTCCAGAACCACATCAGAGGGGAGGCGCAAAGACCAACCTGGGTGATGGGGGACAAGGAAGCAGCTCTGATGGGCGGCCGGATCAAAGGGATAGGCAGAGAGACGAAGATCCCCTTTTCCTCACAGAGTCAAGGGGGGGGGGGGCGCATACAGACACTTGCGTGTGGAGTTCAAGTCCCAGGTCAGAGAGGAGGCGCAAAGACCAACCTGGGGGATGGGGGACAAGGTAGCATCTCTGATGGGCGGCCGGACAAAAGGGACAGGCAGAGAGACGAAGATCCCCTTCTCCTGCCAGCGTCGGGCGGGGGAGGGGGGGACGCCTGCAGACACGTGCTTGGTTGGGTTCCAGTCCCAGGTCAGAGGGGAGGCATAGAGACTAACCTGGGGTATGGGGGACAAGGAAGTAGTTCTGATGGGCGGCTGGACCAAAGGGACAGGCAGAGAGATGAAGATCCCCTTTTTTCTGCCAGCGTCGAGGGGGGGGCGGCTGCAGACATTTGCGTGTTGGGGTTCCAGTCCCAGGTCAGAGGGGAGGCGCAAAGACCAACCTGGGGGATGGGGGACCAGGAAACAGGTCCGATGGGCGGCCGGACCAAAGGGACAGGCAGAGAGACGAAGATCCCCTTTTCCTGCCAGCGTCGGGGGGGGGGGCGCCTCCAGACACTTGCGTATTGGGGTTCCAGAACCACATCAGAGGGGAGGCGCAAAGACCAACCTGGGTGATGGGGGACAAGGAAGCAGCTCTGATGGGTGGCCGGATCAAAGGGATAGGCAGAGAGACGAAGATCCCCTTTTCCTCCCAGAGTCAAGGGGGGGGGGTGCGCATGCAGACACTTACGCGGTGGGGTTCCAGTCCCAGGTCAGAAGGGAGGCACAAAGACGAACCTGGGGAATGGGGACGAGGAAGAGCTCTGATGGGCGGCTGGACCAAAGGGACAGGCCGCGAGACGAAGATCCCCTTTCCCTCCCAGCGTGTTGGGGGGGGTGCCTACAGACACTTGCGTAGTGGGGTTCCAGTTCCAGGTCAGAGGGGAGGCGCAAAGACCAACTTGGGGGATGGGGGACAAGAAATCATCTCTGACGGGCGGCCGGACCAAAGGGACAGGCAGAGAGACGAAGATCCCCTTTTCCTCCCAGCGGTGGGGGGGGGGGAGCGTCTCCAGACACTTGCCTGGTGGGGTTTCCAGTCCCAGATCAAAGGGGAGGCGCAAAGACCAACCTGGGGGATGGGGGACAAGGAAGCAGCTCTGATGGGCGGCCGGACCAAAGGGACAGGCAGAGAGACGAAGATCCCCTTTTCCTGCCAGCGTCGGGGGGGGGGGGCGCCTGCAGACACGTGCTTGGTTGGGTTCAAGTCCCAGGTCAGAGGGGAGGCATAAAGACTAACCTGGGGGATGGGGGACAAGGAAGCAGTTCTGATGGGCGGCTGGACCAAAGGGACAGGCAGAGAGACGAAGATTCCCTTTTTTCAGCCAGCGTCGAGGGGGGGGGGGGCGGCTGCAGACACTTGCGTGGTGGGGTTCCAGTCCCAGGTCAGAGGGGAGGCTCAAAGACCCAGCTGTGGGATGGGGGACCAGGAAACAGGTCTGATGGGCGGCCGGACCAAAGGGAGAGGCAGAGTGACGAAGATCTCCTTTTCCTCCCAGCTTCGGGGTGGGGGGACGCCTGCAGACACTTGCGTGGTGGGGTTCCAGTCCCAGGTCAGAGGGGGAGGCGCAAAGACCAACCTGGAGGATGGGGGACAAGGCGGCAGCTCTGATGTGCGGCTGGACCAAAAGGATAGGCAGAGAGACGAATATCTCCTTTTCCTGCCAGCCTCGGGGGGGCGGGTGCCTTCAGACACTTGCGTGGTGGGGTTCCAGTACCAGGTCAGAGGGGAGGCGCAAAGACCAACTTGGGGGATGGGGAACAAGAAAGCAGCTCTAATGGGAGGCTGGACCAAACGGATAGGCAGAGAGACGAAGATCCCCATTTCCTGCCAGCGTCGGGGGCGGGGTGGCGCGTGCAGACACTTCTGTGGTGGGGTTCCAGTCCCAGGTCAGAGGGGAGGCGCAAAGACCAACCTGGGGGATAGGGGACAAGGAAGTAGCTCTGATGGGCGGCCGGATCAAAGGGATAGACAGAGAGACGAAGATCCCCTTTTCCTGCCAGCATCAAGGGGGGGGGGGCGCATGCAGACACTTGCATGGTGGGGTTCCAGTCCCAGGTCAGAGGGGAGGCACAAAGACCAACCTGGGGGATGGGGACGAGGAAGCAGCTCTGATGGGCGGCTGGACCAAAGGGACAGGCAGCGAGACGAAGATCCCCTTTTCCTGTCAGCGTCGGGGTGGTGGGCGCGGGCAGACACTTGCGTGGTGGGGTTCCCGTCTCAGGACAGAGGGGAGGCGCAAAGACCAACCTGGGGGATCGGGGACAAGGAAGCAGCTCATATGGGCGGCCAGACCAAAGGGACAGGCAGAGATACGAAGATCCCCTTTTCCTCCCAGCGTGGGGGGGGGGGGTGCCTGCAGACACTTGCGTGGTGGGGTTCCTGTCCCAGGTCAGAGGGGAGGCGCAAAGACCAACCTGGGGGACGGTGGACAAGGAAGCATCTCTGATGGGAGGCCGGACCAAAGGGACAGGCAGAGAGACGAAGATCCCCTTTTCCTGCCAGCGTCGAGGTGGTGGGCGCCTGCAGACTCTTGCGTGGTGGGGTTCCAGTCCCAGGTCAGAGGGGAGGCACAAAGACCAACCTGGGGGATGGGCGACAAGTAAGCAGCTCTGATGGGCGGCCAGACCAAAGGGACACGCAGAGAGACGAAGATCCCCTTTTCCTCCCTGGGGTGGTGGGGGGGGAGCGTCTCCAGGCACTTGCATTGTGGGGTTCCAGTCCCAGATCAAAGGGGAGGCGCAAAGTCCAACCTGGGGGATGGGGGACAAGGAAGCTGCTCTGATGGGTGGCCGGACCAAAGGGACTGGCAGAGATACGAAGATCCCCTTTTCCTGCCAGAATCGGGGGTGGGGGGGGCCCTGCACCACTTGCGAGGTAAGGTTCCCGTCCCAGGTCAGAGGGGAGGCGCAAAGACCAACCTGGGGGACGGTGGACAAGGAAGCATCTCTGATGGGAGGCCGGACCAAAGGGACAGGCAGAGAGACGAAGATCCCCTTTTCCTGCCAGCGTCGAGGTGGTGGGCGCCTGCAGACTCTTGCGTGGTGGGGTTCCAGTCCCAGGTCAGAGGGGAGGCGCAAAGACCAACCTGGGGGATGGGGGAGAAGTAAGCAGCTCTGATGGGCGGCCAGACCAAAGGGACACGCAGAGAGACGAAGATCCCCTTTTCCTCCCTGGGGTGGTGGGGGGGGGATCGTCTCCAGGCACTTGCATGGTGGGGTTCCAGTCCCAGATCAAAGGGGAGGCGCAAAGTCCAACCTGGGGGATGGGGGACAAGGAAGCTGCTCTGATGGGTGGCCGGACCAAAGGGACTGGCAGAGATACGAAGATCCCCTTTTCCTGCCAGCATCGGGGGTGGGGGGGCCCTGCACCACTTGCGAGGTGGGGTTCCCGTCCCAGGTCAGAGGGGAGGCGCAAAGACCAACCTGGGGGATGGAGGACAAGGCGGCAGCTCTGTTGTGCGGCTGGACCAAAGGGATAGGCAGAGAGACGAATATCTCCTTTTGCTCCCAGTGTCGGGGGGGGGGTGCCTTCAGACACTTGCGTGGTGGGGTTCCAGTCCTAGGTCAGAGGGGAGGCGCAAAGACCAACCTGGGGGATGGGGGACAAGAAAGCAGCTCTGATGGGCGGCGGGACCAAAGGGCTAGGCAGAGAGACGAAGATCCCCATTTCCTGCCAGTGTCGGGGGCGGGGGGGGGGGCCCGTGCAGACACTTCTGTGGTGGGGTTCCAGTCCCATGTCAGAGGGGAGGCGTAAAGACCAACCTCGGGGATGGGGACGAGGAAGCAGCTCTGATGGGCGGCCGGACCAAAGGAACAGGCAGAGAGACCTAGATCCCCTTTTCTTCCCAGCGTATAGGGGGACGCCTGCAGACACTTGCGTGGTGGCGTTCCTGTCCCAGGTCACAGGGGAGGTGCAAAGACCAACCTGGGGAATGGGGGACAAGAAGCAGCTCTGATGGGCGGCCGGACCAAAGGGACAGGCAGAGAGACGAAGATCCCCTTTTCCTGCCAGCGTCGGGGGGGGGGGGGACGCCTGCAGACACGTGCTTGGTTGGGTTCCAGTCCCAGGTCAGAGGGGAGGCATAGAGACTAACCTGGGAGATGGGAGACAAGGAAGTACTTCTGATGGGCGGCTGGACCAAAGGGATAGGCAGAGAGATGAAGATCCCCTTTTCCTGTCAGCGTCGGGGTGGTGGGCGCGGGCAGACACTTGCGTGGTGGGGTTCCCGTCTCAGGACAGAGGGGAGGCGGAAAGACCAACCTGGGGGATCGGTGACAAGGAAGCAGCTCATATGGGCGGCCAGACCAAAGGGACAGGCAGAGATATGAAGATCCACTTTTCCTCCCAGCGTGGGGGGGGGGTGCCTGCAGACACTTGCGTGGTGGGGTTCCTGTCCCAGGTCAGAGGGGAGGCGCAAAGACCAACCTGGGGGACGGTGGACAAGGAAGCATCTCTGATGGGAGACCGGACCAAAGGGACAGGCAGAGAGACGAAGATACCCTTTTCCTGCCAGCGTCGAGGTGGTGGGCGCCTGCAGACACTTGCGTGGTGGGGTTCCAGTCCCAGGTCAGAGGGGAGGCGCAAAGACCAACCTGAGGGATGGGGGACAAGGCGGCAGCTCTGATGTGCAGCTGGACCAAAGGGATAGGCAGAGCGACGAATATCTCCTTTTCCTCCCAGTGTCGGGGGGGGGGGGGTGCCTTCAGACACTTGCGTGGTGGGGTTCCAGTCCCAGGTCAGAGGGGAGGCGCAAAGACCAACTTGGGGGATGGGGGACAAGAAAGCAGCTCTGATGGGCGCCTGCACCCAAGGGCTAGGCAGAGAGACGAAGATCCCCATTTCCTGCTAGCGTCGGGGGAGGGGGGGCACGTGCAGACACTTGTGTGGTGGGGTTCTAGTCCCAGGTCAGAGGGGAGGCGCAAAGACCAACCTGGGGGATGGGGGACAAGGAAGCAGCTCTGATGGGCGGCCGGATCAAAGGGATAGACAGAGAGACGAAGATCCCCTTTTCCTCCCAGCGTCAAGGGTGGGGGGCGCATGCAGAAACTTACGCGGTGGGGTTCCAGACCCTGGTCAGAGGGGAGGCACAAAGACCAACCTGGGGGATGGGGACGAGGAAGCAGCTCTGATGGGCGGCTGAAGCAAAGGGACAGGCAGCGAGACAAAGATCCCCTTTTCCTGTCAGCGTCAGGGTGGTGGGTGCGTGCAGACACTTGTGTGGTGCGGTACCCGTCTCAGGACAGAGGGGAGGCGCAAAGACCAACCTAGGGGATCGGGGACAAGGAAGCAGCTCATATGGGCGGCCAGACCAAAGGGACAGGCAGAGATACGAAGATCCCCTTTTCCTCCCAGCGTGGGGGGGGGTGCCTGCAGACACTTGCGTGGTGGGGTACCAGTCCCAGGTCAGAGGGGAGGCGCAAAGACCAACCTGGGGGATGGGGGACCAGGAAACAGGTCTGGTGGGCGGCCGGACCAAAGGGATAGGCAGAGAGACGAAGATCCCCTTTTCCTGCTAGCGTCGGTGGGGGGGGGGCGCCTGCAGACACTTGCTTTGTGGGATTCCAGTCCCAGGTCAGAGGGGAGGCGCAAAGAGCAACTTGGGGGATGGGGGACAAGAAAGCAGCTCTAATGGACGGCTGGACCAAACGGATAGTCAGAGAGACGAAGATCCCCATTTCCTGCCAGCGTCGAGGGCGGGGGGGGGGGCGCGTGCAGACACTTCTGTGGTGGGGTTCCAGTCCCATGTCAGAGGGGAGGCGCAAAGACCAACCTGGGGTTGGGGCCAAGGAAGTAGCTCTGATGGGCGGCCGGATCAAAGGGATAGACAGAGAGACGAAGATCCCCTTTTCCTCCCAGCGTCAAGGGGGGGGGAGTGCATGCAGACACTTACGCGGTGGGGTTCCAGACCCAGGTCAGAGGGGAGGCACAAAGACCAACCTGGGGGATGGGGACGAGGAAGCAGCTCTGATGGGCGGCTGGACCAAAGGGACAGGCAGCGAGACGAAAATCCCATTTTCCTGTCAGCGTCGGGGTGGTGGGCGCGTGCAGATACTTGTGTGGTGCGGTTCCCGTCTCAGGACAGAGGGGAGGCGCAAAGACCAACCTAGGGGATCGGGGACAAGGAAGCAGCTCATATGGGCGGCCAGACCAAAGGGACAGGCAGAGATACGAAGATCCCCTTTTCCTCCCAGCGTGGGGGGGGGGTGCCTGCAGACACTTGCGTGGTGGGGTTCCAGTCCCAGGTCAGAGGGGAGGCGCAAAGAACAACCTGGGGGATGGGGCACAAGGAAGCATCTCTGATGGGAGGCCGGACCAAAGAGACAGGCAGAGAGACGAAGATCCCCTTTTTCTGCCAGCGTCGAGGTAGTGGGCGCCTGCAGACACTTGCGTGGTGGGGTTCCAGTCCCAGGTCAGAGGTGAGGCGCAAAGACCCACCTGGGGGATGGGGTAGAAGGAAGCAGATCTGATGGGCGGCCGGACCAAAGGGACATGCAGAGAGACGAAGATCCCCTTTTCCTCCCAGGGGTGGTGGTGGGGGAGCGTTCCAGACACTTGCGTGGTGGGGTTCCAGTCCCAGATCAAAGGGGAGGCGCAAAGTCCAACCTGGGGGATGGGGGACAAGGAAGCTGCTCTGATGGGTGGCCGGACCAAAGGGACTGTCACAGATACGAAGATCCCCTTTTCCTGCCAGCATTGGGGGTGGGGGGGGGCCCTGCAGCACTTGCGTGGTGGGGTTCCAGTCCCAGGTCAGAGGGGAGGAGCAAAGACCAACCTGGGGGATGGGGGACAAGGCGGCAGCTCTGATGTGCGGCTGGATCAAAGGGATAGGCAGAGAGACGAATATCTCCTTTTCCTCCCAGCGTCGGGGGGGTGCCTTCAGACACTTGCGTGGTGGGGTTCCAGTCCCAGGTCAGAGGGGAGGAGCAAAGACCAACTTGGGGGATGGGGGACAAGAAAGCAACTCTGATGGGCGGCTGGACCAAAGGGTTAGGCAGAGAGACGAAGATCCCTATTTCCTGCCAGCGGCGGGGGCGGGGGGGGGGCGCGTGCAGACAGTTCTGTGGTGGGTTTCCAGTCCCAGGTCAGAGGGGAGGCGCAAAGACCAACCTGGGGGATGGGGGACAAGGAAGCAGTTCTGATGGGCGGCCGGACCAAAGGTACTGGCAGAGAGACCTAGATCCCCTTTTCTTCCCAGAGTGGGGGGGAGGCACCTGCAGACACTTGCGTGGTAGGGTTCCAGTCCCAGGTCAGAGGGGAGGTGCAAAGACCAACCTGGGGGATGGGGGACAAGAAGCAGCTCTGATGGGCGGCCGGACCAAAGGGACAGGCAGAGAGACGAAGATCCCCTTTTCCTCCCAGCGTTGGGGGAGGGGCGCCTGAAGACACTTGCGTGGTGGGGTTCGAGTCCCAGGTCAGAGGGGAGGCGCAAAGACCAACCAGGGGGATGGGGGACAAGGAAGCAGCTCTGATGGGCGGCTTTACCAAAGGGAATGGCAGAGAGAAGAAGATCCCCTTTTCCTCCCAGCATCGGGGTGGGGGGCACCTGCAGACACCTGCGGGGTGGGGTTCCAGAACCACGTCAAAGGGGAGGCGCAAAGACCAACCAGGGGGATGGGGGACAAGGAAGCAGCTCTGATGGGCGGCTGGACCAAAGGGAATGGCAGAGAGAAGAAGATCCCCTTTTCCTCCCACCATCGGGGTGGGGGGCGCCTGCAGACACTTGCGGGGTGGGGTTCCAGAACCACGTCAGAGGGGAGGTGCAAAGACCATCCTGGGGAATGGGGGACAAGGAAGCAGCTCTGATGGGCGGCCGGACAAACGAGACATGCAGAGAGACGAAGATCCCCTTTTCTTCCCAGCGTCAAGGGGTGTGTGGGTGGGGGCGCGTGCAGACACTTGCGTGGTGGGGTTCCAGTCCCAGGTCAAGGGGAGGCGCAAAGACCAACCTGGGGGATGGGCGACAAGAAACCAGCTCTGATGGGCGGCCGGACTAAAGGGACGGGCAGAGAGACGAAGATCCCCTTTTCCTCCCAGATTCGGGTGGGGGGGAGGCGTCTGCAGACACTTGCGTGGTGGGGTTCCAGTCCCAGATCAAAGGGGAAGTGCAAAGACCAACCTGGGGGATGGGAGACAAGGAAGCAGCTCTGATGTGTGGCGGGACCAAAGGGACAGGCAGAGAGACGAAGATCCCCTTTTCCTACCAGCGTCGGGGTGGGGGGCGTTTTCAGACACTTGCGTGGTGGGGTTCCATTCCCAGATCAAAGGGGAAGCGCAAAGACCAACCTGGGGGATGGGGGACAAGGAAGCAGCTCTGATGTATGGCGGGACCAAAGGGACAGGCAGAGAGACGAAGATCCCATTTTCCTGCCAGCGTCCGGGTTGGGGGGGGGGGCGCTGCAGACACTTGCGTGGTGGGGTTCCATTCCCAGGTCAGAGGGGAGGCGCAAACACCAACCTGGGGGATGGGGGACCAGGAAAAAGGACTGGTGGGCGGCCGGACCAAAGGGACAGGCAGAGAGACGAAGATCCCCTTTTCCTCCCAGCGTTGGAGGGGGGGGATCGTCTCCAGACACTTGCGTGTTGGGGTTCCAGTCCCAGATCAAAGGGGTGGCGCAAAGACCAACCTGGGTGATGGGGGACAAGGAAGCAGCTCTGATGCGAGGCCGGACCAAAGGGACAGGCATAGAGACGAAGATACCCTTTTCCTGCCAGCGTCGGGGGGGGGGGGCGCCTGCAGACACGTGCTTGGTTGGGTTCAAGTCCCAGGTCAGAGGGGAGGCATAATGACTAACCTGGGGGATGGGGGACAAGGAAGCAGTTCTGATGGGCGGCTGGACCAAAGGGACAGGCAGAGAGACGAAGATCCCCTTTTTTCAGCCAGCGTCGAGGGGGGGGGGTGGCTGCAGACACTTGCGTGGTGGGGTTCCAGTCCCAGGTCAGAGGGGAGGTGCAAAGACCAACCTGGGGGATGGGGGACAAGAAGCAGCTCTGATGGGCGGCCGGACCAAAGGGACAGGCAGAGAGACGAAGATCCCCTTTTCCTCCCAGCGTTGGGGGAGGGGCGCCTGAAGACACTTGCGTGGTGGGGTTCGAGTCCCAGGTCAGAGGGGAGGCGCAAAGACCAACCAGGGGGATGGGGGACAAGGAAGCAGCTCTGATGGGCGGCTTTACCAAAGGGAATGGCAGAGAGAAGAAGATCCCCTTTTCCTCCCAGCATCGGGGTGGGGGGCACCTGCAGACACCTGCGGGGTGGGGTTCCAGAACCACGTCAAAGGGGAGGCGCAAAGACCAACCAGGGGGATGGGGGACAAGGAAGCAGCTCTGATGGGCGGCTGGACCAAAGGGAATGGCAGAGAGAAGAAGATCCCCTTTTCCTCCCACCATCGGGGTGGGGGGCGCCTGCAGACACTTGCGGGGTGGGGTTCCAGAACCACGTCAGAGGGGAGGTGCAAAGACCATCCTGGGGAATGGGGGACAAGGAAGCAGCTCTGATGGGCGGCCGGACAAACGAGACATGCAGAGAGACGAAGATCCCCTTTTCTTCCCAGCGTCAAGGGGTGTGTGGGTGGGGGCGCGTGCAGACACTTGCGTGGTGGGGTTCCAGTCCCAGGTCAAGGGGAGGCGCAAAGACCAACCTGGGGGATGGGCGACAAGAAACCAGCTCTGATGGGCGGCCGGACTAAAGGGACGGGCAGAGAGACGAAGATCCCCTTTTCCTCCCAGATTCGGGTGGGGGGGAGGCGTCTGCAGACACTTGCGTGGTGGGGTTCCAGTCCCAGATCAAAGGGGAAGTGCAAAGACCAACCTGGGGGATGGGAGACAAGGAAGCAGCTCTGATGTGTGGCGGGACCAAAGGGACAGGCAGAGAGACGAAGATCCCCTTTTCCTACCAGCGTCGGGGTGGGGGGCGTTTTCAGACACTTGCGTGGTGGGGTTCCATTCCCAGATCAAAGGGGAAGCGCAAAGACCAACCTGGGGGATGGGGGACAAGGAAGCAGCTCTGATGTATGGCGGGACCAAAGGGACAGGCAGAGAGACGAAGATCCCATTTTCCTGCCAGCGTCCGGGTTGGGGGGGGGGGGCGGTGCAGACACTTGCGTGGTGGGGTTCCATTCCCAGGTCAGAGGGGAGGCGCAAACACCAACCTGGGGGATGGGGGGACCAGGAAAAAGGACTGGTGGGCGGCCGGACCAAAGGGACAGGCAGAGAGACGAAGATCCCCTTTTCCTCCCAGCGTTGGAGGGGGGGGATCGTCTCCAGACACTTGCGTGTTGGGGTTCCAGTCCCAGATCAAAGGGGTGGCGCAAAGACCAACCTGGGTGATGGGGGACAAGGAAGCAGCTCTGATGCGAGGCCGGACCAAAGGGACAGGCATAGAGACGAAGATACCCTTTTCCTGCCAGCGTCGGGGGGGGGGGGCGCCTGCAGACACGTGCTTGGTTGGGTTCAAGTCCCAGGTCAGAGGGGAGGCATAATGACTAACCTGGGGGATGGGGGACAAGGAAGCAGTTCTGATGGGCGGCTGGACCAAAGGGACAGGCAGAGAGACGAAGATCCCCTTTTTTCAGCCAGCGTCGAGGGGGGGGGGGGCGGCTGCAGACACTTGCGTGGTGGGGTTCCAGTCCCAGGTCAGAGGGGAGGCGCAAAGACCCACCTGGGGGATGGGGCACCAGGAATCAGGTCTGATGGGCGGCCGGACCAAAGGGACATGCAGAGTGACGAAGATCCGCTTTTCCTCCCAGCTTCGGGGTGGGGGGACGCCTGCAGACACTTGTGTGGTGGGGTTCCAGTTCCAGGTCAGAGGGGAGGCGCAAAGACCAACCTGGGGGATGGGGGACAAAGCGGCAGCTCTGATGTGCGGCTGGACCAAAGGGATAGGCAGAGAGACGAATATCTTCTTTTCCTCCCACCGTCGGGGGGGCGGGGTGCCTTCAGACACTTGCTTGGTGGGGTTCCAGTCCCAGGTCAGAGGGGAGGCGCAAAGACCAACTTGGGGGATGGGGGACAAGGAAGCAGCTCTGATGGACGGCTGGACCAAACGGATAGGCAGAGAGACGAAGATCCCCAATTCCTGCCAGCGTAGGGGGCGCGGGGGTGCGTACAGACACTTCTGTGGTGGGGTTCCAGTCCCAGGTCAGAGGGGAGGCGCAAAGACCAACCTGGGGGATGGGGGACAAGGAAGCAGTTCTCATGGGCGGCCGGAACAAAGGTACTGGCAGAGAGACCTAGATCACCTTTTCTTCCCAGCGTAGGGGGGGAGGCGCCTGCAGATGCTTGCGTGGTAGGGTTCCAGTCCCAGGTCAGAGGGGAGGTGCAAAGACCAACCTGGGGGATGGGGGACAAGAAGCAGCTCTGATGGGCGGCCGGACCAAAGGGACCGGCAGAGAGACGAAGATCCCCTTTTCTTGCCAGCGTCGTGTGGGGGGTGCGCCTGCAGACACGTGCTTGGTTGGGTTCAAGTCCCAGGTCAGAGGGGAGGCATAAAGACTAATTTGGGGGATGGGGGACAAGGAAGCAGTTCTGATGGGCGGCTGGACCAAAGGGACAGGCAGAGAGACGAAGATCCCCTTTTTTCAGCCAGCGTCGAGGGGGGGGGGCGGCTGCAGCCACTTGCGTGGTGGGGTTCCAGTCCCAGGTCAGAGGGGAGGCGCAAAGACCCACCTGGGGGATGGGGGACCAGGAAACAGGTCTGATGGGCGGCCGGACCAAAGGGACAGGCAGAGAGACGAATATCTCCTTTTCCTCCCACCGTCGGGGGGCGGTGCCTTCAGACACTTGCGTGGTGGGGTTCCAGTCCCTGGTCAGAGGGGAGGCGCAAGGACCAACTTGGGGGATGGGGGACAAGAAAGCAGCTCTAATGGACAGCTGGACCAAATGGATAGGAAGAGAGACGAAGATTCCCATTTCCTGCCAGCGTCGGGGGGGGGGCGCGTGCAGACACTTCTGTGTTGGGGTTCCAGTCCCAGGTCAGAGGGGAGGCACAAGGACCAACTTGGGGGATGGGGGACAAGAAAGCAGCTCTGATGGGCGGCTGGACCAAAGGGCTAGGCAGAGAGACGAAGATCCCCATTTCCTGCCAGCGTCGGGGCCGTGGGGGCGCGTGCAAACACTTCTGTGGTGGGGTTCCAGTCCCAGGTCAGAGGGGAGGCGCAACGTCCAAACTGGGTGATGGGGGACAAGGAAGCAGTTCTGATGGGCGGCCGGACCAAAGGTACTGACAGAGAGACCTAGATCCCCTTTTCTTCCCAGCGTAGGGTGGGAGGAGCCTGCAGACACTTGCGTGGTAGGGTTCCAGTCCCAAGTCAGAGGGGAGGTGCAAAGACCAACCTGGGGGATGGGGACAAGAAGCAGCTCTGATGGGCGGCCGGACCAAAGGGACAGGCAGAGACACGAAGATCCCCTTTTCCTCCCAGCGTTGGGGGAGGGGCGCCTGCAGACACTTGCGTGGTGGGGTTCCAGAACCACGTCAGAGGGGAGGCGCAAAGACCATCCTGGGTGATGGGGGACAAGGAAGCAGTTCTGATGGGCGGCTGGACGAAATCACAGCAGAGAGACGAAGATCCCCTTTTGCCAAAAGTGTCGCGGAGGGGGGCGCCTGCAGACACTTGCGTTGTGGGGTTCCAGTCCCAGTTCAGAGGGGAGGCACAAAGAACAACCTGGGGGATGGGCGACAAGAAAGCAGCTCTGATGGGCGGCCGGACCAAATGGACAGGCAGAGAGACGAAGATCCCCTTTTACTCCCAGCGTCGGGTGTGGGGGGCATCTGCAGACACTTGTGTGGTTGGACTACAGTCCGTGGTCAGAGGTGAGGCGCAAAGACCAACCTGGGGGATCGGGGACTAGGAAGCAGCTCTGATGGGCGGCCAGACCAAAGGGACAGGCAGAGATACGAAGATCCCCTTTTCCCTTTCAGCGTGGGGGGGGGGGCCTGCAGACACTTGCGTGGCGGGGTTCCAGTCCCAGGTCAGAGGGGAGGCGCAAAGAACAACCTGGGGGATGGGGGACAAGGAAGCATCTCTGATGGGCGGCCGGACCAAAGGGACAGGCAGAGAGACGAAGATCCCCTTTTTCCAGCCAGCGTCGGGGGGGGGGGGCGGCTGCAGACACTTGCATTGTGGGGTTCCAGTCACAGGTCAGAGGGGAGGCGCAAAGACCCACCTGGGGGATGGGGGACCAGGAAACAGGTCTGATGGGCGGCTGGTCCAAAGGGACAGGCAGAGAGATGAAGATCCCCTTTTCCTCACAGCGTTGGGTGAGGGGCGCCTGCAGACACTTGCGTGGTGGGGTTCGAGTCCCAGGTCAGAGGGGAAGCGCAAAGACCAGCCTGGGGGATAGGGGACAAGGAAGCAGCTCTGATGTCTGGCAGGACCAAAGGGACAGGCAGAGAGACGAAGATCCCCTTTTCCTGTCAGCGTCGAGGGCGGGGGGAGGGGCAGCGTTCAGACACTTCTGTGGTGGGGTTTTAGTCCCATGTCAGAGGGGAGGCGCAAAGACCAACCTGGGGGATGGGGGACAAGGAAGCAGCTCTGATGGGCGGCCAGATCAAAGGGATAGATGGAGAGACGAAGATCCCCTTTTCTTCCCAGCATTGGGGGTGGGGGCCCTGCAGCACTTGCGTGGTGGGGTTCCAGTCCCAGGTCAGAGGGGAGGCGCAAAGACCAACCTGGGGAATGGGGGACAAGTCGGTAGCTCTGATGTGCGGCTGGACCAAAGGGATAGGCAGAGTGACGAATATCTCCTTTTCCTCCCAGCGTCGGGGTGGGGGGTGCCTTCAGACACTTGCGTGGTGGGGTTCCAGTCCCAGGTCAGAGGGGAGGCGCAAAGACCAACTTGGGGGATGGGGGACAAGAAAGCAGCTCTGATGGGCGGCTGGACCAAAGGGCTAGGCAGAGAGACGAAGATCCCCATTTCCTGCCAGCATCGGGGGCGGGGGGGGGGGGGCGCGTGCAGACAGTTCTGTGGTGGAGTTCCAGTCCCAGGTCAGAGGGGAGGCGCAAAGACCAACCTGGGGGATGGGGGACAAGGAAGCAGTTCTGATGGGCGGCCGGACCAAAGGTACTGGCAGAAAGACCTAGATCCCCTTTTCTCCCCAGCGTAGAGGGGGAGGCGCCTGCAGACACTTGCGTGGTAGGGTTCCAGTCCCAGGTCAGAGGGGAGGTGCAAAGACCAACCTGGGGGATGGGGTACAAAAAGCAGCTCTGATGGGCGGCCGGACCAAAAGGACAGGCAGAGAGACGAAGTTCCCCTTTTCTTCCCAGCGTAGGGGGAGGGGCGCCTGCAGACACTTGCGTGGTGTGGTTCGAGTCCCAGATCAGAGGGGAGGCGCAAAGACCAACCAGGGGGATGGGGGACAAGGAAGCAGCTCTGATGGTCGGCTTTACCAAAGGGAATGGCAGAGAGAAGAAGATCCCCTTTTCCTCCCAGCATCGGGGTGGGGGGCACCTGCAGACACTTGCGGGGTGGGGTTCCAGAACCACGTCAGAGGGGAGGCGAAAAGACCAACCAGGGGGATGGGGGACAAGGAAGCAGCTCTGATGGGCGGCTGGACCAAAGGGAATGGCAGAGAGAAGAAGATCCCCTTTTCCTCCCAGCATCGGGGTGGGGGGCGCCTGCAGACACTTGCGGGGTGGGGTTCCAGAACCATGTCAGAGGGGAGGCGCAAAGACCATCCTGGGGAATGGGGGACAAGGAAGCAGCTCTGATGGGCGGCCGGACAAAAGAGACATGCAGAGAGACGAAGATCCCCTTTTCTTCCCAGCGTCAAGGAGTGTGTGGGGGGGGGGCGCATACAGACACTTGCGTGGTGGGGTTCCAGTCCCAGATGAAAGGGGATGCGCAAAGACCAACCTGCGGGATGGGGGACAAGGAAGCAGCTCTGATGTGTGGCGGGACCAAAGGGACAGGCAGAGAGACGAAGATCCCCTTTTCCTACCAGCGTCGGGGTGGGGGGCGTCTGTAGACACTTGCGTGGTTGGGTTCCAGTCCCAGATCAAAGGGGAAGCGCAAAGACCAACCTGGGGGATGGGGGACAAGGAAGCATCTCTGATGTGTGGCGGGACCAAAGGGACAGGCAGAGAGACGAAGATCCCCTTTTTCTGCCAGCGTCCGAGGGGGGGCGCCTGCAGACACTTGCGTGGTGGGGTTCCAGTCCCAGGTCAGAGGGGAGGCGTAAAGACCAACCTTGCGGATGTGGTACAAGGAATCAGCTCTGATGGGCGGCTCGACCAAAGGGAAGGGAAGGGCAGAGAGACGAAGATCGCCTTTTCTTGCCAGCGTCAGGGGGGGTGGGGCGACTGCAGACACTTGCGTGGTGGGGTTCCAGTCCCAGGTCAGAGGTGAGGCGCAAAGACCAACCTGGGGGATGGGGGACCAGGAAAAAGGACTGGTGGGCGGCCGGACCAAAGGGACAGGCAGAGAGACGAAGATCCCCTTTTCCTCCCAGCGTTGGGGGGGGGGGGGATCGTCTCCAGACACTTGCGTGGTGGGCTTCCAGTCCCAGATCAAAGGGGTCGTGCAAAGATCAACCAGGGTGATGGGGGACAAGGAAGCAGTTCTGATGGGCGGCCGGACCAAAGGTACTGGCAGAGAGACCTAGATCCCCTTTTCTTCCCAGCGTAGGGGGGGAGTAGCCTGCACACACTTGCGTGGTAGGGTTCCAGTCCCAGGTCAGAGGGGAGGTGCAAAGACCAACCTGGGGGATGGGGGACAAGAAGCAGCTCTGATGGGCGGCCGGACCAAAGGGACAGGCCGAGAGACGAAGATCCCCTTTTTCTCCCAGCGTTGGGGGAGGGGTGCCTGCAGACTCTTGCGTGGTGTGGTTCGAGTCCCAGGTCAGAGGGGAGGCGCAAAGACCAACCAGGGGGATGGGGGACAAGGAAGCAGCTCTGATGGGCGGCTGGACCAAAGGGAATGGCAGAGAGAAGAAGACCCCCTTTTCCTCCCAGCATCGGGGTGGGGGGCACCTGCAGACACTTGCGGGGTGGGGTTCCAGAACCACGTCAGAGGGGAGGCGCAAAGACCAACCAGGGGGATGGGGGACAAGGAAGCATCTCTCATGTGCGGCTGGACCAAAGGGAATGGCAGAGATAAGAAGATCCCCTTTTCCTCCCAGCATCGGGGTGGGGGGCACCTGCAGACACTTGGGGGGTGGGGTTCCAGAACCACGTCAGAGGGGAGGCGCAAAGACCATCCTGGGGAATGGGGGACAAGGAAGCAGCTCTGATGGGCGGCCGGACCAAAGAGACATGCAGAGAGACGAAGATCCCCTTTTCTTCCCAGCGTCAAGGGGTGTGGGGGGGGGGCGTGCAGACACTTGCGTGGTGGGGTTCCAGTCCCAGGTCAAGGGGAGGCGCAAAGACCAACCTGTGGGATGCGCGACAAGAAAGCAGCTCTGATGGGCGGCCGGACTAAAGGAACGGGCAGAGAGACGAAGATCCCCTTTTCCTCCCAGCGTCGGGTGGGGGGGAGGCGTCTGCAGACACTTGCGTGGTGGGACTCCAGTCCGAGGTCAGAGGTGAGGCGCACAGACCAACCTGGGGGATCGGGGACAAGGAAGCAGCTCTTATGGGCGGCCAGACCAAAGGGACAGGCAGAGTTACGAACATCCCCTTTTCTTCCCAGCGTGGGGGGGGGCCTGCAGACACTTGCATGGTGGGGTTCCAGTCCCAGGTCAGAGGGGAGGCGCAAAGACCAACCTGGGGGATGGGGGACAAGGAAGCAGCTCTGATGTGTGGCGGGACCAAAGGGACAGGCAGAGAGATGAAGATCCCCTTTTTCTGCCAGCGTCCGGTGGGGGGTGCGCCTGCAGACACTTGCATGGTGGGGTTCCAGTCCCAGGTCAGAGGGGAGGCGCAAAGACCAACCTGGGGTATGGGGGACCAGGAAAAAGGACTGGTGGGCGGCCGGACCAAAGGGACAGGCAGAGAGACGAAGATCCCCTTTTCCTCCCAGCGTTGTTGGGGGGGATCGTCTCCACACTTGCCTGGTGTGGTTCCAGTCCCAGATCAAAGGGGTGGCGCAAAGACCAACCTGGGTGATGGGGGACAAGGAAGCAGCTCTGATGCGTGCCCGGACCAAAGGGACAGGCAGAGAGACGAAGATCCCCTTTTCCTGCCAGCATCGGGGTGGGGGGGGGCGCCTGCAGACACTTGCTTGGTTGGGTTCAAGTCCCATGTCAGATGGGAGGCATAAAGACTAACCTGGGTGATGGGGGACAAGGAAGCAGTTCTGATGGGCGGCTGGACAAAAGGGACATTCAGAGTGACGAAGATCCCCTTTTTTCAGCAGCGTCGGGGGGGGGGGGCGGCTGCAGACACTTGCGTTGTGGGGTTCCAGTCCCAGGTCAGAGGGGAGGCGCAAAGACCCACCTGGGGAATGGGGGATCAGGAAACAGGTCTGATGGGGGGCCGGACCAAAGGGACAGGCAGAGTGACGAAGGTCCCCTTTTCCTCCCAGCTTCGGGGTGGGGGGACGCCTGCAGACACTTGCGTGGCGGGGTTCCAGTCCCAGGTCAGACGGGAGGCGCAAAGACCAACCTGCGGGATGGGGGACAAAGCGGCAGCTCTGATGTGGGGCTGGACCAAAGTGATAGGAAGAGAGACGAATATCTCCTTTTCCTCCCACCGTCGGGGGGGGGGTGCCTTCAGACACTTGCGTGGTGGGGTTCCAGTCCTAGGTCAGAGGGGAGGCGCAAAGACCAACTTGGGGGATGGGGGACAAGAAAGCAGCTCTAATGGACGGCTGGACCAAACGGATAGGCAGAGAGACGAAGATCCCCATTTCCTGCCAGCATCGGGGGCGGTGGGGCGCGTGCAGACACTTCTGTGGTGGGGTTCCAGTCCCAGGTCAGAGGGGAGGCGCAAAGACCAACCTGGGGGATGGGGGACAAGTAAGTAGCTCTGATGGGCGGCCGGACCAAAGGGATGGGCAGAGAGAAGAAGATCCCCTTTTCCTCCCTGCATCGGGGTGGGGGGCGCCTGCAGACACTTGCGGGGTGGGGTTCCAGAACCACGTCAGAGGGGAGGTGCCAAGACCAACCTGGGGAATGGGGGACAAGGAAGCAGCTCTGATGGGCGGCTGGACTAAATGGACAGGCAGAGAGACGAAGATCCCCTTTTGCTCAAAGAGTCTCGGAGGGGGGCGCCTGCAGACACTTGCGTGGTGGGACTCCAGTCCGAGGTCAGAAGGGAGGCGCAAAGACCCACGTGGGGGATGGGGTACCAGGAAACAGGTCTGATGGGCGGCCGGACCAAAGGGATAGGCAGAGAGACGAAGATCCCCTTTTCCTGCCAGCATCGGGGTGGTGGGCGCCTGCAGACACTTGCGTGGTGGGGTTCCAGTCCCAGGTCAGAGGGGAGGCGCAAAGACCAACCTGGGGGATGGGGGACAAGGAAGCATCTCTGATGGGCGGCCGGACCAAAGGGACACGCAGAGAGACGAAGATCCCCTTTTCCTCCCAGCGTCAAGGGGGGGGTGCCCAAAGACCAACCTGGGGGATGGGGGACAAGGAAGCAGCTCTGATTGGCGGCTGGACGAAATCACAGGCAGAGAGACGAAGATCCCCTTTTGCTAAAAGTGTCGCGGAGGGGGGCGCCTGCAGACACTTGCGTTGTGGGGTTCCAGTCCCAGGTCAGAGGGGAGGTGCAAAGACCAACCTGGGGGATGGGGGACAAGAAGCAGCTCTGATGGGCGGCCGGACCAAAGGGACAGGCCGAGAGACGAAGATCCCCTTTTCCTCCCAGCGTTGGGGGAGGGGTGCCTGCAGACTCTTGCGTGGTGTGGTTCGAGTCCCAGGTCAGAGGGGAGGCGCAAAGACCAACCAGGGGGATGGGGGACAAGGAAGCAGCTCTGATGGGCGGCTGGACCAAAGGGAATGGCAGAGAGAAGAAGACCCCCTTTTCCTCCCAGCATCGGGGTGGGGGGCACCTGCAGACACTTGCGGGGTGGGGTTCCAGAACCACGTCAGAGGGGAGGCGCAAAGACCAACCAGGGGGATGGGGGACAAGGAAGCATCTCTCATGTGCGGCTGGACCAAAGGGAATGGCAGAGATAAGAAGATCCCCTTTTCCTCCCAGCATCGGGGTGGGGGGCACCTGCAGACACTTGGGGGGTGGGGTTCCAGAACCACGTCAGAGGGGAGGCGCAAAGACCATCCTGGGGAATGGGGGACAAGGAAGCAGCTCTGATGGGCGGCCGGACCAAAGAGACATGCAGAGAGACGAAGATCCCCTTTTCTTCCCAGCGTCAAGGGGTGTGGGGGGGGGCGTGCAGACACTTGCGTGGTGGGGTTCCAGTCCCAGGTCAAGGGGAGGCGCAAAGACCAACCTGTGGGATGCGCGACAAGAAAGCAGCTCTGATGGGCGGCCGGACTAAAGGAACGGGCAGAGAGACGAAGATCCCCTTTTCCTCCCAGCGTCGGGTGGGGGGGAGGCGTCTGCAGACACTTGCGTGGTGGGACTCCAGTCCGAGGTCAGAGGTGAGGCGCACAGACCAACCTGGGGGATCGGGGACAAGGAAGCAGCTCTTATGGGCGGCCAGACCAAAGGGACAGGCAGAGTTACGAACATCCCCTTTTCCTCCCAGCGTGGGGGGGGGCCTGCAGACACTTGCATGGTGGGGTTCCAGTCCCAGGTCAGAGGGGAGGCGCAAAGACCAACCTGGGGGATGGGGGACAAGGAAGCAGCTCTGATGTGTGGCGGGACCAAAGGGACAGGCAGAGAGACGAAGATCCCCTTTTCTTACCAGCGTCGGGGTGGGGGGCGTCTGCAGACACTTGCGTGGTTGGGTTCCAGTCCCAGATCAAAGGGGAAGCGCAAAGACCAACCTGGGTGATGGGGGACAAGGAAGCAGCTCTGATGTGTGGCGGGACCAAAGGGACAGGCAGAGAGATGAAGATCCCCTTTTTCTGCCAGCGTCCGGGGGGGGGTGCGCCTGCAGACACTTGCATGGTGGGGTTCCAGTCCCAGGTCAGAGGGGAGGCGCAAAGACCAACCTGGGGTATGGGGGACCAGGAAAAAGGACTGGTGGGCGGCCGGACCAAAGGGACAGGCAGAGAGACGAAGATCCCCTTTTCCTCCCAGCGTTGTTGGGGGGGATCGTCTCCACACTTGCCTGGTGTGGTTCCAGTCCCAGAACAAAGGGGTGGCGCAAAGACCAACCTGGGTGATGGGGGACAAGGAAGCAGCTCTGATGCGTGCCCGGACCAAAGGGACAGGCAGAGAGACGAAGATCCCCTTTTCCTGCCAGCATCGGGGTGGGGGGGGCGCCTGCAGACACTTGCTTGGTTGGGTTCAAGTCCCATGTCAGATGGGAGGCATAAAGACTAACCTGGGGGATGGGGGACAAGGAAGCAGTTCTGATGGGCGGCTGGACAAAAGGGACATTCAGAGTGACGAAGATCCCCTTTTTTCAGCAGCGTCGGGGGGGGGGGGCGGCTGCAGACACTTGCGTTGTGGGGTTCCAGTCCCAGGTCAGAGGGGAGGCGCAAAGACCCACCTGGGGAATGGGGGATCAGGAAACAGGTCTGATGGGGGGCCGGACCAAAGGGACAGGCAGAGTGACGAAGGTCCCCTTTTCCTCCCAGCTTCGGGGTGGGGGGACGCCTGCAGACACTTGCGTGGCGGGGTTCCAGTCCCAGGTCAGACGGGAGGCGCAAAGACCAACCTGCGGGATGGGGGACAAAGCGGCAGCTCTGATGTGGGGCTGGACCAAAGTGATAGGAAGAGAGACGAATATCTCCTTTTCCTCCCACCGTCGGGGGGGGGGGTGCCTTCAGACACTTGCGTGGTGGGGTTCCAGTCCTAGGTCAGAGGGGAGGCGCAAAGACCAACTTGGGGGATGGGGGACAAGAAAGCAGCTCTAATGGACGGCTGGACCAAACGGATAGGCAGAGAGACGAAGATCCCCATTTCCTGCCAGCATCGGGGGCGGTGGGGCGCGTGCAGACACTTCTGTGGTGGGGTTCCAGTCCCAGGTCAGAGGGGAGGCGCAAAGACCAACCTGGGGGATGGGGGACAAGGAAGTAGCTCTGATGGGCGGCCGGACCAAAGGGATGGGCAGAGAGAAGAAGATCCCCTTTTCCTCCCTGCATCGGGGTGGGGGGCGCCTGCAGACACTTGCGGGGTGGGGTTCCAGAACCACGTCAGAGGGGAGGTGCCAAGACCAACCTGGGGAATGGGGGACAAGGAAGCAGCTCTGATGGGCGGCTGGACTAAATGGACAGGCAGAGAGACGAAGATCCCCTTTTGCTCAAAGAGTCTCGGAGGGGGGCGCCTGCAGACACTTGCGTGGTGGGACTCCAGTCCGAGGTCAGAAGGGAGGCGCAAAGACCCACGTGGGGGATGGGGTACCAGGAAACAGGTCTGATGGGCGGCCGGACCAAAGGGATAGGCAGAGAGACGAAGATCCCCTTTTCCTGCCAGCATCGGGGTGGTGGGCGCCTGCAGACACTTGCGTGGTGGGGTTCCAGTCCCAGGTCAGAGGGGAGGCGCAAAGACCAACCTGGGGGATGGGGGACAAGGAAGCATCTCTGATGGGCGGCCGGACCAAAGGGACACGCAGAGAGACGAAGATCCCCTTTTCCTCCCAGCGTCAAGGGGGGGGTGCGCAAAGACCAACCTGGGGGATGGGGGACAAGGAAGCAGCTCTGATTGGCGGCTGGACGAAATCACAGGCAGAGAGACGAAGATCCCCTTTTGCTAAAAGTGTCGCGGAGGGGGGCGCCTGCAGACACTTGCGTTGTGGGGTTCCAGTCCCAGGTCAGAGGGGAGGTGCAAAGACCAACCAGGGGGATGGGGGACAAGAAGCAGCTCTGATGGGCGGCCGGACCAAAGGGACAGGCCGAGAGACGAAGATCCCCTTTTCCTCCCAGCGTTGGGGGAGGGGTGCCTGCAGACTCTTGCGTGGTGTGGTTCGAGTCCCAGGTCAGAGGGGAGGCGCAAAGACCAACCAGGGGGATGGGGGACAAGGAAGCAGCTCTGATGGGCGGCTGGACCAAAGGGAATGGCAGAGAGAAGAAGACCCCCTTTTCCTCCCAGCATCGGGGTGGGGGGCACCTGCAGACACTTGCGGGGTGGGGTTCCAGAACCACGTCAGAGGGGAGGCGCAAAGACCAACCAGGGGGATGGGGGACAAGGAAGCATCTCTCATGTGCGGCTGGACCAAAGGGAATGGCAGAGATAAGAAGATCCCCTTTTCCTCCCAGCATCGGGGTGGGGGGCACCTGCAGACACTTGGGGGGTGGGGTTCCAGAACCACGTCAGAGGGGAGGCGCAAAGACCATCCTGGGGAATGGGGGACAAGGAAGCAGCTCTGATGGGCGGCCGGACCAAAGAGACATGCAGAGAGACGAAGATCCCCTTTTCTTCCCAGCGTCAAGGGGTGTGGGGGGGGGCGTGCAGACACTTGCGTGGTGGGGTTCCAGTCCCAGGTCAAGGGGAGGCGCAAAGACCAACCTGTGGGATGCGCGACAAGAAAGCAGCTCTGATGGGCGGCCGGACTAAAGGAACGGGCAGAGAGACGAAGATCCCCTTTTCCTCCCAGCGTCGGGTGGGGGGGAGGCGTCTGCAGACACTTGCGTGGTGGGACTCCAGTCCGAGGTCAGAGGTGAGGCGCACAGACCAACCTGGGGGATCGGGGACAAGGAAGCAGCTCTTATGGGCGGCCAGACCAAAGGGACAGGCAGAGTTACGAACATCCCCTTTTCCTCCCAGCGTGGGGGGGGGCCTGCAGACACTTGCATGGTGGGGTTCCAGTCCCAGGTCAGAGGGGAGGCGCAAAGACCAACCTGGGGGATGGGGGACAAGGAAGCAGCTCTGATGTGTGGCGGGACCAAAGGGACAGGCAGAGAGACGAAGATCCCCTTTTCTTACCAGCGTCGGGGTGGGGGGCGTCTGCAGACACTTGCGTGGTTGGGTTCCAGTCCCAGATCAAAGGGGAAGCGCAAAGACCAACCTGGGTGATGGGGGACAAGGAAGCAGCTCTGATGTGTGGCGGGACCAAAGGGACAGGCAGAGAGATGAAGATCCCCTTTTTCTGCCAGCGTCCGGGGGGGGGTGCGCCTGCAGACACTTGCATGGTGGGGTTCCAGTCCCAGGTCAGAGGGGAGGCGCAAAGACCAACCTGGGGTATGGGGGACCAGGAAAAAGGACTGGTGGGCGGCCGGACCAAAGGGACAGGCAGAGAGACGAAGATCCCCTTTTCCTCCCAGCGTTGTTGGGGGGGATCGTCTCCACACTTGCCTGGTGTGGTTCCAGTCCCAGATCAAAGGGGTGGCGCAAAGACCAACCTGGGTGATGGGGGACAAGGAAGCAGCTCTGATGCGTGCCCGGACCAAAGGAACAGGCAGAGAGACGAAGATCCCCTTTTCCTGCCAGCATCGGGGTGGGGGGGGCGCCTGCAGACATTTGCTTGGTTGGGTTCAAGTCCCATGTCAGATGGGAGGCATAAAGACTAACCTGGGGGATGGGGGACAAGGAAGCAGTTCTGATGGGCGGCTGGACAAAAGGGACATTCAGAGTGACGAAGATCCCCTTTTTTCAGCAGCGTCGGGGGGGGGGGCGGCTGCAGACACTTGCGTTGTGGGGTTCCAGTCCCAGGTCAGAGGGGAGGCGCAAAGACCCACCTGGGGAATGGGGGATCAGGAAACAGGTCTGATGGGGGGCCGGACCAAAGGGACAGGCAGAGTGACGAAGGTCCCCTTTTCCTCCCAGCTTCGGGGTGGGGGGACGCCTGCAGACACTTGCGTGGCGGGGTTCCAGTCCCAGGTCAGACGGGAGGCGCAAAGACCAACCTGCGGGATGGGGGACAAAGCGGCAGCTCTGATGTGGGGCTGGACCAAAGTGATAGGAAGAGAGACGAATATCTCCTTTTCCTCCCACCGTCGGGGGGGGGGGGTGCCTTCAGACACTTGCGTGGTGTGGTTCCAGTCCTAGGTCAGAGGGGAGGCGCAAAGACCAACTTGGGGGATGGGGGACAAGAAAGCAGCTCTAATGGACGGCTGGACCAAACGGATAGGCAGAGAGACGAAGATCCACATTTCCTGCCAGCATCGGGGGCGGTGGGGCGCGTGCAGACACTTCTGTGGTGGGGTTCCAGTCCCAGGTCAGAGGGGAGGCGCAAAGACCAACCTGGGGGATGGGGGACAAGGAAGTAGCTCTGATGGGCGGCCGGACCAAAGGGATGGGCAGAGAGAAGAAGATCCCCTTTTCCTCCCTGCATCGGGGTGGGGGGCGCCTGCAGACACTTGCGGGGTGGGGTTCCAGAACCACGTCAGAGGGGAGGTGCCAAGACCAACCTGGGGAATGGGGGACAAGGAAGCAGCTCTGATGGGCGGCTGGACTAAATGGACAGGCAGAGAGACGAAGATCCCCTTTTGCTCAAAGAGTCTCGGAGGGGGGCGCCTGCAGACACTTGCGTGGTGGGACTCCAGTCCGAGGTCAGAAGGGAGGCGCAAAGACCCACGTGGGGGATGGGGTACCAGGAAACAGGTCTGATGGGCGGCCGGACCAAAGGGATAGGCAGAGAGACGAAGATCCCCTTTTCCTGCCAGCATCGGGGTGGTGGGCGCCTGCAGACACTTGCGTGGTGGGGTTCCAGTCCCAGGTCAGAGGGGAGGCGCAAAGACCAACCTGGGGGATGGGGGACAAGGAAGCAGCTCTGATGGGCGGCTGGACGAAATCACAGGCAGAGAGACGAAGATCCCCTTTTGCTAAAAGTGTCGCGGAGGGGGGCGCCTGCAGACACTTGCGTTGTGAGGTTCCAGTCCCAGGTCAGAGGGGAGGCGCAAAAACAACCTGGGGGATGGGCGACAAGAAAGCAGCTTTGATGGGCGGCCGGACCAAAGGGACAGGCAGAGAGACGAAGATCCCCTTTTACTCCCAGCGTCGGGTGTGGGGGGCGTCTGCAGACACTTGCGTGGTGGGACTCCAGTCCGAGGTCAGAGGTGAGGCGCACAGACCAACCTGGGGGATCGGGGACAAGGAAGCAGCTCTTATGGGCGGCCAGACCAAAGGGACAGGCAGAGATACGAACATCCCCTTTTCCTCCCAGCGTGGGGGGGGGCCTGCAGACACTTGCATGGTGGGGTTCCAGTCCCAGGTCAGAGGGGAGGCGCAAAGACCAACCTGGGGGATGGGGGACAAGGAAGCATCTCTGATGGGCGGCCGGACCAAAGGGACAGGCAGAGAGACGAAGATCCCCTTTTCCTGCCAGCATCGGGGTGGTGGGCGCCTGCAGACACTTGCGTGGTGGGGTTCCAGTCCCAGGTCAGAGGGGAGGCGCAAAGACCAACCTGGGGGATGGGGGACAAGGAAGCAGCTCTGATGGGCGGCTGGACGAAATCACAGGCAGAGAGACGAAGATCCCCTTTTGCTAAAAGTGTCGCGGAGGGGGGCGCCTGCAGACACTTGCGTTGTGGGGTTCCAGTCCCAGGTCAGAGGGGAGGCGCAAAAACAACCTGGGGGATGGGCGACAAGAAAGCAGCTTTGATGGGCGGCCGGACCAAAGGGACAGGCAGAGAGACGAAGATCCCCTTTTACTCCCAGCGTCGGGTGTGGGGGGCGTCTGCAGACACTTGCGTGGTGGGACTCCAGTCCGAGGTCAGAGGTGAGGCGCACAGACCAACCTGGGGGATCGGGGACAAGGAAGCAGCTCTTATGGGCGGCCAGACCAAAGGGACAGGCAGAGTTACGAACATCCCCTTTTCCTCCCAGCGTGGGGGGGGGCCTGCAGACACTTGCATGGTGGGGTTCCAGTCCCAGGTCAGAGGGGAGGCGCAAAGACCAACCTGGGGGATGGGGGACAAGGAAGCATCTCTGATGGGCGGCCGGACCAAAGGGACAGGCTGAGAGACGAAGATCCCCTTTTCCTGCCAGCGTCGGGGTGGTGGGTGCCTGCAGACACTTGCGTGGTGGGGTTCCAGTCCCAGGTCAGAGGGGAGGTGCAAAGACTAACCTGGGGAATGGGGGACAAGGAAGCAGCTCTGATGGGCGCCCGGACCAAAGGGACAGGCAGAGAGACGAAGATCCCCTTTTCCTCCCAGCATTTGGGGGGTGGCGTCTCCAGACACTTCGTGGTTGGGTTCCAGTCCCAGATCAAAGGGGAGGCGCAAAGACCAACCTGGGGGATGGGGGACGAGGAAGCTGCTCTGATGGATGGCCGGACCAAAGAGACATGCAGAGAGACGAAGATCCCCTTTTCTTCCCAGCGTCAAGGGGTGTGGGGGGGGCGCGTGCAGACACTTGCGTGGTGGGGTTCCAGTCCCAGGTCAAGGGGAGGCGCAAAGACCAACCTGTGGGATGCGCGACAAGAAAGCAGCTCTGATGGGCGGCCGGACTAAAGGAACGGGCAGAGAGACGAAGATCCCCTTTTCCTTCCAGCGTCGGGTGGGGGGGAGGCATCTGCAGACACTTGCGTGGTGGGGTTCCAGTCCCAGATCAAAGGGGAAGCTCAAAGACCAACCTGGGGGATGGGGGACAAGTAAGCAGCTCTGATGTGTGGCGGGACCAAAGGGACAGGCAGAGAGACGAAGATCCCCTTTTCCTACCAGCGTCGGGGTGGGGGGCGTCTGCAGACACTTGCGTGATTGGGTTCCAGTCCCAGATCACAGGGGAAGCGCAAAGACCAACCTGGGTGATGGGGGACAAGGAAGCAGCTCTGATGTGTGGCGGGACCAAAGGGACAGGCAGAGAGATGAAGATCCCCTTTTTCTGCCAGCGTCCGGGGGGGGTGCGCCTGCAGACACTTGCATGGTGGGGTTCCAGTCCCAGGTCAGAGGGGAGGCGCAAAGACCAACCTGGGTTATGGGGGACCAGGAAAAAGGACTGGTGGGCGGCCGGACCAAAGGGACAGGCAGAGAGACGAAGATCCCCTTTTCCTCCCAGCGTTGTTGGGGGGGATCGTCTCCACACTTGCCTGGTGTGGTTCCAGTCCCAGATCAAAGGGGTGGCGCAAAGACCAACCTGGGTGATGGGGGACAAGGAAGCAGCTCTGATGCGTGCCCGGACCAAAGGGACAGGCAGAGAGACGAAGATCCCCTTTTCCTGCCAGCGTCGGGGTGGGGGGGGCGCCTGCAGACACTTGCTTGGTTGGGTTCAAGTCCCATGTCAGATGGGAGGCATAAAGACTAACCTGGGGGATGGGGGACAAGGAAGCAGTTCTGATGGGCGGCTGGATAAAAGGGACATTCAGAGTGACGAAGATCCCCTTTTTTCAGCAGCGTCGGGGGGGGGGGCGGCTGCAGACACTTGCGTTGTGGGGTTCCAGTCCCAGGTCAGAGGGGAGGCGCAAAGACCCACCGGGGGAATGGGGGACCAGGAAACAGGTCTGATGGGGGGCCGGACCAAAGGGACAGGCAGAGTGACGAAGGTCCCCTTTTCCTCCCAGCTTCGGGGTGGGGGGACGCCTGCAGACACTTGCGTGGTGGGGTTCAAGTCCCAGGTCAGACGGGAGGCGCAAAGACCAACCTGCGGGATGGGGGACAAAGCGGCAGCTCTGATGTGGGGCTGGACCAAAGTGATAGGCAGAGAGACGAATATCTCCTTTTCCTCCCACCGTCGGTGGGGGGGGTGCCTTCAGACACTTGCGTGGTGGGGTTCCAGTCCTAGGTCAGAGGGGAGGCGCAAAGACCAACTTGGGGGATGGGGGACAAGAAAGCAGCTCTAATGGACGGCTGGACCAAACGGATAGGCAGAGAGACGAAGATCCCCATTTCCTGCCAGCATCGGGGGCGGTGGGGCGCGTGCAGACACTTCTGTGGTGGGGTTCCAGTCCCAGGTCAGAGGGGAGGCGCAAAGACCAACCTGGGGGATGGGGGACAAGGAAGTAGCTCTGATGGGCGGCCGGATCAAAGGTATGGGCAGAGAGAAGAAGATCCCCTTTTCCTCCCTGCATCGGGGTGGGGGGCGCCTGCAGACACTTGCGGGGTGGGGTTCCAGAACCATGTCAGAGGGGAGGTGCCAAGACCAAACTGGGGAATGGGGGACAAGGAAGCAGCTCTGATGGGCGGCTGGACTAAATGGACAGGCAGAGAGACAAAGATCCTCTTTTGCTCAAAGAGTCTCGGAGGGGGGCGCCTGCAGACACTTGCGTGGTGGGACTCCAGTCCGAGGTCAGAAGGGAGGCGCAAAGACCCACGTGGGGGATGGGGTACCAGGAAACAGGTCTGATGGGCGGCCGGACCAAAGGGATAGGCAGAGTGACGAAGATCCCCTTTTCCTGCCAGCATCGGGGTGGTGGGCGCCTGCAGACACTTGCGTGTTGGGGTTCCAGTCCCAGGTCAGAGGGGAGGCGCAAAGACCAACCTGGGGGATGGGGGACAAGGAAGCATCTCTGATGGGCGGCCGGACCAAAGGGACAGGCAGAGAGACGAAGATCCCCTTTTCCTGCCAGCGTCGGGGTGGTGGGCGCCTGCAGACACTTGCGTGGTGGGGTTCCAGTCCCAGGTCAGAGGGGAGGCGCAAAGACCAACCTGGGGGATGGGGGACAAGGAAGCATCACTGATGGGCGGCCGGACCAAAGGGACACGCAGAGAGACGAAGATCCCCTTTTCCTCCCAGCGTCAAGGGGGGGGGGGGCGCAAAGACCAACCTGGGGGATGGGGGACAAGGAAGCAGCTCTGATGGGCGGTTGGACGAAATCACAGGCAGAGAGACGAAGATCCCCTTTTGCTAAAAGTGTCGCGGAGGGGGGCGCCTGCAGACACTTGCGTTGTGGGGTTCCAGTCCCAGGTCAGAGGGGAGGCGCAAAGAACAACCTGGGGGATGGGCGACAAGAAAGCAGCTCTGATGGGCGGCCGGACCAAAGGGACAGGCAGAGAGACGAAGATCTCCTTTTACTCCCAGCGTCGGGTGTGGGGGGCGTCTGCAGACACTTGCGTGGTGGGACTCCAGTCCGAGGTCAGAGGTGAGGCGCACAGACCAACCTGGGGGATCGGGGACAAGGAAGCAGCTCTTATGGGCGGCCAGACCAAAGGGACAGGCAGAGATACGAACATCCCCTTTTCCTACCAGCGTGGGGGGGGCCTGCAGACACTTGCATGGTGGGGTTCCAGTCCCAGGTCAGAGGGGAGGCGCAAAGACCAACCTGGGGGATGGGGGACAAGGAAGCATCTCTGATGGGCGGCCGGACCAAAGGGACAGGCAGAGAGACGAAGATCCCCTTTTCCTGCCAGCGTCGGGGTGGTGGGCGCCTGCAGACACTTGCGTGGTGGGGTTCCAGTCCCAGGTCAGAGGGGAGGTGCAAAGACTAACCTGGGGGATGGGGGACAAGGAAGCAGCTCTGATGGGCGCCCGGACCAAAGGGACAGGCAGAGAGACGAAGATCCCCTTTTCCTCCCAGCATTGGGGGGTGGCGTCTCCAGACACTTCGTGGTTGGGTTCCAGTCCCAGATCAAAGGGGAGGCGCAAAGACCAACCTGGGGGATGGGGGACGAGGAAGCTGCTCTGATGGATGGCCGGACCAAAGGGACACGCAGAGAGACGAAGATCCCCTTTTCCTCCCAGCGTTGGGGGAGGGGCGCCTGCAGACACTTGCGTGGTGGGGTTCCAGTCCCAGGTCAGAGGTGAGGCGCAAAGACCAACCTGGGGGATGGGGGACAAGGAAGCAGCTCTGATGGGCGGGCAGACCAAAGGGAGAGGCAGAGATACGAAGATTCCCTTTTCCTCCCTGCCTCAAGGGGGGGGGCGAGTGCAGACACTTGCGTGGTGGGGTTCCAGTCCCAGGTCATAGGGGAGGCACAAAGACCAACCTCGGGGCTGGGGGACAAGGGAGCAGCTCTGAAAGTCGGCTGGACCAAAGGGACAGGGAGAGAGACGAAGATCCCCTTTTCCTCCCAGCGTCGGAGGGGGGGGGGCGCTTGCAGACACTTGCGTGGTGGGGTTCGAGTCCCAGGTCAGAGGGGAGGCGCAAAGACCAACCAGGGGGATGGGGGACAAGGAAACATCTCTGATGGGCGGCTGTACCAAAGGGAAGGGCAGAGAGAAGAGGATCCCCTTTTCCTCCCAGCATCGGGGTGGGGGGCGCCTGCAGACACTTGCTGGGTGGGGTTCCAGAACCAAGTCAGAGGGGAGGCGCAGAGACCAACCTGGGGAATGGGGGACAAGGAAGCAGCTCTGATGGGAGGCCGGACCAAAGAGACATGCAGAGAGACGAAGATCCCCTTTTCCTCCCAGCGTCAAGGGGGGGGGGGTCGTGTGCAGACACTTGCGTGGTGGGGTTCCAGTCCCAGATTGTGTAAACACACAAAGAATAAAAGGGCCGGCGGTCTTGCCGTTTCCCCACTCCAGGGAGGTCGATGGCGATGGTCAGGTGAAGGAAGGAAACGAGGCCAAGCTAGTTGGTCTTAGCAGCCGTTTATTACAAGGAAGAGATGTATGTCATGGAGGCCCCAGGATCTCTCAAGCACATGCTCCTTTGTTCTCTCAGCTTCTGCCCTCAGCCCCATCTTCCCAGGTTCTCTGATGCACGTGTCCCCCAGAGAGCCCTGAAATCTACCTTATATAGATCATAGTACCTCTAAAGGGCGCAATACAGTGATGTCATCAAAAGGAGTTACAGAAAGAACATTGAGGCGGCAAACCATACATTGTTTCTTTACATCTGCAGGCCAGTAATCCTGGCCTCACCTTTTCACAAACTACAAGCACTTAGATTAGCACAACAAAGACCAGTCTGCTAGAGCTTGGAATCTACATCTCCAAAAAAGCAGTCTCATCCAAGCTAGTCAGGACACACAGAAAACTGCTTCTAGGACGTGTTTCTCCTCTCCTTGTCCAAACAACATATAAGTATACATAATATTAATCATTTCGTATGGACACAGTAAGAAATACTTTGAGCTTATAGAATTGCTCTCCTAGGGCCATCTCGATCTCAGACTGCAGCGCTCAGGCCAGATATCTTTCCTATTCCTAGCAGCAGGGCCCTAGTCTCGTCGTTACTTTTGGATCATGACATCATTTGCCTATGATCAAACTCTTAACTTATAGTTATGAATCGTGGCACCTTGGCCTGGCCCATCGCGATGCCAGGGTAGCACATAACTTACCGGCTTGCCCTGGTTCCATCCAGTCCCACGTCGGGATCCTGCCCTTGGGGTGCTAGGAAGTGAGGGCAACTGAGGCTTAAGTTGAGAAGGCAGATGCCCACGAGTGAATAATATTCAAAGCCAATCAATTCCTAAGTTACGCAGCATATTAATTAATTGTCTTCCTGTACAATCTATACAAAAGGACATTGCATTAAAGTAAACTGCCAAAAGACATAAGGAGAGGAGAAAGACAATATTAACTTACAGTAGAGCTTCAGTGTCTAAGAAGGATGAGACCTTACAAATTGGTTGGGGAAGAGAGCATAGAAGAGGTTATAGACAGACAAAGTAATGGGAGTGACTCGGGAGCACTGTGATGGGTACAATCTGATAAACCTAAGCTCCGTGTACTCCAACACCAGAACAGAGGGGAGGCGCAAAGACCAACCTGGGGGATGGGGGACAAGGAAGCAGCTCTGATGGGCGGCCGGACCAAAGGGACACGCAGAGAGACGAAGATCCCCTTTTGCTCAAAGAGTCGCGGAGGGGGGCGCCTGCAGACACTTGCGTGGTGGGACTCCAGTCCGAGGTCAGAAGGGAGGCGCAAAGACCCACCTGGGGGATGGGGTACCAGGAAACAGGTCTGATGGGCGGCCGGAACAAAGGGATAGGCAGAGAGATGAAGATCCCCTTTTCCTGCCAGCGTCGGGGTGGTGGGCGCCTGCAGACACTTGCGTGGTGGGGTTCCAGTCCCAGGTCAGAGGGGAGGCGCAAAGACCAACCTGGGGGATGGGGGACAAGGAAGCATCTCTGATGGGCGGCCGGACCAAAGGGACAGGCAGAGAGACGAAGATCCCCTTTTCCTGCCAGCGTCAGGGTGGTGGGTGCTTGCAGACACTTGCGTGGTGGGGTTCCAGTCCCAGGTCAGAGGGGAGGCGCAAAGACCAACCTGGGGGATGGGGGACAAGGAAGCAGCTCTGATGGGCGGCCGGACCAAAGGGACACGCAGAGCGACTAAGATCCCCTTTTCCTCCCAGCGTTGGGGGGGGGGGCGTCTCCAGACACTTGCGTGGTGGGGTTCCAGTCCCAGATCAAAGGGGAGGCGCAAAGACCAACCTGGGGGATGGGGGACGAGGAAGCTGCTCTGATGAGTGGCCTGACCAAAGGGACAGGCAGAGAGACGAAGATCCCCTTTTCCTCCCAGCATCGGGGTGGGGGGCGTCTGCAGACACTTGCGGGGTGGGGTTCCAGAACCAAGTCAGAGGGGAGGCGCAGAGACCAACCTGGGGAATGGGGGACAAGGAAGCAGCTCTGATGGGCGGCCGGACCAAAGAGACATGCAGAGAGACGAAGATCCCCTTTTCCTCCCAGCGTCAAGAGGGGGGGGCGCAAAGACCAACCTGGGGGATGGGGGACAAGGAAGCAGCTCTGATGGGCGGCTGGACGAAATCACAGGCAGAGAGACGAAGATCCCCTTTTGCTAAAAGTGTCGCGGAGGGGGGCGCCTGCAGACACTTGCGTTGTGGGATTCCAGTCCCAGGTCAGAGGGGAGGCGCAAAGAACAACCTGGGGGATGGGCGACAAGAAAGCAGCTCGGATGGGCGGCCGGACCAAAGGGACAGGCAGAGAGACGAAGAACCCCTTTTACTCCCAGCGTCGGGTGTGGGGGGCGTCTGCAGACACTTGCGTGGTGGGACTCCACTCCGAGGTCAGAGGTGAGGCGCAAAGACCAACCTGGGGGATCGGGGACAAGGAAGCAGCTCTGATGGGCGGCCAGACCAAAGGGACAGGCAGAGATATGAAGATCCCCTTTTCCTCCCAGCGTGGGGGAGGGCCTGCAGACACTTGCGTGGTGGGGTTCCAGTCCCAGGTCAGAGGGGAGGCGCAAAGACCAACCTGGGGGATGGGGGACAAGGAAGCATCTCTGATGGGCGGCCGGACCAAAGGGACAGGCAGAGAGACGAAGATCCCCTTTTCCTGCCAGCGTCAGGGTGGTGGGTGCTTGCAGACACTTGCGTGGTGGGGTTCCAGTCCCAGGTCAGAGGGGAGGCGCAAAGACCAACCTGGGGGATGGGGGACAAGGAAGCAGCTCTGATGGGCGGCCGGACCAAAGGGACACGAAGAGCGACTAAGATCCCCTTTTCCTCCCAGCGTTGGGGGGGGGCGTCTCCAGACACTTGCGTGGTGGGGTTCCAGTCCCAGATCAAAGGGGAGGCGCAAAGACCAACCTGGGGGATGGGGGACGAGGAAGCTGCTCTGATGAGTGGCCTGACCAAAGGGACAGGCAGAGAGACGAAGATCCCCTTTTCCTCCCAGCGTTGGTGCGGGGGATAGTCTCCAGACACTTGCGTGGTGGGGTTCCAGTCCCAGTTCAAACGGGAGGCGCAAAGACTAACCTGGGTGATGGGGGAAAAGGAAGCAGCTCTGATGGGCGGCCGGACCAAAGGGACAGGCAGAGAGACGAAGATCCCCTTTTCCTCCCAGCGTTGGTGCGGGGGATAGTCTCCAGACACTTGCGTGGTGGGGTTCCAGTCCCACTTCAAACGGGAGGCGCAAAGACTAACCTGGGTGATGGGGGAAAAGGAAGCAGCTCTGATGGGCGGCCGGACCAAAGAGACATGCAGAGAGACGAAGATCCCCTTTTCCTCCCAGCATCGGGGTGGGGGGCGTCTGCAGACACTTGCGGGGTGGGGTTCCAGAACCAAGTCAGAGGGGAGGCGCAGAGACCAACCTGGGGAATGGGGGACAAGGAAGCAGCTCTGATGGGCGGCCGGACCAAAGAGACATGCAGAGAGACGAAGATCCCCTTTTCCTCCCAGCGTCAAGAAGGGGGGGCGCAAAGACCAACCTGGGGGATGGGGGACAAGGAAGCAGCTCTGATGGGCGGCTGGACGAAATCACAGGCAGAGAGACGAAGATCCCCTTTTGCTAAAAGTGTCGCGGAGGGGGGCGCCTGCAGACACTTGCGTTGTGGGGTTCCAGTCCCAGGTCAGAGGGGAGGCACAAAGAACAACCTGGGGGATGGGCGACAAGAAAGCAGCTCTGATGGGCGGCCGGACCAAAGGGACAGGCAGAGAGACGAAGAACCCCTTTTACTCCCAGCGTCGGGTGTGGGGGGCGTCTGCAGACACTTGCGTGGTGGGACTCCAGTCCGAGGTCAGAGGTGAGGCGCAAAGACCAACCTGGGGGATCGGGGACAAGGAAGCAGCTCTGATGGGCGGCCAGACCAAAGGGACAGGCAGAGATATGAAGATCCCCTTTTCCTCCCAGCGTGGGGGGGGCCTGCAGACACTTGCGTGGTGGGGTTCCAGTCCCAGGTCAGAGGGGAGGCGCAAAGACCAACCTGGGGGATGGGGGACAAGGAAGCATCTCTGATGGGCGGCTGGACCAAAGGGACAGGCAGAGAGAAGAAGATCCCCTTTTCCTGCCAGCGTTGGGGTGGTGGGCGCCTGCTGACACTTGCGTGGTGAGGTTCCAGTCCCAGGTCAGAGGGGAGGCGCAAAGACCAACCTGGGGGATGGGGGACAAGGAAGCAGCTCTGATGGGCGGCCGGACCAAAGGGACACGCAGAGAGACGAAGATCCCCTTTTCCTCCCAGCGTTGGGGGGGGGCGTCTCCAGACACTTGCGTGGTGGGGTTCCAGTCCCAGGTCAGAGGGGAGGCGCAAAGACCAACCTGGGGGATGGGGGACCAGGAAAGAGGTCTGATGGGCGGCCGGACCAAAGGGACAGGCAGAGAGACGAAGATCCCCTTTTCCTCCCAGCGTTGGTGCGGGGGATAGTCTCCAGACACTTGCGTGGTGGGGTTCCAGTCCCAGTTCAAACGGGAGGCGCAAAGACTAACCTGGGTGATGGGGGAAAAGGAAGCAGCTCTGATGCGTGGCCGGACCAAAGGGACAGGCAGAGAGAAGAAGATCCCCTTTTCCTGCCATCGTCTGGGGTGGGGGTGGGGCCCTGCAGACACTTGCGTTGTGGGGTTCCAGTCCCAGGTCAGAGGGGAGGCCAAAGACCAACCTGGGGGATGGGGGACAAGGAAGCAGGTCTGATGTGCGTTCGGACCAATGTGACAGGCAGAGAGTAGAAAATCCCCTTTTCCTCCCAGCGTCGGGTGGGGGGGGCGCTTAAAGACACTTGCGTGGTGAGTTTCCAGTCCCACGTCAGAAGGGAGGCACAAAGACCAACCTGGGGGATGGGGGACAAAGAAGCAACTCTGATGGGTGGCCGGATCAAAGGGACAGGCAGAGATTGGAAGATCCCCTTTCGCTCCCTGCTCGGGGGGAGGGGGCGCCTGCAGACACTTGTTCGGTGGGGTTCCAGTCGCAGGTCAGAGGGGAGGCGCAAAGACCAACCTGGGAGATGGGGGACAAGGAAGCATCTCTGATAGGCGGCCAGAACAATGGGACAGTGAGAGAGACGAAGATTCCCTTTTACTCCCAGCGTCGTGGGTGGGGGCCGCCTGTAGACACTTGCGTCGTGGGGTTCCAGTCGCAGGTCAGAGGGGAGGCGCAAAGACCAAGCTGGGGGATAGGGGACGAGGAAGCAGCTCTGATGGGTGGCCGGATCAAAGGGACAGGCAGAGAGAGGAAGATCCCCTTTTCCTCCCAGCGTCAAGGGTGGGGGGCGCATGCAGACACTTACGCGGTGGGGTTCCAGTCCCAGGTCAGAGGGGAGGCGCAAATACCAAGCTGGGGGATGGGGACGAGGAAGCAGCTCTGATGGGTGGCCGGATCAAAGGGACAGGCAGAGAGACGAAGATCCCCTTTTCCTCCCAGCGTCAAGGGTGGGGGGCGCATGCAGACACTTACGCGGTGGGGTTCCAGTCCCAGGTGAGAGGGGAGGCACAAAGACCAAGCTGGGGGATGGGGACGAGGAAGCAGCTCTTATGGGCGGCTGGAAGAAAGGGACATCCAGCGAGACGAAGATCCCCTTTTTCTGTCAGCGTCGGGGTGGTGGGCGCGTGCAGACACTTGCGTGGTGGGGTTCCCATCTCAGGTCAGAGGGGAGGCGCAAAGACCAACCTGGGATATGGGGGACAAGGAAGCATCTCTGATAGGCGCCCAGACCAAAGGGACAGGCAGAGATACGAAGATCCCCTTTTCCTCCCAGCGTGGGGAGGGGGGGTGGTGCCTGCAGACACTTGCGTGGTGGGGTTCCAGTCCCAGGTCAGAGGGGAGGCGCAAAGACCAACTTGGGGGATGGGGGACAAGGAAGCATCTCTGATGGGCAGTCGGACCAAAGGGACAGGCAGAGAGACGAAGATCCCCTTTTCCTGCCAGCGTCAGGGTGGTGGGCGCCTGCAGACACTTGCGTGGTGGGGTTCCAGTCCCAGGTCAGAGGGGAGGCGCAAAGACCAACCTCGGGGCTGGGGGACAAGGAAGCAGCTCTGAAAGGCGGCTGGACCAAAGGGACAGGGAGAGAGACGAAGATCCCCTTTTCCTCCCAGCGTCGGAGGGGGGGGGGCGCTTGCACACACTTGCGTGGTGGGACTCCCATCCGAGGTCAGAAGGGAAGCGCAAAGACCAACCTGGGGGATGGGGACAAGAAAGGAGCTCTGATGGGTGGCCGGATCAAAGGGACAGGCAGAGAGTCGAAGATCCCCCTTTTCTCCCAGTGTTGGGGGGGGGGCCCTGCAGACACTTGCGTGGTGGGGTTCCAGTCCCAGGTCAGAGGGGAGGCGCAAAGACCAACCTCGGGATGGAGGACAAGGAAGAAGCTCTGATGGATAGCCAGACCAAAGGGACACGCAGAGAGATGAAGATTCCCTTTTCCTCCCAGCGTTGGGGGAGGGGCGCCTGCAGACACTTGCGTGGTGGCGTTCCAGTCCCAGGTCAGAGGTGAGGCGCAAAGACAAACCTGGGGGATCGGGGACAAGGAAGCAGCTCTTATGGGCGGCCAGAGCAAAGGGACAGGCAGAGATATGAAGATTCCCTTTTCCTCCCAGCGTCAAGGGGGGGGGGCGAGTGCAGACACTTGCGTGGTGGGGTTCCAGTCCCAGGTCAGAGGTGAGGCGTAAAGACCAACCTCGGGGCTGGGGGACAAGGAAGCAGCTCTGAAAGGCGGCTGGACCAAAGGGACAGGGAGAGAGACGAAGATCCCCTATTCCTCCCAGCATTGGGGTGGGGGGCGCCTGCAGACACTTGCGTTGTGGGATTCCAGTACCAGGTCAGAGGGGAGGCCAAAGACCAACCTGGGGGATGGGGAACAAGGAAGCAGGTCTGATGGGCGGTCGGACCAATGTGACAGGCAGAGTGTAGAAAATCCCCTTTTCCTCCTAGCGTCGGGTGGGGGGGGGCGCTTAAAGACACTTGCGTGGTGAGTTTCCAGTCCCACGTCAGAAGGGAGGCACAAAGACCAACCTGGGGGATGGGGGACAAGGAAGCAGCTCTGATGGGTGGCCGGATCAAAGGGACAGGCAGACAGTGGAAGATCCCCTTTCCCTCCCTGCTCGGGGGGAGGGGGCGCCTGCAGACACTTGTTCGGTGGGGTTCCAGTCGCAGGTCAGAGGGGAGGCGCAAAGACCAACCTGGGAGATGGGGGACAAGGAAGCATCTCTGATAGGCGGCCAGACCAAAGGGACAGTGAGAGAGACGAAGATTCCCTTTTACTCCCAGCGTCGTGGGTGGGGGCCGCCTGTAGACACTTGCTTGGTGGGGTTCCAGTCCCAGGTCAGAGGGGAGGCGCAAAGACCAAGCTGGGGGATGGGGACGAGGAAGCAGCTCTGATGGGTGGCCGGATCAAAGGGACAGGCAGAGAGATGAAGATCCCCTTTTCCTCCCAGCGTCAAGGGTGGGGGGCGCATGCAGACACTTACGCGGTGGGGTTCCAGTCCCAGGTCAGAGGGGAGGCGCAAAGACCAAGCTGGGGGATGGGGATGAGGAAGCAGCTCTTATGGGCGGCTGGAAGAAAGGGACATCCAGCGAGACGAAGATCCCCTTTTTCTGTCAGCATCGGGGTGGTGGGCGCGTGCAGACACTTGCGTGGTAGGGTTCCCGTCTCAGGTCAGAGGGGAGGCGCAAAGACCAACCTGGGAGATGGGGGACAAGGAAGCATCTCTGATAGGCGCCCAGACCAAAGGGACAGGCAGAGATACGAAGATCCCCTTTTCCTCCCAGCGTTGGGGTAGGGGGGGCGGTGCCTGCAGACACTTGCGTGGTGGGGTTCCAGTCCCAGGTCAGACGGGAGGCGCAAAGACCAACCTGGGGGATGGGGGACAAGGAAGCATCTCTGATGGGTAGTCGGACCAAAGGGACAGGCAGAGAGACGAAGATCCCCTTTTCCTGCCAGCGTCAGGGTGGTGGGCGCCTGCAGACACTTGCGTGGTGGGATTCCAGTCCCAGGTCAGAGGGGAGGCGCAAAGACCAACCTCGGGGCTGGGGGACAAGGAAGCAGCTCTGAAAGGCGGCTGGACCAAAGGGACAGGGAGAGAGACGAAGATCCCCTTTTCCTCCCAGCATCGGGGTGGGGGGCGCCTGCAGACACTTGCGGGGTGGTGTTCCAGAACCAAGTAAGAGGGGAGGCGCAGAGACCAACCTGGGGAATGGGGGACAAGGAAGCAGCTCTGATGTCTGGCGGGACCAAAGAGACATGCAGAGAGACGAAGATCCCCTTTTCCTCCCAGCGTCAAGGGGAGGGGGCGCGTGCAGACACTTGCGTGGTGGGGTTCCAGTCCCAGGTCAGAGGGGAGGCGCAAAGACCAACCTCGGGGCTGGGGGACAAGGAAGCAGCTCTGAAAGGCGGCTGGACCAATGGGACAGGGAGAGAGACGAAGATCCCCTTTTCCTCCCAGCGTCGGAGGGGGGGGGGGGCGCTTGCACACACTTGCGTGGTGGGACTCCCATCCGAGGTCAGAAGGGAAGCGCAAAGACCAACCTGGGGGATGGGGACAAGAAAGGAGCTCTGATGGGTGGCCGGATCAAAGGGACAGGCAGAGAGTCGAAGATCCCCCTTTTCTCCCAGTGTCGGGGGGGGGGGCCCTGCAGACACTTGCGTGGTGGGGTTCCAGTCCCAGGTCAGAGGGGAGGCGCAAAGACCAACCTCGGGATGGAGGACAAGGAAGAAGCTCTGATGGATAGCCAGACCAAAGGGACACGCAGAGAGATGAAGATTCCCTTTTCCTCCCAGCGTTGGGGGAGGGGCGCCTGCAGACACTTGCGTGGTGGGGTTCCAGTCCCAGGTCAGAGGTGAGGCGCAAAGACCAAACTGGGGGATCGGGGACAAGGAAGCAGCTCTTATGGGCGGCCAGAGCAAAGGGACAGGCAGAGATATGAAGATTCCCTTTTCCTCCCAGCGTCAAGGGGGGGGGGGGCGAGTGCAGACACTTGCGTGGTGGGGTTCCAGTCCCAGGTCAGAGGTGAGGCGCAAAGACCAACCTCGGGGCTGGGGGACAAGGAAGCAGCTCTGAAAGGCGGCTGGACCAAAGGGACAGGGAGAGAGACGAAGATCCCCTTTTCCTCCCAGCATCGGGGTGGGGGGCGCCTGCAGACACTTGCGTGGTGGGGTTCCAGAACCAAGTCTGAGGGTAGGCGCAGAGACCAACCTGGGGAATGGGGGACAAGGAAGCAGCTCTGATGGGCGGCCGGACCAAAGAGATATGCAGAGAGACGAAGATCTCCTTTTCCTCCCAGCGTCAAGGGGCGGGGGCGCGTGCAGACACTTGCGTGGTGGGGTTCCAGTCCCAGATCAGAGGGGAGGCGCAAAGACCAACCTGGGGGATGGGGGACAAGGAAGCAGCTCTGATGGGCGGCTGGACTAAATGGACAGGCAGAGAGACGAAGATCCCCTTTTGCTCAAAGAGTCGCGGAGGGGGGCGTCTCCAGGCACTTGCGTGGTGGGGTTCCAGTCCCAGATCAAAGGGGAGGCGCAAAGAACAACCTGGGGGATGGGGGACGAGGAAGCTGCTCTGATGAGTGGCCTGACCAAAGGGACAGGCAGAGAGACGAAGATCCCCTTTTCCTGCCAGCATCGGGGGTCGGGGGGGCCCTGCAGCACTTGCGTGGTGGGGTTCCAGTCCCAGGTCAGAGGGGAGGCGCAAAGACCAACCTGGGGGATGGGGGAAAAGGCGGCAGCTATGATGTGCGGCTGGACCAAAGGGATAGGCAGAGAGAAGAAGATCCCCTTTTCCTGCCAGTGTCAGGGGGGGTGGGGCGCCTGCAGACACTTGCGTGTTGGGGTTCCAGTCCCAGGTCTGAGGGGAGGCGCAAAGACCAACCTGGGGGATGGGGGCCAGTAAACAGGTCTGATGGGCGGCCGGACCAAAGGGACAGGCAGAGAGATGAAGATCCCCTTTTCCTCCCAGCGTTGGTGGGGGGGATAGTCTCCAGACACTTGCGTGGTGGGTTTCCAGTCCCAGTTCAAACGGGAGGCGCAAAGACCAACCTGGGTGATGGGGGAAAAGGAAGCAGCTCTAGTGCGTGGACGGACCAAAGGGACAGGCAGAGAGAAGATCCCCTTTTCCTGCCATCGTCTGGGGTGGGGGTGGGGCCCAGCAGACACTTGCGTTGTGGGGTTCCAGTCCCAGGTCAGAGGGGAGGCGCAAAGACCAACCTGGGGGATGGGGGACAAGGAAGCTGGTCTGATGGGCGTTCGGACCAATGTGATAGGCAGAGAGTAGAAAATCCCCTTTTCCTCCCAGCATCGGGTTGGGTGGGGCTCTTAAAGACACTTGCGTGGTGGGTTTCCAGTCCCACGTCAGAAGGGAGGCATAAAGACCAACCTGGGGGATGGGGGACAAGGAAGCAGCTCTGATGGGTGTCCGGATCAAAGGGACAGGCAGAGAGTGGAAGATCCCCTTTTCCTCCCTGCTCGGGGGGAGGGGGCGCCTGCAGACACTTGTTCGGTGGGGTTCCAGTCGCAGGTCAGAGGGGAGGCGCAAAGACCAACCTGGGACATGGGGGACAAGGAAGCATCTCTGATAGGCAGCCAGACCAAAGGGACAGTCAGAGAGACGAAGATCCCCTTTTACTCCCAGCATCGTGGGTGGGGGCCGCCTGTAGACACTTGCGTGGTGGGGTTCCAGTCCCAGGTCAGAGGGGAGGCACAAAGAACAACCTGAGGGATGGCGGACAAGGAAGCAGCTCTGATGGGAAGCCGGATCAAAGGGACAGGCAGAGAGACGAAGATCCCCTTTTCCTCCCAGCGTCAGGGGGGGGGGGGGCGCATGCAGACACTTACGCGGTGGGGTTCCAGTCCCAGGTCAGAGGGGAGGCGCAAAGACCAAGATGGGGGATGGGGACGAGGAAGCAGCTCTGATGGGTGGCCGGATCAAAGGGACAGGCAGAGAGACGAAGATCCCCCTTTCCTCTCAGCGGTGGCGGGGGGGGGGGCGTCTCCAGACACTTGCGTGGTGGGGTTCCAGTCCCAGATCAAAGGGGAGGCGCAAAGACCAACCTGGGGGATGGGGGACAAGGAAGCTGCTCTGATGGGTGGCCGGACCAAAGGGACAGGCAGAGCGACGAAGATCCCCTTTTCCTGCCAGCATCGGGGTTGGGGGGCTCCCTGCAGCACTTGCGTGGTGGGGTTGCAGTCCCAGGTCAGAGGGGAGGCGCAAAGACCAACCTGGGGGATGGGGGACAAGGCAGCTCTGATGTGCGGCTGGACCAAAGGGATAGGCAGAGAGTCGAATATCTCCTTTTCCTCCTCGCGTTGGTGGGGGGGGGGGGTTGCCTTCAGACACTTGCGTGGTGGGTTTCCAGTTCCAGGTCAGAGGGGAGGCGCAAAGACCAACCTGGGGGATGGGGGACAAGGAAGTAGCTCTGATGGGCGGCCGGATCAAAGGGACAGGCCGAGGGACGAAGTTCCCCTTTTCCTGCCATCTTTGGGTGGGGTGGAGCTCCTGCAGACACTTGCATGGTGGGGTTCCAGTCCCAGGTCAGATGGAAGCGCAAAGACCAACCTGGGGGATGGGGGACAAGGAAGCAGCTCTGATGGGTGGCCGGATGAAAGGGACAGGCAGAGAGTCGAAGATCCCCTTTTCCTCCCTGCGTCGGGGGCGGTGGGGCGCCTGCAGACACTTGTGCGGTGGGGTTCCAGTCGCAGGTCGGAGGGGAGGCGCAAAGACCAACCTGGGAAATGGGGGACAAGGAAGCAGCTCTGATGGGCGGCCGGAGCAAACGGACAGTCAGAGAGACGAAGAACCCCTTTTCCTCCAAGCGTCGGGGGTGGGGGGTGCCTGCAGACACTTGCGTGGTGGGGTTCCAGTCCCAGGTCAGAGGGGAGGCGCAAAGACCAACCTGGTGGATGGGGGACAAGGAAGCAGCTCTGATGGGCGTCTGGACCAAAGGGACAGGCAGAGAGACGAAGATACCCTTTTTTCTCCCAGCGTCGGTGGGGGGGCGCCTGCAGACACTTGCGTGTTGGGGTTCCTGTCCCAGGTCATAGGGTGGCCCAAAGACCAACCTGGGGGATGGGGGACCAGGAAACAGGTCTGATGGGCGCCCGGACCAAAGGGACAGGCAGGGAGACGAAGATCCCCTTTTCCTCCCAGCGTCGGGGGGGGGGGGGTGCCTGCAGACACTTGCGTGGTGAGGTTCCAGTCCCAGGTCAGAGGGGAGGCGCAAAGACCAGCCTGGAGGATGGGGGACAAGGCGGCAGTTCTGATGTGCGGCTGGACCAAAGGGATAGGCAGAGAGACGAATATCTCCTTTTCCTCCCAGCGTCGTGGGAGGGGGGTGCCTTCAGACACTTGCGTGTTGGGGTTCCAGTCCCAGGTGAGAGGGGAGGCGCAAAGACCAACCTGGAGAATGGCGGAGAAGGAAGCAGCTCTTATGGGCGCCTGGACCAAAGGGACAGGCCGAGGGACGAAGATCCCCTTTTTCTCCCAGCGTGGGGTGGGGGCACCTGTAGACACTTAAATCAGGGTTGGAAGGACAGTACAGCAGATAAGCACTTGCCTTGCATGGAGTCAACCTGGGTTCGATCCCTGACATCCCATGATCTTTCAAGGATCTCCAGGAGTAATTCCTGAATGCAGAGCCAGGAGGAACCCCTGAGTCCCTCTGGATGTTACCCAAAAGCTAAAAAAAGGTTGAGGCCACATCTATCTCTCCAGCTCCAGGAAAAGGAAATATTTCTAGAGAAAAATCCCTGCGTCTTCCTTCAACCAAGAACGAAACAGGAGGTACTTGCTGTGTCTGAAGCTGGTGAATTTGAGGTGATCCTCTGCCTGGATGCAGGTGAATGCCTGTGTGTTAATCCAGGGGTATCAAAACACACAGTGACTTGGTCCCCAGAGATCTTGTCATTTTGAGCTCAGGAAACTTTCTGCTGTGCCCATGGACCCACAAATTACTGACTGAGTTGCAAATGGATCAATTCACTTGATCACTTGGCTTCCTGTTAATTATCGATTTGCTCGAGTGAGCGCCATTAACGTCTCCATTTGTCCTTGTCGTGTGCTATTGTAGCCCAATGGCATCTGTTCGCTCTAGGAACACGAAGAGCCTCAAAGCGATAGTTCATGATCTTGATAAAGAAGTCTGACCATCTGGTAGGTGGGCGGCCATGTGCTCTTTTGATATCCCATGGAATACAGTCGGTAATGGCGCTAGTCTAGTGGTTGTCTCTAAATCTCATTACGTGACCAGCCCATCTGATTTTTGACACCTTGGCAAACAAGACAGCATCCCTGATTCTTGATCGCCGACGTAGGTCGGAACTCCAGATTCTTTCTCTCATTTGAGTGAAACGTGATATTCCAAGCATAGCTCTTTCAATTCCTCTTTGGGAGACCCGAATAGCATTCTCATCCTGTTTGCATAGGGCCCAGGTCTCTGAGGCATATGTTAATGCAAGAAGAACAGTGGAATTGAAGAGATGTGCCAAGAGAAGGAGATTCTTCATCCTCTTAGCTATTTCTTCGATGCTCTTGAAGGCGTTCCAAGCCGCTCTCTTCCTCCTGTGCAGCTTGGGTGCCAGGACATTTGTCATGTTGACTTCTCGACCTAGGTGCACATAGCTGTTACATTCGGAGATGGTCATTCCGTTGAGAGTAAATGAAGCATCAGGAACGAGGCTGTTTCTCATAAGCATTGTCTTCGTAAGATTCAGCTGTAGTCCGACCTTTCCACAACCATGGTCGAAGTCGGCCAGCATTTGTGCTGCTTGGCTAATGTTTGGTGTTATTAGAATGATGTCATCAGCAAAGCGAAGGTGGTATAGTTGCCGACCATCTATCTTCACTCCCATTCCTTCCCATTCCAGTCGTCACATGATGTTCTCTAGTGTGGCACTGAAGAGTTTTGGTGAAATGGTGTAACCCTGCTGAACCCTTCTCTAGACATCAATGATTACTTCTTTGTTGAATGGTGAGATCCTGGTAGTGAATCCTGATGGAGGATCATGGAGCTCATGGAGGATCCTGATGTATTGAGTTTGAATGCCCTGATTGGCTAGGGCTTCAATGACTGCTTCCATCTCAACAGAATCAAAGGCAGCATTATTGTGTAATAGGAAAGTGGGTTGGGGACAGTGAGTAGGCCTGGTGATCGCCTCCATCGCACAAGGTCCTCTAAGCACTGCCAGGTGCAATGCCAGAGTGCAGAGCCAAAAGTATAATCCCCAGAATCACTGGGCATGGCTCCCCAAACAAAACAAAATACTCAGACACCAGCCTTTGATGCCCGGCACTGCATTGACCCCATATGGGCCCTGAGACAGGTCAGGAGTCAACCTTGAACACCAGTAATCTTTGAGCTGGGTGTGGTCCAAAAGCCAATACAACAAATCTGACACAAATGTGTCCTCAGTGGAGAGCTGGGCACTCCAATAAGGAGGCATATTGCAGGATCCTTCCTGAAACAACTCAGAGACAAAAAGCCCTGGAAGCCAATTATTCCTGCCATTGCATCGTCTCATTTTGTCACTCTCCTCCTGCCTGAGGCCAGTGTGTCTGATGGCATCTCACCATCTTCTCCTGCCTCTGTTTTTCCTGAAGATCAGAGACCTGGAGGAGAAGTCAGAATTGTGAGCACTGGAGAGAAGCAGAAATCCCCAGTGAACACTTGAGAGGAGCAGAACCTCCCAGCTCTGACAGCCACACACTTGGGCACTGGCTCACACACCCACCTGGGGGACACTGCCTGATGCTTCTATCTCCCCAGGAGAAGCAAAATGGGTTAGCATCTGTGCTGCCTCTCGTGACACAAGTTCTGGACATGGCTACAAGAGAGAAAAGTCAGCCAAGCCTTGGCCTGGGAACTCCTACCTAGGTACCACAGAAGGCTCTCACAGGCCCAGACCGGAATCAACTCTGAAGCCAGGAAATTCCATACATCAGCACCCCATGCAGGCCATTGCAGGGCTGCGCCAGTGATAGAGGCACATTGTGGGCTATGGTTGCCTGGGGCAGTCCCTCTCCTTAAAAAAATAAAAAATAAAAAGCAGGGGCTGGAGCAGTAGAACAGTGGGTAGGGCATTTGCTTTGTAAATTGCCGACCTGGGTTTGATTCTTAGCATTCCATATGGTCCCCTGAACACCAAAGGAGTAATTCTTGAGTGCAGAACCAGGAGAAACCCCTTGCATCACCGGGTGTGATCTAAAAGGCAAATAAATAAATAAAATTAAATTCAGAAAAAAAACTTTCTACACACAGATACACACTTGTACCCTCAGTACACACACACACACACACACACACACACACACACACACACACATCCCTTTTACCCCCAGTACTCACCTCAATACCCAGGGGTCTGTGAGGGCTTTCCAACTTGATGCAGATATTCCTATTCCAACATAGAGTAAATCTGTTAGGATTTTTGCCTTGCTGACACCAATCAATCCTCTGCATCCCTAAGGCCCCCAGAATACTGCCAGGAATAATAGCTGAGGCCAGAGCCAGAGCTAGCCCTCGGGGTATCTCTGGGCATGCAGAAACCCCTATTACCCACAGCAAAAATAGGTCCAAAGGAAACTATCAATAATAAACACCAGTCACCTGCAGATCCACTGGCCCGGCCTGACCCACGAGGGCAGCCAATGAAAAAGCCAGACGCCAACAGAGTCTCTTGCCAATTGGGGGCTGCGGATCTGTCCCTCAGAGTGAATCTGGAGATTCTACAGCAGTGAAACTGGGGGCAGCTGGGAGGGTTTGGATGGCCAAGGCCCCATCCCGGGCAGGTCCCGCACCCCAAGGCCTGCAGCCCCCACGCTCAGCCCCATGCCCAGCCATGGTTGCACCAATGCAGAGCTGAAGGCGACCATGGCTGAAGCACCCCCCAGGATCACACACTCAGACCTGCGACCCCTGCCTTCTGCCACAGCCCCCTATGCCCCACAAAGCTCCGTGGCCCCAAAAGACTCCATCGTACCCCAGGAACCGCCTGGATATCTGGGAACACAAGAAAAACAAGCACAAAAGCAACCCCCCCAAGATAGTGCGGCCTGACGCCTCACAGTGTGGAGAGCAGGAGGCGCCTGGTGCTCACGGGAGGCCGCCCCCGTCCTGCAACAAGACAAAACACACCTTCACAGTCCTGGCTTCCTGTCTTCTCACTTGTGCCCTACCTTGTCCTTTACCCACGTGAACAATGACTCTCAGACCGGTTTCCAGGAAGAGAAGCACCAGGAAGGCCCACTGTGATGTCACTTCCCTTCCTCCCAAAAGCCCTAAAAGGCCAGACTACCGTGTTCAGAAAACCATTATCCCCACTCAGGTGAATCAGTCGCTCAAGGGAGGTGGATTCGCATAAAGGAGAGGAGAGGCAGCCGCTAGAGTTGCTGGTCAACTTTCTGTGGTACCTAGGGAGGACCAGTAGGGTGCTCGGGGCTACTCAGGGTCAGGGACTGCTGCTGGAGTGATCAGGGGACCATGCAGTGCTGCGGATCAAGCCCAGGCATCCCACATATAAAGCATGTGCTTCTGCCCTTTGAGCCACATCCAGACGTTGCCATCTGAAGAGTTGAAGAATCTGAGGTTCTAGTTAGAAATTTCCAGGAAACTGGGGCTGGAGAGACAGGACAGTGGGAAGGGTCCTTGTCATGCACTCATATGACTCAGGGTTGATCCCCAGCACCCCAGAGGGTCCTCTGAGAACCACTAGGTATTATCCCTGACAACAGAGCCAGGAGTAAGCCCTAAGCATGACCAGGTGTGAATAGGACACAAAGTAAAACAGAATAAAATCTCCAGGCTGCCTCTTGTTCCCAAAGCCCACATAGTCTCATTTTCTTCTGTGTGAGATTGTGTTTTCTGTTCAGGACATACATACAGAGCCTTGTCTATTGCCAGCATCGCAACTGTGACCTCTGCATTGCCCGTGACCTTCAGTTCCACTTTGCTCTGAGGTTATAATCTCAGCATAAAATCTTCATTCTTCAGTGCAATCTCTAGCTGATCAAGAAAAAAAGACACCCAGCCCACCCCAAGCTCATTTTCAAATTCATCCTCTACACAGAGCCTCAGGGAACTCCACCAGCCCAGTTCCAGCAACACACACTTGTGTGCAGCCTTCACTAGTCTCCTGCTTGAATCCCTACCTTCTCTTTTTGTTTTTTAAGTCACAGAAGGATGAGCTCAGGGTTTGCTCCTGGCTCTGGGTTTAGAGATAACTTCTGCTGTGGCTCCAGGAACCCTCTGGGGTGTTGGAAAATGAACTCATGTCAGCTATGTGCAAGGCAGGTGCTCTACCCGCTATACTACTGCTCTGGGCTGACCTCTTTTTTTTTTCTTTTCACTTTTTGGCCCAGTGATGCACAGGGGTTATCCTGGTTCTGCACTCAGGTGTTACTCCTTGCAATGCTTCGAGAATCACATTGGATGCTGGAAATTGAACCTGGGTCAGCCGCGGGAAAGGCAAATGCCCTACCCGCTGTACTATAGCTTCAGCCCCCTGGACAGAACTCTTAAAAGCCACCATTTCCCGCCCCTGTCCTTACTAAGAGTCAGCCAACTGGGCAGGTCCCCTGACTTAAGGAAGGTTCCATACAACTTCAGGGAGTGTGACTCACTGTCTCCATACACCTGTCATTCATGTAGATTCATAATGAACCAGACACCAGTTCAGGGTCCCCTCTTGTCTTCCCTGGGGGCAGTAGGTAGAAGGCCACGATGGGGAAGGAGGGCAGCAAGCTGGGGGCACATCCATAATGGTTGTTGTGTAGATGCTTCCAGGATTCCTTTGCTGGTGTCTGGCATGCACGATCTGACCCTTACTCAGGATCTAGGTAGCAAAGAGGTCCCAGAAGGAAAGGGTAGAAATAGCCCTTCCCCAGACCTGGCTCAGCCCAAGAGGGGGTCAGTGTCTCAGGGTCAGCTGCTTTGGACCGAGTTCATCCCAGTTATCTCCCATAAAACCCAGATAGTGTTATTCCATGGTGGTCGGCATTGGTGGGGAAATAATTCAAGTCCTGACCCTCTGATAATTCAGGGCCTGAGTCCGGCTGGGAGGGTTGTGCTCTCAGCCTTCCTATGAAAACCCTCTTGGGTTGAGGCCTCTTCTTAGCTCCTCCTATCACAATACCACTGGCCACAGGATCTGCTCGCAGTCCCTTCTGCCTGACCCTCTAGGGCGTGGCCTTCTTCCAGTCCCTCCTATCAGATGCCCCAGAGGGCAGGATCTCCTTTCATTCCCTACCACCAGGCCCCTTCTCACCAGAATGATGAAATGCGTGATCTGCTCCTTGGTGTGCGGGTTCCAATGCCTAGTATTGAGGTTCCTCTGGAGGATGCTGTAGACCTCTGTGCCCAGCGCCTTCATGTCGATGTGCAGTGAGTTCCCTGCCCCATCCTGGGTTGTCTAAGGCAAAAACGTCATCGTGGCTGACGCCTGTTTCTCTGGCCTGAGAGACGAGTCCTTACTTCCACCTGGAGACGGAAGTGGCAGAGCGAGCGCCCAGAGGACCCCTGCAGCCGCTCCCCCTTCATAGCCCCCAGTCCTGCCCTTGGGCTTGTACCTGGGTGGGCAGCTGCTGCCAGGTGGAGTCCGTGCTGGCAGTTACAGCAGCTGCCCCACCGGGGAGGGTGAACACACTCTGGTTCTGGGACCAGACGGAGCCTCTGGAGGCCGGGCACCCACTGGGGTTTGAAACAAAGACCTGGGGTGGAACACGGGTGAAATGCAGGGTGGTCTCCGGATGGAAGTGTGAGACGTGAGAGGTGGGAAATGGGGGAGCGATCTGGTTGAATTTCTTTTGTTTTGTTCTGGGGTCTCCTCTCCATGCACGTATTGAGGGCCTATTTCAGGCTCTGCGTTCAGGGACCCAATCAAAAACAAATTTAAAAATAAAACACTTTCTCTTCGGTTTGTTCTTATTTTCCTTGTTTCTGACACTTCCCAAATGACTTTTGCTCCTCAAGCTGATTTTTCCCTCCTCTACCTCACGCTTCAGCCCTGAGTGAAGCTGGTATGGCCCTGCCTGCCCAGAGCTAAAGTCGCCCCTCAACTGCCTTTCCAAATAAACATAATTCCTCCTCAGGCAAAACTCCCTTGTTTCCCTAAAAACAATTAGTAGGACAAACCTCTCCACAGGGGCGCTTGGGGCATCCTGGGGAGGGGACGCCACACCCCGCCCTGGGATGGAGCAAATGCGCTGCTCACAAGGCTGAGGCCACGGAGGTTCGGGGTGCCCAGAGCGACCACTCAGCAGCTGGCAAGGAAACCGGCCCCCGCGCCCTTCTGTTCCCCCTCGGCTCCCCCTTCTATGCTCCCCTCAGGACAGCTGAGGTGGTTGAAGGCACTTTGGCCTGGAAGACCAAAGGGGAGGTACGGAAGGGGAAAACAAACCCGGATGGATCCCATGATGTCACCTGTATTTCCGGTCAGACCCTTAAAGGGCCAGGCTTCCAATATATTCCTGACCAGGTTCTTTCTGCTCAGAAAGAACATTTGTTTCCCACGGTCGGGGGTACGTCAGAACCCGTACGTCTGGGGGTCCAGGACAGATGGAGGGTGAGGGAGCAAAAAGACAGCATATGGAGGAGAAAGTCTCTGTTTTCACTAAGGGAATAAAGTCCTGATTCCTTTGCAAACAGCCACACCAGGGCCATGATGCAGCCCTGTCTCATCAACCTCCCCCCACGCCCCCACTCCAAATGGCTCAGAAATCACTGGGCAGTAATATTCAGATATTCATGAAGTTTTGTGTTACTCATTCTTTTCGGGGACCCTAATCCACTAGGGATAAGGACTTATCCCTGACTCTGTGTTCAGGGAAGGAAGGATAGTCCAGAAGCTTGACACCCGCATTGATCTTGGTCACCTGGAGTCCATCCCTGGTATACTAAATGGTGAGCCGAGCAGCTCCAGGAGGAACACCGAATACTGACATGTAGGCCTCACTCCCAAACTTCAGTAAATAAATCCCAGGGTATCAACCAATCCTAAGATTGCAGACATATATTTAGAAAAAGAACAGAAAAATATACTGGTCACTTGGTAGCCTTATGTGGGCTTTTGGACGATATAAATCTTTTTTTATCCTTTTGGCCACTACTTGATGGTTGGCATTTCATTGGTTCCAAATCCAAGTTTTGTTTTCTCCCAACACTACTGAATTGAGAGGGGTGGGATCCAGGAACGTGACTACTCTTAACTGTTAAGAATAACAGCTGACTGGAATTGCCTGCTGAGATGGGGGAACTATTAGCCAAGCTGCACAAATGCTGGCCGACTTCGACCGTGAATGTGGAAATGTCAGACTACAACTGAATCTCACGAAGACAATGTTTATGAGAAACAGTCTCGTTCCTGATATTTCAATCAAATTAGAGAAAGGATTCGGAGTTCCAACCTCCGTCGACGGCATATGGAGGAGAAGGGGAAAGAATCAGGGACGCTGTCTCATTTGCCAAGGTGTCAAAAATCAGATGGGCTGGACAAGTAATGGGATGAGGAGATGACTGCTGGACTAGAGCCGATACCGACTGGATTCCACAAGACATCAAAAGACCGTGTGGCAACCCACCTACACGATGGTCACACTTCTTCGTCAAGACCCTGAATGATCAATTTGAGGCTCTTCATGTTTCTAGAACAAAAAGACGCCATTGGGCCACACTAGCACGTGACAGGGATGAATGGAGATTTACTGGCGCCCGCTCTAGGAATTCCATGAATAACAGGAAGTCAAGTGATCAAGTGATGGGATGCTTCCCAAGTTCCCACTATCTGGAAAATATTTAACTCATGGGACTCCTTCCATAGTTCAAAGCAGCAGCAAATGTCCTTCTGTGCACAGTAAAGCACATTTCAACTGTCTACAATCCACCCTAATCAATGGCCTTGCCAGAGCCATTTTCATTACCTACTATTGTGACTTTAATCTTCTGTGTACATGTAAATTAACAAAACTATGACCACACAAAGTGTAGAAATGGTACAAAATTGAAAGTACTTGCTGGCAAACAGCTGACTTGGATTCTGAGCATCCATAAGGATACCTGTGAACCCCGGCTCCTTGAGCCCAGATCCAAGAGTAAGGCCTCCCCAAAACCTAAAACCGGAAAACCTGATAAGTAAAGGTTTGTTTTTTCACTTTCAAAGGATTCACCGCAGCATTGTGGTTTATCTCTGCCATAACTTGTGCCAACCAGGGCATCTGGCCCAAGCCAGAGTAAGCTGTTTGCTTCCCCACCCCCCACCCTTTGGCCTATTTTGACCTTAGGGTTTCGGGAGATCAAACCATCCAGTATGAATTTTCCTATGTCTACAAAGGCTTGATGGGAACAGGAAACCCTTCCCATAGCCTCCATCACATTCCTGGCTCACAGGCCCAAGAAATCATTCGTGGGCAGACCTGGCTGCCCACGAATGATTTCTTGGGCCTGTGAGGGTGCTGCACTACAAGGTTCCTGGAGGCACCCGACTTACACAGACACCCCATGGCCAACCCCAGCACCACTGGTGCAGTGAGCACTGTAGAGAGTAAGACCTGAGCACGTGCCCAGCACAACCGAAAAGGAGCTACGTGAGGGTGGACAAAAACACTAGACAACCTCTCCGCCATGATACATCCCACATTCCTGTTCTAGGGATAAGAAGGGGCCAGTCAATATCCAGTCAGCAACTCAAAGTTGTGGGAGGAAATATGTGCTGGTAGAACTCTGAAATCTCTGACTCATTTTCAACCCGCCTAAGACATGGGAATGTAGGTAGGCAGCCGGGGGGCATTCCCGGGATGTCCCCACGCCCCACCCCTAGGCTTCGAGGGTCCCTGCAGCAGAGCCAAAGCTGTGATGGTCACACAGTGTCCACGAGATCTGCGGGCAAACTGGGGCTCCCGCCAGCTCCGACAGGTTCTCTCTGGTTGGGGGCCAGAGCGATGGGTCGGGGAGTGTGCGGGCCTGGTGTCCCCACAGCCATGGGGTCGCCCGGGCCAAGTGCTGCCCCAAAACACGATTAAAAACAAATCTGAAAAGAAAACACATTCTCTTCTGTTCTTATTTCATTGTTTCTGACATTTTCCGAATGACTTTCACTCTCAAAGCTCGGGTTTTCCCTCAACCTCAGGAGGCAGCCCCGGCAGCCCCGCCTGCCCCGGGACTAACCACCTCTCACGGGCCTTCTGAAATAAGTTCTCTCCAGTGAAAACCATCCTTGTTTCCCCAAAAGGAAAGGAATGAAGGAGACAAACCTCTCAGAAGGGGCACTCCGGGCGTCCTGGGGAGGGGCTACCGCCTACGGCCCAGCACAGAACGACCCTCTGCTCACAAGGTGGAGACCTCGGAGGGAGGCTCAGGGCGACAAGAGGGAATGACCACTCTGCGGCCTGCGAGGAAACCGTCACCGACGCCAGGACCCTCTGTCGGCCCTGGGCTCACCCTTCCAGCCCCTGCCTCCCCCCCACACACACCTCACGCCCCAATAATGGCAGCTGAAGCAAGATTCCACAGACTCCAAGAAAAGACCGGAGTGCATGATGTCACCTAGATTTCTGGTCAGAGTTTTAAAGAGCCAGACTCCAAATAGTCCTGACCAAGTACTTTCAGGTCGGGAAAGTTCTTTTCTTCCCTGTTTCTGGTCTTGGATCTTGGAGGACATCTGGGGGCGGGGGTCACCAGGTAACAGATAGATGCAATGAACACATGGTCTATGGAGCCAAAGTTTTTTTTTTTTTCTTTTTGGGTCACACCCAGCTATGCTCAGGGGTTACTCCTGGCTCATGCACTCAGGAATTGTTCCTGGCGGTGCTCGGGGGACCATTTGGGATGCTGGGAATCGAACCTGTGTTGGCCATGTTGGCTGCGTGCAAGGCAAACGCCTTACTCGCTGTGCTATCACTCCAGCCCCGGAGCCAAAGTTTTTACGTTTTCACAAAGGGAATGAAATTCACAAAGATTTCATTGCAAACAGCCACCAATAAGCACCCCAAACCTGATCCCCAACCAACACAGCCAAAAAGCAATCTTCAACAATCACTGGGCATGAATATTCAGATACCATAATGTTTTCTGTTTATTGATCCATTGTTAGGGAGGGCACATTCTGTAGTGCTCAGCACTTTTCACTGACTGCTCAGGAATCATCCACACTGGGAAGGGGAACCCTCCAGGGATCTAATCATGGCACCTGGGTCAGCTACTTTCCAGCTGGACTATCCTAACCCTAATTTTTGTTTAAATTGCACTGAACTTCCAATTGCCAGAGTAGCTCCAGCTGTTCATGTATCCTGTAGCAGGAGTGAGCTAGAAACTAAATGAATCACATGCCCAGAATGGGGGTCTGAGGTGACTCAGAATGAGCCTCAGGAATTGAACTGGAAAGTATTGCATGTGTAATCAATATTCCTGTACATGTGTGTGTGTTCACATTCACTGGTATTCTCAAGCTACTTCTAGCTCTGTGCTCAGCAACTCTTCAAACAGTGCTCAAGTTTGACAATGCACGAAAATTCAACTGGGATCTAAAATGGATCAGCAGCATGAAGGGAAAGTCCCCTCACTTCTCTGTAGCTGAGTAGTCATTTAGTAGTTTAATAGTGGATAAATTATGCAGCAAAGAGTAAGTTCTTCAAAAATTTAAACCAGTGATCAAGAAGAATTGTACAGTGGGTGCAGAAGAAACTCTTTTTCACACATATTGACCTATTGTTAAACTATGATTTTTGTTTGATATAGTAAAAAATGAAATTTAGCCAGGTTGGAAGTTTACTTTTCAGTTAACATAGTTATTTGATAACTGCATTAGTATACTTAATTTCTTGTAACCCCTTCACAAACGAGTCTGCCAGTCATGGAGTAAATAGGAAAATGGCTTAGGGTCCACAAGAGTGATGTGGTAAATGATCAATAGTTGATTCCTTTGTGTAAGCACTTTTTCTCTTTTGCTTCATTATGCCTAGAGAAATTTACTGGGTGCAAGCACATGGACCCAGTGAGTTAAACTAATTTTTGGGGTGCTTATGAAAATGACAGATATGACAGAATGTGGTTTTTCCTAACCAAAAGCCTGTGCTTCTGCTGGGAGGCTGCTGCTCTTGTGTAGCAGGACAGCCTGCCCTCTGGTATGAATGTACTTTGTTTTACTTTATCAAATTTAATTTGATGTCTCCATGTCTCCCTTGATCATGACCCCAAAACCTTTAGGGCTCATGTGGGATTTGATGGTAGACCCAAGCACAACAGGTCCCTGGGGACAGCCACAGAGATTCTTCAAAGGATCATCTTGCCTTTGCTTTGTTCAAACCTTTGCCCAGTTGCCCAGCATGTCAGTCAAACTGATGCCCCAAAATCTCTTAGATTTGATTCTCAGGAGACCACTGTTCCTCACCGGGGAGTCACTGACAATCTTCTGTTTGGGCCTCTAAGTCGCTGTCCGGGACTGTATGGAAGGCTGGATGAAGAGCTACTGCCCCGAATAGGCCTGGACATGACTTGTCAAGATGAACCACATTTCAAACACCTCAGCACAAGCACATTACTCTCAACATCAGAGAGCGTTTTTGTTCTTATTTTCTTGGGCTGGAGCGACAGCATAGCGGGTATGGCATTTGCCTTGCACACCGCCGACATGGACGACCCGGGTTCGATTCCTCCACCCCTCTCGAGAGCGCGGCAAGCTACCGAGAGTATCTCACCAGCATGTGAAAGCCTGGCAAGCTCCCCGTAATGTATTCAATATGCCAAAAACAGTAACAGCAAGTCTCACAATTTGTTGTGAGACGTTACTGGTGCACACTCGAGCAAATGGATGAACAACATGAGGACAGTGCTTTGTTTTCTTAGTTCTATTTATTTTGGAGGAGGCACAACAAGCAGCACTCGGGGATGAGTCCTACTGGGGCACCGGGTACCATATGGGGTGTTGGGGATGGAGCCCACGTTTCCACTTTATACCAAGCAAGTGCCCGTCCCACTTCACTATCACTAGACACATAAACCAGTTCTTTGACATAATTAACACTTGGACTAACTTTCTATAGAAGGCAAACTCACAGTATTCCATTAGTACAAAAAATAAGAGAATTTTTTCAGGTTTCAATTTGACTCATTTCAGTGCCCAGGGAGACTAAGTCCCTCCACTCCCAGCATTAGGCTACGCATTTCCTCCTGAGCTGTCAAGAGACCATTTTTCGGGGATGGAACCTGGACCCCCACCTTTCAAATCACATGCTTGCTCCACTGAGCTATCCCGCCAACATAAAAATATTCAACATGCGAGCTTTGCCAGCAAACTCATATTCGGTGACCTCATTCTCAAATCAAACTGCAGCAATGCCAATTCCTGAAGCTGTGGTTTGAGTTCTAAAATCGGTCACAGCAAGTAAGGTACAAAATGATCGAATGGCCCCTGGGTGAACAGGCCGAGCAGGTGGATCTCTGTGGTTCTCACAATGCAACAGGCTACAGCAAAGGGAAGGTCATTTGGAGGTTCACTGTTATAGTCCTCAAACTAATTTTTGTCCTTCTGTATTGTTAGGACCAGAAGATCACTCCCTCCTTATTCAGAGAGACAAGAGAATCCAGCTGGGAATGCAAACCACGCATTGAGGTTTTATTACCCCAGGTACCCGGGGCAAAGATATTCTGACTCAGCATGTCAGAGCTCAACTTAAGGGTTTATGTAGTCATCCTGGGCACACAGGCCCCAGAGGTAGGTTCAAAGAAAAATAATTCCAAAGGCAGAAATAACTTAAACATTTCAAAAACGAACAAAGGCATACGAGAGCAATATATCAAGAAAGCAATTCCAATTAAGAAAACAATCCCAATGAAGAAGATATTCCCAATTAAGAAGACAGTCCCAACTCCGATACATCAAGAAAGCAAAGCATTCCCATACATCAAGTAGGTAACTTTTCAGCCCGAGAGACGATACAGGAAATGGGTATATTGACTCCCGACTACCCAGCTCCATGTCTGTGTAAACACCAGATGGTACTTTCAGCCAACTGTCCCAGTCAGAGTCATATAACCTTCATGACCATAATAGCTGCCTGCCAAAATCTTTACAAGCAGGGTGAGAGAAGGTGGGCTAGCTGCTTCTGAGAGAAAGTGGTGGGCTACCTGTTTCTCACAGTATTTGACTAGAATTGGTGATATTTGGGGGAGCTTATAGAGTGCTGATCATGGGTAAGATGTACACCCTCCCTGCTGTACTGTCGTTCCACCCAAACCAGCTTGGTTATGGTCTCACTCATTTGCTTTTAAACATAAAAGCTGAAGAAAATCTCTTAGTGGGTTATAGAGAGAACAGCAGGTATGCATACAAGGGTGACAGGGGCTGATCACTGTGCAAGGCTCAAAGGAATCCCTGAGAACCACCAGAAATAACCCCTCATTAACACCAGGCCCCACAAACAAAATAAAAGTATTTTTTCCAGGATGCTCAAAAACTAGGCTGGATTGATAGCCCAGCGGTTTGCCTTGCACACGGCTGATCCAGCAGACCCGGCTGATCCGGAAACGATTCCTCCCCCATCTTGGAGATCCTGACAAGCTACTGACAGTACCTTGCCTGCACAGCAATGTCTGGCAAGCTACCTGTGATGTAATCGATATGCCAAACAAAGTAACAACAAGTCTCACAATGGAGATGTTTTTGGGCCTGCTCAACAAATTGATGAACAGTGGGAGGACAGTGCTACAGTGCTCCGAAGGCAAACAAGTGCAGTGTCAGAGAGGGCAGGGTGGGAGATGGTTCTGCTGCTCCTGAGAAAGACAACAAAACACTGCAGGCTGTGGAGCCAGCCTGGTAAGGGACAGAGGGGGGTGGGGCACGTAGGGTCCGGAATCTCATGGACACATACCAGATGAAAACATTGAAGTTATGTGAAGGAAGCAAAGCACAGTTTTCATGACAGACAGTTTGGGTGAAGGAAGGGCAGAATGAACGCAGCACAGTTACCTGGATCCAGGAGCCTGAGGCACCTGGAGTCAGTAGCACAATTCACAGAGCTCAGAGCATCCACACACTGTCCAGGGTCCATGATAGGGAGGGACCCCAGACACTCAACTGTAGGTACCTCACACATCTCTCCTTCCTTGTCTCAGAGCTCCTCCTTCCACAAAGGAGATCACCAAAGGTTTCATTCCAGAATGCTCTGAACATCACACCCACACCCACACCCCACCACACACACCCACACTCCCCTACACAGAGGAATGTGTTAATGACAAGGAAAAGTCAAACAGTGAGCTACTCTGGCATTGAAGCGGCACAGGACAAGCACCATAATACTTATAAGTGAAGATAAGGGTCATAGACAAATTCTGTCATAATCCAACGAAGAAGAGCTGGATTAGGATCCTATTAGGGTTAGAAAAGACTACTCTGGCCTGAGCACTATAGTCTGGGATCTATAGCAAGCAGTCACAAGAAGAGCCAACCTATAAACTTTATGTACCTCTATCTCCATAAAAATAGATGAGAAAGATTATGTAAGTAACCCCCTAGGTGGGTATTACATAGAAAGATTATGTAAGTAGACACTCTTAGGTGGTATTCTGCCTTGAGCAGATCTCCTAGTTCTAGGAGGTCTATATCTTATCTTAGAAGAGCTTCCCTGGGAAGGAAGGGCTCTCATGTTGATTGTGCTACTACATCTCAGTGTAGTTGCTACCAGGAATGCTTACAGGGTGGGTCAAAGACCAAGGCTGCAAGAAGGAGTGTGTAGAGACTAGCATGGGGGGCAGGAGGAGACGAGAATGAGGGGCAGGGTGAGACTGGAATGGGGAGCTAAGTTATACTAGAACAGTCCTGTGTGGAGAATGGAATAATCGGCAACTGATCACCAACCAGCTTGGCGGTCCTGCTCCCTACTTCATGCGTCCACTCCATCTCATTTATTTTGTGAACTTACACAACTCACCTACAAATACACCTTACTTTGCTGGATTCAGAGCTCCTTCTTCCAGCCAGATCACCACAGGTTTCTCCATGGAATGCCCTAAAGTCCACAGACACATCTGCATGAGCCTGCATCCAGCACTCATTCCTGTTTTTCAGTAATTTATTTGAAAACAGTGCAAAAAGTTTATGGTATAGGAAAATTATACTAATATCCAGGATGTTTTCTATACAAATGGATGTGAGCTGTGTCTCAGAGTTGTAGCATCTTGAGTGATTCTACTTTTTATAGATGCATCTTATACTTTTGGGCCCAGTTGGTGATATTGTAGAGAAGGTGCTTGCCTTGCACTTGGCTAACCCAGGTTCGATACCCGACCACCCCACATGGGCTCCTGACCCTTAGCAGAAATGACCCCTAGCTCCAATCCAGAGTTATCCATGAATATTGCAGGGTGTGGCCCCCAAATACTGAACAATAAAAGGCAACTAAGGAAGAAAACAAAACCAAAAATAAATTCATGTGCAAAGACAAATTTTACAGTGAATGACTTAAAGGATTGAACAGTGGGTCCTTAAATCACTTTTTTGGACTTCATGCTGTAGAAGTCCATGATTTATCCTGAATACTTTTTCTTTTTTCTCTGGTCTCATATCCACTGTGTTTGTCTGTTTGGTTTTGGGGCAATAACCAACAGTGCTCATGTATTATTCCTATCTCTGGGATGAGGGATTAGTCCTGGTGGGATTTGGGGACCATATGCAATACCAGAAATACACAGTACCTGGGTTGGCCACTTTCAAGGCAAGCACCCTACTTACTGTACTCTGGACCTTTCTAAATAAACTATTTCCAGCACATCAGGAGTGAGCCCTAGGTGAAGGTACAATTCAACCCCATTCACCCTTAAGAATCAAGTATATTCCTTCAAATATCTTACTTTACTAGCACAACTCAAAACCACAGCAGGGCTAGCATGCAAAGGGAGAGATGAAATGAGGGGGGTGCATTGCTCCTCGACTTTAAGAAGAAGATATTCCTACATATTCTTTTTTTTTTTTTTTTACTTTTTGCGTCAAACCTAGCGATGCTCAGTGTTTCCTCCTGGCTCTGAACTCAGAAATTACTCCTGCAGCTGCTCAGAGGACCATATGTGATGCCAGTGATCGAATCTGGGTTGGCCATGTGCAAGAAAACCGCTTTATCTCTGTACTATCACTACGGTCCCTGAAGGAGATATTCTTGACTAGGAAAAAGAAAAAAGAAAAGAAACTTAGAGCAAGACATAGTAAAGTGGGAAGGAAGCTGATTGCACACTGTAAACCAGGTAACTACTTGGAATCCCTTAGAGTCCACTAAGTCGGCCCACAGAAATTCCTGAGCATGGAGCCAGGAAGAAGCCCTGAGAATTTTCAATGTGGTACAGAAGTAAACAAGATGATTATAAAAATGAGTTTCATTTTAAAACCGCACCAACCTGCCAGGTGGCTGCACCCATCATGGCAACCAGGGAAAGGATAGGCAATAACTAAGTCTCATGTGTTAGTGGTGGGGCCCTGCCCCTCAGAGTTTGCTGGTTCTACCCTTGTGATGTCCAGACCAAAGACACAGGGACCAGCACATCCTGTATTGGGAGGGTCAGCAACTCCAAGCCGCCCATCCTTGGCAGGAACCACAAACGCAAGGCTTTAAATACTCAAAAAACAAACAAACAAACAAACAAACACCTTTATGCATGGTGTTTACCCTAAAAGCCTGAGAAACCTAATCAGAGAGAGATGAGAAATATGGGGGGCTTTGCAACTTGATGTGACAGAGCAGAATTCTCTGATGTACAAAAACACCAACACTGGAATTGGACAGACACTAAAGGGGTAGGGTGCTTGCCTTGCTTCCATGGGTCAATCCTCGGTATCCCTTATGGAACCCAGAGCGTTACCAGGAATAACACCTGAGCCAGAGCCAGAAGTAAGCCCTGATTATCTAGAGACATGGGTGCCCTCCTCGTTCCCTCCCTACCAAGAAATGCAAAAAAAAAATAGCCCAAAAACTAAATTTTCATTTGCAAACTCAAACCACTTGTGATGACCACACTCTTAGGATGGTCCTGGACATCATGGTAACTGATAAATGCATGACTGAAAACAACATGGTGGCTTGTCTGGGGGAGCCGACGCCCTGCCTCTCAAAATAAATCTAGCTTCAGTTTTATTTTTTTGGAGGTCACATAGCCAATGCTAAGCATTTATTCCTGGTACTGCACTCAGGAATCAGTCCTGGTATTGCTCGCAGGATGGAATCTAGGTTGGAAAGTGGATAGCAAAGGCTCTAAGTGCTTCGATATAGGTCCCTCACCCCAAGGCCCACAGCCCCTCGCTCAGCTCTGCTCCCACCCGCTGGGGCCCATTTCGGACTTGGAGGCAATGGTGGCTGCAGGGGCCCCCCAGGATCACACACTCACACCCACGAACCCTGCACCCCAGTACAGCTCCCACCATACTCCACAAAGCTCCATGCTCTCCTAAAGCCTCCGCTGCTCCTCAGTAACGGCCTGGATATTGGGGAACAAGTGAAAACAAGCACAAAAGCGGCCCCCAAGCTGGTACGACCCTGCCACTCACAGTGCAGAGACAGGGAGGCATGGGGTGCGCGTGTCTGAACAAAATCGGCATTCACAGCCAGCTTTCCAAGAAGAGATCCTACTTTTACCTGTATCTATGTGATCAATGACTTCTGGGCCCCGTGTCCAGGATACCAGCAACTGGAGGCCCTGAGTTCACTCTGATTGCAGAGTTTGGAGTAAGCTCAAGCACTCCAGCAAGGAAAAGGATGGCAAGCCCCACAAATTTACATTAAGGTAAAAACAAAGGGGAAGGGGCTGTAGCAATAGCACAGCGGGTACAGCATTTTCCTTGCACAAGGACAACCCAGGATCGATTCCCAGCATCCCATATGGCCCCCCTGAGCACTGCCAGGAGTAATTTCTGAGTGAAGAGTCAGGAGTAAAACCTGTGCATTGCCAGGTATGATCCGAAAAGCAAAAAAAAAAAATGGGGGGGAGATGGAGGGTATCAGGTAGTACAGCAGGTGGGGTGACTGTCTTGCCCATGGTCAATCCAGGTTTGATCCCCCACGACCCCATACTTTCCACTACCAGCTAAGCATGATCCCTAAGTGCAGAGCCCAGGAAGAAACACTCAGTAAACTGCGGTTTGGCCCAAAAGAAATTTTAAAAACCTTTAGAGAATCTAATGGAGGCAGGAACGTCCGAGCTGGCAAAACAATGCAGAGAAGACATCAAGGATGACCTCAAAGACAGGTGAGCAGCGGTGCTGGTAGATGTGGCAGAAGCCGGGAAAAGCATTCGTAATGCCCGCCTGTCCTTCACCAACTACAATACCAAGATGACTGCCCTCCGACATCCTGATGGATCTATCACATCTTCCAGAAGGGCAATGGAGAAGATTATTCATAACTTCTACTCAAATTTCTTTAATAGCCATGTCCACTTGCCCACATACCACATTCTACATGATGAATATGTCATTCCCAATGTCCTCGCTTCCGAAATCCAACATGCCATCTCGTTGGTAAAGAAACAAAGAGCACCTGGCCCAGACAAGGTCAGACCTGAACACCTGAAGAACTTACCATCAGTACTCATCAATACACTGGCTCGGCTCTTCATACGCTACCTGTCTGAATGCAAGGTTCCATCCCAGTGGAAAACCAGCAGGACTGTACTACTGTACAAGAAGGGAGACATCCATGACATTGGCAACTATTGCCCAATCTGCCTATTGTCTGTCATCTACAAACTGTTCACTCGAGTCATCCTGAATAGGATTAGCAGAACACTAGATGAAGGACAACCATGTGAACAAGCTGGATTCCTAAAAGGATTCAGTACCATCGACCATATCCACACGATTGTGGATATGCCCATTGAGGTTTCTCAGGAGTTCAAGATGCCACTCTGTCTAACATTCATTGATTTAAAGAAGGCCTTTGATTCTGTTGAGATGGAAGCGGTCATTGAAGCCCTAGCCAATCAGGGCATACAAACTCAATATATCAGGATCCTTTGCGAGCTCTATTATGGTTTCACTACCAGGATCTCACCATTCTACAAAGAAGTAATCATCCATGTCAAGAGAGGGGTTCGGCAGGGTGATACCATTTCACCAAAACTCTTCAGTGCCACCCTCGAGAACATCATGCGACAACTGGAATGGGAAAGAATGGGAGTGAAGATAGATGGTCGGCAACTGCACCACCTCTGCTTTGCTGATGACATTGTTCTAATAACACCAAACATCAGCCAAGCGGCACAAATGCTGACTGACTTCGACCGTGAGTGTGGAAAGGTCAGACTACAGCTGAATCTTACGAAGACAATGCTTATGAGAAACAGCCTCGTTCCGGACACTCCATTCGCTCTCAACGAAACCACCATCTCTGAATGCAACAGTTATATATACCTAGGTCGAGAAATCAACATCATGAATGACCTGACACCTGATTTGCGCAGGAGGAAGAGAGCAGCTTGGAATGCCTTCAAGAGTGTTGAAGAAATAACTAAGAGGACAAAGAATCTCCAGCTACGAGCACATCTCTTTGATCCCACTGTTCTTCCTGCATTAACATATGCCTCAGAGACCTGGACACTACAAAAACAGGATGAGAATGCTATTCAGGTCTCTCAAAGAGGAATCGAAAGAGCTATGCTTGGAATATCACGATTCACTCAAATGAGAGATAGAATCCGGAGTTCTGATCTCCATCAACGCTCAAGAATCAGGGATGCTGTCTCATTTGCCAAGACATCAAAAATCAGATGGGCTGGACACGTAATGAGGTTTACAGACAACCGCTGGACTAGAGCCATTACTGACTGGATTCCACGGGATGTCAAAAGATCGCATGGATGCCCACCTACAAGATGGTCAGACTTCTTCGTCAAGACCCTGAATGATCGGTTTGAGGCTCTGCATGTTCCTAGAACGAAGAGATGCCAGTGGGCTATGCTAGCACGCAATAGGGATGAATGGAGATGTTACTGGCACCCACTCGAGTAATTCGATGAATAACGGGGGATCAAGTGATCAAGTGATCAATGGAGGCAGGGTGACAATGCACAGGATTGGAGAACATACTTTGAACACAGAACCTCTGACTTGATGCTGGGCACCAGCTGGCCTCCCAAGATCACTTCCAGTGACCCCAAGCACTGAGCAAAACAGCAATTGAGGAGGTGGGACTCTAAAAAATAAATGATCTTAGAGGCTGGAATGACAGCATAGTGGGCAGGGCATTTGCCTTGCATGTAAACCACCAGGATTCGAATCCCAGCATACAATATGGTCCCCAAGCACTGCCAGGAGTGATTCCTAAGGGCAGAGCCAGGAGTAACCACTGAACAACACTGAGTGTGACCCAAAAGTAAAAAAAAAATAATTAATGCAAATTAAATGCACTGTAGCACTGTCCTCCCATTGTTCATCGATTTTCTCGAGTGGGCACCAGTAACATCTGCGTTGTGAGACTTCTTGTTACTGTTTTTCGTATATCAAATACATCACGGGTAGCTTGCTAGGCTTTGATGTGCGGGTTTAACATTCTTGGTGGCTTCTGGGCTCTCCGAGAGGGGCAGAGGAATCGAACCCAGGTTGGCGGCATGCAAGGGAAATGCCCTAATCACTATGCTATCACTCTGTCACGGAATTTAAAAATTACAAATAAAAGATAATGAAAATGCCGAGTGTGTCCCTGAAAAAATACCAAGAGAAGTAGCAAAACACTCAAGTTACCTGTGGAAAGAAAAGTAAATTTATTTGGTTTGATTTGGGTCACACACAGCAATATATAGGACTTTTTCCTAGCTCTGGGCTGAGGAAATACTCCTGGTTGTGCCTGAGGACCAAATTGAATGCCAGGAATCGAACCAGGAGTCATTCCTGAGTGCAGTTCCTGAAGTCACCTATGCCCATTGCAAGCTGGACCACAAAATAGAATAAACAAAGTAAAAAAATTAAGTTGAACTCATAAGAAATAAAGCCAGGGATTGGGGAGACACTCCAGCAGGTTGGGGCTTGCCTGTACCCTGCACACACTTAGAATTCTGACCTCCATCCATTCATTCCTCCGGGATGAAGCTCACAGCCAATCGGGGAAGGTCACTCTTTCCTGAACCAACAAACACAAGGGACAGGAGTGAGGCCATCCCACCCCATACTATGGGGTGTGAGAGGATGAGACACCCCAGTGCCCTAGAGGAGTTCAGCGCCTCTCCCTCTCCCCACACCCGCCGGGAGAAACCAACTGTCACCCACATTTTGGACTAATGAGCCCAGGAATCCCTCACAGGAAGCCAGATCTGTTAAAACAGCACTATGCTAGAAGATTCTGGACAGGTTCTAGACAGGTTCTGGACTTCCATGCAGCCATTCCAGGGATAAATCTAATGAGAACTGCAGAGGGTAACACCTGAGCAGAAACGCAACAGGACCCCCCAAAAATCCTGAGAGGGAACAAAGCACTAGACGCGCCTTCACCCCCAATGCCATCCCACAGTCCCTATTCTATGTTTTATGGATGAGAAGGGGACACACAATGTCCACCCAAGATGCCACACTGTCCTGACAAACTGAGGCCAGACTGAAGTGACTGTGACACCAATACCAGGGACACAACCAGAAAGACCCATCTGTGATGTCACAGTAGTTCCCTGGCCCCCACCCTGTGCAGCCTTAAAGGGCCAGGGTCCAGGAGTGGAAAGATTCTTGGAAAACCCAGGTGCATCTGTGCTGCAGAAGGAGTGGGCTGGCTCTGAGAATGGAAAGTTAGAGGCAGTGTGGGGCTGGAGGTAAGGACAAGTCCCCTGATGCTGTACCTGTCAGTCAAACGTTCAACCAATGCTTTCACACACAAGCCATCAGGAAAAAAATGCAAGGATGTTGATTCAAGGTAAAATAGGCAGGTAGGGAACAGGTGGTGCATGGACAATGAGATTCTCAGGAAAGTGATAAATCACGATGGGGTATAAGCAGTGACTCCAAAGCCAGCCCTGCAGAGGAACTGGGGCAACTCAGAGAACAGCCACCAAAGAGGCAGAGAAAAACTCGAAAAGGAGTAAAAGGAATACCTGAAAGTAATTACGATTAACCCTCTACCACTGATAACATGCAAGCATTGGAAACTCACCAGCTTCAAAAACAAGTTTTCAAACCCAGAGTATAGACCAGGAGGAACCAGTAAAGTGGCTTAGCACTTGCACTGAACTAGGTAAGCTTGAGTTCCATTTCTGACATTCCAAATGATGACCCAAGAACCACCAGGAGTAACTCCTAAGAAGTTCCAGGTGTACCGCAAAATTAAAAATATTAAATACAGGGGCTGGAGAGATAGCACACTGGGTAGGGTGTCTGCTTTGCACACAGCCAGCCCGGTTTCAAATCTCAGCACCCCAAGCACCACCAGGAGTAATTCCTGAAGGCATGAGCCAGCAGTAACCCCTGTGCAACACTGGTTGTGACCGAAAAAGCAAATATATAGAAGTAAGACCCAGCATACGGATCAATTCTAAAATGGAGGGATACACTGATCTCAGAGTTAGCAAACCATACTGGTTTTGCAAAAGCCTTGCTTATACTTTTTGACCTATCTAAATAATTTTTAGCATTCTGGTGGTCACTGGGCATTTCTAACATTCTGATTGGGATAGTACTGTTTCCAAAAGCAACTGTATCAGGTTTTCTTACCTCTAATACTCCTGAAATAAGAGGTGGGATCCGGGTATGTGACCACCACTACTGTTCAACAATCACAGCTGAATGGAATTAACTGCTGACATGGATGGAATTTGGGATCTCCCTAACATTTGTAAGAGATTTCACTCAAGGAGACCCTTCAATTCTTTCAAAACACTGGTCCATGTTTCTCTATTCACAGTAAAGACATTAGCTGTCTCCCATCCACCCTATTGAAGAACATTTCCAGGGCCATTTTCCAAAGATGAAAATTTTGGAAATATCTATCCTTAATCCTTCTGAAAGTCTAATAAAAGATCCTGAATACTATGTATGCAGAGAGATGATAAAGAGGGTAAAGTGCTTGTAAATATGGGCGACCTGTATTCCAACCACAGCATCCATAACGTGCGAGAATTCTCCCAGGTATGGAGACCTGAGCTGAATGTCAGGTATACAGCCTGACCTCAGGCATACACAGGAAGGCCTGAAGAAACTTTTGCCTGATTTAGATTTGCAATGATTCTTGGCAACATTATGGTTGGTCTTTGCCATAAACTCCTTCAAAACAGGGCCTCTGAGCCAAGCCAGAATCAGAGCAATGACTGGAACGATGGTGAACCTTGGCAGTCCAGAGTGAGGGGTGATTTTGTATGTATGTATTTAATTTACCAAGAGAAAAATCCCCAGCTGCTAATAAAGTTCTAGGATTAAAACTGATGAGACAACAAACTTTCCGTATCAATAGATGTAGAAAATGTAAGTGAACATTGTTATATTAGATTGCAGGATTTTTAAGAGTTTATGAAATTTTGAAGCTTTTTGTTGCTTCAAGACGTTTATACCGATTTATGTTTTATTTTTAGTCACCTTCCTCCTGACTACAATCACCAAGATCCATTATTTACAAGTTAACATACACATGAAGTTCAAATGCCAAGAAACTGTTAAAGCCTAATCCCAGGTTATAATCATCAAGTACTTTCCCTTATAATACTGATATCACTGGAAGCTTGTCACATGCTATGTGGATTGCTTCCTTCTTGGCTGCACTTCTACAGCCCCCAAAACTCCTGGTGCAAAAAAAATCCTTGTCTTCTCTAGGGGCACTCCTCTGAACATGAGGATAGTTTGTAGTGATCAACTCATCCAGTGTGCATTTTATGATGTCTAAAAGGCTTGAGAGGTATGCAAAGGCCTTGCCACATTTACATACATAAGATTCTCTCAATTATGTGTTTTCAAATGATTAATAAGGGTTATGGGTTGAGTGAATGTTTTGCACCTTACTTACACACATAAGATTTCTCTCCACTTTGACTTTTTATTTTTTATTTTTTTATTGTTAGCGTATTTTAAGTTTATTTTTATTTAATTAAAGAACTGTGATTTACAAATTTACAAGACTATTGCTAGATGAGTCTTAGGCATACACTTTGACTTTTTAAATGTGTAATAAGGCTACAGGGTAGAGTAAAGACCTTCCCACATGTCAGACATTTATGTGGTTTCTTTACGGTATTTTTTTCTGTGCTTAGTAAAACACCAAGTTTGAGAGAAGGCCTTCCCACAGTCTTTACATATGTAGAGTCTGTCTCCAAGATCAATTTTCCTCATATTGTAAGGCTTAAGTAGGCCTTCCCTCATTGCAGACATATTTGTTTTCCTTCCGTTATGAATATTACTATGTGTAATAAAGAGGAGTAAGTGAACATATTCCTGTAATCCTTACTACAATAAGGAGTACCCCAAATTCATCTCAAAGGTGGTCAAAGTGATTTGATCCTAAGGTTCTCTGCTCCAACTCCCTGGAAAAGGCGCATGCCCAGAACTGCACACACAACATCATGTGAACATGGGATTATGAGACTGAGAAGGTGAGGCTCTCAGAGTGGAGAGAAATAGGAGAAACACATGTCCTGGGGCCTATGACATTCGTTACCATCAGGATACATAAATAACCAGCACACCTGGTTTCCCCTGAAGCCTATAAGGGGTGAATCTGGAGCACAGAGCCAAAAGGAATCCCTAGGCACCTCCGCTGTGGCACAAAAATAAACATGAAAGAAAACAAAGCAGCAGGATGGAGTAACAGGACAGCGGGTCAGTACACAGCAGGTAGGGATGGTGACCCTGCCATCCATTATGGTTCCTCAAGCACTGCCAGATGCGTACAGAGTCAGAAATAACCTAAGAATCACTGCGTATGGCCCATCCCCTTCAGCACCTTCCAAAAAAAAATAGTCTAATCAGCGTTGGACCTCTGGCACTCCATACAGTCCCCCAATCCTGACAGTAGTGATCCTTGAGCACCACTAATATGATCCATTCAAATCAACAAAATAAACAAAACAGTGGCCTTAAACAGAGAGCCGTTTAATCAGGCCAGGAGCCACATCCCCATCTCCTTCCTAAAACAATCAGAAACTATCGGCCTGGGAAGCTTGTGCTTCCTGTCACTGCACTGTGTCATCTTTTCACTCTCCTGCCTGAGGACAGTGTGGCAGAGGGAATGTCACTATCTCCTGCCTTTGTTTTTCCTGCGAAACAGCAGGTGGCTCCATGCAAAGATCTGAGTCGTGAGCACTAGAGAGGAGCACAACCAGCCCTTCCTCACACCTGACCAGAAGTCCCTGCATTGGAGCCAGAAATGTAGTGGCCAGCCGGATGTTTGGACATTGGCTCAGAGATCCATCTGCCGGGAGACACTGCCAGATGTCCCTGCCGCTAAGGGGACAGAGAAGTGGGTTTTGACCCCGCTGCCTGTCAGGACAGGAGTGCTTACGGCCAATAGGCGAGGAAACCGTAGCCATGCCTTAGCCTTGGGACGCCACCCTGTGCAACACAGGAAGGTCCCTAAGGCCAGTGACCAACTCTGAGGACAGGAGCTCATGCAGAGTCGGCCCCTGCAGGCCCTAGTGACCACAGCCCCATTAGTTATTCTGCCATGGGGGCAGCCACAGGGACTCAGGATCAGCAGCCCTCTTGCAGAGTGGACAGGGATATGGGCCTGGGCACTCTCTTCTAGGGACAATAGTTACTTCTGGGCTCATATGAGCCTCAGGCAGTCCCAATTATGACCCACTGGACCTGGACCCATCCTGGTCGTGATTTACTGTAATCCCAAATCAGCATAAGAGCCTCATCCAGCACTCATTCCTGTTGTACAAGAAAAGCTCTGAAAAGTAAGGGGCTAGAACAAGATTACAGCGGGTAAGGTATTTGCCATGCACGCAGCTGACCAGGGTTTGACCCTTGGCATCGCATATGGTCCCCTGAACACTACCAAGAGTAGTTCCTGCATGCAAAGCCAAGAGTAACCCCTGTACTTTGCCGGGTGTGACCCAAAAACCCCAACAACAACAACAACACATGTAAACAGTATTATATCACAAAATTATCCAAATATCCAAGGTGTTTACTATGAACCATGATGTTACATGTGTCTGACAACCGGAACTTCTAGAGTGACTCTACTTTTAAACCATGAATATTATATCTTGGGTACTGAGGTGGTAATATAGTGGGTAAGGCATTCACTTGGCTGACCCAGGTTTAATACACAAGGACATATATGGGCCCCTGATCCCTGCCAGAAGGATCACCCTGAGTTCAGAGGCAGAAATAAGTCACAAACAATGCAGGGTGTATACCAAAAATACTGCAATTTCAAAAGGTAACTTTAATGAAACAAACAAAAATACTCAAGTGTGGATTTCTCAGGTACACACCCTGGGTTGCCAGTAATGAATAATATTAAGTCAGTAGGTCCCACAGTACAATGCATTCGGTGTTTCGTCTCTCCAGGGAAACGAAGACACAGGGCACACAATTGATGGCCAATGGATAGTGAATAGTGACCTTTAATTCAGAACAAATTAGCATACTTATAGAATATCTGAGGGGGTTTTCAGTACAGGGCTGCATGTATTGTGATTTATCATTTACAGAGGTCAAGTGTTTTAACTGAGGCATTTCTTTTGGGGGAATTAACTCAAGAGAGGTTCTGTCTGAGACAATACAAAGAAATTCGCTCGGACTATAAGCATCCGTGTGCTTTGCTCTTTCCCTGCTTGTACATATTAAACAATCAACTTTACTTCTTAATAATATTTGCAGTTATCTGGATATCCACAGTAAGAAATAAACATTCCAAAATTTACTTCTCTGGGGTCCAGGAGCTAACGTTAAAAGCTGGCTAGGCTTTTATCATAAATTCCACATGGAGTCCTCAGGCCAGTTTTGCTCCCCCTATTCCATGGGGTCGGGTCATTTAGGTCCTGATGGCTTGGAAACAAGATGGTGCTTTATGATTTCTATACTGTCCCATCTTGAAGCCAGGGTAGCTTTGCTGCTTGCCCCAGGTCCATCCAGAGATTCTCGGTGGGATCCAGCTTTCTGGGGTTAGAAATTATGGCAACTGAAGTCTGATTCAAGTAATTGTGATGAAAGCCCAACAGTAAATATATTTCAGAGTCAATTAACTCACAAATATTAAGAGCTTAGTATTAACGGGTTTTTTGTTGTTGTTTTGAAGCAAAGAACATTGCTCTATAATGATAGATAATAGATTGTACAGGTTATAGGGGAAAGAGAAATGCAAATAAATGACTACAGATATAAAGTCCAGAATCACTAGATGATTTAACTTTATGAGTTAAATATAAACTCAGGGGTTTGAAAGTGTTTATAAGACCACTTCTGTGTGTGTATGTGGAGGTGGATTGGCAATTCATTGATCAAGCCTAAAACATTTAGGGTTAATATCCAATATCATATGTAAAGACATATAAAGAGTGAAACATTTAACAAGGATCCTTAAGCCCCCTTTCCTGGTTTTTTTTGTATGCTGCATAAATCTGTGTTTTCTCCTGAATACGACTTCTCTTTCTTTGCTCTTATATCCTGTGTATGTCCGTGTGTGTGTGTGCGCACGTGTGTGTGTGTGTGTGTGTGTGTGTGTGTGTGTGCATGTGTTTCGATTTTGGACCACAACTGGCAGTACTCAGTGATTATTGCAGCTCTGGTATCAGGGCTCAGTCCTAGTGGGACACAGGGACAATACGGAATACTAGACTTAGATCGAACCTGGGTTGACCGTTTGCAAGGCAAGCACCCTACTTGCTGTACTATTGATCTGGCACTTTCTACATGAAATATTTGCACCACAGCAGGAGACAAACTGGCAGGCTACCGAATGTATCCTGCCTACATGGCAGAGTCTGGCAAACTCCCTGTGGCGTACCCAATATGCCAAATACCAGTAACAATGATGGATCTCATTCTCCTAAAGAGCCTTGAATATAATCTCAGGGCTAGGATGAAAGAGACATTACTGGGGACTGCTCGAGGCAATCGACGAATAACAGGATGATTTGTGATTTGTTTGTGACAGCAGGAGTGACCACCAGCAAAGCTTCCCCAACACCACCACCCACCCCAGAAATAAACTATTTCTCTTTAAAATAAAAACCCCAAAACTTAAGCCCCAGTACTCACCACAACAGCTGACAGTCGTCTGGTAAGGGAGGGATTCCATGTGTGGCGTGCTTTGCCACTGGACACTAGGAAACAGAAATACTTGACTTAGGGGAAAAAACACAAAATTTGGGATGAGAGACAGCAAAGCGAGTAGGGAATTTGCTTTGCATGCAGCCAACCCATATCAATCCCTGGCATCCCATTTGGTCACTGAGTACAACCAGCAGGAATTCCTGAGTGGAAAGTTGAAAATAAACCCTGAGCATCTCCAGATATGGTACACAGACCAACCAAAAAATAATAATAAAAAAGTTTCGTTTGTAAACCGCACCCTTCCTCAGGGACCAAGCCACAGGGTAGCCCCGCCACATCACGGCAGTCAATAAAAGAACAGAGGAGAAATGGGTGTCCTGCTGTAGGGAGGCTGGGACCTGCCCTTCGAAGTGAATCTAAAGGTTCTACACTAGTGATGCCAGAGACAAAGGCTCCCGGACAGGTTCTAGTGCAGTCCGTGCTGGCAGGTTGGGGAAAGCTAAGCCCTGCCCTCGCCAGGTCCTATAGTGCCTCACACACGGCCTCTTAACCTTTCTGAAGCTGGCAGTGATTGTGGCCAAGGTGACCCGCAGGATCACTCGCTGACACCCATGACCCCTGCATCCCCGCACAGCCCGCATTACACCACCCAAAGCCTCTGGGTCCCCTGAAAGCCTTTGCCGCCTGTCAGGAACATCCTGGATATTGGGAATGAGAGAAAAACAAGCGTGAAACTGCCCGGAAAGCTGGCGTAGCCCCTCTGCTCACATTGTGGATATGCGGAGGTGAGGGGTGCTCATGTTGGGGGTCGCTCACTGGAGGCCGCTCATGTCATGTCACAAAATCAGTCTTCACAGTCCCTCTGTCATGCCATGATGCCAGGCCTCCAACTCCTCCTCTACCCACGAGAACAATGGCGGCCTGAGCCAGGCCACCACAGCTAGAATAGAAAGGATTTCTGAAGGGCCCATCTATGACATCAATTGTGCTTCCTCCAAGAGCCTTAAAAGGCCATGGTCTAGATGCAGAGAGACCATTTTTGCCCACCCAGGTGAATCCGTGCTGCAATGGGGATGAACTGATAGAGGACTGGAGAGGCAGCTGCTGGAGTGGTTGCTCACACAGTGGGGGGCTGGGGATAAAGAGAAGATGCCTGATCCTGTACTGGTCAGTCAAACATTGAAAGAATGCTCTGACACAGTCCATCAGGAAAAACACATGTGGGTAAATTCAAGGTAAATCAGGCAGGTTTGTACAAGGCACCTGGTTTTGTTTCCTGGGGAATTAATCAAGATGAGGCGAAAGCAGTGACTGCAAAGCCAGCCATGGAAATGCAGAGAGGAACTAGCCTAGCAGCAGCCCAGAGAGCTTGACAGACACACGGAAGGGTCATGAACCAGATGCAGAGACCCTTTTTGCCCACCCAGGTGAATCTGTGCTGCAAGGGGAATGGACTGGATAAAGGTTTGGAGAGGCAGCTGCTGGAGTGGTGAGTCACACAGTGGGGCCTGAGGATAAGAAGACCCTTGATCCTGAACTGGTCAGTCAAACAATGACCCAATGCTCTTACACATAGTCCAGCAAGTGAAAACACAGCTTGTTTGATTCAAGGTAAAACAGGAAGGTTGGTACAAGTCACCAGAGGCTGAGTTTCTTGGGGAAGGAATCAAGATGAGGTGAAACCAGTGACTGCAAAGCCAGCCCTAGAGATGCAGAGAGCAACTGGTCTAGCAGCAGCACAGAGAGCTGGACAGACTCTGGAAAGTGGAAAAGGCTGATAAGAACATCAGAGAGCACTGTCCGGCCAACATGCGACCTCTTGAAAACGCCTGACCAGTGGACTCTTGCCTACAAGGAAAACAACGGGAGATGGTATCAGAAACACAATTTCAAATCCAGAGTATGGAACAAGAGGGGTTGGGTGCTTGCCTTGCATGTGGTCAATCTTGCTTCAATCCTCAGAATTCCAAATAGCTCCCTGAGCACCAAAAAAGTGCAAATCCATGAGTAAGCCCTGAACACTGCCACGTGTGAGCCAACAACAAATATACAGAGATAGTATTTGTGTGTTATACATAATATATAAATATATCATATAAATTATATTTATATCAAATTTGCTTATATTTATGTACACTTATCTACATATAGAACCTAGAGTATATTCTGACCCAAAGAATGGAGGCTAGTGGGCAACAAACCATACAGTTCACCTTTGGGCCTTTTTTGGCCTTAAAAAAGATCTGAATCATTTTTATCATTCTAGTGACTAGATGGGACTTTGCCAATTCCAATTAAAAAACTTATTTTTTTCTCTGATATTGTTGAACTGATGGGTGTGATCCAGGAATGTGATCAACCTTGCAAGTAATCACAGGTAAAGAGAGCAGCCTGCTGGGATGTGGGGAGCTTGGGGAACTGACCCATATTCCAAATACTGTCAGATATTTGATTCAAGGAGACCCTTTCATCGTTTCAAATGTCTTTCAGTAAAGTTCATTTAAACTGTTTCCAATAGGGGCTTAAGAGATAGGACAGCAGGTAGAATATTTGTCTTCCACCAGGTTTAACAGGGCCCAGGAGCAACACCAGTACTCTCTTAGAATGTCTCTATGTGACTCAAAAAGTCGAAAAAAAGTTTAAAAAATTAAAAACAAACTCTTCATTTCACACCATTAAAGAACATTGCCGTGCTCGCTTCGGCAGCACATATACTAAAATTGGAACGATACAGAGAAGATTAGCATGGCCCCTGCGCAAGGATGACACGCAAATTCGTGAAGCGTTCCATATTTTTCTTAACATTGTCAAAATGGCAACACTACCGAAAGCATGGTATAAATTCAATGCAATCCCTATAAGGATACCCATGACATTCTTCAAAGAAATGGAGCAAACACTCCTGAAATTTATATGGAACAATAAGCCCCCACGAATAGCTAAAGCAATTCTTGGGAAAAAGAAAATGGGAGGAATCAACCTCCCAAACTTCAAACTGTACTACAAAGCAGTAATAATTAAAACAGCATGGTACTGGAACAAAGGCAGAACTGCAGACCAATGGAACAGGGTTGAATACACTGACATCTCCCCTCAATCATATGATCATCTAATCTTTGATAAAGGTGCAAGTAATGTGAAGTGGAGTAAGGAAAGCCTCTTTAATAAATTGTGTTGGCATCACTGGACGGCTACATGCAAAAAAATAGGCTCAGAACTCTGCCTAACACCATGTACAAAAGTAAGATCAAAATGGATTAAAGACCTCAACATCAGACCAGAAACCATAAGGTACATTGAAGATAAAGTTGGCAAAACCCTCCATGACATTGAAGCTAATGGTATCTTCAAAGATGCCACGCCACTGGCCGCGCAAGTGAAAGCATAGATAGATAAATGGGACTATCTTAAACTAAGAAGCTTCTGCGCCTCCAAAGAAACAGTGACCAAAATACAAAGACAGTCTACAGAATGGGAAAGGATATTCACCAAATACACATCTGACAAGGGGTTGATATCCAGGATATACAAAATACTGGTTAAACTCCACAAGAAGAAAACATCCAACCCCATCCAATAATGGGGCAATGAAATGAACAGAAACTTTCTCAAAGAAGAAATGCGAATGGCAAAAATGCACATGAGAAAATGCTCTACATCATTAATCATCAGGGAGATGCAGATCAAAACCACAATGAGATACCATCTCACACCTCAGAGACTGGCCCACATTCAAAAGAACAAAAGCAACCGATGCTGGAGTGGATGTGGCGAGAAAGGGACACTCCTTCACTGTTGGTGGGAATGTCGACTGGTTCAGCCCTTCTGGAAAACAGTATGGACGATTTTCAAAAAATTAGAAATTGAGCTCCCATTTGACCCAGCAATACCACTCCTGGGAATATATCCCAGAGAGGCAAAAATGTATAGTTGAAGTGACATCTGCACTTGTTTGTTCATTGCAGCACTCTTTACAATAGCCAGAAACTGGAAGAAACCTGAATGCCCAAGAACAGATGACTGGTTAAAGAAACTTTGGTACATCTACACAATGGAGTACTATGTAGCTCTTAGAAAAGATGAAGTCATGAAATTTACATACAAGTGGTACAATATGGAAAGTATCATGCTAAGCGAAATGAGTCAGAAAGAGAGGGATAGACATAGAAAGATTGCATTCATCTGGGGGATATAAAGTAACAAAGTATGAGATTAATACCCAAGAATAGCTGAGATCAGCACCAGGAGGATTACTCCATAACTTAGAGGCCAGCCGGGCATCCTAGAGGAAAGGGCAGTTCAGATAGAGAAGGGAGCACCAAATAAAGGATATTTGGAGGATCCTCCCAGGAGGGGAGATGCATGTCGAAAGTAGACTATGGACTGAACATGTTTGCCACTCAATGCCTCTTTTGCAGACCACAACACCCAAAAGGAGAGAGAGAACACAGGGGATTGCCCTGCCACAGAGACAGGGGTGATGGGGGGATGGGGGTGGGAGGGATATTATCCATGGTGGTGGAAAATGGGCACTGGTGGAGGGATGGGTATCTGATCATTGTATAATTGAAACCAAAGCACAAAAAATTGTAAATCTACAACTGTAAAAAAAATAAAATAAAATAAAGGGAAAAAAAAGAACCTTGCCAGTGCCATTTTGCTAAGATGGTAAAGGTAAATTATTTATCCTTTATACTTCCACAACTCTAATCAGCACTTGAACACAAGGGAGGCAGAGATGACACAGTAGGGAAGGAGCTGGTCACACACAGCAGGCGTGGATTCCGACCACAGTACCCCATAAGGATCCTGAGGGACAGATGTTTTAGCTCAGAGCCAGGAGTGGGCTCAACTGAGTGTGTCTCCCCAGACAGAACATGAGTCAGGAGAAGGCATAGCTGATTCTCTGTCATTATATGTCAAAACCCAGGGCCTCCAAGCCAAGCTACAGGGGCTGGAGCAATAGTCCAGCTGCGAGGGCTTTTGCCTTGCACACAGCTGGTCTGGGATTCAATTCCACCATCCCCTGTGGTCCCCAAGACAGGAGTAATTCCTGACTGAAGAGGCGGGAGTAACCCCTAAGCATCTCTGGGTGTGACCAAAAAGAAAAAAAAAGTCAAGCCTGAGTCAGAGCAAAGAATGAGACAGTGGAGAGTCTTGACAGCTCTGAGCGAGGGGCATCTGTTTTGCCTTTTTATTTTTTCACATTCCTCCTGGCTTTCACCTGAAGATCCAGAAAGTACAAGTTAACATACACGTGAAATCCAAATGCCGGGACACTGGCATAAACTTTCCCTTATTGACTGACATCACAGGAACCTGTCACACACTACCAGGATTATTTTCTTCCTGGCTGTACTTTTGTAGCACACCCAACATTCTGGTACAACAAAATATGTTTTACCGAGGGACCTGTTTTGACACTGTAAGTTTTCTTAGGGCACCAAGTTATCTAGTATGAATTTTATGATGTTTACAAGGCTTATGACTTGGGATATAACTAAGGCTGTAGGAGTGGGCAGGGGGAGGTTAGGGGGAGAGATCAGGGAAGAATCTGAGGGAACAGGGGAGAATCCAGGAGGAAGAAACGGGAGGAGGGGGCTGGAAGATTGGGAAAGGGGACAAGAATGTAGGAGAAATTCAGAAGGAGAATCCAAGGGGAGAATAAGGGAGAATAGAGAAGGGAATCAAGGAGAATAGGAAAGAAAGTCTCCAAGAGGAATCCAGGAGAATTGGGAGAAGGAAGATGAAGGAGGATAGAATCAGGGAGAATTGGGGGAAGGAAATCAAAAGAGAATGGAGATGAGATTGGAATTAACTGCAACTGATACCCTTGTTTCCTCCTTTGTTGACCCATCATGGCCAGGATGGGGGAAGCAAGCGGTGTGAAACTACTGAACACAGGTGGCGGCAGAGAGCCTCAGTATTCATATTTATTTTTTGAATACACACTAAGGGTCTTTAACCCCCAAGAATTAGATTCTGGATTTATTCCTGTCCATGGCAAGCCCTGAACCCTAAAAATAACATGCTGGTCCACTGACCTTCATTCACATAATAGTGTTGATTCCAAATTTGAAATCTTTCCAGCTCTCACTCATACTAGGTAATTGTGTCCCTAAATCAAATTGCTGAAAGGCCAAATCGGAAGCCATGCTTTGAGTTCTGAAACCACAGAATACACAATGTAAGAATTCGTCAAATGGAACATCCTTGAATGAGGCAGTGCTGTTGGAGGACAACTCTATGGTTCTCATAGCCCAAGCATCCCAGAGCAAAAGGTAGATCCCTTGGGAGGATCGCTGTGAGAAGCTTGGCAATCCTACAAGAGATTTTTGGGTTTTTTCAACAGTCTCAGTGATGCTCGGGGACCTATATGAAATTCTGGTTAACTAACCGGGTTGGCAGTGTGCAGGGCAAGCGCATCCCCTGCTTTACTATTGCTCAGAGCCAAAGTAGCACTATTTTGGGTTCACTCATTCAGTAAACAAAAAAGTCAAAAAATATTTTGCAGATAACAGCAACATTATTGGCTGTGGAGTGCTGGTGTAAGGTACAGAAGGTGGAGGTAATAAGGAGCGTGAACCTCATGGACTGGCAGATGAGGAAAAATAATGTCAGACCAAGAAAGTAAAGCACAGGATCATTCCATGATGGAGAGTACATGGGAGCAAAGGGCGTCGTGAGCACTGTTCAGACACCTGGATCCAGGAGCTCGAAGCCCCACTGTCAGCAGCGTTTTTCACATGTGCTTAGGGCACCTACACCCTGCCCAGGGCCTGAGACAGGTAGGATTCTTAGACACTCACCTGCATACACGCCTTTCCTCACTGTCCTCAGGGATCCTCCTTTCAGCCAGGACATCACTGCAGGCTTTAACTCAGAATGCGCTGAATCCTACGGAGATGGAGCATGGACTGGTCACAAGGAAAAGGTGACAAGAAAACCCTGTGTGTCTATATAAAAACAGAGTAAATTAGTGGGAAGGCATGAACAGAATCTGAATTTCTGAAATGCCACAGATCTGTGGTTATCCAAGAGCTAAGATCTAGCTTTTAGTTTATGAGTGAAATATGGGGCCCTAGAAATTACCAGGGATAGTATAGCCCTGATCTTGCACACAGCCTAGAGGATTTTGATTGCATCACAATTTGTAATTTTATATTTTTCTGGTTTGGGATCCTCATCTGGGGATACTCCAGGCTTCCTCCTGACTGTGTACTCAGAAATCACCTCTGCTGGTGCTCAGGGACCACATAGGATGCCAGGAATAGAACCCATGTACATTGCTTGCAAGGCAATCACCGAACCCAAGTTACTCTAGTCCCAGCACCACATGGCATGTCATCAGCCCACTTGAAGTGATGCCTGAGTGCAGTGAATCCAAAAGCTAAACAAATCCAAAAATGGCCAAAGCCCGCAATTGTTTTTAAAAGTAAACATAAAAGGATCCAGACAGACAGCATAGCATGGGGCATTGGTCTTTCTAACGGCAAATAAAGGTTTGATTTCAATATTCCATAGGGTCCCTCAAGCCATCAGCTGTGATCCCTCACTGCATAGTCCAGCGGCAAACCCTGAGTCTTGCTGAACCAAGGACCATTGGAAGTGATCCTGAGCACTAAAATAGAGCAGTGTCTGATGGGATGAGACCTTCAGAAATAAATGAACTGTGGTGGGAGAGACATTACAGTGGTAGGATACAGATGCTGCCCACACATCTGGGTTTTATCCCCAGCAGCACACAGGAAAAATCTGAGTATTTGCAGGGGTAATCCCAAAGCCAAATCAATGCAAAACAAAGAATTTGAACTTGAGGACCAGATGCAGCAGTAGGAGGAGTAAGGCAGCCCAACCACTGCTCCTATGAGCACCGCAGAGTAACAACTGTGCACAGAACCACTGGAACCCAAATGAGTGACCCTGCTTTCAGCCCAATACAATAAACATACTGTATTGGGTATGCTCCTGGATCCAGGTGTCTGTGCAGTGCTCACGCCGCCCTTTGCTCCCATGTACTCTCCATCATGGAATGATCCTGTGCTTTACTTTCTTGGTTTGACATTATTGTGTAATAAACATACACCCCCTGCACCCCACAGCCCATAATCTAGGGAGAAGGGGAAGCTCAATGCTCAGTCATCGACTTAAAGCTGTGCATGCACATATGTGACTGTAGGACTTTCATCATGATGCAGGGCTATCCTAAATGCCTCTTGCAGCAGAAGAAGTATCTAGAGCACAATAGCTCTGCCGGCCCCAGAGATCCATTGCTCCGGCTCTCTGGGACCAGCACATGCCCAGAACTGCAAACTGAGCAGCAAGTGAATGCAGAATGTGTGATAGAGCACACGAGTCTCTCTAGAGCGTGAAGGACAAAATAAGAGAAATGCATATCCTGGGACTTGAGTCACTGTAGCTGCCAGGGAGAAAAAGGGGCCAGCAGGCCCCAGGGGGCCCGTGGTACACATCAGGTAGGAATCCGGAGCACAGAGCCAAAAGGAAGCCCTGTGCATATCCCATGTGGCACAAAAATAAATATGAAAAGAAGCAAAGCAGCAGGATTGTGTAACAGGACAGCAGGTTGGAGACAGCGAGTAGGGCTGTGATCTGCGCCAACCTATAGGGTCCCCTAAGCACTGCGAGGTACACTGCTGGAGTGCAGAGCCAAGAGTATAATCCCCAGAATCTCTGGGTTTAGCATTCCACACACACAAAAAATACCCAGATACAAGCCTATAATCCCCAGCAACCCAAATTGTTCCTGAGATCTGTCAGGAGTGATCCTGGAGCACTGAGGTACAAGCACTCTCTGAGCTGGGCGTGGTCCAAAAGCCAAATACAACAAAACTGACACAAATGTCGCCTCAAACAGCAGAGCCTGGCACTCCGACCAAGAGACACATCAGAGGTTCCTTCCTTAAACAACTCAGAGACAGTTAGCCCAGGAAGCCTGAGTGCTCCTGTCACTGCATCCCCTCATTTTGTTAATCTCCTAATACCTGGGGACGTTGTGTCAGGTGGCGTGTCACAATCTTCTCCCGCCTCTGTTTTTCCCGAGAACCAGAGACCTGGAGGAGAAGACTTGTGAGCACTGGAGAGGAGCAAGACCCCCCACTCTTACCAGTCACACTCTCAGGCACTGGCTCATAGACCCACCTGGGGGACACTATCTGATGCTTCTGTCTCCCCAGGAGTAGCAAAATGGTTTGGCAGCTGTGCAGCCTTCCTAAACAGAAGGACTGGGGTTGGCTACAAGAGAAAAAAGTCAGCCCTGCCTTCTGCCTTGACCTGGGGACTCCTCCCTGGGTCCCACAGAAAGTTCTCACATGCCCAGCCAGGGGCTGACTCCAAGGCCAGGAGCTTACACGCATCAGTGCCACCTGCAGGCTGGCAGGAGGACTGTCCCCAGAAACCATAGCCCAGAAAGTGGCTCTATTCATTTACTAGGCAGCCCCTCTCTTCCAAAAAAAAAAAAACAAAAAAAAAACCAAAAAACAAACCACTTTCCACACACACACACACACACACACACACACACACACACACACACACACACACCTTTACCCACAGTACACACCTGACTAGAAAGGGGTCTAGACAAGGATTTGCAACTTGATATGAGAGCAGAAATTCCTGTTCAGACAAACAGTAAAGCTGGTATGATGCTTGTCTTGCTGACACCAATAACTTCTCTGCATCCCGATAGCCCCAGAGCACTCCAGGGTTAATCCTAAATCCAGAGCCAGAGTAAACCCACCGGGTACCTCCAGGCATTTAGAGCCCCCAATATCCAGACCAAAAATATCTGCAAAAGAAAACTACCATTAACAAACTCCAGGAACCTGCAGATCCACAGCCTCAGATGACCCCGTCCCACAAGGGCAGCCAATGAAAAAGCCAATGGGAACAGTGTCTCTTGCCATTGTTTGGGGGGGGGGCTGCTTCTCTGCCCCTCAAAGTGAATATAGAGATTCTACAGCAGTGAAACTATGGCCAGGTTCCTACATGGTTCACCTGGGAGGGTCGGCATGGTCAAGACCTGAACCTCAGCAGGTCCCTTACTGCAAAGGCCTGCAATTCCCACGCTCAGTCCCGCACCCAACCATAGCTGCTCCATTGTGGAGCTGGAGGCATCCTGGCTGTAGGAGCCTCCTAGGATCACGCATGCACACCCTCGAGCCCTGCACGCCAGAAGAGTCCCTAAAAGCTCTGCCCCAGGTCAGAAACCACATGGATATTGAGAAACAAGTGAAAAACAAAGGCATAAGTGCCCCTCAAGCTAGTGGGGACCTGCAGCTCAGTGTGGAGAAGGGGAGGCACCAGACATTCACAGGAGGCCACCCCCGTCCTGCCACAGAATTGTCTGAGTCACGCTTCTTCATGGGGCCCTATGTTGTCATTTACCCACAAGAACAATGAATCTCTCACCCCGTTTCCAGTAATATAAGCACCAGGAAGGCCCACTGTGATGCCACTCCCATTCCCGCAAGCAGCCTTAAAGGGCCAGACTCCAGATGTGCAGAGAACCATTATATCTGCCCAGGTGAATCTGTGGCACAAGGGGGATGGGCTCGCATAAAGGGGTGGAGAGGCAGCTGCTGGAGTCGCGGGTCACATAGAGTAGGGACAGAATGCAGTAAGGAGAAGTCCCCTGGTCTTGTACTGGGAAAATAATGAACCAATGCTCTCACACACAGTCCATTTCAAAAAAGGAAAAGGTTGTTTATTCAGAGTTAAACAGACAGACAGGGAGTTGGGGCGGGGGGGGGGAGTATGGGACAATGAGTTTCTCTGGAAGTTACCAATCGAGATGGGGTGAAAGCAGTGACTCCCAAGCCAGTCCTGGAGATTGAGAGAAGAACAGGTCGAGCAGCAGCCCAGAGAGTCGAAGAGAAGCTGGAACAGGAGCAAAGGCTGGTAAGAACATCAGAGAGCACTTTCAGTCACCGCTCTACCCCTTTATAACACATGAGTAGTGGACTCTCTCCAACAAGGAAAACTCAGGGGACAGTTTCAGAACATAATTTTTAACTCACAGACGTAGTATAAGTGAGCTGGCACCTGCCATGAACTTGGTTGACCTGAGTTCCATCCCTGGCATCACAAATGGGGCCCAAGCACCACCAGGAGTGACCCTTTAGAACTGCCAGGTGTGCCCCAAACAAAAATATATAATGAAGTAAATAAAATGCAGCATGTGGCCCATCCAAGAATGGAGGCATACATGAAGTTACCACGCTTTAAACTAGATTGTTCATTTTGTGGACTTGATTGGCATCTTGGACAGATCACAATAGTGTTTAACAATCTGGTGAATATTAGATTGTTGGAATTTTACTGCTTCCAAGCAAAAGTTTGACCTTTCCTTTTATCCCCCATACTACTGCTGAATTGAGGTCAGTGGAACCCAGGTATGTGAGTGCCCTTTATTACTAGTCATCACAGTTAAGTGGAATTGCCTATTGAGATGGAGGCAGATGTTGGCAAATCTCTCATGTTCCACCATTTGTATAACATTTGATTTGGGGTCCTCTGGATCATCTCAAAGAACTGGCAAATGTTATTCTATGCACAGCAAAGTCGATATAATGTGTCTTCATCCACCCTATTAAAGAAACTTGCAAGGCCATTCTGTTAACTTGATTCTTCCTAAACATATTTTCCTTTATGGTTTTACAAATCTAATGGAAACCTGAATATAGAGAGTGAATATAAATGTTTGGACTTGGTGATTGAAGTCAGGAAACCTGAATATAGAGAGATGTTGCAGCAGATAAGGTGCTTCCCTGCACACAGGTGACAAGGACACCAAACCCAGGACCTCATAAGTTTCCCTGAGCCACCCCCCCTGTCATGGACTGCTGAACTCAGAGGCAGGAGGATAGTCTGAGCACAGCTCAGTGTGTCTCCCAAGAACATAGTACAGGGGGGGCTTGAAGAATGCAGGTTTGCCTGTTTTTCTAATTTCAAAGGATTTGCTACAGCATCATGGTTAGTCTCTGTCATTAACTTTCACAAACCAAACCAGGGCCTGTGAACCAAACCGGAGTGGGAGCAAAGAATGAAATAGTGGTGAGCCTTGACAGTCTGAAGTGAGGAAAGCATTTGGTACCTGTTTATTTATTTCTAATTTAATCACCTTTTTCCTGACTTCTATCACCAAGTCCAACCATTTATATGTTAACAGACACATCAAGTCCAAATGCAGGGACAGTGGCATAGCTGCACTGGGTGATAACAAGGAAGTACCTTTCCCTAATGTGCTGACGTTATGGGGATGGTGTCCCACATTACCAGGATTATTTCCTTCTTACCTCCACATTGGGGCACCTCCACCTCATGTGAAATCATGTGTTACTGAAGCGGCTTGTTCTTACTGGGGATTTGGTATTAGGGCAGCAGTCATTCAGTATGAATTTAACATTGTCTCCTAGGGCCTGAGTGGAACACAAAGGCCTCCCCACCTTCTTAACATTCATAAGATTTAAGACTGGTATGCATTTTCATGACTAATAAGGTATGAAGATTAAAGTAAGGTCTTTCCATATTCCAAACACACACACACACACACAGACACACACATATATATATATATATTCCAGTGTGAATTCTCAGATGCACAACAAAGCCTGAGTACAGAGTGAAGGCCTTCCCACATATCTGACACTGATGAGGTTTCTCTCCACTCTGAAGTTTCATATGTTAGTAAGTTTTGAGGACAGACTGAAGGTCTTCCCACAGGTTTGACAAGCATGAGGATTCTCTCCACAATAAATTTGCCTGTGCTTAGGAACCTAGAGACTGAGAAAAGCCCTTCCCTTTCCTTAAAAACAAAAGGTTTCTCTCTGGTATGCATTTTCATATGCCTAGTGAAGGCTGACAAATGAATGAAGGCCTTCCCACACTCCTCACATAGATAAGGCTTCTCTTCAGTACAACTTCTTATAAGCATAGAAAGGCCTAAGGGGAGAGTTAAGGCTTTCCCACATGGCAGACACTGATGAACTTTTTCTCCACTATTTAGTGAGGTTCCCAGATTGAGAGAAGACATTCCCATGGTCCATACAAACATAAGATTTCTCTCCAGTATGTATTTTCTCATGATTACAAAGACTTGGGAAAAGGCCAAATACCCTCCCACATTCCCGATATACAAAAGATTTCTCTTCAGTATGAAATGTCCTATCCTGACGAAGGCTGGAGGTGAGAATGAAGGCCTTCCCACATTCCTTACATATATTTTCTTTCTCTCCTGTGTAAATTCTCCTATGTACAGTAACTCTAGAGGATCTAGTAAAGTCATTCCTACACTCCTGATATATATAAGGCTTCTCTCCAGAATGAGTTTTCATATACACAGTAAGGCTGAGGATAGAGGATTCTCACATATATAAGGCTTTTTTCCTGGAAGAGTTTCCCTATGATCAACTAAAAAAGGCTTCACCACAGAATTCCCAGAAAACCACGGAAATGAATGCCCATATTAGTGACAAGGAAAATGATACAGCTCAACATCCATGTGTCCCTAACAAAACTCAGGAAACTACAGAAAACGAGTAAACAAAATCTCCATTTCCATATGCCCAGATTGGCTCCTAGGAGAGATACAAGACCCAGGTTTAAGAGATCAATTTAGTCATGCTGAAGACTCCTAAGAATCTTCAGACGTGAACCCATGCAGTGAAATAGAGCAGTGTCTGACAGGGTGAGGCCCAAAGCAACTAACATCTTGGGTCTAGGGCAATAATACAGTAGGGACGGTGTTTGCCTTGCACAAGAATGACACGGGTTCAATCCCACGTATTGCATATGGTCCCCTAACCATTGCCAGAAGTAATTCTGAAGTATAGAGCCAGAACAACCACTGAGTATAGCCAGGTATGATCCAAAATGCCAAAAGAGAAAAACAGAAATTGAAATGAATCTGTGACCAGAGTGACATTACAGTGGGGCAGGCACACGCCTGATACACAAATATGGATTTCATCCTTGGAATCCATATGGTTCTGCAGCACTGAAATTTATATTTAGAAATTCATAAATTACTATTACTCAGCAGTAATATGAGTATCGCCGGGTGTAGTCCCCAATTCAAATAGAAACAAAACAATAAAATAATGAAGTTGCAGTTCTGGTGCCGTAGTATAGTGGGTAAAGCACCTGCCTTGTAATCTGCTGACTGGGTTAATCCACAGTACCCATATGGGCCCCTGAGCACTGCCAGTACTGATCCTTCAGCACAGAGCCAGGAGATATGGGGACACGAGCCCTGAGTCAACACCCAAAGCAAAAACCAAAATGAGGACACTCAAGTTAAGGGCACCACAAGAACTATAGTATCTCAGAAATAGAAGGGAACTATTTAGAGTAACCTGATTCAAAGTAGGGTCATAGGGAGCTTCCCTTACATGTGTTCAACTCAAGTCTATACACTGAAACCCACTTGAACCCGAGTCCATCAATATTGTTCCCTGAACACAGAGCCAGAAATACAACCAGAGTACCACCAAGTATAGACCAAAAACAAAAATAGAAAAAAAATAGAGGCCCAAGAGAAACAGCGGTCCCCACAGTTGTAAAACATCCTGGTCATCATGATTACGGCCACTTTAAATTCAGAGGAGCCCCTGTGGACCTGTCCAGGCACCCACATGGCCCTCAGCAACAGCCACAGGTGCTGGCAGGTTTCCAGCATCATGTCCCTGTAGAGCTTCCTCTGAGAGGTGGCCATGCAGGCGCATACACTCTTTGGGTGTGAAGCTTACAGCTACGTCAGGGAACGTTCTGAGTCAGGTACACGGGGGGCAGGCAGTACTAAGGGCCCATTGCCACCCTGCTCTAGGTCGTAAAAACGGGATCCCCCAGGGTCATAGAGGGGCTCATTGCCAACAGCCTTGGGAGAAACCACATTACATGTGCAACTTGGGTGGATGGACCCAGAGATCACTCTAAGGCAGTTTGATCAGGTAAAATGGGAGGATGAAATACTAGAGGGTTCCTGGGGTGCAAGTCTTACACACAAACACTGCAGAGACAGTCCCAGCACCACTGTTTCAGTGAGCACTGCAGAGAGGAACACCTGATCACAGACTCAGCAGGATCCAAAAAGTGTTGCTGGGTGAGGCCGAAAATACTAAACATACATGCTCTGCACGCCACAGGCTGTGATCACTAGAGAGGAGAACAGGTCACTCAATGTCCAGTGAGTGATCCAAAGCTGTGCAAGGATAGGTGTGCCATAACGACTCCGAACTAAGGGTTCAGGACCGCCCTCAATCCCTCTTAAAGCAGCTGTCTCAGTAAGAAAAAACTCTGCTGGCCCCAGAGATCCTTTGCTCCGGATCCCTGGGGATGAATCATGTCCAGGACTGCGCACACAGCAGTGAGAGAATGTGAGACTGTGTGACTGTGCAAGTGAGGCTCTCCAGAGCAGAAGGACAAAATAGGGGAAACACATGTCCTGGGGCCCAAGTCACTGTAGCTGCTTGGGCATATATGGTACCAGCACATCCCGGAGGACCCAAAACCCAGTGAGAGTGAATCTGGAGCACAGAGCCATGAGGAAGTTATGACAAAAAATATGAAAAGAAACACAGCAGCAAGATGGAGTAAAGGACAGTGGGCTCGGGGACAGTGAGTAGGGCTGGGAATCCCCACCAAACCATCTGGTTAATCAAGCACTGCCCGATTCAATATTGAATACAGAACCAGAAATAACCTGAGAATCATTGCATGTGACCCTCCCATAACCTCACCTCACCTCACGTCACCTCACGTCACCTCACGTCACCTCACCTCACCTCACCTCACCAAACAAAACAAACCTGAACAAATAGGCCTCTCATTCCGGCACATCAAAGGGTTCCTAAGACTTGGCATGTGGGATCCTTGAGCACTGATCTGCAAGTACTCCTTAAGCATCACTCGGGTATGGCCCCAAAACCCAAATTCAAGAAAACAAACAGGGAGAAAAATGTAGCCAAACAGCAGAGCATGGGGCACTCCAACCAGTAGCCACAACCCAGGACTCCATCCAGAATCAACTCAGAGACAAACGGCCCTGGACACCTGTGTGCTCCTGTCACTGCATTCTGTCATATCGTCACTCTTCTCCTCCCTGGGGTCATCTGCCAGATGGCCCATAACCACCATATCCAACTTCTATTTCCCCAGTATCAGCAGGAAGCTATGTCCAAAGACCTGGAGGACAAATCAGAGCTGTGAGCATCAGAGAGAACCGGCACAGGGCTCTAAGCAGAAGTTCTTGCTCTGGCACCAGAAGTGTCCTGACTGGCCTCTTCCTTTGGCCCGAGCTCAAGGCCCTCCCAGAGTAAACACTGCCAGATGCTCTCTCCTCTTCAGGGGATGCAGAAGTTGGCATCCGGGATACCCACTGTGAAGCCAAGGCAAATAGCTGGGCTGCTGTCCTATCTCTCAGGCCCCTTGGTTTCACCTTAACTGAACATACTATAATAGCTTCACAGGAATCTAATTTGAGAGATGAAAATTAGGTCCGGCAGCCATAGTGACAACACACTGGGGAGGGAACTTGTCATTCATATGCCTGACTCTTGTTTGATCCTCCTATCCCACAGGGTCCCCCATGTCCACCAGGGATGAGAGCAAGCTGATAAGAGTTCATGGAAGGGCTGCTGGTTCCTGGCAACTCTCAGTATGATGCCAGTATGCAGAACCGGCTGCAATTTCAAAGGTTGCAGGGGTTGGAAACAGAAACCAGTGGGCAGGCACTTGCCATATATGCGACAGACTCAACTTCACATCCTGAAATCCCAAGGAGTGATTCCTGAGCATTGCTGGGTCCAGCACAAGTTCCCAGCCCCTCCCCACCCCCCACCCCCCACCCCCCGCCAAACACAAAACCAAATAAAAGCAAAGAGGAAGTTATCTGCCAAAGGCAGAGGAGTGAAATCCAGCAGTATATTCTCAAGAATAGTTTCTTTAGTTTGTCTTTGTTTTGGGGCTACAGCTCCAGTACTGAGAGATAACAGGCTAGGCTTTCACAGACTATATGATTTTACTCCTTTGGGTACATGATTCTGCATAAGAAAGAACAGAAGAAAAACTACACTTAGCCCCAAGGAAATCTTAATGGTAAAAGTCTCTAATTTTTCTCAGAGCCTTCAACTCCTCCTTTTCCTCCTGACAGCATTTTCTGTGAAAGCATTCCAGAATGTTCACATCTAAGAACTTACAATGAATATATCAACAAAGGTCCAGGAGAGAGTACACCAGGCTGGAGCAGATGCCAGCTATCTGCAAGCCCGTGGATTCTCCTCTGGTTCCCACTTTCCACTGGTACAATGAGCAGAGAGCAGGATGCAGTCTTCAAGCACTGGCAGGTGTGGCCCCAAATCCCATATCGTCTGCTCCCCTAGTAGTGAATAGACCCTGGTGATAGGAGTTCAAAGGGCTGAGCACGTTCTTTAAGGTGGGGGACATAGAACCTAAGAGGCACATGGACAGAGGGCGAGAGTCCCTGACCATCTTCAGTTTTTAGCAAAAAGAGGAAACCAGAAATAAAAGACAGGAGAGAATTTCACAAACCCCTGAAAAGAAGTTCAAAGATGTTCATTGTCAAGACAAATTCTGAAGTGAAACTCTTTAACTGGGGAATTTTTGTGCCACACCTGTCAGTGTTCAGAGGACCCTATGAAATGCTGGGGACTGAACCCAGGCAAGCTGCGTGCATTGCAAGCACCCTACCAACTGTTTTATCATTCTAGTCCTTTATATAATTGTTTATTTTTAAATTTGAGGGGGTTTTGGTCCACACTGTAGATGCTCAGGAGACCCCTGGCGGGGAGGGTCAAACCCTGGCTTGCAGCAAGACAGACTTTCTCCTGGCTGTATGACTGAACCAGCCTTTAGAGTGAGAAATCTATAACCTAGTGTAGCTGGTCCCTGGAAACCTCCTTTCCGAATGAAGTTCATTCCAACAGGAGGACACTCACAGGCTCGGGGAGAGATGGTCAGTGGGTAGGGCTATGTTGAAAACTTGACAGGTGAACCAAAACATCATTTTGCTGTGGAAAAAAGTTACATACGATTAGCAGAGATAGTACAGTTGATAGGGTACTTTTCTTTCCAGCACTAAGCCAGATTCAATTCTCGACAGCAGATAGGGCTCCCCGAGTACTGCCAAGAACGATGTTGAGTTCAGATCCTAGACTAAGTCCTGAGCTCTGAATGTTGTGACCCGAAATCTATAATTCAAAAATAATAAATCAAAATTTTCTGTGCAAAGGGGCTGGAGACACAGTACAGCTTCAGAGGTGCTTGCCTTGCACAAGAAAAACCAAATTTTACTACTGGCATCCCATATGGTTCCTTGAGCACCACCTGGAGTAACCCATGAATAGTCAGGTGTGTCACGGAAAAAAAAGAAAAAAAACACTAAATTAACTAAAATAAATCGGTAAAGGTGAGGGAACTTTGGTGATCATATATACTTCATGAGAGGGCCCAGGGAACGCACGAAAGTGCAGAGGTTACTGCCCTTAACTGGGGAGGATGGAATTTATTTCTCTATTAACTTGCATTTTTTAGATTTTCCTCTTTTCTACTATTGTGATGAATTGAAAAGTGATATTTGATGCCAGCCCAGTCGCATTGTTTCCCTTAAGTTTAATGAAGAGTTATCCCTTAGAATGGCCCAAAAGGCATGTTCTTCAGAATTTGGAAACTTGTGAGAAGCCAAACAGAAAATGAGATCTGGATCATTACCTTGTTCATCTGAACAGTTGCTGGGCCACAAAGAAGTTCCATGGGATTCTGTCACATTAGATGCTAAAGAATTGCTGATTTTTTTTTTTACCTCAGATGGAGTGCCAATTGGAGAGCTGCAGCCTTTACAGATTCAAAAAGCGGAAAAGACTTCCATCCTGACACCAGAAATTAGTCCCCAGAAACTTTTGGGTTTGCCTTTTGAAAAAGCTTCCGTATGTCATTACCATGGAATTGAATACTGCTTGGATGACAGAAAAGCCTTGGAGAAAGACGGGGGATTTTCCAAACTGCAGTTTCGACTCATTTGATACAAAACCCAGACCAACTACACCTGGGACAGCATCCCATTCCCCACCATGCTGTCCAAGCCTGGCAGTATCCCAGACGAAGAAGCCCTGTAGAGTAAGCGGCACCTTGAGGGGGCACGGCTGAAAAGGAGAGCAAAGGATGGGAACTGTGCTTATCCCTGCAAAAGATTTGTAAAATCAGAAAGTTCAGATTACCTTCTTTCACATATGAGCTGCAGTAGTCACCAGGTTCCGGCAGTGACTTCCAGAACCCCCCAGGTAGAACCATCAGCCTGTCCCTCCGCTGCAGGTCTTAGCTCTAAAAAGCCAAAAGCCACCACAACCAAGGCCAGTTCGAGACCAAAAGTTGCCTGTGAATCAAAACCCTCGAGGTAGATTAAAGAATCAAGATCACAGAAGCACACACGGATACTGAAAGAAGGTACTGAAAGAAGTCATTACTGAAGCCCTGAAGAAACACAGTATTCCTGAGGCTCATGAATGTTTCACTGCATGTAGTCAGTGTCTCTTTGAGATCTCCAAGTTCTATCTAAAGGATCTTAAAGCTTCAAGAGGGCTAACTAAAGAAATGAAGAAGATAGGAAACAAAAATGTTGAGCAGGTGATTGAATGGGTCTTATAAAAAACAAGAATGAAATAACAGAAGTATAAGATACAAACACTGTCCTCCCATTGCTCACCCATTTTGCTCGAGCGAGCCCAGTAATGTCTCCATTTGAGACTTGTTACTACTGTGTTTGGCATATCGAAGACATCACAGATAGCTTGTCAGGCTTTGCTGTGCGGGCAAGATACTATCGATAGCTTGCTGAGTTCTCTGAGAGGGGTGGAGGAATTGAACCTAGCAGTTGTTAAGCTACGGGGTTCTGAATGTAGCAGTGGTTCTGCTTCGGGGGCAGTCACAGGGCCTCATATGGACAAACTTTTAGCCTCATTTTGCTCACACAATTAGTGTGTGTGTGTGTGTGTGTGTGTAGAGTTTTGATTTGGGGGCCAGAGCAGGAAGTGCTCAGGGACTGTTCTTAGCTTTGTACTGAGGGATCACACCTAGTGTGGCTTGAGGGACCATTGGAAATCCAGGAATTAAACCTGGATTGACCATATGCAATGGAAGTACCCTCCCCGAAATACTCCCACTCCAGTCCTTACTAAATAAATTTCGTTCCAACAGATCAGAATTGATCCCTGAACAAATATATCTTCCTACCCCCCCCAAATAAATATCTTGCACAAAATTTGTAAGTCTACAACTGTACCTCATGGTGTCTCACTAATCAAAATTAAAAAAAAAAGAGGAAACCCATTACACGCAATAACACCAGTACATCTGGGGTTTGCCTAGTCAGAGTCAGGGAGTTGATAAAGAATGGAGGGATGTTTTCCAACTTGACCTGAGGGACCAGAAATTCTTTATCAGGAAAAAAGATACCAAAGTGGGGCCGGTTAGATAATTAAGAGTATATGGTACTGTCCTGCCACAGAGGCAAGGTGGGATGGGAGGGTGAGGGGTGGGAGGGATACTGGGATCAGTGGTGGTGGAGAATGGGCACTGGTGACGGGATGGGTATTCGATCATTGTATAACTGAAACCCAAGCACAAAAATTTGTAAGTCTACAACTGTACCTCATGGTGTTTCACTAATAAAAATTAAATAAAAAGAGTATATGATACTTGGGGCTGAGCGATAGAACAGCAAGTAGGGTGTCTGCCTTGCACGCGGCCAATCCGTGTTTAATTCCCAGCATGCCATAGTGTCCCCTGAGCAGTGAAAGGAGTAATTCCTGAATGCAGAATCAGGAGTAAACCCTGAGCATCACTGGGTGTGACCCAAAAAGGAAAAAAATGAGTATACAGTGCTTCCCTTAATGATAGAGATTAATCATCGGCTTCCCATATGAAACCACAGTCACATGGTTTCATGTGATGGATGACAATTATTTTGATGGAATGATGGAAATTATTTCTGAGTGTACATCCTAGAGAGCCGGGAGCAACTCTGAGCACCTATAGGTATGCCATCCCCCGCACCCCCCTCCAATTGTCAGAAAAGTAACTATTCATTTACAAACCCTAAACACAGGCAAGGACAACTTCCCCAGGATGGCCTGCTTCCTTGCAGCAGCCAGTGAAAATGACGGGTGTTGACAAGGTCTCTCACCAATGGGGAAGTCGAGTCACTGCCCCTCAAAGTGATTGGCGGTTCTATATAAGCACGTCAATACCAAAAGCTGCAGGACAGAGCCCATCACGGCCCCGTGTTGGATGGATAGGGATGTCGAAGAGTCCCTCCATTGGCACGTTCCACACCGCTAAGGCCCACAGCCGCACCCCATGCTCAGCTCCATGACCAGAGAACACTGGCCCATCATGGAGTTGGAGGTGAAGCTGCTCCCAAGAATCATGCACTCAGACCTGCGACCCCTTTTCTGCTAAATCCCACTACGTACAACAAAGCTTCACATCCTGCTAAAGCCTCTGGAGCAAGTCGGACACCAGGAACCGCCTGGACATTGTGGAAGTGAGAAACAAACATGAGAGTACCCCACAACTTGGCATGGTGCCATCCATCACAGTATGGAGACTGGAAGTGATAGGTGCTCATGCCCTGCCCCAAATTGCACTTCAGTGCCCCCCTTCCACAGAGAGGTATTGCGTTGTCCTTTACACAGGTGCCCAGAGGTGACCTGATCCACTCGAAATTATCAGGAAGAATAAGTGCACCTGGAAGACTCCTGTCTGTGACATCATCCCATTCACCAAGGAGTCTTAAATTGCCAAGTTTCAGGTGCAGATAGACCACTAAGCCAGTCCAGGTAAAGGTACTACAAGGGGAATAAACTTGGATAAAGGAGAGGAGAGGCAACTTCCTGGAGTGGCCAGTCACATAGTTCAAGACAGTGATGTAGAGAGAAGTCCTCTGATCTGTACTGGTCAAACATTGAACCAATGCTCTCTCTCACACACACACACTTACATCAGGAAAAACAGAAGCAGGCTGATTCAAGGTAAAACAGGCAAGTAGGTTGTGAATGAGTCCCGGAACAATGAGTTTCTCGGGAAGTAGTCAATCAAGATGGGGTGAATGCAGTGAATCTGAAGCCAGCCATGGAGAAACAGAGAGAAACTGGCCAAGCAGCCACTCAGAGAGCTGGAGAGACACTGGACAGGGCTAAAGACTGGTAAGAACATCACAGAGCACTATACAGTGAACACTCTAGCAGAAAACACATGAGCAGAGAACTCTCACCTGTAAGGAAACCCCAGGATGCAGTTTTAGAAACACGTTTTCAACCCAGAGTACGGGGCCAGTGGGTTAGTACTGTGGCTTAATGCTTTGTTGAACATGGTTTCCCTGAGTTCCATCCCTGGCAACCATAACAACACAAGGAAAAACTCCTAAGAGCTGCCGTATGGAATTATATAAAACATACTTCAATGAATAAATCCCATGTATGGACCAACCCTAAGAATCGAAGCACATAGGAGCAAACAGAAAACAAAGTGTACTGGATCATTTTATAGGCTTTGTCATTTGGAAAAACCAAAAATGGTTTTAATCATTCTGGTGTCTTATAGAGTTTTACTGATTCAAAATGCAAAATTTTATCTTCTCAGAAATGTGACCACCCTTTATTGTCAGTCATCACAGCTGTTATCGCCTACTGAGATGGGAGTTTGGGCACTCTCCCAGGTTCCCACCATTTGTAAGTCATTTTGTTCAAGGGGCCCACTCCATCCTCTCATAGAACAATCAGAAATCTTTCTATGCAAAGTCAAGTCTATTTCAACTCTATCCAATCCACCCTATTAAAGAACACTGGCACAGTCATTTTCCCATACTTTTCAGAAATATTTCTCCTCAATTCTTAGGTAATTCTAATAAACATCCAAGCACAAGGATTGCCGAGCTGATACAGTGGGTAGGTGCATAATTGCACAAGACTGATCTGGATTCCAAGCAAGATCCCCATAAGGATACCTGTTTCCTCCCTCGCAGGCATGGATGAGCTCAGAGCCAAGAGTATGGCCTGAGGAAAGCTGGCATGGCTCCTCAAAACATAACAAAGGAAGGCCCAAAGAATGGAGGTTTGCTTGTTTTTCCATTCCAAAGGATTCACTGCAACATCCTGGTTGATCTCTATCATATAGCCCACAAAGCTGGGTCTCTGAGTCAAGCCAGAATCCTAATAAAAAATGAAATAGTGACAATTTCTTGAGGAGTGGTTTTTGTACCAGTTTACTTAGTTCTTATTTAATCAATTTCCACCTGGATTCCATTACCAAAACCCATTATTCATAAGATAACATACATGTCAACTCTAAATGCTGGGACGCTGGCGTAGGTAATGGTAATCATTACCATGCCAAGGCATGTGTAATTATAAGCAACTACCTTTCCCTCGTAGTACTGAGGTCACCAGAAGCTCGCTATAAGGATTATTTTTTTATCAACTGTACTTTTGCAACCCCCGATCAATCATGCCCAAGCAAAACTGTTATTTTTTGAAGGGGGTTTGTTCTGACCTTAGGTATTATAACTTGGGGTGGAGTCATCCAGTATGAATTCATCCAGTATGAATTTGACTATATTTCCTAAGGCTTCAGAAGAATATGAAGGCTGTCCCACATTCTTTATACACTTAAGAGTTCTCTCCACTGTGTATCTTCATATGCCTACCAAGACCTAAGTTCTGAGTGAACTTACAAACATAAGGATTCTCTCCAGTATGAGTATTCATATGGTTTTTAAGGCCTGAGAAATGACTTAAGGCCCTTCCACATACCTTACATTTATACGGGTTCTCTCCAGTGTGAATTCTCCTATGTATGTAAGCACTGCGGTTACATGTCACACTCCTGACATACAAAAGGCCTATCTCCTGAATGAGTTCTCCTATGTACAGTGAGTGCTGAGATTGCACTAAAGGCCTTCCCACACTCCTGACAAACATAAGGCTTATCTCCAGTATGAGTTCTCATATGCCCAGTCAATGACTGTTTAGTGAAGGCCTTTCCACAAACCTTAAATTTATGAGGTTTCTCTCGAGTGTGAATTCTCCTATGTACAGTAAAATGTGAGGATGTGCTAAAGTCCTTCGCACACTCCTGACATACACAAGACTTCTCTCCTGTATGAGTACCCACATGGCTCTTAAGGCCTGAAAATTGAGTGAACGTATTTCCAAATGCCTTACATTTATAAGGTTTTTCTCCAGTGTGAAGTCTTCTATGTATAGTAAGATATGAGTTTGTGCTAAAGGCCTTCCCACACTCCTGATACACATAATTTTTCTCTCCTGTGTGAATTTTTGTGTTACACAAAAGACCTGCGGGATAATCAAAGGCCTTTCCACAGTTCTGACATGAATACAGTTTCTCTCTGGAGAGACTCTTCCTGTGAAGAGAAAGCTTTGAGTAACAAGTGAAGGCATTTCCACCATCCTGACACGAGTAAGTTTTCATTCCTGTATGAATTTTCCTGGGGACACTAAGTTGTGAGGACCAAAAGGTAAGGTCCAAAAGGTAAGGTCCTCCCATTGATCGTCGATTTGCTCGAGTGGGCCCAGTAACGTCTCCATTGGAGACTTTGTTGTTACTGTGTTTGGCATATCGAATACTCTCGGTAGCTTGCCGGGCTCTCCGAAAAGGCCTGTACACATTCCTCAAATGCATGCGATTTCTCTGTAGTATGAACTCTCCTATGTATAATGTATTTTGAGGGAGAAGTGAAACCTTTCCACAGTCCATACTCATAGACGGTTGCTCTCCAGTTTGGATCTTTAGACTGTCACAATGGAGTGACACCTGACTCAAAGTTTGTTCTCCCTGGTAACAAACCTGAGGACTCTGTCCACTGTGGATTTCTAAGGGAAAATCCCAGTGCCAAGGACACGGAAACACATCTGCACATTCTTTAGTCCTGGATGGGGTCTGTCCATGGTAACTTTGTTTGTGGACCTGTTGGCATGAGGGAATCATTATAAACCGTGTTCCTCTGCCACAGTCCCAGGGCTGCCCGCTTGGGGGCAGTTGTGTTCAAAAACTTAGGACAACAGACTGTGAGGAGCTTGTCTCAGGAGAGGGCTTCTTCACAGTGAGGTCAGTCTCTCTATTCTGATCACCCTTAGAAGACATCCCATAACTGTCTTTGCCATGCGGTTGAGGGGCAGATTGCTCACTCGAGACACTGTCACAGAACACAGGATGACAGATATTCCACCGGGCCTCGCTGATTCCCTGTAGAATACAGAAGAGGATTCCAATTACTGCTCCATTCCTTAAGAGTCTTCCTGTAACTGAGACCTGCGGGTTGTTTTCTAACATTTGCCCCATAAGGAATGCAATGCTTTTTAAAAAAATTTTTTTTATTAGTGAAACACAATGAGGTACAGTTGTAGATTTACAATTTTTTGTGCTTGGGTTTCGATTATACAATGATCAGATACCCATCCCTCCACCAGTGCCCATTTTCCACCACCATGGATAATATCCCCCCACCCCCATCCCCCCATCCCCCCTGCCTCTGTGGCAGGGCAATCCCCTGTGTTCTCTCTATCCTTTTGGGTGTTGTGGTCTGCAAAAGAGGCATTGAGTGGCAAACATGTTCAGTCCATAGTCTACTTTCGACATGCATCTCCCCTCCTGGGAGGATCCTCCAAACACCCTTTATTTGGTGTTCCCTTCTCTATCTGAGCTGCCCTTTCCTCTAGAATGCCCGATTGGCCACTAAGCTGTGGAGTAATCCTCCTGGTGCTGATCTCAGCTATTCTTGGGTATTAATATCATATTTTGTTACTTTATATCCCCCAGATGAATGCAATCTTTCTATGTCTATCCCTCTCTTTCTGACTCATTTCACTTAGCATGATACTTTCCATGTTGTACAACTTGTATGTAAATTTCATGACTTCATCTTTTCTAAGTAGTGTCGATCAAGAGAGAAAGGAGAGGCCGACAAAATCTCAATCAAGAGAGAAATGAGAAAGGAAAGGCTGACAAAATCTCAAGGCCGACCTAGGCTGCCACAATGAAGGAAGACAAAAATGATCGTCTGTACTTTCAATGCACGTACACTAGCATCAGATGCATCCATCGAGGACCTGATGGTACAAGCACGAATGATCAAGCATGACATCATTGGTCTGACCGAGACAAGAAGGCACGAATCTCACCATGCCGTTTTCGACACTGGAGAAGAATTGTTCCTCGGAACATGCGATAAAAGAGGTGTTGGAGGCATCGGTGTCCTTGTCAATACAAACTTGGCCAAGAGCATTGATTCATTCGAATGCCTAACAACCCGAATCGGATGTTTACATTTGAATAGATGTGCTCACTGACTGCAGTTTCTATCTTCGTTGTCTATGCACCAACATCTCATTATGATGAAAGAGAAATCGAGAAGTTCTACATGGAGCTAGAGAAGTTCTATAAAGAAGACCACACCTTCTACAAGTTCATTGTGGGTGATTTTAATGCCAAGATAGGACCGAGAAGATCAGCTGAAGAACTTCACATCGGGACCCATGGCCTAGAATGGAACGAACAGGGTGAGAGACTGTCTGAGTTCATCATGTCGACCAAGACCATCCATGGTAACTCACAGTTCCAGAAGGCAGAATCTAAACGATGGACATGGAGTCTCCCGGTGGATGATTCCACAACGAAATAGACCACATCATATTCAATCGATGGTTTTGCCTGACTGATGTCGCTGTTGTCCCAAAATTTCGAATGGGATCGGACCACCGTCTCCTTCGTGCAAAATTCTACTTCACAGAGCGGGGAGAAAGGGCTGCAAAGTTCAAAAAGAGAACTCCCAGAATGACCACCAACTGGGAACTCTTTGGTACTATTGCGGCAACATGGGAAGATGCCACTGTTGACAACATTGACGAGGAATACGATAGACTGGTTCAGCACCTCCATGAATGTGCGAGGAACGCCAAGAGAGAGATAGCCACAAAAAATCGCCTATCTTCGAAAACTCTTGAGCTAATTCGCCAGCGTGGTTTGGCGCACGCCTCAGGCAACCGCAAGCTAACGTCCGAGCTCGCAAAGCAGTGCAGAGATGCGATCAAGGAAGACCTCAAAGAGAGAAGAGCAGAAGTACTGGTAGATGCGGCAGAAGCCGGGAAAAGTATTTGTAATGCCCGCTTGTCCTTCGCCAACTACAAGACCAAGATGACTGCCCTCCAACATCCTGATCGATCCATCACGTCCTCCAGAACGGCAATGGAGAAGATTATCCATGACTTCTACTCAAATCTCTTCGATAGCCATGTCCACTTGCCGACATACCAAATTCCACAGGATGGATATGTCGTTCCCAATGTTCTCCCTTCCGAAATTCGACATGTCATTTCGGCGGTAAAGAAACAAAGAGCACCCGGCCCAGACAAGGTCAGACCTGAACACCTGAAGAACATGCCGTCAGTACTCATCAATACACTGGCTCGGCTCTTCACTCACTACCTGTCTGAATGCAAGGTTCCGTCCCAGTGGAAAACCAGCAGGACCGTACTACTGTTCAAGAAGGGAGACATCCATGACATTGGCAACTATCGCCCGATCTGCCTATTGTCTGTCATCTACAAGTTGTTCACTTGAGTCATCCTAAATAGGATTGGCAGAACACTAGATGAAGGACAACCATGCGAGCAAGCCGGGTTCCGCAAAGGATTCAGCACCATCGACCATATCCACACGATAAGCAAGCTCATTGAGGTTTCTCGGGAGTTCAAGATGCCGCTCTGTTTAACGTTCATTGATTTAAAGAAGGCCTTTGATTATGTTGAGACAGAAGTGGTCATTGAAGCCCTAGCCAATCAGGGCATTCAAGCCCAATACATCAGGATCCTCTGTGAGCTGTATTGCGGATTCACTACCAGGATCTCACCATTCTACAAAGAAGTGATCGTTGATGTCAAGAGAGGGGTTCGGCAGGGTGATACCATTTCACCGAAACTCTTCAGTGCCACCCTCGAGAACATCATACGACGACTGGAATGGGAAGGAATGGGAGTGAAGATAGATGGTCGGCAACTACACCACCTCCGCTTTGAGGATGACATTGTTTTAATAACACCAAACATCAGCCAAGCGGCACAAATGCTGGCCGACTTTGACCATGAGTGTGGAAAGGTAGGACTACAGCTGAATCTTACGAAGACAATGTTTATGAGAAACAGCCTCGTTCCTGACACCCCATTCGCTCTCAACGGAACGACCATCTCCGAATGCAACAGCTATGTGTACCTAGGTCGAGAAGTCAACATGAGAAATGACCTGGCACCTGAGCTGCGCTGGAGGAAGAGAGCGGCTTGGAACGCCTTCAAGAACGTTGAAGAAATAGCTAAGAGGACGAAGAACCTCTGGCTCTGGGCAGATCTCTTTGATTCCACTGTTCTTCCTGCATTAACATATGCCTCAGAGACCTGGGCCCTACGCAAACAAGATGAGAACGCTATTCAGGTCTCCCAAAGAAGAATAGAAAGAGCTATGCTTGGAATATCACGTTTCACTCAAATGAGAGAAAGAATCCGGAGTTCTGACATCTGTCGATGATCAAGAATCAGGGACGCTGTCTCATTTGCCAAGGTGTCGAAAATCAGATGGGCTGGTCACGTAATGAGATTTAAAGACGACCGCTGGACTAGAGCTGTTACGGACTGGATTCCACGGGATGTCAAAAGACCGTGTGGCCGCCCACCTACCAGATGGTCAGACTTCTTCGTCAAGATCATGAACGATCGGTTTGACGCTCTTCATGTTCCCGGAGCGAACAGATGCCATTGGGCTACACTAGTACGCGACAGGGACAAATGGAGACGTTACTGGCGCCCGCTCGAGCAAATCGACGACTAATGGGAAGTTAAGTGATTAAGTTATCTTTTCTAACAGCTACATAGTACTCCGTTTTGTAAATGTACCAAAGTTTCTTTAACCAGTCATCAGTTCTTGGGCATTCAGGTTTCTTCCAGTTTCTGGCTATTGTAAAGAGTGCTGCAATGAACAAACAAGTGCAGATGTCACTTCGACTATACATTTTTACCTCTCTGGGATATATTGCCAGGAGTGGTATTGCTGGGTCAAATGGGAGCTCAATTTCTAGTTTTTGAGAATCGTCCATACTGTTTTCCAGAAGGGCTGAACCAGTCGACATTCCCACCAACAGTGAAGGAGTGTCCCTTTCTCGCCACATCTGCACCAGCATCGGTTGCTTTTGTTCTTTTGAATGTGGGCCAGTCTCTGAGGTATGAGATGGTATTTCATTGTGGTTTTGATCTGCATCTCCCTGATGATTAATGATGTAGAGCATTTTCTCATGTGCTTTTTTGCCATTCGGATTTCTTCTTTGAGAAAGTTTCTGTTCATTTCATTGCCCCATTATTGGATGGGGTTGGATGTTTTCTTCTTGTGGAGTTTAACCGGTATTTTGTATATCCTGGATATCAACCCCTTGTCAGATGTGTATTCGGCAAATATACTTTCCCATTCTGTAGACTGTCTTTGTATTTTGGTCACTGTTTCTTTGGAGGTGCAGAAGCGTCTTAGTTTAAGATAGTCCCATTTATCTATCTCTGTTTTCACTTGCTCGGCCAGTGGCGTGGCATCTTTGAAGATACCATTAGCTTCAATGTCATGGAGAGTTTTGCCAACTTTGTCTTCAATGTACCTTATGGTTTCTGGTCTGATGTTGAGGTCTTTAATCCATTTTGATCTTACTTTTGTACATGGTGTTAGACAGAGTTCTGAGCCCATTTTTTTGCATGTAGCAGTCCAGTGTTGCCAGCACCATTTGTTAAAAAGGCTTTCCTTACTCCACTTCACATTTCTTGCACCTTTATCAAAGATTAGATGATCATATGATTGAGGGGAGATGTCAGTGTATTCAACCCTGTTCCACTGGTCTGCAGTTCTGCCTTTGTTCCAGTACCATGCTGTTTTAATTATTACTGCTTTGTAGTACAGTTTGAAGTTCTGGAGGTTGATTCCTCCCATTTTCTTTTTCCCAAGAATTGCTTTAACTATTCGTGGGGGCTTATTGTTCCATATATATTTCAGGAGTGTTTGCTCCATTTCTTTGAAGAATGTCATGGGTATCCTTATAGGGATTGCATTGAATTTATACAATGCTTTCGGTAGTATTGCCATTTTGACAATGTTAAGTCTCCCGGCCCATGAGCAGGGGATATCTTTCCATTTCCTCATGTCCTCTTTTATTTCCTGAAGTAGCGTTTTGTAGTTTTCTTTGTACAGGTCCTTTACTTCCTTAGTTAAGCTGATTCCTAGGTACTTGATTTTCTGGGGCACAATTGTGAACGGGATTGTTTTTTTCATGTTGCTTTCTTCTCTCTCACTGTTTGCATATAGGAAAGCCATGGACTTTTGGGTATTGATTTTATAGCCTGCAACTTTACTATACGAGTCTATTGTTTCTAGGAGTTTTTTGGTGGAGGTTATTGGGTTCTCTAAGTAGAGTATCATATCATCTGCGAATAGTGAGAGCTTGATTTCTTCCTTTCCTACCTGATTGCCCTTGATATCTTTTTCTTGCCCAATCGCTATTGCAAGTACTTCCAGTACTATATTGAACAGCAGTGGACAGAGTGGGCATCCCTGTCTCGTCCCTGATCTTAGAGGAAAGGCTCTCAGTTTTTCCCCATTAAGGATGATGCTTGCTGTAGGCTTGTGGTAGATGGCTTTAATTATGTTGAGGAAGGTCCCCTCTATACCCATTTTGGCTAGGGTTTTCATCATAAAGGGGTGCTGGATCTTTCCAAATGCTTTCTCTGCATCTATTGATATAATCATATGCTTTTTATCTTTTATTTTGTTGATATGATGGATTATGTTGATTGATTTCCGAATGTTGAACCATCCTTGCATCCCTGGGATGAATCCTACTTGGTCATGGTGCATGATCTTTTTGATGAGTAGTTGGATTCTATTTGCTAGTAGTTTGCTGAGGATCTTTGCATCTGTGTTCATCAGGGATATCGTTCTGTAATTCTCTTTCTTTGTGGTATCTCTGCCTGCTTTTCGTATCAGTGTGACATTTGCTTTGTAGAAACTGTTCGGAAGTGTTTTTGATATTTCAATTTCGTGGAAAAGCTTAATGAGGATGGGGAATAAGTCCTCTTTAAAGATTTGGAAGAATTCACTAGTGAATCCAACCGGGCCAGGACTTTTGTGCTTGGGGAGACTTTTTATTACCATTTCAATTTCCTTGAAGGTGATAGGTCTGTTCATGTATTCCAGGTCTTCTTGGTTCAGCCTTGGGAGTCTGTAGGAGTCTAGGAATTTATCCATTTCCTCAAGGTTTTGATGATCCGTGTCATAAAGCTTCTCAAATTACTCCCTGAGGATCCTTTGAATTTCTGTAGTTTCTGTTGTAATGACCCCCTTTTCATTTCTGATTCGGTTTATTAGGGTTTTCTCTCTCCCTTTCTTTGTGAGTTTTTCTAGAGGCTTATCAATCTTGTTAATTTTCTCGAAGAACCAGCTCTTGGTTTCATTGATCTTTCAGATTTTTTTTGGGTTTCCATCTCATTAATCTCTGCTCTCAGTTTTATTATTTCCTTTCTCCTGTTCAGGTTGTGCTCCTTTTTTTGGTCCTTCTCCAAGCTCTTAAGCTGTGAGGTTAGGTTACTTATGTGTGCTCGATCCTCCTTCCTGAGGAATGCTTGTAGAGCTATAAATTTTCCTCTTAACACAGCTTTTGCTGTGTCCCATAAGTTTTGGTAACTCGTGTTCTCATTTTCATTTGTTTCTAGGAATCTTTTATTTCCTCTTTGATTTCCTGTCTAAGCCACTCGTTGTTCAATAGAGCACTGTTTAATTTCCAGGTGTTTGATTTAGTTTTCTGTTTTTGAGTGTGATTTACTTCTAATTTCAGCGCATTATGGTCTGAGAAGATTGTTGATACAATGTCTATCTTCTTACTTTTATGCAGGCATGTTTTGTGGCTCAGCATGTGGTCTATCTTGGAGAATGTTCCATGTACGCTTGAGAAGAATGTGTATTCAGCTTTTTCTGGATGAAGTCTCCTGTATATATCTACTAAGTCCCTTTCTTCCATTGTTTCCCTCAGATGAAGTATGTCCTTGCTAAGCTTGAGTCTGGTTGATCTATCAAGAGATGACAAAGCGGTGTTGATGTCTCCCACTAGTATTGTGTTGCTATTGATGTCTTTTTCCAAATCTATGAGAAGTTGTTTTAAGTACTTTGCTGGTCTCTCATTAGGTGCATATACATTTATTATTGTAATTTCTTCCTGTTGTACAGATCCTTTGATCAATAAAAAATGGCCTTCACTGTCTCTTATGAACTTCCTCACATTGAAATCGATGTGGTCTGATATTAGGATGGCTACCGCAGCTTTTTTATGGGAGCTGTTTGCCTGTAGGATTGTTTTCCAGTCTTTGACTCTGAGTCTGTGTTTGCTTTGACTATTGAGATGTGTTTCTTGCAGGCAGCAGAATGTTGGGTTCAATTTTCTAATCCATCCTGCCACTCTATGTCTTTTAATTGGTGCATTTAGCCCATTGACATTGAGAGAGATTATTGTTATGGGATTTTGTACCATTGTTCTGTTGAAATTTGTTGTATTTGAGGGGCCTGTCTTGCCTTAAAGTAGCCCATATTGTTGTTCTTGTAACCACAGTTTTGAGTCTATGAAGTTCCTGAGCTGTTGTTTGTCTGTGAAACTGTGTGTTGTTCCTTCTATTATGAATGAGAGTCTCGCTGGGTAAAGTATTTTTGGGGAGGCATTTATTTCATTGAGTTTTTTCACTATGTCCCACCACTGTTTTCGGGCCATGAGGGTTTCATCAGAAAAATCAGCTGTGAATTTTAAGGATGCTCCTTTGTAAGAGATTTCTTTCTTCGATCTTGCTGCTTTCAGAATTTTGTTTCTGTATAAGGTTTTGGTCATTTTGATCAGATTGTGTCTTGGGGTATTTTTATTCAGATTTCTTCTAGCTGGTACCCTTCGGGCCTCCTGAATGTGGTCACAAGTTTTCTTCAGCTCTGGAAACGTTGTAGCAATGATGTCTTTGACAGTTTCTTCTTCATCAAGGTTTTCTTCCTGTACCTCTGGGACTCCAATAATTCTTATATTACCCCTCTTGGCTTCATCACGATCTTCTCTTTCCATCTGTTCCCGAATTGTGAGTCTCTTTTCCATTTTCTGCTCTTTTCTGGAGAGTCTCTGAACTTCATCTTCGAGCTCACTGATTCTGTTCTTAGCAGCTCTTACTCTGCTGCTGAGGCCTTCCACTGAGTTTTTCAATTCGCCTACGAGATTTTTCAGGTCTGGCATTTCCGATAGCATTTTCCTCATTTCTGCCTTCAAATCCTCTTGTCTTCCATTGGCATTGCTTTCCATTGTTTCTTTTAGTTCCCTAAGCATCCTAAGTAGCTCCCTTCTGAATTCCTTGTCAGAGAGGTTGTCTAACACTACAGTACTGTTGGTGTCATCTGGGCTAGACTCTTCAATAAGAAAGTTTGGTGGGCTTTTGCATTGCTTTACCATTGTGAGAAGTGTGGTTTAGTCCTTCAAGTTCACTGTTACTATTCTCCTTGATATGCAGTGTGAGTTAAGATAGGCTTATGAGTTATTGGCTACTGTGTTTCTAGTGACTGAGCTAAACTAGAGAAGTTTCCATCTAAGAAGGTAGCTTATGGTTCCTATGGCATATGTAGTGGGAAAATATTTTGTGGCCGCGTTAGCAGTCACAGCTCCAGAAAGAGTCCCTGGCACTGAGCGAGGAGTTGGGAACATCTACGGTTGGAATGAAGAGCTGTTCAGCTTTGTTGCCCAGAGCTGGGCCTCCGTGCCCGTCCCGCGCAGATCAGGGGAGAAAACCGGCTTTCTAGGAGATGGAGCTAGCTGTGCATGCGCAGAGAGGGTCCCAGGCCCTTGGAGGCGGGCTGTACCTGGTTGGAATAGGAGTTGTTCAGCTTGGTTGCCCAGAGCTGGGCCTCCGTGCCCATCCTGCGCAGATCAGGGGAGAAAACCGGCTTTCTAGGAGATGGAGCTAGCTGTGCATGTGCAGAGAGGGTCCCAGGCCCTTGGGGGTGGGCTGTACCTGGTTGGAATAGGAGCCGTTCAGCTTGGTTGCCCAGAGACGGGCCTCCGTGCCCGTCCCGCGCAGATCAGGGAAGAAACCGGCTTTCTAGGAGATGGAGCTAGCTGTGCATGCGCAGAGAGGGTCCCCGGCCCTTGGGGGCGGGCTGTACCTGGTTGGAATAGGAGCCGTTCAGCTTGGTTGCCCAGAGCTGGGCCTCTGTGCCCATCCCACGCAGATCAGGGGAGAAAACCGGCTTTCTAGGAGATGGAGCTAGCTGTGCATGCGCAGAGAGGGTCCCAGGCCCTTGGGGGCGGGCTGTACCTGGTTGGATTAGGAGCCATTCAGCTTGGTTGCCCAGAGCTGGGCCTCCGTGCCCGTCCCGCGCAGATCGGGGAGAAAACTGGCTTTCCAGCGGAATGCAATGCTTTTTAAAAAAATTTTTAAAAAAATTTTTATTACTGAGACACCATGAGGTACAGTTGTAGACTTACAAATTTTTGTGCTTGGGTTTCAATTATACAATGATCAAATGTCCACATCCCTCCACCAGTGCCCATTTCCCAGCACCACGAATCCCAGTATCAATCCCACCTCCCATTCCCCCCTCCCACACTGCCTCTGTGGCAGGGCATTCCCTTTTGTTCTCTCTATCCTATTCGGTGTTGTGGTTTGCAAAAGAGGCAATGGGTGGCAATCATGTTTGGTTTATAGTCTACTTTCAGCATGCTTCTCCCATCCTGGGAGGATCCTCCCAACACCCTTTATTTGGTTCTCCCTTCTCTATCTGAGCTCCCTTTCCCCCTAGCATGTGTGGCTGGCCTCCAAGCCATGGAGTAAAATTCCTGGTACTAATCTCAGCCATTCTTGGGTGTTAGTCTCCTATTTTGTTACTTTATGTTCCCCAGATGTATGCAATCTTTCTATGTCTATCACTTTCTTTCTGACTCATTTCGCTTAGAATGATACTTTCCGTGTAGTACCACTTGTATGTAAATTTCATGACTTCATCTTTTCTAACAGCTACAGAGTACTCCATTGTGTAGATGTACCAAAGTTTCTTTAACCAGTCATCTGATCTTGGGCACTCAGGTTTTTTCCAGATTCTGGCTATTGTAAAGAGTGCTACAATGAACAAATAAGTACAGATGTCACTTCGAGTATACATTTGCCTCTCTGGGATATATTACCAGGAGTGGTATTGCTGGGTCAAATGGGAGCTCAATTTCTAAGTTTTTGAGAATCGTCCATACTGTTTTTCAAAGGGCTGAACCAGTCGGCATTCCCACCAACAGTGAAGGAGTATCCCTTTCTCGCCACATCCGCGCCAGCATCGGTTGCTTTTGTTCTTTTAGATGTGAGCCAGTCTCTGAGATGTGAGATGGTATTTCATTGTGGTTTTGATCTGCATCTCCCTGATGATTAATGATATAGAGCAAGGAATGCAATTCTTGACACATGGATAGCTTTTCCATGGAAAGACCCAATGTTTCATGGAAGATGGAAGATGCACAGAACTGAAGGATTCACAGTCAATAATTTAAAATTTTTCAACCCAATGAACAGATAAATAAAATGGACGGTGTCTGCACAATACTGGAAAGGTAGTTTCAAGTAAAATAAAATACACCTGAGTCTGGGTTTGGTTGTATCTGTATTTGGTTGTAAGTGCGAAGCCTGTGATGAATATGTTAAATGAATGCTGCAACCCTCAAAGCCAAGATGGACCACGGGGGCCACTAAAAATATCTTACCAAAAGCAAATCCTCTCCAGGATTAATCAGTTTTTCTGTTTCTTTGTTTTGTAGATTATATATATGTATATATATATTAGATTACATTTATTTTGAGGTTCACCACACCAAGCGGTGCCAGGGATCACTGATGGTGAGTGCCAGGGGACAGGTTGGGGTGCTGGAGATGAAGTCCAGGTTTCAATTCTTTTAGAAAGCAAGTCTGTTCCCAATGCACTATCACTCGTTGCAAAAAAAAAGTTCTTTCAAACAATTAACTCTTTAGCTTACATTCAATCCAATGAAAAATCACTATTTCTTCAAAATTAAAGATAGTAGGGATTCTGGCTAGAATGCTAGTACACTGGGGAGAGCATTTCCATCGTATGTGGCAGATCAGTTTGATTCCTTGCATACCACATGGATCACAGAACCCTGATCACTACCAGGGTTCTGATTCATGAGTGCTGAGCCAGAAGTAAGCTATCAACATACCTGTGTGTGCATGATAAAGCAAGAAATAATAAACATAATAATAATAGTTACATCCTTTGATTTTAAAAATGATTGATTTTAACATCCAGTGATACTACAGACCCTCTACTCCCAGGATTAGGCTGCAAAGTTCCTCCCTGCAGTGGCCAGAACGCCACCTTTCAAGTCACATTCTTGTTCCAATGAACTATCCTGCCAACATAATGTGAATCTTACCAACTCACTTCTATTCAGTGTCTCAATTCCCAAATCAAATTGCTGGATGGAAAACCCCTGAAACTGCAATTGCTCTTCTGAACTCGCACAATGGAAGAATTAGTAATGGAACATAGTTGAATAAGATCCATTGTGGGGAAAGCTGGGAGCAAACTGGGAATACACAAAATAGCTTCTGAGTTTTGTTTTTTGACCAGTCATGGTGAAACTTGGGGACCATATGGGATGCCGGGAATTCAGCCTGGGTCTGCCACGTGCAAGTCAACTATCCTCCCTATTGTACTATCTCTCCATCTCAAATCATCTTTGTTACAAACTCATGCAATCACTATTTAAACAGAAAAGCAAAAGATATTTCTTAGTGTATTAGAGAGAACAGCAGATAGGGCATTTTCCTTGCAAGAAGCTGACAGGGTCTGATACGTGAGTACCACCAAAAGTAACCTCTGAAAACTGCCAGGGGTGAAGACTGAAAAATCGTGGGCCCAAAACCTATACCAAAAATATTAATATACTGAAAAAACATGCTAATTCTCTGAGGGCAAAAATAAACACTAAAGAGAGGGAAGAGTGGCATCCAGATGCTTCTGAAAGGAAAAGCCATCATTGGAAGCTGTACGACAGACTGGTGAATCATAGATGGGGGACTTAGGGTTGTGAACCCATGAATATTCTACATGCCTAACAGATAAGGAATAGTGACGACAAAGCCAAGAAAGAAAAGCACTGGATCATTCCATGACAGGCAGTTCATGAAGTGAAGAGCAGTATGCAGGCAGCACAGATGTCTGCATTCATAAGCTCGAGGACCCCAGGGTCAGCAGTGCATTTCACTCACACTCAGGGCAACCACACACTACCCAGGGCCCAAGCTAGGGAGGGTCCTCCGACACTCACCCGCATGTACATCTCTCCTTCCCGGCCTCAGGGCTTTTCTTCCAGCCATGAGATCATAGCAGGTTTCACTACGAAAAGCCCTGTCCACACAGAGACGGGGTATTAATTAGTGCCAAGAAAAATGTGACAAGCTAACCACATGTATATCCAAAAAAAAATTAGTCTTGAAAAAAAAAACTCCATTTCTGATATGCCCCAAATTGGTGGTTATTAGTCACATAAGTCCCAGGTTTTTATTTTATCTGAAATTGAGCCATTCAGAAGCCCCCCCACCACCAAAAAAAAGTACTGGAAGTGACTCCAAGAACTGAAATACAACAGCACCTGATGAGGTGAGGACCTAAAAAAGAAATGAACATGTGATTAGAGTCATAGTCCAGCAGGGCGGTCACCTGGTGACATACACCAATGGGATTGTCCCCTGGTAACCATATAGGCCAGGAGCACTGCAATGAGAAATTCTTGAATGCACAGCCATGAATAATCCATGAACACTGCTGGGTGTAGGCCCTGAACCAAATCAAAATTGATCCCCCCCCCCAAAAAAAACATAATAATAAACGAAGTTGCAGGCCAGGTATACTAGAACAGCGGGTAAAGCACCTGCCTTGTAGGTGCTGACCCAGGTTAACCCACATCACCCTCAGGGGCTCCTGAGCACTGCCAGGAGTGATCCTTCAACACAGAGCCAGGAGGAATGTGGACGGTGTCCCCGAATCAAAACCCAATGCAAAACTAAAACAAATACACTCAAGTGAAGGATGGTACAGAAATAAATTAATTTACTAATTGAAGGAATTTACAGAAACCTAAGCGATACTGCAACACGTGGAGCGCTTTGCCATGCTCAAGACTGACCTGGATAGATTGCCCACATCCCAGGTGGAAGTCTGACAATTGCCAACTGTGGCCAAATAAGAAAAACAGAAAAAGAGAAACAAACATGGGACACAGGTATCTGCATCGCAGTCAATAATCTGACCCATCAGAAACATGGCCCTGGGGAACATATAGCTCAGTCCTGCCCACAGGTACCACAGAAGAATGGTCTGTGCCCAGTCAGCCCCAGGTTGCTCTCACCTATGGTCGCAGGTCCTGGTAGGTCTCCAGCATCACGTCCCTAAAGAGCTTTCTGCAAGGCATCCAGGCACATCCACTCGAAGCTCATGGCCACATTGGGGATGGTAACTGAATCCTGAGCCACCACACAGAGGGATGCGAGTCAGGGGCCATCTCCACCCCATTCTCAGGCTGTGAGGATGGGAACCCGCAAGGTGCTAACATGGCTCAGAACGTCTCCCTCAGGAGGAATCAGCCTTGATTTCTTTCTCTCCATGCACCCTCCTGGCTGACTGCAGACATTACTCTAAGGCTCTTGGATCCGGTAAACTGTGAGGCACTACAGATGACGGTTTCTTCATACAGCCACCTAAGGTCAATCTCAAACCAATGGTACAGTGAGCACTGCAGAGAGTAACAACTGAACACTGAACAATAGGACCCAAAAGGCATAATTCAGTTTGCCCAAAACTTGAAACACACCCAGTACCCCCACCGTCCACATTCCTCTTGGCTCTGTGTTGTGTCTGTGTTGTATGTTCTAGTATACCTGTTCTAGGGATGAGAAAGAGAGATTTGATACACGGCAAATTATGCAAAGCTGTGTGAGGACATATATTCCTGTAGGACTCAGAAATCATTTTTCAGGACTGCTCCCAAACCCTGCAGAATCAGGTAAAATAGTGCTGTTTGGTTACCATTTTTGATAATCACCCGGTGACAATTTAGGTCTTCCTCCTGGCTCTGTACTTCAGACTTATGACTGGTCATGCTCCGGGAACCATACAGGATGAAGGTGATTGACCCTGGACCAGCCAGGCAAGAGGCAAATGCCCTACTTCTGTCCTAGCTCTCTGGCCCCATGTAAAAGTATCCTGAACTCCAACCTCTCTGGCGCTCCTGGAGATGCTTTGCTCTGCATCCCAGGGAATGGCGCATGCCTTAAACTGTGGAACAGCAGCATGCTACTGTGTGACTGAGCAGGTGACGCTCTACAGAGCGGAAAAGAAAAAAGAGGGAAAACACATATCCTGGTGCCCAAAGTCATTGTAGCTGCCAGAGCACATGTGGCAGCTATGTGGACCTTGTGGCCTACATGCCCATCAGAGATGTATCCAGAGCACAGAACCAAGATGAACACCTGAGCACCTCCACTGTGGAATACAACAAATACAACAGAAACCAAAGCAGCAGATTGAGTTACACTAGAGGGGTTTCAGGGTCCATACGGTCTCACAGGCACTGCCAGGTGCAATGTCATGTGCAGAGCCAGGAGTAACCCCAGACAATCACTAAGTGTGACCCTCCCATATAACACCATAAAACAAAAGGAAACTGAAGTCAGTCTTGAATCCATGGCACCTAATAGGGTCCCTTAAACCTGGCAGGACTGATCATTGAGCACTGAGTTTGGATAACTCATTGGGCACTGGTGGGTGTGGCTAAACTCAAATACAACAAAACAAACAAACAAGGACAAAATGGTTTCAAATAGCAGAGAGACAAGCACTTGGGCCAGAAACTATATCACAGACCTCCTTCCTGAAAATCAAGAGACAGAAGGCCGTGGAAGCCTGTGCATGCCTGTCACTGTGTCATGTCACATCACTCTCCTCCCACCGGGGGACAGTGTATCACATGATGCATAACCATCATCTGCAGCTTCTGTAGTGCCCAAGATCAGCAGGAGACTCTGTGGAAACACCTGGAAGGGAAGTCATAGCCGTGAGCACCAGAGAGGAACACAAGCCAAAGCCCTCACTGGAAGTCTCTGTACTGGAGCTGGAAAGGCCCTGAACACCCTGAGGCACGTCTCACAGACACCACATGCTCCTTCCTCTCCAGGGGACATAGAAGTGGGGTGGGATCCCGGCTGCACATCTCTCTAGGGGAAGGAAAAGCAAGCAGCTGACCTACTGTCCTGTTTCTCAGGGTCCTTAGTTTCACTCTAACGGAAAATTTTATAATATCTGAAGAGACATACCTAGCTGAATGGATGAAAACTAGGTGTCAGAGTCAGAAATAGAACACAGGGAAGGAGGGCACTGGCCTTACACATGGCTACCCGGGTTTGACTGCCCACATCCATAGTGTCCCCAAAGCCCACCAAGAGTGATTCCTGAGTGCAGAGTCAGAAGGAAGCCCAGACTCTAACTACTGCTCGATGGGGTCCCAAAACAAAAACACACGCTCAAGAAATGTGAGTTGTGTACTTAGCAGAAAAAAGAACATCTACTATCACAACTTTCTGGAATTTAACCAGAGTAAAAACTTTTTTTTTGATGGCCACAGAGACTGCACAGACCATTGGGTGCCTGCCTGGCACACACTTCAACCAAGTTTCAATCCCCATCAGACCAAAGGGTCCCCACATGGGGTGATCAATGAGCAGAGTCAGAAGTAACCCATTAGCATTACCAGGAGTGGCCAACAACCGAAAATAAAACAATAAATTTAGAGGCTGGAGCTATAGTCTCATAACTTATAGGCCTCACACAGCTGACCTGGGTCAGTCCATGGCACCAAGTGGGTATTTGAAGCAGCAACCACAGGGTATTACCCAGAAACCAAAAGAGAAAAAGAAGAACTTGTTTATTAGGCAAACCCCACCAGGCAACTTTGTAAGATAAGGTTTTGGTTTTGGGGACAGCAGTGAAAGACCTTTGGGCAGTGCTTGGGGACTCTGCTTTCCCAGGATTGTACCGTGACAGGCTGCTTCCATGGCCAGGGCCTGCACTCCTGGCCTATCTCTGACCCTAGAAATTCAAATTCTATATAAATCCTGTGGATCCTGTGGTAACGACACAGACTGACTACCGGAGAGGCTTGGACAAGGCCCAACTGGTAGAAGCTATGGCAGGCTGCTGATGCGTGGCAGATCCTGGTGAGACCCTGAGCCAAAAACACACACTGCAATTTCTAAGGTTAGCAGGGGCCAGAAAGAGAGACCAGTGGACAGGGCACTTGCCATGCAGGGGAAGACTCAACTTCACACCCTGAATCTCTAAGGAGTGATCCCTGAGCACTGCTGGATTTGATCTCTTCACTCCCCTTCCCTCAAATAAAGGCAAAGAGGAAGTTATCTGCCAACAGAAGAGGTGTGAAATTCATTAATATACCTCAAGGGTCAGTTTTTTATTTTGATTGTGTTTGGGGGCCACTCCCTGCGATTCCCAGAACTTAGTCAAGTTTTCACAGACTATGCTATTTTACTCATTTGCTTATGTGAAGTTAGGTAAGAAAAAAGAGGGGAAAAGTACATTTGGCTGAAAAGAAATCTAAATGATGAAAGTCTAAAATTTTGCACAGAGACTCCAACTCCTTCGTTTCCTCCCCATCGCCTCTTGTTGAAAGTATTCCAGAATATTCACACCTAAGAACTTCCAATGAAGGCATGAACAGAGGGGTAGGAGAGAATACACCAGGGGGGAATGGACGCTGGCCACATGGAAGCTTGGAGGCCTTCACTGGTACCCACTGTCACTGGTACTGTGAGCTCAGAGCAGGGCACAGCCTTCAAGCACTGACAGATGTGGCCCCAAATCCCACCCCCTCTGTCCCCTGAGTAGTGAGATAGATCCAGGGAGAGGAGCTCAGGGGACTGAGCACCTGCTTTGCTGGTGGAGAACATTGCATGGCTCAGACAATCCTAAGGGATATGGGGGGATAGAACCCCGGCCTGTCCTGGATAAGACCAACACCCTCATGGATGTATTAATGCTCCTACCCTTAGAGTGAGGCATTTAAAACCTAGTACTACAGGTCCCTGCAAAGCCCATTTCTGAAAGTACTCACCCCAACAGATGGGGGGCCTCTAGTCCAGGAGAAACTGACCATGAGGGAAAGCGCTCAAACTGGAGAGGTGAAACACAAATTCTTTTTCCGGGGAAAAATAAAATACAGAGTTAGCAGAGATAGCAAGAGGATATGGTGCTTTTCGTTCAAGCAGTTAAGCCAGGGTTAATATGCAAGAGCACATAGGTTTCCCCACCCTAGCACTGCCAGGAGCCATGCCTGACCTAAGAACCAAGAGTGATCCCTGAGTACTTGCCAGCTGTGGTCCAAAACCTACAATTAATAATAATAATAATACCTTGCTGGCAAGCTACCTGTGACATATTCGATATTCCAAAAACAGAAACAACAAGATCTCACAGATTGTTGTGAGACATTACTGGTGGCCCCTCGAGCAAATCAATGAACAATGGGAGCTCAATGCAGTGCAATAATAATTTTACCTAGGTCACGGTCCTCCTGTTGTTCATCGATTTGCTCGAGTGGGCCCAGTAATGTCTCTATCATGAGACTTGTTGTTACTGTGTTTGGCATATCGAATACGTCACGGGTAGCTTGCCAGGCTCTGCCATGCAGGCAAAACACTCTCAGTAGCTTGCTGGGCTCTCCTAGAGGGGCGGAGGAATCGAACTCGGGTCGGCCATGTTGGTTGCTTGTAAGGTAAACGCCCTACCGCTGTGCTATCACTCCAGTCCAATAATAATAATAATAATAGTAATAATAATACAGTGGGTGGGGTTCTTGTTTTGCACATGACTAATCCAGGTTTGATTGCCAGCATCCCATTTCCCTGAGAACCACCAGAAAAGACCTCCGAATGCAGAGGTAGGGATAACCCCTGAATATTGCCGGTGTTTTCTCCCTTGAAAAAAAATATTTTTTTAAATAAATAAATGAATAAATGTGTGGTGAACAATGGTGATCCTAGATTCCATTATGGTAGGGCTTGGGGTACATCCTGGATGTGACCAGGCTACTTCTTGCTACATTTGGTAGACGAACCCCTGTGGCCTACACAGTCCAGATGCTACACCCACTTTCATCAGGGTCTCTTATAGCTCCACCTCTCGCAGGATCCCAAAAATCTACTGCAGGAGCATGAAACATGTGAAAATCAAAAACCTCAGCCAAATACTTCTGAGTCCCAAGCCAGCGAAGAGGGTAGGACACTGGGAGAGGATCTGCCTTGCACGAGGCTGACCAGGACTAAGACTTGGCATTCCACGGGATCCCGGGTACCACCAGGAGGGATCCCCTGGGGTAGAGTCAGGAGTGACATGGAACACTGCCGGTATCGTTCAAAAAATGAAACAAAAATTAATTAAAAAAATAATCCCTTCCACCCCCACCTTTGGAGGGATATCAACCCTTTAATCCTGACTTCATAATGAATGAAAGTGGGCCCTTAAAGGGCTGGCATGGAACAATTCTGGGCCGACCCCCAGCCCCAGCCTCTGACACCTGGGGTTCCGAGTGTCCCCGAGGGATCTAATGGAGAGACAGCCAGCGCAGGCAGGGAAACTGAGGCTCCTTCTTGCTCTCCCTTTCCTTTGGTTGGGGGCCAAAGCAATAGGGCAGCAGGGAGGGCGCGGGACTCCCCTGACACCCCATAGGGCCCCCGAGCTCCCAGGACGGACCCCCTGAGTGCAGAGCTGGGAGTCAGCCCGAGCACCACCTCACCGGGACAGATCAGCAGCTCTCGGACTAAGATCTCTCCAGGGAAAACCATTCTTGGTTCCCCAAAAGTTAATGAATGAAAGAGACAAACCTCTGGGCAGGAGCGCTCAGGAGAGTCCCGGGGAGGGGCTGCCGCCCCCCCCCCCCCCCCAGCCACTCTGCCGCTCACAAGGCAGAGACCATGGAGGCTCAGGGCACCCAGAGTGACTGCTCGGCGGCTGGCGAGGACACTGGCCCGCACACCCCAGTAGGCCCTGGGTGCCCCCTTCCCACCCTCCCCCCACTCCTCACGCTCTGATGGCCGATAGGAGATCCCGCCAATGCAAAGACCCCAGGGAAAGGCCCGGACTCCATGAAATCACCTATATTTCCGGTCAGAGTTTTAAAGGGCCAGACTCCAAATAGTCCTAACAAGGTACTTTCTAGTCTGGATAGTTATATTTTCCCCCATTTCTGGTCTTGGATCAGGTCAGAAAGACACCTGAAGTGCTACAAGGTACCGGATAGATGGAGTGAACACATGGCATATGGAACCAAAGTATTTATGTTTTCACTCAGGGAATACAATTCTCAAAGATTTCCTTGCAAAGACCCACCAGTAAGCACCCAAAACCTGATCCCCAACCACCACCACCAAAAATGCTCAGAAATCACTGGGCGTTCATATTCAGATATCATAATGTTTTGTGTTAATTGATCAGTTTTGGGGGGGACGTGTGCTGTAATGCTGAATACTTATGCCTGACTGCTGAGTGATCACTCCACAGTTGACCCTGGGAACCCTCTGAGGTTATAACCAAAGAACCTGGGTCAGCTACCTCCCCGCTGGAATGTCCTAGCCCTGATTTTTGTTTACATTTCACTGAACTTCAAATTGTTGGGGTAGCTCCAACCGTTCATGTATTCTGTTTACACGAGTGAGCTAGAAACTAAGTGAATCACATGCCCCAAATTAGTTAAACTAATTTTGTGGGTGACCCAAAATGAGGCTCAGGAATTGGTGAATTGGAAAGTATTATATGTGTAATAAATATTCCTGTATAAGTGTCTGTGTGTGTTCACAGACATTGGTATTCTCAAGCTACTCCTAGCTCTGTGCTCAGCAACTCTTCAAACAGTGCTCACGTTCGACAATGCACTGAATTCAACTGAGATCTAAAATGGATCAGCTGTATGAATGAAAAGTCCATTCAGTGTTCAGTGGGTGTGCAGGAGAAAGTATCTTTTTTCAGATATGTTTACCGATTGTTGAGCTATGGGAAATTAGTTTAGTTTAGAAGTTTACATTGAAGTTAGAGAAATTATATGATAACTATATTAGCATACTTAATTTTTTAAAGGGCACCTGGCAGTCACGGAGTAAAATAGGAACAAAGGCTAAAGGTCCACAAGAATGACGTGGTTAATGATCAATAGTTATTTGCTATACTATCATTATGGCTCCAGAGGGAGATATTCTTGACTGGGAAAAAGAAAAAAGAAAATAAAGTTAGAACAACAGACAGCAAAGCAGGTAGGAAGCTGCTTACACAGTCAAGCCGGATTAATCCTGGCATCCCTTAGGGTCCAATAATTTGGCCCGCTGAAATTCCTGACCGCAGTGCCAGGAGGAAGCTCTGAGCATTTTCTTTTTTTTAAGTTTTTTTTATTTACTCAATGAAATACATAGTTACAAAGTTGTTCATGAATAGGTTTAAGTAATATAATATTCTAACACCCCTCCCTTCACCAGTGTACACTAGGAACATTTTGAGGTAACGAGTCTGTCAGCTATCTTGGCTGTGCTGTTTCATGAGTGAATACATATGGCAAAATCTGTCCAATTGTACACTTTATTTATTTTTTTAAAATTTTTATTAGTGAAACACCATGAGATACAGTTAAAGACTTACAAATTTTTGTGCTTGGGTTTCAGTTATACAATGTTCGAGTACCCATCCCTCCACCAGTGCCCATTCTCCACCACCAATGATCCCAATTTCCCTCCCACCCCCCCATAACCCCATCCCACCCCGCCTCTGTGGCTGGGCATTCCCTTTTGTTCTTTTTCTCCTTTTGGGTGCTGTGGTTTGCAAAAGATGCATTGAGTAGCAATCATGTTCGGTCCATAGCCTATTTTCAGCATGCATCTCCCATCCTGGGAGGATCCTCCCAACACCCTTTGTTTGGTGTTCCTTTCTCTATCTGAGTTGCCATTTCCCCTAGCATATGCCGCTGGCCTCCAAGCCATGGAGTAAACCTCCCGGTATTTATATCGGCTATTCTTGGGTGTTAGTCTCCTAATTTGTTATTTTATGCTCTCCAGATGAATGCAATCTTTCTATGCCTGTCCCTATCTTTCTGACTCATTTCACTTAGCAAGATACTTTCCATGTAGTAACACTTGTATGTAAATTTCATGACTTCATCTTTTCTAACAGGCTCTGAGCATTTTCAATGTGGTACAGAAATTAAAAAACATGATAATAAAAATTGAGTTTCATTTTGGAAACCCACCCACCTGCTGGGTGGCCACGCTCATCATGGCAACCAATGAAAGAAAAGGCAATAACTAAGTCTCATGCTTTCGGGGTGGGGCCCGGCCCATCAGAGTTTTGAGGTTCTGCCCTTCTGATGTCCAAGCCAAAGGCTCCAGGGCAAGGACCAGCACATTCTGTGTTGGGAGGGTCAGGAATCTAAGCCACCCATCCTCAGCAGGATCCACAAACCCAAGGCCTTACATACATAAAAAATAAATAAAACCACAACCTTTACTCGCAGTACTCACCCCAATAGCTTGGACCACCTGATCAGGGAGTGATGAGAGATGTGAGGAACTTGGCAACTTGATGTGAGAGAGCAGAAATCCCTGATGCACAAAAACACCAACACTGGAATCAGACAGACAGTAAAGTGTCAGGGTGCTTGCCTTGCTAACACCAGACAACCCTCTGCATCCTGATGACCCCCCCACCCCAGCACTCCAGGAACAATACCTGAGTCAGGATCCCAAGTGTGCCTTTGGGCTATCTCAGGGCATAACAGCCCCCCATTCCCCACACCAAAAATAGCCCCCAAAGAAACTATCATCATTGGCAAACCCCAGTCACTTACCGATCTACTGCTCGGGATGGCCCGTACCAACAGGGCAGCCAATGAGAAAGTAAGACAGGAACAGGGTCTCTTGTCATTGGGGGAACTGCGGCTCTGCCCCTCAAAATGAATCTGGAGATTCTACAGCAGCGAGACTGGGGCAAATGTTCCAGAGGGAAGGGTCAAGTTGGTCAAGCCCCCGTAATTGGTAGGTCCCACATCCCCAAGGACCACAGCTCCCGTCGTCCTCAGCCCCGTGCCCACCCGCTGCTGCCCCATGGCATCTGGGAATGATCGTGGCCACAGGAGCCCCCCAGGATTATGCATCACACCCTTGATCCCTGCACCCCGGATCCCTGCACCCCAGAACAGGCCCCACTGCAACCCCCAAAGCTCTGTTGCACCTCAGGAACCATCTGGATATGAGGGCACAAGTGAAAAACAAGCACGAAAGCACCCCCCAAGCTGGAGTGCATCCACAGCTCAGTGTGGAGATGAGGAGGCGACAGGTGTGCATGGGAGTCTGCCCACATCCTGCCACAAAATCGGCCTTTAGAGTCCCGCCTCTTCGCCGGGGCCCTACTCTGTCCTTTACCCACACCCCGTTTCCAGGAATAGAATCACCAGGAAGAGCCCATTGTGATGTCACTTCCGGTTCAGGATGGAGCCTGAAATGAAACTCCAAATGTGCAGAGAACCATTATGCCCACCTAGATGAATCTGTGGCTCAAGAGGGATGGGTTCGCATAAAGGGGTGGAGAGGCAGCTGCTGGAGTGGCCTGTCACACAGTGGGGCTAGCGGGGAGTAAGGAGAAGTCCCCTTGTCTTGTTCTGGGTAAACAATGAATCAATGCCCTCACACACAGTCCATCAGGAAAAACGCAAAGGGGGGGTCATTCAAAGTAAAATAGGCAGATAGGGAACGTGTGGGGCATGGGGCAGTAAATTTCTCAGGGGAAGTCATCAATCAAGATGGAGGGGGGTATATTGGGGTTCTTGGTGGCGAAAAATAAGTACTGGTGGAGGGAAATGTTTTTGATGATTGCATGACTGAGACTTAAACCTGAAAGCTTTGTAACTTTTCCCACAGTAATTCACTAAAAAAAAAGAGATGGGGTGAAAGCAGTGACTCTCAAGCCATCCCTGGAGATGCAGAGAGGAACTGGGTTAGCAGCAGCCCAGATAGCTGGAGAGATGCTGTAACAGGAGCAAAGACTGGTAAGAATATCAAAGAGCACTTTCAGTCAATGCTCTTGATAGCACACGAGTAGTGGACTCTCGCCTACAAGGAAAACCCAGGAGGCAGTTTCAGAACAAAATTTTAAACACAGAGAGATAGTACAATGTGTTGGCACCTGCCGTGAACTTGGTTGACCTGAGTTCCATCCCGGGCATCCCAAATGGGGCCCGAGCAAGACCAGAAGTGACACTTAAGAACTTCCAGGTGTAGACCAAACAAAAATATATAATTAAATAAATAAAATACAGCATGTGGACCAACCCCAGAATGGAGGCACACAAGAAGCTAACAAGCAGTAAACCAGACTCATCATTTTTTGGGAAGGTCATAATGGTGTTTACTATTCTGATGAATGTTAGATTGTTGTAATTTTACTGATTCCAAGCACGAGTTTGAACTTTCTTTTTCTCCTCCCTACTACTGCTGAGTTGAGCTCAGTAGAACCCAAGGAGGTGACCACCCTGTATTACTAGTAATCACAGTTAAGTCGAATTCTCTATTGAGATGGGGGCGGATGTTGGAGAATCTCTCATGTTCACACCATTTGTAAAACATTTGATTCGGGGGCCTCTGGAAAGGCAAATGTCTTTCTATGCACAGTAAAGTCCCTATAACTTGTCTCTATCCAGCATATTGAAGAATCTTGCCAAGACCATTTTGCTAAATTGATACTTCTGAAAAATTTTTCCTTAATGGTTTTATAAATCGAATGGAAACCTGAATATAGAGAGTGCAGAGATGCCACAGTAGGCAGGATGCTTCCTTGTACACAGCTCACGTGACACCAACCCCAGGACCCCATAAGTTCTCCTGAGTCCCCCCACCAATCATGGTCTTCTGACCTCAGAGTTAGGATGACGGCCTGAGCACAGCTTAGTGAGTCTCCCAAGAACATAACAGGAGAGCCTGAAGAATGGAGGTTTGCAAGTTTTTTCTAATTTCAAAGGATTTGCTGCAGCATCATGGTTAATCTGTCATTAACCCCAAAAAACCAAACCAGGACCTGTGAACCAAGCCATAGTTGGAGCAAAGAAAGTGGTGAGCCTTGACAGCCTGAAATGAGGAGAGGTTTCCATACCTGTTTAGTTCTCATTTAATCACCTGATTCATGGCTTCTATCACCAAGACCCATTATTTACAAGTTAACAGACACATCAAGTCCAATTGCTGGTACACTGACAGAGCTGCACCTGAGTGATAACAAAATAGTCCCTTTCCCTTATGTGCTGGCATCATGGGAAGCATATCCTGTACTACCAGGATTATTCTCTTCTTACCTCCACATTCTGGCACTTCTACTTCCTTCCTTCCTATACAAACAAACCGTGTATTACTGAATGGGTTTAGTATTAGGGCATCACTTACTTGGGGTTTGGTACTAGGGCACCAGTCATCCAGTATGAATTTAACATTGTCTCCTAGGGCTTGAGAGGAACACAAAGGCCTTCCCCATTCTTGACATTCATAAGATTTCACACTGGTATGCATTTTCATGTCTAGTTAGGCATGAAGTTTCAAGAAAGGCCTTTCCAAATTCCTTACACATATAAGACTTCTCTCCAGCGTGAATTCTCAGACGTACAGCAAAGCTTGAGTAAAGAGTGAGGGCCTTCCCTCATGTCTGACACTGGTGAGTTTTCTCTACACTATGAATTTTTGTATGTTCAATAAGTTATGAGAACAGACTGAAGGTCTTCCCACGTTTGACATGGATGAGGATTCTCTCCACAATGAATTTTCCTGTGCTTTGGAAACTATACAGTCTAAGAAAAGACCTCGCAATTCCTTAAAAATAAAAGGTTTCTCTCCAGTATGCATTTTCATATGCCTAGTGAAGGCTGAGGAATGAATGAAGGCCTTCCCACATTCCCTACATATTGAAGGCTTCTCCCCATTACAAAACCTTATACAAGTAGTAAGGCCTAAGGGGAGAGTGAAGATCTTCCTACATGGCAGATACTAGTGAAGTTTCTCTCAACTGTTTAGTAAGGTCCCCAGATTTTGAGAAGACATTCCCACATTCAGTACAAAAATAAGGTTTATCTCCAGTAAGTAGTTTCCTATGACTACAAAGACTTGAGGAATGACTAAACACCTTCCCACATTCCTGATATATAAAAGATTTCTCTCCAGTATGGAATATGCTATCCTGACGAAGGACGGAGGTGTGAATGAAGGCTTTCACACACTCCTGACACATATAAGGCTTCTCTCCAGAATGAATTTTCCTATGCACAGTAAGGCTGAGGATAGAGGATTCACACATATACAAGGCTTTTTTTCCAGGATGAGTTTCCCTGTGATTCAAAACATTTGAACAACTAACAAAGGCTTCATCCTAGAATGTCCTGACCCCACAGAAATGAATGCCCAGATTAGATAGAAGAAAAGCATATAGGTCAACACCCTTGTGTCCCTAATAAAATCCTGAAAAATCAACAAAGGAATGAACAAAATCTCCATTTTCCATACGCCCAGATCGGTGCCTATCAGAGATATAGTACCCATGTTTAAGAGACATATTGAATCATGCTGAAGTATCCCAAGAATCATTAGAAAAAAATCCACACAGAGAAATGGGCAGCATCTGACAGAGTGAGGCCCAAAGTAACGAATTTCTTGGACCCAGAGTGATAGTACAGCAGGGAAGGTGTTTGCCTTGCACATGGCTGACCGGGTTCATCCGAGGTATTCCATATGGTCCCCTGAGAACCACAAGACATAATTCCTAACTACAGAGCAAGGAACAATCACTGAGCATAGACAGGAATGACCCAAAATATCAATAAAGAAAAGTAGAAAAGAAAATGACTCTGACCACAGTGACAGTACAGCAGGGCAGGCACATGCCAAATATGGATTTCATCTCTATATTCCATATGGTTCTGTAGCACTGCAGGGAGAAATTCCTAAATACCCAGGAGTAATCTTAGTATTTCCAGGTGTAGTCCCCAAATCAAATAGAAACAAAACAACAAAATAATGAATGAAGTTGCAATGCTGGTGCAGTACTACAGTAGGTAAGGCACCGGATTCTTAAGGTGCTGACGGGATTAATCCACAGCACCCCCATGGGTCCCTGAGCACTGCCAGGAGTGATCCTTCAGCACAGAGGTAGGAGAAATGTGGATGTGGCCCCCGAATCAAAACCCAAAGCAAAAACCAAAGTGAACATACTCAAGTGAAGGGTACTATAGTAATTCAGCAATAGAAGGGAACTGTTGAGAGGAATCTGAGCAACCATAGGGACGGAGCGCGTAGGGCGCTTGCCTTGCATGTGTCCAACTGGAGTCTATCTTCTGAATTCTATTTGGACCCTAGAGTCCACCAAAAGTGTTCCCTGAGTACAGAGCCAGGAATACAAGTCTTGTGTATCTCCGGGGTGGCCTGACAACAAAAATAACAAAAATGGCAAAAAAAAAGAGGAACAAGAGAAACAGCGGTCGCCACTGTTGTCAAACATTTTCGCCATCAGAATCCAGTCTCTTCTGAACTCGCAGATGCCTCTGTGGATCTTTCCCGGCATGTTAGCCCCACAGGGCCCTCAGCAACAGCCCGCAGGTGCTGGCAGGTCTGCAGCATCATGTTCCTGTAGAGCTTCCTCTGAGAGGCAGTGGTTCAGGCACAACCACTCTTGGATGTGGAGCTTATGGCTGTGTGAGGGAAAGTCCTGAGTCAGGTACACAGGTGGGTAGTACTAACGCCCCGTTGCCACCTTGCTCTAAGTAGTGAGAATGGGAATAACCAGGGCCAAACAGGGGCTCAGGGCCAAGAGCCTCAGGTGAAACCACGTTACATGTATAGTTCGGGTGGATGGGCCCAGAGATCACTCTAAGGCAGTTTGTTCAGGTAAAATGGAGGATGCTATACTAGAAGGTTCCTGGGAGTGCGAGTCTTGCACACAAACACCCCAGAGTCAGTCCCAGCACCACTGTTCCAGTGAGCACTGCAGAGAGGAACACCTGAGCACAGACTCAGCAGGACCCAAAAAGTGATGCTGGGTGAGACCAAAACATGCACTGCACACCACAGCTTGTGATCACTAGGGAGGAGAACAGGTCACTCAACGTCCAGTGAGTGACTCAAAGCTATGCAAGGGCATGTGTGCCACAGTGGTCTGAACTAAGGGTTCAGGATGCTCCAAATCCCTCTCAAAACAGGTAGTGTCTCAATCTGGAAGACCTCTGCCGGACCCAGAGATCCTTGGCCCTGGCTCCCTGGGACTGGCGTATGCCCAGAACTGTGCATACAGCAGCGAGAGAACATGAGACTGTGTGACTGAGCAGGTGAGTCTCTCCAGAATGGGAAGGACAAAAATGGGGAAATGCTTGTCTTAGGTCATGAGTCACTGTAGCTACAGGGTGCATATGGGGCCAGCACATCCCAGAGGCCCCTAAATCTGGTGAGAGTTTATCTGGAGCACTGACCCAAGAGGAAGTCATGAGCACTTCCCCTGTGGGACAAAAACAAATATGAAAAGAAACACAGCAGCAGGACGGAGTAAAGGATAGCGGGCCTGAGGACAGTGAGTAGAGGAGGCAATCCCCACCATACCATCTGGTCTAACAAGCCATGCCAGGTGCAATATCGAATATAGAACCAGAAGTGACCCTTGAGAATCACTGGGTGTGACCCTCCCATCACCTCACTTCACGCAACAAAACACTTGATCACTTGACTTCCCGTTAACTGTCGATTTGCTCGAGTGGGTGCCAGTAATGTATCCATTTTTCCCTGTCGCATGCTAGTGTAGCCCAATGGCGTCTGTTCGTTCTAGGAACACGAAGAGCCACATACCGATCATTCATGATCTTGATGAAGAAGTCTGACCATCTGCTTAGGTGGGTGGCCACACGGTCTTTTGACATCCCGTGGACTCCAGTCGGTAACAGCTATAGTCCAGTGGTCGTCTCTAAATTTCATTACATGACCAGCCCATTTGATTTTTGATGCCGTGGCAAACGAGACAGCATCCCTGATTCTTTTTTTTATTGCTTTCATCAAATAAATTTTACTGGGGTATTAAAAGGGAATATTGCATTTTGATTATAAAACATATTTCATTAAACATTCAAGTTTTATAAACACACACATAGAATCTTTCTTTTTCCTCTCTCATATATTTTTTCATACTTATCATTCTTCATTTCATTTTTAAAAAAAATTTTCCATTTATTGTTCTCATCAGTTCAATCATTGACATAAATGATACCAAAAGGGTGGAAAACAATATTTTAAAAAGCAGCAAAAGATATTGTGTATAAATAATTCAAGAAACAAGGAAAGTGTAACAAAGTATAAAGAAACAGAAGTATATATAACAGAAAAATTATATAATATGAAATGAAAATAGTAATTTATTATTTTCATTCAATGAAAATTTTAGAATAGATAATGTATTCTAGACTGCTGAATCATTCCTCCAATTTGTTAGTACTTTATTTTTGCAAATTATTATTTTTTTATTATTTATTTATTTTATTTATTTATTTTTATTAGTGAAACACCATGAGGTACAGTTGTAGGCTTACAAGTTATTGTGCTTGGGTTTCAGCTGTACAATGATCGAGTACCCATCCCACCACCAGTGCCCATTCTCCACCCTCACCATTACCAGTATCCATCCCACTCCACCATCCCGCATCCCACCCTGCCTCTGTGGCAGGGTACTCCCTTTTGTTCTATCTCTGGTTTTGGGTGCTGTGGTCTGCAGAAGAGACACTGGGTAGCAATCATGTTTGGTCCATAGACTACTTTCAGCAGGCATCTCCCATCCTGGGCAGATCTTCCCAGCACCCTTTATTTGGTGCTCCCTTTTCTATCTGAGCTGCCTTTACCCCTAGAGTGTGCAGCTGGCCTCTAAGCCATGGACTGAACAACCTGGTATTTATCACAGCTGTTCTTGGGTGTTAGTCTCTTATTTTGTTACTTTATGGAAACCAAAGGAACAATCCGAAAGATCAATGAAACTAAGAGTTGGTTCTTCGAGAAAATAAATAAGATAGATAAACCACTAGCAACACTCACAAAGAAACAGAGAGAGAGAACCCTAATAAACCGAATAAGAAATGAAAATGGGGATATCACAACAGAAACCAAAGAAATTCAAAAGATCATCAGAGACTATTTTGAAAGTCTGTATGCCACGAAACAAGAGAATCTAGAAGAAATGGATAAATTCCTGGATTACTATAATCCCCCAAAACTGAGTCAAGAAGATATGGAATACCTGAATAGACCTATTAACATCAAGGAAATCGAAACTGTAATCAAAAGTCTTCCCCAAAACAAAAGCCCGGGTCCAGATGAATTCACTAGCAAATTTTTCCAAACATTTAAAGAGGACCTACTGCCAGTCCTTCTCAAGCTTTTCCAGAAAATTGAAAAAACAGAAACTCTTCCAAATAGTTTCTATGAAGCCCATATCTCTCTAATACCAAAAGGAAACAAAGACACCACAAAAAAAGAAAACTACAGGCCGATATCCCTGATGAACATGGATGTGAAGATTCTCAACAAAATACTAGCAAATAGAATTCAACTACTCATCAAAAAGATCATACACCATGACCAAGTGGGATTCATCCCGGGGATGCAAGGATGGTTTAACATTCGGAAATCAATCAAAATAATCCATCATATCAACAAAAGAAAAGATAAAAATCATATGATCATACCAATAGATGCAGAGAAAGCATTTGACAAGATCCAGCACCCGTTTATGATGAAAACCCTCGCCAAAATGGGGATAGAGGGGACTTTCCTCAATATAGTTAAAGCCATCTACCACAAGCCTACAGCAAGCATCATCCTCAATAGGGAAAAACTGAGAGCCTTCCCCCTAAGATCAGGGACGAGACAAGGATGCCCACTGTCTCCACTACTGTTCAATATAGTGCTGGAAATACTAGCAATAGCGATTAGGCAAGAAAAAGAGATTAAGGGCATCCAAATAGGAAAGGAAGAAATCAAGCTCTCACTATTCGCGGATGATATGATACTATACTTAGAGAACCCTAAAACCTCCACCAAGAAACTCCTAGAAACGATAGACTTGTATAGTAAAGTTACATCCCTGATTCTTGATCGTCAACGGAGGTTGAAACTCTGGATTTTTTCTCTCATTTGAGTGAAACTTGATACTCCAAGCATAGCTCTTTCAATTCCTCTTTGGGAGACCCGAATAGCGTTCTCATCCTGTTTGCGTAGGGCCCGGGTCTCTGAGGCGTATGTTAATGCAGAAAGAAGAGTGGAATCAAAGAGAAGTGCCTGGAGCCGAAGGTTCTTTGTCCTCTTAGCTATTTCTTTGACGCTCTTGAAGGCGTTCCAAGCCGCTCTCTTCCTCTTGCGCAGCTTGGGTGCCAGGTTATTGGTCATGTTGACTTCTCGACCTAGGTACACATAACTGTTGCATTCGGAGATGGTCATTCCATTGAGAGCAAACGGAGCATCAGGAACGAGGCTGTTTCCCATAAACACTGTCTTCAGAAGATTCAGCTGTAGTCCGACCTTTCCAAACTCACAGTAGAAGTCGGCCAGCATTTGTGATGCTTGGCTAATGTTTGGTGTTATTAAAACAATAACATAATAATAACATGCAACAAAACAAACCTCAATGAACACATGAACAAATCAGCCTCTTGTTCCGGCACATCAAAGGGTTCCCAAGACTTGGCAGGAGGGATTCTTGAGCACTGAGCTGCGAGTACTCCTTTAGCATCCCTGGGTATGGCCCCCAAATACAAATTCAACAAAAAAGCATAGGGTCAAAAATTCTGTCAAATAGCAGAGCATTGGGCACTCTATCCAGTAGTGACATCCAAGGCTCCTTCCAGAACCAAATCAGAGATGGATGGCCCTGATGTCTGTGTCCTCCTGTCACCGCATTATGTCATGTTGTCACTCTCTTCCTAGCTGGGGATGGTCTGTCAGATGGGACACTGCCATTGTCCAAAGCTTCTAATTCCCTAGGATAGAAGGAAGTTGTGTTTCATGACATGGAGGACAAATCAGAGCTGTGAGCATCAGAGAGGAGAACAGCCTGGGGCCCTAACCAGAAGTCCCTGCCCTGGCTCCAAAAATGTCCTCCCTGGCCTCACCCTTTGGTGCATGCTCACAGACCCACACAGGGGAGACACTGTCATATGCTCCTTCCTCTCCAGGAGAGGGTTTGCATCCGGGCTACTCATGGTGAAGATAAGGCAAGCAGGTGACTTGGGTCCATTCTCTGAAAATACTATAATATCTAAACAGAAATCTACTGCTACAGATGAAAATTAGGTCCGAGCAGTGACAGCACATCAGGGAGGGAATTTATTGTGCAAGTGGCTGACTCTGCTTTGATCCCCCGTAGCATAGGGTCTCCCTGAGCCCACCAGGAGTCATTCTTTTTTTTTTTCTTTTTGGGTCACACCTGGCAATGCACAAGGGTTACTCCTGGCTCTGCACTCAGGAGTTACTCCTGGCGGTGCTCAGGGTACCATAGGGGATGCTGTGAATCAAACCCGGATCAGCTGTATGCAAGGCAAATGCCCTACCTGCTGTGCTATCTCTCCAGGCCCGCAGGAGTGATTATTAAGCTCACATTCAGGACTAAGCCCATAGCACTACTGACTGGTCCCAGAACACACAAATGTAAGAGTAAGTTGTGTTCCAATGAGAAAAAAGGACATTCAGTTTCACAACTTTCTTGACTTTACCCAGAGCAAAAGCATTTTTATGATGGCCAAAAAATATCACAGAGCATGGGGTGCTTGCCTGGCATGCAGCCAACCCAGGTTCATTGCCCATCACGCACAGGTTCCCAAGCCATGCACGAGGGGATCAATGAACACAGAGCCAGGAGTAATTGCTGAGGAAAGCCTGGCATAGCCTCCAACCAATAATAAATTAATTTATGGGCTGGAGTTACAGTCTGCTAGGGTGTTGGCCTACAGCTGATCTGGGTTCAATCCCTGGCACCCCACTAGGTATCACAAGCATAAAATACGAAACGAAAATGGAAAAAAAACTGTTTTGTCAAAGCCCCCTCCAGCTAGTTTTGTAGGACAGATTTGGGTTTTAGGGCCACAAGTGGCAGAACTTTGGGATTATTCATGAGGGTGTTTGGGGAACCCTGCATTGTGCCAGACATTGCCCCATGGCAGGCTGCTTACAAGGCCAGGACCTGCACTCCTGGTGTACCTCTGACCCTAGTAATTCAAATTCTATATAAATCCTGTCAGCTGTGTGAGATGGACACAGACAGGCATGATGGGGGTGGGTGGGGGAGTACGCAGAGATGAGGTCCAGCTGGAAAAGGCCATGGCATGGCTGATGGTGCCTGGTGGCTCCCAGTATGATCCCAGTATGCAGTACAGACTGCAGTTCCAAAAGCAGTTTTAAAGATTTATAGGGGACAGAAAGAGAAACCAGTCGGCATGACACTTGCCATGCATGTAGCTGACTTAATGTCACACCCTGAATTCCCAAGGAGTGATCTTGGAGCACTGCTGGGTCTGGCAGAAATCCCAAATCTCCTACCCTTAAGACACAAATAAAAGCAACGAAGTAGTTATGTGCCAACAGCAAAGGTTTGGAATCCAGCAGTATATTCTCAAGAGTCAGCTCTTTAGTTTGTCTTTGTTTGGGGGCCACACCTGCCATGTGTCAGAGCTTACAGGCAAGGCTTTAACAGACTATATGATTTTACTCCCTTGGTATGTTACTTTGTTTAAGGAAAAGGAGAAGAAATATTACACTTGGACCAAAAGAAATCTTAATGGTGAAAGTCTGTAATTTTTCTCATATCCTCCAACTACTTTCCTACTGACAGTGTTTCGCTGTGGAAGGGCAAAACTGACGCCTGTTGTGGCAGCAGAAATCAGCACAATCAGCGAGGCCTCAGGCTCCTGAAATTGAAATAGTCTCGGCATCCCAGAAATGGAACAATGTGTAACTAGCCAACCTGAACCCACCTGGGAAAGTTCCTGGGCCCTGTAAGTGGTCTCAGCCAATCATTATTTCCCTAGTCAAAATGCCCCAGAAATTATCTTTTGTTAACCCTAAAAGAATGAGTAGTTTATGTAATCATGAATGATTATGGGAAACAATTAATTACTGCCGACCACTGTTACACTAGACACTTGCCAAAACAACTTTGATTGGTAACTAGCTAAGTTTTTTTTGAAACTATAAGACATGTACTGCTTATGTAATCAAACACTATATAAATTGCTGCCTGTAGCCAAGGTCACTATCAAGAGACCACACTGTGAGTGAGATAGTTGGCTCCAGTATACTGGAATACAATTCCTACTGCTTTCGCATTATCAAGTTAGTATCTCTGTCCATCTTGCTGCTCGGAAACCCATAGTTCCAGGCTTAAATGTTGAAATATTGCAGAATGTTCACATCCAAGAACTTACAATGAACATATCAACAGAGGGCAGGAGACAGAACATCAGGCTGGGGCAGATGTCGGCCAGCTGCAAGCCCAGGGGGCATTTCCTAGTACCCACTGTCCACTAGTACTATGAGCAAAGAGCAGGGTGCAGCCCTCAAGCACTTGTAGATGTGGCCCCAAATCCCACTTCATCTGCCCCCTAGTAGTGAGATAAACCCAGGAAGAGGTGCTTAAAGGGCGGAGCATGTGCTTTTAGGTGGGGTACATGGAATCTCAAGGATATCTGGACAGAGGGGAAGAGTCCCTGACCATCTCCAAGTTTGTAGCAAAAAGAAAAACAAGAAGAGGCAGGGAGCTGGAGTGATAGCACAGCAGGTAGGGTGTTTGCCTTGCACGTCGCCGACCCGGGTTCGATCCCCAACATCCCATATGGTCCCTGAGCACCGCCAGGACTAATTTGTGAGTGCAGAGCCAGGAGTAACCCCTGTGCATCGCTGGGTCCAATCCATAAATTAAAAAAATAAAAATAAAAAAAGCAAAGAAAAGAGAGATATTCACAAAGCTCTGTTAACCCTAAAAGAATAAAGATATTCTTTTAGGCAGGAGAGATATTCACAAAGCCCAAAAAGATGTTCAAAGAATGCTCATTGTCATGACAAATTCTGGTGTGAGACTTTTTTTCTGGGGGAGTTTTGTGCCATACCTATCAGTGTTCACTGGACCCTATGAAATGATGGGGATTGAAACCAGGCAAGCTGCTTGCAAGGCAAGCACCCTATTAGCTGTATCATTACCTAGCGCACCTGGTCTAGGAGAGATGGTCAGTGGGTAGGGGTCTGCTGAGAAACTTGACATATGAAACAAAAAATATTTTTTTCTGTAGAAAAAATTACATAGGTTAAGCAGAGACAGTACATACGATGCTTTTCTTTCTAGCTGCCAAACCACATTCAGTTCTCCAAAGTAGATAGGGTCCCCAAACAGAGCCAGGAACAATGTTGAGTTTAGATGCTAAACTTATCACAGAGCACTGAGTGCTGTGAATCAAAATTTACAATTCAAAAACACAGTAATAAATCAAAATTTCTCTGTGAAAAGGGGCTAGAGACATAGTACAGCGGGAGAAGTGCTTGACTTGCAAGCAGAAAAACCAGATTTGACTACTGGCATCCCATATGTTTACCTGAGAACCATCAGGTGTAACCAAGTATAGCAAGGTGTGCCCCCCCCACTAAAAAAATCTACTAAAACTGAATTAACTGAAATAAATTGATCAAGTCAAGGAAGCCAATGGTGACCATATATTGTGCCATGGAAGGGCTCAGGGCATGCGCTAAAGTGGGCAGGTTACTTCCAGCTAAGATTCCACACTTGGTTGCATGACCCCCTTAATCACTTAATCACATAACTTCCCGTTAGTCGTAGACTTGCTAGAGCAGGCGCCAGTAACGTCTCCATTTGTCCCTGTCGCGTGCTAGTGTAGCCCAATGGCATCTGCTCACTCTGGGAACATGAAGAGCCTCAAACCGATCGTTCATGGTCTTCACAAAGAAGTCTGACCATCTGGTAGGTGGGCGGCCATGCGGTCTTTTGACATCCCGTGGAATCCAGTCAGTAACAGCTCTAGTCCAGCGGTCGTCTTTAAATCTCATTACGTGACCAGCCCATCTGATTTTTGACACCTTGGCAAATGAGACAGCATCCCTGATTCTTGATCGTCGACGGATGTCGGAACTCCGGATTTTTTCTCTCATTTGAGTGAAACGTGATATTCCAAGCATAGCTCTTTCTATTCTTCTTTGGGAGACCTGAATAGCGTTCTCATCCTGTTTGCGTAGGGCCCAGGTCTCTGAGGCATATGTTAATGCAGGAAGAACAGTGGAATCAAAGAGATGTGCCCGGAGCCGGAGGTTCTTCGTCCTCTTAGCTATTTCTTCGACGTTCTTGAAGGCGTTCCAAGCCACTCTCTTCCTCCTGCACAGCTCAGGTGCCAGGTCATTTGTCATGTTGACTTCTCGACCTAGGTACACATAGCTGTTGCATTCGGAGATGGTCGTTCCGTTGAGAGCGAATGGGGTGTCAGGAACGAGGCTTTCTCATAAACATTGTCTTCGTAAGATTCAGCTGTAGTCCTACCTTTCCACACTCACGGTCAAAGTCGGCCAGCATTTGTGCTGCTTGGCTGATGTTTGGTGTTATTAAAACAATGTCATCCTCAAAGCGGAGGTGGTGTAATTGCCGACCATCTATCTTCACTCCCATTCCTTCCCATTCCAGTCGTCGCATGATGTTCTCGAGGGTGGCACTGAAGAGTTTTGGCGAAATGGTATCACCCTGCTGAACCCCTCTCTTGACATCAACGATCACTTCTTTGTAGAATGGTGAGATCCTGGTAGTGAATCCGCAATACAGCTCACAGAGGATCTTGATGTATTGGGCTTGAATGCCCTGTTTGGGTAGGGCTTCAATGACCACTTCCATCTCAACAGACTCAAAGGCCTGGCAAGCTACCAAGAGTATTCTGCCCGCACGGAAGAGCCTGGCAAGCTATCCGTTGTGTATTCGATATGCCAAAACCAGTAACTACAACTGGTCTCATTCACCTGACCCTCCTGACCCTGAAGGCATGACCCCCTAAGATCCAACATAGCCCTGATGCACCACCAACTCTGACACCAGGCTCTGCATCCTCTACAGCTTCCTGTGGGAACTCTAGAACCTACCAATGACTGAGAAGCATGTAAAAGTCAAATAGTTCCATCAAATACTATTGAGCCCCAATAACGTGAGGAATTGTACCCCCCGACCCACACAGGGCAGGAGGTTACTACACTGAGGGAACATTTGCCTTGTATGCTTCTGTGATTGAAGTCAGCATCCCCTAGTTTCACCTGATCACCATCAGAAGAGATCCCTGAGTGGAAAGCCAAGAGTTAGCCCTGAACAAAAATTTTTTTTAAAGGAAGAGAAAAAAAAGAACGCCTCCTACAGAAACCTTTGATAATGGTATTTTGCCCTAACTCTGGATTCAGTCTAAGGAATGAAAGGTGGTCAGCAACAAGTTGTCCTGGAGATACTCCCCCAAATAATCCCCTGCCCCCACCTCCAACCAGCCAAAATGGAAAAATCCTGCACTGTGTGCACTGTGATTGAAAACAGGGGTCAGGGTTTTGGGGGCATCTTATAAATAGGAACCAGGTCTTTGAGAAGCTAAGTTGGATGTTTCTAGCTAAAATTTTCTTATGCCCAGTGAAGTTATTGACATTAATAGCCCAGTGTTTTCACCATTAAAAGAATGCCTTACAGTGTGTATTCACTAATACTCATTTAACACACACTCAAGAATTCAAATTTGAGCCCAGTATTCCCTTAATTCCTTTTTGCTAAGAAATAAAAATAATTTTAAAAGAAATTACTTTCTCTTGTTTGTTCCGTTATTTTGTTTCAGAAACTTTCCCTTTACTCTACACCTTTACTCTACAAACTCTTTTTCTTCCCCAACCCCATGCTTCTTCTAGCCACTCGGAGTTTCTTTTTCAGGTTTTGGGGTGATCACTCCTGGCTGTGCTCCGGGTACCCTGTGTTGTCGTGAGGTTCGAACCCAGGTTGGCTTCGTGCAAAGCCAAAGACCGCCCAGAGAGACTAACGCCCCCCTTATGCATTTTTCTAAATAAGTTATCTTCAGGAAAATCTCCGTTGAGTGACAGCACAGTGGGTAGGGCATTTGCCCTATACACAGCCAACCCAGGTTTGATTCCTCTGCCCCTCTTGGAGAAACTGGCAAGATACTAAGGGTATCTCACCAGCACAGCAGAGCCTGGCAAGCTACCCGTGACGTATTTGTTATGCCAAAAACTGTAACAACAAGTCTCACAATGGAAACGTTACTGAGCCCGCTCAAGCAAATCGATGAACAATGGGAGGACAGTGACAATGACAGTTTCCTAAAAATCAGTAAGTAAGATACAGATTTTGGCAGAAGCGCTCGGTGTGTCCCGGGTGAGGGGCCACCATACCTGTACACCATCACGGAGTGACCCCACCACTCACAAGGCAGAGACCACGGATGTTCAGGGCACTCAGAGCAACCACAGGGTGGCTGGAGAAACAAATCCCTTGGGGACGCTCACTGTCTCCCTGGGCATCCCGATACCTTCTTCTTCCCTGCTCCTCATCCTCAGCAACAATGGTGGCTGATTCTAACTTTTGCCCAGAGAATGAAGCCACCATAGGTGGATGGCAGGGAGGGAAAGACCTGGGTTCTGTGAAGCCACCTGAATCTCTGGTCCTAGCCTTAAAAAGCAGCCTCCATGTATTCCTGACGACATATTTCTGGTCACTGTCACTGTCACTATCCTCCTGTTTTTCATCTATTTGCTCGAGCGGGCCAAGTAACATCTCCATTGTGAGACTGGTTGTTACTGTGTCTGGCATATCGAATACACAGAAGGTAGCTTGCCAGGCTTTGCCATGCGGGCGAGACACTCTTGGTAGCTTGCTGGGCTAGGAATGTATTTTTTTTCTGTTTCTTTCCTTCAGACAGGTGACCAGGACATCTGGGGTTCACCAGGTCCAGGATAAATGGAGAGTGAGGTACTGAACAGATAGCACATGCAGCAGAATGTATTTATGTTTTCATGAAAAGCATATAATTCACTCAGATTCCATGCAAACAACCTCCAGTAGGAAGCATCAGCATGGTGTTATTCTGCATGTTATTCCCAAGGATTAGCCGTACACTCCAAAACAAAGACCTGGTTGAGAAGACATAGCTGTTGAGCAGAGAGAGGACGAACCTCTAGCCCTGACCTGGAAAGCTCCTGCCTTGGACCGGGATATGTCCTGATGACAGGCACTCTGGGGTACCTGGGCAAGCCCCACCTTGGGGAGACACTGCCAGATGTTCCTTCCTCTCCAGGGAATGCAGAGCAGGCTGAGATTTGGGCTGTCTGTCAGGATAGGAGTGATGGGCTCACTGTACAGGGGAGGATATTGCAGCCCTGAGATTCGGGACTCCTTCCTGGATCCCAAGGAAGGTCCTTATGGGCCCAGCCAGGGACTGCCTCCTAGGCCAGGAGCCCCTTTGATTAAGCACCCATGAGCTTCAGTCTCTACAGCAGCCACAGCCCCCAAAGTGGCTCTGCCACGGGGTAGCCACAGGGATTCAGCATGAAAAAACTTTTATCCTCGTTATGCTCACAAAATTATCATGAGTGTGTGTAGCTTTGTGTGAGTGTGTTTTGATTTTTTGGTCAGAAAAGGCAGTATTCAGGGCTTATTTGAACTTGGAACTCAAGGATCACGTCTGTTATGGCTTGGGGGACTGTCTGAATTTCAGGAACTGAACCTGGGTTAGCCTTGTGCAAGGTAATAGCCCTCCCTGCTGTACTAACACCCCGGCTCTTTCTAAATAAATTTCTTTCTAATGCAGCAGGAGTGATCCCTAAACAAATATCTCTTCCTCCTAAAAAAACCAAACAAGCTGGGATTTGTGTTTCAATATTAAATGTAATCAAATATAGTAAAATACCTTAAAAATAGAAAAAAATAAAAAATAACTCCTTGTTTAAAAAATAAAAACCCTTTTTGACAATATTAATTCTCCCCATCCATGAGCAGGGGATATTTTTCCATTTCCTCGCATCCTCTTTTATTTCAAGAAGGAGCGTTTCGTAGTTTTCTTTGTACAGGTCTTTACTTCCTTAGTTAAACTAATTCCTAGGTAGTTGATTTTCTGGTGTAAAATTGTGAATGGGATTGTTTTCTTCATGTCATTGTCTTCTCTCTCACTATTTGTGTATAGGAAAGTAATGGACTTTTGGGTATTGATTTTATAGCCTGCAACTTTACTATACAAGTCTATTGTTTCTAGGAGTTTCTTGGTGGAGGTTTTAGGGTTCTCTAAGTATAGTATCATATCATCTACGAATAGTGAGAGCTTGATTTCTTCCTTTCCTATTTGGATGCCCTTAATCTCTTTTTCTTGCCTAATCGCTATTGCTAGTATTTCCAGCACTATATTGAACAGTAGTGGAGAGAGTGGGCATCCTTGTTTCATCCCTGATCTTAGGGGGAAGGCTCTCAGTTTTTCACCGTTGAGGATGATGCTTGCTGTAGGCTTGTGGTAGATGGCTTTAACTATATTGAGGAAAGTCCCCTCTATCACCATTTTGGCGAGGGTTTTCATCATAAACAGATGCTGGATCTTGTCAAATGCTTTCTCTGCATCTATTGGTATGATCATATGATTTTTATCTTTTCTTTTGTTGATATGATGGATTATGTTGATTAATTTCTGAATGTTAAACCATCCTTGCATCCCCGGGATGAATCCCACTTGGTCATGGTGTATAATCTTTTTGATGAGTAGTTGAATTCTATTTGCTAGTATTTTGTTGAGAATCTTTGCATCCGTGTTCATCAGGGATATCGGCCTGTAGTTTTCTTTTTTGTGGTGTCTTTGTTTCCTTTTGGTATTAGAGAGATATGGGCTTCATAGAAACTGTTTGGGAGAGTTTCTGATCCCCATTAGGATACCCATGACATTCTTCAAAGAAATGGAGCAAACACTCCTGAAATTTATATGGAACAATAAGACCCCTGGAATAGCTAAAGCAATTCTTGGGAAAAAGAAAATGGAAGGAATTAACCTCCCGAACTTCAAACTCTACTACAAAGTAGTAATAATTAAAAACAGCATGGTACTGGAATAAAGGCAGAGCTGCAGATCTATGGGACAGGGTTGAATATACTGACATCTTCCCTCAAACATATGATCATCTAATCTTTGATAAAGGGGCAAGAAATGCGAAGAGGATTAAGGAAATCCTTTTTAACAAATGGTGCTGGCAAAACTGGACGACTACATGCAAAAAAATGGGCTTAGATCTCTGCCTAACACCATGTACAAAAGTAAGATCAAAATGGATCAAAGATCTCAACATCAGACCAGAATCCATAAGGTACATTGAAGACAAAGTTGGCAAAACCTTCCATGACATTGACACTAGTGGTATCCTCAAAGATGTCACGCCACTGGCCAAGCAAGTGAAAACAGAGATGGACAAATGGGACTATCTTAAACTGAGAAGCTTCTGCACCTCCAAAGAAAGTGACCAAAATACAAAGACAGTCTACAGAATGGGAAAGGATATTCTCCAAGTACACATCCGACAAGGGGTTGATATCAAGGATATACAAAGTACTGGTTGAACTCCACAAGAAGAAAACATCCAACCCCATCCAAACGTGGGGCAACGAAATGAACAGAGACTTCCTCAAAGAAGAAATCCGAATGGCTAAAAGGCACATGAGAAAATGCTCTACATCATTAATCATCAGGGAGATGCAGATCAAAACGACAATGAGATATCATTTCACACCACAGAGACTGGCCCACATTCAAAAGAACAAAAGCAACCTGTGTTGGCGTGGATGTGGCGAGAAAGGGACCCTCCTTCACTGCTGGTGGGAATGCCGACTGGTTCAACCCTTTTGGAAAACTGTATGGACGACTCTCAAAAAATTAGAAATTGAGCTCCCATTTGACCCAGCAATACCATTCCTGGGAATATACCCCAGAGAGCCCAAAAAGTATAGTCGAAGTGACATCTGCACTTGTTTGTTCATTGCAGCACTGTCTACAATAGCTAGAATATGGAAAAAACCTGAGTGCCCGAGAACAGATGACTGGTTAAAGAACCTTTGGTACATCTACACATTGGAGTACTATGTAGCAGAAAAAATGAAGTCATGAAATTTACATACAAGTTGTTCTACATGGAAAATATTATGCAAAGCGAAATGAGTCAGAAACAGAGGGACAGACATAGAAATATTGCATTCATCTGGGTAACATAAAGTAACAAAATAAGAGACTAACACCCGAGAACAGCTGTGATAAATACGAGGTTGTTCACTCCGTGGCTTAGAGGCCAGCCGCACACTCTAGGGGTAAAGGCAGCTCAGATAGAAAAGGGAGCACCAAATAAAGGGTGCTGGGAAGATCTGCCCAGGGTGGGAGATGCCTGCTGAAAGTAGTCTATGGACCAAACATGATTGCTACCCAATGTCTCTTCTGCAGACCACAGCACCCAAAACCAGAGATAGAACAAAAGGGAGTACCCTGCCACAGAGGAAGGGTGGGATGAGGGAGGGATACTGGGATTGGTGGGGGTGGATAATGGGCACTGGTTGTGGGATGGATACTCAATCATTGCATAACTGAAACCCAAGGACAACAACTTGTAAGTCTACAACTGTACTTCATGGTGTTTCACTAATAAAAACAATTAAAAAAAACCTTTACATGCAGTATTCACCCCAACAGCTGGGGTCGCATGGTCAGGGTCAGGGAGCTGATGAAGAATTGAAAGATGCTTTTCAACCTAACTCACTCTGTCCTCTCATTGTTCATCGATCTGCTCGAGCAGGCACCATTAAGGTCTCACCAACAAATTGTGAGACTTCTTGTTACTGTTTTTGGCAAATCAAATACATCACAGGAAGCTTGCCAGGCTTTGCCTTGAGGGCTAGATACTCTTGGTAGCTTGCCGGGCTCTCCAAGAGGGGTGGAGGAATCGAACTCGGATCGGCTGTGTGTAAGGCAAATGTCCTACCTGCTGCAGTAATTTTTTACCAAAAAAAACCACCAAAGTGGGGCTGGAGAGACACTTAAGAGAATATGGTGCTTCCCTCAGTGAAAGCGATCAGCCCTCGGCCTCCCATATGAAGCCATGATCACTGATGGAAACAATTTCTGAGGGTAGAGCCTGGAAGAACCTCTGGGGAACTACAGGTATGCCCACCCCACTCCACCCCCCAAAATAAACAACCAAAATAGTCAGAAAAGTAAATATTCATTTACAACCTCAGCCACATGCTAGGACCAGGCCCCCAGTATTCCTTCTGGCAGCTGCCAATGAAAACAATGAACTTCAACAGGGTCTCTCGCAATTGCGGCCTGTGGAGCTGCCCCTCAAAGTGACCTGGCCATTTTACATGCACACTCTACACCAAAAGCTTCAGAACAGGGTCAGTCAGAACACGTGGGTTGGGATGGTCAAGACCTCTGCCCTCAGCAGGTCCAGCAGCTCCACACAAGACCCGTAGCCTCCATGCTCAGGTCTGACCCAAGGCGACGCTGCCCCACTGCACAGTCGAAGGCAAAGATGCCCCCCAAGGATCACACACTCACACCCGAGACCCCTGTGCTGAGAAAAGTGTCCCCCACTGCAACCACCAAGATTCGCATCCTCCTAAAGCCTCTGAAGCAAGTCAGACCCCAGGAACTGACTGGATATGGGTAGGGGAAGTGAAAAGTAACCACAATAGTGCCCCCAAAGCTGGCACATCTCCGTCAGTCACAATACAGGGACTGGAGATGAAAGGTCCTCATGTCCTGCAACTAATTGGCCTCAGTGTCCCCATTTGACATTGAAGTATCACATTGTCCTTTAAACACACGCCCATAGGAGGCCTGATCCACTTGACTTCGTTAGGAAGTAAAGGTGCACATGGAAAACTCCCGTCTGTGACATCATCCATTACCAAGGAGCCTTAAAGTGCCAGATCCCAAGTGTAGACAGATCATTATGCCAGCCCAGGTGAATCGGTGCAGGGGGGATTGGCTCGGATAAAGGAGAAGAGAGGCCAGTGCTGGAGAGGAGAGGTTGAACACAGAATTCAGGGCAGAGAGTTAACATGGAGTCCCTTGGTTCTGTACTCGTCAAACATGGAACCAATGCTTTCCCACACACTTTCATCATAAAAACAGAAGCAGATTGATTCATGGTAAAACAGGGAAATGAGTTTCTCTGGGAAGTCATCAATCAAGATGAGGATGAAAGCAGTGACTCTGAAGCCAGCCCTGAAGATACAGAAGAACTGTCCTAGCAGTAACCTAGAGAGCTGGAGAGACACTGAACAGGACCAAAGGCTGAGAATTTCCGGGTGTGTCCCAAATGATGGGAAAAATAAAATTTAAAGTATTAAAATTTTTTTCTTCATTGAACTTCATTAAAGAACCATGCCAGGGCCATTTTCCTAAAATGACACTTTCAAAAATATCTATACTTTATTCGTACACAAAGTTAACCAACCAGTAACTGAATAGAAGGGAGGCAGAGATGACATGGGGTAAGGAGCTGGTAACACACGGCAGACGTGGATTCCAACCACAGTACCACATAATGATCCTGAGTCCCCCAGGTATGGATGCCTGAACTGAGAGCCAGGAGCATGGCTCAGCTTGGTGTAGCTCCAAAGAACAACAATCAGGAGGACTTGAATAACAAATGTGTGGCCGTTTCTCTGTCATAATCCCCCAAAACCCAAGGCTATCAAAGCCAATTGACAGGGGCTGGAATGATAGTCCAAAGGGGAGGGCATTTTCCTTGCACGGGGCCGAAACCGGTTCAATCCCTGCCATCCCATATGGTTCCCAAGCACTACCAGGAGTAATTCTTGACTGTAGAAGCAGGACTAAGCCCTGAGCACTTGCAAAACAAAAAAAAAATAAGTCAAGCCAGAGTCAGAGCAAAGAATGAGACAGTGTTGAGCTGTGTGTTTTCAAAAGGCCAGCAGTGCTCTATCTCTCTTGCCGCCTGTGTTCGGTGGTCTTGGGCTGCTTCCCCCACCCTGGGGGTCTGTAGGTGATAGGTAGGCAAAGGAAGTAACAAGGGCTAGGCTGATCTGTATCAATTGTAGTTTATTCACATCTCCACTTCCCTTCTGTTTCTCTCTCTCGAGCCCGAACCCCCTCCGAGCTTACAGTTTTAGTTTATATAGCAGTCACCTAGGGTTGTGATACAAAGATGGGTTGAACATTAACAAGTAAACCACGAGAGGTAAAACCATTCCTCCAGGAGATTAATTCAAGGATAAAATCTCATCTAAAGAGATTACTCCAGATTACTAGGAGGTCCGCTCAAGTGCGGGATCCCAACAAGGGTGTGTTCTTTCCTCACCTAGTAATCCACTTAATATTTCTAGCAATGCCATTCTGTATGAGCACAGTAAGAGATATAAACTTACAGTTTGATTCTTCCTGAGGTTTTCTTGCTATATACTCTGCAGTTCTCAGGCCAGACTAGTCTTCCAGTCGCCAGAAGGTTCCTAGTCCCGTTGTTACAACTGGATCATGACAGCATTAGTCTATGACCATGTTCTCAACTTATAATTGAGTACCAAGGCAATTTGGCCTGGCCCATTTCGATGCCAGGGTAGCTCACAGCTTGCCCTAGATCCATTCAGTACCTCGTTAGGATCCTGCTTTTGAGGTACTAGGAACTAAGGGCAACTGACTCAAGAAAGCAGATGCCCAGGAGTGAATATTATTCATATTATTATTTCACACACACTCAGGGCACCCACACACTGCCTCGGGTCTGAGCCAGGGAGGGTTCTCAGACATTCACCTGCACGCATTTCTCTCCCCCCCAGCCTCAGAGCTCCTTCTTCCAGCCAGGAGATTACCGAAAGCTTCACCCCCAAATTCCCTGAACATCACAGAGATGTAGCATGGATCAGTGACAAGGAAAAGGTGACAAGTAAACACCATGTGTCCCTATAAAAATGGAGTAAATTACTAGAAAGTCATAAACAGAATCTGCTCATCTGAAATGCTACAGATTTGTGGTTATTCAAGAGCTAAGATACAGATCTTAATTTAAGAGTAAAATATGTGCCGCAGAAGGGCCAATAGTGGTTTGATCGCATCACAATACGTAGTTGTATTCTTTTTTCTGGTTTGGGTTCCTCACCTGGGGATACTCAGGGATTCTTCCTGACTGTGTACTGAGAAATCACCTTTGCTGGTGCTTGAAGAGCACATGTAATTGTGAGGACAGAATGCATGTTGACAACTTGCAAGACAAGTACTGTGCCCGCTGTTCTGTCTCTCTAGGCTCGGCACCACATGGAAGGTCCTCAGCCTGCTTGAAGTGATGCCAGAGTGCAATAAACCCCAAAGCTTAACAAATCCAAGGATGACCAAAGACGACCAAAACTCCCAATTGTATCAAAAGTAAACAAAAAAAGATCCAGACAGACAGACAGTACAGCAGGTGGGGTACTGGCCTTGCTCACGATCAATAAAGGATCGATACGAACATTCAATAGCACTGAATTGGTGCTGCAACTGATGGGGTGAGGCCCTAAGAAATGAGTGAACTGTGTTGAGAGCGATATTACAGCAGGTAGGACACAGACACTGAACACACATATGGGTTAGATCCCCAGCAGCACACATGGGCTCGTACCACGACCAGGATGAATACTGAATACACAGCCAGGATTAATCCCGAAGTATTTGTAAGTGTAACCACAAAACCAAATCAAAACAAAACAAAACAACTAAAATTGTCGGCCTGGTGCAACATTACCAGGAGTAAGGCAGCAACCTTTTAAGCTGCCAAGTGTGTGCACTCCTCAGCACCTCATGGCCCCTGAGCACACCCATGAGGGATCCTTCAGCACAGAGACAAGAGGGTTCAGGTTGTGCTTCAAATGAAAGCAAAACCAAAATAAATACATAAACGTTATGTGTAGTAGAAAAAGTAATCAGAGAAGAGAACTCAGCAATAGCAGGACTCAGGAACTACTTAGAGGGACCTGAGCGACGGTATAGCGCATGGGGAGCTTGCCATGCTTGGGGCTAACCTGGGTCGATCCCCAACACTCCAGACTCATGGCAACACACAGAGAGTGACTTCTATAGACAGAACTTAGAGTATGCCCTGAGCATCGCCAGGTGAGCACCAACAAGAAAACCAGGGAACGAACTAGAGACAGCTACTGCAAGGCTGTCCTGGCCCATCACAGTCACAACTACTGTTGGACACACAGTCACGGCCAGACACAGGGAGCCCATCCGAGTTTGTGAACACAAGGTCGGCCCTGCGCTGCTCTCACCAATAACCTGCAGGTGCTTGTAAGTCTCAGCATCACATCCCTGTAGAGCTTTCTCTGAGAGGCAACCAGACACGTCCACTCCTCTGGGGTGAAGCTCATGGCCACATCGGGGAAGATCAACATGTCCTGAGCCAGCATACAAATGGGGGCATGAGTCAGAGTCTGTCCCCACCCTGTTCAGTGGGCTATGAGGCCAGGACCCCAGGGCCCTAGAGATCTATCTGTCCCCTTGGGAGGAACCAGCCTCCACATGCACTCCTAGAAGATGGGTCTAAAATGTGAGGATGCTCTACTAGAAGGTTTCTGAAGGTGGTGGTCTCGCTGCTGACCCCAGGGAATTCCAGTCACTGCTCCTATGAGCATTGCAGAGTAATAACTGAGTATGGAACCAGCAGGACCCAAATGAGTGACACTGCTTTCAGCCCAAAACAATAAACATACAACCCATGCTCTAGGGAGAAGGGCACACTCAATGTCCAGCCATCGACTGAAAGCTGTAGGACTCTGATCATGGTTAAGGGCACCCCAAATGCCTCTCAAAGTGTCTTAAGCCCAACAACTCTGCTGGCCTCAAAGAGACTTTGCTCTGTCTCTCTGGGACTTGTGCATGCCCAGAACTGCAAACAGAGCAGCGAGTGAAAGTGGGACTGTGTGACAGAGCAGGCGAGGATCTCCAGAGTGGGAAGAAAAAATAGGGGAAACACATGTCCTGTGGCCCAAGTTTCTGTAGCTGCAAGGGCATAAACAGGGCCAGCATACTCGGGGACCCAGGATGCACATCGGGAGGGAATCGGAGCACAGAGTAAAGAGGAAGCCATGAACATCTCCCCTGTGGCACAAAAATAAATAAGAAAAGAAATAAAGCAGCATTATTGTGTAACAGGACAGTGGGTTGGGGACACTGGGTAGGGCTGTTGATCCCCGCCAACCCACAGGGTCCCCTAAGCACTGCCAAGGACAATGCCATAGTGCAGAGCCAAGAGTATAATCCCCAGAATCACTGCGTGTGGCTCCAAAAACAAAACAAAATACTCAGACACCAGCCTTTGATGCCCAGCACCCCATATTGGCCCTGAGACAGGTCAGGAGTCATCCCTGAACATTAGTAATCTTTGAGCTGGATGTGGTCCAAAAGCCAATACAACAAAACTGACACAATCGTGTCCTCAAACAGTGGAGAGGCGAGCGCTCCAACAAGGACACACATTGTAGGATCCTTCCTGAAACAACTCAGAGACAGAAAGCCCTGGAAGCCTGACACTCCTGTCATTGCATCGCCTTATCTTGTCACTCTCCTCCTACCTGGGTATGGTGTGTCTGATGGCATCTCATCATCTTTTCCTGACTCTGTTTTTCCCAAAGATCAGAGACCTGGAGAAGTCATAGTTGTGAGCACTGGAGAGGGGCAGAACCTGCCAGCTCTGATAGCCACACCCTCAGGCATTGGTTCACAGACCCGCCTGGGGGACACTGGCTGATGTGTCTATCTCCCCAGTAGAAGCAAAATGGGTTAGCATCTGTGCTGCTTTTCATGATACAAGTTCTGGACTTGGCTACAAGAGAGAAAAGCCAGCCTTACCTTGGCCTGGGTACTCCTGCCTGGGTACCACAGAAGGTTCTCACAGGCCCAGCAAGCGGTGGACTCTGAGGCCAGGAAATTCCATACATCAGCACCCCCTGCACGCCACTGCAGGGCTATGCCAGTGATGGAGGCACATTCTGGGCTATGGTTGCCTGGGGCAGCCCTCTCCTTAAAAAATAAATAAACAGGGGCTGGAGCAGTAGAACAGTGGGTAGAGCATTTGCTCTTCAGGTTGCCAACTTGGGTTTGATTCCCAGCATCCCATATGGTCCCCTGACCACCACAGGAGTAATTCTTGAGTGCAGAACCAGGAGTAACCCCTTGCTTCAACGGGTGTGACACAAAAGGCAAAAATATAAATAAAATTAAAAAAAAACTTTCTACACACAGACACACACTTTTACCCACAGTATACACACATACACACACACGTGTGCGCACACACACCCCCTATTACCCCTAGTACCCATCTTGATACCCGGTGTCTGGGCAGGCTGCAGTTTGATGCAGATATCCCTATTCCAACATAGAGTAAACCTGTTAGGATTCTTCCCTTGCTGACACCAATCAATCCTCTGCATCCCTGCAGCCCTGAGAGCACTGCCAGGAATAATACCTGAGGACAGAGCCGGAGCAAGCCCTCAGGGTATCACCGGGCATGCAGAGCCCCCAATTCTTCACAGCAAAAATAGCTCCAAAGGAAACTATCATTGGAAAACCCCAGCCACCTGCAGATCCACCAGCCCGGCCTGACCCAGGAGGGCCCTCCCGTTGATCATCGATTTGCTCGAGCGGGCCCAGTAACGTCTCCATTGGAGACTTTGTTGTTACTGTGTCTGGCATATCGAATACTCTCGGTAGCTTGCCGGGCTCTCCGAGAGGGGCGGAGGAATCGAACTCGGGTCGGCCATGTTGGCTGCTTGTAAGGTGAACACCCTACCTGCTGTGCTATGGAGGGCAGCCAATAAAAAAGCCGAATGCCAACAGGGTCTCTTGCCATTGAAAGGCTGCGAATCTGACCATCAAAGTGAATCTGGAGATTCTACAGTAGTGAAACTGGGGGCAGGTCCCAACAGGGGTCAGCTGGGAGGTTCTGAACGACCAAGGCCCCGCCCTCGGCAGGTCGCACACCCCAAGGCCCGCAGCCCTGTGCTCAGCCCCGTGCCCACCCGTGGATGCCCCAATGCGGAGCTGAAGGTGACCATGGCTGAAGTGCCTCCCAGGATCACGCACTCACACCTGCAACCCCTGCATCACGCTGCAGCTCCAATACGCCCCCCAAAGCTTCACAGTCCCAAAAGACTCCATCATACCCCAGGGACCTCCTAGATATCAGGGAACACAAGAAAAATAAGTGAAAAATCGCCCCCCGCATCTGGTGCGGCCCTGCGCCTAACAGCGTGGAGACCAGGAGGTGCCGGATGCTCACGAGAGGCCGCTCCCGCCCTGCAACAAGACAAAACCTGCGTTCACAGTCCTGCCTCCTTGTTTGGGGCCCTACCTTGTCCTTTACCCACTGGGCTAGCATTTGCACTGAACTTGAGTTCCATCCCTGGCATCACAAATGGTTGCCTGAGCACCACCAGGAGTGAACAATGACACTCTGACCCGTTTCCAGGAAGAGAAGCACCAGGAAGCCCCCTTGTGATGTCACTTCCTCATGCAAACAGCCTTAAAGGGCCAGACTCCACTGTGCAGAGAACCATTATCCCCAACCAGGTGAATCAGTTCCTCAAGGGAGGTGGATTCACATAAAAGAGTGGAGAGGCAGCTGCTAGAGTTGCTGGTCAGCATGGGAGCTTCAGTACGAAGTCCCCTGATGCTGTTCTGGTCAGTCAAACTTTAAACCAATGCTCTCACACACAAGACAATCAGGAAACCTGCAAGAGGGTTGATGCAGGGAAAACAGACAGGTAGGGATTGGGTGGGGCACAGGACAGTGAGTTTCTTGGGGAAGCAACAGATCAAGGTGCGGTGAAAACAGTGGCGCCAATGCCAGCCCTGGAAAGGACCTGGAATAACCCACAGAGCAGCCACCTGAAAGTCAAAAAGAAACTGAAACAGGAGGAAAGTTTGGTAAGGACATCTGAGAGCACTTTACGTGTTAATGCTCTACCCCTGACAACACACCTGCAAGGAAAGTTCGATGGGGAGGCTTCAGAAATATCATTTCAAACCCGAGTATGGACCAGGAGGGACCAGTACACTGGGTTAGCACTTGCACTGAACTTGAGTTCCATCCCTGGCATCCCAAATGGTTGCCTGAGCACCACCAGGAGTAACCCCTGGGAAGTGTCAGGTGTGGCCCTAAAATAAAAAATATTATTGAAAGATAAATATTATTGAAAAATACAATCCAGAAAAATGACCCATCTTAGAATGGAGGCATATACTGAACTCATGGTAACCAAACTTTCCTAATCATTTTATAGCCTTACTTAGCCTTTTCAACAGCCTAAATGATTTATAGCATCCTAGTGACCACTAGATTACTGGGAATTTTACATTTAGAAAAACAAAATGTTTCAGGCTTTTTTCCCTCTAATACTAGTGAAGTGAAAGTGGGTGGAATCCGGGAATGTTACCACACTTCATTGTTAGTAATCATGGCTGAATGGAATTGCCTGCTGACATGGGAGGAGCTTGAGGTCTCTCCCATAGTCCCACCATTTTTGAGAGTTGACTCATAGGGCCTCTTCCATCCTTTAAAAAAAACTGACACAGATGGAGGGACAACAAGTGGCATAAATCCCATGGATAATTTACACACCTAACAGATGAGGAAGTATAACGACAGTCAAGAAAGCAAACCAAGGGTCATTCCCTGACTGACAATCCCCAGTGAGTGAAAGGCAGAGAGAACAAGGCACAGATGCCTAGATCCAGGCACCTGAGGCCCCCGAGGTCAGCAGCACGTTTCACACACACTCAGGGCACACATACTATCCAGGGTTCAAACCAGTGAGGGTCCCCCAACACTTACCTGGACACGCACATCTCCTCGCCAGCCTCAGGGATCCTCCTTCAAGCCAGGAGATCACGGCAAACTTCAACCAGGAATGTCCTGCTCCCAGAGACAGAGACATGTATTAGTGACAAGGAAAAGGTGACATGAGAATCCCATGTGTCCCTGATATAATGGGTTAAATTACTGAAAGGGCATGAACAGAATATCCATGCACAGGCTGTGTAACTGAAGTGGAAGTAAGCACAGAGCAAGGACAAAAATGGGAAACACATGACTTGGGTCCAAGTCATGGTAACTGCCAGGGTGCATACAGGGCTACCACACCCCAGAGGTCTTGATGCCTGTCAGGGGTTAATCTGCAGCATATAGCCAAGATGATATCATAGGCATTCCACTATGGCACAAAAATATGAAAGAAAGGAAAGCAGCAGGCTGGAGTAACAGGTCAGAAGGTGCAGAGACAGTGGGTATGGGTGCCAATCTCCAAGGTGCCATATAGTCGCCCAAGCACTGCCAGGTGCAGTGCATGAGCCTAGAGCCAGGACTAACCCCTGAGAATCACTGGGTGTGTCACCCTCCAAAACAAAACAAGGAAAGATCAGCTTTGGACCGTTGGCAGCCCACTAGGTTCCCCAGGCCTAGCAGGAGTGATCCTTGAGTCCGGAGTTGGGAGTAACCCTTGGGCAGCACTAATGTGGCCCAAACCCAACTAAACAAAGTGACCTCCAACAGCATAGACCCGGGCACACAGGCCAAGAGCCACATTCCATGTCTCCTCCCTGAGATTGTTGGCCCGGGAAGCCTGTGTGCTCCTGTCTCTGCACCGTGTCATCTTGTCTTCAGGAGTCAGCCCTGATCTAACTGGGTGTGGCCCCCAAACAAAAACAAGCCTACCATTGTTGATATGAGGTGAATCCTTCAAGCCCTGGACTGTTCAGCCAGGGAGGTGGGCAGTCCTCGATTGGGCGCTGTGGGCCTGAGAGTGGGGTGCTGGAGCCCAGGCATGCTGGGCCGGGTGGGACCAGTGGTGCCAGTGATGAAGCTTAGGACCTCAGACCTGTGCCCCCGCTCCAGTTATTATCACTAAAAATAACACGGAATGGGCCCAGGGCAGTGTGTGCGATTTTCACGGTGCTTGTCTTATGGACACAGAGATGTGTCTCTTCCCACAAAGGAGGCAGCAGGAAAAAGTCTCCAAAGCCAGCATGGCACCAGAAAGCCCTAGGAGGGTGTCCTGGGAGCAAGTGTCTGGGTGAGCCCCCATCACACACATCCAGGAGCCTGTTGCTTGATCCAAGGCCCAACTCCCAAGTATCCCAGCCGGGGACTAGCCGGTAGGCTCGGGAGGGTCCCTCCGCTTCCCCCGTCTCTGCTTAGGTCCATTACCCAGTCCAGGAGGGTCTCCCTTCTATGGTCCTGTCTCATGACCTTCACCTCCATGTCCTACTGAACTATCTCCAGGGGAATGGGCACGTAGGGCACTGTCTTAGATGGAGTGGGGGCACAACCACCTTCTGTAGAGAGAGGACACCAGGATGTACCCACTAGTGCTCTGGGGCCAATTGGTCACAGGGGTCAATCCTGGGGTCTCACACATACTGCACATGTATTTTGCACTATGAGCTGTCCTCCCTCAGGCTGCCATCTATCTGATGAACAGTATCATATGCACTTCATGGATAGAGCCATGGAGACTCAGAGAAATTGTGAGTGGCCTGTTTTAAGTGGCAGGTTTTCAGCTCACCACTCCACGGGGCTTCCCTTGCTCTTCCCATCTCCTCTGGACTCCCGTTTTTATTGTACCCGAGCTTGCCATAGTGTCCATCCCTGTGCTCACCTTTAACTCCAGTCCAGCGTTCTTGAACACAGCAAGTCTGTCTTTCTCGCCACCTGATATGCAGCCAATGTCATGCCCCTCCATCACATCCCAGACCTGGGGTCAAAAGAGCAAGACAGATGCTGAGCCAGTAAAATACCCTGCCCAGCAGGGAACCAGACAGTGATGAAAAATCGTCTCAGTTAATTCTGTCAATATCACTCATATATTAAGCCCTTACCAGATGCCAATCTCTATTATGTATTGGACCCTTTTTTAAAAGGACCATGCCCAGCCGTGCTCAGGGCTACTCAGTGTCAGAGACTGCTGTTGGACGTGCTCAGAGGACCCTGCAGTGTAGGGGATCAAGCCCAGGCATCTCACATATAAAGCATGGGCTTCTGCCCTTTAAGCCACGACCAGACGTTGCCATCTGAAGAGTTGAAGAATTTGAGGCTCTAGATAGAAATTTTCAGGCAACTGGGGCTGGACACACAGGACAGTGGGGAGGGTGCTTGTCATTCACACATGACTCAGGTTTGATCCCCAGAACCCCAGAGGGTTCTCTGAGCACCACTAGGGATGATCCCTGAGAACAGATCCAGGAGTAAGCCCTAAGCATGACCAGGTGTGAGTCTGTCACAAAATAAAACAGAATAAAATCTCCAGGTTGCCTCTTGTTCCCAAAGCTCACATCCTCTCATTTTCTTCTGTGAGTTTGTGTTTGCTCTTAAGGACATAGAGTCTTGTCAATTGCCAGCAGCACAACTGTGACCTCTGTATTGCCTGTGTCCTTCAGTTTCACTTAGCTCTGAGGTGATAAATTCAGCATAAAGTCTTCATTCTTCAATGCAATCTCTATCTGATCAAGAAAAAAGACACCCAGCCCACCCCACGCTCATTTTCAAATTCATCCTCTACACAGAGCCTCAGAGAACTCCACCAGCCCAGTTCCAGCAACACACACTTGTGTGCAGCCTTCACTAGTCTCCTGCTTGAGTCCCTACCTTCTCTTTTTGTTTTATTAAGCCACATGGAGGTGCTCAGGGTTTGTCCCTGGCTCTAAGTTTAGAGATGACTCCTGCTGTGGCTCCAGGAACCCTCTGGGGTGTTGAAGAATGAACTCATGTTGACTATGTGCAAGGCAGGTGTTCTACCCAATATACTATTGCTCTGGGCTGACCTCTTTAATTTTTTCACTTTTTGGGCCAGTGATACACAGGGATTACTCCTGGTGATGCTTAGAGAATGACATTGGATGCTGGGAATCGAACCTGGCTCAGCCACGGGTAGGGAAAATGCCCTACCCGCTGTACTATATAGCTCCACCCCTTTGACAGAGCTCTTAAAAGCCACCTTTTCCCGCCCCTGTCCTTACTAGGAGTCAGTCAACTGGGCAGGTCCCCTGACTTAGGGAAGGTGAAATACAACTTCAGGGAGTGTCTCCATATATCTGTCATTCATGTAGATCCATAAGGAAGCGGACACTAATTCAGGGTCCCCTCCTCTCTTCCCTGGGGGCAGTAGGTAGAAGGCCACGGTGGGGAAGGAGGGCAGCATGCTGGGGTCATATCCATGATGGTTGTTGTATAGATGCTTCCAGGATTCCTTGACTGGTGTTTGGCATGCACCATCTGACCCTTACTCAGGATCCTGGAAAAAGAGGTCCCGGAAGAAAAGGGTAGAAATAGCCCTTCCCCAGACCTGGCCCAGTCCAAGAAAGGGTCAGTATTTCAGGGTCTGCCCCTTTGGACTGAGTTCGCCCCAGATAGCTCCCATAAAACCCAGATAGTGTTATTCCACGATGGTTGGCATTGGTGGGGAATTCATTCATGTCCTGACCCTCTGATAGTAGGGCCTGAGTCCGGATGGGAGGGTTCTGCTCTCAGCCTTCCTATGAAAACCCTCTTCAGTTGAAAACCCTCTTCTCAGCCCCTTCTATCACAATGCCACTGTGGACAGGGTCTGCTCTCAGTTCCTTCCACCAGACCCTCTAGGGTATGGCCTTCTTCCAGTCCCTCCTATCAGACATTCCTGGGGGTGTGGTATCCTAACTGTCCCTCCAGTCAAATCCTTCTGGGGGAGGGAGGTCTCCTTTCAGTCCCTACTATCAAATACTCCTGGGGAGGGGTCTCCTTCCAGTTCCTCGTATCAGACTCCCTTGGGGTGGGGTCTCCTTCCAATCCTTCCTACCAGATTTCCCAGAGGACGGGGTCTCCTTTCAGTAACCCTCCCACCAGGCCCCTTCTCACCAAAATGATGAAGTGCGGTGATCTGCTCCTTGGTGTGGGGGTCCCAATGCCTCATATTAAGGCTCCTCTGGAAGAGCCTTCTGACCTCTCTGCCCAGTGCCTTCACGTTGATGTGCAGGAAGTTCCCTGCCACATCCTGGGTTGCATAAGGAGAAACTGTCATCATGGCTAACGCCTGTTCCTCTGGCCAGAGAGACGCATCCTTAGTTTCCACCTGGAGAGGAAAGTGGAGAGTGAATGCCTGGATGACCCCTGCAGCCGCTCCCCCCCGTTCATAGGCCCCAGCCCTGCCCGTCGGCTCATACCTGGGTGGGCAGCTGCTGCCAGTCGGCATCCGTACTGGTGGTCTCTGCAGCTGCCGCCCCGAGGAGGGCAAACACACTCTGATTCCGAGACCAGACGGAGCCTCTGGAGGCCGGGCACCCACCGGGGTTCGAAACAAAGACCTGGGGTGGGACGTGGGTGATATGCAGGGTGGGCTCCATATGGACGTGTGAGACGTGAGAGGTGGGACCTGGGGGTAGATGCGGTTGGCTTTATTTTGGTTTGTTCTGGGGTCACCTCTTCAAGGATATATTGAGGGCTGATTTCAGACTCTGCATTTAGGGACACAATCAAAAACAATTTTGAAAAGAAAACACTTTCTCATCTGTTTGGCCTTATTTTCCTTGTTTCTGACACTTTCCGAATGACTTTCACTCCTCAAGCTGATTTTTCCCGCCACCACCTTGCACATCCTCCCTGATTGCCCCCAGGTGCGGCCCGCCAGCCCCGGGACTAACGTTCCCCCTCACGCGCCTTTCTGAACAAGTTTTCTTCAGGAAAAACTCCCTTGTTTCTTAAAAATAATAAATAAGATAAACCTTTGGGCAGGGGTGCTCGAGTGTACGTGGAGGGGTCGCTGACCCTCCCCCCCCCCCCCACACACACAAGGTAGAGACCGTGGAGGCTCAGGGAGCCCAGAGCAACCACTAAGCCACCGGCGAGGAAACCCTCCTGTTCCCCCTCAGCTCCCCCTTCGGTGCTCCTCTCAGGACAGCTGAGGCGATGAAGGGACTTCAGCCAGGAAGACCAAGGGGAGGTAGGGAAGAGGAAAACAAACCCGGATGGATCCCGTGATGTCACCTGTATTTCCGGTCAGACCCTTAAAGGGCCAGGCTTCCAATATTCCTGACCAGGTTCTTTCTGCTCAGAAAGGTTCATTTGTTTCCCTGGGTCGGGGGTAAATCAGAACCCATACATCTGGGGGTCCGGGACAGATGGAGGGTGAGGGAGCAAAAAGACAGCATATGGAGGAGAAAGTCTCTGTTTTCACTAAGGGAATAAAGTCCTGATTCCTTTGCAAACAGCCACCAGAGCCATGATGCAGCCCTGTCTCATCAACCTCCCCCCAAGCCCCCACTCCAAATGGCTCAGAAATCACTGGGCAGTAATATTCAGATATTGATGATGTTTTGTGTTATTCATTCTTTTCGGGGACCCTAATCCACAAGGGATAAGGACTTATCCCTGACTCTGTGCTCAGGGAAGGAAGGATAGTCCAGAAGCTTGACACCCGCAATGATCTCGGTCACCTGGAGTCCATCCCTGGTATACTAAATGGTGAGCCGAGCAGCGCCAGGAGGAACACCAAATACTGACAGGTAGGCCTCACTCCCAAACTTCAGTAAATAAATCCCAGGGTATCAGCCAATCTTAAGAACGCAGACATATATTTAGCAAAAGAACAGCAAAATATACTGGTCACTTGGTAGCCTTATGTGGGCTTTTGGACGATCTAAATCTTTTTTTTATCCTTTTGGTCACTACTTGATGGTTGGTGTTTCATTGGTTCCAAATCCAAGTTTTGTTTTCTCCCAACTCTACTGAATTGAGAGGGGTGGGATCCAGGAATGTGACCGTTCTTAATTGTTAAGAATAACAGCTGAATGGAATTGCCTGCTGAGATGGGGGAACGATTAACCAAGTGGCACAAATGCTGACCGACTTCGACCGTGAGTGTGGAAATGTCAGACTACAACTGAATCTCACGAAGACAATGTTTATGAGAAACAGTCTCGTTCCTGATATTTCAATCAAATTAGAGAAAGGATCCGGAGTTTCAACCTCCGTCGACGGCATATGGAGGAGAAGGGGAAAGAATCAGTGACGTTGTCTCGTTTGCCAAGGCGTCAAAAATTAGATGGGCTGGACACGTAATGAGATTTGGAGACAAGCAGTGGACTAGAGCCATTACTGACTGGATTCCACGAGACGTCAAAAGACTGTGTGGCAGCCCACCCACACGATGGTTAGACTTCTTTGTCAAGACCCTGAATGATTGATTTGAGGCTCTTCATGTTTCTAGAACAAACAGACACCACTGGACTACACTAGCACACAACAGGAATGAATGGAGATGTTACTGGCGCCGCTTGAGCAAATTGATGAGTAAGGGGAAGTCAAGTGATCAAGTGATGGGGTCCGTCCCATGTTCCCACTATCTGGAAAACATTTGACTCAAAGGACCCCTTCCATAGTTTCAAAGCAAATGTCTTTCTGTGCACAGTAAAGTATATTTCAACTGACCCAATCCACCCTATTCAACGGCCTTGCCAGTTGACACCTGCATTGATTTTGGCCTTGCCAGAACCATTTTCATTACCTACTATTGTGACTTTAATCTTCAGTGTACATATACATTAACAAAACTATGAATACATGAAGTGTAGAAATGGTACAATATAGAAAGTACTTGCTGGCAAACAGCTGACTTGAATTCTGAGCATCCATAAGGATACCGGTAAACTCCCAGGTATGGCTCCTCGAGCCCAGGGCCAAGAGTAAGGCCTCCCCAAAACCTAAAACCGGAAACCCTGAAAACTAAAGGTTTGTTTGTTTTTCCACTTTCAAAGGATTCACCGCAGAATCATGATTTATCTCTGCCATAATTTGCGCAAACCAGGGCATCTGGCCCAAGTCAGAATAAGCTGTCCGCCCCCCCCCCCCCCAACCCCTCGGTGATAATAAGCATGTGATTTTCCCTTATAAAACTGAAATCATGAGGTTTTCCGATAGAGGGAGGATTATGTCCTTCTTGGGTGTACTTCTGTAGCAACCCTGATCCCATTGTCCAAAGAAAAATCACTGTACTCAAGGGGCCTGTTTTGACCTTAGGGATTATTATTAGGAGATCAAGCCATCCAGTATGAAGTTTCCTATGTCTACAAAGGCTTGATTGGAACAGGAAACCCTTCCCACACCCTCCATCACATTCCTGGTTCACAGGCCCAAGAAATCATTCGAGGACAGCCAGGTCTGCAGCAATGTGAGGGCGTTACACTACAAAGTTCCTGGAGGCACCCGCCTTACACAGACACCCCATGGCCAAGCCCAGCACCACTGGTACAGTGAGCGCTGTAGAGAATAAGACGGAGCACATACTTAGCACGACTGAAAAGTAGCTACACAAGGGTGGACAAAAACACTAGACAACCTCTCCCCCATGATACATCCCACATACATGTTCTAGGGATAAGAAGGGGCCACTCAATGTCCAGTCAGCAACTAAAAGCTGTGGGAGGAAATATGTGCTGACAGAACTCTGAAATCATGGTTCATGGCTGGGCCAAACCCTCTGTCAGGAGGTAAAAGTTACTTGACCCCCAATAACTCACTTGTCCCCAGGGATTTTCTGATCAGACTCCCTGGGATCGGCACATGCCCAGGGCAAAACACACAGCAGTGATGGATAAATAGGGTAAGGATAAAATAGGGGAACCCCAAAATAAAGTTATGGGGTCTGCATTTATTACAGGGGCCAGCACACCTTGGGCCACGTGATGTCCGTCAGGTGTGAATCCAAAGCTTTCTCTTAAAAGCCCTGAGCACCTCCACTGTGGCAAGAAGAAAAAAAAGCAGAAGGCTGAAGTATCATGCACTGGGTACGTGGCAATAACCGTGTCCCATATGGTCTCCCAACCACTGCTACTTTAATGCCATATTGGGTAACTCCAAGAATCCCAAGATGTGGTACCGCCCACCAATCACTACCCCTCCAACAAAAAAACAAAACCCCCAAGAAGTCAAACTTTCCTGTCCTCTGTAAAGCCCTGGAGAGCTGTCGGGATTGACAATTGACCAGCTGACAAGTTCTGGCCAGCCCCCAAAATCCTTTGCTGTGTCTCCCAGGGACTGACGTATGTCCTGAACTGTGGCCATGGCAGCGTGGAGAACATGAGATTGTGTGACTGAGTGGTTGAGACTCTCCAGAGCAGGAAGGACAAAATAGGGAAAACACATGTCCTGGGGCACGAATCAGGAACACAGAACCAAGAGGAAGCCATGAACACCTCCACTGTGGCACAATTAAAAATACAAAAGAAAACAAAGCAGCAGGATGGAGTAACAGGACAGCGGGTCCAGAGAAAGTGGGTAGGGCTGGTAATCCCCACATCCCATATGGTCCCCCAAGCACTGCCAGGTACAATGCCGGAGCGCAGAGCATGGAAGTATCCTGAGAATTACTGGGTTTGGCCCCCCATCACCTCCCAGTGCAAAACAAAACAGATCCAAGAAGTCAGCCTTGGACCTTGACACCTCATAAGAGCCCCTAAACCTGACAGAAGTGAGTGATCCTTGAGCAGCAAGCAGGAAATGCACATTGAGCACCTCTGGGCATGGCCCCAAAGACAATGAAAACAAAACAAATTGACACAAATGTGGCCTCAAACAGGAGAGAGTTGGACACCCCTGTCAGCATCCACATTCAGGGCTCCCTTCTGAAACAATTCAGAGTTGTCCCTGGAAGCCTGTGCGCTCCTGTCACTACATTATGTCATCGTTTCATTCTTCCACACCTGCAGACAGAACACCACCATGTCTCCAGCATCTGTTATTCCTGGGGATTAGCAGGAAGATCAGTGCAAAGACCTGGGGGAAAACTCAGAGCCGTGAGCACCAAAGAGGGGAACAAACCTGAGGGTTGTAACCACAAGTCCCTTCACTAAAGCTGGATACACACTGACCATCCATATCCTCAGGAACCAGCTCACAGATCCACTTGCGGAAGACACTGCCAGATGCTCCTCCTCCTCCTACTAAGGAAAAGTAGCTTTGGTTATGGGCTGCTTGTGGCAGAGCCCTGGGCTCAGTCTTTGACTAAGCCCCGGGGCCCCTCACTGGGCCCCATAGGAAGGTCCCCACAGCCTCAGCCAGGAGCTGACTCTGAGCCCAGTTGCTCAGGGCATCAGTGCCTCCTGCAGGCCAGCATCAAGGTGACCAAATGCCTGAAAGTGGCTCTGCCATGGGAGCAACCACAGGCTCTCAGCATGGACAAAACTTCATTCTCACTTCTGCAGGGACTTGCTACTGGGCAGGGATATCTCTTCTGAGGACCAGGGTCACTCCTGGGCCCCGCTGAGCTAAAACACAGCCCCAGCCCATCCCGGGGGACCCTTGTCCGTCTGGAGCTGAAATACAACAACCCTGAATCAGCACATCTGCATGATCCTCATCCAGCACTTGCTCCTGATATGCAGGAATATATTTGAAAACTGTGCACACAACATGTTTTACAGCAAAATCATCTTACTATCCAGGCTGTTGACTAAAGGTCATGATGTGTGTCTACCTTTTAACTATAAATATTCTATCTTGGAGGACTGGGTCATGATACAGCATGCATTATCAGCTTGAAACTGGCTAACCCAAGTTCTCTAGCTAGGCACCTGATGATCGCCTGACCCCAACACTGTGATCCCTGAGGTCAGAGTCCACAGTAAGGCCTGAGCACTGTAGCATGTGACCCCAAAATACAGCAACAGCAAACAGAAAACTAACCATAAAGAGAAAAAAAATCCATGTACAAAGACAAATTTTAGCATTAAATACTTCAAAAGTCTAACAGTGGGTCCCTAAAACCATGTTTTCCAGCTTTTTATTCTGCAGGAGCACACTTCTTTCTCCGCTGTCAGATATTTCCTATGTATGTATGTATGTTTATGTGTGTGTGTGGGCCAGAACCAACAGTGTCAGGAGCGTTCCTAGCTCTGCATTCAGGGATCAGTCCTGGAAGGTTTGAGGTTTACTGGGATGCAGCGGATCAAATCTGTGTTGGCTGCATGCAAGGCAAGCACCCTACTTGGTGTACCATAGCTCTGTCCCTTTCAAATTAAATTTCTTCCCAGCAATCCAGGAGTGACCCCTGAGCAAAGCTCCCTCTCCCCACAATAAGAGCATCTTCCTTCAAGAAAAAAAATTAAACCCTTGACCTGCTGTACTCACCCCAAGAACCAGTATCCAGGCATCACCCAGTCAGGAAGACATGAAGAGTAGAGGATTTTTTGTAACTGAACATGAGTATAAATTCCTCATCTGGAAAAAACACCAATGTTGGGGTCAGACAGAAAGTAAAGCAGGTAGGATTCTTGCCCTCCTGACCCCCATCAAGCCTCAGCATCTCACATCCCAGAGCACCACCAGGAATGATTCTTGAGTGCAGAGCCAGGAGTGAGCATCTTAGGGTGTGTCCTCTCCCATAACCCCCCCAAACCCAAAAATAACTAAAATTAACCCCTTAATTAAAATTTCATTGGCCAAAATCTCCCACCTGTGCGGTCCACGCCTCCAAAAAGGCACTGCCCCAACACAGCCGCCAAAGAAAATGCAACAGGGTCTCTCTCCTTTAGGGGACTGAGGCCCTGCCCCTGAATATGAATCTGAAGATTCTATAGCATCTATGTCAAGTCTAAAGGCTTCAGGATAGGTACCAGCAAGTCCCATGTTGGGAGTGTTGGCAACTCAAGCCACTAACCCTTGGCAGTTTCCGCACCCCCAAGGCCCGCAGCCCCAGTGCTAAGCCCCGTGCCAACCTGCCAGAATCACCCACTCAAACACATGACCCTTGCACTCTGGTACAGACCCCACTGCACCCCCCAAAGCTCCAAATCACCCTCCACCCTCCACTGCACCTCAGGAAATGCCTGGATATCAGGAACCCAGTGATCAACCAAGCATGAAAGCGCCCCAGTAGCTCGCACCATCCAGCTGCTCACAGTGAGGTGACGGGGAGGTCTGGGGTGCTAAAAGGTAGACGCTTGCCTCCCAACACAGAATCGGTCCTCAGAATCCCCCTTCCATGCGGGGCCGCCACTTTGTACTTTATTCACGTGACTAACGGGGGCCTGAGCCACTGACCTTGTCCCTGATTAAAAAAAAAAAGGAAAGCCCCTCTCTGTTCAGTGATTTTTTCTTAAACTCAATGAACAGACACAAGTGGAAATAACTCCCTTTGCAGAAAGCTTACACACTATTCCAAGAGAAAATAAAATAGATTCGAGATAGGGTTCAGTCAAGCTCAGTGTGGAGCTCAGTGTGAAGCGCCTGATGCATGTAGTGAAGGCAACCCTGCATCCCTATAGACACGACAAACCACAGGGGCCACTGAAAACATCTCACCAAAATGAATGGCTCTCAGGATCAATATTTTGTTTGGTCATTTTGTTTTGTAGTTTGTATATTTTTACAGCCAAACCAAGCAGTGCTCAGGGATCACTCCTGGAGGATCTCTGGGGGACCCAATGGATGCATAGCCTTCTCCTTCTCACTGCACTATCACTAGTGCCCTCAAACTAGTTTTTTTGGCTTTTGGGTCAAAGATGGTAAAGAACAGGGGTTAGTACTGTCTCTGCACTCAGGAATCACTCATGGTGGTGCCCAGGGGACCAAAAGGGACGCCATGAATAAAACCTGGGCCGGTTGCGTACAAAGCAAAGTCCATACCCACTATACTATTGCTCAAGCCACAAACTAGTTATTTTGAAAGAATTACCAGTTTTGATCAAATGAATGAAACAGAAATAAATAGAAATTTCAAGCAAAGGGAAAAAATAGAAATTTTTATAGGTTTTGAGCTGTGATTTCACCACCCAATGAAGTTAAGTTCCTCTACCCCAAGCAATAGGCTCTAGATTTCTTCTTTGTAGTGCCCAGTCCTCCACCTTAAAAATCACATGCTTGGTCCACTGAGTATCCTGCCGGCATAATATCTTTTCCTAATGTGTAAATTTGACCAGCTCACTCATACGAGTGACTCCATTCTCAAATCAAATTGCTGCAATGCCAAATCCTGAATCTGTGGTTTGAGTTCTGAAATGAAATGCAATAGACAATGTAAGAATTCGTCGAAAGAAATGAATGAGGCAGTGTGGGTGGAGGATATCTCTATGGTTCTCACAATCCAAACAGGCCCACGGCAAACAGAAGATCTGATTATAGGATGGGTGTGAGTAGCATTACAATCCACACAAGATGTTCAGGTTTTGCTTTTTGTCCAGCCGCAGTGATGTTCAGGACACATATGGGATGCAGGTTACTGAACCAGGTCGGCCGAGTACACGGCAAGGAAGTCCCCACTGTACTATTAGTCCCAAACTAGCTTTGTTACGGGTTCACTCATCCACTAATTACTGGAAAAGGCAAAAGATATTTTGCAGGCATCCCGATACCGTAGGCTGTGCAGCCAGGCTGGTAAGCCATAGACGGCAGGGCCAAGGGTTTTCCTGGGGGCCTGAGTGCAGAGGCAGGAGGAGTAACCAATGAACACTTCCAGCTGTAACCCCCAAACTACATAATTCAATAAAATAAATAAAGGTGCGGTGGTCAATGGTGATCCTAGAATGCAGTATGAGGCCCTGGGACACAGCCTCGAAGTGCCTGGGCTACTTCCTGCTAAGGTTGCACTTTTGTTTGAAAGACCCTCTCTGGCCCAGCCTTGATGCTCCCCGCAATCCCCCTCCTGCCAGCCCCCAGCCCTGATTCCTCTTCAAACTCTGCATATTGGGTAGGAGAAATGGCACCAGAAGCGTCCGACTTGCAGGTGGACAAGCTGGATTTATTCCCCAGCTTCTCACAGGGTCCCCTGAACAGCACCCGGAGTGATCATAGAACACAGAGCCTTATACAAATAAGCACATGAGTATCACAGGGTGTGGACCTAAAAGCAAACAGAAAACAGAGGGGAAAAAAGAAAGGAAAAAGAAAAGGCCCTCTGAGCCCGATGGCTGAACCAGGAACAAGTGAAAATCAAATGCTCTACCTGATGTTCTTGAGCCTCAAGTACAGAAGAAATGCAACCTGCGCCCTCCTTCCCCAACCAGGCAGCGGGGTGCGGATGCGCCTTCACGCTTCTCACCAGGGTATGGGGTACACTGAACACTGCCAGGGCGATTCCTGAGTGAAGGTTCAGGAGAGACTCCTGAACACGCCAGATGAGGCCCCAACCCTCTCCCACAAAAGGACAGAGAATGAGCCCCCAGATCTCCTTGACGAGGGAAACCCTTTACCTCTGACTCCTTTTCAACCCGACTAGACACGAAAGTTGGCCACGAAAGTGGGGGATGTAGGTAGGCAGCAGGGGGGCATTCCCGGGATGTCCCCAAACCCCACCCCTGGTGAGGCCTCCAGGCTCCGAGGGTCCCTGCAGCAGAGCCAACGCTGTGGTGGTCACACACGGTCCATGAGACTTGCGGGCAAACTGGGGTTCCCTCGGGCTCCGACATGTTCTCCTGGTTGGGGGCCAGAGCGATGGGTTGGAGGGGAGAGCGAGGGTCTCGTGCCCCCGACCCCATGGGGTCGACTGGCCCAGGGCTACCAGGAAACACAATTAAAAACAAACCTGAAAAGAAAACACTTTCTCTTCTGGTCGTCCTCATTTTCGTTGTTTCTGACACTTTCCGAATGACTTTCGCTCACAAACCTCAGGTTTTCCTCCACTTCACTTGTCAGCCCCACTGGCCCAGGACTAACGTAACCCCTCACACATCTTCCAAAATAATAAACTCCCTCGATGAGCTAAAATAGAATAAATAAACAGACAAACCTCTCGAAGGGGCAGGCGCTGGGGGTGTCCCGGGGTGGGGAGACGGCAGAGCCTCAGGACTCCCAGATCGACTACTCGGTGGCCAGCGAGGAAACTGGCCCGATGGGACACCCATCGCCCTGGGCACCCTCTTTCCACCACTCCCCAGCTCCTCACAAGTCAACAAAGATGGTTGAGATTCCTCCACCCACAAGACCCCAGGGAAAGGCTAGACTCTGTGATGTCACCTACACTTCCAGTCAGAGCTTTAAAGGGCCAGACACCACATAGTCCTGACCAGGTACTTTCAGGTCGGGAAAGTTAATTTCTTCCCTGTTTCTGGTCTTGGATCAGATAGTAGGACATTGGGGGGGGGGGGGTGTCAGCAGGTACCAGTTGGATGGAGTGAATACACGGTCTATGCAGACAAAGTTTTAATGTTTTCACTAAAGCAATGAAAGTCACAAAGATTTCCTTGCAAACACCCTCCAGTAAGGGCCCCATACCTGATCCCCAACAAACACCACCAAAACCAATGCTGAGAAATCACTGGACGTTAATATTCAGATATAATGTTTTGTGTTGATTGATCCATTGTTGCGGGGGCACATTCTGCAGTGCTCAGCACTTTTGCCTGACTGCTCAGGGATCATACACACTGGGCAAGGGAAACCCTCCAGGGATCTAATCAAGAAACCTGAGTCAGCTACTTCCCAACTGGACTATCCTAGCCCTGATTTTTCTTTACATTGCACTGAACTTACTGGAGTAGTTCCAGCTGTTCATGTATGCTATTACAGGAGTGAGCTAGAAACTAATCTAATCATATGCCCAGAATGGGGCTCAGGAATTGAATTGGAAAGTATTATATGTGTAATCAATACTCCTGTATGTGTGTTTGTGTGTGTTCACATTCATTGGTATTCTTAAGCTACTCCTAGCTCTGTGTTCAGCAACTCTTCAAATAGTGCTCAAGTTCAATCCATTGAATTCAACTGGGCTCAAGTGGGGCACCAGGTACCATATGGGGTGTTGGGGATGGAACCCAGTTTCCACTTCATACAAAACAAGTGCCCGTCCCACGGCACTATCACTAGGTCCACAAACCAGTTTTTTGGTACAATTAATACTTGTGTCATGAAAGGGAAGTCATTTCCTTTCTCTGTAGCTGACTAGTCATTTATTGGTTTAGTAGTGGATGAATTATGCAGCAAACATTAAATTCTTCAAAATTTGAACCAGTGATCAAGAAGAATTGTACAATGGGGGCAGAAGAAATTCTCTTTTTCACACATGTAGACCTATTGTTCAGCTATGATTTTTTCTTTGATATAATAAAAAATAAAGGTAAAGGCCCTCCCGTTGATCGTCGATTTGCTCGAGCGGGCCCAGTATGACATTTAGCCAGTTTAGGAGTTTAATTTTCAGTTAGTAGAGTTATTTGGTAACTGCAGTATTATACTTAATTTTTTGTAACCCCTTCACAAAAGCATCTGCCAGTCATGAAATAAAATAGGAAAACTGGCTTAAGGTCCACAAGAGTGACGTGGTTAATGATCAATAGTTGATTCCTTTGTGTAATCACTTCTTCTCTTTTCTATATCAATGCTAGATTCACTACGCCTTCAGAATTTTACTGGGTGCAAGCACATAGGCCCAGTGAGTTAAAATAGTTTTTTGGTGATTATGAAAATGACAGATACAGCAGGATGTGATTTTTTCCTAACCAAAAGCCTGGGCTTCTTATGGGAGGCTGCTGCTCTTGTGTAGCATGGCAGCCTGCCAGCTGGTGTGAATACACGTTACTTTATTTTATCAAATTTTATTTGATGTCTCCATGTCTCCTTTGATCATGACCCCAAAAACTTCATTGATGGTGGACCCCAGCACAACAGGTCCCTGGGGACAGCCACAGAGATTTTTCAAAGGATCATCTTGCCTTTGCTTTGTTCAAACCTTTGCCCACTTACCCAGGATGTCAGCCAAATTAATGCCCCAAAATCTTCGATTTGAGTGTCAGGAGTCCACTTTTTCTCACCGGGGAGTCACTATCAATCTTCTCTCTGGGCCTATAAGTCACTGTCCGGGACTGTATGAAAGGCTGGATGCAGCGCTACTGCCCCGAACAGGCTTGCATGTGACATGTCAAGATGGACCACAGGGACCATTTCAAACACCTCAGTAGAAGTACATTACTCTCAGGATCAGAGAGTTTTTTGTTCTTTTTCTTTTCTTGGGTTGGAGCGATAGCACAGTGGGTAAGGCATTTGCCTTGCATACTGCCAACATGGCCGACCCGGGTTTGATACCTCCGCCCCTCTCGGAGAGCCCGCCAAGCTACCGGGAGTATCTCGGTAACTAGGCCCACAAACCAGCTCTTTGACACAAATAACACTTGTACTAACTTTTTATAGAAAGCAAACTCACAGTATTCCATTAGTATGAAAAATAAGAGAATTTTATAGATTGCAATGTAACTCATTTCAGTGCCCAGGGAGACTAGAGCCCTCCACTCCCAGAATTAGGCTACAGATTTCCTCCTAAGTTGTTGTGAGACCATTTTTCAGGGATGGAAACTGGACCCCCACCTTTCAAGTCACATGCTTGCTCCACTGAGCCACCCTGCCAACATAAATTTATGTCTATTCAACTTGCAAACCTTGCCAGGTAACTAGTATTTGGTGACCTCATTCTGAAATCAAATTGCAGCGATGCCAATTCCTGAAGCTGTGGTTTGAGTTCTGAAATCGGTCAAAGCAAGCAAGGTACAAACTGATCGAATGGCCTCTGGGTGAACAGACTGAGCACGTGGATATCTGTGGTTTTCACGATGCAACAGGGGAGATCAAAGGGAAGATTCTTTGGGAGGATCGCTATTACAGTCCTCAAACTAAGTTTTTGGTTTTTGTTTTGTTAGGACCAGAAGATCACCCCCTCCTTATTCAGAGAGACAAAAGAGTCCAGCCAGAAATGCAAGCCACCCATCAAGGTTTTATTATTCCAGGTAGCTGGGGCAAAGATATTCTGACTCAGTAGGTCATAGCTCAACCCAAGGATTTATATAGTCATCCTGGAGACACGAGCCCCAGAAAGCAGGTTCAAAGAAAAACAATTCCAAAGGCAGAAATAACTTCAAACATTTCAAAAATGAACAAAAGCATATTAGAGAAATACATCAAGAAAGCAGTCCCAATTAAGAAAACAACCCCACTTAAGAAGACATTCCCAACTCCTATACATCAAGAAAGCAAAGCATTTCCATACATCAAAAAGCATCCTATCAGCCCAATAAAGGATACAAGAAACGGGTATACTGACTCCCAATGCCCTAGTTTCTTATCTGTATAAACACTAGATGGTACTTTCAGCCAATTATCCCGGTCAGAGTCGTATACCTTTCATGACTATAGCTGCCTCCCACAATATTTACAAGCAGGGTGAGAGAAGGTGGGCTAGCTGCTTCTCGGAGAAATGGTGGGCTAGCTGTTTCTCACAGTATTTGACTAGAACCGGTGATATTTGGAGGAACTTATAGGGTGCTGGGGATCAAACCACGAATGGTCATGGGTAAGAACAACACCCTCCCCGCTGTACTGTCGCTCCACCCAAACCAGCTTTGTTATGGTTTCACTCATTTGATTTTAAACATAAAGGCTGAAGAAAATCTCTTACTGGGTTAGAGAGAGAACAGGAGGTAGGCATACAAGGGTGACAGGAGATGATAACTGTATAAGGCACAAAGGAATCCCTGAGACCCACCAGAAATAACCTCTCATTAACAGGCTCCACACACACAAAAAAATAAATAAAAGTATTTTTTCCAGGATGCTCAAAAACTTGGCTGGAGCAATATCCCAGTGGTTAGGGCATTTACCTTGTATGCAGCCGACCCGGCCTACCTGGATGACCCAGGTTCAATACCTCCGCCTCTCTTGCAGAGCCTGGTAAGATACCAAGTGTATCTTGCTCGCACGGCAAAGTCTGTCAAGCTACCTATGACGTATTCAATATGCCAAAAACAGTAACAAGTCTCACAATAAAGACGTTACTGCCCCTGCTCCAGCAAATCGATGAACAATGAGAGGACAGTGCTATGTTCTACAGTGCTCAAAAACCATGCTAATTAGAGTGGAAAGAAGCGCAGTGACAGATAGGGCAGGGTGGGAGGTGGTCCTGCTGCTCCTGGGAAGGACACCCTAACACTGCATGCTGTGGAGTCAGGCTGAAAAGGGACGGGGTGGGGTATGGGGCATGTAGGGTTCCCAGTCTCATGGACACATGGGAGATGAAAAAAATGAAGGAAAGCAAGGGAAGCAAAGTGCAGTTTTCATGACAGACACTTTGGGTGAAGGAAGGGTTGCATGAACACGGCACAGTCACCTGGTTCCAGAGCCTCAGGTACCCGGAGTCAGTAGCACAATTCACATAAGCTCAGGGCATCCACACACTGTCCAGGGTCCATTATAGGGAGGGACCCCAGACACTCCTCTGTAGGCACGTCATTCGTCTCTCTTTCCTGGTCTCAGAGCTCCTACTTCCACACAGGAGCTAACTGGAAGTTTCACTCAAGAATGCCCTGAACATCACACACACACACACACACACACACACCTACATCCACACCCACACACACCCACACACACACCACAACCCCCTCCCACCCACAGGAATGGGTAAGTGACAAGGAAAAGGCAAGCTTTGAGCTACTCTGGCATTGAAACAGGACAGGACAAGCATCATGATACTTGTAAGTGAAGAGAAGGGTCATAGACAAATTCTGTCATAATCCAATGTGGAACAGCTGGATTAGTATCTTATTAGGGTTAGCGAAGACGAATCCGGCCTGAGCACTATAGTCTGGGATCGATAGCCAGCAGTCCCAAGGAGAGCCACCCTATAAACTTAATGTACATCTGTGTCCATAAAAATAGATGAGAAAGATTATTTAACTAAGCCTAAGATAGTTGTTGGACTGAGGAAATAAGAAACACACCCCTAGGTGATATTCTGTCTTGAGTAGATCTCCTAGCTCTAGGAGGTCTTTGTCTTATCTTAGAAGAGCTTCCCTGGGAAGGAAAGGCTTTGCTATGTTGGTTGTGTTTCTTCATCTCAGTGTAGTTGCTACCAGGTATTCTTGCAGGGTGCGCCATAGACCAAGGCTATAAGAAGGAGTGTGGAGAGACTAGCATGGGGGGCAGGAGGAGACAGGAATGAGGGCAGGGTGAGACTGGAATGGCGAGCTTAATGAGACTGGAACAGTCCTGTGAGGAGAATGAAATAAACGGCAACTGATCCCCAACCAGCCTGGTGGTCCTGTTCCCTCATTCATTCGTATACTCCAGCTCAATTATTTATTCTGTGCACTTACACAATGCACCTTCACATATACTTCTCTTTGCTGGCCTCAGGGCTCCTTCTTCCAGCCAGATCACCACAGGTTTCTCCCTGGAATGTCCTATAGTCCACAGACACATTTGCATGAGTCTGCATCCAGCACTCATTCCTGTTTTGCAGTGATATATTTGAAAACAGTGCAAAAGTTTGCTGTATAGGAAAATTATCCTAATATTCAGGGTATTTTCTATAAACCAGGATGTGAACTGTGTCTCAAAGTAGTACCATCTGGAGTGATTCCACTTTTTAAAGATAAATATTATGCCTATGGGCCCAGGTATGCGGATCCCGGGGCTGAGATCTCCAAGCCTGCTTGGATCGGGGCTGAGCATCCTCCACCCAGTTCCTCCATCTTCCAGTAGGCAGGGGTCAATCCCACCAACTGCCCCCCGCCCAACCCGGCGCCGTGTAATCCCATTAATGGCCAAGACCCAGAGACAATAAAACCCAGCTCCTGAAAGTGCGCGGTGGCATCTGCAGCCGTGCGACATCTTTTTGTCTCATTTTCACTTTGGACAACCTGACAGGCTACCGGATATAACCTGCCCACATGGCAGAGTCTGGCAAACTCCCTGTGGTGTACCCAATATGCCAAATACGAGTAACAAGGATGGGTCTCATTCTCCTAACCCTGAAAGAGACTTAAATATGGCAGTTTTTAAAATCTCAGGGCTAGGACGAAGGAGACGTTACTGGTGCCTGCTCGAGGCAATTGACGAACAAAAGGATGATTGTGATGGTGATCGTGACCTTTGGGCCCAGGTGGTGATATAGTAGAAAAGATGCTTGCTTGCACTTGGCTGACCCAGGTTCGATACCTGAGCACCCCACATGGGCTCCTGATCCTTGGCAGAAATGATCCCTGAGCTCTGAGCCATGAGTCAGCATGCACATTGTAGGGTGTTGCCCCCAAATACTGCAACAAAAGGCAAGTAAGGAAGGAAACAAAAACAAAAATAAATTCATGTTCAAAGACAAATTCTACAGTGAATGATTTAAAGGATTGAACAGTAGATCCTTAAATCACATTTTTGGACTTACTTTATGCTGTCGAAGTCCATGATTTATCCTTAATACTTATTCTTTTTTAGACTGCTCTAACATACGGTGTGTTTGTGTGTGTTTTTATATATATGTGTGTGTGTTTGGTTTTGGGGCAATAACCAACAGTGCTCAGGGATTATTCCAATCTCTGAAATGAGGGATTAGTCCTGGTGGGGTTTGGGGACTGTATGCGATACCAGACATACAGAGAACCTCGGTTGGCAGAGCTTGCAAGGCAAGCACCCACTTGCTGTACTCTGGACCTTTCTAAATAAACTATTTCCAGCACACCAGGAGTGAGCCCTATGTAAAGCTCCCATTCGCCCCCAATCACCCTTAAAATCAAGTATATTCCTTCAAATATCTTACTTTACTAGCACAACTCAAAACCACGGCGGGGCTAGCCTGCTAAGTGAGAGATGAAATGAGGGGGATGCTTTGTTCTTGATTTAAGAAGCACATATTCCTACATATTCTTTTTTTTTCCTTTTTGGGTCAGACCTAGCAATGCTCAGGGTTTCCTCCTGGCTCTGCGCTCAGAAATTACTCCTGCAGTTGCTCAGAGGACCATATGAAATGCCAGTGATCGAACCTGGGTTGGCCATGTGCAAGAAAAATGCCTTATCTCTGTACTATCACTATGATCCTCGAAGGAGATATTCTTGACTGGGAAAAAGAAAAGAAAGTTAGAGCAAGAGACAGTAAAGCAGTTTGGAAGCTGACTGCACACTGTCAATGTGGGTAACTACTTGGCATCCCTTAGGGCCCACTAAGTCGGCTTGCAGAAATTCCTGAAAGTGGAGCCAGGAAGAAGCCCTGAGCATTTTCAATATGGTACAGAAATAAACATGATAAAAAAAAAGACTTTCATTTTGAAACCCCACCAACCTGCCAGGTGGCCGCAACCATCATGGCAACCAATGGAAGGACAGATGATAACTAAATCTCCTGGTCTAGGGGTGGGGCCCTGCCCATCAGAGTTTGCAGGTTCTACCCTTGTGATGTCCAGGCCAAATCCTGTATTGGGAGGGTCAGGAACTCCAAGCCGCCCATCCTCAGCAGAACCCACAAACCCAAGGCCTTAAATACTTCAAAAAAAAAACCTTTACGAAAAGTATGCACCATAAAAGCCTGGAACACCTAATCAGGGAGAGATGAGAAGTCTGGGGGGCTTTGCAACTTGATGTGAGAGCAGAATTTCCTGATGTACAAAAACACCAACACTGGAATCTGACAGACAGTAAAGGGGTAGGGTGTTGCCTTGCTTTCAGGGTTCAACCCCTGATATCAAGATTGGAGCCCAGAGCATCACCAGGAATAACACCTGAGCCAGAGCCATGAGTAAGCCCTGATGATCTAGATGCACGGACGGCCTATTCGCCCCCTCCCCTCTCAAAAAAAAAAAACCTCAAAAACTAGCCCAGAAAGTAAATTTTCATTTGTAAACCCAAGCCACCTGTGACGACACTTTCAGGATGTCCCTGGACATCATGGTAACTGATAAATAAAGGACGGAAAGCAACAAGGTCCCTTGTCTTTGGGGAGCTGCCTCCCTGCCTCTCAAAATAAATCTGCCTTCTATTTTTATGTTGGAGGCCACGCAGCTTGTGCTAAGCAGTTATTCCTGCCACTACACTTAGGAATCAGTCTTGGTGGTGCTCACAGGAAGGAATCTGGGTTGCAAAGCGGATAGCAAAGGCTCTAAGTGCTTCGATATAGGTCCCTCACCCCAAGGCCAGCAAGCCCCCTCGATTAGCTCTGCTCCCACCCGCTGGGGCCCATTTCGGACCAGGAGGTGATTGTGGCTGCAGAGCCCCCCCCAGGATCACATGGACCCCCGTGACCCCTGAACCCCAGAACAACCCCCACCATACTCCACAAAGTTCTGTGTCCTCCTAAAGCCTCCGCTGCTTCTCAGGAACTGCCTGGATATTGGGGAACAAGTGAAAAACAAGCAGAAAAGTGGCTCCCAAGCTGGTGCGGCCCTACCGCTCACAGTACTGAGATGGGGAGGCGTGGGGCGCTCACGGGAGGCCTCATGTCCTGACAAAATTGGCCTTCACAGTCAGCTTTCCACAAGAGACCCTACTTTGTCCTTTATCCATGAGATCAATGGCTGCTGGACCCCGTGTCGAGGATACCAGCAACTCGAGATCCTGAGTTCACTCTGAGTGCAGAGTTTGGAGTAAACCCAAGCACTCAACCAAGGACAAGGATGTCAAGCCCCACAAGTTTACATTGAGGTAAAAACAAAAGGGAAGATGGAGGCTTGCAGGTAGTACAGAGGGTGGGGCTATCGTCCTGCCCATGGTCAATCCAGGTTCGATCCCTGACAATTCCATATATCTATCCCCCATCAGCCAGGCATGATCCCTGAGTGCAGAGCCCAGGAAGAAACCCTGAGTACTGATGGTTTGGCCCAAAACAAATTTTAAAAAACCTTTATAGAATCCCATACAGGGTGGGCAACAAAGCACAGGACTGGGGAACATGCGTAGCACGCAAAACCTCTGACTTGATGCTGGGCACCACCTGGCCTCCCAAGATCCCTTGTAGTGACCCAAGCACTGAGCAAAACAGTGGCTGCAGGGTAAAACTCTATGAAATAAATGATCTTAGAGACTTGAATGACAGCATAGTGGGCACGGTATTTGCCTTGCAGGCAAACTACCGGGGTCCGAATCCCAGCATTCAAAATGGTCCTCGAGCACTGCCAGAAGTAATTCCTAAGGGCAAAGCCAGGAGTAACCCCTGAACACCACTGAGTGTGACCCAAAAGCCAAAAAACTGAATGAACACAATTTAAAAGCACTGTAGCACTGTTCTCCCATTGTTATCGATTTTCTCGAGCAGTCAGTACTAACATCTCCATTGTCAGACTTCTTGTTACTGTTTTTGGCATCTCGGGTAGCTTGCCAGGGGTTTACGTGTGGATGGTATACTCTTGGCGGCTTGCTGGGCTTTCCCAGAGGGGCAGAGAAATCAAACCCAGGTCGGCTGTATGCAGGGCAAATGCCCGAAACTCTATGCTATCACTCCAGCCGGAAATTTAAAAATTACAAATAAAAGATAATGAAAATGCCGAGTGTGTCCTTGAAACAATACCAAGAGAAGAAGCAAAACACTCAAGTTAAGTGTACAAAGAGAAGTAAATTTATTTTGTTTGTTTTGGGTCACACACAGCAATGTATAGGGCATTTTCCTAGCTCTGGGCTGAGGAAATACTCCTGGCTGTGCCTGAGGACCATATTGTAAGCCAGGGATTGACCAAGAGTGATTTCTGAGTACAGATCCTGGAGTCACCCATGACCATCACAAGCTGGGCCACAAAATGAAAAAATAAAAGTAAAAATATTAAGTTTAACTCATAAAAAATAAAGCCAGGACTGGAGAGATACTCCAGCAGGTTGGGGTTCGCCTGTACACTGCACACACTTAGCATTATGACCTCCATCCATTCCTCACAGTCACCTCAAGGAAGGTCACTGTGTCCTGAACCAACAAACACAAGGGACAGGAGTGAGGCCATCCTACCTCATACTATGGGGTGTGAGGATGAGACACACAGTGCCCTAAAGGAGCTCAGAGCCTTTCCTTCTCCCCATTCCTGTCCGGAGGAACCAGCTTCCACCCACATTTTGGGCTAATGATCCCAGGAATCCCTCACGGGGAGCCAGATCTGCTACAACAGCATTATTCTAGAAAGTTCCTGCAGGTTCTGGACAGGTTTGAGACAGCTTCTGAGCTTGCATGTAGCCATTCCAGGAATAAATCCAATGAGCACTACAGAGTATAACACCTGAGCAGAAACCCAACAGGACCATAAAAAGCAACACTGTTTTGGAACAAAACAGTAGACGTCCCGTCTCCCCGAATGCCATATCCCACATTCCCTGTTCCATGTTCTAGGGATGAGAAGGAGACAAACAATGTCAGCGAGTGACTCAAAGCTATGTGAGGACATAAGTGCCTGCAGTACTTGAAACTCCTGTATTGAAGCCGCCCCAAATCATCCCTGGGCAGGAAAAGTGACCCTAATAACTCTGATGGCCCTAGGGATACTTTTCTCCCAGGGACAGGCACATGCTCAGACTACACACACTGCAGTGAGTGAACGTGAGACTGTATAACTGAGTAGGCAACATTCTTCAGAGCGGGAAGGACAAAATAGGGGAAACACATGTCCCGGGGACAGAGCACTGTAGTTGCCAGGGCGCATACAAAGCCTGCACACCCTGGGTCCTGATGACTGTCAGGGGTGAATCCAGAGCACAGAGCCAAGAGGAAGCCATGAGCATCTCCACTGTGGCACAGAAACAAATATGAAAGAAAACAAAGCAGTAGGATGGAGCAACAGTACCGTGGGTCCAGGAAACCCGGGTAGGGCTGGCGATCCCTGCTGTCCATATGGTGCACCAAGAACTCTGAGGTGCAATGTTGGAGTGCAGAGCCAGGAGTAATCCCAAGAATCACAGGGTGTGGCCACCTATCAGCTCCCAAAACAAAACAAAAAACCCCAGGAGGTTATCCTTGGATCACTAGCATCCCATGCAATCCCCGAGTTCAAATAGGAGTGACCCCTGAGCACTGAGTTGGGAGTACTTCTTGAGCACCATCCAACATAAATAGAACAAAATAAACAGGGACAAAAGTGCCGTGAGACAGCAGTCAGTCACCCCTGCCAGGAACCCTATTCCAGTGCTCCCTCCTAAAATAGCTCGAGACAGATGGGCCTGGAAGCCTGTGTGCACCTGTCACTGCATCATGCCATCCTGTCACACTCCTCTGACATGGGGACAGTGAGTCAGACAGCGTGTCACTATCTTCCCCTGTCTCTAATTCCTGAGCATCTGAAATAAGCTCCAGGCAAGACCCTTGTCTTCCCTAGGGACGTTCCTCTGAATATGGGGATACTTTGTAGGGAACAACTCATCTAGTGTTGATGAGTCTAAAAGGCTTGAGAGGTATGCAAAGGCCTTGCTACATTTACAAACACAAGATTCTCTCAAGTATGTGTTTTCATATGGCTAATAAGGGTTATGGATTGAGTGAAGGTCTTGTACACTACTTACATATATAAGATTTTTCTCCACTTTGACTTTTCAAATGCATAATAAGGCTACAGGGTAGAGTGAAGACCTTCCCACATGTCAGACATTTATGTGGTTTCTGTATGGTATGATTTTTTTCTGTGCTTAGTAAAACACCAAGTTTGAGAGAAGGCCTTCCCACAGTCCTTACATATGTAGTCTGTCTTGAAGATAAATTTTCCTGGGATTCTAAGGCTGGAGGCCATAATGTAGGCCTTCTCTCATTGCAGACATATATAAGTTTTCCTTCAGTTATGAATATTACGATGTGTAATAAAAAGTAAGTGAATGCGTTCCCACAGTCTTTACATTTATAAGGGACACCCCAAATCTGAAGGATGGTAAAAGTGATTCGATCTTAAGGTTTTCTGCTCCAACTCCCTGGAGCAGGTGAATGCCGAGAACCGCAATCACAACATCATGTGAACATGGGACTATGTGACTGAGAAGGTGAGGCTCTTAGAGTGGGAAGGACAAAATAGGAGAAACACACATCCTGGGGCCTGAGACATTTGTAGCCAGCAGGGTACATACATAACCAGCACACCTGGATTCCCCTGAAGTCTATCAGGGGTGAATCTGAAAAACACAGCCAAGAGGAAGCCCTAGGCAACTCCTCTGTGGCACAAAAATAAACATGAAAGAAAACAAAGCAGCAGGATGGAGTAACAGGACATCGGGTCCGTGCACAGCAGGTAGGGCTGGCGATCCCGCCGTCCATTATGGTTCCTCAAGCACTGCCAGATGCGTACAGAGCCAGAAATAACCTGAGAATCACTAGGTATGGTCCCTCCCTTTCAACACCTTCAAAAAATTTCAATTAGCATTGGACCCCTGGCACCCCATATGGTCCCCCAGTCCCGACAGCAGTGATCCTTCAGCACCACTAATATGGCCCATTCAAATCAACAAAATAAACAAAACAGTGGCCTCAAACAGAGCCAGTCAATCAGGCCAGGACCCACATCCCCATCTTCTTCCTGAAACAATCAAAACTATTGGCCTGGGAAGCTTGTGCTTCCTGTCACTGCACTTGCATCATTTTTCACTCTCCTGCTTGAGGATGGTGTGTGGCAGAGGTCATGTCACTATCTCCTGCTTTTGTTTTTCCTGAAGATCTGCAGGCGGCTCCATGCAAAGACCTGAGCCATGAGCATGGGAGAGGAGCACAACCAGCCTTAACCCCACCTGACCAGAAGTCCCTGCATTAGAGCCAGAACTGTAGTGACCAGTCAAATGTTTCGACACTGTCTCATAGTACCATCCGCTGAGAGACACTGCCAGATATTCCTAACTCTAAGGGGACAGAGTAGTGGGTTGTGATCCGGATGCTTCTCAGGAAAGGAGCGCTTGAGGCCTATAGGGGAGGAAACCACAGCCCTGCCTGAGCTCCGGAACTCCACCCTGGGCCCCACAGGAAGGTTGCTAAGGCCAAGGACTAACTCTGAGCACAGGAGCTCCCTGCAGGCCCCAGTGACCATAGCCCAATTAGTGGCTCTGCCATGCGGGCAGCCACAGGGACTCACAGTGGACAAAACTATAGCTGCCCTCTTGCAGAGTGGACAGGGACATGGGCCTGGGCACTCTCTTCCAGGGACCATGGTCACTTCTGGGATATGACCCGCTGGACCTGGACCCATCCTGGTCATGATTTACTGTATTCCCGAATCCGCACATGAGCCTCATCCAGCACTCTTTCCTGTTGTGCAGGAATAGCTCTGAAAACCATGGAAGGAGCTGGAGTGATAGCACAGCGGCTAAGGCATGTGCCTTGCATGTGGCTGACCAGGTTCGATCCCTGGAATCCCATATGGTACTCTGAGCACTGCTAACAGTAGTTCCTGCCTGCAAAGCCAGGAGTAACTCCTGTGCATTGCCGGGTATGACCCGAAAAGCCAAAAACCAACAACAACACTTGTAAACAGTGTTGTATCACAAAATTATCCAAATATCCATGGTGTTTACTATGAACCATATTATGTGTGTCTGACATCCGGAACTTCTAGAGTGAGTCTACTTTTAAACCATGAATAATGAATAATATTGAGTTGGCATGTCCCTTAGTACAATGCGTTTGGTGTTCCATCTCTCCAGAGAAACAAAGACATAGAGAACACAACAATTAATGACCAATGGACAGTGAACAGTGGACCTTTAATTCAGAACTGATTAGCATACTTATAGAACATCAGAGGGGGTTCGAGGTACAGGACTGAATGTATTCTGATTTATTATTTACAGAGGTCAAGCATTTCAACAGAGTCATTTCTTTTGGGGGAATTATCTCAAGGAGACGTACTGTCTGAGACTATACTGAGAAATTCTCTCAGGGCGAATTCGCACAAGCATCCATGTGCTTTGCTCTTTCCCTGCTTGCATATATAAACAATAACGTTTACTTCTTATTAATATTTGCAGTTATCTCGACATACACAGTAAGAAATAAACATTCCAAAACTTACTTCTCTGGGGTTCAGGAGCTAAGGTTAAAAGCTGGCTGGGCTTTTATCATAAATTCCACATGGAGTGCTCAGGCCAGTTTCACTTGCCCCACCCCACGGCGTCAGGTCATTTTGGTCCTGATGGCTTGGAAACAAGACGGTGCTTTATGATTTCTAGACCGTCCCATCTTGAAGCCAGGATAGCTTTGCTGCTTGCCCCAGATCCATCCAGAGATTCTAGATGGGATCCAGCTTTCTGGGGTTAGAAACTATGGCAACTGAAGCCTGAGTCAAGTAATTATGATGAATGCCCAGCAGTAAACATATTTCAGAGTCAATTTACTCACAAATATTAAGAGTTTACCATTAACTTTTTTGTTGTTTTGAACCAAAGATCATTGCTCTATAATGATAGATTATAGATTATATAGGTTATAGGGGAAAGAGAAATGCCAATAAATGACTACATATATAAAGTCCTGAATCACCAGAAGATTTGACTTTATGAATTAAATATAAACTCGGGGGATTGGAAGTGCTCATAAAACCACTTCTCTGGGGGGCGGGGGGGGAGGAAAATTCAAAATTCATTGATCAAGCCTAAAACTGTCACTGTCACTGTCCTCCTGTTGTTCATTGATTTGCTCGAGCGGGCCCAGTAACGTCTCCATCGGAGACTTTGTTGTTACTGTATTTGGCATATCGAATACGTCATGGGTAGCTTGCCAGGCTCTCCGAGAGGGGCTGAAGAATCGAACTCGGGTTGGCCATGTTGACTGCGTGCAAGGCAAACGCCCTACCGCTGTGCTGCTCAAGCAAACCCTAAAACACTTAAGGTAAATATTCAACACTCATATGCAAAGACATATTCTAGTGCGAAACATTTAACGAGGATCCTTAAGTCCCCTTTTCCTGTTTTTTTTTGTTTGTATGCTGCAGAAATACGTGTTTTCTCCTGAATACAATGACTCTTTTATTGCCCTCACATCCTCTATATGTGTTTATGTCCGTGTGTGTGCATGTGTTTCAATTTTGGACAACTGGCAGTGCTCAATGGTTATTGCAGCTCTGGTATCAGGGTTCAGTCCTAGTAGGGCTCAGGGACAATATGTAATACCAGACGTAGATCGAATCTGGGTTGTTCGCTTGCAAGGCAAGCACCCGACTTGCTCTAGGATTGATCTGACCCTTTCTAAGTGAATTATTTCCACCACATCAGCAAAGCTTCCCCAACACCACCACCCACCCCGGAAATCAACTATTCTCTTCAAAATAAAAACCCCAAAACTTTAGCCCCAGTACTCACCGCAACAGCTGACGGTCGTCTGGTCAGGGAGGGATTCCATGTATAGAGTGCTTTACAGCTGGACCTTAGGAAGCAGAAATACTTGACCTAGGAAAAGAAACACAAAATTTGGAACTAGAGACAGCAAAACAGGTAGGGAAATTTCTTTGCATGCAGCCAACCCATATTAATCCCCGGCATCCCATTTGGTCCCTGAGTACCACCAGCAGGAATTCCTGAGTGCAGGGCTGAAAGTAAACCCTAAGCATCTCTAGATATGGTACACAGCCCAACCAAAACATTAATAATGAAAAAGTTTCATTTGTAAATCCCACCTACCTCCAGTTTCCAAGCCACTGGTAGACCTGCTGTATCATGCAATCAATCAAAGGACAGAGGACAACTGGGTCTCCAGCTGTAGGGAGGCCGGGAACTGCCCTTCGAAGTGAATCTGAAGGTCTACACTAGTGATGCCAGGGCCAAAGGCTCTTGGACAGGGCATAGTGCAGTTTGTGCTGGCAAGTTCTGGAGGGCTAAGCCCCGCCCTCGGCAGGTCCTGCAGTGCTTCACCCACCAGCCTCTGACCCTTTGCGGAGTTGGAGGCGATCTTGGCCAAGGCAATTCACACACCTGTAACCCCAGAACCACCGCACAGTCCCCACTGCACCGCCCAAAGCCTCTGGGTCCCCCGAAGGCCTTTGTTGCACCTCAGAAACAGCCTGGGTAGAGGAAATGAGTAAAAAACAAGCGTGAAACTGACTGGAATGATGGCGTGGCCCCACTGCTCACAGTGTGAATAGACGGAGGCATGGGGTGCTCCCGGGAGGCAGCTCGCTTCCTGTCACAAAATCAGCCTTCACAGTCCTTCTGTCATACCATCATGTAGGGGCTCCAATTCTTCCTCTACCCAGGAGACCAATGGCGACAGGCAACCACAGCTACAATAGAATGGATTTCTGAAGGGTCCATCTATGACATCACTTGTGCTTCTGCCAGGAGCCTTAAAGGGCCATGGTCTAGATGCAGAGAGACGCTCTTTGCCCACCTAGGCGAATCCATGCTGCAAATGAGACGGACTGATAAAGGACTGGAGAGGCAGCTGCTGGAGTGGTTGTCCAGCAGTGGGGCACTGTGATAAAGAGAAGACCCCTGATCCTGTACTGGTCAGTCAAATTTTGAACCAATGCCCTCACACAGTCCATCAGGAAAAGCACATGTGCGTAAATTCAAGGTAAATCTGGCAGGTTGGTTCACCTGGCCTTGCGTTTCCCAGGGAATTAATGAAGATGGGGCAAAAGCAGTTACTCCAAAGCCAGCCCTGGAGATGCAGAGTGGAAATGACCTAGCAGAATCCCAGAGAACTGAACATATACTGGAAAGGAGAAAAGAATGGTAAGAACATCAGAGAGCACTCTCAAGCCAACACACTACCTCTTGAAAATGCACAACCAGTATACTCTTGCCTACTAGGAAAACCACAGGAGGCAGTTTCAGAAACACAATTCCAAATCCATAGTATGGAACAAGAGCAGTTGGGTGCTTGCCTGGCATGTGGTCAATCTGAGTTCAATCCTCAGAATTCCAAATGGCCCCCTGAGCACCAAAGAAGTGCAAATCCATGAGTAAGCCCTAGCAGTGCAGGTGTGCACCACCAACAAAAATATAGAGAGTATGTGTGTTATACATAATATATAATACATCATATAAATTACATATATATAAAATTAACTTAAATATCCCACCTGCACGGCAGAGCCTGGCAAGCTATCCGTGGTCTATGCCAAATAGACCAAATTGATATGCCAAATCCAGTAATAAATGGATCTCATTCCCCTAACCCTGAATACACAGAGTCGAGAAGGATATGGAAGGAGAGGCTGATAAAATACCAAGACAGAAATAGGCTGCCAAAACGCAGAAAAACAAAAATGATTATCTGTACTTTTAATGCTTGTACGCTGGCATCTACTGCATCCATTGAAGACCTTATGGTACAAGCGCGAAAGATCAAGTACGACATCATTGGTCTGACCGAAACAAGAAGACATCAATCACATCATGCCGTTTTCGACACTGGAGAAGAACTGTTCCTTGGAACATGTGATAAAAGAGGCGTCAGTGGTGTCAGTATCCTTGTCAACACAAACTTAGCCAGGAGCATTGATTCATTTGAATACCTAACAACCCGAATCGGACGATTACACTTGAATAGATGTGGCTCACTACCGGCAGTTTCTATCTTTGTTGTCTATGCACCAACATCCAGTTATGGTGAAAGAGAAACTGAGAAGTTCTACATGGAGCTGGAGAAGTTCTATAAAGAAGATCACACCTTCTACAAGATCATTGTCGGTGATTTTAATGCCAAGATAGGACCAAGAAGATCAGTCGATGAACTCCACATTGGGACCCATGGCCTGGAATGGAACGAACAGGGTGACAGACTGTCTGAGTTCATCATGTCAACCAAAACCTTCCATGGTAACTCACAGTTCCAAAAGGCTGAATCTAAACGTTGGACATGGGAGTCTCCCAATGGACGGTTCCACAATGAAATAGACCATATCATATTCAATCGGCGGTTTTGCCTAACCGATGTTGCTGTTGTCCCAAAATTCCAAACGGGATCAGACCACCGTCTTCTTCGTGCAAAATTCTAACTCACAGAACGAGGAGAAAAGAATGCAAGGTTTAAGAAGAAGACTCCCAGAACGACCACCAACTGGGAGCTCTTTGGCTCTGTTGCGACAACATGGGAAGATGCCGTCATTGACAACATTGATGAGGAATACGATCGAATGATTCAGCACCTCCATGATTGTGTGAGGAATGCCAAGAGAGAGATAACCACAAAAAACCGCCTTTCTTCGAACACTCTTGAACTTATTCGCCAATGTAGCTTGGCACATGCCTCAAGCAACCACAAGCAAACATCCGAACTGGCAAAGCAGTGCAGAGAAGCCATCAAGGATGACCTCAAAAACAAGAGAGCAGCAGTACTGGTAGATGCGGCAGAAGCTGGGAAAAGCATTCGTAATGCCCGCCTGTCCTTCACCAACTACAAAACCAAGATGACTGCCCTCCGACATCATGATGGATCTATCACATATTCCAGAAGGGCAATGGAGAAGATTATTCATGACTTCTACTCAGATCTCTTTAATAGCCACGTCCACTTGCCCACATACCTCATACCACATGATGAATATGTAGTTCCCAATGTTCTCCCTTCCGAAATCCAACATGCCATCTCGTCGGTAAAGAAACAAAGAGCACCTGGCCCAGACAAGATCAGACCTGAACACCTGAAGAACTTACCATCAGTACTCATCAATACATTGGCTTGGCTCTTCACACGCTACCTGTCTGAATGCAAGGTTCCATCCCAATGGAAAACCAGCAGGACTGTACTACTATACAAGAAGGGAGACACCCACGACATTGGCAAATAATCACCCAATCTGCCTATTGTCTGTCATCTACAAACTGTTCACTCGAGTCATCCTGAATAGGATTAGCAGAACACTAGATGAAGGACAACCATGTGAATAAGCCGGATTCCGAAAAGGATTCAGTATCATCGACCATATCCACACGATTACTAAGCTCATTGAGGTTTCTCGGGAGTTCAAGATGCCGCTCTGTCTAACATTCATTGATTTAAAGAAGGTCTTTGATTCTGTTGAGACGGAAGCGGTTATGGAAGCCCTAGCCAATCAGGGCGTACAAACTCAATACATCAGGATCCTTCGTGAGCTCTATTGCGGATTCACTACCAAGATCTCACCATTCTACAAAGAACTAATTATCCATATCAAGAGAGGGGTTCGGCAGGGTGATACCATTTCACCAAAACTCTTCAGTGCCACCCTCGAGAACATCATGCGACGATGGAATGGGAAAGCATGGGAATGAAGATAGATGGTCGGCAACTACACCACCTCTGCTTTGCTGATGACATCATTCTAATAACACCAAACATTAGCCAAGCGGCACAAATACTGAACGACTTTGACCGTGAATGTGGAAAGGTCGGACTACAGCTGAATCTTACGAAGACAATGTTTATGAGAAACAGCCTTGTTCCTGACGCTCCATTTGCTCTCAACGGAACCACCATCTCCGAATGCAACAGTTATATATACCTAGGTCGAGAGATCAACATGATAAATGACCTGGCACCTGAGTTGCGCAGGAGGAAGAGAGCGGCTTGGAATGCCTTCAAGAGCGTTGAAGAAATAACTAAAAGGACAAAGAACCTCCAGTTACAAGCACATCTCTTTGATTCCACTGTTCTTCCTGCATTAACATATGCCTCAGAGACCTGGACCCTACGAAAACAGGATGAGAACGCTATTCGGGTCTCTCAAAGAGGAATCGAAAGAGCTATGCTTGGAATATCACGATTCACTCAAATGAGGGATAGAATCCGGAGTTCTCATCTTCGTCAACGCTCAAGAATCAGGGACGCTGTCTCATTTGCCAAGACATCAAAAATCAGATGGGCTGGACACGTAATGAGGTTTACAGACAACCGCTGGACTAGAGCCATTACTGATTGGATTCCACGGGACATCAAAAGATCACGTGGACGCCCACCTACAAGATGGTCAGACTTCTTCGTCAAGACCCTGAATGATCGGTTTGAGGCTCTGCATGTTCCTAGAACGAACAGATACCATTGGGCTACGCTAGCACGCAACCGGGATGAATGGAGATGTTACTGGCACCCGCTCGAGTAAATCGATGAATAACGGGGATTAAGTGATTACGTGATAAAATTAACTTATTTATGTACACGTATGTACATATAAAACTCTATAGAGTATATTCCGACCCTAAGCATGGCGACTAATGGGCAACAAATCATTTCGGTCTCCATGAAGCATTTTTTGACCTTCAAAAGACCTGAATACTTTTTATCATTCTAGTGAAAACTATATTGATTGGACTTTGCTAATTACAATTATAATACTTATTTTTTCTTTGGTATTATTGAACTGATGGGTGGGATCCCTGATTGTGACCAAACTTGCAAGTAATCACAGGTAAGTGGAGCAACCTGCTGGAATGTGGGGAGCTCGGGAGTGCTGGGATGTAGGGAGCTTGGGGAAATGATCCATATTCCCAACACTGTCAGACATTTGATACAAGGGGTCCCTTTCATCCTTTCAAATGTCTTTCTATGCACAATAAAGTTCATTTAAACTGTTTCCAATAGGTGCCAAAGAGATAGGACAACAGGTAGGATATTTGTCTTCCACAATGTCTAACAGGGCCCCAGAGCACCACCAGAAGTAATCTCTTAGCATGTCTCGGTCTGACCCAAAATGACAGAAAAATGTTTAAAGAAATAACTTTTCATTTCACTCCAATAATGAACCTTGCCAGTGCATTTTGCTAAGACTAGTCTCAAAAATACTTATCCTTTATACTTCCACAACGCTAATCAGTACCTGAATACAAGGGAGGCAGAGATAACACAGGAGAAAAGGAGCTGATCACACACGGCAGACCTGGATTCCATAAGGTACTCCATAAGGATCCTGAGATATAGATACCTTAACTCATTAGAGCCAGGAGTGGGATCAGCTGGTTGTGGCTCCCCAGACAGAACATGAATCACGAGGATTTGAAGAAGAATTCTATGGCTGTTTCTCTGACATAATCCTCCAAAGCCCAGGGCCTCTAAGCCAAGCGACAGGGGCTGGAGAGTTAGTCCAGCAGGGACGGTTTTGCCTTGCACGAGGCCTGGCCTGGGTTCAATTCCACCACCTCCTATGGTCCCCAAGGTAGGAGTAATTCCTGAGGAGGTGGGAGTAACACCTAAGCATGTCTGGGTGTGACTGAAAAGAAAAAATAAAGTCAAGGTAGAGTCAGAGCAAAGAATGAGACAGTGGAGAGCTTTCACAGCCCTGAGCGAGGGGCATCTCTTTTGCCTTTTTGTTTATCCACATTCTTCCTGGCTTTCACCAGAAGATCCAGAAACTACAAGTTAACATACACGTGAAATCCAATTGCCTGGACAATCACCTAGAATTTCCCTTATTGACTGACATCACAGGAACTTGTCACACACTACTAGGATTGTTTCCTTCCTTGGATGTACTTTTGAAGCACACCTAACACTCTGGTACAAACAAAACAGGCTTTACCAAGGGGGCCTGTTTTGACATTGTAAACTCTTATTAGGGAATGGAGTGATGTAGTATGAATTTTATGATGTTTCCAAGGCTTATGACTTGGGATATAACTAAGGCTGCAACAGTGGGCAGGGGGCAGGTTGGAGGAGGGATCAGGGAGGAATCCGAGCGAAGAATAGGGGAGAATACAGGAGGAAGAATCAAGAGGAGGAGGCTGGAAGAATGGGCAAGGAGACAAGAACCCAAGAAAATTTTAGAAGGAGAATACAACAGGAGAATAAGAGAGAATGGAGAAGAGTATCATGGAAAGTAGGGAAGAAAGCATCCAGGAGGAATCCAGGAGAATAAAGGAGAAAAGAGAGAGAATAGTGGGAAATCAAAAGTGAATGGAGATGATATTGGGATAAACTGTAACTGATACCAACCAGCCCGGCCCTTGTTTTCTCCTTTGTGAACCCAAGGGCAGTGGCCATTCAGGGTTGGGAAAGCAGTGTGAGACCACTGAACATAGGTGGCGAGAGGTGCCGTGGTATTCATATTTATATTTTGAATACACATTAAAGGTCCTCTACCCCCAAGAATTGGATTCTGGATTTCTTCCTGGCCATGGCCAGCCTGCACCTTAAAAATAACATGCTGCTCCACTTATCTTCTTCATTGGAATAATAATATTGATTTCAAATTTGCAAATCTTACCAGCTCACTCATACTCAGTAACTGTGTCCCTAAATCAAATTGCTGAAAGGCTGAATCTTGAAGCCATGTTTTGAGTTCTGAAGCCAAACACAATACCCAATGTAAGAATACGTCCAAAGGAATATCCTTAAATGAGGCAGTGCAGGTGGAGGACAACTCTATGGTTGTCATAGCCCAAAGCATCCCAGAGCAAAGGGAAGATCCCTTGGGAGGATGACTGTGAGAAGCTTAGAAATCCTACAAGAGCTTTTTGGGTTTTGTTTTTTGAACAATCTCATTGATGCTCGGGGGCCAAGCAGCATGAATGTCATAGACTGGCAGATGCGGAAAAATAATGTCAAACCAAGAAAGTAAAACACAGGATCATTCCATGATGGAGAGTCCAGAGGAGTGAAGGGCAGTGTGAGTGCTGCACAGACACCTGGATCCAGGAGCCCGAGGTCCCCACAATCAGCAGTGTGTTTCACATGCATTAGGACACGCACACACTGCCCAGGGCCTGAGTCAGGTAGGGTCCTCAGACACTCACCTGCCGGCACGCCTTTCCTCACTGGCCTCGGGGCTCCTACTTCGAGCCAGGAGACCATTGCAGGCTTCAACTCAGAATGCCCTGAACCCCACAGAGATGGAGATTCGATTGGTCAGAAGGAAAAGGTGACAAGTAAACCCCGTGTGTCTCTACAAAAACTGAGTAAATTAGTGGGAAGGCATCAAAGGAATCTGCACTTCTGAAATGCCACAGATTTATGGTCATCCAAGAGCTAAGATTTAGCTTTTAGTTTAAGAGTGCAATATGGGGCCTCAGAAAATACCAGCGATAGTATAGCCCTGATTTTGCACACAGCCGAGAGGAGTTTGATCCCATCACAATTTGTAGTTTTCTTTTTGTCTGGTTTGGGATCCTCACCTGGGGATGCTCAAGGCTTCCTCCTGACTGTGTACTCAGGAATCATCTCTGATGGTGCTCAGGGACCACATAGAATGCCGGGAATAGAACCCATGTCCACTGCTTTCAGGACAATCACCATACCCACTGAACTGGCACTCTAGTCCCAGCACCACCTGGTATGTCATCAGCACACTTGAAGTGATGCCTGAGTGCAGTAAACGCAAAAGCTGAACAAATCTGAAAATGGAAAAAGATGGCTAATTGTTTATAAAAGTAAACAGAAAAGGATCCAGACAGACAGCAAAGAACGTGGGGCACTGGCATTGCTCACGGCCAATAAAGGTTTGATTCCGACATTCCATAGGGTCCCTCAAGCCGTCAGCTGTGATACCTCACTGCAAAGTCCAGAGGAAAACCCTGAGACTTGATGAACCAAGAACCATTGATCCCGAGCACTCAAATAGAGCAGTGTCTGATGAGGTGAGACCCTAAGAAATAAATGAACAGTGGTAGGAGACACATCACAGTGGTAGGACACAGACTGTGCACACACATACTGGTTTGATCCGCAGCAGCAAACATGGTCCCAGACTGCAGCATGAATCACTTAATACACAGCCAGGTATAATCTGAGAACTGGCAGGTGAAACCCCAAAGCCAAATCAATGCAAAACAAAGAACTTGAACCTAGCGGACAAATGCAACAGGAGGAGGAGAAAGGCAGCAACCTTTTAAGCTAGCAAATGTGTCCAATACTCAGCACACCATAGGCCCCGAGCACTCCCAGAAGTGACCCTTCAGCACAATTAGAAGCATTGCAGTTGGGCCCGCCAAATAAAACCAAAACCAAAACCAGAACAAATACACAGAATATGTAGTGTAAGAATTAAACTGAGAAGCAAACTTAGAAATGACACAAACTATTTAGAGGGACCTGAACGATGGTACAGCACAAAGGGAACTTGCCATGCCTGTGGCCCACCTGGGTAGACCCCCAACACTCCACAGACTCCTGCAAATCCACAGAGAGTGATTCCTACACACAGAGCTGAGAGTAAGCCCCAAGCATTAAAGGTGAGCACCAAAAACAAAACCAGGGAAGGAACTAGAGGAACAGCTACCACACAACTCTCTGACATCCTGGTCCATCACAGTCCCAGATACTGTTGGATACAGAGCAGAGGCCTGGGACAGGGAGCCCACGCGGGTCTACCCAGACACGGTCGGCCCCACACTGCTCTCAACAATGGTCCACAGATCCTGGTAGGTCTACAGAATCATGTGCCTGTAGTGCTTCCGCTGAGAGGCACATCCACTCCTGTGGTGTGAAGCTCACGGTCACATCGGGGAAGGTCACCAAGTCCTGAGCCAACACACTGGGTGGCGAGAGTCAGGGTCTGTTTCTACTCTGTTCCCTGGGCTGTGAGGCTAGGACACAGAGCCCTATAGGGGCTCAGATTCTGTTCCCTTGGGAGCAACCAGTCTCCATGTACACTCTTGGTTGACAGAACCCAACATCTCTCTAAGACACCTGCATCTGATAAAATCTGAGTATGCTCTACTAGAAGGTTTCTAAAGGTGGCAGTCTTGCTCCTGAACCCAGGGCATCCCAATCACTACTCCTATGAACACTGCAGAGTAACAACTGCAAGGAACCAGTGGGACCCAAATGAGTGACCCTGCTTTCAGTCCAATACACTAAAAATACACCCCTGCAACCCACCGCCCATGTTCTAGGGAGAAGGGGACAATCAATGTCCAATCATCAACTATGCATGCAGATATGTGCCTGTAGGACTCTCGTCATGGTTCAGAGCCATCCCAATTGGCTCTCAAAGTGGCAAAAGTGTCTAGAGCCCAAGAGCTCTGCTGGCCACAGAGATCCATTGTTCTGGCTCTCTTGGACTAGCGCATACCCAGAACTGCAAACAGAGCAGTGAGTGAAAGCAGAATGTGTGACAGAGCAGACGAGTCTCTCTAGAGTGTGAAGGACTAAATAAGAGAAGTGAATATCCCAGGACCTGAGACACTGTAGCTGCCAGGGAGCAAATAGGGCCAGCAGAACCCAGGGGGGCTGTGATACACATCAGGTAGGAATCTGGAGCGGAGAGCCAAGAGGAATCCCTGTGCATCTCTCCTGTGACACAAAAAGAAACAAAGCAGCAGGATTTGTAACAGGACAGCAGGTTGGAGACAGCGAGTAGGGCTGGTGATCCCCACCAACCCATAGGGTCCCCGAAGCAAAGCCAGGTACAATGTCGGAGTGCAGAGCCAAGAGTATAATCCCCAGAATCACTGGGTTTAGGCACTCCAAAGAAAAGAAAATGCCCAGATACAAGCCCACGACACCCAGAACCCATTTGGTCCCTGAGATCTGTCAGGAGTGATCCTGGAGCACTGAGGTGCAAGTACTCTTTGAGCTGGATGTGGTCCAAAAGCCAAATACAACAAAACTGACACAAACGTCACCTCAAACAGCAGAGAGCCTGGCACTCCGACCAGGAGGCACATCACAGGATCCTTCCTGAAACAACTCAGAGATATTTGGCCCAGGAAGCCTAAGCACTCCTGTCACTGCATCACCACATATTGTTCCTCCCCTCCTACCTGGGGATTGTGTGTCAGATGGTATATCACCATCTTCTCCTGCCTCTTTTTTCCCAAGGACCAGAAACCTGGAGGAGAAGTCAGAGCTGTGAGCATGGGAGAGGAGCACAACTCCCCAGCTCTGACCAGTCACACCCTTGGGCACTGGCTCATAGAACCACGTTTGGAACAATGCCAGATGCTTCTGTTTCCCCAGGAGAAGAAAATGAGTGCTGCCTTTCCCAACAGAAGGTCTGGGCTTGGCTATAAGAGAGAAAACTCAGTGCTGCCTTGGCCTGGGGACTCCCCCCTGGGTCCTATAGAAGGTGCTCACAGGCCCAGCCAGGGGCTGACTCCAAGGCCAGCTCACACGCATCAGTGCCACCTGCAGGCCGGCAGGAGGGCAGCCCCCGGCAACCATAGCACAGAATGTGGCTCTATCACTGGGGCAGACCCTCTCCTCTATAAAGAAAAGCAAACTTTCTACACACACACACACACACACACACGCGCACACAACCTTTTCTCAGTGTGCTTACCTTGATAGACAGGGGTCTAGACAGGGCTCTGCAACTGATATGGAAGCAGATATTGCTGTTCAGACAGACTTTAAAGCTGCTACGATGCTTGTCTTGCTGACACCAATCACTTCTCTACATTCCAGTTGCCGCCAGAGCACTCCAGGAATAATACCTAAATCCAGAGCCAGATTAAACCCCCGGGGTATCTCCAGGGATGTAGAGCCCCCATTCTCCACACCAAAAAAATATCCGTAAAAGAAAACTAACATTAACAAACTCCAGTAGGATGCAGTCCTCAAGCTCTGGCAGGTGTGGCCCCAAATCCCATCTTGTCTGCTAGCCTAGTAGTGAATAGACCCCTGGGAGAGGAGCTCAAAGGGCCGAGCATGTGCTTTAAAGGTGGGGGGCATGGACTCTCAGAGACACGTAGACAGAGGGGCAGAGTCCCTGACCATCTTCAAGTTTGTAGCAAAAAGAGGAAACCATAAAATAAAAGGCAGACTTCCTCCTGCTGTAGGACTGCACCAGCCTCTAGAGTGAGACATGTATAACCTAGTATAGCTGGTTCCTGGAAACCCCCTTTCTGAATGAAGTTCATTCCAACAGCAGGGCATGTACCTTGTCTGGAAGAGAGGGTCAATGGGTAGAGCTAGGCTGAAAACTTGACAGGTGAACCAAAAAATCTTTTTATTTTTTTTGCTTTTTGGGTCACACCCGGCGATGCTCAGGGGTTACTCCTGGCTCATCCACTCAGGAATTGCTCCTGGCGGTGCTCCATCTGGGAGGGGACCATATGGGATGCTGGGAATTGAACCTGTGTTGGCCATGTTGGCTGTGTGCAAGGCTAACGCCCTACCCGCTGTGCTATCGCTCCAGCCCCCATACCAAAAAATCTTTTTCTGTGGAAAATACTTACATAGGATTAGCAGAGATAGTACAGTCGATAGGGTGTATTTCTTTCCAGCAGTTAAGCCAGATTCAATTCTCCACAGTAAATAGGGCCCTCCTGAGCACTGCCAGGCACAATATTGAGCTCAGATCCTAGACTAAGTCCTGAGCTCTGAATGCTGTGAACCAAAATCTACAATTCAAAAATAACAAATCAAAAATTTTCTGTGCAAAGAGGCTGCAGACATAGGACAGATGCAGAGGTGCTCGTCTTACTGGAGAAAAAAGATATTTCACTACTGCCATCCCATATGGTTCCTTGAGCATCACTTGGAGTAACCCGAGTATAGTCAGGTCTGCCCCCCCATAAAAATACTAAAATTAATTAACTAAATTAAATCGGCAGAGGTGAGGGAGCCATGGTGATCATTTATCCTTTGTGAGAGGGCTCAGGGCATGCACTGAAAGAGCAGAGGTTACTTCCTGCTAACATTGCACACTTGATTGCAGGACCCCTGTGGCCCCAAACCGCCCTTATGCACCACCTCCTCTGTCACCAGGCTCTACATTCTCTTACAGCTTCCTGTGGGACCCCCAGAACCGACTGGAGTTGGGGGGATGTGAAAGTCAAAAGCTCTACCATATACTATTGAATCCCAAGTGAGTGAGGAATCACCCCCATGCCTCCCACAGGGCAGGAGGCTAGTACATGGAGGGGACATTTGCTTTGTATGCTTCTGACCAGGATCGGAGCCAGCATCCCCTAGGATCCCCCGGGCACCCCCAGGAGAGATCCCTGAGTGCAGAGCCAGGATTTAGACCTGAACAAAAATTGTTTTGAAAACAAGAAAGAAAAAAATGCCTCCCACAGGCTTACCTGTGGGAGGAGGCTGCGTGGGAGGCCAGTGACCCCCTGCAAGATTAGCACCACCAGGCGTCTTCCTAAATCAGTTTTCTTCAGGAAACCTCCCTTGTTTCCTAAAAACCAACTGATGTATCAGACAAACCTCTCCGCAGGGGCCCAGGGTGGCCCAGGGAGTGGCTGCCGCCCCCGACTGGCACAGAGCGAACCCTCCACTCACAAGGCAGAGGCTGCAGGGGCTCAGGGCGCCCAGAGTGACCACTCAGCCCGGCCCGCCGGGATGCCCCTGTTCCCCCGGGTACCCCAACACGGCTCCTTCCCTGCCCCTCAACTCTGCCAACAATGGCGGCTGAGCAGAACTTCCGCCCGGAAAGCTGAGCCACTGGGGGTGGAGGGCAGGAGGGAAAGACCCGGGTTCCATGACGTCACAGGCATGGCCAGTCACAGCCTTAAAGTTCCAGGCACCGAGTTTTCCTGACCAGGTAATTTCTGGTAAGGAACATATTTTGTTTTTTGTTGTTGTTGTTGTTTCTTTCCTTCAATCAGGTGACCAGGACATTTGGAGGTGGCCAGATCCAGGATAGATGGACAGTGAGGGACTGAACAGATGGCATATGCAGCAGAAAGTCTTTATTAAGATTTTATTTCACAGTTCCAGTCATGGTCCTCCCATTATTCATTGATTTGCAAGAGCTGGCCCAGTAAAGTCTCCACCGTGAGACTTGTTGTTACTATATTTGGCATATTGAATAGTCATGGGTAGCTTGCTAGGCTTTGCCATGCGGGTGAAATACTCTCGGCACTCCTAGAGGGGCGGAAGAATCGAAGTCGGCCGTGCCGGGCCGACTGCATGCAAGGCAAATGTCGTACCAATGAGCTATCACTCTGGCTGTGACATCTGTCACCCCATTGATCACCAGTGTTGATTCAGCTAGGAGTGTGTCCCCTTCCTCCCTCACCGCTCCATGTGCTTCCCTCCTAAAGCTGTGTGCTTGAAGAGGACGGGCTTCCCCGAAGAGAGACAGACCTGTCTTTGGTTGAGGCTATACGAGTAGCTGTGCTCCCCCGCTAGAATCTCCAAAATTTTTGGTAAAGGAATAAAATTCACAAAGATTTTTTTTTGCCAACAATCTCCAGGATGAAGACTCAGGACCACCTTGTCCTGCCCATTATTTCATGGCTCAGCATTAGAATCAGAACAAAGACCTGGAGAAGTCAGAGCTGTGAGCCGAGAAAGGACAGACCTCTAGCCCTGAACTCAAATGTTCCTGTCTTGGACCTGGAAATATCCTGATGGCAGGCTCCCTTGTGCACCAAGTCACCCCCCCCCCCCCGCCAAGACACTACCAGATACTCCTTCCTCTCCCAGGAATGCACAAAAGTCTGGAATTTGGGCTGTCTTTCAGGACAACTGCTGCCTCCATCTACAGAGCAGGAAACTGCAGCCCTGAGATTCCACCCTGGGCTCCACAGGAAGTGCCTTATGGGCCCAGCCAGGGACTGACTCCTAGACCAGGAGCTCCTTTGATTAAGCACCCCCTGAGCTTCAAGGCTGACCACAGTGATCACAGCTCCCAAAGTGGTTCTGCCATGGGGGCAATCACAGGGCCTTAGATGGACAAACTTTTAGGCTCTTTTTTGCTCACACAATTATTGTGTGTGTGTGGTGTTTCAATTAGGGGCCACAACAGGCAGTGATCAGGGATTATTTCAAGTTTCGCACTGAGGGATCACCCCTAGTGTGGCTTGGGGGACTGCTGGAATGTCTAGGAATTGAACCTGTGCATGGGAAGTGCCCTCCCCATAGCAATACCACCCCAGTCCTTTCTAAATAAATTTCGTTCTAACACATCAAGATTGATCCCTGAATAAATATCTCCTCATACTCCCAAAAAACCCCAAATATCTTGCTTTAAAAAGAACTCCATTACAAGCAACATCCACTCTACATCTGGGGCTCGCCTAGTCAGAGCCAGGGAGTTGATCAAGAATGGAGGGATGCTTTTCAACTTGACTTGAAGGACCAGAAATTCGTTATCAGCAAAAAAGATACCAATGTGGGGCCGCTTAGATAGTTACGAGTATATGGTGCCTGGGGCTGGAGAAATACCACAGCAGGTATGGTGTTTGCCTTGCACGCAGCCAATCCAGGTTCGATTCCCAGCATGCCATATTGTGCTCTGATCACTGCAAGGAGTAATTTCTGGGAGCAGGACAAGGAGCAAACCCTGTGCATCACTGCGTGTGACCCAAAAAGAAAAATAAATGATTATACAGTGCTTCCCTTACTGATAAAGATCAATCGTCAGTATCCCATATGAAACCATGATCACATGGCTTCATGTGATGGATGAAAATTATTTTGATGGAATGATGGAAATTATTTCTGAAGGTATATCCTAGAGCCTGGAGAAACCTCTTAGCACATATAGGTATGCCTCACCCCCCCAAAAAAATCTGAATTGCCTGAAAAGTAAATATTTATTACAAACCCTAGCCATGGGAAAGGACCACGTCCCCAGGACGGCCTGCCTCATTCAAACCTTTAGCCTCATTCTGCTCACAAGAGTGTGTGTATCTTTGTGAGAGTTTGAATGTCAGGAATTGAACCTAGGATGGCCTTGTGTAAGGTTCAGAGCCCTCCCCACTGTATTACCACTCTGGCTCTTTCTAAATAAATTTCTTTTTAATGCAGCAGGAGTGATCCCTAAACAAATATCTCCACCTATTCAAAAAACCCAACTAGCTAAGATAGGTATTTGAATATGAAATGGATTCAAATGTAGTAAACTACCTTATAAAATAGAAAAAAAAATAAAAATAACCCCTTGTTAAATAAAAAACCTTTACACCCAGTATTCACCCCAACATCCAGGGTCGCGTGGTCAGGGTCAGGGAGCTGATGAAGAATTGAGAAATGCTTATCAACTTAACTTGTGGGTGCCGAAATTCTTTAGCAGGAAAAAGACACCAAAGTGAGGCTGGAGAGACAATTAAGAGAACACGTGCTTCCCTTAGTGAAAACAATCAACCCTCAGCATCCTATATGAAGCCATGATCACTGATGGAAACAATTTCTGAGGGTAGAGCCTGGAAGAACCTCTGGGGAACTACAGGTGTGCTCCTCCCCCCAAACCAACCAAAATAGTCAGAAAAGTAAATATCCATTTACAACCCGCCGTCACATGCTAGGCCCAGGACCTCAGGATTCTTTCTGGCAGCTGCCAATGAAAACGATGGGCTTCACACAAGGACTTAATGCAGAACCCAGCAGCTTGGGGCAGAAAAGTGAATGGACTATGCGTTAATCCAAGCCATCATGTCTGCCCAGAGGGGAAAGGGTGTTGCCTCATTTGCCCTCTCTTCTCTGGAAAGAAAGATGGCGGCCGCATGGGAGCCTTGTGGACAGAAGGTATGAGCTGGGGGTGTGGGGGCGACTCAAACCTCATGGGAAGGGGGGCGTTCCGGTCCGTCCTTCATGCCCTACCGAGGTCACCAGTTGCCCCCCGCAGCGGCTTTCCAGCACAGCCATGGTCCCAGAAGCACAAGGACTTAATGCAGAACCCAGCAGCTTGGAGCAGAAAAGTGAACGGACTATGCGTTAATCCAGGCCATCATGTCTGTCCGGAGGGGAAAGGGTGTTGCCCCATTCGCCCTCTCCTCTCTGGAAAGAAAGATGGCGGCTGCATGGGAGCTCGTGGACAGCAGGTATGAGCCAGGGGTGTGGGGGCGACTAAAACCTCATGGGAAAGGGGGCGTTTCGGTCTGCTCTTCACGCCCTACCGAGGCCACCAGTTGCCCCCCACTAGCGGCTCTCCAGCACGACCACGACTCCAGAGCACAGAAACCAATTTCTTAACTATCTGACTTTCAGTAGAAATACTTCCAGGGTCAATAAGTAAAATAGCAGAAATCCAAAACCAACATTTAATTCTTGAACCCAGCTGTAGAAAGCAAATCACTTCACAATGCTTTTTCAGCATGTCTGATTTTGGGGGGGGTAAACTCTAAATAATAGTGGTGAATCTTTTATTGAAACAATGAATCTAATCAAAGCAGATAGAGTGTTAACTAGAATTCATCTGCCCCACAGGGACGGGGAGGGGTGGGGGGTGGGGTTTTATTGGGGTTCTTCATGGTAAAAAATAAGTATTGGTAAAGGGAAATGTGTTTGATATTTGCATGACTGAGACCTAAACCTGAAAGCTTTGTAACCTTTCCCACAGTGATTCAATAAATAAATAAATAAATAATTAAAAAAAAAGATGGGCTTCAACAGGGTCTCTCGCCATTGGGGGCTGAGGAGCTGCCCTTCAAAGTGCTCTGGCAGTTTTACATACGCCTATCTACACCAAAAGTTTCAGAATAGGGTCCATCACAACCCCTGGATGAGAGGGTTGGGATGGTCAAGACCTCTGACCTCAAGAGGTTCAGCATCCCCACCCAAGACCGGCAGACCCCATTCTAAGGTCTGCAACCAGGCAACGCTGCCCCGTCGCAGAGCTGGAGGCGAAAATACACCCAAGGATCACACACTCACACTCGAGATCCCTGTGCTGCGTAAAATTCCCCCCATTGCAATCACCAAAGCCCTGCCTCCTCCTAAAGTCTCCAAAGCAAGTCAAAACCCAGGAACCGACGAGATATGTGTGGAGTGAGTGAAAAACAACCACAAAAGCACCCCAAAAGCTGGCACTGCCCATTGGTCACAGTACAGGGACTGTAGGTGAGAGGTCCTCACGTCCTGCCACTAATTGGTGTTCAGTGTCCCCTTGGACAGTTAAGTATCACTTTGTCCTTTAAATGTGTGCCCATAAGAGGCCTGATCCTCTTGACATCATTAGAAAGTAAACGTGCACATGGAAGACTCCCATCTGTGACATCATACATCACCAAGGAGCTTTAAAGTGCAATGTTCCAATTGTAGACAGACCATCATATCAGCCCAGGTGAATCAGTGCAAGGAGGATAAAGGAGAGGAGAGGCAAGAGCTGGTGGGGCTGGTCACAGAATTCAGGGCAGCAATTGAAATCAGAGTCCCTTGATCCTGTACTCGTCAAACATGGAACTAATGTTCTAACACACACATTCATTACAAAAAAACAGAAGCAAGTTGATTCAAGGTAAAACAGGAAAATGAGTTTCTCTGGGAAGTCATCAATCAAGGTGTTGATGAAAGCAGTGACTCTGAAGCCAGCCCTGAAGATGCAGAGGAACGGGCCTAGAAGCAACCAATAGAGCTGGAGAGAAACTGGGCAGGACCAAAGGCTGCTAAGAACATCAGAGAGCACTGTACAGTGACCACGGTATTCCTTGAAAACACGCGAGTAGAGAACTCTCACCTACAAGGAAACACCAGGATGCAGCTAGAGAAACACGTTTTCAACCAAGAGTATGGGGCCAGACATTAGTACTGTGGCTAATTGCTTGTGTTGAACACGCTTTCTCTGAGTTCCATTTCTGCCATCCAGAAAAACGCCAGGACAAACTACTAAGAGCTGCCAAGTGTGCAATAAATTACATAAAACATACTTTAATAAATAAATCCCAGTATGTACCAACTCTAAGAATTGAGACACACAGGAGCTAATGAGCACCAAACTACACCAGATCATTTCTCTCAAGTGTAAATTCCCCTATGAATAGGAAGTACTGAGGATTTGCTAAAGGCTTCCCCACACTTCTGACATACAGAAGGTTTCTTTCCGAATGATTTCTCCTATGTAAAATGAGCACTGACATTGTGTTAAAGGACTCCCGACACTCTTGACACACATAAGAATTCTCTTCCAGGTGATTTCTCCTATATTCAGTGAGCACTGAGGATGAGCTAAAGGCCTTCCCACATTCCTTGCTTCTCTTCACTATGAGTTCTCATATGCTCAGTCAGGGCTGACTGTGTAGTGAAAGACTTTCTACAAACCTTACATTTATGAGGTTTCTCTCCAGTGTGAATTCTCCTATGTACAGCAAGCACTGAGAATCTGCTAAAGTTCTTCCCACGCTCCTGACATACATAAGCCTTCTCTCCAGTATGAGTATTCATATGGTTTTCTGGGACTCAGAAATGAGTGAAGGCCTTTCCACATGTCTTACAGATATACCATTTCTCTCCAGTGTGATTTTCCTTGTGCCCAGAAAGGCTTGAGTAATGAGCAAAGACCTTCCCACAGTCCTGACATGAGTAAGTTTTCAATCCTACATGAATTTCCCCATGGACATGAAGTTGTGAGGACAGGCTAAAGGCCTCTCCACATTGCTCACACACATGAGGTTGCTCTGAATTCTGAACTCTCCTATGTATAATACTTTTAGAGGGGGAAGTTAAATCCTTCCCACACTCCATACACATATACGGTTTTTCTCCAGTTTGGATCTTTGGGCTATCACACTACAATGACACCTGACTCCAAGTTTGTTCTCCATGGTGACAATCCTGGGGATTCTGTTCATTGTGGGTTTCTAAGCGAACATCCTGGTACGGAGAACATGGGGCAGGATATTCTCCCCCACATTCCTTACTCTTGGAGGGTTCTGTCCATGGAGACCTTCATTATGGGACTCTCATTGTGTGGAACTCACTATAAACGTTGGTCCTCTCCCACAGTCCTCAGGCTGCCGACTTGGAGGGGTTTGTGTCCAAAATTTGTGGAGAACACACTGTGAGGACCTTTTCTGAGGGCTTCTTCAGAGTGAGGTCACTCTCTCCATTTTGATCGCCCTCAAAAGACACCCAGCCTGTCTTGGCATCCCTAGGGGCGGAAGTCAGGATTACCAAATCAAAACATTGTCACAGAGCGCAGATTCAGAGACATTCCACTTGTGCTGGCTGCTTCCCGGTACAATGCAAAGGAGGATTCTAATTATTGCTCCATTCATTAGGAGTCTCCATGTGAAAAGAAACTGAAGTCTGAAGGCTGTTTCCAACATTTCCACCACAAGGAATGCAACTCCTAAAAACGTGGATGAATGTTCCACGGAACAACCCAATGGTTCTACATGGTGCATGCCCAAAATCGAAAGCTTCGAAATCATTAATTTGTTTTGTTTTTTAAACTCAATAAGCATATACCTAAAATGGACAGATGATGGTCTGCAGAAAGTTAAAGAAGTCCTTTGCTTCCAAAATAAAATACACCCAGGTCTGGATTTGGTTTTAGCATAGTGTGGAGCCAGTGATGTATGGGTTAAGGCAAGGCTGCAACCCTAACCAGCAAGACAGACCATGGGGGAGCCACTGAAATCATCTCACCACAAACGCATCCTCTCCAGGATCAATGAGATTTTTTGTTTGATTTTGGTTTGTAGTTTGTATTTATTTTGACGTGGGCCACAACAAGCATGCCAGGGATCACTGATGGTGCCAGGGAACCACCCTACGCAACTGTGTTATCCCTCCAGTCCATATGTTGGTTTAAAATATACAAATAAATCAACATAATACAACATATCAATAAAAGAAAAAATGAAAAACATAATCAGATTAATAGAAGACAAGGTATTTGATAAGATCCAGCACTCATTCATTAAAAAAACACTCGGTCCCAGCAGATGCCTGGAGAAAAGCAGCCGTGAGCATCTGCCCTCCCCTCTTCACTCCTCACGCGGCGCCCATCTCATCTCAAACCCAGGTCAGCTCAGCCGCTGGTGCTTGGCCCCTGGGACTTCCATCTCTCCCTTCAGGACCTCAGGCGTCCCTGCAGACGCCTGGAGAAAAGCAGCCGTGAGCATCTGCTCTCCTCTCTTCACTCCTCACGCCGTGCCCATCTCATCTCAAACCCAGGTTTCCGTAGATGCGTGGCCTCTTCAGAAGTAGGCATGGCTTCAGAAGTGGGCGTGGCCTATTTTCCAGCCGGCAGCCACTAATGCCGCCGTAGGTTGTTTACCCATTCTAAGGAACCTAGTTCCCAAGGAATTTAGTCCCCAACCTACTCAGCAATATGAAGAAACAAAGAAAATCCCCACCACAAGTGGAGGACAACGAAAACAATCCAGAACATTCTGTCGATACAGCTCACCTAAGGGACCTCTCTGACATAGAATTCAGATACGAAGTCATGAAGATGTTCAATCAACTCAATGAAACAGTCAGATAGACAGCCAGTAACACCACAGAAAAAATCGACAAATGCGAAGAAATGAGAGCAGAAAAGTCACGATTAAAAGATTCCGTAGATGAAATGAGAAACTCAGTTTCTTCTCTTAAAAATAGAATGACCGCAGCTGAAGAGAGAATCAGTGAGCTGGAAGATCAGCTGCACCAAGCCAACACACAACAACAAACAGTGGCAAGGGACCTCAAAATAGTTCTACAGAGAATCAGAGTCCTAGCAGATGATTCCAAGAGGAACAACATTAGAATCATGGGACTACCTGAAGCTCAGGGAAACAATCCCAATGACAAAACCAGCGTCAAACAAATCATTGCTGAAAAATTCCCAGAGCTCCACAATGCAGCCATTCAGGTTCAAGAAGCCCGAATGGTGCCAGCTAAAAGAGACCCCAACAAAAACACTCCAAGACATATCATAGTTAGAATGATCGATGCTGCCGATAGAGACACAATACTGCAAGCAGCAAGGGCAAAGAAGGAAATCGCATACAAAGGAGCACCCCTTAGATTCTCAGCAGACCTATCAGAGGAAACCCTCCAAGCCCGAAGGCAGTGGCGAGATATAGTCAAAAAACTCACTGAAATGAATGCTTCACCAAGAATACTCTATCCAGCTAAACTCTCCCTCAAAATCGAAGGAACAGTACACTATTTTCTAGATAAACAGCAGCTCAGGAACTTCATAGACTCAAAACCAAACCTAAAGCAAGGGCTAAAGGGGCAACTATAAGACAAGACAAATCCTACAACCACAACACACCCACACAGAAAGATGACACAAAACCCCATAACCATACTCTCTCTCAATGTCAATGGTCTAAATTCACCACTTAAGAGACACAGAGTGGCAAAATGGATACAGAGACAGAACCCAACATTCTGCTGCCTACAAGAAACTCATCTCAACAGCCAGAACAAACACAGACTCAAAGTCAAAGGATGGAAAACAATCCTGCAAGCAAACAACTCCTTCAAAAAAGCTGGGGTGGCCATACTAGTATCCGACAACATTAATTTCACGTTGAAAAAGATTAGAAGGGACAGTGAAGGCTATTTTCTCTTCATCAAGGGATATGTACAGCAGGAAGAAATCACACTCTTAAATGTATACGCACCTAATGAGGGAACAGCTAAATATTTAATACAACTGCTAGCAGATTTTAAGGAGGACATCACTACCAACACAATAGTACTTGGAGACTTCAACATCGCCTTATCAACTCTGGGTAGATCAACAAGAACAAAACCCAGTAAGGAATTATTGGCTTTGAAAGAAGAAATAGAAGAGAAAGGACATATAGACCTATACAGGGCTTTACACCCCCAAAAGAAAGAATACACATTCTTATCCAGTGCGCACGGAACATTTTCCAAAAAAGACCATGTGCTAGGACACAAAACATACCTCAACAGAATCAGGAATATAGAAATAGTATCAGCCATCTTTTCAGACCATGATGCACTGAGGATAGAAGTGAATCACACACTGACACGGAGAACCAAATCACCTGGAAATTAAACAACTTGATGCTGAACAATGAGTGGGTCAGGAAAGAAGTCAAGGATGAAATCAAAAGATACCTGGAAACAAATGAGAATGAAGACACAAACTACCAGAACTTATGGGATGCAGCGAAAGCTACTGTTCAATATAGTACTGTAAGTACTTGCAATAGCGATTAGGCAAGAAAAAGATATTAAGGGCATCCAGATAGGGAAAGAAGAAATTAAGCTCTCACTATTCGCAGATGATATGATACTATACTTAGAGAACCCTAAAACCTCTACCAAGAAACTCCTAGAAACAATAGGCTTGTATAGTAAAGTGGCAGGCTATAAAATCAATACCCAAAAATCCATGGCTTTCCTATACGCAAATAGTGAAAGAGAAGAAAGTGACATGAAGAAAACAATCCCATTCACAATTGTGCCCCAGAAAATCAAGTACCTAGGAATCAGCTTAACTAAGGAAGTAAAGGACCTGTACAAAGAAAACTACAAAATGCTACTTCAGGAAATAAAAGAGGACACGAGGAAATGGAATAATATCGCCTGTTCATGGATGGGGAGAATCAATATTATCAAAATGACAATACTTCCCAAAGTACTGTACAAATTCAATGCAATCCCTATAAGGATACCCATGACATTCTTCAAAGAAATGGAGGAAACACTCCTGAAATTTATATGGAACAATAAGCCCCCACGAATAGCTAAAGCAATTCTTGGGAAAAAGAAAATGGGAGGAATCAACCTACCTAAGTTCAAGCTCTACTACAAAGCAGTAATAATCAAAACAGCATGGTACTGGAACAAAGGCAGAGCTGCAGACCAATGGAACAGAGTTGAATTTACTGACATCTCCTCCGAAACATATAATCATCTAATCTTCGATACGGGGGCAAGAAAAGTGAAATGGAGCAGGGAAAGCCTCTTTAATAAATTGTGCTGGCAAAACTGGACGGCTACATGCAAAAAAGTGGGCTCAGATCTCTGCCTAACACCATGCACAAAAGTAAGATCGAAATGGATTTATGACCTCAACATCAGACCGGAATCCATAATGTTTATTGAAGACAAAGTTGGCAAAACTCTCCATGATATTGAAGTTAATGGTATCTTCAAAGATGTCACGCCACTGGCCAAGCAAGTGAAAACAGAGATAGACAAATGGGACTGTCTTAAACTAAGAAGCTTCTGCACCTCAAAAGAAACAGTGACCAAAATACAAAGACAGCCTACAGAATGGGAAAGAATATTCACCGAATACACATCCGACAAGGGGTTGATATCAAGGATATACAAGGTACTGGTTAAACTCCACAAGAAGAAATCACCCAACCCCATCAAAAATTGGGGCGAGGAAATGAACAGAAACTTTCGCAAAGAAGAAATCCGAATGGCAAAAAGGCACATGAGAAAATGCTCTACATTACTAATCATCAGAGAGATTCAGATCAAAACAACGAGATATCATTTCACACCAAAGAGACTGGCCCACATCCACAAGAACAAAAGCAACAGGTGCTGGCGCGGATGTGGTGAGAAAGGAACCCTCCTTCACTGCTGTTGGGAATGCTGGCTGGTCCAACCCTTTTGGAAAACAGTATGTATGAACGATTCTCAAAAAATTAGAATTTGATCTCCCATTTGACCCAGCTGTAGCACTCCTGGTATTATATCCCAGAGAGACAAAAAGGTATAGTCGAAGTGACATCTGCAATTGTTTGTTCATTGCAGCACTCTTTACAATAGCCAGAATCTGGAAAAAACCTGAGTGCCCGAGAACAGATGACTGGTTAAAGAAACTTTGGTACATTTACACAATGGAGTACTATGTAGCTGTTAGAAAAGATGAAGTTATGAAATTTACATACAAGTGGTACTACATGGAAAGTATCATGTTAAGCGAAATGAGTCAGAAAGAGCGGGATAGACACAGAAAGATTGTATTCATCTGGGGACCATAAAGCAACAAAATGGGAGACTAACACCCAGGAATGGCTGAGATTAGTACCAGGAATTTTGCTCCATGACTTGAAGGCCAGCCACACGTGCTAGGTGAAAAGGAAGCTCAGATAGAGAAGAGAGCACCAAATAAAGGGTGTTGTGAAGGCCCTCCCAGGGTGGGAGAGACATGCTAAAAGTAGTCTATAGACCAAACATGATTGCCACTCAATTCCTCTCTTGCAAAACACAGTACCCAAAAGAAGAGAGAGAACAAGGGGGAATGCCCTGCCACAGCGGCCGGGTGAGACGGGGGGATGGGGGGTGGGAGGGATGCTAGGACCCGTGGTGGGGGAGGATGGACAATGGTGGAGGGATGGGTGCTTGATCATTGTATAACTGAAACCGAAGCACAAAAATTTATAAGTATATAAGTGTACCTCATGGTGTTTCACTAATAAAAAAATGATAAAAAGCATTCAACCAAATGAGAATTAAAAAAATATTTTCTTCAGTATTTTCAAGCCATCTATTAAAAAAAGCCCACAGCAAGATTTCTTCTCAATGGAAAATCTAAAAGAGTTCCCTTTGAGTTCAGTCACAAAACAACATTGGCCACTCTCTTCACTCTTATTTGATATAATACTAGAAGCATTTTCCATAGCAAGTAGGCAAGAAACAGATATTGAGCACATCTAGAGTGGAACAGAATTCAAACTCTCACTATTTGAAGAAAACATGATACTGTACCTAGAAAATCCTAAGCACTCTAAAACAATGTTCCTAGAAACAATAGATTTATATAGTAGAGTGGCAGATTGCAAAATCAATGTGCAAAGGTCTATTAATTTCTTATATACAAGTATAGAAAAAAAGATATCTTTAAAAACAAATCGGCAGTTATGCCTCAGAAAAAAATTAGTACCTCTGAACCAGCCTAACTAAATAGTTAAAAGACCTATACAAAGATAATTATAAAAGTTACTTCGAGAAATAAAAGAGGACATGAGGAAATGGAAACATATCCATTGCATATGGATTGGGATGATTAATATATCATCAAGATGGCAATAATCCCCAAAGCGTTACAGATAAGGAATAGTCCCTGTAAAGATGTCTATGTCATTTTTAAAAGAAAGTAATAAACACTCAATAAGTTCATATGGAATAATATTCCTCACCTCTCCACAACAAGTAAATGAAGTATTATTTGGGATGAGAAGAAAGGGAGGCATCACTTTCCCCAACTTAAAAATGTAATGCAAAGCAGAAGTAATTAAAGTAGCATGATGTCGGCATATACACAAACACTTAGATCAATAACTTGAATATCCTGAGACAGACCTTCAGGTATATGATCTGATAATGTTCAATTAAGGAGTGAAACACAGGAAATGGAGCAAGGAAAGCCTTTTCCTGAAGTGGATTTGGGAAAACTGGTCAGCTACATGTAAGAAAATAACCTCTTTTCATAGGACGTCTTTCTAACACCATGCACAAAAATAAAAATAGCTTAAAGACCTTGGTAGCAAACATGAATTCATACGCTACATAGAGAAAAATGTAGGCAGAACGTTCCATAGGTTGAAGCTAAAGACATCTTCAAGGATGAAACACCACTCATCATGCAAGTGGAAGCAAAGATAAACAAGTGGGACTACATAAAACTGAAAGGTTCTGCACTTCAAAGGAAAAGATTACCCAAATACAAAGACAACTACAGAATGGGAAAAAATATTTAACCAACAATTATTTTATCAGGGCTTAATATCAAAGATATGTAAGGCACTGGCAGAACTTTACAAGATAAAAACTATACAACCTTATAAAAAAATGGGGAGACGAGATGAATAGCCACTTCCTTCTGAAAACTACACAGATAGCAAAAAGGCAGATGAAAAAGTTCTCTACATCACTATCATAGAGATATAATTTTTTTGACTTTGAGGTAAACATATTTGCAAAAATTAAGTATATGAGACAATATTTTTTGCTTTTTGGGTCACACCTGGCAATGCACAGGAGTTACTCCTGGCTCTGCACTCAGGAGTTACTCCTGGTGGTGCTCTGGGGACCATATGGGATGCTGGGAATCGAACCTGGGTCTGCCGCGTGCAAGGAAAATGCCCTACCTGCTGTCAATAAACTGAGCTCTGAATAACATGAGCTGTCAATAAACCTGGCTTGTCAGAATCACGACAGGGTTTTGAATCCTATATGAATTTTCCCAAGGACACTAAGTTGTCAGGACAGGATAATGGTCTCTCAACATTACTCACACACATGAGGTTGCTCTGCAGTCTGAACTCTCCTATGTATAATATGTTTAAATGGGGAAGTGAAAGTCTTCCCACAGTTCACACACATAGACGGTTTTTCTCCGGTTTGGATCTTTGGGCTATCACACTGCAATGACACCTGACTCAAAATTTGTCCTCCATGGTGACAATCCTGGGGATTCTGTCCATTGTGGGTTTCTAAGGGAGCATCCCTGTATGGAGGACATGGGGGGAAGGCTCCCCCACATTCCTTCTCTTGGACAGGTTCCATCCATGGTGACCTTCATTATGGGACTCTCAGTATCTGGGACTCACTATAAATGGTTCTCCTCTCCCACAGTCCTCAGGCTGCTGCCTTGGAGGGGTTTGTGTCCAAAATCTGTGGAGAACAGACTGTGAGGAGCACTTCCCAGGGGAGGGCTTCTTCAGAGTGAGGTCAGCCTCCATTTTGATCACCCTCAAAAAACATCCCGCCTGTCTCCGCATCCCCACGGGGCGGAGGGTGGGATTGCCGAACCAAAACATTGCCACAGAGCACAGGATCAGAGCCATTCCACTAGGGCCAGTTGCTTCCCAGTGCAATGCAAAGGTGGATTCTAATTATTTCTCCATTCATTAGGAGTCTCCCTGTCAAAAGAAACTGAGGCCTGAAGGTTGTTTCCAACATTTCCACCACAAGGAATGCAATTCCTAAAAACGTGAATGGATGTTCCACGGAACATCCCAATTTATATAGTCATTCCAAGCATGTCATTCACATTCTTCAACTGAGTTTTTGTTTTACACAGCATCAGCCAGATCAAACAATAAATAAGAAATAATAAAATAATAATAATTGGAATATCTTTAGATTATAAATGAATGATTTTCTCACCTAGTAAAACTACAGGCCCTCTACTCCCAGCATTAGCACACAAATTCCTCGCTGCAGTGGCCAGACCTTCTCCTTTCAAGTCGCATTCTTGTTCCAATGAACTATCCCGCTGGGTTGGTATTTACATTCAATGTGCAATTCTCACCAGCTCACTCGTATCCAGTGACCAAGTTCCCAAATCAAATTTCTGCAATAAAAAACCCTGAAGCTGTGATGAAAGTTCTGAAATCAAACACAACACACAATGGAAGAATTAGCAATGGAATGTAGTTGACTGAGGTCCACTGTGGGGAATACTGGGAGCAGCTTGGGAGGAACCATACACAATACAAAGGATGCAACCTGGTTCAGATGTATGAAAGGCAAGTACCCTCCCTGCTGTACTATTTCTCCAGCTCAAACTACCTTGGTTATAGGCTCATTCATTCACTATTTAAACAGAAAAGACAAGATATTCTTAGTGTGTTAGAGAGAACACCAGGTAGGGCATTTGCCTGGCACGAAGCTGACGGGCTGATCTTGGAGTACCACCAAAAGTAAACTCTGAGAACAGTCAGGAATAAATACTGAAAATTCCCAGGCAAAATGACAAAATATGCTAAAGATCTGAGGGCAAAACTAAGCATGAAAGAGAGGGAAGAGGTGGGTCTAGCTGCTCCTGAAGGGGAACATCATCACTGGAGGCTGTATAGACAGGCTGGTAAGCACAGATGAGTGGCCAAGGGCTGTAAATGCCATGACTAATCTGCATGGCTGACATATAAAGAATAATAACGACAAAGGCCAGAGACAAAAGCTCAGGATCATTCCATGACAGGCAATTCATGAAGTGAAGAGCAACATGAGTGTTGCACAGACGCAGCATTCAGAAGCCCAACAGCCCTGTGTTCAGCAGCACATTTCACACGTGCTGAGGGCACCCACACACTTGCAGGACACAAGCCATGGGGGGTCCTCAGACACTCACGTGAACAAATGCCTCTCCTCCCTGGCCTCAGGGCTCATCCTTCCGGCCAGGAGATCACTGCAATTTTCAATCCTGGAAAGCCCTGTCACCATTGGGACTGGGTATGAATTAGTGATAAGGAAAACATGACAAGCCAACTCCCTGTGTTCCTAACAAAATCAGGCAATTCCTGAAAAGTCGTGAAGAGAATCTCCACTTCTGCTATGCCCTAAATTGGTAGTTATCAGTGATATAAGTCCAGGTTTTAATTTCATTCTGATATTTATTCATGCTGAAGCCCCCCCCCCAAAGCATTGGAAGTTACTCCAAGCACTAAAATACAATAGCACCTAATGGGGTGAGGCCCCCCAAAAGAAAGGAACTCGTGTTCAGAATGACACTCCAGCAGGACTGGCACCTAGTGACACACACATACGGTTTGATCCCTGGCAAGGAACAGTGCCAGGGTAAATTCCTGAGCATTACGGGGTGTAGTCCCCTAATCAAATCAAAACTGAAAATAGTAAATAAATAGAAAATAAAGAGAAAATAATACAAATGAATCTGCAGGCCTGGTGAAGGAGTCCAGTGGGAAAGGCACCTGCCTTGTAGGTGCTGACCTGGTTTAGTCCACAGCACCCCCATGGGCCCCTGAGCACTGCCAAGAGAGATCCTTCAGCACAGAGCCAAGAGGAATGTGGACTGTCACCCAGAATCAAAACCCAAAGAAGGGCCGCAGTGATAGTACAGAGGGCAGGGCATTTGACTTGCACGTGGCTGACCTGGGTTCGATCCCTGGCATGCCATATGATCCCCCATGCACTGCCAGGTGTAATTCCTGAGTGTAGAAGCAGGAGCAACCTTTGAGTATCACTGGGTGTGACCCAAAAAAGCTAAATAAATAAATGCTAAAAAAAAAAAGAAAAACAGAAACAAACATACCAAAGCGAAGGGCAGTACAAGAAGTATATTGATGTAACAATGGGAGAAATTATTTACAGGAACCTGAGACCATTGTACTATCGCTTCGATTCCTCCGCCCCTCTCGGAGAGCCCGGCAAAGCCACTGAGAGTATCTCGCCTGCACGGCACAGTCTGGCAAGCTACTCGTGACATATTCAATATGCCAAACACTGTAACGAAAAGTCTCAAAATGGAGTTGTTACTGAGCAAACGGAAGAACAACGGGAGGACATTGAGACCATTACAGTACCTGGGGCACTTAACCATGCTCATGACTGACCTGAAGATCCTCTTAGGAGTAAGGCCTGAAAATTGCTTAATGTGGCCAAATAACAAAAACCGAAAAAAGTAACAAACATGAGCTGTCAATAAACCTGGCTTATCAGAATCACAACATCTGTGGAACACACAGCCCAACATGGCAGCTAGGTGCCCATGTGGGTCTGGCCAGGCACAGGCAGCCCTACCACTGCTCTCACGGACGGCCCTCGGGTGATGGCAGGTCTCCATCATCACGTCCCTGTATAGCTTTCTCTGATCAGCATCCCAGCATGTCCACTCCTCTGGGGAGACTCTCACGGCCACAGCGGGGAAGATAACTGCATCCTGAGCCAACACACAGGGGAGTGGGAGTCAGGGCCCACTCCAACCCCATTCGTAGGCTGTGAGACTGGGACCCTTCAAAGCGCTGATGGGGCTCAGGGGCTTTCTTTCGGGAGGAACCAGCCTTAATTTCTTTCTCTCCATGTGCCCTCCTGGCTTACGTGGAGAAATCACTCCAGACATCACTCGAAGGCAGTCGGATCTATAAACTGTGAGGGCATTATACTAGAAGTTTTCTTGAGGTGCCAGTCTTACACACAGAAACCCCAAGGCCAATCCTGAACGACTGGTCCAGTGACAACTGCAGAGAGTAACAACTGAGCACTGAACCAGTAGGGTCCGGGTTTGGCCCAAAACGTTAACAAAGACACACACACACCAAACACACACACACACACATACACACACCCTGTACCCCCACATCTCCTGTCCAGCGAACAACTCAAAGATGTATGTGCACATATGTGCCTATGGGTCTCAAAGCTCACAGTTCAGGGCCGCCCCAAATTCTTGCAGAATCAGGTCAAAGTATCCCTTTTGATTGGCATTTTTGATTATGACCCGGTGATGATCTGGTGTTCCTCCTGGCTCTGCACTTCATACTTATGACTCATGGTCATCGGGGACCATTTGGGATGAACGGTGATAGAGCCTGAACTATTCCAGGTGTGAAGTAAATTCCCTACCACTGTAATATCTCTCTGGCCCCATGTAAAATTGTCCTGAACTCAAAGATCTCTGTCAGTCCAGGAGATCCTTTGCTCAGCCCCCCTGGAAAAAGTGCATGTCTGAAACTCCACGCGCAGCATCATGACACTTTGTGACTGAGCAAGTGATGCTCTCCAGAGAGAGAAGGACAAAATAGGGGCAATACATATCCTGGTGCCCAGAGTCACTGTGGCTCCCAGGGGAGCAGGCCGTGGCCGCCCTGATGCCCGTCAGGGGTGAATCCAGAGCACAGAACCAAGGAGAAGCCCTGAGCACCTCCCTGTGGGATACAACAAATACAATAGAAAACTAAATAGCAGGATGAAGTAATAGGACAGTGGGTCCAGGAACAGCGGGTAGGACTGTCAATGCCCACTGTCCCATCTGGTCTCCCAAGCATTGCCAGGTGTAATGTCGAGTGAAGAGCCAGGAGAATCCCCTGGGAAGCACTGGGTGTGACCCAGCCATTACCTCCTAAAACAAAAGAAACTGAATATGTCAGCCGTGCATTCACAGAACCTCATAGGGTCCCTGAGAACTGTCAGGAGTGATCCTTGAGCACTGATGTGGGGCTCTCATTCAGCACAGCTTTGTAAACCCAAATACAAAAAAACAAACATGGAAAAAGTGGCCTCAAGCAGCACAGAATCATACACTCAGGCTAGGAACCACATCCCAAAGCTTCTTACTGAAACTCAAGAGACAGAAGGTCCCGGAAACTTGTGTGTTCCTGTCAACGCATCATGAGAGCACATCACTCTCCTCCCACCTGGGCACAGTGAGTCAGTTCGCGTGTCACCATCATCTCCATCCTCTTTAATTCCCAAGGGTCAGCAGGAGGCTCCAAGGAAATACCTGGAAGAGAAGTGAGAGTTGTGAGCACCAGAGAGGAGCAAAGCCCTGGCCCTGACCAGAAGTCCCAGTATTGGAGAGCCAGAAAGCTGACCAGCCTCACCCTTAGGCATAGCTCACAGACCACCCAGAGAGACACTGATGCTCCTTCCTCTCCAGGTAAAGGAGAAGGAGGCTGGGATCTAGGCAGCCCCTAGCTCTCAGGGAAGGCAAAGCAAGCAGCTAACCTGCCATTCGATCTCTCAGAGCCACTGGGTCACTCTAAGTGAAAAATTTTTACTATTGAAACAGATATATCTAGCTGAATAAATGAATATTAGGTCCCAGAGGCAGAGTAATAAATCAACTGGTCATTGCAAACCCCGTTTCTGCAAGGATTCACCCGAAAAGAAAGGGGAGGCTCTCGTCCGGGGGAAATCGACAGTGGGGAATTGCTCTGGGGAAAAATAAAATCACGTAGAGTTCACAGAGATAGTACAGTTGATAAGGGGCTTTATGTTCAAACAGCTAAATTGGGTTCAATCTTCTGGACCACATAGAGTCCCCACAGCAGTACTGCCAGGAACCACATCTGCGCTAAGATCCAAGAGTGAGCCCTGAGCACTTGCCAGCTGTGGTCCATAAATAAAAGTGATATAGTTGATGTTCTTGTCTTGCACGTGGCTAACCCAGGTTTGATTGCCAGCATCCTATGTTTTCCTGAGCACCACTAGGAGTGATCCCTGAGTGCAGAGGTAGGAATAACCGCTGAACATGGGCAAGTATTCTCTCCATGCAAAAGAAAAAAAACCCCTAAAAATTAAAGTAAAGTAAAGGCCCTCCCATTGATCATCGATTTGCTCGAGCGGGCCCAGTAACGTCTCCATTGGAGACTTTGTTGTTACTGTGTCTGGCTATCGAATACGTCACAGGGAGCTTGCCTGTGTGGGTGATTCTAGACTATGGTAGGGCTTGGGGCACATCCTAGAAGTAACCAGCCTGCTTCTTGCTAAGTTTGCACACTTGGTTGCACCAACCCCTCTGGTCCAACACAGCCCAAATGCTACACCTGCTTCTGCCAGGGTCTCTTACAGCTCCGCATCTCCCAGGATCCCAAAATTCTACTGCAGGGGCACGGAACCAGGGAAAATCAAACGCGCAGCCCAACACTTGAGTCCCAAGCCAGTGAAGAGGGTAGTCCACTGGGAGAGCATCTGCCTCGCATGAGGCTGACCAGGACTGAGCCTTGGCATTCCCACGGGATGCCGAGTATGCCAGGAGGGATCCCGGGGGCAGATCCAGTTGTGACACGAACACTGCCGGATGTTGATCAAAAAATAAACAATGTAATTAAAAATGTAATTAAATGTAATTAAAACAATGCAATTAACAAAAAAGAATCCCCTCCACCCCCAACTTTGGAGGGAAACCGACCCTTTAGCCCCGACTCCATAATGAATGAAAGTGGGTCCGCAAAAGGCCGGCCTGGAACTTTCCCGGTCAAACCCCCAGCACCAGCCCATGACCCCCCAGGGGGCTCCGGGTGTCCCTGAGGGAAGTAACGGAGAGGCAGCCAGCACACGCCCCATCGACCTGGGGAAACTGAGGCACCGTTCCTCTTTCTCTTCGGTTGGGGGCCAGAGCCACAGGGAATCAGGGAGGGCGTGGGCCTCGTGAACAACCCCCCAAGCCCCCCCCAGCCCCCAGGAGGGACCCCTGAGCGCAGAGTCAGGAGTCAGCCCCGAGCCCCCTGGTGTGGCTTGGTGCTCATTAGCTCCTGTGCGCCTCCATTCTTAGAGTTGGTACATACTGGGATTTATTTATTTATTTATTTATTTACTGAAGTATGTTTTATGTAATTTATTGTACACTTGGCAGGTCTTAGGAGGTTGTCGTGGCATTGTTCTGGATGCCAGAAATGGAACTCAGAGAAAGCATGCCCAACACAAACAATAAGCCACAATACTAACCTCTGGCCACATCCTCTTGGTCGAAAACGTGTTTCTCTAGCTGCATCCTGGTGTTTCCTTGTAGGTGAGAGTTCTCTACTCGCTTGTTTTCCTTGTAGGTGAGAGTTCTCTACTCGCTTGTTTTCTGTACAGTGCCCTCTGATGTTCTTAGCAGCCTTTGGCCCTGTCCAGTGTCTCTCCAGCTCTCTAGGTTGTTGCTAGGCCAGTTCCTCTGCATCTTCAGGGCTGGCTTCAGAGTCACTGCTTTCATCCTCACCTTGAGTGATGACTTCCCAGAGAAACCCATTTTTCTCTTTTACCTTGCATCAACCTACTTTTGTTTTTATGATGAAAGTGTGTGTCAGAATATTGGATCGATGTTTGACGAGGACAGGATCAAGCGACTCCACCTTAACTCGCTGCTCTGAATTCTGTGACCAGCCCCTCCAGAACTTACGTCTCCTCTCTTTTATCCTCCTTGCACCGATTCACCTGGCCTGGCAAATTGGTCTGTCTACACTTGGAACCCTGCACTTTGAAGCTCCTTGGTGATGAACGATGTCACAGATGAGCCTTCCATGTGCACTTTTACTTCCTAATGATGTCAAGTGGATCAGGCCTCCTTCAGGCCAATTAGTGGCAGGATGTGAGAACCTCTCAACTCCAGTCCCTGTACTGTGGCCAATGGGTTGTGCCAGTTTTTGGGGTGATTTTGTGGTTGTTTTTCATTCCCCCCATCTCTCATTGGTTCCTGGGATCTGACTTGGTTCGAAGACTTTAAGAGGATGCGGGACTTTTGTGGTTGCGATGGGGGGGGGATATTTTTCGCAGCACCGGGGTCTCGAGTGCGAGTGTGTGATCCTTCGAGGTATTTTTGCCTCCAGCTCTATGATGGGGCAGCGTCTCCTGGTTGCGGAGCTGAGAATGGAATCTGCAGGTCTTGGCTGGGGATGCCAGACCTCTTGAGGGCAGAGGTCTTGACCATCCCAACCCTCTCATCCAGAGGTTGTGACGGACCCTATTCTGAAACTTTTGGTATGACATGCGTATGTAAAACTGTCAGAGAGCATTTTGAGGGAAGCTCCTCAGCCCCCAATGGCGAAAGACCCTATTGAAGCCCATCGTTTTCATTGGCAGCCGCCAGGAGGAATCCTGGGGGCCTGGTCCTAGCATATGGATGGGTGTTGTAAATAAATATTTACTTTTCTGACTATTTTGGTTGGTGTTTTTTGGGGGATGAGCACACTTGTAGTTCCCCAGCAGTTCCTCCAGGCTCTACCCTCAGAAATTGTTTCCATCAGTGATCATGGTTTCATATGGGATGCTGAGGGTTGATTATTTTCACTAAGGGAAGCTCTGTTCTCTTAATTGTCTCTCCAGCCTCACTTTGGTGTCTTTTTCCTGCTAAAGAATTTTGGCTCCCTCAAATTAAGTTGAAAAGCACCTCTCAATTCTTCATCAGCTCCTTGACCCTGACCAGGAGAACCCGGCTGTTGGGGTGAATACTGCATGTAAAGGTTTTTTTTTAAAAAAAGGGATTATATTTTATTTTTTCTATCTTATAAGGTAGTTTACTACATTTGATTACATTTCATATTCAAACACCAATCCCACCTAGTTGGGCTTTTTGAGGAGGTGGAGATATTTTTTTAGGGATCACTCCTGCTGCATTAGAAAGAAATTTATTCTGAATGAGCGAGAGTGGTATTACAGTGGGGAGGGCTCTTACGTTACCAAGACCAGGTTCAATTGCTGACATTCAAACTCTCACAAAGATACACACACTTTTGTGAGTAGAATGAGGCTAAAGGTTTGAATGAGGCATGCCATCGTGGGGACATGGTTCTTTCCCATGGCTAGGGTTTGTAAATGAATATTTACTTTTCAGAGAATTTTGGGCTTTTTTTGTGGGGGGGGGGGCATACCTCTAGGTGCTCAGAGGCTGCTCCAGGCTCTTGGATATACCTTCAGATATTATTTCCATCATTTAGTCAAAATAATTTTCATCCATCACATGAAGCCATGTGACTGTGGTTTCATATGGGATAACGATGATTGATTTTTACCAGTAAGGGAAGTACATATAATCATTTTTTTTCTTTTTGGGTCACACGCAGTGACGCTTAGGGCTTACTCCTGGTTCTGCACTCAGGAATTACTGCTTGCAATGATCAGGGCACAATATGGCATGCTGGGAATTGAACCCAGATTGGCTGCGTGCCAGGCAAACACCGTACCTGCTGTGCTATTTCTCCAGCCCCAGGCACCATATGCTTGTAACTATCTAACCAGCCCCACAGTGGTATCTTTTTTGCTGATAAAGAATTTCTGGTCCCTCAAGTCAAGTTAAAAAGCATCCCTCTATTCTTTATCAACTCTCTGACTCTGACTAGGTGAGCTCCAGATGTAGAGTGGATGTTGCTTGTAATGGAGTTCTTTTTAAAGCAAGATATTTGGTTTTTTGGTGGGGTATGAGGAGATATTTATTCAGGGATCAATCCTGATGTGTTGGAAAAAATTTATTTAGAAAGGACTGGGGTGGTATTGCTGTGGGGAGGGCACTTCCCATGCTCAGGTTCAATTCCCAGACATTCCAGCAGCCCCCCAAGCCACACTATGGGTGATTCCTCAGTGCGAAACTTGAAATAATCCCTGAGCACTGCCTGTTGTGGCCCCTAATTGACACATCACACGCACACACACAATAATTGTGTGAGCAAAAAGAGCCTAAAATTTTGTCCATCTGAGGCCCTGTGACTGTCCCCATGGCAGAACCACTTTGTGGTCGCTTCGAGCAGCCTTGAAGCTCAGGGGGTGCTTAATCAAAGGAGCTCCTGGTCTAGGAGTCAGCCCCTAGCTGGATCCATAAGGACATTCCTGTGGGGCCCAGGTTGGAATCCCGGGTCAAGTCTCAAGGCTGCAGTTTCCTGCCCTGTAGATGGAGGCAGCAGTTGTCCTGACAGACAGCTCAAATTCCAGACTTCTATGCATTCCTGGGAGAGGAAGGAGAATCTGGTAGTGTCTTCTCAGGGAGGGGGGGGCGTTGATTTGGTGCCCTAGGGATCCTGCCATCAGGACATTTCCAGGTCCAAGACATGAACATTCGCGGTCAGGGCTAGAGGTCTGTCCTTTCTCGGCTCTCGGCTCTGACTTCTCCAGGTCTTTGTTTGGAGTCTAATGCTGATCCATGAAGTAATGGGCAGGAGAAGGTGGTTCTGAGGCTTGGTGCTGGAGATTGTTGGCAAAAAAACTTTGTGAATTTTATTCTTTTAATAAAATCTTTGGAGGTTCTAGCAGGGGAGTGCAGCTACTCGTATACCCTCGACCAAAGACTGGTCTGTCTTTATTTGGGGAAGGCCGTCCTCTTCGAGCGCAGCTTTGGGAGGGATGCACATGGAGTGGTGAGGGAGAAAGGGGACACCTGCCTAGCCGAATCAACCCTGGTGATCAATGGGGTGACAGATGTCGCAGCCAGAGTGATCGCACATCGGTAGGGCATTTGCCTTGCATGCAGTCAGCCGGCACAGCTGGCTTCGTTTCCTCTGCCTCTCTCAGATGGCCCGGCAAGCTAGTGAGAGTATCTGCCCCGCAGGGCAAAGTCTGGTAACCTCCTTGTGATTATTCAATATGCCAAATATAGTAACAACAGGTCTCACGATGGAGCTTTTACTGGGCCTGCTCTTGCAAATCAATGAATAATGGGAGGACCATGACTGGGACTGTGAAATAAAACTTTAATAAAGACTTTCTGCTGTATATGCTCATCTCTTCAGTCCCTCACTGTCCATCTCTCCTGGATCTGGCCGTCCCCAGATGTCCTGGTCACCTGATTGAAGGAAAGAAACAAAAATACTTTCCTTACCAGAAAGTACCTGGTTAGGAAAAGTTGGCGCCTGGCCCTTTAATGCTGACGTCACTGAACCGGGGTCTTTCCTTCCCGCCCTCCACCTGCACAGAATCCGCTTTTCAGGTGGAAGTTCCTGTCAGCCGCCATTGTTGGCAAAGGTGAGGAACTGGGAAGGAGCCGTGTCGGGGTACCCGGGGGAACAGGGTGCCCTGGCCAGCTGTTTTCTTGTGGGTCGCTGAGTGGTCGCCCTGGGCGCCCTGAGCCCCCTTGGTCTCCACTTCGTGAGCGAACGGTTTGCTCTGTGCCGGTCAGGGGCATTGGCCCCTCCCTGGGTCGCCCGGGTCCCTGCCAGAGGTTTGTCTGATTTGTCAGTTGGTTTTTAGGAAACGTCGGGGGTTCCTGAAGAAAACTGATTTAGGAAGATGCCTGGGGGGGCGCTAGTCTCGCAGGGGGTCACTGGCCTCGTGCGCAGCCCCCGGATGCGATCCCGGCGACCACACAGGGTTCTCGAGCAGAAGAGAGATCTCCCCAACATCTAAAGAAAGCGGGTGGTCAGAAGCATCGGGTTGGGGCAGTGAGGGTTGCTCGAAAAGTTTCAGAGACAACGAAAATAACAGAATGAACAAGAGAAAGAATTTAAATTATTGTCGTTTGTATTTCAGGGCCACACCCCTTGGTGCTCAGGGGTCCCTCCTCGGGACTCGGGGACGTCATTGGGTGTTGGGACGCCAGGCCAGTGGCCTCCTTTTTTTTTTTAAAGGATATCTCTTAATTTATTTGTATAATTAGTATACAGATATAAGAATCAACTTTAACACTTCAAATAAGGTAAGCTATAAAATAAGTATAAGATTAAAATACGTTATTTGAGCACCCTAAACTATACAAATATGGGATATTTATAAAATTATTAAGAACAACATACTATCATATTCTTTAAGGAACGTCTGAAATCATTAGTTTGAAACCAAGGGAGTAGTAAAGAACAGTCTTCTTGATTTTAGTTGTCCAAAGAGTATACTTCTGTTATTTTGTTCTTGTTTTTTTTAAGACACATTCAATCACCTGCTCAACATTTTTGTTTGCTGTCTTCTGCATTTTTTCAAATAGACCCCTTCAAGTTTTAAGATCCTTTAGATAGAACTTGGGGATCTCAAAGAGACGCTGACTCCATGCAGTGAAACATTCATGAGCCTCGGGAATACTGCGTTTCTTCAGGATTTCAATAACGACTTCTTTCAGTACCTTCTTTCAGTACCCGTGTGTGCTTCTGTGATCTTGATTCTTTAATCTGCCTCCAGGGTTTTGATTCACAGGCACCTTTTGGTCTCAAACTGGCCTTGGTTGTGGTGGCTTTTGGCGTTTTAGAGCTGAGACTTGCAGCGGAGGGACAGGCTGATGGTTCTGCTTGGGGAGTTCTGGAGGTCACTGCAGGAATCTGGTGACTCCCGCAGCTCATATGTGAAACAAGACAATCTGAACTTTCCGATTTCACAAATCTTTTGTGGGGGTAAGCACAGTTCCTGTCCTTCGCCCCCCCCCCACCTTTTCAGCCGTTTCCCTTTAGGACACCACTCGCTCTGCAGGGCTTCTCCATCTGGGACACTGCCAGGCTTAGGCAGGACGGCAGACGATGGCAGAAGGCTCAGCACAGTGGGGAATGGGACGTTGTCCCAGGTGTAGGTGGTCTGGGTTTCGTATAGAATGAGACGAGGCTGCAGCTGGGAAAATCTCCCGTCTCTCTCCAAGGCTTTTCTGTCATCCAGGCAGTATTCAATTCCATGGTAATAACATGCTGAAGCTTTTTCAAAAGGCAAACCCCGAAGTTTCTGGGGACTAAGTTCTGGTGTCAGGATGAAAGTCTTTTCCCCCTTTTGAATCTGTAAAGGCTGCAGCTCTCCAATTGGCAATCCATCTGAGGTAAAAAAAAAATCAACAATTCTTCAGCATCTAATGTGAAAAAATCCTGTGGACCCTCTTTGTGGCCCAGCAACTGTTCAGATGAATGAGGTAATGAACCAGATCTCATTTTCTGTTTGGCTTTCTCAAAACTTTCCAAATTCGAATGAACATGCCTTTCAGGTCATTCTAAGGGATTACTCTCCACTAAACTTGATGAAACAGGTGCGAGTGGACTGGCATCAAGTGTCACTTTTTAATTCATCACAATAGTAGAAAAGAGGAAAATGGAAAAAATGCAAGTAAACAGAGAAATAAATTCCATCCTCTCCAGTCAAGGGCAGTAACCTCTACACTTTCAGTGCATGTCCTGAGCCCTCTCATGAAGGATATATGATCACTATGGCTCCCTCACCCTTACTGATTTATTTTAGTTAATTAATTTTAAGTAGTTTTTTGGGGGGCAGACACACCTGACTATACTTGGGTTACTCCAGGTGGTGCACAAGGAACCATATGAAATGTCAGCAGTGAAATCTTTTTTATTTTTTTCATTTTTCTCTGCAGCTTGTACTATGTCTCCAGCCCATTTGCACAGAAAAATTTTGATTTATTATTTTTGAATTGTAGATTTTGGGTCACAACATTCAGAGCTTAGGACTTAGTCTAGGATCTGAGCTCAACGCCATTCCTGGCAGTGCTCAGGGGGACCCTATCTGCTGTCGAGAATTGAGTCTGGCTTAATGCTGGAAAGAAAAGCACCCTATCAACTGTACTATCTCTGCTAATCGTATATAATATTTTTCTACAGCAAAAAGATCTTTTGGTTCACCTGTCAAGTTTTCAGCATAGTCCTACCCATTGAATGTCTCTCCCAGACCAGATGCATGTCTCACTCTAGTGGCTGGTGCAGTTCTACAGCCAGGAGGAAGCCTGTCTTGCTGCAAACCAGGGTTTGACCCCCTTTCGCCCAGGGATCTCCTGAGCATCTACAATATGGACCAAAACCTCCTCAAATTTAAAAATAAATAATTATATAAAGGGCTAGAGTGATAATACATTTGGTAGGGTGCTTGCCATGCACGTAGCTTGCCTGGATTCAGTCTCCAGCATTTCATAGGGTCCTCTGTACACTGAGAGCTGTGGCACAAAAATTCCCCAGTTAAAAAAGTCTCACTCCAGAATTTGTCTTGACAATGAACATCTTTGAACTTTTGGGGGGGGTTGTGAATATCTCTCCTGCCTTTTATTTTCTGGTTTCCTCTTTTTGCTGCAAATTGGAAATGGTCAGGGACTCTCCCCTTCTGTCCATGTATCTCTTAGATTCCATGTTGCCCAACTTAAAGCTGTTCTCGCCCTTTGAGCTCCTCTCCTGGGGGTCTATTCACTACTAGGGGAGCAGACACGATGGGATTTGGGGTCATACCTGCCAGTGCTTGAGGACTGCATCCTGCTATCTGCTCATTGTACCAGTGGACAGTAGGTACCAGAGGAGAACCCCCGGGCTTGCAGCTGGCTGGCATCTGCTCCAGCCTGGTATACTTTCTCCTTCCCCTTTGTTGATATATTTATTTTAAGTTCTTAGATGTGAACGTTCTGGAATACTCTCAAAGGAAACACTGTCAGGAGGAAAAGGAGGAGTTGAAGGCTCTGAGAAAAAATACAGACTTTCAACATTAAGATTTCTTTCAGGCTGAGTGTATTTTTTCCTCCTCTTTCTTACACAAAATCTCATACCCAAAGTAGTAAAATCATAGGTCTGTGAAAGCCTGGCCTGTTATCTCTAAGTCCTGGATCTGTAGCCCCCAAACAAAGAGAAACTAAAGAAACAATTCTTGAGAATATACTGCTGGATTTCACACCTCCACCTTTGGCAGATAACTTCCTCTTTGCTTTTATTTGGTTGTGTGTTGGTGAGTGGGGCTTGGGGACTTGTGCCGGACCCAGTGGTACTCGGGAATCACTCCTTGGGGATTCAGGTTATGAAGTTGAGTCTGCTGCATACACGCAAGTGCTCTGCCCACTGGTTTCTCTTTCCAACCCCAGCTACCTTTCAAATTGTAGCCAGTTCTGCATTCTGGGAGTTGCCAGGTACCAGCAGCCCTCCCATGAACTCTACCATCTTGCCCTCAAACCTGGCCCCGTGATCCCTGGTGGACTTGGGGGACCCTATGAGATACGGGGATCAAACCAGAGTCAGCCACATGCATGACAATTGCCCTCTCCGATGTGCTGTCACTCTAGTCCCTGCACCTAAGGTAAAGGTAAAGGTAAAGGCCCTCCCGTTGATCGTCGATTTGCTCGAGCGGGCCCAGTAACGTCTCCATTGGAGACTTTGTTGTTACTGTGTTTAGCATATCGAATACTCTTGGTAGCTTGCCGGCCTCTCCGAGAGAGGCGGAGGAATCGAACTCGGGTCGGCCATGTTGGCCGCTTGTAAGGCGAACGCCCTACCCGCTGTGCTATTCCCTGCACCTAATTTTCATTTTTCACACTAGACTCCTGTGAAGCTGTATTTTCAGTTAAAGTGAAACCAAGGGGCCTGAGAGCTAGGACAGCAGCTCAGCTATTTGCCTTGCCTTCATAATAGGTAGTCCGGATGCCAACCCACTTCTGCATTACCTGAAGAGGAAGAAGCATCTGGCAGTGTGTCCTCTGGGAGGGTCTTGAGCTCGGGCCAAAAGATGAGGCCAGTCAGGACATTCCTGGTGCCAGAGCAGGAACTCCTGGTTAGGGCTACGTGCCAGTTCGCTCTGATGCTCACAGCTCTGATTTGTCCTCCAGGTCTTTGGAAAGAGCTTCCTGCTGATCTTAGGGAAATAGATGTTGGAGACGATGATAATGCACCATCTGGCAGACCGTGCCCAGGTAGGAGGAGAGTGATAAGATGACAGAATGCAGTGACAGGAGCACACAGGTGTCCAGGGCCATCTGTCTCTGAGTCGATTCTGTAAGGAGTCCTGGGATGTGGCTACTGGTTGGAGTGCCCCATGCTCTGCTGTTTGACTACATTTTTCTCCCTGTTTGTTTTGTTGAATTTGGGTTTTAGGGCCATTCCCAGGGATGCTCAAGAAGTACTTGCCGATCAGTGTTCAAGGATCCCTCATGCCAAGTCTTAGGAACACTTTGATGTGCCATAGTCAGAGGCCTATTTGTTCAGGTTTGTTTTGTTTGGTGAGGTGAGGTGATGGGAGGGATACACCCAATGATTCTCAGGTCATTTCTGGTTCTGTATTAAATATTGAACCTGGCAGTGCTTGATTAACCAGATGGTATGGTGGGGATCCCCAGCCCTACTCACTGTCCCCGGATCCAATGTCCTTTTCTCCATCCTGCTGCTGTGTTTCTTTTCATATTTTTTGTCCTATTGGAGAGGTGCTCATAACTTCCTCTTGACTCTGTGCTCCAGATTCACTCTCACTGGGTTTTGGGGCCTCCGGGATGTGCTAGTACCATATATGCCAAGCAGCTACAGTGACTTGGACCCCAGGACTTGTGTTTTCCCTATTTTGTCCTTGTGCTCTGGAGAGCCTCACTTGCTCAGTCACACAGTCTCACATTCTCTCACTGCTGTGTGCGCAGTCCTGGTCATGCTTCAGTCCCGGGGATGCAGAGCAAAGGATCTCTCTAGCAGAGGTTTTTCTTACTGAGACAGCTGCTTTAAGAGGAATTGAGGGCGGTCCTGAACCCTTAGTTCGGAGTCATATGGCACACACGTCCTTACACAGCTTTGGATCACTCACTGGACATTGAGTGACCTGTTCTCCTCCCTAGTGATCACAGGCTGTGGCATGCAGGGCATGTGTGCTTGGTATTTTTGGCCTCACCCAGCAACACTTTTTGGCTCCTGCCAAGTCTGTGATCAGGTGTTCCTCTCTGCAGTGCTCACTGGAACAGTGGTGCTGGGACTGACTCTGGGGTGTTTGTGTGCAAGACTCGCACTCCCAGGAACCCTCTAGTATAGCATCCTCCTATTTTACCTGATCAAACTGCCTTAGAGTGATCTCTGGGCTCATCCACCCAAGTTGCACATGTAATGTGGTTTCTCCCGAGGCTGTTGGCCAGGAGCCTCTCTGTGACTCTGGGCGATCCCGTTCTCACTACCTAGAGCAAGGTGGCAATGGGCCCTTAGTACTGCCCTCCCTCCGGTGTACATGACTCAGAACGTTCCCTGACGTGGCTGTAAGCTTCACACCCAAAGAGTATATGTACCTACCTGGGCGCCTCTCATAGGAAGCTCTACGGGGACATGATGCTGGAGACCTGCCAGCACCTGTGGCTGTCGCTGAGGGCCATCTGGAGCCGACAGTGCCAGGAGAGGTCCACGGGGTCTCCTGTGAGTTCAGAAGGGGCGGATGTTTGACAGATGTGTGGACTGCTGTTTCTCTTGGTCCTCTATTTTTTTTTCTATTTTTGTTTTTGGTCTATACTTGGTGGTATTCGGGTTGTACTTCTGGCTCTGTGCTCAGGGAACACTATTGGTGGACTCGGGTTCAAGTGGGTTTCATTGTATACACTTGAGTTGTGCACATGAAAGGGAAGCTTCCTATGAAGCTCCCTATGACCCTACTTTGAATCAGGTTACTCTAGTTCTCTTCTATTGCTGAGATACTATAGTTCTTGTGGTGCCCTTCACTTGAATGTGCTCATTTTGGTTGTTGCTTTGGGTGTTGACTCAGGGCTCATGTCCCCATATCTCCTGGATCTGTGCTGAAGGATCAGTCCTAGCAGTGCTCAAGGGCCCATGTGGGTACTGTGGATTAACCCAGTCAGCAGCTTACAAGGCTGGTGCTTTACCCACTGTACTATGGCACCAGCACTGCAACTTCATTCATTATTTTATTGTTTTGTTTCTATCTGAATTGGGGACTGCACCTGGCAATACTCATATTACTCCTGAGTATATATTTAGGAATTTCTATATATAAATTTCTGTCCTGCAGACCCATATGGATTCCAAGGATGAAATCCATATTTGTGTTATCAGGCATGTGCCTGCCCCACTGTACTGTCACTCTGGTCACAGGTTCATTTCCTTTTCTATTTTTCTCTTTTGGCATTTTGGATCATAACTGGCTATACTCAGTGGTTGTTCTGGCTCTGTACTTCAGAATTACTTCTCGCAATGGTTAGGGGACCATATACAATACATGGGATTGAACCCGTGTCATCCTCGTGCAAGGCAAACACCCTCCCTACTGTATTATTGCCCTAAACCCAAGATGTTAGTTTCTTTGGACCTCACCCTGTCGGATGCTGCTCTATTTCACTGCATGGGTTCACGTCTAAAGATTCTTAGGAGTCTTCAGCATGACTAAATTGATCTCTTAAACCTGGGTCTTGTATCTCTGCTAGGCACCAATCTGGGCATATGGAAATGGAGATTTTTTTCACTCTTTTTCTGTTTTTTTCCTGAGTTTTGTTAGGGACACATGAGTGTTGACCTGCATCATTTTCCTTGTCAGTAAGGTAAAGGTAAAAGGTAAAGGCCCTCCCGTTGATCGTCGATTTGCTCGAGCGGGCCCAGTAACGTCTCCATTGGAGACTTTGTTGTTACTGTGTCTGGCATATCGAATACTCTCGGTAGCTTGCCGGGCTCTCCGAGAGGGGCGGAGGAATCGAACTCGGGTCGGCCATGTTGGCCGCTTGTAAGGCGAACGCCCTACCCGCTGTGCTATCGCTCCAGCCCAGTAATATCATGTCAGTAATATGTCAGTAATGTCAGTATAATGTCAGTAATATGGGTAATAATTTTCATGGTTTTCTGGGCATCCTGTGGTGAAGCCTTTTTTAGTTGATCATAGGGAAACTCTTCCAGGAAAAAAGCCTTATATAGGTGAGAATCCTCTATCCTCAGCCTTACTGTGTATATGAAAACTCATTCTGGAGAGAAGCCTTATATATATCAGGAGTGTAGGAATGATTTACTAGATCCTCTAGACTTACTTTACAGAGGAGAATTCACGTGGGAGAGAAAGCAGATATATGTAAGGAATGTGGGAAGGCCTTCATTCTCACCTCCAGCCTTCGTCAGGATAGGACATTTCATATTAGAGATAAATCTTTTGTATATTGGGAATGTGGGAGGGTATTTGACCTTTTCCCAAGTCGTTGTAATCATGGGAAAAAACATACTGGAGAGAAATCTTATGTTTGTACGGAACATGGGATTGTCTTCTCTCAATCTGGGGACCTCACTAAATACTGGAGAGAAAGTTCATCAGTGTCTGCCATGTGGGAAAACCTTAACTCTTCCCTTAGGCCTTTCTATGCTTATGACAAGTTGTACTGAAGAGAAGCCTTATATATGTGAGGAGTGTGGGAAGGCCTTCATTCATTCCTCAGCCTTCATTAGGCATATGAAAATGCATACCTCAGAGAAGCCTTTTGTTTTTAAGGAATGGGAAGGCCTTTTCTCAGTCTCTATAGGTTCTTAAGCACAGGAAAATTTATTGTGGAGAGAATCCTCATGCTTGTCAAACACGTGGGAAGACCTTCAGTCTGTCCTCATAACTTACTCAACATATGAAACTTTAGAGTGGAGAGAAACTTCACCAGTGTCAGACATGTGGGAAGGCCTTCACGCTGTACTCAGGCTTTGCTGTGCATCTGAGAATTCACACTGGAGAGAAACTATAATATATATATAGATTAAAGTAAGGTCTTTCCTATATATATATATAGTACAAGTGACTGGAACCTGCCGTGAACTTGATCGACCTGAGTTCCATCCCTGGCATTACAAATGGGGCCCAAGGACCATGGGGTATATATATATAGGAAAGACCTTACTTTAATCTACATGACTTACAGTCATGAAAATGCATACCAGTCTGAAATCCTATGAATGTCAAGAATGTGGGGAGGCCTTTGTGTTCCACTCAGACCCTAGGAGACAATGTTAAATTCATACTGAATGACTGATGCCCTAATACCAAAACCCCAGTAAGAACAAACCGCTTCAGTAATACATGGTTTCGTTGTTTAAGGAGGTAAGGGTGCCCCAACGTGGAGGTAAGAAGGAAATAATCATGGTAATGTGGGACACCCTCCCCATAACGTCAGCACATTAGGGAAAGGTACTTCCTTGTTATCACCCAGGTGCAGCTATGCCACTGTCCCTGCATTTGGACTCGATATGTCTGTTAATTTGTAAATAGTGGTACTTGGTGATAGAAGTCAGGAAAAATGTGATTAAATTAGAACTAAATAAACAGGTACCAATTGCTTCCCTACTTCAGACTGTCAAGGCTCACCACTATTTCATTCTTTGCTCCCACTCCGGTTTGGTTCACAGGCCCTGGTTTGGTTTGTGGAAGTTAATGACAGAGATTAACCGTGATGCTGCAGCAAATCCTTTGAAATTAGAAAAACAAGCTCACCTCCATTCTTCAAGCCCCCGTGTACTATATTCTTGGGAGACACACTGAGCTGTGCTCAGACCGTCCTCCTGCCTCTGAGTTCAGCAGTTCATGACGGGGTGGGGGGTGGCTCAAGAAACTTATGAGGCCCTGGGTTTGGTGTCCATGTCACCTGTGTGCAGGGAAGCACCTTATCTGCCGCAGCATCTCTTCACTCTCTATATTCAGGTTTCCATTAGATTTGTAAAACCATTAAGGAAAAAATGTTTAGGAAGTATCAAGTTAGCAGAATGGCCTAGGCAAGTTTCTTTAATAGGGTAGATGAAGACATGTTACATGGACTTTGCTGTGCTTAGAATAACATTTGCCAGTTCTTTGAGACGATCCAGAGGACCCCGAATCAAATGTTACACAAATGGTGGAACATGAGAGATTTGCCAACATCCGCTTCCATCTCAATAGGCAATTCCACTTAACTGTGATGACTAGTAATAAAGGGTGGTCACGTACCTGGGTCCCCCTGACCTCAATTCATCAGTAGTAGGGGGGAATAAAAGGAAAGATCAAACTTTTGCTTGGAAGCAGTAAAATCCCAACAATCTAATATATTCACCAGGATGTTAAACACTATTGAGATCTGTCCAAAATGCCAAGCAAGTCCACAAAATGGCCATTCTAGTTTACAGCCTGGTAGCTTCATGTATGACTCCATTCTTGGATGGGCCACATGCTGCATTTTATTTACTTAATTATATATTTTTGTTTGGGGCACACCTGGAAGTTCTAAAGGGTCACTCCTGGTGGTCCTTGGGCCCCATTTGTAATGCCAGGGATGGAACTCAGGTCGATCAAGTTCACGGCAGGTTCCAGTCACTTGTACTACATCTCTGAGTTTAAAATTATGTTCTGAATAGCCGAGATCAGTACCAGGAGGATTACTCCATGGCTTAGAGGCCAGCCGGGCATTCTAGGGGAAAGGGCAGCTCAGATAGAGAAGGGAGCACCAAATAAAGGGTGTTTGGAGGATCCTCCCAGGAGGGGAGATGCATGTCGAAAGTAGACTATGGACTGAACATGATTGCCACTCAATGCCTCTTTTCAGACCACAACACCCAAAAGGAGAGAGAGAACAAAAGGGATTGCTCTGCCACAGAGGCAGGGTGGGATGGGGGGGGCGGGGATGGGTGTGGGAGAGATACTGGGATCCATGGTGGTGGAACATGGGCACTGATGGAGAGATGGGTATTTAATCATCGTATAATCGAAACCCAAGCACAAAATTTGTAAATCTAAAAAATTATGTTCTCAAATTGCCTCCTGAGTTTTCCTTGTAGGCGGGAGTCCACTACTTGTGTGTTATCAAGGGGTAGAGCGGTGAGTGAAAGTGCTCTCTGTTTCAGTCCTTCAAACACCCAGCCTTTGCTCCTGTTCCAGCTTCTCTTCGACTCTCTGGGCTGCTGCTAGACCTGTTCTTCTCTCCATTTCCAGGACTGGCTTGGGAGTCACTGCTTTCACCCCATCTAGATTGATGACTTCCCGGAGAAACTCATTGTCCCATACCCCCCCCGCCCCAACTCCTGTATGTCTGTTTAACTCTGAATTAACCACCTTTTCATTTTTCATAATGGACTGTGTGTGAGAGCATTGGTTCATTGTTTTCCCAGTACAAGACCAGGGGACTTCTCCTTACTGTCTTCTATCCCTACTCTATGTGACCCGTGACTCCAGCAGCTGCCTCTCCACCCCTTTATGCGAGCCCATCCCCCTTGTGCCACAGATTCACCTGGGCAGGTATAATGGTTCTCTGCACATCTGCAGTCTGGCCCTTTAAGGCTGCTTGCGGGGATGCAAGTGACATCACAGTGGGGCCTTCCTGGTGCTTCTATTACTGGAAACGGGGTGAGAGAGTCATTGTTCTTGAGGGTAAATGACAACATAGGGCCCCGTGAAGAAGCAGGACTCTGAAGGCCCATTCTATGGCAGAATGGGGATGGCCTCCTGTGAATGTCTGGTGCCTTCCCTTCTCCACACTGAGCTGCGGGTCCCACTAGCTTGAGGGGCACTTACGCCTTTGTGCTTCACTTGTTCTTCAATGTCTAGGTGGTTTCTGACGTGGGACAGAGCTTTTTGGGAGGGGGGTGCTGTGGGGGCTGTTCTGGGGTGCAGGGCTCGAGGCAGGGCTTGAGGGTGTGAGTGTGTGATCCTAGGGGGCTTCTACAGCCAGGATGCCTCCAGCTCCGCAATGGACCAGCTATGGCTGGGTGCAGGGCTGAGCGTGGGAATTGCAGGCCCTTGCAGTGAGGGACCTGCTGAGTTTCGGGTCTTGGCCATGCCGACCCTCCCAGGTGAACCATGTGGGGACTTGTCCCCAGTTTCACTGCTGTAGAATCTTTATATTCAAATTGAGGGGCAGAGCAGCAGCCCCCCCCCCCCCCATTGGCAAGAGACCCTGTTCCCATCGGCTTTTTCATTGGCTGCCCTTGTGGGATGGGGCCATCTGAGGCTGTGGATCTGCAGGTTCCTGGAGTTTGTTAATGGTAGTTTTCTTTTGCAGATATTTTTGGTGTGGATATTGGGGGGGCTCTAAATGCCTGGAGGTACCCCGTGGGTTTACTCTGGCTCTGTATTTAGGATTATCCCTGGAGTGCTCTGGGGCTATTGGGATGCAGAGATGTTATTGGTGTCAGCAAGACAAGCATCATACCAGCTTTACTGTCTGTCTGAACAGGAATTTCTGCTTTCATATCAAGTTGCAAATCCTTGTCTATACTCCTTTCTAGCGAGGTGTGTACTGTGGGTAAAGGGTGTGTGTGTGTGTTTGTGTGTGTGTGTCTGTCTGTCTGTAGAAAGTTTTTTTTTAGAAGAGAAGGGCTTCCTAGTGAATAGAGCCATTTTCTGGGCTATGGTTTCTGGGGACAGTCCTCCTGCCAGCCTGCAGGTGGTGCTGATGCGTGTGAGCTCTTAGCTTTGGGGTCAGACCCTGACTGGGACTGTGAGAACCTACTGTGGGATCCAGGGAAGAGTGCCCAAGGCAAGGCAGACGGCAGGGCTGACATTTCTCTCTTGTAGCCAAGCTCAGACCTTCTGTTGGCGAAGGCAGTACAGCAGCCAAACCATTTTGCTACTCCTGGGGAGACAGAGGCATCAGATAGTGGCCCCCAGGTGGGTATGTGAGCCAGTACCCAAGAGATTGACTGGTAAGAACTGAGGGTTTTGCTCTTCTCCAGTGCTCACAGCTCTGACTTCTCCAGGTTTCTGGTCCTCAGGAGAAACAGAGGCAGGAGAAGATGGTGACATGCCATCTGACACACCATCCCCAGGTAGGAGGGGAGTAAGAATATGAAGTGATGCAGTGACAGGAGTGCTCAGGCTTCCTGGGCCAAATGTCTCTGAATTGTTTCAGGAAGGATCCTGTGATGTGTCTCTTGGTTGGAGTGCCAGTATTTCTGATGTTTGAGACAATGTTTGTGTCAATTTTGTTGTATTTGGCCTTTGGACCTCACCCAACTCAAAGAGTACTTGTACCTCAGTGCTCCAGGATCACTCCTGACAGATCTCAGGGACCATATGGGTTGCTGGGGGTCTTAGGCTTGTCTATGGGCATTTTGTTTTGTGTAGAATGCTAAAACCAGTGATTCTGGGGATTATTCTCTTGGCTCTGCACCTCCGGCATTGTAGCTGACAGTGCTTAGGGGACCCTATGGGTTGGTGGGAATCACCAGCCCTACCAGTTGTATCCAACCTGCTGTCCTGTTACACAATCCTGCTGCTTTGTTTCTTTTCATATTTATTTTCGTGCCACAGGGGAGATGCACAGGACTCCCTCTTGGCTCTGTGCTCCGGATTCCTACCTGATGTGTATCACGGCCTTCCTTGCTTCTCCTGGCACCATTTGCGCCCTGGCAGCTACAATAACTCAGGTCCCAGAACATGCATTTCTCTTATTTTGTTCTTCACTCTCTGGAAAGACTCGTGTGCTTTATCACACATTCTGCATTCACTCGCTGCTCTGTTTGCAGTTCTGGGCATGCGCTGGTCCCAGAGAGCCGGAGCAATGGATCTCTGGGGCTGGCAGAGCTGTTGGACTCAAGACACTTTTGCCGCTTCGAGGGCCATTTGGAATGGCCCTGAACCGTGATGAGAGTCCTATAGGCACATATGTGCATGCACAGCTTTAAGTCAATGACTGGGCATTGAGTGCCCCCTTGTCCCTAGAATATGGGCTGTGGGGTGCAGGGGGTGTATGTTTAGTATAATGGGCTGAAAGCAGGGTCACTCGTTTGGGGTCCAGTGGTTCTGTGCACAGTTGTTACTCTGCAGTGCTCATAGGAGCAGTGATTGGGCTGCCTCAGTCCTCCTATTGCTACTTCTGGCCCTCAAGTTCAAATTTTTTGTTTTGCATTGATTTGGCTTTGGGGTTACACCTGCAAGTACTCAGATTATTTCTGTATGTGTATTAAGTTATTCTTGCTATAGTCTGGGACCATCGGTGCTGCTGGGGATCAGTCCTGTATGTGTGTGCAGCCTCTGTGTCCTACCACTGTAATGTCTCTCCTACCACAGTTCATTCATTTCTTAGGGTCTCACCCTATCAGACACTACTCTATTTTAGTGCCTGGGATCACTTCCAATGGTTGTTGGTTCAGCAAGACTCAATATTTTCCTCTGGACTATGCAGTGAGGGGTCACAGCTGACGGCTTGAGGGACCCTATGGAATGTCAGAATCAAACCTTTATTGGCCGTGAGCAAGTTCAGTGCCCCCCGTTATACTGTCTGTCTGCATCCTTTTTTGTTTACGTTTAAAAACAATTGCGTGCTTTGGCCATCTTTGGTCATTTTTGGATTGACTGCACTCAGGCATCACTTCAAGTGGGCTGATGACATACCATGAGGTGCTAGGAATAGAGTAAGGTGGGTTCGGTGATTGTCCTGGAAGCAGTGGACATGGGTTCTATTCCCGGCATCCTATGTGGTCCCTGAGCACCAGCAGAGGTGACTCCTGAGTACACAGTCAGGAGGAAGCCTTGAGCATCCCCAGGTGAGGACCCCAAACCAGACAAAAACAAAATTACAAATTGTGATGTGATCAAACTTTTCTAGGCTGTGTGCAAGATCAGGGCTATACTATCTCTGGTATTTTCCGGGGCCCCATATAGCTCTTGGATAACGACAGATATGTGGCATTTCAGAAGTGGAAATTCTGTTGATACCTTCCCACTAATTTACTCTGTTTTTATATAGACACACCGGGTTTACTTGTCACCTGTTCCTTCTGCCCAAGCCATGCTCCATCTCTGTAGGGTTCAGGGCATTCTGAGTTAAAGCCTGCAGTGATCTCCTGGCTGTAAAGAGGAGCCCTGAAGCCAGTGAGGAAAGGCGTGCATACAGGGGAGTGTCTGAGGACCCTACCTGTCTCAGGCCCTGGGCAGTGTGGGTGTCCTAAGCTCATGTGAAACACGATGCTGACCATGGAGCCTTGAGCTCCTGGATCCAGGTGTATGTGCAGTGCTCACGCTGCCCTTTGCTCCCCTGTACTCTCCATCATGGAATGATCCTGTGCTTTACTTTCTTGGCTTGACATTATTTTTCCTCATCTGTCAGTCCATGAGATTCATGCTCCTTGTTCCCTCACCTTCTGTGCCTTACAGCAGCACTCCACAGCCTATAATGTTGCTGTATCTGCAAAATATATTTTGACTTTTTTGTTTAGTGAATGAGTGAACCCAAAATAATGCTATTTTGGCTATGAGGAATAGTAAAGCAGGGGATGTGCTTGCCCTGCACACTGCTGACCCAGTTCAGTAACCAGCATTTCATATAGGTCCCCGAGCATCACTGAAAGTATTCAAAAAAGAAAACCCAAAAAGCTCTTGTAGGATTGCCAAGCTTCTCACAGTGATCTTCCCAAGGGATTTTCCCTTTGCTCTAGGATGCTTTGGGATATGAAAACCGTCCTCCACCTGCACTGCCTCATTCAAGGATGTTCCATTGGACGAATTCTTACATTGCATATTGTTTGGTTTCAGAACTCAAAGCATGGCTTATGATTTGGCCTTTCAGCAATTTGATTTAGGAACACAGTTACTGAGTATGAGTTAGCTGCTTGTAAGATTTGTAAATTTGGAATCAATATTATTACGTGAATGAAGAAAGTCAGTGGACCAGTATGTTATTTTTAGGGTTCAGGCCTTGCCATGGCCAGAAATAAATCCAGAATCTAATTCTTGGGGGTAGAGGACCCTTAGTGTGTATTTAAAAAATAAATACGAATACTAGGGCTCTCCTTCGCCACCTGTGTTCAGTGGTTTCACACCGCTTGCTTCCCCCATCCTGGATGGCCAGTGGGCATGGGTCGACAAAGGAGGAAACAAGGGCCACACTGGTTGATATCAGTTGCAGCTAATTCCAATCTCATCTCCATTCTCTTCTGATTTTCCTTCCCTCAGTTCACCCTGATTCTCTCTATTCTCCATCCTCCTCCTCCCGATTCTCCTGAATTCCTCCTGTAGTCTTTCTTCCCTATTCTCCTTGATTCCCTTCTCCATTCTCCCTTATTCTCCCCTTGGATTCTCCTTCCTGAAATTCTCCTGGATTCTTGTCCCCTTTATTCAATCTTCCAGCCCCCCTCCTCCCGTTTCTTCCTCCTGGATTCTCCCCTCTTCCCTCAGATTCCTCCCTGACCCCTTCCCCTAACCTCCCCCAGCCCACTCTTAGTTATATCCCAAGTCCTAAGCCTTGTAAACATCATAAAATTCATACTAGATGACTTGATACCCTAAAACCACTTTACAATGTCAAACTAGGTTCCCTTGGTAAAACATATTTTGTTGTACCAGAATGTTTGTGTGCTACAAAAGTACGTCCAGGAAGGAAATAATCCTGGTAGTGTATTACAGGTTCCTGTGATGTCCGTCAATAAGGGAAAGTCTATGCCAGTGTCCCACCATTTGGATTTCACGTGTATGTTAACTTGAACTTTCTGAATCTTCTGGTGAAAGTTAGGAGTAATGTGAATAAATAAAAAGGCAAACAGATGCCCTTCGCTCAGGGCTGTCAAGGCTCACCACTGACTCAATCTTTGCTTTGACTCGGGCTTGACTTTTTTTTTTCCTTTTTGGTCACACCCAGAGATGCTTAGGGATTGCTCCCGCCTCTTCAGTCAGGAATTATTTCTGCCTTGGTGACCATAGGGGATGGCGGGATTGAACCCCAGGCTGGCCGTGTGCAAGGCAAATGCCCTCCCCGCTGGATTATCGCTCCAGCCCTGTAGCTTGGTTTAGAGGCCCTGGCTTTTGGCGGATTATGGCAGAGAATCAGATACGCCTTCTCCTGACTCATTGTGGAGAGACACACCTTTCTGAGTCCACTCCTGGCTCTGAGCTCAGGCATCTGTCCCTCAGGATCCTTATGGGATACTGTGGTCGGAATCCAGATCTGCTGTGTGTGAGCAGCTCCTTCCCTCCTGTGTCATCTCTGCCTCCCCTGTGTTCAAGTACTGATTAGAGTTGTGAAAGTATAAATGATAAATATTTTTGAAAGTCTCATCTTAGCAAAATGGCACTGGCAAGGATCCTAAATGGAGTGAAATGAAGAGTTTGTTTTAAATTTTTACACTTTTTTTTTCGTCTTTTTGAGTCACACTGAGACATTCTAAGAGATTATTCCTGGTGGTGCTCTGCGGCCCTGTTAAACCTGGTTGAAGACAAATATCCTACCTGCTGTCCTATCTCTTTGACACCTATTGGAATCAGTTTAAATGAACTTTTCTGTGCGTAGAACGACATTTGAAAGGATCGAAGAGTCCCCTTGAATCAAATGTCTGATAGTGTTGGGAATATGGGTCAGTTCCGCAAGCTCCCCACATCGCAGCAGGATGCTCCGTTTACCTGTGGTTACTTGCAAGGTTGATCACATTCCTGGATCACACCCATCAGTTCAATAATATCAGAGAAAAAATAAGTTTTATAATTGGAATTAGCAAAGTCCCATCTAATCACTAGAATGATTAAAAGGATTCAGATCTTTTTATAGGCCAAAAAAGGCTCCAAGGTGAACTGTATGGTTTGTTTTCCATTAGCCTCCATTCTTCAGGTCAGAATATACTCTAGGTTCTATATGTACATAAATGTACATAAATATAAGCAAATTTGATATATATGTAATTTATATGATATATTTATATATTATGTATAACACACAAATACTATCTCTGTATATTTGTTGTTGGCTCACACCTGGCAGTGCTCAGGGCTTACTCATGGATTTGCAATTCTTTGGTGCTCAGGGGGCCATTTGGAATTCTGAGGATTGAACCAAGTTTGACCACATGCAAGGCAAGCACCCAACCCCTCTTGTTCCATACTCTGGATTTGAAATGGTGTTTCTGATACCGTTTCCTGTGGTTTCCCTTGTAGGCAAGAGTCCACTGGTCGGGCATTTTCAAGAGGTCGCGTGTTAGCCGTACAGTGCTCTCTGATGTTCTTATCAGCCTTTTCCACTTTCCAGTGTCTGTCCAGTTCTCTGGGCAGCTGATAGGCCAGTTCCTCTCTGCATCTCCACGGCTGGATTTGCAGTCACTCGTTTCATCCCATCTTGATTCCTTCCCGAAGAAACTCAACATCTGGTAACTTGTACCAACCTTCCTGTTTTACCTCGAATCAAACCAACTGAGTTTTTACTTGTTGGACTGTGTATGAGAACAATGGGTCATTGTTTGACTTACCAGTTCAGGAACAGGGGTCTTCTTATCCCCAGGCCCCACTGTGTGACCCACCACTCCAGCAGCTGCCTCTCCACACCTTTATCCAGTCCATTCCTCTTGCAGCACAGATTACCCTGGGTGGGCAAAAAGGGGCTCTGCATCTGGTTCATGGCCTTTTCATGTGTCTATCCAGCTCTCTGGGCTGCCTCTAGGTCATTTCCTCTCTGCAACTCCAGGACTGGCTTTGGAGTCACTGCTTTCTCCTCATCTTGATTAATTCCCTGGGAATTTCAACCAGGTGCCTTGTACCAACCTGCCTGATTTACCTTGAATTTACCCACATGTGTTTTTCCTGAACTGTGTTAGAGCATTGGTTCAATGTTTGACTGACCAGTACAGGATCAGGCATCTTCTCTTTATCCTCAGCCCCCCACTGTGTGAGCAACCACTCCAGCAGCTGCCTCTCCAGTCCTTTATCAGTTCATCCCCCTTGCAGCACGGATTCACCTGGTTGGGCAAAGAGGGTTTCTCTGCATCTAGACCATGGCCCTTTCAGGCTCTTGGAGGAAGCACAAGTGATGTCATAGATGGGCCCTTCAGAAATCCTTTCTATTCTAGCTGTGGTGGCCTGGCTCAGGCCGCCATTGTTCTCGTGGATAGAGGAGGAGTTGGAGGCCTGGCATCATGGCACGACAGAGAGACTATGAAGGCTGTTTTTTTGACAGGACGTGAGCGGCCTCCCGTGAGCGCCCCCCACCGTGAGGGCCTCTCACCTCCGCATATCCACATTGTGAGCAGTGGGGCTATGCCAGCTTTCCAGACGGTTTCACGCTTGTTTTTCACTCATTCCCGATATCCAGGCGGTTCCTGACAGTCGAGAAAGGCTTTTGGGGGACCCAGAGGCTTTGGGAGGTGCAGTGCAGGCTGTGCGGGGGTGCAGGGGTCGTGGGTGTGAGCGAGTGATTGTGCAGGTCACCTTGGCCACGATCACTGCGAACTCCAGAAAGGGTCAGAGGCCGTGTGTGAGGCGCTGAAGGACCTGCCGAGGGCAGGGCTTAGCCCTCCCCAACATGCCAGCACGGACTGCACTAGGACCTGTCCGGGAGCCTTTGTCTCTGGCATCACTAGTGTAGAACCTTTAGATTCACTTCGAAGGGCAGGTCCCATTTTCCCTACAGCAGGAGACCCATTTCGCTGTCCTTTGATTGACTGCCATGGTGTGGTGGGGCTACCCTGTGGCTTGGTCCCTGAGGGTGGGTGGTATTTACAAATGAAACCTTTTCATTATTATCATTTTGGTTGGTCTGTGTACCATATCTGGAGATGCTCAGAGTTTATTTTCAACTCTCCACTCAGGAATTCCTGCTGGTGGTACTCGGGGACCAAGTGGGATGCCAGGGATTGATCTGGGTTGGCTGCATGCAAGGCAGTTTCCATACTCGCTTTGCTGTCTCTCATCCCAAATTTTGTAATTTTCCCCTAGATCAAGTATTTCTGTTCGCTAATGTCCAGTGGCAAAGCACCCCACACATGGAATCTCTCCCTTACCAGACGACCATCAGCTGTTGTGGTGAGTACTGGGGCTAAAGTTTTGAGGGTTTTATTTTAAAGAGAGTTGATTTCTGGGGTGGGTGGTGTTGTTGGGAAAGCTTTGCTGGTGGTCTCTTCTGATGCCGTGGAAATATTTCACTTAGAAAATGCCAGAGCAATAGTAAAGCAAGTAGGGTGCTTGCCTTGAATGTGGTCAACCCAGGTTCGGTCTATGTCTGGTATTCCGTATTGTCCCTGTGCCCCACTAGGACTGAGGCCTGATACTGGAGCTGCAATAACCACGGAGCACTGCCAGTTGTGGTCCAAAATTGAAGCACATGCACACACACACACACACACACGGACATACACAGACAGAGGATGTGAGAGCAAAGAAGGAGTCGTAGTATTCAGGAGAAAACACGGATTTCTGCAGCATACAAAAAAAAAAGCAAGAAAGGGGGCTTAAAGATCCTCGTTAAATGTTTCGCTCTAGGATATGTCTTTAATTAATATCCAAGACATATGAGTCTTGGATATTAACCCTAAATGTTTTAGGCTTGATCAATGAATTGCCACTCCACACCCCCCCTCCCCACAGACAAGTGGTCATATAAGCACTCCAAATCCCCCAGGTTTATATTTAACTCATAAAGTCAAATCATCTGGTGATTCTTGACTTTATATATGTAGGCATTTATTTGTATTTCTCTTTCCCCTATAACCTATATAATCTATTATCTAGCATTATAGAGCAATGTTCTTTGCCTCAAAACAGAAAAACCGTTAATGCTAAGCTCTTAATATTTGTGAGTTAATTGAATCTGAAATATATTTATTGATGGGCTTTCATCATAATTACTTGAATCAGGCTTCAGTTTCCATAGTTTCTAACCCCAGAAAGCTGGATCCCACAGAGAATCTCTTGATGGACCTGGAGCAAGCAGCAAAGCTACCCTGGCTTCATTATGGGACAGTCTAGAAATCATAAAGCACCATCTTGTTTCCAAGCTGTCAGGACCTAAATGACCCGACCCCATGGGGTAGGGGGGAGCAAAACTGGCCTGAGGACTCCATGTGGAATTTATGATAAAAACCCAGCCAGATTTTAACATTAGCTCCTGAACCCCAGAGAAGTAAGTTTTGGAATGTTTATTTCTTACTGTGTATATCCAGATAACTGCAAATATTAATAAGAAGTAAACTTGATTGTTTAATATGTATAAGCAGGGAAAGAGCAAAGCACACGGATGCTTGTGGTCCCAAGCGGATTTCTTTGTATAGTCTCAGACAGAACCTCTCTTGAGTTAATTCCCCCAAAAGACATGTCTCTGTTGAAACGCTTGACCTCTGTAAATGATAAATCACAATACATGCTGTCCTATACTGCGAACTCCTTCAGATATTCTATAAGTATGCTAATTGGTTCTGAATTAAATTAAAGGTCCACTATTCACTGTCCATTGGCGGGGCCTTGGCCATCCCGACCCCCCAATACGGGACTGCACTGGGCCCTGTCTGGTCTGATCTGGTTTGCCCCAACGGGACGAGTCAAGCAGAAACTCCAGATCTACTTTGAGGGGCATCGCCTCAGCCCCCACTGGCAAAAGGCAGGTTTTTGTCCGTCTTTTTCTTTGGTTGCCATAAAATGCGTGGCCATGTCGGGTGTGTCTCACAAGTGGCTGGGGTTTGCCAATGAAATTTGACGTTCTACCCTGTCTTTTTTTTTTGTTGGTTGTTTATTTTTTTCCGGAGGTGCTCCACCTGGAGATGCTCATGTTTCACTCCTGCCTCTGTGCTCCCTCATTGCTCTCAGGGTTGTAGCAGATGCAGATGATTGGTTGGGGTCAGTAAGGCAAGTATCCTGCCTGCTAATCTCTATCTTACCGCAATTTAGTGCTTTTTTTCAGTCAGGAATTTCTGCTCCCACACGTCAAGAAGCGAACCACCCCTTCACTCTTCATCTCTCCCTGATCAGGTGAATTCCTGCGACTGGCCATTGGGTGAGTACAGTGGGTTGAGGTTTTGTTTTTGTCAGTTGTATTTTTAAGGAAGATAGTGTTTTGTTGAGATGGGGACCTTTACTCGGGGTTCACTTTTAGTGCTCTGTGGAAGAATTTACTTAGCAATGGCCAGAGCTATAGTACAGAGATCAGGGCATCTCAGGATTCCTCAAACCTGGCAAGACTGATCCCTCAGTGCAGAGCTCAGAATCACTCCTGAGCACTGCCGCTTTGGCCCAACACACACACACATAAACACACACACACACACTAACACAAGAAATATATGAGAGCAGAGACAGAGAAGAATAAGGATTCAGGAGAAACCAGAAACTTTTGCAGCATAGAAAAAGCCATTAAACAGGGTTTTAAGGATGCGCTCTTTGACTCTTTAGACTCGTTGTGAGAATTTGTCTTTGCATGTGATTTTTTCTTAGGAGGAAGCTCTGGGATAGGGTTCATGGCGGGGGTGACTGACTGCTATCTGAGGCCACTTTTGTCCCTGTTTGTTTTGTTCTATTTACATTGGATGGTGCTCAAGAAGTACTCCCAACTCAGTGCTCAGGGGTCACTCCTGTTTGAACTTGGGGATCATTTTGGGTGCTAGTGATCCAAGGATAACCTCCTGTGTTTTTTTGTTGTTGTTTTGCTTGCGAGGTGATGGAGACCAGACATCATGATTCTTGGGATTATTCCTGGCTCTGCATTGCAACACTGCACCACAGGGTTCTTAGTGCACCATATGGACAGCAGGGATCGCCAGCCCTACCCAGGTTTCCTGGACCCACGGTACTGTTACTCCATCCTGCTGTTTTGCTTTCTTTCATATTTGTTTCTGTGGCATAGTGGAGATGCTTATGGTTTTCTCTTGGCTCTGTGCTCTGGATTCACCCCTGACGGTCATCAGGACCCAGGGTGTGCAGGTTCTGTATGTGCCCTGGCAACTGCAGTAATTCTCGCCAGGACATGCATTTCCCGTTTTATCATTCCTGCTCTGGAGAGTGTTGCCTGCTCAGTCACACAATCTCATGTTCACTCACTGCAGTGTGCACAGTTCTGAGCATGTGCCTGACTCTGAGAGCAAAGGATCTCTGGGGCCAAGTCACTTTTACCTGCCCAGGGATGATTTGGGGAGCCCAGATAAAAGAGTTCTGAGTCCTCACATAGCTTTGAGTCACTCGCTGGACATTGTGTGTCCCCTTCTCATCCCTAGAACATAGAACAGGGAATGTAGGATATGGCATTGGGGGTGAGGGGGCGTCTAGTGTATTGTTCCCACTCAGTGTTTTATTTTTTTGGTCCTGTTGCGTTTCTGCTCAGGTGTTGCCCTCTGCAGTTCTCATTGGATGTATCCCTGGAATGGAAGTCCAGAATCTGTCTAGAACCTGTCCAGAATCTTCTAGTATAGTGTTGTTGTAGCAGATCTGGCTTCCTGTGAGGGATTCCTGGGCTCATTATTCCAACATGTGGGTGGCAGCTGGTTTCTCCTGACAGGTGTGGGGAGAGGGAGAGGCGCTGAACTCCTCTAGGGTGCTGGGGTGGCTCATCCTCTCACGCCCCATACTATGGGGTGGGATGGCCTCAATCCTGTCCTTTCTGTTTGTTGGTTCAGGGAACGGTGACTTTTCCCGATGTGACTCTGAGCTTCATCCCGTAGGAATGGATGGAGGTCAGAATGCTAAGTGTGTGCAGGGTACAGGCAAACCCCAACCTGCTGGAGTATCTCCCCAATCCCTGGCTTTATTTCTTATGAGTTCAACTTAATTTTTTTGCTTTGTTTGTTCTATTTTGTGACCCAGCTTGTGATGGGCATAGGTGACTCCAGGATCTGCACTCAGGAATCACTCCTGGTTTGATCTCTGGCATTCAATTTGGTCCTCAGGCACAGCCTGAGGAGTATTTCCTCAGCCTAGAACTAGGAAAAAGCCCTTTATATTGCTGTATGTGACCCAAAACAAACCAAATGAATTTACTTTTCTTTCCACACTTAATTTGAGTGTTTTGCTACTTCTCCTGGTATTGTTTGAGGGACACACTCGGCATTTTCATTATCTTTTATTTGTAATTTTAAAATTTAGGGCCAGAGTGATAGCATAGTGACTAGGGCGTTTCCCTTACACGCCGCCGACCTGGGTTCGATTCCTCTGCCCCTCTCATAGAGCTCGCAGGCCACCAAGACTGTTCCACCTGCATGTCAAAGCCTAGCAAGCTAGCCATGATATATTCGATATACCAAAAGCAGTAACAAGAAGTCTCACAATGGAGATGTTGTTGGTGCCCACTCGAGAAAATCGATGAACAATGGGAGGACAGTGCTACAATGCATTTAAAATGCATTCATTCGGTTTTTTTGGGGGGGTTGGGTCACATTCAGTGGTTTTCAGGGGTAACTCCTGGCTCTGCCCTTAGGAATCACTCCTGGCAGTGCTCAGGGACCATATTGAATGCTGGGATTTGGACCCCGGTGGTTTGCATGCAAGGCAAATGCCCTGCCCACTCTGCTATCATTGTAGCCCCTAAGATCATTTATTTTTTAGAGTCCCACCCCCTCAGTTGCTGTTTTGCTCAGTGCTTGGGGTCACCGAAAGTGATCTTGAGAGGCCAGGTCGTGTCCGGCATCAAGTCAGAAGTTCTGCATTCAAAGTATGTTCCCAATCCTGTGCATTGTTGCCCTGCCTCCATTGAATTCTATAAAGGTTTTTAAAATTTGTTTTGGGCCAAACCAGCAGTACTGAGTGTTTCTTCCTGGGCTCTGCACTCAGGGAACATGCCTGTCTGATGGGGGACATTATGGGGTCGTGGGGGATCAAACCTGGATTGACCATGGGCAAGATGATCGCCCAACGTGCTGTACTACCTGCTACACTCCATCTCCCCTCCCCTTTTTATTTGCTTTTTGGGTCATACCTGGCAATGCACAGGGTTTACTCCTGGCTCTTCACTCAGAAATTACTCCTGGTGGTGCTCGGGAGACCATATGGGATGCTTGAATTGAACCCGGGTCGTCTTTGTACAAGGCAAATCCTGTACCCATTGTGCTATCACTACAGCCCCTTCCCATTTCTTTTTACCTTAATGTATATTTGTGGGGCTTGCCATCCTTGTCCTTGCATGACTGCTTGGGTTTACTCCAAACTCTGCACTCAGAGTGAACTCAGGGCCTCCAGTTGCTGGTATCCTGGAAACGGGGTCCAGCAGTCATTGATCACAGAGATACAGGTAAAAGTAGGATCTCTACTTGGAAAGTTGACTGTGAAGGCCAATTTTGTTCGGACATGAACACCCCACTCCTCCCCATCTCCACACTGTGAGCGACAGCGATTCACCAGCTTGGGGGCTGCTTTAGTGCTTGCTTTTTACTTGTTCCCCAATATCCATGTGGTTCCTGAGGAGCCGTGGAGGCCTAAGGAGGACGAGGGACTTTGTGGAGTATTGTGGGGGCTGTACTGGGGTGCAGGGTTCGTGGGTGTGAGTGTGTGATCCTGGGGCGTCCTGCAGCCACGATTGCCTCCAAGTCCTAAATGGGCCTGGTGGTTGGGAGCAAAGCTGAGAGAGGGCTTGGGGGTTTGGGACCTATATCACAGCACTTAGAGCCTTTGCTATCCACTTTGCAACCCGATTCCATCCTGTGAGCACCACCAGGACAGATTCCTGAGTGCAGTACCAGGAATAAATGCTTAGCATCGGCTGTGTGCCCTCCAAAAAAGTAATCCAGAAACCTGATTGATTTTGAGAGGCAGGGCGGTAGCTCCCAAAAACAAAGGACCGTGTTGCTTTCAGTCATGTATTTATCAGTTACCATGATGTTCAGGACTATACTGAGAGTGTGGTTGTCACAAGTGGTTTGGGTTTGCAAATGAAAACTTATTTTTTGGGTTATTTTTTGTGTGTTTTGGTAGGGAGGGTATGAGGAGGACACCTATGCCTCTAGATAATCAGGGCTTACTCCTGGCTCTGGCTCAGGTATTATTATTGGTGGTGCTCTGGGCTCCATAAAGGATTCCGAGGATTTATCCATGGAAGCAAGGCAAGCACCCTACACCTTTACTGTCTGTCCAGTTCCAGTGTTGGCGTTTTTGTACATCAGGGAATTCTGCTCTGTCACATTAAGTTGCAAAGCCCCCACATTTCTCCTCATCTCTCTCTGATTAGGTTTCCCAGGCTTTTAGGGTGAGTCTGTGGGTAAAAGTTTTTTTTTTTTAAGAATTTAAAGCCTTGTGTTTGTGGGTCCTGCCGAGGATGGGTGGCTTGGAGTTGCTGACCCTCCCAGTGCATGATGTGCTGGTCCCTGTGCCTTTGGCCTGGACATCTCAAGGGTAACCAGCAAACTCTTAGGGGCAGGGCCCCACCCTTAACGCATGAGACTTAGTTATTGCCTATCCTTTCCCTGGTCGCCATGATGGGTGCAGCCATCTGGCATTTCGGTCTGGTTTCAAAATGAAAATCATTTTAATTATCATCTTGTTTACTTCTGTACCACATTGGAAATTCTCAGGGTTTCTTCTTGGCTCCATGCTCAGGAATTTCTGCGGGCCGATTTAGTGGACCCTAAGGGATGCCAAGTAGTTACCTGGGTTGACAGTGTGTAATCAGCTTCCTATCCACTTTACTCTCTCTTGCTCAAAGTTTCTTTTCTTTTCTTTTTTTTTATTAGTGAAGCACCATGAGGTACAGTTGTAGATTTACAAATCTTTGTGCTTGGGTTTCGGACATACAATGATCAAATACCCATCCCTCCACCAGTGCCCATTTCCCCCCACCCCCCCTCCCACCCTGCCTCTGTGGCAGGGCATTCCCCTTTGTTCTCTCTCTCCTTTTGGGTGTTGTGGTCTGCAAAAGAGGCATTGAGTGGCAATCATGTTCAGTCCATAGTCTACTTTCAACATGCATTTCCCCTCCTGGGAGGATCCTCCAAACACCCTTTATTTGGTGCTCCCTTCTCTATCTGAACTGCTCTTTCCCCTAGAATACCCGGCTGGCCTCTAAGCTATGGAGTAATCCTCCTGGTGTTGATCTCAGCTATTCTTAGTATTAATCTCATATTTTGTTGCTTTATATCCCCCAGATGCATGCAATCTTTCTATGTCTATCCCTCTCTTTCTGACTCATTTCGCTTAGCATGATACTTTCCATATTGTACCACTTGTATGTAAATTTCATGACTTCACCTTTTCTAAGAGCTACATAGTACTCCATTGTGTAGATGTACCAAAGTTTCTTTAACCAGTCATCTGTTCTTGGGCACTCAGGTTTCTTACAGTTTCTGGCTATTGTAAAGAGTGCTGCAATGAACAAACAAGTGCAGATGTCACTTCGACTACACATTTTTGCTTCTCTGGGGTATATTCCCAGGAGTGGTATCGCTGGGTCAAATGGGAGCTCAATTTCTAAGTTTTTGAGAAACGTCCATACTGTTTTCCAAAAGGGCTGAACTAGTCGGCATTCCCACCAACAGTGAAGGAGGGTCCCTTTCTCCCCACATCCGCGCCAGCATCTGTTGCTTTTGTTCTTTTGAATGTGGGCCAGTCTCTGAGGTGTGAGATGGTATCTCATTGTGGTTTTGATCTGCATCTCCCTGATGATTAATGATGTAGAGCATTTTCTCATGTGCTTTTTTGCCATTCGGATTTCTTCTTTGAGAAAGTTTCTGTTCATTTCATTGCCCCATTTTTGGATGGGGTTGGATGTTTTCTTCATGTGGAGTTCAACCAGTACTTTGTATATCCTTGATATCAACCCCTTGTCAGATGTGTATTCGGTGAATATCCTTTCCCATTCTGTAGACTGTCTTTGTATTTTGGTCACTGTTTCTTTGGAGGTGCAGAAGCTTCTTAGTTTAAGATAGTCCCATTTATCTATCTCTGTTTTTACTTGCTCGGCCAGTGGCGTGGCATCTTTGAAAGTACCATTAGCCTCAATGTCATGGAGGGTTTTGCCAACTTTGTCTTCAATGTACCTTATGGTGTCTGGTCTGATGTTGAGGTCTTTAATCCATTTTGATCTTACTTTTGTACATGGTGTTAGGCAGAGTTCTGAGCCCATTTTTTTGCATGTAGCCATCCAGTGCTGCCAGCACAATTTGTTAAAGAGGCTTTCCTTACTCCACTTCACATTTCTTGCACCTTTATCAAAGTTTAGATGATCATATGATTGAGGGGAGATGTCAGTGTATTCAACCCTGTTCCATTGGTCTGCAGTTCTGCTTTTGTTCCAGTACCACGCTGTTTTAATTATTACTGCTTTGTAGTACAGTTTGAAGTTCTGGAGGTTGATTCCTCCCATTTTCTTTTTCCCAAGAATTGCTTTAGCTATTCGTGGGGGCTTATTGTTCCATATAAATTTCAGGAGTGTTTGCTCCATTTCTTTGAAGAATGTCATGGGTATCCTTATAGGGATTGCATTGAATTTATACAATGCTTTTGGTAGTATTGCCATTTTGACAATGCTAAGTCTCCCGACCCATGAGCAGGGGATATCTTTCCATTTCCTCATGTCCTCTTTTATTTCCTGAAGTAGCGTTTTGTAGTTTTCTTTGTACAGGTCCTTTACTTCCTTAGTTAAGCTGATTCCTAGGTACTTGATTTTCTGGGGCACAATTGTGAACGGGATTGTTTTTTTCATGTTGCTTTCTTCTCTCTCACTGTTTGCATATAGGAAAGCCATGGACTTTGATTTTAGCCATGGGTATTGATTTTATAGCCTGCAACTTTACTATACGAGTCTATTGTTTCTAGGAGTTTTTTGGTGGAGGTTATTGGGTTCTCTAAGTATAGTAACATATCATCTGCGAATAGTGAGAGCTTGATTTCTTCCTTTCCTACCTGAATGCCCTTAATATCTTTTTCTTGCCTAATCGCTACTGCAAGTACTACCAGTACTATATTGAACAGCAGTGGAGAGAGTGGGCATCCTTGTCTCGTCCCTGATCTTAGAGGGAAGGCTCTCAGTTTTTCCCCATTGAGGATGATGCTTGCTGTAGGCTTGTGGTAGATGGCTTTAACTATGTTGAGGAAAGTCCCCTCTATACCCATTTTGGCTAGGGTTTTCATCATAAACGGGTGCTGGACCTTGTCAAATGCTTTCTCTGCATCTATTGATTTGATCATATGCTTTTTATCTTTTCTTTTGTTGATATGGTGGATTATGTTGATTGATTTCTGAATGTTAAACCATCCTTGCATCCCTAGGATGCATCCTACTTGGTCATGGTGTATGATCTTTTTGATGAGTAGTTGGATTCTATTTGCTAGTAGTTTGTTGAGGATCTTTGCATCTGTGTTCATCAGGGATATCGGCCTGTAATTCTCTTTCTTTGTGGTATCTCTGTCTGCTTTTGGTATCAGTGTGATATTCGCTTCGTAGAAACTATTCGGAAGTGTTTTTGATATTTCAATTTCGTGTAAAAGCTTAAAGAGGATTGGGAGTAAGTCTTCTTTAAAGATTTGGAAGAATGCAGTATTGAAACCATCCGGGCCAGGGCTTTTGTGCTTGGGGAGACTTTTTATTACCATTTCAATTTCCTTGATGGTGATAGGTCTATTTAGGTATTCCAGGTCTTCTTGGTTCAGCCTTGGGAGTCTGTAGGAGTCTAGGAATTTATCCATTTCCTCAAGGTTTTGATGTTCCGTGGCATAAAGCTTCTCAAAGTACTCCCTGAGGATCCTTTGAATTTCTGTAGTTTCTGTTGTGATGACCCCCTTTTCATTTCTGATTCGGTTTATTAGGGTTTTCTCTCTCCCTTTCTTTATGAGTTTTTCTAGAGGCTTATCAATCTTGTTAATTTTCTCAAAGAACCAGCTCTTGGTTTCATTGATCTTTCGGATTGTTTTTTGGGTTTCCATCTCGTTAATCTCTGCTCTGAGTTTTATTATTTCCTTCCTCCTGTTTGGGTTGTGCTCCTTTTATTGGTCCTTCTCCAAGCTCTTAAGCTGTGAGGTTAGTTTATTTATGTGGGCTCGCTCCTCCTTTCTGAGGAATGCTTGTAGAGCTATAAACTTTCCTCTTAAGACAGCTTTTGCTGTGTCCCATGTTTTGGTAACTCGTGTCCTCATTTTCATTCGTTTCTAGGAATCTTTTGATTTCCTCTTTGATTTCCATTCTAAGCCACTCGTTGTTCAATAGCGCACTGTTTAATTTCCAGGTGTTTAATTTAGTTTTCTGTTTTTGTGTGTGATTTACTTCTAATTTAAGCGCATTGTGCTCTGAGAAGATTGTTGATACAATCTCTATCTTCTTAATTTTATGGAAGTATGTTTTGTGGCTCAGCATGTGGTCTATCTTGGAGAATGTTCCATGTACACTTGAGAAGAATGTGTATTGAGCCTTTTGAGGATGAAGTGTCCTGTATATATCTACTAAGTCCCTTTCTTCCATTGTTTCCCTCAGATTAAGTATGTCCTTGCTGAGTTTGAGTCTGGTTGATCTATCCAGAGGTGACAAAGCGGTGTTGAAGTCTCCCACTAGTATTGTGTTGCTATTGATGTCTTTTTCCAAATCTATGAGTAGTTATTTTAAGTACTTTGCTGGTCTCTCATTAGGTGCATATACATTTATTATTGTATGTTCTTCCTGTTGTACAGATCCTTTGATCACTAAGAAATGGCCTTCACTGTCTCTTATGACCTTCTTCCCTCTGAAATCGATGTGGTCTGATATTAAGGTGGCTACCCCAGCTTTTTTATGGGAGCTGTTTGCCTGTAGGATTGTTTTCCAGCCTTTGACTCTGAGTCTGTGTTTGCTTTGACTATTAAGGTGTGTTTCTTGCAGGCAGCAGAATGTTGGGTTCAATTTTCTAATACATCCTGCCACTCTGTGTCTTTTAATTGGTGCGTTTAGCCCATTGACATTGAGAGATATTATTGTTATGGGATTTTGTCCCATTGTTCTGTTGAAATTAGGTGTATTTGAGGGGCCTGTCCTGTCTTAAAGTAGCCCATTTAGTTGTACTTGTAACCATGGTCTTGAGTCTATGAAGTTCCTGAGCTGTTGTTTGTCTGTGAAACTTTGTGTTGTTCCTTCTATTATGAATGAGAGTCTCGCTGGATACAGTATTTTTGGAGAGGCATTTATTTCATTGAGTTTTTTCACTATGTCCCACCACTGTTTTCGGGCCCTGAGGGTTTCATCAGAAAAATCAGATGTGAATTTTAAGGATGCTCCTTTGTAAGAGATTTCTTTCTTCGATCTTGCTGCTTTCAGAATTTTGTCTCTGTCTAAAGTTTTGGTCATTTTGATCAGGATGTGTCTTGGGGTATTTTTGTTTGGATTTCTTCTAGCTGGTACCCTTTGGGCCTCCTGAATATGGTCACAAGTTTTCTTCAGCTCTGGAAATGTTGTAGTAATGATGTCTTTGACAGTTTCTTCTTCATCAGGGTTTTCTTCCTGTCCCTCTGGGACTCCAATAATTCTTATGTTACCCCTCTTGGCTTCATCACGATCTTCTCTTGCCATCTGTTCCCGAACTGTGAGTCTCTTTTCCATTTTCTGCTATTTTCTGGCGAGTCTCTGAACTTCATCTTCAAGCTCACTGATTCTGTTCTCAGCCGCTGTTACTCTGCTTCTGAGGCCTTCCACTGAGGTTTTCAATTCGCCTACCAGGGTTTTCAGGTCCGACATTTCCGATTGCATTTTTCTCATTTCTGCCTTCAAATCCTCTTGTCTTTTATTGGCATTGCTTTCCATTGTTTCTTTTAGTTCCCTAAGCATCCTAAGTAGCTCCCTTCTGAATTCCTTGTCAGAGAGGTTGTCTAATACTACAATACTGTTGGTGTCTTCTGGGCTAGCCTCTTCAATAAGAAAGTTTGGTGGGCTTTTGCGTTGCTTTACCATTGTGACCAGTGTGCTTTAGTCCTTCACGTTCACTGTTACTATTCAGGTTGAGTGAGGAGAGAGTTCCCGGATCCGTTCAGCTTTGTTGCCGTGGGATATGATGTTGCCTCAGTTCCCGTCCCGTGCAGATCAAGGGAGAAAAACGGCAATTCTAGGGGATCGAGCTAGCTGCGCATTCCCTGGGGGAGTCTCAAGCCGTGGGGCAGGCTGTACCTGGTTGAATGAGGAGAGACTGCCAGGAGCCGTTCAGTTTTGTTGCCGAACAATGGGCCTTGGTTCCCGTCTGGCACAGGTTATACTATTCCCTCTTGTAGTGGGAAAGGATTATGGATAAGGTTTTGTCGATTGTAGGCACCCTTCTACGTTTTTGAGTTTGACGTTCTTCTCAGTCAGGCATTATTCTTTGTTTTATAACCGAGATTGAGTGAAACTTTTGGAGGAGGTGCTATTTGGAACTGAACTTATACAGCTGTTTTCACACAGGTCTTTGTTGGAACTTGAGTAGGCGAGTGTGTTGTTGTTGGATTGTAGTAGAAGAGGCAGGAAATTTTTGGTTGGTATTAGGCAGCAAGTTGTGGGATGGGAGTCTTGAGTGCTTGATGTGAGCGATATAACTGCGGCCGGGTTAGCGGCCGCCTGCCAAGGAGAAGGCCATGCCCACTTTTAAGAGGCCACGCCCCTTTCCTGGTGGCCACGCCCCTAGCCTGTCCCATGCGACTCCCACCCAGGATCCTGGAATGGAGGAAGGGTGGTCCATAGTCTCCCCACTGGGCTTCAGGCGGGAATCTGAGGTGTGGCTGGGGGGGCAGGAGCACTTCCCGGCTGGACGCCCCCGACCCACCTGGAGGGGAGGGGCGGACGCACTGGTGGTCGGTCCCCCGGAGATGGACGGGCACTTTCCCCACTGGGCTTCAGGCGGGAATCTGAGGCATGGCTGGGGGGCAGGAGCACTTCCCGGCTGGACGCCCCCGACCCACCTGGAGGGGAGGGGCGGACGCACTGGTGGTTGGTCCCCCGGAGATGGACGGGCACTTTCCCCACTGGGCTTCAGGCGGGAATCTGAGGCACGGCTGGGGGGGCAGGAGCACTTCCCGGCTGACCGCCCCTGACCCACCTGGAGGGGAGGGGCGGACGGACTGGTGGTCGGTCCCCCGGAGATGGACGGGCACTTTCCCCACTGGGCTTCAGGCGGTAATCTGAGGCACGGCTGGGGGGGCAGGAGCACTTCCCGGCTGACCGCCCCTGACCCACCTGGAGGGGAGGGGCGGACGGACTGGTGGTCGGTCCCCCGGAGATGGACGGGCACTTTCCCCACTGGGCTTCAGGCGGGAATCTGAGGCACGGCTGGGGGGGCAGGAGCACTTCCCGGCTGACCGCCCCTGACCCACCTGGAGGGGAGGGGCGGACGGACTGGTGGTCGGTCCCCTGGAGATGGACGGGCACTTTCCCCACTGGGCTTCAGGCAGGAATCTGAGGCACAGCTGGGGGGGCAGGAGCACTTCCCGGCTGGCCGCCCCCGACCCACCTGGAGGGGAGGGGCGGACGCACTGGTGGTCGGTCCCCCGGAGATGGACGGGCACTTTCCCCACTGGGCTTCAGGTGGGAATCTGAGGCGCGGCTGGGGGGGCAGGAGCACTTCCCGGCTGGCCGCCCCCAACCCACCTGGAGGGGAGGGGCGGACGGACTGGTGGTCGGTCCCCCGGAGATGGACGGGCACTTTCCCCACTGGGCTTCAGGCGGGAATCTCCTTTTCTTTTCTTTTTTACCAGTTAAGAATATATCCTTCGAGGATCATAGTGATAGTACAGAGATAAAGTGGTTTTCTTGCACATGGCCAACCCAGGTTTGATCGCTGGCATCACACATGGTCCTCTGAGCAGCTGCAGGAGTAATTACTGAGTGCAGAGCCAGGAGGAAACACTGAGTATTGCTAGGTTTGACGAGAAAGGAAAAAAAAGAATATGTAGGAATATCTGCTTCTTAAAGTCAAGGATCAATGCACCCCCCCCGCCCATTTCATCTCTCCCTTAGCAGGCTAGCCGCGCTGTGGTTTTGAGTAATGCTATTAAAGTAAGACATTTGAAGGAATATACTTGATTCTTAAGGGTGATGGGGGTGAATTGTACCTTCGCCTTGGGCTCACTCCTGGTGTGCTGGAAATAGTTTATACTTAGAAAGTTCCAGAGCAAGTAGGGTAGTAGGGTGCTTGCCTTGCAAGTGGCCAACCCAGTTTCTGTGTATGTTTGGTATTGCATATGGTCCCCAAACTCCACCAGGACTAATCCCTCATACCAAAGATAGGAATAATCCCTAGGCACTGTTGGTTATTGCCCCCAAACTAAACACACATATATAAACAAACACAGCAGATGTGTGATTAGAGAAAAAAAGAAAAAGTATTCAGGATAAATCATGGACTTCTAAAGCATAAAGTAAGTCCAAAAAGTGATTCAAGGACCCGCTGTACAATCTTTTAAGTCATTCACTGTAGAATTTGTCTTTGCACATGAAATTATTTTTGGTTTTGTTTTTCTTCCTTAGTTGCCTTTTGTTGCAGTATTTGGGGGTAACACCGTGCAATGTTCATGGCTGACTCTGGCTTGGAGTGAAGGTTCATTTCTGCCAAGGGTCACGAACCCATGTGGGGTGATCGGGTATCGAACCTGGGTCAGCCAAGTGCAAGGCAATCACCTTTTCTACTATATCACCACCTGGGCCCAAAGGTATAACATTCATCTATAAAAAGTAGACTCACTCAAGATGTGTGAGACACAGCACACATCCAGTTGTATAGAAAATACCCTAGATATCAGGATAATTTTCCTATACCATAAAATTTTTGCACTGTTTTCAAATAAATTGCTGCAAAACAGGAATGAGTGCTGGATGCAGGCTCATGCAGGTGTGTCTGTGGACTTTATGGCATTCCGGGGAGAAACCTGTGGTGATCTGGCTGGAAGAAAGAGCTCCGAATCCAGCAAAGTGAGGTGTATGTGTAGGGAGTTGTGTAAGTTCACAAAAAAAATGAGCTGGAGTGGACGCATGAAGGATGGAACAGGACCACCAGACTGGTTGGTGATCAGTTGCCGATTATTCCATTCTTCACACAGGACTATGCTAGTCTCACTAAGCTCCCCATTCCAGTGTCACCCTGCCACTCATTCTTGTCTCCTTCTGCCCCCCATGCAAGTCTCTCCACACTCCTTCTTGCAGCCTTGGTCTTTGACCCACCATGTAAGCATTCCTGGTAGCAACTACAGTGAGATGTGGTAGCACAATCAACATAAGAGAGCCCTTTCTTCCCAGGGAAGCGCTTGTAAGATAAGACAAAGACCTCCTAGAGCTAGGAGATCTCCTCAAGGCAGAATACCACCTGGGAGTGTCTACTTACATAATCTTTCTCATCTATTTTTATGGAGACAGAGGTACATAAAGTTTATAGGTTGGCTTTTCTTGGGACTGGTTGCTATAGATCCCAGACTATAGTGCTCAGGCCAGAATAGTCTTTTCTAACCCTAATAGGATCCTAATCCAGCTCTTCCTCATTGGCTTATGACAGAATTTGTCTGTGACCCTTATCTTCACTTATAAGTATTATGGTGCTTGTCCTGTCTCGTTTCAATGCCAGAGTAGATCACAGTTTGACTTTTCCTTGTCACTAACACATTCCTCTGTGCGTGGGGTGTGTGTGTGTGTGTGTGTGTGTGTGTGTGTGTGTGGGTGTGATGTTCAGAGCATTCTGGAGTGAAACCTTTAGTGATCTCCTTGTGGAAGGAGGAGCTCTGAGACAATGAAGGAGAGATGTGTGAGATAACTACAGATGAGTGTCTGGGGTCCCTCCCTATCATGGATCCTGGACAGTGTGTGGATGCTCTGAGCTCTGTAAATTGTGCTACTGACTCCGGGTGCCTCACGCTCCTGGATCCAGGTAACTGTGCTGCGTTCATTCTACCCTTCCTTCACCCAAACTGTCTGTCATGAAAACTTTACTTTGCTTCCTTCACTTGACTTCAATGTTTTCATCTGGCATGTGTCCATGAGATTCCGGACCCTACGTGCCCCACCCCCCTCTGTCCCTTACCAGGCTGGCTCCACAGCCTGCAGTGTTTTGTTGTCTTTCTCAGGAGCAGGAGAACCATCTCCCACCCTGCCCTCTCTGTCACTGCACTTGTTTGCCTTCAGATCATTAGCATGTTTTTTGAGCACTGTAGCACTGTCCTCCCATTGTTCATCAATGTGCTCGAGCAGGCCCAGTAACATCTCCATTGTGAGACTAGTTGTTTCTTTGTTTGGCATATTGATTATGTCACAGGTAGCATGCCAGACATTGCTGTGCAGACGAGATTCTGTCAATAGCTTTCCAGGATCTCCAAGAGGGGAGGAGGAATCGAACTCGGGTTGGCCAGGTCTGCCGGGTGAGCCGTGTGCAAGGCAAACGCCCTAACTGCTGGGCTATCAATCCAGCCCAGTTTTTGAGCATCCTGGAAAAATACTTTTATTTTTTTGTGGGGCCTGGTGTTAATAAGGGGTTATTTCTGGTGGTCCCCAGGGATTCCTTTGAGCCTTGCACAGTGATCAGCCCCTGTCACCCTTGTATGCATACCTTCTGTTCTCTCTATAACCCACTAAGAGATTTTCTTCAACAGTTATGTTTAAAAGCAAATGCGTGAGACCATAACCAAGCTGGTTTGGGTGGAACGACAGTACAGTGGGGAGGGTGTTGATCTTACCCAAGACCAGCACCCTATAAGCTTCCCTAAATATCACCAATTCTAGTCAAATACTGTGAGAAACAGGTAGCCCACAATTTTTTCTGAGAAGCAGCTAGCCCACCTTCTCTCACCCTGCTTGTAAAGATTTTGGGAGGCAGCTATTATGGTCATGAAGGTTATATGACTCTGACTGGGACAGTTGGCTGAAAGTACCATCTGGTGTTTACACAGACGTGGAGCTTGGTAGTCGGGAGTCAGTATACCCATTTCCTGTATCCTCTGTCGGGCTGAAAAGATACCTACTTGATATATGAGAAGCCTTTGCTTTCTTGATGTATTGGAGTTGGGACTGTCTTCTTAATTGGGAATATCTTCTTCATTGGGATTGTTTTCTTAATTGGAATTGCTTTCTTGATATATTGCTCTCGTATGCCTTTGTTCGTTTTTGAAATGTCTGAAGTTATTTCTGCCTTTGGAATTATTTTTATTTGAACCTGCCTCTGGAGCTTGTGTGCCCAGGATGACTCCATAAACCCTTAAGTTGAGCTCTGACATGCTGAGTCAGAATATCTTTGCCCCGGGTACCTGGGGTAATAAAACCTCAATGTGTGGTTTGCATTCCCAGCTGGACTTTCTTGTCTCTCTGAATAAGGAGGGAGTGATCTTCTGGTCCTAACAATACAGAAGGACAAAAATTAGTTTGAGGACTATAACAGCGACCCTCCCAGATGACCTTCCCTTTGCTGCCACTACTCGGCCTGCTCAACCAGGGGTCATTGGATCATTTTGTACCTTACTTGCTGTGACCGATTTTAGAACTCAAACCACAGCTTCAGGAATTGGCATTGCTGTAGTTTGATTTGAGAATGAGGTCACTGAATGAGTTAGGTGGCAAAGCTTGCATGTTGAATATTTTTATGTTAGCGGGTTAGCTCAGTGGAGCAAGCATGTGACTTGAAAGGTTGGGGTCCAGGCTCCATTCCCGAAAAAATGGTCTCTTGACAGCTCAGGAGGAGATGCGTAGCCTAACGCTGGGAGTGGAGGGCCTTAGTCTCCCTGGGCACTGAAATGAGTCAAATTGAAACCTAAATAAATTCTCTTATTTTTTGTACTAATGGAATACTGTGAGTTTGTCTTCTATAGAAAGTTAGCGCAAGTGTTAATTGTGTCAAAGAACTGGTTTATGGGCCTAGTGATAGTGAAGTGGGATGGGCACTTGTTTGGTATGAAGTGGAAACGTGGGCTCCATCCCCAACACCCCATATGGTACCCAGTGCGCCAGTCGGACTCATCCCTGAGCGCTGCTTGTTGTGCCTCCTCCAAAATAAATAGAAATAAGAAATCAAAGCACTGTCCTCGTGTTGTCCATCCATTTTCTCGAGTGTGCACCAGTAACATCTCACAACAAATTGTGAGACTTGCTGTTACTATTTTTGGCATATTGAATACGTCCCGGGGAGCTTGCCAGGCTTTGACATGCTGGCGAGATACTCTTGGTAGCTTGCCGCGCTCTTGAGAGGAATCAAACCCTGGTTGGCCATGTCGGCGGCATGCAAGGCAGATGCCATACCCGCTGTGCTGTCGCTCCAGCCCAAGAAAATAAAAAGAACAAAAACACTCTCTGATCCTGAGAGTAATGTGCTTGTGCTGAGGTGTTTGAAATGTGGTCCATCTTGACAAGTCATGTCCAGGCCTATTCGGGGCAGTAGCGCTGCATCCAGCCTTCCACACTGTCCCGGACAGTGACTTACAGGCCCAAATAGAAGATTGTCAGCGACTACCCGGTGAGGACCAGAGGTCTCCTGAGAATCAAATCTAAGGGATTTGGGGGCATCAGTTTGGCGGACATGCTGGGCAACTGGGCAAAGGTTTGAACAAAGCAAAGGCAAGATGATCCTTTGAAGAATGTCTGTGGCTATCCTCAGGGACCTGTTGTGCTGGGGTCCACCATCAAATCCCACTTGAGCCCTAAAGTTTTTGTGGTCATGATAAAGGGAGACATGGAGACATCAAATTAAATTTGATAAAGTAAAACAAATTATATTCACACCAGAGGGCAGGCTGTCCTGATACACAAGAGCAGCAGCCTCCCAGCAGAAGCACAGGCTAATGGTTAGGAAAAAACACATCCTGCCATATCTGTCATTTTCATAAGCACCTCAAAAATTAGTTTAACTCACTGGGTCCATGAATTGCACCCAGTAAATTTCTCTAGGCATAGTGAAGCAAAAGAGAAAAAGTGATTACACAAAGGAATCAACTATTGATCATTAACCACGTCACTCTTGTGGACCCTAGCCATTTTCCTATTTACTCCATGACCTGGCAGACTCTTTTGTAAAGGGGTTACAATAAATTAAGTATACTAATGCAGTTATCAAATGACTCTGCTAACTGAAAAGTAAACTTGTCCAGCCCATCTGATATTTGACGCTTTGGCAAATGAGACAGCGTCCCTGATTCTTGACTGTTGATGGAGGTTGGAACTCCGAATCCTTTCTCTCATTTGATTGAAACGTCAGGAATGAGACTGTTTCTCATAAACATTGTCTTCGTGAGATTCATTTGTAGTCTACAAATTTCCACACTCACAGTCAAAGTCGGCCAGCATTTGTGCCGCTTGGCTAATAGTTCCCCCATCTCAGCAGGCAATTCCATTCAGCTGTTATTCTTAACAGTTAAGAGTGGTCACATTCCTGGATCCCACCCCTCTCAATTCAGTAGTGTTGGTAGAAAACAAAACTTGGATTTGGAACCAATGAAATGCAAACCATCAAGTAGTGATCAAAAGGATAAAAAAAAGATTTAGATCATCCAAAAGCCCACATAAGGCTACCAAGTGACCAGTATATTTTGCTCTTCTTTTGCTAAATATATGGCTGCATTCTTAGGATTGGATGATACCCTGGGAATTATTTACAGAAGTTTGGGAGTGAGGCTTACCTGTCAGTATTTGATGTTCCTCCTGGCGTTGCTCGGCCCACCATTTAGTATACCAGGGATGGACTCCAGGTGACCAAGATCAATGCGAGTGTCAAGTTTCTGGACTATCCTTCCTTCCCTGAGCACAGAGTCAGGGATAAATCCTTATCCCTAGTGGATTAGGATCCCTGAAAAGAATGAGTAACACAAAACATCATAAATATCTGAATATTACTGCCCAGTGATTTCTGAGCCTTTTGGAGTGGGGGAGTGGAGGGAGGTTTGTGGGTCAGAGCTGCATTGCGGCCCTGGTGGCTCTTTGCAAAGGAATCAACTTTGTTTCCTTGGTGAAAATAGAGACTTTCTCCTCCACATGCTGTCTGTTCACTCCCTCACCCTCCATCTATCCTGATACCCCAAATGTGCCTGTTCTGATCTACCCCAGAAATGGGGAAACAAAAGAACCTTTCTGAGCAGAAAGAACCTGGTCAGGAATACTGGAAGCCTGGCCCTTTAAGGCTCTGACCGGAAATGCAGGTGACATCCCGGGATCCAGGTTTGTTTTCTCCTTCCCCACCTCCTCTTTGGTCTTTCAGGCCAAAGTGCCTTCAACGGGCTCAGCTGTCCTGAGGGGAGCATGGAATGGGGAGCCGAGGGGGAACAGAGGGGCGCGACGGCCGTTTTTTTCGCCGGTTATTGAGTGGTCGCTCTGGGCCTCATCCCAGACTTCCATGGCCTCAGCCTTGTGAGTGGCACTTGTTTGCTCCATCCCAGGGCAGGGTGTGGTGGCCCCTCCCCAGGATGTCCCAAGTGCCCTTGTGGAGAGGTTTGTCTTACTAATTGTTTTTAGGGAAACAAGGGAGTTTTGCCTGAGGAGAAATTATGCTTATTCGGAAAGGTGGGTTAGGGGTGAATTTAGCCCCAGGCAGGCAGGGCCACACTAGCTTCACTCAAGGCTAAAACATGAGGTGGAGGCGGGAAAAATCAGCTTGAGGAGCGAAAGTCATTTGGGAAGTGTCAGAAACAAGGAAAATAAGAACAAACCGAAGAGAAAGTGTTTTCTTTTTAAATTTGTTTTTGATTGGGTCCCTGAAGGCAGAGCCTGAAATAGGCCCTCAATACGTGCATGGAGAGGAGACCCCAGAACAAAACAAAAGAAATCCAACCAAATCGCTCCCCCAGTTTCCACCTCTCACGTCTCACATTCGAGCCCACCCTGCATTTCACCCACGTCCCACCCCAGGTCTTTGTTTCAAACCCCAATGGGTGCCCGGCCTCCAGAGGCTCCGTCTGGTCCTGGAACCAGAGTGTGTACACCCTCCCCAGTGGGGCAGCTGCTGTAACTGCCAGCATGGACACCACCTGGCAGCAGCTGCCCACCCAGGTACAAGCCCAAGGGCAGGGCTGGTGGCTATGAAGGGGGAGAGGCTACAGGGGTCCTCTGGGGGCTCGCTCTGCCACTTCCGTCTCCAGGTGGAAACTAAGGACTCGTCTCTCAGGCCAGAGGAACAGGCGTCAGCCATGATGACGTTTTTGCCTTAGACAACCCAGGATGGGGCAGGGAACTCGCTGCACATCGACATGAAGGCGCTGGGCACAGAGGTCGGCAGCATCCTCCAGAGCAGCCTCAATACGAGGTATCAGAACCCGCACACCAAGGAGCAGATCACCCACTTCATCATTCTGGTGAGAAGGGACCTGGTGGGAGGGAATGAAAGGAGATCCCGCCCTCTGGGGCATCTGATAGGAGGGACTGGAAGAAGGCCATGCCGTAGAGGGTCAGGCAGAAGGGACTGCGAGCAGACCCTGTTACCAGTGGCATTGTGATAGGAGGGGCTAAGAAGAGGCCTCAACTCAAAAGGGTTTTCATGGGAAGGCTGAGAGTACAACCCTCCCATCCGGACTCAGGCCCTACTATCAGAGGGTCCGGACTTGAATTAATTCCCCACCAGTGCCGACCACCATGGAATAACACTATCTGAGTTATATGTGAGATAACTGGGATGAACTCAGTCCAAAGTGGCTGACCCTGAGACACTCACCCCCTCTTGGGCTGAGCCAGGTCCGGGGAAGGACTATTTCTACCCTTTCCTTATGGGACCTCTTTGCTACCTAGATCCTGAGTAAGGGTCAGATCGTGCATGCCAGACACCAGCCAAGGAATCCTGGAAGCATCTACACAACAACCATCATGGATGTGCCCCCAGCTTGCTGCCCTCCTTCCCCATAGTGGCCTTCTACCTACTGCCCCCAGGGAAGACAGGAGGGGACTCTGAACTGGTGTCTAGTTCATTATGAATCTACATGAATGACAGGTTTATGGAGACAGTGAGTCACACTCCCTGTAGTTGTATGGAACCTTCCTTAAGTCAGGGGACCTGCCCAGTTGAATGACTCTTAGTAAGGACAGGGGCGGGAAATGGTGGCTTTTAAGAGTTCTGTCCAGGGGGCTGAAGGTATAGTACAGCGGGTAGGGCATTTGCCTTGCCCACGGCCGACCCAGGTTCGATTCCCAGCATCCAATGTGATTCTCGAAGCATCTCCAGGATTAATACCTGAGTGCAGAGCCAGGAGTAACCCCTGTGCATCACTGGGTCAAAAAGTGAAAAGAAAAAAAATGAGGTCAGCCCAGAGCAGTAGTATAGCGGGTAGAGCACCTGCCTTGCACACAGCCGTCATGAGTTCATTCTCCAATACCCCAGAGGGTTCTGGAGCCACAGTAGGAATTATCTCTAAACCCAGAGCCAGGAGCAAACCCTGAGCACATCCTTCTGTGGCTTAAAAAAACAAAAGGAGAAGGTAGGGACTCAAGCAGGAGACTAGTGAAGGCTGCACACAAGTGTGTGTTGCTGGAACTGGGCTGGTGGAGTTCCCTGAGGCTCTGTGTAGAGGATGAATTTGAAAATGAGCTTGGGGTGGGCTGGGTATCTTTTTTCTTGATCAACTAGTGATTGCATTGAAGAATGAAGATTTAATGCTGAGACTATCATCTCAGAGCAAAGTGGAACTGAAGGTCACGGGCAATGCAGAGGTCACAGTTGTGATGCTGGCAATAAACAAGTATGTATGTCCTGAACAGAAAACACAAGCTCATACAGAAGAAAATGAGACGATGTGGGCTTGGGACCAAGTGGCAGCCTGGGGATTTTATTCTGTTTTACTTTGTGTCAGATTCACACCTGGTCGTTCTTAGGGCTTACTCCTTGCTCTGTTCTCAGGGATCATCCCTAGTGGTTATCAGAGGACCCCCTGGGATGCTGGGGATCAAACCTGAGTCACATGTGTGCATTACAAGCGCCCTTCCCACTCTCCTGTCTCTCCAGCCCCAGTTGCCTGGAAATTTCTAACTAGAGGCTCAGATTCTTCAACTCTTCAGATTGCAACATCTCGACGTGGCTCAAAGGGCAGAACCACATGCTTTATATGTGGGATGCCTGGGCTTAATCCGCAGCATTGCATGGTCCCCTGATCACTCCACCAGCAGTCCCTGACCCTGAGTAGCCCCAAGCACCCATGCTGACCAGCAAATCTAGCGGCTGCCTCTCCTCTCCTTTATGCGAATCCACCTCCCTTGAGCGACTGATTCACGAGAGTGGGGATAATGGTTTTCTTCACACTGTAGTCTGTCCCTTTAGGGCTGTTGACTGGAAGGTAAGTGACATCACAGTGGGCCTTCCTGGTGCTTCTCTTCCTGGAAATGGGTCTGAGAGTCATTGTTCACGTGGGTAAAGGACAAGATAGGGCACAAGCAATGAGACAGGACTGTGAAGATGTGTTTTGATTTGTTGCAGGGCGGGGTTGGCCTCCCGTGAGCACCAGGCGCTTCCTGGTCTCCACACTGTGAGGCCGCGCTATCTGGGGTAGGGGGTGTGCTTTTGCACTGTTTTTCTTGTGTTCCCAGATATCCAGGTGGTTCCTGGGGTATGATGGAGTATTTTGGGGCCACGGAGCTTTTTGGGACATAGGGGGCTGTGGCAGAAGGCAGGGGTCGCAGGTCTGAGTGCCTGATCCCGAGGGGTTCTTCGGCCTTGGTCGCCTTCAGCTCTGAGTTGGTGCAACCATGGCTGGGCGTGGGGCTGAGTGCAGGGGCTACAGGCCTTGGGGTGTGGGACCTGCCGAGGGTGGGGTTTGGCCATACAGACCCTCCCAGCTGCCCCCAGTTTCACTGCTGTAGAATCTCCAGATTCACTTTGAGGGACAGATCCGCAGCCCCCAATTGGCAAGAGACCCTGTTGGTGTCTGACTTTTTCACTGGCTGCCCTCGTGGGTCAGGCCGGGCCGGTGGATCTGTAGGTGGATGGGGTTTGCCAATGATAGTTTCCTTTGGACCTATTTTTGCTGTGGGTAATGGGGGTTTCTGCATGCCCAGAGATACCCCGAGGTCTCTGGCCTCAGCTGTTATTCCTGGCAGTATTCTGGGGGCCTTAGGGATGCAGAAGATTGATTGGTGTCAGCAAGGCAAAAATCCTAACAGGTTTACTCTATGTTGGAATAGGAATATCTGCATCAAGTTGGAAAGACCTCGCAGATCCCTGGGTATTGAGGTGAGTACTGGGGGTAAAATGGGTATATATGTGCACACTTTGTGTGTGTGTACTGAGGGTACAAGTGTGTGTCTGTGTGTAGAAAGTTATTTTCCTTAATTTAATTTTATTTATTTGCCCTTTGGATCACACCCGGTGATGCAAGGGGTTTCTCCTGGTTCTGCACTCAAGAATTACTGTGATGGTCAGTGAACCATATGGATTGCTGAGAATCAAACCCAGGTCGGCAACTTACAAAGCAAATGCCCTACCCACTGTTCTACTGCTCCAGCCCCTGTTTTTTATTTTTTAATTTTTTTAAGGAGTGGGGCTGCCCCAGGCAACCGTAGCCCACAATGTGCCTCTATCACTGGCGCAGCCCTGCGATGACCTGCATGGGGTGCTGATGTACGGAATTTCCTGGCTTCAGAGTTGATTCCTACCTGGGCCTGTGAGAACCTTCTGTGGTACCTAGGGAGGAGTTCCCAGGTCAAGGCTTGGCTGACTTTTCTCTCTTGTAGCCATGTCCAGAACTTATGTCACGAGAGGCAGCACAGATGCTAACCCATTTTGCTTCTCCTGGGGAGATAGAAGCATCAGGCAGTGTCCCCCAGATGGGTGTGTGAGCCAGTGCCCAAGGGTGTGGCTGTCAGAGCTGGGGGATTCTGTTCCTCTCAAGTGCTCACTGGGGGATTCTGCTCCTCTCCAGTGCTCACAACTCTGACTTCTCCTCCAGGTCTCTGATCTTCAGGAAAATCAGAGGCAGGAGAAGATGATGAGATGCCATCGGACACACTGGCCTCAGGTAGGAGGAGAGTGACAAAATGAGACGATGCAATGGCAGGAGTAATTGGCTTCCAGGGCTTTTTGTCTATGAGTTGCTTCAGGATGGATCCTGCAATATGCCTCCTTGTTGGAGTGCCCAGCTCTCCACTGAGGACACATTTGTGTCAGTTTTGTTTTATTGGCTTTTGGACCACACCCCGCTCAAAGGTTACTGGTGTTCAAGATGACTCCTGACCTGTCTCAGGGCCCATATGGGGTGCTGGGCATCAAAGGCTGGTGTCTGAGTATTTTGTTTTTTGAGCCATGCACAGTGATTCTGGGGATTATATGTTTGGCTCTGCACTCTGGCATTGCACCTGGCAATGCTTCGGGGACCTTGTGCGATGGAGGGGATCACCAGGCCTACTCACTGTCCCCAACCCACTGTCCTGTTAAATAATCATGCTGATTTGTTTATTTTGTATTTATTTTTGTGCTATTGGGGAGATGCTCAGGGGTTCCTCTTTTTCTCAGTGCTCTGATTCCCACCTGATGTGCATCCTGGATCCCTGTGTGTGCTGCACCTGTTTATGCCCTTGCAGCTAGGTCCTGTGTTTCTCCTGTTTTGTTCTTTCCACTTTGGAGCGCCTCATCGGCTCTGTTACACAGTCCCACTTTCACTCATTGCTTTGTTTGCAGTTCTGGGCATGCACAAGTCCCAGAAAGACATAGCAAAGGCTCTCTGGGGCCAGCAGAGTTGTTGGGCTTAAGACACTTTGAGAGGCATTTGGGGTGCCCTGAACCTTGATCAGAGTCCTACAGCTTTCAGTCAATGACTGTACATTGAGTGTCCCCTTCTCTCTAGAGCATGGGTGCTGGGGTGCAGGGGTTTTGTGTTTATTGTGTTTGGACTGAAAGCAGGGTCACTCATTTGGGTCCCACTGGTTCCATGCTCAGTTATTACTCTCTGCAGTACTCACAGGAGCAGTGACTGGAATTCCCTGGGGTCAGTTGCAAGACCACCACCTTCAGGAACCTTCTAGTTGAGCATCCTCATATTTTAATAGATGCAGCTGTCTTAGAGAGATGTTGGGGCCCATCTTCCAGGAGTGCATGTGGAGGCTTGGTTCCTCCGACGGGGACAGACCCTGATCCCCTCTATGGCACTGGGGTCCTGGCTTCACAGCCACTGAACTGGTTGGGGTCAGAGCCTGACTCATGCCCACATTTGTATGCCGGCTCAGGACATGGTGACCTTCCCGTATGTGGCCATGAGCTTCACCCCAGAGGAGTAGACCTGTCTGGTTGCCTCTCAGAGAAAGCTCTACAGGGACGTCATGCTGGAGACATATCAGCACCTTCAGGCTATTAGTGAGAGCAGTGTGGGGCCGACTTTGTCTTGACAAACCCATGTGGGCTCCCTGTGTTGGGCTGTTACTGTGTGTCCAACAGTATTAGTGACTGTGATGGGCCAGAACAGCCGTGCAGTAGCTGTCTCTAGTTCCTTCCCTGGTTCACTTTTTGGTGCTCACCTGGCAATGCTCAGGACTTACTCTAAGGTCTCTCTGTAGAAGTCACTTTCTGTGGTTTGCCATGAGTCTGGAGTGTTGGGGATCGACCCAGGTTGGCCCCATACTTGGCATGCTCCCCATGCGCTGTACCATCGCTCAGGTCCCTCTAAGTAGTTCCTGATTCCTGTTATTGCTGAGTTCTCTTGTCTAATTACTTTTTCTACTACACATAACTTCTATGTGTTTGTTTGGTTTTTGCTTTTCTTTGGGGCACAACCTGAATCCTCTTGTTTCTGTGCTGAAAGATCCCTCCTGGGTGTGCTCAGGGGCCATGAGGTGCTGAGGCTTGAACACACATGGCAGCTTAAAAGGTTGCTGCCTTACTCCTGGTAATGTTGCACCATGCCCAAAACTTCAGTTATTTTGTTTTGCTTTGATTTGGTTTGGGGGTTACACTTACACTTACAAATACTTGTGATTATTCCTGGCTATGTATTCAGTTATTCATCCTGGTTGTGGTCCGGGACCATGTGTGCTGCTGGGGATCAAACCCGAATGTGTTTTCAGTGTCTGTGTTCTACCTGCTGTAATATCACTCCCAACACAGTTCGTTTATTTCTTAGGGCCTCACCCCATCAGGCGGTGTTCTATTTCAGTGCTCGTGGTCACTTCCAGTGGTTCTCAGTTCATCAGGACTCAGGGTTTGCCTCTGGACTCTACTGATGGCTTGAGAGACCCTATTGAATGTCCGTATCGAACCTTTATTGATTGTGAGCAAGGCCAGTGCCCACCTGCTGTGCTGTCTGTCTGGATCTATTTTTGTTTACTTTTAATACAATTGGGGACTTTGGTCGTCTTTGGCCATCCTTGGATTTGTTAACCTTTGGGGTTTACTGCACTTGGACATCACTTCAATCAGGCTGAGGACCTTTCATGTGGTGCTCAGACAACCATTTGGGATGCCAGGGATGGAACTCAAGTTGACCAAGTTCAGTGCAAGTGCTAACCCAGTCTACTGGTCCCTCCAGGTCCATTCTGGGGTTTGAAATGATATTTCTGAAGCCTCCCCATCGACCTTTCCTTGCACGTGTGTTGTCAGGGGTAGAGCATTAACACGTAAAGTACTCTCAGATGTCTTTACCAAACTTTCCTCCTCTTAACAGTTTCTGTTTGACTCTCAAATGTCTCATCTGTTGTTTGGATTGTTCCAGGTCCTCTTCAGGGCTGGCTTTGGCACCACTGTTTTCACCACCACCTTGATCTATTGCTTCCCCATGAAACTCACTGTCCTGTCCCCCACCCAATCCCTACCTGCCTGTTTTACCTGCATCAACACTCTTGCATGTTTCCTGATGGTCTTGTGTGTAAGAGCATTGGTTTAAAGTTTGACTGACCAGTACAGCATCAGGGGACATTGTGCTGAAGCTCCCATGCTGACCACCACTCTAGCAGCTTCCTCTCCACTCTTTTATGTGAATCCATCTCCCTTGAACAACTGATTCACCTGGGTAGGAATAATAGTTCTCTGCAAACTGGAGTCTGGCCCTTTAAGGCTGTTTGCACGAAGGAAGTGACATCACAAGGGGTTTTTCTGGTGCTTCTCTTCCTGGAAATGGGTCAGAGAGTCATTGTTCACGTGGGTAAAGGACAAGGTAGGGTCCCAGCGAGGAGGCAGGACTGTGAAGGCGGGTTTTGTCTTGTTAAAGGGCAGGGTCAGCCTTCCATGAGCATCTGGCACCTCCTGGTCTCTACACTGTTAGGCGCCTGGCTGCACCAGCTGCAGGAGGCAATTTTGCGCTTGTTTTTCTTGTGTTCCCCGATATCCAGGAGGTTTCTGGGGTACGATGGAGTCTTTTGGGGCTGCGGAGTTTTGGGGGGCGTATTGGGGCTGTGGCGAGATGCAGAAGTCACGGGTGTGTGTGATCCTGGGGGGCACTTCCGCCATGGTCACCTTCAGCTCCATATTGGGGCAGCACAGGTGGGTGTGGGCCTGAGCACAGGGCTGCAGGCCTTGGGGTGCGTGACCTGCCGAGGGCGGGGCCTTGGCCGTCCAGAACCTCCCAGCTGACCCCTGTTGGGACCTGCCCCCTGTTTAACTGCTATAGAATCTCCAGATTCACTTTGATGGTCAGATCCTCAGTCCTCCAATGGCAAGAGACCCTGTTGGCATCCGGCTTTTTCATTGGCTCCCCTCATGGCTCAGGCCGGGGCGGTAGATCTGCAAGTGTTTGTGTTTGCCAATGATAGTTTCCTTTGGAGCTATTTTTGCTCTGGGGAACTGGGGGCTCTGCATGCCCGAAGATACCCAGAGGGCTTGCTCTGGCTCTGGCCTCAGGTATTATTCCTGGCAGTGCTCTCAGGGCTGCAGGGATGCAGAGGATTGATTGGTGTCAGCAAGGGAAGATTCCTAACAGGTTTACTCTATGTTGGAATAGGGATATCTGCATCAAGTTGCAAAGCCCTGCCCAGACATCAGGTATCGAGATGGGTACTGGGGGTAATAGGGGTGTGTGTGCGCACATGTGTGTGTGTGTGTGTGTGTGTGTGTGTGTGTGTGTATACTGCGGGTAAAAGTGTGTGTCTGTGTGTAGAAAGTTTTTTTAAATTTTATTTATATTTTTGCCTTTTGGGTCACACCCGGTAATGCAAGGGGTTACTCCTGGTTCTGCACTCAAGAATTACTCCTGTGATGGTCAGGGGACCATATGGGATGCTGGGATTCAAACCCAGGTCGGCAACCTGAAGAGCAAATGCTCTACCCACCATTCTACTGCTCCAGCCCCTGTTTATTTATTTATTTATTTATTTAAGGAGAGGGGCTGCCCCAGGCAACCATAACCCAGAATGTGCCTCTATCACTGGCGCAGCCCTGCGGTGGTCTGCAGGGGGTGCTGATGTACAGAATTTGCTGGCCTCAGTGTCCACCCCTTGCTGGGCCTGTGAGAACCTTCTGTGGTACCCAGGCAGGAGTACCCAGGCCAAGGTAGGGCTGACTTTTCTCTCTTGTAGCCAAGTCCAGAACCTGCGTCATGAAAGGGAGCACAGATGCTAATCCATTTTGCTTCTGCTAGGGAGATAGACACATCAGCCAGTGTCCCTCAGGCGGGTCGGTGAGCCATTGCCTGAGGGTGTGTCTGTCAGAGCTTGGGGGTTCTGTCCCTTTCCAGTGCTCACAACTCTGATTTCTCCCCCAGGCCTCTGATCTTCAGGAAAAACAGAGGCAGGAGAAGATGATGAGATGCCATCAGACACACCATACCCAGGTAGGAGGAGAGTGACAAGATAAGGCGATGCAATGACAGGAGTGTCAGGCTTCCAGGGCTTTCTATCTCTGAGTTGTTTCAGGAAGGATCCTGCAATGTGCCTCCTTGTTGGAGCACCCGCCTCTCTGCTGTTTGAGGACACGTTTGTGTTGGTTTTGTTGTATTGGCTTTTGGACTACATCCAACCTAAAGATTAATGGTGTTCAAGGATGACTCCTGACCTGTCTCAGGGCCAATATGGGGTGCTGGGCATGAAAGGCTGGTGTCTGAGTATTTTGTTTTGTTTTTGGAGCCACACACAGTGTTTCTGGGGATTATACTTTTGCCTATGCACTCTGGCAATGTCCCTGGCAGTGCTTAGGGGACCCTGTGGGTTGGTGGGGATTAACAGCCCTACCCAGTGTCCCCAGTCCACTGTCCACTGTCCTGTTACATAATAATGGTGCTTTGTTTCTTTTCTTATTTATTTTTGTGCCAGAGAGGAGATGTTCATGGCTTTCTCTTTTCTCTGTGCTCCGATTCCCTTCTGATGTGCATCCTGGGTCCCCAGGTATGCTGGTCCTGTTTATGCCCTTGCAGCTACAGAAACTTGAGTCCCAGGACATGTGTTTCCCCTATTATGTTCTTCCCACTCTGGAGAGCCTCGCCTGCTCTGTCCCACATTCCCACTTTTGCTCGCTGCTCTGTTTGCAGTTCTGGGCATGCACAAGTCCCAGAGAGACAGAGCAACGACTCTCTGGGGCCAGCAGAGTTGTTGGACTTGACACTTTGAGAGGCATTTGGGGTGCCCTGAACCATGATCAGAGTCCTACAGCTTTCAGTCGATGGCTGGACATTGAGTGTCCCCTTCTCCCTAGAGCATGGGTTGTATGTTTAGTGTTTTGGGCTGAAAGCAGGGTCACTCATTTGGGTCTCACTGGTTCCGTTCTCAGTTATTACTCTCTGTAATGTTCATAGGAGCAGTGACTGGAATTCCCTGGGGTCAGGATCAAGACCACCAACTTCAGGAACCATCCTCACATTTTAGACCGGTCTGCTAGGAGTGCATGTGGAGGCTGGTTCCTCCCAAGGGGACAGACCCTGATCCCCTCCATGGCCGTGGGGTCCTGGCCTCACAGCACACTGAACAGGATGGGGAAAGACCCTGACTCATGCCCCTATTTCCATGCTGGCACAGGACTTGGTGATCTTCCCCGACGTGGCCATGAGTTTCACCCCATTGGAGTGGACGTGTCTGGTTGCCTCTCAGAGAAAGCTCTACAGGGACATGATGCTGGAGACTTACAAGAACCTGCAGGCTATTGGTGAGAGCAGTGCAGGGCCGATCTTGTGTTCACAAACCGAATGGGCTCCCTGTGTCAGGCCGTGACTGTGTGTCCAACAGTAGTGACTATAATGGCCAGGACAGCCTTGCAGTAGCTGTCTCTAGTTCCTTCCCTGGTTTTCTTGTTGGTGCTCACCTGGCGATGCTCAGGGCATACTCTAAGTTCTGTCTATAGAAGTCATTCTCTGTGGGTTGCCATGAGTCTGGGGATCAAACCAGGTTGGCCCCAAGCATGGCAAGTTCCCATGCGCAATACTGTCACTCAGGTCCCTCTAAGTAGTTCCTGAGTCCTGCTATTCCTAACTTCTCTTCTCTGATTACTTTTTCTACTACACATAACTTTTATGTATTTGTTTTGGTTTTGCTTTTATTTGGGGTACAACATGAGTCCTCTTGTCTCTGTGCTGAAGTATCACTGCTGTGTGTTCTCAGGGACCATGAGATGCTGAGGATTGAACACACTTGACAGCTTAAAAGGTTGCTGCCTCACTCCTGATAATGTTGCACCAGGCCCACAATTTCAGTTGTTTTGTTTTGTTTTGATTTGTTTTTGGGATTACACTTACAAATACTTAGGGATTATTCCTGGCTGTGTATTCAGTTACTAATGCTTTTCCCAGCTTCTGCAGCATCTACCAGCACTTCTGTTATTTTCTCTTTGATGTATTCCTTGATCGCATCTCTGCACTGCTATGCAAGCTCAGACGTTCGCTTGCGGTTGCCTGAGGCATGCGCCAAACCACGTTGGCAAATAAGCTCAAGAGTTTTCGAATACAGGCATTTCTTTGTGGCTATATCTCTCTTGGCATTCCTTGCACAATCATGGAGGTGCTGAACCAGTCAATCGTATTCCTCGTCAATGTTGTCAACAATGGCATCTTCCCATGTTGCAGCAATAGTGCCAAAGTGCTCCCACTTGGTCTTCATTCTGGGAGTTCTCTTCTTAAACTTTGCAGCCCTTTCTCCCCGCTCTGTGAAGTAGAATTTTGCATGAAGGAGATGGTGGTCCGATCCCATTTGGAATTTTGGGACAACAGCGACATTGGTCAGACAAAACTGTTGATTGAATATGATGTGGTCTATTTCGCTGTGGAACTGTGCCACATTAGCCAAGTGGCACAAATGTTGGCCAACTTCGACTGTGAGTGTGGAAAGGTTCGGACTACAGTTGAATCTTACGAAGACAGTGTTTATGAGAAACAGTCTATTTCCTGATGCCCCATTTCCTCTCAATGGAACAACCATCTTCGAATGCAACAGCTATGTGTACCTAGTCGAGAAGTCAACATGACAAATAACCTGGCATCCGAGCTGCGCATGAGGAAGAGAGCAGCTTGGAATGCCATCAAGAGTGTCGAAGAAATAGCTAAGAGGACGAAGAACCTCTGGCTCCGGGCACATCTCTTTGATTCCACTGTTCTTCCCGCATTAACATATGCCTCAGAGACCTGGGCCCTATGCAAACAGGATGAGAATGCTATTCGGGTCTCCCAAACAGGAATTGAAAGTGCTATGCTTGGAGTATCACGTTTCATTCAAATGAGAGAAAGAATCCTGAGTTCCCACCTCCGTCGATGATCAAGAATCAGGGACGCTGTTTTGTTTGCCAAAGCGTCAAAAATCAGATGGGCTGGACACATCATGAGATTTAGAGAAGACCACTGAACTAGAGCCATTACCGACTGGATTCCACAGAACGTCAAAAGACCATGTGGCTGCCCACCTACCAGATGGTCAGACTACTTCATCAAGATCATGAACGACCGGTTTGAGGCTCTTTGTGTTTCTAGAATGAACAGATGCCGTTGGGCTACAATAGCATGCGACAGGAACAAATGGAGATGTTACTGGCGCCCACTTGAGCAAATCGACGATTAACAGGAAGTCAAGTGATCAAGTGTCTTCAGTTATTCATCCTGGTCGTGATACGGGTGCATGTGTGCTGCTGGGGATCAAACCCGTATGTGTGTTCAGTGCCTGTGTCATACCTGCTGTAATATCGCTCCCAACACAGTTCATTCATTTCTTAGGGCCTCACCCCATCAGTTGCAGCTCCATTTCAGTGCTCATGGACACTTATAGTGATTCTTGTTTCATCAGGACTCATGGTTTGCCTCTGGACTATCATGATGGCTTGAGAGACCCTATTGAATGTCCGTATGGAACCTTTATTGATCGTGAGCAAGGCCAGTACCCCACCTGCAGTACTGTCTGTCTGGATCTTTTTTTGTTTACTTTTGATACAATTGGGGGCATTGGTCGTCTTTGGCCATCCTTGGATTTGTTAAGCTTTGGGGTTTACTGCACTCAGGCATCACTTCAAGCAGGCTGAGGACCTTCCATGTGGTGCAGCGCCTAGAGAGACAGAACAGTGGTCATAGTGCTTGTCTTGCAAGTTGTGGACATGCATTCTATCCTCACAATCCCATGTGGTCCTCAAGCACCACCAAAGGTGATTTCTGGTACACAGTCAGGAAGAAGCCCTGAGTATCCCCAGGTGAAGAACCCAAATCAGAAAAAAATACAACTACGTATTATGATGCGATCAAACCACTATTGGCCCTTCTGCGGCCACATATTTTACTCTTAAATTAAGATCTGTATCTTAGCTCTTGAATAACCACAAATCTGTAGCATTTCAGATGAGCAGATTCTGTTTATGACTTTCAAGTAATTTACTCCATTTTTATAGGGATACGGGTTTACTTGTCACCTTTTCCTTGTCACTGATCCATGCTACATCTCTGTGATGTTCAGGGCATTTGGGGTAAAGCTTTTGGTAATCTCCTGGATGGAAAAGGAGCTCTGATGCCGGGGAGGAGAGGCATGCGTGCAGGTGAATGTCTGAGAACCCTCCCTGGCTCAGACCCTAGGCAGTGTGTGGGTGCCCTGAGTGTGTGTGAAGCGTGCTGCTGACCTACCTCGATATCCTTGGGTTCATGGGTCCAGGCGTCTGTGCTGCATTAGTGCTGCCCTTTGCTTCCATGGATTGTCTGTCATGGAATAATTCTGATTCTGTGCTTTGCTTTCTTGGCTTTGATATTATTCTTCCTCATCTGCCAGTCCATGAGATGCAAGGGCATATTTTGTGTTTAAACTAAAAAAGACAGCAGCCAGCAGCGTTCTATCTCTCCCACCGCCCGCGTTCGGTAGCCTCATGCTGGTTCTCCCACGTCAGGGAGGTCAATGGCGATGGGCAGGTGAAGGAAGAAACCAGGGCCTGGCTGGTTGGTGTCAGTTGCAGTTTATTCCATTCCAATCTCCATTCTCCTCTGATTCTTCTCCTTCCTATTTCTTCCCCATGCTACTTCATTCTCCATCTCGATCCCTCTTCATCCTCCTGCTGGCTCTGGAATCTGGATCCCCTTCTCCTCTTGCTATGCATTCTGGATCCTAATCCCACAGTTCACCCTTACAGTCTCATTATATCCCCCAGCATGAGTGGTTGGGGTTACAATTACACATAGGTGTGGTCACAATCAACAGGGGTAGAATTCTTTCCCTTGGGGAAAGCAGCTTCTAGGACAGATTCTCATTAGCATGTCGACGCACCCAAGAACAGAATCCCCTGGGTATGTTTCTTATCTCCTTGTCCAACAAACATATAAGCATACATAATATAAATCATTTTGTATGGAAACAGTAAGAAATATCTTAAGTTTATAGAACTGCTCTCCTAGGGCCATCTTGATCTCAGACTACAGGACTCAGGCCAGATAATCGTTCCTATCCTTAGCAGTGTCCTAGTCTCGTTATTACTTTTTGATCATGACAGCATTTGTCTATGATCAAGCTCTTAATTTATAGTTAATAATTGTGGCGTATTGGCCTGGCCCATTTCGATGCAAGGGTAACTCACAGAATGCCCTGGGTCCATTCAGTCCCTCATTGGGACTCTGCTTTTGGGGTGCAAGGGACTATGGGCACCAGAGGCTTAAGTCAAGAAAGCAGATGCTCTGGAGTGAATAATATTCAAAGCCAATTAAATCCTAAGTTACAAAAGAATAATATTAATTGTCTTCCTGTATCTATACAAAAAGGATTACTTTAAAGTAAACTATTAATAAGACATAAGGAGAGGAGAAAGACTATTAACTTATAATATAAGTTCAGTGTCCTAGAAGGATCTGACTTTACAAATTAACGGAGTCTTATTAGGGGAAAAGCTAAGTAACTGGTTGGGGAAGAGAGCATAGAGAAGAGGTTACAGATAAATGAAGGACTAAGAGTGACTCGGGAGCACTGTGATGGGTGTAACCCGATAAACCTAAGCTCCTTGTGGCAAGGGAGAAAAGAGAAATCAATTGCTATCCTACAGGTTTGAGTCCAGCATCACTCCGATGTGATGATGTGAACATCAAACAGGAGGGAAACCATATACATGTAAGGCCTGTGCAAAGGCCTTTACTCGACCCTCAGACCTCTTAGAACATTGGAGAATTCATACTAGAGAGAAACCATATGTGTGTGAGCAATGTGAGACGGCTTTGCTTACTCCTCACACGTATGAACACAGGAAAATTATAGTGGAGAGAAACATCATAAATATAAGGCACGTGGAAAGGCCTTCACTCGATCCTCAATTCTCACTGGGCACATGCAAACTCATACTGAAGAGAGACCTTATGTATGTAAGGAATGCGGGTAGGCCTTTGGTTTTTTCCTCATACCTTACTATAATTCACACTGGAGAGAAACCTTATATTTGTAAGGAATGTGGGAAGGCCTTCACTGTGTCCTCATGCCTTACTGATCATGTGAGAATTCACATTGAAGAGAAGCCTTATGTATGTGAGGAATATGGGAAGGCTTTTGTTATTTCCTCATATCTTACTGGTCATATGAGAATTCACACTGGAAAGAAATCTTTTGTTTGTAAGGAATGTGGGAAGGCCTTCCATCTGCCCTCAGGCCTTACTATACATAGGACAATTCACACTGGCGTGAAATCTTATGTAGGTCAAGAAAGTGGTAAGGCCTTTGTGATTCTTTAAAGTCTTAGGAAACATATAAAATTCATATTAGATAACTAAGTCCCCTAATAACAATTTTCAATGTCAAAACAGGCCTCTTTGGTAAAACCTATTTTGTTTGGACCATGGGATGCAGTGCTACAAAAGTGTTGCTAGGAAGGATATAATCCTGGTAGTATGTAACAAACTTTCTGTGATGTCAGTCTATAAGGGAAAGTCTATGCCAGGGGGTCCTGGCAGTTGGGGTTCATGTGTATGTTCATGTGTACTTTTCGGATCTTTGGGTGAAAGGCAGGAGGAATGTGAATAAAAAGGCAAAAATAATCCCCTTAGTTCAGGGCTGTCAAGGCTCACTGTACGATAGCATTGGCTTGTCCTTTCTCCCTTGCTATAGGGAGCTTAGGTTTATCAGGTTACACCCATCACAGTGCTCCCGGGTCATTTCCATTCCTCTGTTTATCTGGAGACTCTTTTCTGTGCTCTCCTACACAGCCAGTTAATCAACTTTTTCTTTAAACAGATTCTGTCAGATCAAATCCTTTTAGGACATTGAACTTGTATTGTAAGTTAAATATTGCTTTTGTCTGTCTTTTACACTGTTTACCTTAAATCAATGTCCTTTCTGTATGGACACAGGAAGACAGTTAATATTATGCTTTGTAACTTGGGAGTTGATTGGCTCCGAATAATATTTACTCCTTAGCATCTGCTTTCTTGACTCAGTTGCCCTTAGTTCCTAGTACCTCAAAAGCAGGATCCTGATGAGATACGGAATGGATCCAAGGCAAGCTGTGAGCTACCCTGGCATCGAAATGGGCCAGGCCAAATTGCCATGGTGCTCAATTATAAGTTGAGAACATGGTCATAGACTAATGCTGTCATGATCCAATTGTAATGATGAGACTAGGAACCCTCTGATGCCTGGAAGACTAGTCTGGCCTGAGAACTTCAGAGTACATAGCGAGAAATCCTCAGGAAGAACCAAACTGTAAGTTTATATCTCTTACTGTGCTCATGCATAATGGCATTTATAGAACTATTAAGTGGATTACTAGCTGAGGAAAGAACACACCCTTGTTGGGATCCCGCAATTGGTGGACCTCCTAGTAATCTGGATTAATCTCTTTAGATGAGATTTTATCCTTGAATTAATCTCCTGGAGGAATGGTTTTACCTCTCGTGGTGTACTTGTTAATGTTCAACCCACCTTTGTGTCACAACCCTAGGTGACTGCTGTATAAACTAAGACTGTAAGCTCGGAAGGGGCTCGGGCTCGAGAGAGACAAACAGAAGGGAAGTGGGGATGTGAATAAACTACAATTGATACAGATCAGCCTAGCCCTTGTTACTTCCTTTGACTACCTATCACCGACAGACCCCCCCACGGTGGGGGAAGCAGCCCAAGACCACCGAACACGGGCGGCAAGAGAGATAGAGCTATTCCAGCCTTTTGAAAACACACAGCTCACCACTGTCTCAGTCTTTGCTCTGACTCTGGCTTGACTTATTTTTTCTTTTTGTTTCAGAAATGCTCAGGGCTTAGTCCTGCTTCTACAGTCAGGAATTACTCCTGGTGGTGCTTGGAAACCATATGGGTTGGCAGGAATTGAACCGGTTTCGGCCCCGTGCAAGGAAAATGCCATCCCCTTTGGACTATTGCTCCAGCCCCTGTCAATTGGCTTTGATAGCCTTGGGTTTTGGGGGATTATGACAGAGAAACAGCCACACATTTGTTATTCAAGTCCTCCCGATTGGTGTTCTATGGAGCCACACCCAGCTGAGCCGTACTCCTGGCTCTCAGCTCAGGCATCCATACCTGGGGGACTCAGGATCATTATGTGGTACTGTGGTTGGAATCCACGTCTGCCGTGTGTTACTAGCTCCTTACCCCATGTCATCTCTGCCTCCCTTCTATTCAGTTACTGGTTAACTTTGTGTACGAATAAAGTATAGATATTTTTGAAAGTGTCATTTTAGGAAAATGGCCCTGGCATGGTTCTTTAATGAAGTGCAATGAAGACAGTTTTTTTTTTAATATTTTAAACTTTATTTTTCCCATCATTTGAGCCACACCTAGAAATTCTCAGCCTTTGGCCCTAATCAGTGTCTCTCCAGCTCTCTAGGTTGTTGCTACAACAGTTCGATTTCATCTTCAGGGCTGGCTTCAGAGTCACTACTTTCATGCTCACCTTGATTGATGACTTCCCAAAGAAAGTCATTTTCCTGTTTTACCATGAATCAACCTGCTTCTGTTTTTATGATGAAAGTGTGTGGGAAAGCATTAGTTACATGTTTGACAAGTACATAACCAAGGGACTCCACCTTAACTCTCTGCCCTGAATTCTGTGTTTGACCCCTCCAGAACTGGCCTCTCTTCTCCTTTAGCTGAGCCCATCCCCCCTGTACCGTTTCTCCTGGGCTGGCATAACGATCTGTCTACACTTGGGACCTGGCACTTTAAGGCTTCTTGGTAATGAATGATGTCACAGACGGGAGTCTTCCATGTGCACCTTTACTTCCTAATGAAGTCAGCCTCCTATGGGCATGTGTTTAAAGGACAAAGTGATACTTCAACGTCAAACGGGGACACTGAGACCAATTAGTGGCAGGACATGAGGACCTCTCATTTCCAGTCCTTGTACTGTGACCGATGGGGATGCGCCAGCTTTGGGGGCACTATTGTGGTTGTTTTTCACTTCCCCCACCCATATCCAGTCAGTTTCTGGGGTGTGACTTGCTTCGGAGGCTTTAGGAGGATGCGAGTCTTTTGGTTGCAGTGGGGGAAACTTTGCACAGCAGAGGGGTCTTGAGTGTGCGTGTGTTATCCTTGGGGGCATCTTTGCCTACAACTGTGCAGTGGGGCAGCGTCGCCTTGGGCCAGAGCTAAGCCTGGGGGCTGCGGTTCTTGGGTGGAGATGCCGGACCTGCTGAGGGTAGAGGTCTTGACCATCCCAACCCATGTGGTCTTACTGACCCAGTTCTGAAGCTTTTGGTGTAGAGTGTACATGTAAAATGGCCAGGACTCTTTGAGGGGCAGCTCCACAGCCCGCAATTGCAAGAGACCCTGTTGAAGTTCATTGTTTTCATTTGCAGCTGTCAGAAGGAATCCTGGGGGTCTGGTCCTAGCATGTGACTGGGCTTTGTAAATGAATATTTACTTTTCCAACTATTTCGGTTGTTTCTTTTTTTTTTTTGGTGGGGTGGGCATACCTGTAGTTCCCCAGAGGTTCTTCCAGGCTCTACCCTCAGAAATTGTTTCCATCAGTGATCATGGTTTCATATGGGAGGCCGAGGGTTGATTGCTTTCACCAAGGGAAGCACCATATTCTTTTAAGTGTCTCTCCAGTCCCACTTTGGTGGGTTTTTTTTTGGTAAAAAATTACTGCAGCACGTAGGGCATTTGCCTTACACACAGCTGATCCAAATCCTATTCCTCCACCCCTCTTGGAGAGCTTGGCAAGGTACCGAGAGTATCTATTCAGCAAGGCAAAGCCTGGCAAGCTTCCTGTGATGTATTTGATATACCAAAAAAGGTAGCAAGTAATCTCACAATTTGTTGTGAGACGTTATTGGTGCCTGCTCAAGCAAATCGATGAACAACAGGAGGACAGTGTGAGTTACGTTGAAAAGAATATTTCAATTCTTCATCAGCTCCCTGACACTGACCAGGCAACCCCAGTTGTTGGGGTGAAAATTGTGTGTAAAGGTTTTTAAGAAAAAAAATAAAAAACAAGGAATTACTTTTTTTTCCTATTTTATAAGGTAGTTTACTACATTTAATTACATTTAATATTGAAACACAAATCCCAGCTAGTTGTGTTTTTTGAGGAAGAAGAGATATTTGTTTAGGGATCACTCCTGCTGCATTAGAAAGAAATTTATTTAGAAAGAGCCAGAGTGGTAGTACAGCGTGGAGGTCTCTTACCTTGCACAAGGCTAACCCAGGTTCAGTTCCTCGAATTCAGTAGGTCCCCCAAGCCACAACAGGCATGAGCCTTGAGTCCCAAGTTCAAATAAGCCCTGAGTACTGCCTGTTATGACCCCCAAATGAAAACACACTCACACACAGCTACACACACTTACGATAATTTTGTGAGCAGAAAGCGGCTAAAGGTTTGTTCATGCTGAGTCCCTGTGGCCACCCCCTGGCAGAGCCACTTTGGGGGCTGTGACTGCTTTGGGCATCCCTGAAGCTCAGGGGTGCTTGCTCAGAAGGGCTATTGGCCTAGGAGGCAGCCCCGGGCTGGGCCCATAAGGGCCTTCCTTGGGATCCAGCAAGGAGTCCCAAATCTCAGGGCTGCAATATCCTCCCCTGTACCATGAGTCCATCACTCCTATCCTGACAGACAGCCCAAATCCCAGCCTGCTCTGCATCCCCATGGAGAGGAAGGAGCATCTGGCAGTGTCTCCCCCAGGTGGGGCTTGCCCTGGTACCCCAGAGTGCCTGTCATCAGGACACTTCCCAGTTCAAGGCAGGAGCTTTCCAGGTCAGGGCTAGAGGTTCGTCCTCTCTCTGCTCAACAGCTATGACTTCTCTTCCAGGTCTTTGTTTTGGAGTGTACGGCTGATCCTTGGGAATAACAGGCAGGATAAGATCATGCTTAGGCTTGCTCCTGGAGGTTGTTTGCATGGAATCTGCATGAATTTTATTCTATTCATGAAACCATAAAGACTTTGTGCTGCATGTGCCATCTGTTGAGTCCCTCACTCTCCATTTGTCCTGGACCTGGTTAACCCCAGATGTCCTGGTCACCTGACTGAAGGCAAGAAACAAACAAAAAAAATTACAGTCCTAGCCCAGCAAGCTACCGAGAGTATCTCGCCCACACGGCAAAGCCTGGCAAGCTACCTGTCGCGTATTCAATATGCCAAACACAGTAACAAGTCTCACAATGGAGATGTTACTGGGCCCGCTGGATCAAATTGATGAAAAACAGGTGGACAGTGACAGTGACCAAAAAATATGTGGTCAGGAATACTTGGAGCCTGGCTCTTTAAGGCTAGGAAAAGAGATGCAGGTGGATTCACAGAACCCAGGCCTTTCCCTCCCTGCCCTCCACCCAGAGTGGCTTCATTCTCTGGGCAAAAGTTACAGACAGCCACCGTTGTTGCTTATGATGAGGAGCAGGTATTGGGGTGCCCAGGGAGACAGCGAGCATCCCTAAGGGCCTTTTGTTTCACCAGCCACTCTGTGGTCGCTCTTAGTGCCCTGAACCTTCGTGGTCTCTGCCTTGTGAGTGGTGGGGTCACTCCGTGTTGGTGTACAGGGATGGCGGTCCCTCACCCGGGACACACTGGACACTCCTGCCGAAAACTGTATCTTACTTATTAATTGATTTTTAGGAAACTGTCACTGTCACTGTCCTCCCATTGTTCATCGATTTGCTCAAGCGGGCCCAGTAACGTCTCCTTTGTGAGACTTGTTGTTACTGTGTTTTGCTGTGCAGGTGAGATACTCTTAGGAGCCTGCTGGGTTCTTGAGAGGAGCAGAGGAATCAAACCTGGGTCGGCTGTGTACAAGGCAAATGCTCTACCCGCTTTGCTATCACTCAATAGAGATTTTCCTGAAGATAACTTATTTAGAAAAATGCGTAAGGGGGATGTTAGTCTCTCTGGGAGGTCGCTGGCCTTGCACACAGCCAACCTGGGTTCGAACCCCACGACCACACAGGATACCCGGAGCACGGCCATGAGTGATCACCCCAGAACCTGAAAAGGAAACCCAAGTGGTCAGAAGAAGCATGGGGTTGGGGAAGAAAATTAGCTTGGAGAGTAAAGGTCGCTCACAAAGTTTCTGAAACAAAATAACAGACAAACAAGAGAAAGTAATTTCTTTTAAAATTGTTGTTATTTCTTAGCAAGAAGGAATTAAGGGAATAGTGGGCTCAAATTTGAATTGTTGAGCATGTGTTAGATGAGAAATAGTGAATACATACTGTAAAGCATTCTTTTAATGGTGAAAACACTGGGCTATTAATGTCATTAACTTCAATGGGCATAAGAAAATTTTAGCTAGAAAGATCCAGGTTAGCTTCTCAAAGACCTGGTTCCTATTTATAGACATAGTAAAAGATTCCCTCGACCCTGGATCACTGTTTTCAAGCACAGTGCACACAGTGCAGGATTTTCCCATTTTGGATGGTTGGTGGTGGGATCAGGGGATTATTTGGGGAGTATCTCCAGGACAGCCGTTGCTGGCCACCTCAGGGCTAAAGGAATACCATTTTCAAAGATTTCTGTAGGAGGCATTTTTTTTCTCTTCCTTTTAAAAATTTTTTTGTTCAGGGCTAAGTCCTGGCTCTGCACTCAGCGATCTCTCCTGATGGTACTCAGGGGATCCTAGGGGATTCTGGCTTCAATCACAGCTGCATACAAGGCAAATGTCCCCTCAGTGTAGTAGCTTCCTGCCCTGTGGGGGTAGGAGGGTAGAATTCCTCAATTGATTGGGGCTCAATAGTATTTGGTGAAGCTATTTGACTTTTACATGCTTTCCACTCATTGGTAGGTTCTGGAGGTTCCACAGAAAGCTGTAAGAGGATGCAGAGCCTGGTGGGAGAGGGGGTGGTGCATCAGAGCTGTGTTGGACCTTAGGTGGTCATGCAACGAGGTGTGCAATCTTAGTAGGAATTAACCTGCACACTTTAATGCATGCCCTGCGCCCTTCCATGGTGCAATATATTGTCACCATTGGCTCTCTCGACTTCATCGATTTATTTCAGTTAATTCAGTTTTAGTAGTATTTTTTTTTTAGTCGGGGGGCACATCCTGCTATACTTGGTTACACCTGATGGTGCTCAGGTAACAATATAGAATGCCAGTAGTCAAATCCGGTTTTTCTGCTTGCAAGACAAGCACTGCTCCCGCTGTACTATGTCTTCAGCCCCTTTGCACAGAAAAAATTTGATTTATTATTGTGTTTGTGAATTGTAAATTTTGATTCACAACACTCAGTGTTCTTTGCTAAGTTTAGCATCCAAGATCAACATTGTTCCTGGAATTGCTTGGGGGACCCTATCTGCTTTGGAGAACTGAATGTGGTTTAGCAGCTAGAAAGAAAAGCATCCTATGTACTGTCTCTGCTTACCATATGTAATTTTTCTACAGAAAAAATATTTTTTGTTTCATCTGTCAAGTTTCTCAGATGAGCCCTACTCACTGACCATCTCTCCCAAACCAGGTGCGCTGGGCGATGGTACACCTAGTAGGGAGCTTACCTTGCATGTAGCTTGCCTGATTTCAATTCCCTCATTTCATAGGGTCCAATGAACACAGCCAAGTGTGGCGCAAAACCCTCTCAGAAAAGAGTCTTACTACAGAATTTGTCGTGACAATGAGCATGCTTTGAACATCTTTTTGGGCTTTGTGATGATCTCTCCTGCCTGTTCTTTCCTTTTCTTTTTTTCTTTTTTTTTTTTTTTGATCAGACCCGGCGATGCATGGGGGTTCCTCCTGGCTCTGCACTCACAAATTTTTTCTGGTGGGGCTCAGGGACGATATGTGATGCTGGTAATCGAACCTAGGTCGGCCACCTGCAAGGCAAACAGCCTATCTGTTGTGCAATCACTCCAACTCCCTGCCTCTTCTTTTCTTGTTTTTCTTTTTGCTACAAACTTGGAGTTGGTCAGGGACTCTGCCCCTCTGTCCACATGACCTTGAGATTCCATGTACCCCATCTTAAAGCACATGCTCCACCATTTGAGCTCCTCTTCTTGGATCTATCTCAGTAGTAGGGGAGTAGATGAGGTGGGATTTGGGGCCACATCTGCCAGTGCCCCAGCTTGGTGTGCTGTCTCCTGCCCTCTCTTGATATGTTCATTGTAAGTTCTTGGATGTGAACATTCTGGAATATTTCAACTGTTAAGCCAGGAACTATGGGTTTCCAAGCAGCGATACGGACAGAGACACTAACTTGATAATGCGAAAGCAGTAGGACTTGTATTTCATTATACTGGGGGCAACTATCTCACCCACAGTGTGGTCTCTGGATAGCGACCCCGACTTCAGGAAGCAGTTTATATAGGGTTTGATTACATAAGCAGTACATGTCTTATAGTTTCAACAAAACTTAGCTAGTTACCAAGCAAAGTTGTTTTGGCAAGTGTCAAGGGTAACAGTGGTCAGGCAATAGTTAACCAATTGTTTCCCATAACTATTCACGGTTACCTAACCTCCTCATTCTTTTAGGGTTAACAAAAGGCAATTTCTGGGTCATTTTGACTAGGGGCATAATGATTGATTGAGCACACTTGTGGGGCCCAGTAACTTTCCCAGGTGGGTTCAGATCGGCTAGTTGAACATTGCCTCATTTCTGGGAAACCAAGACTGTTTCAGTTCTAGGAACCTGAGGTCTCACTGATTGTGCTGATTTCTGCCACCATAACAGGTGTCAATTTTGCCCTTCCACAGCAAAACTCTGTCAGTAGGAAAGTAGTTGGAGCTCTGAGAAAAATTACAGACTTTCACCATTAAGATTTCTTTTGGACCAAGGGTAATATTTCTTCTCACTTTTCTTACACAAAATCACATACCAAGGGAATAAAATAATATAGTCTGTTAAAGCCTTGCCTCTAAGCTCTGACACATGCCAGGTGTGGCCCCCACATAAAGACAATCTAAAGAACTGATTCATGAGAATATACTGCTGGATTCCAATCCTTTGCTGTTGGCACATAACTGCCTCTTTGCTTTTATTTGTGTGTCAGAAGGGTGGAAGATGTGGTATTTCTGCCAGACCCATCAGTGCTCCAAGATTACTCCTTGGGTTTCAGGGTGTGAGGTTAAGTCAGCCCCATGCATGGTAAGTGTCATGCCCACTGGTTTCTCTTTCTGTCTCCTGCAAATCTTTAAAACTGCTTTGGAACTGCAGTCTGTGCTGCGTACTGGCATCATTCTGGGAGCCACCAGGCACCATCAGCCCTGTCATGGCCTTTTCCGGCTGGACCTCATCTCTGCGCACTCCTCCACCAACCCCCACCGGGCCAGTCTGTGTCCATCACAGAAGGCTGATAGGATTTATATAGAATTTGAATTCCTGGGGTCAGAGGTAGGCCAGGATTGCAGGTCCTAGCCTTGTAAGCAGCCTGCCATGGGGCAATCTCTGGCACAATGTAGGGTCCCCCAAACACCCTTATGGATAATCCCAAAGTTCTGCCACTTGTGGCCCTAAAAACCAAATCTGTCCTACAAAACTGGCTGGAGAGGCCTTTGAGAAAATACATTTTTTTCATTTTTGTTTTGTATTTTATGCATATGACACCCAGTGGGGTGCCAGGGATTGAACTCAGGTCAGCTGTAGGCCAACACCCTAGCAGACTGTAGCTCCAGTCCATAAATTCATCTACTTTTTGTTGGAGGCTATGTCAGGAGCAGTTACTCCTGGCTCTGTGCTCATGATCCCCTCGTGCATGGCTTGGGAACCCGTGCGTGATGGGCAGTGAACCTGGGTCGGCTGCATGCCAGCCAAGCACCCCATGCTCTGTGCTATTTTTTGGCCATCATAAAAATTCTTTTACTCTGGATAAATTCAAGAAAGCTGTGAAATTAATTGTATGTTCTTTTTTCTCATTAGAACACAACTTACTCTTACTTTTGTGTATTTTGGGACCACTCAGCAGTGCTACGGGCTTAGTCCTGAATGTGAGCTCAAGAATCACTCCTGGTGGGCTCAGGGAAACCCTACGAGATGCGGGGGATCAAAGCAGAGTCAGTCACTTGTACAATAAATGCCCTCCCCTATATGTTGTCACTGCTCAGACCTAATTTTCATCTGTATCACTAGATTCCTGTTTAGATATTATAGTATTTTCAGTTAGAATGGACCCAAGTCACCTGTTTGCTTTATCTTCAGCATGAGTAGTCCCGATGCAAACCCTCTCCTGGAGAGGAAGGAGCATATGACAGTTTCTCACCTGTGTGGTTCTGTGCTGATGCACCAAAGGGTGAGGCCAGTGAGGATATTTTTGGTGCCAGGGCAGGGACTTATGGTTAGGGCCCCAGGCTGTTTTCCTCTCTGATGCTCACAGCCCTGATTTGTCCTCCAGGTCATTGTACACAATTTCCTTCTATTCTAGGGAATTAGAAGCTTGGGACAATGGCAGTGTCCCATCTGGCACCATCCTCAGGTAGGAGGAGAGTGACAAGATGACAGAAAGCAGTGAAGGAGGACACAGACTTCAGGGCCATCCATCCCTGATTTGGTTCTGGAAGGAGCCCTGGATGTCACTACTGGTTGGAGTGCCCAATGCTCTGCTGTTTGACATTTTTGACCCTGTATTTTTTGTTGAATTTTGTTTTGGGGGCCATATCCAGGGATGCTGAAGGAGTACTCGCAGCTCAGTGCTCAAGGATCCCTCCTGCCAAGTCTTGGGAACCCTTTGATGTGCCGGAATAAGAGACTGATTTGTTCAGGTTTCTTTTGTTTCATGAAGTGAGGTGATGGGAGGGTCACACCCAGTGATTCTCAAGGGTCACCTCTGGTTCTATATTCGATATTGCACCTGGCATGATTTGTTTGACCAGATGGTATGGTGGGGATTGCCTCCTCTACTCACTGTCCTCAGGCCCACTGTCCTTTACTCCGTCCTGCTGCTGTGTTTCTTTTCATATTTGTTTTTTTCCCCACAGGGGAAGTGCTCATGACTTCCTCTTGGGTCAGTGCTCCAGATAAACCCTCACCAGCTTTAGGGGCCTCTGGGATATGCTGGCCCCATATGCACCCTGTAGCTACAGTGACTCATGACCTAAGACAAGCATTTCCCCTTTTTTGTCCTTCCCATTCTGGAGAGACTCCCCTGCTCTGTCACACAGTCTCATGTTCTCTCGCTGCTGTGTGCACAGTTCTGGGCATGCGCCAGTCCCAGGGAGCCAGGGCCAAGGATCTCTGTGTCCGGCAGATGTCTTCCAGATTGAGACACTACCTGCTTTGAGAAGGATTTAGGGCAGCCCTAAACCCTTATTTCAGACTCCTGTGGCACACAATCCCTTGCACAGCTTTGAGTCATTCACTGGACGTTGAGTGACCTGTTTTCCTCCCTAGTGATCACGGGCTGTGGTCTGCAGGGCATGTGTGTTTATTATTTTTGGCCTCACCCAGCATCACTTTTTGGGTCCTGCTGAGTCTGTGCTCAGGTGTTCCTCTCTGCAGTGCTCACTGGAACAGTGGTGCTGGGACTGACTCTGGGGTGTTTGTGTGCAAGACTAGCACTCCCAGGAATCTTCTAGTATAGCATCCTCCTATTTTACCTGATCAAAGTACCTTAGCATGATCTCTGGGCCCATCCACCCGAGCTATACATGTAACGTGTTTTCACCTGAGGCTCTTGGCCCTAAGCCCCTGCATGGCCCTGGTTGGTCCCGTCCTCACTACTTAGAGCAAGGTGGCAACGGGGCCTTAGTACTGTCCACCTGTGTACCTGACTCAGGACTTTCCCTGACATGGTCATAAGCTCCACGTCCAAGTGTGGATGTGCCTGAACGGCCGCCTCTCAGACGAAGCCCTACAGGAATATGATGCTGGAGACCTGCCAGCACCTGTGGGCTGTTGCTGAGGGCCATGTGGGGCTGGCTTGCCATGTGGGGCTGGCTTGATCCACAGAGGCACCTGCGAGTTCAGAAGAGACCGGATTCTGATACCCACAATGTTTGACAACAGTGGAGACTGCTGTTTCTCTTGGTCCTCTATTTTTTTCCTGTTTTTGTTATTTTTGTTATTGGGCCACCCCGGAGATACACAAGACTTGTACCCCTGGCTCTGTACTCAGTAAACACTTTTGATTGACTCTGGGGTCCACATGGAATACAGTAGATAGACTCAAGTTGGACACATGAAATGCAAGCTTCCTACGCCCTCCACCCCATATGTTCGCTCAGATTCTCTCAGCAGTTTCCTTCTGTTGCTGAATTACTATAGTACCCTTTATGGGTGTGTGTTCATATTGTTTTTTGCTTTGGGTTTTGATTCGGGGACTGCAGCCACATTTCTCCTGGCTCTGTCCTGAAGTATCACTCCTGGCAGTGTTCAGGGGCCCATGAGGGTGCTGTGGATTAACCCTGTCAGCACCTGACAGGTCTGGTGCTTATGCACTATACTACTGCACCAGCACTTCAACTTCATTCATTATTTTGTTGTTTTCTTTCTATTTGATTTGGGGGACTACACCTGGTAATACTCAAACTATTCCTGAGTATTGAGTAATTTTTCCCTACAGTGCTCCAGAACCACATAGAATACAGGGAAGAAATTCATATTTGTGTATCAGTCGTGTGCCTGCCCTGCTACTGTCACTGTGGTCACAGGTTCATTTTCTTTTCTATTTTTCTTTTTGACTATTTTGAATTATTCCTGGCTATGCTCAGTGATTGTTTCTGGCTCTGTCCTTAGGAATTATGTCTTGTGGTTCTCAGGGGACCATATGGAATACCTAGGATTGAACTCGCGTCAGCCATGTGCAAGGCAATCACTCTCTCTGCTGTATTATCACTCCGGGTCCAAGAATTTCGTTGCTTTGGGCCTCACCCTGTCAGACGCTGCACTATTTCACTGTGTGGGTTTTCTTCTAATGATCCTTGGAAGTCTTCAACATGACTGAATATGTCTCTTAAACCTGAGTGTTGTGTCTATTGATGGGCACGAATCTGGTGATATGGAAAATAGATATTTTGTTGATTCCTTCTTCATATTTTCGAGGGTTTTATTAGGGTCAAGGGTGTTGGACTGTGTCCTTTGATTCAACTAATATGGACATTCATTTCTGTGGTGTCAGGATGTTCTGGGATGAAGCCTTTGTTAGTTGCTCAAACGTTTTGAATCACAGGGAAACTCTTCCTGGAATAAAGCCTTGTATATGTGAGAATCCTCTATTCTCAGCCTTACTGTGCATAGTAAAACTTATTCCGGAGAGAAGCCTTATATGTGTCAGGAGTGTGGGAGGGGCTTCTCTCACACCACCAGTCTTTGCAAGGATAGGATATTCTATTGTGAAGAGAAATCTTTTGTATACCAGGAATGTGGGAAGGTGTTTGCTTTTTCCTCAAGTCCTTGTAGTCATAGGAAAATACATACTGGAGAGAAACCTTATTTTTTTTTTGGCTTTTTGGGTGACACCCGGTGATACACAGGGATGACGCCTAGCTCTGCACTCAGGAATTATCCCTGGCGGTGCTCAGGGGACCATATGGGATGCTGGGAATTGAATCCAGGTTGGCTGCGTGCAAGGCAATCGTCCTACTCGCTGTGCTATTGCTCCAGCCCCAGAGAAAACTTATTTTTGTATGGAATGTGGGAATGTCTTCTCTCAATCTGAGGACATTACTAAATAGTGGAGAGAAAGTTCATCAATGTCTGCCATGTGGGAAGGCCTTCACTCTTCCCTTAGGCTATACTACTCGTATGAGATTTTGTACTGGAGAGAAGATTTATATAATGTGGGAAGGCCTTCATTCATTCCACAGCCTTCACTAGGCATATGAAAATGCATACTGAAAAGAAACCTTTTGTTTTTACGGAATGGGAAGGCATTTTCTCAGTCTCTATAGGTTTCTCAGCACAGGAAAATTGATTGTGGAGAGAATCCTCATCAATGTCAGACATGTGGGAAGACTTTCAGTATTTCCTCATAACTTACTGAACATATGAAAATTCAGAGTGGAGAGAAACTTCATCAGTGTCAGACATGAGGGAAGGGCTTCAATCTGTCCTCAGGCTTTGCTGTGCATCTGAGAATTCACACTGGGGATAAGCTTTATTTGTGTAAGGAACATGGAACGGTCTTTCTTGAATCTTCATGCCTTACTAGTCATGAAAATGCACACCAGTGTGATATCTTATAAATGTCAAGAATGTGGGAAGGTCTTTGTGTTCCACTCAAACCCAGTTTAAGTGAGACAATGTTAAGTTCATATGGGATGAGTGATACCCTAATACCAAACCCCAAGTAATTGATGCCCTAATACCAAACCCATTCAGTAATACCTGGTTTGTTTGTATAAGGAGGTGGGGGTGCCCCAACGTGGAGGCAAGAAGGAATAATCCTGGTAGTGTTGGTCACCCTTCCCATTATGTCAGCAGATAACGGAAAGGTACTTCCTTGTTATTACTCGGGTGCAGCTATATCACTGTTCCAGCAATTGGCCTTTATGTGTCTTTTATTTTGTAAATAATGGGTCTTGGTGATAGAATCCATGAAGCAGGTGATTAAATGAGAACTAAATAAACAGGTACGGACAACTCCCCTCACTTCAGGCTGTCAAAGCTCACCACTGTTTCATTCTTTGCTCCAACTCTGTCTTGGTTCACAGGTCTTGGTTTGGATTTCTGGGGTTAATGACAGATTAACCATGTTGTTGCAGCAAATTCTTTGAAATTAGAAAAACTGACAAACCTTCATTCTTCAGGCTCTCCTGTTATGTTCTTGGGAGACTCCCTGAGCTGTGCTCAGGCTATTATCCTGCCTCGGAGGTCAACATACCATGATTGAGGGGGACTCAGGGAAACTTATGTGGTCCTGGGGTTGATGTCAAGTGAGCTGTGTGCAAGGAAGCACCTTACCTGCTGCAGTATCTCTGCACTCTCTATATTCAGGTTTCCGTTCGGTTTATAAAAGCATTAAGGAAAAAAATTTCTGGATGCATCAAGTTAGCAAAATGGCCTTGGCAAGATTCTTTAATGGCATAGAGACACGTTACAGGGACTTTACTGTGCATAGAAAGACATTTGCCTTTGAGATGATCCAGAGGCCCCGAATCAAATATTTTACAAATGGTGGGAATATGAGAGAATCTCCAACGTCCACCGCCATCTCAATAGGCAATTTGACTCAACTGTGGTTGCTAGTAATACATGCTGTTCACCTTTTTTGTTTGGGGCACACCTGGCAGTTCTTAAGAGTCACTCCTGGTGGTGTTCGGGCCTCATTTGGGATGCCAGGTATGGAACTCAGGTCGACCAAGTTCACAGCAGTTGCCAGCACACTGTACTATCTCTCTGTTTTTAAAATTTTGTTCTGAAACTGTCTTCTGGGTTTTCCTTGTAGTTGAGAGTCCTCTACTCCTGTGTTATCAAGGATTAGAGCAGTTACTTAAAGTGCTTTCTGATATTCTTAATGGCCTTTGATCCTGTTCCAGGGTCTCTTCAACTCTCTAGGCTGCTACTAGACCTGTTCCTCTCTGCATCTCCAGGGCTGGCTTGGGAGTCACTGCTTTGTCCCCATCTTGATTGATGACTTCCCAAAGAAACTCATTGTACCGTGCCCCACCTGCTCCCTGTCTGCCTGTTTTATTTGGAATGAACTCTCTTTGCGTTTTACCTGATGGACAGTGTGAGAGTACATTGGTTCATTGTTTGCTCAGTACAAGACCAGGGGAGTTCTCCTTACTATCCGCCAGCCCCCACTGTGTGACCGTCCACTCAGCAGTTGCCTCTCTACCCTTTTATTTGAGCCCATCCCCCTTGATCCACAGGTTCATCTGGGTGGGCATAATGGTTTGCTGCACATCTGGAGTCTGGCTCTTTAAGGTGGCTTGCTGAAACGGAAGGGCTATTACAGTGGGGTTTACCTGGTGAGTTATTCCTGGAAGCTGGGTGTGGGTAATGACAGAGTAGGGCCTTGCGAAGAGGCGGGACTCTGAAGGCCAGTTTTGTGGCAGGACGGGGCCAGACTCCCTTGCATCCCCTTCTCCACACTAAGCTGTGGGTTCCTGCCAGCTGGGGGGAGGGGCACTTTTGCGCTTGTTTTTCACTTGTTTCCTGATACCATTATGGTTCCTGAGGTGTGGCAGAGTTTTTGGGGGGTGCAGTGGGGCCTGTTCCAGGGTGCAGGGGTCAAGGATGGGAGTGTGTAATCCTGGGTGACTCCTGGGGCCACGATCGCCCTCAGACCTGCTGTGGGGCAGCGGCGGGTGGGTGCAGGGCTGTGCGCGGGGAATGTGGGCCTTGGGGGGTGCGGGATCTGCCGAGTGTGGGGCCTTGACTGACCCCACCATCTCAGCTGACCACTGTTCGAACCTTGACTCCAGTCTCGCTGCTGTAGAGTTTCCATATTCACTTTGAGGGGTAGACCCGCAGCTCCCCCAATGGCAAGAGACCTTTTTTCCTGTCTGAATTTCTCATTGACTGCCCTGGTGGGATGGGCCATCCCGAGCAGTAGATCCAGTAGGTGACTGGGGTTTGCCAATGACATTTTCTTTTGGGGGCTATTTTTGGTATGGGGAGTGGCGACAGATACCCTCAGAATTTACTCTGGCTCCCAGCATAGGTATTATTCCTGGAGTGTTCCTGGGGCCATTGGGATGCAGAGGATTGTCTGCTGTCAGCAAGGCAAGCACCCTGTCGCTTTGCTGTCTGTCTGATTTCACTGTTGGTGTTTTTGTACATCAGGAATTTCTGCTCTCACACCAAGTTGCAAAGCCTCCCACATCTCTCGTCTCTCACTGATCAGGTATCCTAGGCTTTTGGGGTGAGTACTGCAGGTAAAGGTAATGGCGTCTTTGGAATCTCCCTTTGGCCGCCATTGCCGGAGCATAAGGAGCGGGGGAGGGGTGGGGATGGGGCGCCCTGGGCCTATGGGGATCCCGGGCTGGTTTCCCTGCGAGCTGCTGAGTGGGCACTCTGGGTGCCTTGAGTCTCCGCAGTCTCCACCTTGTGAGCAGCAGAGTCGCTCCGTGCTGGGCAGGGCGGGATAACGGCCCCTCTCCTGGATGCCCCGAGCCCCTGCCTAGAGGTTTGTCTCTTTCGTTCATTAACTTTTGGGGGAACAAGAGTGGTTTTCCCTGGAGAGATCTTAGTCCGAAAGCTGCTGGTCCCGGGGAGGCGGTGCTCGGGGCTGACTCCCGGCTCTGCGCTCAGGGGTCCCATCTGGAGGCTGAGGAGGCCTTGGGGGTCATACTCTAGGCCCGCCCCTCCCTGCTGCCCTGTCGATCTGGCCCCCAACCTAAGGGAAAGTGAGAGCGAGAGGGATCCTTAGTTTCCCCAGTTTCCCCGCGGGCCGCCTCTCAGTTAGTTCCCTCAGGGACACTCGGAGCCCACGGGGGGTCACAGGCTGGGGCTGGGGGTCGCCCCAGGAATGTTCCAGGCCAGTCCTTTGCAGGCCCAATTTCATTCATCAGGGCAATTAAGGAGTAGGGGCTAACGGGTCACTTTCTCTGGAAAGTGGGGAAACGGGATTGTTTTTTCTTTTATAAAAAAAAATCAATGTTTTGTTTGATTATTATTATTTTTTTTTGGTGGTGGGTGGTGGTGGTGGTGGTGGGGGATGGTGGTGGGGTGGTGGTGGTGGTGTTTGATTATTTTTTGATCATTGATATCCAGCAGTGTTCAGAGCCACTCCTGGCTCTGCCCCAGGGGATCCCTCCTGGTGGTACTCGGGATCCCATGGGAATGCAAAGGTTCAGTCCTGGTCAGCCTCATGCAAGGCAGATACTCTGCCATTGTATTACCATCTGCAGTGGCTTGGAACTCAGAAGTGTTTGCCTGACCGTTTGATTTTGTCCAGTTTCGTGCCCCTACAGTAGATTTTTGGGATCCTGGGAGATGCAGAGCTGTAAGAGACCCTGGCAGAAGCTGGTGTAGCATCTGGGCTGTGTTGGACCAGAGGGGTTGGTGCAACCAATTGTGCAAAGTTAGCAGGAAGCAGGCTGGCCACTTCTAGGATTTCCCCCAAGCCCTACGATCATCTAGAATGACCATTGGCCACAACACCTTTATTGATTTATTTGAAATATATATATATATTTTTGGGGGGGGGCATGGAAAGAATACTTGCCCATGTTCAGTGGTTATTCCTACCTCTACACTCAGGGATCACTCCTAGTGGTGCTCAGGAAAACATATAGGATGCCGGCAATCAAACCTGGGTTAGCCACGTGCAAGACAAGAACCTCAACTATATCACTTTTATTTATGGGCCACAGCTGGCAAGTGCTCAGGACTCACTCTTGGATCTTAGCGCAGGCGTGGTTCCTGGCAGTACTGGTGTGGGGACCCTAGGTGGTCCCGCAGATGGAACCCAGCTTAGCTGTTTGAACATAAAGCTCCTTATCAACTGTACTGCTTCTGTTAACTCTATATGATTTTATTTTTCCACAGAGCATTTCCCCATTGTCTATTTCCCCTGAATCAGAGGCTCCCCTTCTGTCCAGTTGAGTACTTGCAGAAACATGGTTTTCAAAGACCAGTTGTTTTATTACTCTGTCACCAGGACCTAACATTCATCTATTCAGGTAGATATATCTGTTTCGATAGCATAAAATTTTCAGTTCGAGTGACCCAAGGGCTCTGAGAGATCAGAGGGCAGATCAGCTGCTTGCCTTGCCTTCCAGAGAGCTATAGGCTGCCTAGATCCCAGACTCCTTCTCCTTTACCTTGAGAGGAGGGAGCAGCTGTCAGTGTCTCCCTGGGTGGGTCTTTGAGCCATGCTTAAAGGTGAGGCTGGTCTGCTTTCTGGCTCTCCAATGCTGGGACTTCTGGTCAGGTCCAGGGCTTTGCTCCTCTCTGGTGCTCACAGCTCTCACTTTTCTTCCAGGTGTTTCCTGGGAGCCTCCTGCTGACCCTTGGGAATTACAGAGGATGGAGACAATGGTGACATGCGATCTGAAACACTGTGCCCAGGTGGGAGGAGAGTGATGTGCTGTCATGATGTGGTGACAGGCACACAAGGCTTCCAGGGCCTTCTGTCTCTTGAGTTTCAGTAAGAAGCTTTGGGATGTGGTTCGTAGTCTGAGTGCCTGATTCTCTGCTGCTTGAGACCACTTTCTCCATGATTGTTTGTTTTGTTGTATTTGGGTTTAGCTGCGCCTAGCAGTGCTGAGTGAGATCCCCAACTCAGTGCTCAAGGATCACTCCTAACAATTCTCTGCGACCGTATGAGGTTCTGTGAATGCATAGCTGACATATTCAGTTTTTTTTAGGAGGTAATGGATGGGTCACACCCAGTACTTCCCAGGGGATTCTCCTGGCTCTGCACTCGACATTGCACCCGGCAGTGCTTGGGAGACTAGATGGCACAGTGGGGATTGACAGTCCTACCGGCTCTTCCTGGACCCACTGTCCTATTACTTCATCCTGCTATTTAGTTTTCTATTGTATTTATTGTATCCCACAGGGAGGTGCTCAGGGCTTCTTCTTGGTTCTGTACTCTGGATTCACCCCTCATGGGCATCAGGGCCCCCACAGCCTGCTGCCCTGGGAATCACTGTGACTCTGGGCACCAGGATATGTGTTGCCCGCATTTTGTCCTTCTTGCACTGGAAAGCGTCACTTGCTGAATCACAAAGTGTTTTGCTGCTGTGCGTGCGTGCAGTTTCGGGCATGCACTCATTCCAGGGACACTGACCAAAGGATCTCTGGTATACTGCCAGAGATGTTTGAGGTCAGGACAATTTTACATGGGGCCAGAGAGCTAGGACAGCTGCAGGGAATTTGCTTCACATCTGGCTTGTTCAGGCTCTGTCACCCTTCATCCCAAGTGGTCCCCGATGACCATGAGTCATAAGTATGAGGTGCAGAGCCAGGAAGAACACCTGATTATCACTGGGTCATAATCTAAAATGCCAGTCGAAAAGGATACTTTGACCTGGTTCTGCAGTGAGTTGGCACAGCCCTGAACTGTGAGCTCTGAGACCCATAGGCACATATGTGCACATGCATCTTTGAGTTGTTCGCGGGACATCGAGTGTCCCCTTTTCATCGCTAGAACAAGAGATGTGGGGTTATGGGGTGTGTGTGTGTTTAACCTTTTGGGCCCAAGCCATTTTTGCGTTTTGACCCTACTGGTGCAGTGCTTAGTTGTTACTCTGCAGTTGTCACTGGACCAGTCTTTCGGGAGTGGCCTTGGGACTGGCATCTCAAGAAATCTTCTAGTATAGTGTCCTCACAGTTTAGAGATCTGACTGCCTTCGAGGGATGTCTGGAGTGATTTCTCCATGTAAGCCAGGAGGGTGCATGGAGAGAAAGAAATTGAGGCTGGTTCCTCCCGAAGGAAAGCTCCTAAGCCCCATTAGCGCTATTCTGTGTAAAACAAAACTCAGTTGAAGAATGTGAATGACATGCTTGGAATGACTATGTAAATCACATTTTTCACCAGATATCTGATAATCATTTTTGGATACTAAAATCAGTATTGAGTTTAGGCTAAATATTATCTAGGAAAATCTCAAAAATTTGTCTAATCTACTTATTTTTTGCAAATATGTTTACCTCAAAATAAAAAAATTAAATCTGTCTGATAGATTTAAATCTGCCTTTTTGCCATCTGTAGTTTTCTAAAAGAAGTTGCTATTCATCTCATCTCCCCATTATTTGATAAGGTTGTGTAGATTTTATCTTGTAAATTTCTGCCACTGCCTTACATATCTTGGATATTAAGTCCTGATAAAATGAGTGTGGAGTAATTTTTTCCCATTCTGTAGGTGTCTTTGTACTTGGGTCATCATTTCCTTTGAAGTGCAGAAACCTTTCAGTTTTATGTAGTCCCACTTGTTTATCTTTACTTCCCTTGCATGATGAGTGGTGTTTCATCCTTGAAGATGTCTTTAGCTTCAACCTATGGAACGTTCTGCCTACATTTTTCTCTATGTAACTTATGAATTCATGTCTGTTACCAGGGTCTTTAAGCTATTTTTATTTTTGTGCATGGTGTTAGAAAGACTTCCTAAGAAAAGAGATTATTTTCTTACATGTGTCTGACCAGTTTTCCCAAAAACACTTCATGAAGAGGCTTTCCTTGCTCCATTTCCTGTGTTTCGCTCCTTAATTGAAGATTAACAGAACACATAGCTGAAGGTCTGTCTCAGGATACTCAAGTTATTGATCTAAGTGTTTGAGTATATGCAACATCATGCTGCGTTAATTACTTCTGCTTTGCATTACATTTTTAAGTTGGGGAAAGTGATGCCTCCCTTTCTTCTCATCCCAAGTAATATTTCATATACTTGTTGTGGAGAGGTGAGGAATATTTTTCCATATGAACTTCAGGAGTGTTTATTGCTTTCTCTTAAAAATGACATAGACATCTTTACAGGGGCTGTTCTGTATCTGTAATGCTTTGGGGATTATAGCCATCTTGATGATATTAATAATCCCAATCCATGTTCAATGGATGTGTTTCCATTTCCTCATGTCCTCTTTTATTTCTCGAAGTAATATTTTATAATTATCTTTGTATAGGTCTTTTATCTATTTGGTTAGGCTGATTCAGAGGCACTCATTTTTCTGAGGCATAATTGCCAATTTGTTTTTAAAAATATCTTTTTCCCTATTTCTTTACTTGTATATAAGAAATTCATAGACCTTTACATATTGATTTTGCAATCTGCCACTCTACTATATAAATCTATTGTTTCTAGGAACATTGTTCTAGAGTGTTTAGGATTTTCTAGTACAGTATCATGTTTTCTGCAAATAGTGAGAGTTTGAATTCTGTTCCTATCTAGATGTGCTCGATATCTGTTCTTGCCTACTTGCTATGGAAAATGCTTCTAGTATTATACTAAATAAGAGTGAAGAGAGTGGCCATTGTCGTTTTGTGACTGAACTAAAAGGGAACTCTTTTAGATTTTCCATTGAGAAGAAATCTTGCTGTGGCCTTTTAATAGATGGCTTGAAAATACTGAAGAAAGTATTTTTTCAATTCTCATTTGGTTGAGTGTTTTTTTTTAATGAATGAGTGCTGGATCTTGTCAAATACTTTGTTTTCTATTAATCTGATTATGTTTTTCATTTTTCCTTTTATTGATATTGTGTATTATGTTGATCGATTTGTATATTTTATTTTATTTTTGTTCTTTTTTTTCTTTTGCTTTTTGGGTCACACCTGACAATGCACAGGGGTTACTCCTGTGCTCTGCATTCAGGAATTACTATTGGCGGTGCTAAGGGGATCATATGGGATGCTGGGAATCGAACCTGGGTCGGCCACGTGGAAGTCAAGTGCCCTACCCGCTGTGCTATCTCTCCAGCCCCGATTTGTGTATTTTAAACAAACATATGGACTGGAGTGATAGCACAGTTGGGTAGGGCATTTGCCTTGCACATGGTAACCCGGGTTTGATTCCAGCGCCCCTCGTGGAGAGCCCAACAAGCTACCGAGAGTATCCTTAATGTACAGCAGAGTCTGGCAAGCTCCTCGTGGCATATTTGATATTCCAAAAACAATAACAAAAAGTCTCACAATGGAGACATTACTGGTGCCCGTTCGAACAAATTGATGAACAATGGGAGGAGAGTGCTATTATTTCTTGCTTTTTCATACACAAACAGTGACAAAGTATCGAATCCTGGACTCCATCCTCAGCATTCCAGCTGGTCCCCTGGGAACCACCATCAGTGATCCCTGGCAACACTTGTTGTCGCCCACCTCAAAATAAATACAAACTACAGACCAAAAACAAGCAAAAAATCTCATTGATCCTGGAGAGCATGAGTTTTTGTTGAGATGATTTCAGTGGCCCACCATGGTCCATCTTGCTGGTTAGGGTTGCAGCCTTGCCTCAACCCATGCATCACTGGCTCCACACTGTGCTAAAACCAAAGCCAGAGCAGGGTGTATTTTATTTTGCTGGAAAGGACTTCTTTAACTTTCTGCAGACGGTCGTCTGTCCATTTTAGGTATATGCTTATTAAGCTGAAAAAACAAAACAAATTAATGATTTTGCAGCCTTCAATTTTGTGCATCCCCCATGTAGAAACTTTTGGTTATTCCATGGAACATCCATCCACAGTTTTAGGAATTGCATTCCTTCTGGGGGAAATGTTGGAAACAACCTTCAGGCCTCATTTTCTTTTGACATGGAGACTCCTAATGAATGGAGCAATAATTAGGATCCTCCATTTCATTGTACAGGCCCTAGTGGAATGTCTCTGAATCTGGGCTCTGTGACAATGTTTCGATTCAGCAATCCTCCCCTCCACCCGGTGGGGAAGCGAGACAGGCGGAATGTCTTTTGAGGGTGATCAAAATGGAGAGAGCGACCTCATTCTGAAGAAGCCCTCACCTGGGAAAAGCTTCTCACAGTGTTTTCTCCACAAATTTTGGACACAAACCCCTCCAAGGCAGCAGCCTGAGGAATGTGGGAGAGGAGCACTGTTTATAATGAGTCCCACACACCGAGCATTCATTAATGAAGGTCACCATGGACTGAACCCGTCCAAGAGTAAGGAATGTGGGGGAGTGTTCCCCTCCCCCTGTGTCCTCTGCACCGGGTTGTTCCCTTAGAAACCCACAATGGACAGAATCCCCAGGATTGTCACCATGGGGAGCAAACTTTGAGTCAGGTATCATTACAGTGTGATAGCCCAAAGACCCAACTGGAGAAGAACCGTATATGTGTATGGGGTGTGGGAAGGCTTTCACTTTCCCCTCTAAATGTATTATACATAGGAGAGTTCAGAGTGTAGAGAAACATCATGTGTGTGAGCAATGTGGAGAGGCCTTTACCCTGTCCTCACAACTTAGTGTCCACGGGGAAATTCATATAGGATTTAAAACTTGTTCATGTAGGGACTGTGGGAAGATCTTTTCTCATTACTCAAGCCTTTTTGTACACAAGGAAAATAACACTGGAGAGAAATGGTGTATCTGTAAGACACATGGAAAGGCCTTTGCTCATTTCTCAGTCCTAAAAAACCATGTGAATACTCATACTGGAGAGAAGGCTTATGTATGTCAGGAGTGTGGGAAGAACTTTAGCAGATACTCAGTTCTTGCTGTTAATAGGAGAATTCACACTGGAGAGAAACCTCATAAATGTAAGGTTTGTGGAAAGGCCTTCACTACACAGTCAGCCCTTAGTGAGCATATGAGAACTCATAGTGAAGAGTAGCATTTTGTGTTTCAGGAATGTGGGGAGGCCTTTAGCTCATCCTCAGTGCTCACTGAATATAGGAAAAATCACCTGGGAGAGAATTCTTATGTGTGTCAATAGTGTGGGAAGGCCTTTAACACATCGTCAGTGCTCATTGTATATAGGAGAATTCATTCGGGAGAGAAACCTTCTGTATGTCAGAAGTGTGGGAAGGCCTTTAGCAAATCCTCAGTACCTACTATTCATGAGAGAATTCACACTTGAGAGAAATGATCTGTTGTAGTTTGGTGCTCATTAGCTCCTGTGTGTCTCCATTCTTAGAGTTGGTACATACTGGGATTTATTTATTGAAGTATGTTTTATGTAATTTATTGCACACTTGGCAGCTCTTAGGAGTTTGTGCTGGTGTTGTTCTGGATGGCAGAAATGGAACTCAGAAAAAGTGTGTTCAACACAAGCAATAAGCCACACTACTAACCTCTGGCCCCATCCTCTTTGTTGAAAACGTGTTTCTAGAACTGCATCCTTGTAGGTGAAAGTTCTCTACTTGGGTGTTTTCAAGGGGTACAGTGTTCACTTTACAGTGTTCTCTGATGCTATTAGCAGCCTTTGGTACTGTCCAGTGTCTCTCTAGCTCTCTAGGTTGCTGCTAGGCCCGTTCCTCTGCATCTTCAGGGCTGGCTTCAGAGTCACTGCTTTCATCAACACCTTGGTTGATGACTTCCCGGAGAAACTCATTTTCCTGTTTTACCTTGAATCAACCTGCTTGTTTTTATGAGGAAAGTGTGCGGGAGAACATTGGTTCCATGTTTGATGAGTATAGGATCAAGGGACTCTGCTTTAACTCGCTGCCCTGAATTCTGTGAGCAGCCCTACCAGCTCTTGCCTCTCCTCTCCTTTATACCCTGTTGGAGTACACGGAGCTTAGGTTTATCATATTGTACCTATCACAGTGCTCCCGAGTCACTCCCATTACTTTGTCAGTCTGTAACCACTTCTATGCTCTCTTCCCCAACCAATTTATAAGGTCTCATCCTGCTTAGACACTGAAGCTGTACTGTAAGTTAATATTGCCTTTCTCCTCTCCTTATGTCTTTTGAGCAGTTTATTTTAATGCAATGTCCTTTTGTATAGATACAGGAAGACAATTAATTAATATTATGCTTTATAACTTAGGATTTGATTGACTCTGAATATTATTCACTCCTGGGCATCTGCCTTCTCAACTTAAGCCTCAGTTGCCCTCACTTCCTAGCACCCCAAGGGCAGGGTCCCGACGTGGGACTGGATGGAACCAGGGCAAGCAGGTAAGTTATGTGCTACCCTGGCATCACTATGGGCCAGGCCAAGGTGCCACGATTCTTAACTATAAGCTAAGAGGTTGATCATAGGCAAATGATGTTATGATCCAAAAGTAATGACGAGACTAGGGCCCTGCTGCTAGGAATAGGAAAGATATCTGGCCTGAGCACTGCAGTCTGAGATCGAGATGGCCCTAGGAGAGCAATTCTATAAGCTCAAAGTATTTCTTACTGTGTTCATACGAAATGATTAATATTATGTATGCTTATGTTGATTGGACAAGGAGAGGAGAAACACATCCTAGAAGCAGTTTTCCTTTGTGTCCTGACTAGCTTGGATGAGACTGAACTTTCTTCCCTTCAAATTGCCTTCAGTAAATGATTTCAGTATATTGAGGCAGTTTCTCTTATCTCACAGGAACCTAGCTGGCCTTAGGTATACAGATCCCAGGTGCTAAGCCAGGCCTGATCTTTGGGATGTAGATGCCTGGCTCCAGGCTGGCTTATTTTGGAGATGTAGATTCCAAGCTCTAGCAGACTGGTCTTTGTTGTGCTAATCTAAGTGCTTGTAGCTTGTAAAAAGGTGAGGCCAGGATTACTGGCCTGCGGATGTAAAGAAACAATGTATGTTTTGCCTCAGTGTTCTTTCTGTAACTCCTTTTGATTACATCACTATATTGCGCCCTTTAGAGGTACTATGATCTATATAAGGGAGATTTCAGGGCTCTCTGGGGGAACATGTGCATCAGAGAACCTGGGAAGATGGGGCTGAGGACAGAAGCTGAGAGAACAAAGGCTCACGTGCTTGAGGATTCCTGAGGTCTCCATGACATACATCTCTTCCATGTAATAAACGGCTGCTAAGACCAACCAGCCTGGCCCTCATTTCCTTCCTTCACCTGACCATCGCCGTCGACCTCCCTGGAGTGGGGAAGCGGCCTGATCGCCGGCCTTTTTATTTTTTGTGTGTTTACACATACCCCTTGCACTGATTCACCTGGGTTGTTATAATGGTCTGTCTACATTTGGAATGTTGCACTTTAAAGCTCCTTGGTGATGGATGGTGTCACAGGTGGGAGTCTTCCATGTGCACTTTTACTTCCTAATGATGTCATGAGGATCAGACCTCTTATGGGCACACCTTTAAAGGACAAAGTGATACTTCACTGTCCAAGGGGACACTGAAGGCCAATTATGTGTGGCAGGATGTGAGGACCTCTCACCTCCAGTCCCTCTACTGTGACCAATGGGCTGTGCCAACTTTTGGGGTGCTTTTGTGGTTGTTACTACCACCATATTTCATCGGTTCCTGGGGTCTGACTTCCTTCGGAGACTTTAGGAGGATGCAGGGCTTTGGTGGTTGCAATGGGGGGAATTTTACGCAGCAGAGGTGTCTCAAGTGTGAGTGTGTGATCCTTGGGGTTATTTTCGCCTCCAACTTTGCAATGGAGCAGTGTCGCCTGATTGCGGAGCTGAGGATGGGGTCTGCGGGTCTGGCTGTGGATGCCGGACCTCTTGAGGGCAGAGGTCTTGATCATCCCAACGCTCTCATCCAGCGGTTCTGACAGACTTTATTCTGAAGCTTTTGGTGTAGACATGTTTATGTAAAACTGCCAGAGCACTTTGAAGGGCAGCTCCTCAGCCCCCAATGGCGAAAGACCCTGTTGAAACCCACTGTTTTCATTGGAAGCCGCCAGGAGGAATCCTGGGAGCCTGGTCCTAGCAAGTGGCGGAGAGTTGTAAATGAATATTTACTTTTCTGACTATTTTGGTTGGTGTTTTTGGGGGGTGAGCACACCTGTAGTTCTTCAGAGGTTCTTCCAGGCTCTACCTTCAGAAATTGTTTTCATCAGTGATCCTGGCTTCATATGGGATGCTGAGGGTTGATCGTTTTCAATAAGGGAAGCACGTATTCTCTTGTCTCTCCAGCCTCTTTTTGGTGTCTTTTTCCTGCTAAAGAATTTTGGCTCACTCAAGTTAAGTTTATAAGCATCTCTCAATTCTTCATCAGCTCCCTAACCATGACCAGGCGATCCCGGCTGTTGGGGTGAATACTGCGTGTAAAGTAGTAAAGGCCCTCCCGTTGATCATCGATTTGCTCAAGCGGGCCCAGTAATGTCTGCATTGGAGACTTTGTTGTTACTGTGTTTGGCATATCCAATACGTCACGGGGAGCTTGCCAGGCTCTGCCGTGCGGGCGAGATACTCTCGGTAGCTTGCCGGGCTCTCCGAGAGGGGCGGAGGAATCGAACTCGGGTCGAGCATGTTGGCTGCATGCAAGGCAAACACCCTACCGCTGTGCTATCACTCCAGCCCTGTGTGTAAAGGTTTTTTTTTAAACAAAGGGTTATTTTTATTTTTTCAATTTATAAGCTAGTTTACTACATTGGATTACTTTTCGTATTCAAACACCAATCTTAGCTAGTTGGTTTTTTTGAGGAGATGGAGATATTTGTTTAGGGATCACTCCTGCTGCATTAGAAAGAAATTTATTTAGAAAGAGCCAGAGTGGTAGTACATTGGGGAGGGCTCTTACATTACAAAAGGCCAACCCAGGTTCAATTCCTGAAATTCAAACTCTCACAAAGATACACACACTCTTGTGAGTAGAATGAGGCTAAAGGTTTGAATGAGGCAGGCCATCCTGTGGACGTGTTCCCTTCACATGGCTAGGGATTGTAAATGGATATTTACTTTTCAGACAATTTTGGGTTTTTTTGCGGGGGGGCATACCTATATGTGCTCAGAGGTTGCTCCAGGGTCTAGTATATACCCTCAGAAATAATTTCCATCATTCCATCAAAATACTTTTCATCCATCACATGAAGCCATTTGACCGTGATTTCATATGGGATACTGATGATTGATCATTATCAATAAGGAAAGCACTGTATAATCATTTATGTTTCTTTTTGTGTCACATGCAGTGCTGCTCAGGATTTACTCATGATCCTGCACTCAGGAATTACTCCTTGCAGTGATCAGGGCACAGTATGGCTTGCTGGGAATTGAGCCCAGATTAGCTGCGGGCAAGGCAAACATCATACCTGCTGTGCTATTTCTCCAGCCCCAGGCACTATATACTCGTAACTATCTAACTGGTCACACATTGGTATCTTTTTTGCTGATAAAGAATTTCTGGTCCCTCAAGTCAAGTTGAAAAGCATCCTTCCATTCTTCATCAACTCTCTGACTCTGACTAGGCGAGCCCCAGATGTAGTGTGGATGTTGCTTATAATGGAGTTCTTTTTAAACCAAGATATTTGGTTTTGGGGGGGTATGAGGAGATATTTATTCAGGGATAAATCCTGATGTGTTGGAATGAAACTTATTTAGAAAGGACTGGGGTGGTATTGCTGTGGGGAGGGCACTTCCCATGCACAGGTTCAATTCCCAGACATTCCAGCAGTCCCCCAAGCCACACTAGGGGTGATCCCTCAGTGCGAAACTTGGAATAATCCTGAGCATTGCCTGTTGTGGCCCCTAATTGAAACATCACACTTACTCACACAACAATTGTGTGAGCAAAAAGAGCCTAAAAGTTTGTCCATCTTAGGCCCTGTGAGTGCCCCCTTGGCAGAACTACTTTGGAAGCTGTGGTCGCTGTGGACAGCCTTGAAGCTCAGGGGGTGCTTAATCAAAGGGGCTCCTGGTCTAGGAGTCATTTCCTTGCTGGCCCATAAGGCACTTCCAGTGGGGCCCAGGTTGGAATCCTGGGTCGGGTCTCAGGGCTGCAGTTTCCTGCCCTGTAGACGGAGGCAGCATTTGTTCTGACAGAGAGCCCGAATTCCAGAATTCTATGCATTCCTGGGAGAGGAAGAAGAATCTGGTAGTGTCTCCTGGGGGGAGGGCGTGACTTGGTGCCCAAGGGAGCTTGCCATCAGGACATTTCCAGGTCCAAGACAGGAACTTTCCAGGTCAGGGCTAGAGGTTTGTTCTTTCTCGGCTCACAGCTCTGACTTCTCCAGGTCTCCAGGTCTTTGTTTAGAGTCTAATGGTGATTTTTTTAGAGTCTAATGGGCAGGACAAGGTGGTCCTGAGGCTTGGTCCTGGAGATTGTTGTCAAAAAAAATCTTTGTGAATTTTAGTCCTTTAATAAAACTTTGGATATTCTAGCAGGGCAGCTCAGCTACTCGTATACCCTCGACCAAAGACCGGTCTCTGTATTCGGGGAAGGCCGTCTTCCTTGAGCGCAGCTTTGGGAGGGACGCACATGGAGCAGTGAGGGAGGAAGGGGACACCCGCCTAGCCAGCCAGATCAGCCGAATCAACCCTGGTGATCAACGGGGTGACAGATGTCTCAGCCAGAGTGATAGCGCATCAGTAGGGCATTTGCCTTGCATGCAGTCGTCCCAGCACAGCCGGCTTCGATTCCTCTGCCTCTCTCGGAGGGCCCGGCAAGCTAGTGAGAGTATCTTGCCCGCATGGCAAAGCCTGGCAAGCTGCCCATGATGTATTCAATATGCCAAATATAGTAACAACAAGTCTCACAATGGAGCCTTTACTGGGCCCGCTCTAGCAAATCGATGAATAACGGGAGGAAGCTGAACGTGACTGTGAATAAAGAACTTTAATAAAGGCTTTCTGATGCATATGCCATCTGTTCAGTCCCTCACTCTCCATCTATCCTGGATCTGGCCACCCCCAGACTTCCTGGACACTTGATTGAAGGAAAGAAACAAGCAAAAAAAAATATGTTCCTTACCAGAAAGTACCTGGTCCAGAAAACTCGGCTCCTGGCCCTTTAAGGCTGTGACTAGCCATGCCTGTGATGCCCTGGATCCCTGGTCTTTCCCTCCCGCCCTCTGCCCTTGGTGGTTCCGCTTTTCAGGTGGAAGTTCCGCTCAGCCACCATTGTTGGCAAAGGTGAGGGGCGGGGAAGGAGCAAGTGTTGTGGTACCAGGGGGAACAGGGGCCTTCCCGGCGACCGGGATGTGTGGTTGCTCTGGGCGCCCTGAGCCCCTGCAGTCTCATCCTTGCGAGCACCAAGGTCTCTCAGTGCCGGTCAGGGGCAGCGGCCCCTCCCTGGTAAGTCCCAGACCCCTGCCGAGAGTTTTGTCTGCTACTTCAGTTGGTTTTTAGGAAATGAGGGAGGTTTCCTGAAGAAAACTGATTTAGGAAGACACCTGGGGGCGCTAGTCTCGCAGGGGTAATTGGCCTCCCACGCAGTCACCGGGTAGGATCCCCTCGTACCTTCCAAAGTTGCGCCTATAGGAAGCTTTTTTTTCCTTTCTTGTTTCCAAAACAATTTTTCTTCATGGACAGCCCCTGGCTCGGCACTCAGGATCTCTTCTGGCACCATGATCACCATGGCTCCCTCACCGTTGCCGATTGATTTTAGTTAATTAATTTTAGTAGTTTTTTTGGGGGGGGGCAGACCTGACTATACTCAGGTTACTCCAAGTGATGCTCAAGGAACCATATGGGATGGCAGTAGTGAAAAATCTTTTTTCTCCAGTAAGACGAGCACCTCTGCATCTGTACTATGTCTGCAGCCTCTTTGCACAGAAAATTTTTGATTTGTTATTTTTGAATTGTAGATTTTGGTTCACAGCATTCAGAGCTCAGGACTTAGTCTAGGATCTGAGCTTAATATTGTGCCTGGCAGTGCTCAGGGGGACCCTATTTGCTGTGGAGAATTGAATCTAGCTTAGCTGCTGGAAAGAAAAGCACCCTATCAACTGTACTATCTCTGCTAATACTATGTAATTTTTTTCCACAGAAAAAGATTTTTTGGTTCACCTGTCAAGTTTTCAGCCTAGCTCTACCCACTGACCATCTCTCCCAGACCAGGTGCGTGCCCTGCTGTTGGAATGAACTTCATTCGGAAAGGGGATTTCCAGGAACCAGCTACACTAGGTTATACATGTCTCACTATAGAGGCTGGTGCAGTCCTACAGCAGGAGGAAGTATGTCTTGCTGCAAACCAGGCTTGACCCTCTGCACCCCAGAGGTCACTTGAGCATCTACAGTGTGGGCCAAATCCCCCTCAAAATTAACATTAAAAATTATATAAAGGGCTAGAGTGATAAAACAGTTGATAGGGTGCTTGCCATGTGCACAGCTTGCCTGGGTTCAATCCCAAGCATTTCATAGGGTCCTCTGAACACAGAGAACTGTGGTACAAAAATCTCCCAGTAAAAAGTCTCACTCCAGAATTTGTCTTGATAATGAGCATCTTTGAACTTCTTTTTGGGGGTTTGTGAATATCTCTCCTGCCTTTTATTTTCTGGTTTCCTGTTTTTGCTACAGACTTGGAGATGGTCAAGGACTATGCCCCATTGTCTATGTGTCTCTGAGAGTCCATGTCCCCCACCTTAAAGCACATGCTCAGCCCTATGAACTCCTCTCCCGGGGATCTATTCACTAATAGGTGAGCAGACGAGATGGGATTTGGGGCCACACCTGCCAGTGCTTGAGGACTGCATCCTGCTCTCTGCTCATTGTACCAGTGGACAGTGGGTACCAGAGGAGAACACCCGGGCTTGCAGCTGGCTGGCATCTGCTCCATCCTGGTGTATTCTCTCCTGCCGCTTTGTTGATACATTCATTGTAAGTTCTTATCTGTGAAAATTCTGGAATACTTTGACACAAAACGCTGTCAGGAGGCAAAGGAGGATTTGCAGGCTCTGACTAAAAGGACAGAATTACACCATTAAGATTTCTTTGGGAGGAAGGAGAGAACACAAGGGATTGCCCTGCCACAGAAGCAGGGTGGGATGGGGGGATGGGGGTGGGAGGGATATTATCCATGGTGGTAGAAAATGGGCACTGGTGGAGGGATGGGTATTTGATCATTGTATAATCGAAACCCAAGCACAAAAATTTGTAAATCTACAACTGTACCTCATGGTGTTTCACTAATAATAAAAAATATTTACAATAAAAAAAAAGATTTCTTTGGGGCTAAGTGTACACAAAATCACATGCCCAAAGGAGTAAAATTGTACAGTCTGTGAAAGCCTGGCATGTTATCTTTCAGTGCTGGAGAGGTAGCCCCAAACAAAAGACAAAATAAAGATGATTCTTGAGAGTATACAGCTGCATTTCACACATCTGCCTTTGTCTGATAACTTCCTCTTTGCCTTTGTTTGGTTGTGTGTATTGGGGGAAGGGGCTTGGGAACTTGTTCCAGACCCAGCAGTGCTCAGGAATCACTCCTTGTGGATTCAGGATGTGAAGTTGATTCTGCTGCATACATGGCACGTGCCCTGCACACTGGTTTCTCTTTACAACTCCTGCAACCTTTGAATATGTAGCCAGTTCTGCATTCTGGGAGTGTTCAGGCACCAGCAGCCCTGCCATGAATTCTACCAGCTTGCCCTCAACCATGGCCCTGTGATCCCTGGTGGACTTGGGGGACCCGATGGGATATGGGGATGAAACCAGACTCAGCCACATGCATGACAAATGCCCTCCCCAATGTGCTGCAACTCTGGCTGTCGGGCCTAACTTCCATCTCTCACACTAGACTCCTGTAAGCTATTATAGTATATTTTCAGTTAAAGTGGAATCAAGGGACCTGAGAGGTAGAAGAGCAGCTCACCTATTTGCCTTGCCTTCACAGTGGGTAGCCCAAATGCCAACCTACTTCTGCATCCTCTGAAGAGGAAGAAGCATCTGGCAGTGTCTCCTCTGGGAGGGCCTTCAGCTCGGGCCAAAGGGTGAGACCAGTGAGGACATTTCTGGTGCCAGGGAAGGAACTTCTGGTTAGAGCCCTGTGCTGGTTCTCTATGATGCTCACAGCTCTGATTTGTCCTCCAGGTCGTTGGAAAGAGCTTCCTGCTGATCTTAGAGAAATAGAAGTTGGAGACGATGATAACTCACCATCTGGCAGACTATGTCCAGGTAGGAGGAGAGTGACAAGATGACAGAATGCAGTGACACGAGCACACAGGTATCCAGGGCTGTCTGTCTCTGAGTTGATTCTCCGTGGTGTCGTGGGGTGTGGCTACTGGTCACAGTGCCCCATGCTCTGCTGTCTGACTACATTTTTCTTCCTTTTTTTGTTGTTGTTGTTGAGATTGGGTTTTGGGGCCATACCCGAGTGATGCTTAAGGAGTACTCGCAGATCAGTGCTCAAAGATCTCACACACCAAGTCTTAGGAACCCTTTTATGTGCCATAATAAGAGGCCTATTTGTTCAGGTTTGTTTTGTTTGGTGAGGTGAGGTGATGGGAGGGTCACATCCAGTGATTTTCAGGTCACTTCTGGTTCTATTTTCAATATTGCACTTGGCAGTGCTTGATTGACCAGATGGTATGGTAGGGAAGGCCCACCCTACTCATGTTCATAGACCCACTGTCCTTTACTCTATCCTGCTGCTATATTTCTTTTCATATTTTTTGTTCTACAGGGGAGGTGCTCATAATTTCCCCTCGACTCTGTGCTCCATATTCACTCTCACCGACTGTGGAGGTCTCCAGGATGTGCTGATACCATATGTGCACTGGCAGTTACAGTGACTAGGGCCCCAGGACATGTGTTTCCCCTATATTGTCCTTCTGCTTTGAAGAGCCTCACCTGATCAGTCACACAGTCTCAGGGAGTGTGAGCAAAGGATCTCTGGGGCCAGCAGAGTTTTCCCGGATTGAGACACGTGTTTTGAGAGGGATTGAGGGTGGTCCTGAACCCTTCGCTTAGAGTTGTATGGCACACATGTATGGCTCCAGAACCATATGGATGCCAAGGATGAAATCCATATTTGTGTATCAGGAATGTGCCTGCCCCACTGTACTGTCACTCTGGTCACAGGTTCATTTCTATGCTTCTTTTTTGGCATTTTGGGTCATACCTGGCTATAAACAGTGGTTGTTCTGGCTCTGTACTTCAGAATTACTTCTGGGAATGGTTAGGGGACCATATACAATACCTGGGATTGAACCCGTGTCATCCTCGTGCAAGGCAAGCAGCCTCCCTACTGTCTTATTGCCCTAGGCCCAAGATGTTAGTTGCTTTGGGCCTCACCTCGCCAGACGCTGCACTGTTTCACTGTGTGGGTTTTCTTCTAATGATTCTTGGGAGTCTTCAGCATGACTCAATATATTTCTGAAACCTGACTATTGCATCTCTGCTAAGCACCAATCTGGGCATATGGAAATTAATATTTTGTTCACTCTTTTTCTGTATTTTCCAGAGTTTTGTTAGGGACATGTAGGTGTTGACCTGTATCATTTTTATTGTCACTAATCTGGGCATTCATTTCCGTGGGTTCTGAGCATTCTGTGGTGAAGCCTTTTTTAGTTGCTCAAACCTTTTGAATCATAGGGAAACTCTTCCAGGAGAAAAGCCTTCTATATGTGAGAATCCTCTATCTTTATGCCTTACTGTGCATATGAAAACTCATTCTGGAAAGAAGCCTTATATATATCAGGAGTGTAGGAATGACTTTATTAGATCCTCTAGACTTACTTTACAGAGGAGAATTCACGTGGGAGAGAAAACATATATATGTAAGGAAAGTGGGAAGGCCTTAATTCTCACCCCAGCCTTCGTCAGGATAGCACACTTCATACTGAAAAGAAATCTTTTATATATCGGAATGTGGGAGGGTATTTGTAATCATAGGAAAACACATACCAGAGAGAAACTTTATTATTGTACGGAATGTGGCAATGTCTTCTCTCAATCTGGGGACCGTAATAAATAGTGGAGAGAAAGTTCATCAGTGTCTGCCATGTGGGAAAGCCTTCACTCTCCCCTTAGGTCTTTCTATGCTTATGAGAAGTTGTACTGGAGAGAAGCCTTATCTAAGTAATGATTGTGGGAAGGCCTTAATTCATTCCTCAACCTTCACTAGGCATATGAAAATGCATACTGGAGAGAAAAAAATATTTAAGGTATGTTCTAAGGCCTTTTCTCAGTCTCTATAGGTTCCTAAGCACCAGAAAATTCATTGTGGAGAGAATCCTCATGCATGTCAGAGATGTGGGAAGACCTTTAGTCTTAATCAACATATGAAAATTCATAGTGCAGAGAAGCCACTGCAATGCCGCACATATAGGAAGGCCTTTACTCTGTGTTCTGGCTTTGCTGTACATCTGAGAATTCACACTGGAGAGAAGCTATATGTAATGAACGTGGAAAGGCTGTTTTTCAATCATCCTGCCTTACTAGTCATGAAAATGCATACCAGTGTGAAATCTTTTGAATGTCAAAAATGTTGGGCGGCCGTGGTGTTCCATTCAGGCCCTAGGAAACTCTGTTAAATTCGTACTGGATGACTGATATCATAATACTACATCACCAGTAAGAACAGGCCCCTTCAGTAATACATGGTTTCTTTGTATAAGGAGGTGGGGGTGCCCCAATGTGGAGGTAAGAAGGAAGTAATCCTGGGACAAACTTCCCATGATGTCAGCACATAAGGGAAAGGTACTTCCTGTTATCGCCCAGTTGCATCTATGGCAATGTCCCAGCATTTTGACTTTATGTGTCTGTTAACTTATAAATAGTGGGACTTGGAGATAGAATCCAGGAAAAATTAGAACTAAATAAACAGGTACCAAATCCTTACTTCACTTCAGACTGTCAAGGCCCACCACTGTTTCATTCTTTGCTCCCACTCTGGTTTGGTTCACAGGCCCTACTTTGGTTTGTAGGAGTTAATGACAGAGATTAACCATAATGTTGCAGCAAATCCTTGAAATTAGAAAAACAGGCAAACCTCCATTCTTCAAGCTCTCCTGTACTATGTCTTGGGAGACACACTGAGCTGTGCTCAGGCTGTCCTCCTGCCTCTGATTTCAGCAGTCTCCAACTGGGGTGAGCGACTCAGGGAAACTTATGAGGCCTTGGAGTTGGTGTCCATGTCAGTTGTTTGCAGAGAAGCACCTTATCAGCTATAGCATCTCTGCACTCTCTATTCAGGTTTCCATTAGATTTGTAAAATCATTGAGGACAAAATGTTCAGGAGGTATCAAGTTATCAGAATGGCCTTGGCAAGTTTCTTTAATAGGGTGGATAAAGACAAATTACACAGACTTTACTGTGCACAGAAAGACATTTTCGGGTTCTTTGAGGTGATCCAGAGGCCCCCGAATCAAATGTTTTACAAATGGTGCGAACATCAGAGATTTGCCAACATCCCCCCCCCCCCCCGTCAATAGGCAATTCGACTTAACTGTGATTACTAGTAATAAAGGGCAGTCACATACCTAGGATCCACTGACCTCAACTCAGCAGTAGTAGGAGGGAGAAAAAGAAAGGTCAAACTCCTGCTTGGAAGCACTAAAATCCCAACAATCTAAAATTCACCAGAATATCAAACACTATTGATGTCTATCCAAAATGCCAAGCAAGGCCACAAAATGACCAGTCTAGTTTACAGCCTGGTAGCTTCATGTATGACTCCATTCTTGGATGGGCCACATGCTGCATTTTATTTACTTAATTATATATTTTTGTTTGGGGCACACCTGACAGTTCTCAAGGGTCACTCCTGGTGGTACTTGGGCCCCATTTGTGATTCCAGGGATGGAACTCAGGTCAACCAAGTTCACAGCAGGTGCCAGATCACTTGTACTACGTATTTTCATTTAAAAATATGTTCTGAAACTTTCTCCTGGGTTTTCCTTGTAGGCTAGAGTCCACACCTTCTGTGTTATCAAGGGGTAGAGCGGTGACTGAAAGTGCTCTCTTATGCTCTTACCAGACTTGGCTCCTGTTCCAGCATCTCTTCAACTCTCTGGGCTGATGCTAGGCTAGTATCTCTCTGCATCCCCAGGGCTGACTTGGGAGTCACTGCTTTAACCCCATCTTGATCGATGACTTCCCATAGAAACTCATTTTCCCATGCCGCACCAACTCCCTGTCTGCCTGTTTTACTTTGAATGAACTCGATTTTCAGTTTTTCTGATGGACTGTATGAGAGCATTGGGTCATTGTTTGCCCAGACAAGATCAGGGGACTTCCCCTTACTGCCTTCTAGTCCTCCACTGTGTGTGACTCACGACTCCAGGAGCTACCTCTCCACCCCTTTATGTGAGCCCATCCCCCTTGTGTCACAGTTTCACCTGGGTGGGTGTAATGGTTCTCTGCACATCTGGAGTCTGGTCCTTTAAGGCTGCTTGCGGGGATGGGGATAGAAGTGACATCACAGTGGGGCCTTCCTGGTGCTTCTATTCCTGAAAACAGAGTGAGAGAGTCATTGTTCATGTGGGTAAAGGACAAAGTAGGGCTCCTGTGAAGAAGCAGGTCTCTGAAGGCCCATTCTGTGGCAGGACGGGGGTGGCCTCCTGTGAATGTCTGGTACCTCCCCATCTCCAAACTGAGCTGCGAGTCTCCACTAGCTTGGGGAGCACATTTACCCTTGTGATTCGCTTGTTCCTCAATATCCAGGTGGTTCCTGACGTGGGGGTGCTGTGGGGACTGTTCTGGAGTGCAGGACTCGAGGGTGTGAGTGGGTGTTCCTAGGGAGCTCCCACGGCCACGATGCCTCCAGCTCTGCAGTGGGGCAGCGACGGGTGGACGTGGGGTTGAGCGTGGGGATTGCAGGCCTTGGGGGTTAGGGGCCTACTGAGGGCCGGAGCTTAGCCATCCCAACTTTCCCAGGTGACCCATGTGGGGACTTGTCCCCAGTTTCACTGCTGTAGAATCTCTATATTCACTTTGAGGGGCAGAGCCACAGTTCCCCCAACCAGTGGCATGATACCCTGTTCCTATAGACTTTTGCATTGGCTTCCCTGGTGGGACAGGGTGATCCAAGGCTGAGGATCTGCAGGTACCTGGAGTTTGTCAATGGTAGTTTCCTTTTGCGGATATTTTTGGTGTGGACTATGGGGGCCTCTACATCCCTGGAGATACCCCGTGGGTTTACTCTGGCTCTGGACTTAGGTATTAGTACTGGAGTACTCTGGGGCCTTTGGGATGTAGAGGAGTGATTGGTGTCAGCAAGACAAGCATCATACCGCTTTACTGTCTGTCCGAATAGGAATTTCTGCTTTCATATCAAGTTGCAAAGCCCTGTTTAGACCCCTTTCTACTGAGGTGAGTACTGTGGGTAATGGATGTGTGTGTGTCTGTCTGTCTAAAGTTTTTTTAAGAGAGGGGCTGCCCCCGTGCTAGAACCACATTCTGGGCTATGGTTGCCAGGGGCAGCCCTCTTGCTGGCCTGCAGGTAGTGCTGATGCTGTGAGCTCCTGGCCTTGGAGTAAGCCCATGGATGGGCCTCTGTGAACTTTCTGTGGGACCCAGGTAGGAGTCTCCAGTCCAAGGCAGGGCTGACTTTTCTCTCTTCTAGCCAAGCCCTGACCTTCTGTTGGGAAAGGCAGCACAGATGCCAAACCATTTTGTTTCTCTTGGGGAGACAGAAGCATCAGGCATTGTCCCCAGGGTGGGTCTATGAACAGTGCCCAAGAGTGTGACTGGTCAGAGCTGGGGAGTTTTCTTCTTCTCCAGTGCTCACAGCTCTTGACTTCTCCTCCAGGTCTCTGGTCCTCGGGAAAAACAGAGGAGGGAGAAGATGGTGACATGCCATCTGACACACCATACCCAGGTAGGAGGAGAGTAACAATATGAGGTGATGCAGTGACAGGAGTGCTCAGGCTTCCTGGGCCAAATATCTCTGAGTCATTTCAGGAAGGATCCTGTGATGTGCCTCCCGGTCGGAGTTCCAGTCTCTGCTATTGGAGGTGATGTTTGTGTCAGTTTTGTTGTATTTGGCTTTTGGACCACACCCAGCTCAAAGTGTACTTGTACCTCAGTGCTGCAGGATCACTCCTGACAGATCGCAGTGACCATATGCGTTGGTGGAGGTCCTAGGCTTGTGTCTGGGTATTTTGTTTCCTTTGTAGTGCTAAACCCAGTATTCCGGGGATTATTCTTTTGGCTCTGTACTCTGGCATTGTACCTCGCAGTGCTTAGGGGACCCTATGGGTTGGTGGGAATCACCAGCCCTACTCGCTGTCTCCAACCTGCTGTCCTGTTACACAATACTGCTGCTTTGTTTCTTTTCATAGTTATTTTCGTGCCACAGGGGAGATGCACAGGGCTTCCCCTTAGCCTTGTGCTCCAGATTCCTACCTGATGTGTATCACAGGCCCCCTGGGGTCTGCTGGCCCCATTTGCGCCCTGGCAGCTATAGTGACTCAGATCCCAGGACATGCATTTCTCTTATTTTGTCCTTCACGCTCTGGAGAGACTTGCCTGCTCTGTCACACATTGTGTTTTCACTTGCTGCTCTGTTTGCAGTTTTGGGCATGTGGTTGCCTAGGAGAGTGAGAGAAATGGATCTCTGGTTCTGGCAGAGCTGTTGGACTCAAGACACTTTAGCCGCTTCGAGAGCCACTTGGAATGGCCCTGAACTTGATGAGAGTCCTATAGGCACATATGTGCTTGCACAGCTTTAAGTCAATGACTGGGCATTGAGTGCCCCCTTGTCCCTAGAATATGGGCTGTGGGGTGCAAGGGGTGTATGTTTAGTATAATGGGCTGAAAGCAGGGTCACTCGTTTGGGGTCCAGTGGTTCTGTGCACAGTTGTTACTCTGCAGTGCTCATAGGAGCAGTGATTGGGCTGCCTCAGTCCTCCTATTGCTACTTCTGGCCCTCAAGTTCAAATTTTTTGTTTTGCATTGATTTGGCTTTGGGGTTACACCTGCAAGTACTCAGATTATTTCTGTATGTGTATTAAGTTATTCTTGCTATAGTCTGGGACCATCGGTGCTGCTGGGGATCAGTCCTGTATGTGTGTGCAGCCTCTGTGTCCTACCACTGTAATGTCTCTCCTACCACAGTTCATTCATTTCTTAGGGTCTCACCCTATCAGACACTACTCTATTTTAGTGCCTGGGATCACTTCCAATGGTTGTTGGTTCAGCAAGACTCAGTATTTTCCTCTGGACTATGCAGTGAGGGGTCACAGCTGACGGCTTGAGGGACCCTATGGAATGTCAGAATCAAACCTTTATTGGCCGTGAGCAAGTTCAGTGCCCCCCGTTATACTGTCTGTCTGCATCCTTTTTTGTTTACGTTTAAAAACAATTGCGTGCTTTGGCCATCTTTGGTCATTTTTGGATTGACTGCACTCAGGCATCACTTCAAGTGGGCTGATGACATACCATGAGGTGCTAGGAATAGAGTAAGGTGGGTTCGGTGATTGTCCTGGAAGCAGTGGACATGGGTTCTATTCCCGGCATCCTATGTGGTCCCTGAGCACCAGCAGAGGTGACTCCTGAGTACACAGTCAGGAGGAAGCCTTGAGCATCCCCAGGTGAGGACCCCAAACCAGACAAAAACAAAATTACAAATTGTGATGTGATCAAACTTTTCTAGGCTGTGTGCAAGATCAGGGCTATACTATCTCTGGTATTTTCCGGGGCCCCATATAGCTCTTGGATAACGACAGATATGTGGCATTTCAGAAGAGGAAATTCTGTTGATACCTTCCCACTAATTTACTCTGTTTTTATATAGACACACCGGGTTTACTTGTCACCTTTTCCTTCTGACCAAGCCATGCTCCATCTCTGTAAGGTTCAGGGCATTCTGAGTTAAAGCCTGCAGTGATCTCCTGGCTGTAAAGAGGAGCCCTGAAGCCAGTGAGGAAAGGCGTGCATACAGGGGAGTGTCTGAGGACCCTACCTGTCTCAGGCCCTGGGCAGTGTGGGTGTCCTAAGCTCATGTGAAACACGATGCTGACCGTGGAGCCTTGAGCTCCTGAATCCAGGTGTATGTGCAGTGCTCACGCTGACCTTTGCTCCCCTGTACTCTTCATCATGGAATGATCCTGTTCTTTACTTTCTTGGCTTGACATTATTTTTCCTCATCTGTCAGTCCATGAGATTCATGCTCCTTGTTCCTTCACCTTCTGTGCCTTACACCAGCACTCCACAGCCTATAATGTTGCTGTATCTGCAAAATATATTTTGACTTTTTTGTTTAGTGAATGAGTGAACCCAAAATAGTGCTATTTTGGCTCTGAGCAATACTAAAGCAGGGGATGCGCTTGCCCTGCACACTGCTGACCCAGTTCAGTAACCAGCATTTCATATAGGTCCCCGAGCATCACTGAAACTGTTCAAAAACAAAACCCAAAAAGCTCTTGTAGGATTGGCAAGTTTCTTACAGTGATCCTCCCAAGGGATCTTCCCTTTGCTCTGGGATGCTCTGGGATATGACAACCGTAGAGTTGTCCTCCACCTGCACTGCCTCATTCAAGGATGCTCCATTGGACGAATTCTTATTTTGCATATTGTTTAGTTTCAGAACTCAAAGCATGGCTTCTGATTTGGCCTTTCAGCAATTTGATTTAGGGACACAGTTACTGAGTATGAGTTATCTGCTGGTAAGATTTGTAAATTTGGAATTAATATTATTACGCGAATGAAGAAAGTCAGTGGACCAGTATGTTATTTTTAGGGTTCAGGGTTTTCCATGGCCAGGAATAAAACCAGAATCTAATTCTTGGGGGTAGAGGACCCTTAGTGTGTATTTAAAAAATAAATACGAATACTGGGGCTCTCCTTCGCCACCTGTGTTCAGTGGTTTCACACTGCTTGCTTCCCCCATCCTGGATGGCCATTGAGCATGGGTCGACAAAGGAGAAAACAAGGACCACACTGGTTGGTATCAGTTGCAGCTAATTCCAATCTCATCTCCATTCTCTTCTGATTTTCCTTCCCCCAGTTCTTCCTGATTCTCTCTATTCTCCTTCATCCTCCTCCCGATTCTCCTGGATTCCTCCTGGAGTCTTTCTTCCCTATTCTCCTTGATTCCCTTCTCCATTCTCCCTTATTCTCCCCTTGGATTCTCCTTCCTGAAATTCTCCTGGATTCTTGTCCCCTTTATCCAATCTTCCAGCCCCCTCTTCCCCTTTCTTGCTCCTGGATTCTCCCCCGTTCCCTCAGATTCCTCCCTGATCCCTCCCCCTAACCTCCCCCTGCCCACTCCTACAGCCTTAGTTATATCCCAAGTCATAAGCCTTGTAAACATCATAAAATTTATACTAGTAACCTGATGCCCTAAGAATAGTTTACAATGTCAAAACGTCCCCTCGGTAAAACATATTTTGTTTGTACCAGAATGTTGGGTGTGCTACAAAAGTACATTCAGGAAGGAAATAATCCTGGTAGTGTGTGACAGGTTCCTGTGTTGTCAGTCTGTAAGGAAAAGTCTATGCCAGTGTCCCGGAATTTGGACTTCACGTGTATGTTAACTTTCTGGATCTTCTGGTTAAAGCCAGGAGGAATGTGAATAAATAAAAAGGCAAAATAGATGCCCCTCGCTCAGGACTGTCAAGGCTCACCACTCTCTCATTCTTTGCTCTGACTCGGGCTTGACTTTTTTTTTCTTTTTGGTCACACCCAGAGATGCTTAGGGGTTACTCCCGCCTCTTCAGTCAGGAATTATTCCTGCCTTGGGGACCATAGGGGATGCGGGATTGAACCCCACTCTGGCCATGTGCAAGGCAAATGCCCTCCCCGCTGGACTATTGCTCCAGCCCTGTAGCTTGGCGGCCCTAGGTTTTGGCGGATTATGGCAGAGAATCAGCTACGCCTTCTCCTGACTCGTGTTGTGGAGAGACACACCCTGCTGAGCCCACTCCTGGCTCTGAGCTCAGGCATCTGTCCCTCAGGATCCTTATGGGGCACTGTGGTCGGAATCCACATCTGCCGTATGTGACAGCTCCTTCCTTCCTGTGTCATCTCTGCCTCCCCTGTGTTCAGGTACTGATTAGCATTGTGGAAATATAAAGGATAAATATTTTTGAAAGTCTCATCTTAGCAGAATGTACTGGCAAGTTTCTTTAATGAAGTGAAATGAAGAGTTTGTTTTTAAATTTTTAAACTTTTTTTCGTCTTTTTGAGTCACACTGAGACAAGCTAAGAGATTACTCCTGGTGGTGCTCTGGGACCCTGTTTAGTCTGGTGGAAGACTGATATCCTACCTGCTGTCTTATCTCTTTTGCACCTATTGGAATCAGTTTAAATGAACTTTACTCTGCGTAAAAGACGTTTGAAAGGATGGAACAGAACCCTTGAATAAAATGTCTGATAGTGTTGGGAATATGGGTCTGTTCCCCAACCTCATCACTTATCAGCTCTCCCCAAGCTCTCCACATCCCAGCAGGTGTTTCATTTACCTGTGATTTCTTGAAAGGTTGATCACATTTCTGGATCCCATCCATCAGTTCAATAATATCAGAGAAAAAAATAAGAATTATAATTGGAATTAGAAAAGTTCCATCAATCTAGTAGTCACTAGAATGATAAAAAGGATTCAGATCTTTTTAAAGGCCAAAAAAGGCTCCATGGTGACCGGTAAGTTTTGTTGCCCATTAGCCTCCATTCTTCAGGTCAGAATATGCTCTAGGTTTTATATATACATGAATGTACATAAATATAAGTAAATTTGATATATATGTAATTTATATCCTATATTTATATATTATGTATAGCACAAATACTTTATATATTTATTATTGGTGCATACCTGGCAGTACTTAGGGCTTACTCATGGATTTGTACTTGTTTGGTGCTCAGGGGACCATTTGGAGTTCTGAGGATTGAACCCAGATTGACCACATGCAAGTCAAGCGCCCAACCCCTCTTTTTTCATACTCTGGATTTAAAATTGTGTTTCTAAAACTGCCTCCTGTGATTTCCCTAGTAGGCAGGAGTTCACTGGTCATGCATTTTCAAGAGGTAGCATCTTGGTTGGACAGTGATCTCTGATATTCTTGCCAGCTTTTTTCCTTTCCAGTGTCTGTCCAACTTTCTGGGCCACTACTAGGCTAGTTCTTCTCTGCATCTCAGGGTTGGCATTGGAGTCACTGCTTTCACCCCATCTTGATGAATTGCCTGGGAAACTCAATGTCAGTTGATTTGTACCAACCTGTCTGTTTGACCTTGAATTTACCCATGTGTTTTTCCTGATGGACTGTGTGAGAGCATTGGTTCAATGTTTGATTGACCAGTAGAGTGGTCTTTCAGTGCATAAATAAGGATAAGATCAGGAGTCTTTTCCTTATCCACACTGTGTGAGCAAGCACTCCACCAGCTGCCTCTCCAGTCCTTTATCAATCCATCCCCTTGGAGCACGGATTTACCTGGGTGAGCAAAAAGGGTCTCTCTTAAAGACCATAGCCCATCTCCATCTCCAATACCATCACCAGGGTTGGCTCTAGAGTCACTGATTTCCGCCCCGTCTTGATTAATTTCCCGGGAAACTCAATGTCAGTTGCTTTGTACCAACCTGTCTGTTTGACCTTGAATTTACCCACATATGTTTTTCCTGATGGAGTGTGTGAGAGCATTGGTTCAATGTTATACTTACCAGTATAGGATCAGGGGTCCTCTCCTTATTCACACTGTGTGAGCAACCACTCCAGCAGCTGCCTCTCTAGTCCTTTATCAATCCATCCCCCTTGCAGCACAGATTTACCTAGGTGAGCAAAAAGAGTCTCTCTTAAAGACCATAGCCCTTTAAGGCTCCTGGTGGAAGCACAAGTGATGTCATAGACGGGTCCTTCAGAAATCCTTTCCATTCTAGCAGTGGTTGCCTGGCTCAAGCTGCCATTGATCTCGTGGGTAGAGGAGGAATTGGTGGCCCGTCATGACAGGGGGGCCGTGAAAGCCGATTTTGTAGCACGACGTGAGCGGCTCCTATGAGCGCCCCTCGCCTTCCCCTATCCACACAGTGAGCAGCGGGGCCACGTCAGCCTTTGGGGCGATTTCACACTTGTTTTTCACTCGTTCCCGATATCCAGGCCATTACTGAAAACTGACAAAGGCTTTCCGGGGACCCAGAGGCTTTGGGCGGTGCAGTGGAGGCTGTGCCGGGGTGCAGGGGTCGCGGGTGTGAGTGAGTGATCTTGTGGGCCCCTTTTGCCATGATCACCTCCAACTCCGGAAAGTGTTAGAGGCGGTGGGTGAGGCGCTGCAGGACCTGCCGAGGGCAGGGCTTATCCCTCCCCAACCTGCCAGCATAAAATGCACTAGTTCCTGTTCTGGAGCCTTTAGCCCTGGCATCACTAGTGTAGAACCTTCAGATTCACTTTGAAGGGCAGGTCCCAGCCTCCCTTCAGCAGGAGACCCAGTTGTCCTCTGTCCTTTGAGTGCCATGATGGGGTGGGGCCACCCCATGACTTGGTCCCTGAGGGTGTGTGGGGTTTGCAAATGAAACTTTTTCATTATTATTGTTTTTGTTGGGCTTGTGTACCATATATGGAGATACTCAGGGTTTACTTTTGGCTCTGTACTCAGGAATTCTTGGTGGTGGTACTTGGGGACAGTACTGGATACTGGGGATTGAACTGGATTGTCTGCATGCAAGGCAAATTCCCTACCTGCTTTGTTGTCTCTCATCCCAAATTTTGTGTTTTTTTTCTAGGTTAAGAATTTTTGCTTCCTAAGGTGTAGTTTTAAAGCACCCCTCCCTGGCCAGACGGCTGACTGTCAGCTGTTGTGGTGAGTACTGGGGCTAAAGTTTTGGGTATTTTTTTAAGAGAAATAGTTGATTTCTGGGGTGTGTGGTGTTGTTGGGGAAACTTTGCTCAGGGTCACTCCTGATGTGATGGAAATAATTAAGGGCCAGAGCAATAGTACAGCAAGTAGGGTGCTTGCCTTGCAAGTGGCCAACTCAGGTTCTATATACGTCTGGTATTCCATATTGTCCCTGAGCCCCACTATGGCTGAATCCTGATACCAGAGCTGCAATAACCCCTGAAGCACAGCAAGTTGTGGTCCAAAATGGAAGTACATGCACACACACATACTCACGGATATACACACACAGAGGATGTGAGAGCAAAGAAAGAAAGTGGTAGTATTCAGGAGAAAATACGGATTTCTGCAGCACACAAAAAGAAAAAAACAGGAAAGGCTGATTAAGGATCCTCTTTAAATGTTTCACTCTAGAATATGTCTTTACATATGAGTGCTGGATATTAACCCTATGTATTTTAGGCTTGATCAGTGAATTGTCCCTTTTCCCTCCCCCCAGAGAAGGTTATTGTGGTCTTATGAGCACTCCCAATCCCCCTAGTTTATATTTAACTCATAAAGTCAAATCTTCTAGTGACTCTGTGCCTTATATCTGTAGTCATTTATTTCCATTTCTCTTTCTTCTATTACCTTTATAATCTATAATCGATCATTATAGAGCAGAAAGCAGAAAAAAACCAGAAAAATTGTTAATGCTAAGCTCTTAATATTTGTGAGTTGAGTCTGAAATATATTTACTGCTGGGTATTCATCATGATTACTTGATTCAGGCTTCAGTTATGGTAGTTTCTAACCCGAGAATCTCTGGATGAATCTGGGGCAAGCAGCAAAGCTACCTGGCTTCCACATGAGAGGGTCTAGGAATCATAAAGCACCATCTGATTTCCAAACTGTCATGACCTTAATGACCCTACCCTGCAGGGTAGGTAAGCGAAACTGGCGTGAGGACTCCATGTGGAATTTATGGTAAAAGCCTAGCCAGCTTTTAACGTTAGCTCCTGGACTTCTCCAGAGAAATAAGTTTTAGAATGTTTATATCTTACTGGGGGTATCCAGAGAACTGCAAATATTAATAAGAGGTAACCTTCATTGTTTAATCTGTACCAACAGGGAAAGAGCAAAGCACATGGATGCTTTTAGTCCCTGAGCAAATTTCTCAGTATAATCTCAGACAGAACCTCTCTTGAGTTAATCCCCCCAAAAGAAATGCCTTTGTTGAAACGCTTGGCCTCTGTAAAAGATAAATCACAATACATGCAGTCCTGTACCGCGAACCCTCTCAGATATTCTATAGGTATGCTAATTGGTTCTGAATTAATGGTCCACTGTTCACTGTCCATTGTCCATAAATTGTTGTGTTCCCTGTGTCTTTGTTTCCCTGGAGAGACGGTACACCGAATGCATCGTACCATGGGACCTAATGACTCAATACTATTCATTACTGGCAATCCGGGGTGTGTGCCTAGAATTCACATGAGAGTAATTTTTGTTGTTGCTTTGTTTCATTAGTTACCTTTTGAAGTTGTAGAATTTTTGGTAAACAACATGCATTGTTTGTGGCTTACTCCTGCCACTGAACTCAGGGATGCAGGGGGCAGGGGCCCATATATTTACTCATATATTGAACCTGGGTCAGCCAAGTGCAAGGTTAATGTTTTACCTTCTTTATTACCACCCCAGTCACCAAGATATAATATTCATTGTTTAAAAGTAGACTCACTCTAGAAATTCCGTTTGTCAGACACACATAATAGCATGGCTCATAGAAAACACACTGGATATTTGGATAATTTTGCGACACAACCCTGTTTACTTGTGTTGTTTTGTTGTTGTTGTTTGGCTTTTTGCGCCACACCCGGAAATACACAGGGGTTACTCCTGGATTTGCAGGCAGGAACTACTCTTGGCAGTGCTCAGGGGACCACATGGAATGCCGTGGATTGAACCTGGTCAGCCACAGTGCAAGGCACATGCCTTATCTGCTGTGCTATCGCTCCAGCCCCTTCCATGATTTTCAGAGCTATTCCTGCACAACAGGAAAGAGTTCTGGATGAGACTCATGTGCTGATTCGGGATTACAGTAAATCATAACCAAGATGGATCCAGGTCCAGTGTGTCAGAGCTGGGATTGACTTGGGCTCACCCAATCTAAGAAGTGACCATGGTCCCTGGAAGAGAACGCCCAGGCCACTCAGCAAGAGAGCAGCTGAAGGTTTGTCCACCCTCAGTCCCTGTGGATGCCCCTACAGCAGAGCCACTAATGGGACTGTGGTCATTGGGGCCTGCAGGGGCCCACTCCTGCATGGGAGCTCCTGTGCTCAGAATTAGTCCTTGCCCTTAGAGACCTTCCTGTGGGGCCCAGGGTTGAGTTCTGGGGCTCAGGCAGGGCTGTGGTTTCCTCCTCTGTAGGTCTCAAGCGCTCCTGTCATGACAAGCAGCCCAGTCACAACCCACTTCTCTGTCCCCTTAGAGGCAGGAACATCTGGCAGTCCATGAGAGAGTGTCCAACCATCCAGATGGCCACTACATTTCTGGCTCCAATGCAGACACTTCTGGTCAGGTAAGGACTAGGGCTGGTTGTGCTCCTCTCCACTGCTCATGGCTCAGGTCTTTGCATGGAGCCTCCTGCTGATCTACAGGAAAAACAAAGGCAGGAGATAGTGACACGACCTCTGCCTCACCATCCTGAGGCAGGAGAGTGGCAAGATGACACAGTGCAGTGATAGGAAGCACAAGCTTCCCAGGCTGATATTTTCTGATTTTTTCAGGAAGGATACGGGAATGTGGCTCCTGGCCCGAGTGACCGGCTCTCTGTTTGAGGCCACTGTTTCGTTTATTTTGTTGATTTGAATGGGCCACATTAGTGGTGCTCAAGGATCAGGACTGGGGGACCATATGGGGTTCCAGAGGTCAAACGCTGATTAGACTATTTTTTTGGAAGGTACTGAAGGGGAGGGGCCATACACAGTGATTCTCAGGTTATTTCTGGCTCTGTACGCCTCTGGCAGTGATTGAGGAAACATAATGGATGGTGGGATTGCCAGCCCTACCTGCTGCCCATGGACCCGCTCTCCTGTTACTCCATCCTGCTGCTTTGTTTTCTTTCATGTTTATATTTGTGCCACAGCGGAGGTGCCTAAGGCTTCCTCTTGGCGTTGTGCTCCAGATTCACCCCTGATAGGCTTCAGGGGAACCCAGGTGTGCTGGTTATGTATATACCCTGATGGCTACAAATGTCTCAGGACACAGGACATGTGTTTCTCCTATTTTGTCCCTCCCACTCTGAGAGTCTCACCTTCTCAGTCACAGAGTCTCATGTTCACATGATGTTGTATGTGCAGTTCTGGGCATGCACCTGTTCCAGGGAGTTGGAGCAGAGAACCTTAGGATTGAATCACTTTTACTATCTTTGAGATGAATTTGGGGTGCCCCTTGTGAATGTAAGGACTGCAGAACATGTTCACTTACTCCTCCTTATTACACAAAGTAATATTCATAACAGAAAGAAACTTACATATGCCAGCAATGCGGGAAGGCCTACATTATGACCTGAAGCCTTAGAATCTCAGGAAAATTGATCTTGGAGACAGACTCTACATATGTATGGACTGTGGGAAGGCACAACCTTGGTGTTTTACTAAGCACAGAAAAAAATCATACCGTACAGAAACCACATAAATGTCTGACACGTGGTAAGGTCTTCACTCTACCCTGTAGCCTTATTATGCATTTGAAAAGTCAAAGTGGAGAGAAGTCTTATTTATGTAAGTAATGTTCAAGACCTTCACTCAACTCATAACCCTTATTAGCCATATGAAAACGCATACTGGAGAGAATCTTATGTTTGTAAATGTGGGAAGGTCTTTGCATACCTCTCACACATTTTAGACATCATAAAATCCACGGTGGATGAGTCAATCCCAAAAACTTTCCCCACATTCAGAGGAGTGCCCCTAGGTAAGACAATTTTTTTGTACTAGATGTGTTAGGGGGCTGCAGGCGTGTAGCCAAAAAGGAAGCAATCCAGGTAGTGTATGAGAAGCTTCCAGTGGCATCAATACTATAAGGGAAAGGTACGGGTCTGGTTGATTGAAGTCAGGAGGGAAGGTGACTAAATAAAAACGAGACATAAATAGGGATAAACTTCTTGAAGCAGCAAAAAGCTTCAAAATTTCTTAGAGTCTTAAAAATTCTGCAATCAAATATAACAACATTCGCTTAAATTTATTTTGTACATCTATTGATATCGCACATTTATTGTCTCATCAATTTTAATCTTAGAACTCTATTAGCAGTTGGGGATTTTTCTATTTTGTAAATTGAATACATACATACATAACCACCCCTCACTCTGGACTGCCAAGTTCCCCATTGTTTCAGTCTTTAGTCTGAACACTGAAGAGAACACTCTGGCTTGGCCCAGAAGCCAATTTTGAAAGGGTTTATGGCAGAGACCAACCATAATGTTACCGAGAATCAGTGTACATCTAAAATCAATCAAACCTTCCTTCTTCAGCCTTCCTGTGCATGCCTGAGAGAGTTGTGGTCAGGCTGAACACCTGACTTTTAGCTCAGGGGTCCATACCTGGGAGAATTCTCATACATTATGGATGCTGGGGTTGGAATAAAGGTCATCCATATTTACAAGGATAAATAAAGGTCGTCCATATTTACCCTCTTTATCATCTCTCTGCATATGTCATATTCAGGATCTTTTATGAGACTTTCATAAGGATTAAGGATATATATATACATATATATATTTGCTTTTTGTGTCACACCCAGCTATGCACAGGGGTTACTCCTGGATCATGCACTCAGGAATTACTCCTGGTGGTGCTCGGGGGACCATATGGGATGCTGGGAATCGAACCCGGGTCAGCCACATGCAAGGTAAAGGCCCTGCCCTACCTGCTGAGATATCAGTCCAGCCCCAAAGGATATATATTTCCAAAATTTCCATCTTTGGAAAATGACCCTGAAATTTTCTTCAACAGGGTGAATGTAGACAGTTAATTGACTTTACTGTGAATCAAGAAACATGGACCAGTGTTTTGGAAGGATTGAAGGGTCTCCTTTTACAAATGATGGGAAGAGCCCAAATTCCCCCCCCCCCACACACACAGATAAGCAGACAATTTCATTCAGCTGTGATTGTTGAACAGTAAGGGTGGTCACATACCCGGATCCCACCTCTTTCTCATTTCAGCATTATTAAAGGTAAGAAAACCTGAAACATTTGTCAGTGGTCACCTGAATGCTAAAAATCATTTAAATAGGTCAAAAAGACTAAGCAAGGGTATCGAAAATCCAGTATGGTTTGCTAACTCTGAGATTAGCGTATCCTTCCATTTTAGAATTGATCCTTATGCTGGGTCTTCTTTAAATTATGTATAGATATAGATATATTTGCTTTTTGGGTCATACCTGGTGTTGCACAGAGGCTACTCCTGACTCATGCTCTCAAGAATTATTCCTGGTGGTGCTTTGGGGATCATATGGGATGCTGAGAATTGAACCTGGGACGTCAGCGTGCAAGGTAGACACGTTATCCAGTGTGCTATCTCTCCAGCCCCTTTCTATAATATTTTTGACTTTGGGGTAAACCTGGAACTTCTTAGGAGTTAGAGGTACTCCTGGTGGTGCTTGTGTCAGCATTTAGAATGTCAGAAATGGAACACAAGCTGACCGTGTTCAGTGCATGCACTAAGCCACTGTATTGGTTCCTCCTGGTCTCTACTCTGGGTTTGAGAACTTGTCTCTGAAGTAGGTGAGTTTCCAATGCTTGGGTGTTATCAGGGGGAGAGGGTTGATCCTAATTACTCTCAGGTATTCCTAGCAGTCTTTTACTCCTTTTCAGTTTTTCTCTGCTGCTCTCGTGGCTATTCTCTGAGTTGTCCCAGTTCCTCTGCAGGGCTGGCTTTGGAGTCAATGCTTTCACCCCATCTAGATTAATCACTTTGCTGAGAGTCTCATTGTCCATGCCCCACCTGTTCCCTACCTGCCTCTTTTGCCTTGAATCAACCTCCTTGCATTTTTCCTGATGGCTTGTGTGTGAGATCATTCGTTGAACATTTGACTGACCAGTACAGCATCAGGGCACTTGTCGTTACCCCCAGCCCTACACTGCCTGACCAGCCAACCAGCACCTGCCTCTACCTTTACATTCTCAGAGCCCACTCCCCCACTGCACGGATTCACCTGGGTTTACCAAGGGTCTTTCCGCACCTCAAGCCTGGCCCTTTAAGGCTGGGGGGCGGGGGCGGAACTAATGTCACAGAAGGGGCCTTATGGTTGTCTTCCTGGTATTGGTGTCACAGTCACTTCAGTCTGGCCACAGTTTTTCAGGTCATTAAAGGACAATGTGGCCTCCTGGTGTGGAAAGAGGACTGTGAAGAGCGATTCTGTCGCAGGGTCAGAGCAGACCCGCTCCTCCCCGCACTGTAAGCAGTGGAACCACATCAGCTTGGGGGGCTCTTTCTCAGTTCTTTTTCACTTGAACCCGATATCTGGCCAGTTCCTGATGCGATGTGAGGCTTTATGGGGACGCTGAGCTTTGGAGGGTGCGGCGGGGTCTGTTCCAAGGCACAGGGGCGTCCTCTGTGGCCACGGCCGCCTCCAGCTCCACAATGAGACAGCAGCAGTGGATGCCAGGCTGAGCTGCGAGGGCGGGGCCTTGACTGTCCTGACCCTCCAACAGGGGTCTGCATTGGGCCCTGTCTGGTAGCCTCCGGTTTGTCCTAATATGACGAGTCAAGCAGAACCTCCAGATCCACTTTGAGGGGCATCGCCTCAGCCCCCATGGCAAGAGGAAGGTTTTTGTCCGTCTTTTTCATTGGTTGCCCTAAAATGTGTGGCCGTGTTGGGCGTGTCTCACAAGTGGCTGGGGTTTGCCAATGAAAATTTACGTTTTACCCTGTTTTTTAGGTCTTTGTTTATTTTTTTCCGGAGGTGGTCCACCCAGAGGTGCTCATGTTTTCCTCCTTGCCCTGTGCTCCCTCGTTGCTCTCAGTGTCGTAGCAGATGCAGATGATTGGTCAGGGTCCGTAAAGCAAGCATCCTCCCTGCTTCATTCTGTCTTACCCCAACATTGGTGCTTTTTCAGGTCAGGAATTTCTGCACCCACACATCAATAAGCAAACTACCCCTCACTCGTCGTCTCTCCCTGACCAGGCGACCTCCCGAGACTGGCCATTGGGTGAGGACAGTGGATTGAGGTTTTGTTTTTCTCAGTTGTATTACTGAAGGACGGTAGTGTTTTTTTGAGATGGGGAGCTTTACTCAGGGTTCACTTTAAGAGCGCTGGTTAAAAATTTACTTCTCAATGGCCAGAGCCATAGGACAGAGATTGGGGCGCTTGCCTTGCATCTGCCAGCCAAAGTCTGAACCTCAGGATTCCTCAAACCTGCCAAGACTGATCCCTGAGTGCAGAGCTCAGAATCACTCCTGTGCACTTCCGCTTTCATCCAACACACACACACATACACACACACACACACACACCAATAATTATGTGAGAGCAGAGACAGAGAAGAATAAGGATGCAGGAGAAACCAGAGGCTTCTGCAGCACAGAAAAAGTCATTAAACAGGGTTTTAAGGATGCACTCTGACTCCTCAGACTCTTTGCGAGAATTTGTCTTGCACATGAATTTTTTATTCTTTTTTTTTCTCCTTGGATTGTTTCCATTTTGTTGTTGCTGTACTTCTGGGCCACATCCTACAGTGCTCACTGACTCCTGACTTAGTGACTTTGACTGAGTCACTGGCTATGAACTCAGGGATTACAGCTGCCAGGGTCAGAGGACCATAAGGTTTGCCTGGGTATTGGTCTTGGGTAAGCTGATAACATATGCTATACTATCATTCTGTCCCCCAAAATAGAATACGTATAGTTAAAAAATAGAAAATGTTCATATTATGGTCCTTAGTAAACAGTGTGGATATAGGATAATTATAATATACAACACACTGTCCTGTAAGACAGGAGGAAGTGCTGATGAGTCTCATGCAGATGTGCTGATTGGAGTTAGAGTAAATGAGGACTCAGAAGCGACGGGGGCTAGCACCACAGACCTGGGGCTGTACATTGGGCTTACCAGGACCCAGAAGTGACCCTTGTTTCCAGAAGAGATCTCCCATGCGCATGTCCCTGTCCACCCTGCAAGAGGGTGGCTGAAGTTTTGTCCATTCTGAGTTCCTTTGTCTGCCCCGCCTCCCCGGCAAAGTCACTTTCAGATCTGAGTTCACTGGGTATGGCAGGTGCAAACCTGGTGTGGGCCTGAGGGGTCAATGATGCGCTTACATCCCTAGGTTCAGAGTCAGTCCCTGGCCAGGCCTTTAGGGACCTTCCTGTTGGGTTTAGAGAAGAGTCCCAGGGCTCAGTTTCCTCTCCTGTAGCCCGAGCCCAACACTCCAGTCTGTTCAGACAGCCCAGATCCCAACTCACTTTGCGTCTGCAGGAGAGGAATGATCTTCTGGCAGTGTCTTCCCCAGGTGGATCAGGGTTCTGGTGCTGGATTTTTTCTGCCGGTCAGAGCATTTCCTGCTCCAGTTGTGGACTTCTGGTCAAGGTTGGGAGATTGTGCTACTCGCTGGTGGTCATAACTCTGACTTCTTCAGGTCTTCGCATGGAGCTTACTTCAGATCCTCAGGAATTAGAGACAGGGGAAGATAATGACACGCTGTCTGACTCACTGTCCCCAGGTAGGAGAAGAGTGACAGGATGGCATGATACAGTGACAGGAGCACACAGACTTCCAGGCCCATCTGTCTCGAGCTATTTTAGGAGGGAGCCCTGGGATGGGGTTCCTGGCAGGGGTGACTGACTGCTCTCTCAGGCCACTTTTGTCCCTGTTTGTTTTGTTCTATTTATGTTGGATGGTGCTCAAGAAGTACTCCCAACTCAATGCTCAGGGGGTCACTGTTATTTAAACTCGTGGATCGTATGGGGTGGTAGTGATCCAAGAATAACCTCCTGGGGTTTTGTTTTGTTTTATTTTGGGAGGTAGTTGGGGTCACACCCCATGATTCTTGGGATTATTCCTGGCTCTGCACTCCAACATTGTACCTCAGAGTTCTTGGTGCACCATATGGAGAGCAGGGATCGCCAGCCATACCCAGGTTTCCTGGACCCACTGTCCTGTTACTCCATCCTGATGCTTTGTTTTCTTTCATATTTGTTTTTGTGCCACAGTGGAGATACTCATGGTTTCCTCTTGGCTCTGTGCTCTGGATTCACCCCTGACGGTTATCAGGACCCAGGGTGTGCAGGCTCTGTATACTCCCTGGCAACTACATTGATCATCCGCAGGACATGCTTTTTCCCGGTTTTTTCCTTCACACTCTGGGAAGGGCAGGTTTACTCACTGCAGTGTGCGCAGTTCTGAGCATGCGCCCGTTCCTGGGAGCAAAAGATCTGTGGGGCAGATGGAGGTATTTGGTGTCAAGTCACTTTTACCTGCTCAGGAATGATTTGGGGTGGCCCCGATATAGGACTTCCGAGTTCTCCAGGCACATGTATCCTCACACAGATTTGAGTCACTCAATGGATATTGTGTGTCCCCTTCTCATACCTAGAACATAGAACAGGGAATGTGGGATATGGCATTGGTGAGAGGGGGTGTCTAGTGTTTTGGTCCAACTCATTGTTGCTTTTTGTGGTCCCGTTGGTTTTCTGCTCAGGTGTTACACTCTGCAGTGCTCATTGGATTTATCCCTGGAATGGCTACATGCAAGTCCAGAACCTATCTAGAACCTGTCCAGAACCTGTAGGAACCTTCTAGTATAGTGTTGTTGTAGCAGATCAGGCTTCCTGTGAGCGATTCCTGGGCTTATTAGCTCAAAATGTGGTGGAAGCTGGTTCCTTCTGACTGGAGTGGGGAGAGGGAGAGGCTCTGAGCTCCTCTAGGGCGCTGGGGTGTCTCACCCTGAAGCCCCATAGTATTGGGTGGGAAGGCCTCGCTCCTGTCCCTTGTGTTTGTCAGTTCAGGACACAGTGACCTTCCCCAATGTGGCTGTGAGCTTCACTCTGGAGCAATGGACGGGGGTCAGAACGCTAAGTGTGTGCAGTGTACAGGCGAGCCCAACCTGCTGCAGTGTATCTCCAGTCCCTGGCTTTATTTCTTATGAACTCAACTTAATTTTTTTGCTTTGTTTGTTTCGTTTTGTTGCCCAGCTGGCGATGGACATGGGTGACTCCAGGAACTGCACTGAGGAATCACTCCAGGTTCGATCCCTGGCATCCAATATGGTCCTCAAGCACAGCCAGGACTATTTCCTCAGCCCAGAGCTAGGAATAAGTCCTATAGATTGCTATGTTTGACCCAAAACAAACCAAATAAATTTACTTCTCTTTCCACGCTTTGAGTGTTTTGCTTCTGCTATTGGTATAGTTTCCAGAACACTCTTGACATTTTCATTATCTTTTATTTGTAATCTTTAAATTCCGGGCTTGAGTGAAAGCATAGTGGTTAGGGCGTTTGACTAGTATGTGGCCGACACGGGTTAGATTCCTCTTCCCCTCTCGGAGAGCCTGGGAAGCTACCAAGAATGTTCAGCCCACACGGTAAATCCTGACAAGCTACCCGTGACATATTAGATATGCCAAAAACAATAATAACAAGTCTCACAATGGAGATTTTTCTGGTGCTTGCTCAAGAAAATCGTTGAACAGTGGGAGGACAGTGCTGCAGTGCTTTTAAATTACATTCATTCATTTTTTTGGCTTTTGAGTCATACTCAGTGGTGTTTAGGGGTTAGTTCTGGCTGTGCCCTTAGGAATTACTCTTGGCAGTGCTCACGGGCCATACTGAATGCTGGCGTTTGGACCCTGGTGGTTTTCATACAAGGCAAATGTTCTGACCACTATGCTGTCATTCTAGCCTCTAAGATCATTTCTTTCTTAGAGTCTCACCCCCTTAGCCAGTTTTGCTCAGTGTTTGGGGTCACTGCAAGTGATCTTGGGAGACCAGGTGGTGCCCAGCATCAAGTGAGAGTTTCTGCGTGCTACACATGTTCCCCAATCCTGTGCATTGTCGCCCTGCCTCCATTGGAATCTATAAAGGATTTTTAAAATTTGTTTTGGGCCACACCAGCAGTACTGAGGTGTTCTTCCTGGGCTCTGCACTCAGGGATCATGTCTGGCTGGTGGGCGACAGTATGGGGTTGTGGGGGATCAAAACTGGATTGACCATGGGCAAGACAACTGCCTCACCTGATGTACTACCTGCTACCCTCCATCTTCCCCTTTGTTTTTACTTTAATTTATAGGTGTGGACTTGCCATTCTTGTCCTTGCTTGAGTGCTTGGGTTTACTCCAAACTCTGCACTCAGAGTGAACTCAGGGCCTCCAGTTGCTGGTATCCTGGACATGGGGTTCAGCAGTCATTGATCACGTGGATAAAGGACAAATTAGGGTCTCTTCTTGGAAATCTGACTGTGAAGGCCGATTTTGTCAAAACATGAGGCCTCTCCTGAGTGCCCCATGCCTCCCCATTGCCATACTGTGAGCAACAAGACTGCGCCAGGTTGAGGGCTGCTTTTATGCTTGTTTATCACTTGTTCCCCAGTATCTAGAATATCTAGATGGTTCCTGAGGAGCAGCAGAGGCTTTCGGAGGATGTGGAGCTTTGTGGAGTACGGGGGGGGGGGGCTGTATCAGGGTGCAGGGGTCGTGGGTGTGAGTGTGTAATCCTGGGGGCCTCTGAAGCCAACATGGCCTCCAGGTCTAAAATGGGCCCCTGGCGGTTGGCAGGAGAGCCGAGCAAGGGGGCTGCGGGCCTTGGGGTGAGGGACCTATATCGAAGCACTGAAGAGACTTTGCTATTCTCGTTGCAAACCAGATTCCATCCCAGCAGCACCATCAGGACTGATTCCTGAGTGCAGTGCCTGGAATAACTGCATAGCATTGCCTGTAACACCTCCAAAACAATAAAATAGAAGGCAGATTTTTTTGAGAGGCAAGGGGCAAGGTGGTAGCTCCCCAAAGACAAGGGACCGTGTTGCTTTCAGTAATGTATTTATCAGTTACCATGATGTCCAGGGCCATCCTAAGAGTGTGTTTATCAAAGGTGGTTTGGGATTGCAAATAAAAATTACTTTTGGGTCTATTTTTTGTGTTTTCTTGGGGAGGAGGGGACGAGGAGGGCATTTGTAGATAATCATGGCTTACTCCTGGCTCTGGCTCAGGTGTTATTCCTGGTGATGCTCTGGGCTCCATAAGGGATGCCAAGGATTGATCTATGGAAGCAAGGCAAGCACCCTACTCCTTTATTGTCTCTCTAATTACAGTTTTGGTGTTTTTATCCTTCATGAAATTCTGCTCTCTCACATCAAGTTGCAAAGCACCCCGCACTTCTCTCTCCCTGATCAGGTGTCCTAGGCTATTAGGGTGAGTACTGTGTGTAAATGTAGTTTTATTTCTTTTTTTGGAAGTATTTAAGGTCTTGGGTTTGTAGGTCCTGCTGAGGATGGAAAATTTGGAGATCCTGACCCTCCCAACACAGCATATGCTGCTCCCTGTGCCTTTAACCTGGACATCACAAGGGTAGAACTGCAAGCTCTGATGGGCAGGGCCCCACCCCTAAACCATGAGATTTAGTTATCACCTATCCTTTCCTTGGTTGTCATGATGGGTGTGGCCACGTGGTAGGTTGGTGGGCTTTCAAAGTAAAACTCATTTTTTAATATCATATTTTTTATTTCTGTCAATTGCCTCGAGCAGGCCCCAGTAACGTCTCCTTCATCCTAACCCTAAGATTATATTCAAGGCTCTTTAGGAGAATGAGACCCATAATTGTTACTGGTATTTGGCATATTGGGTACACCACGGGGAGCTTGCCAGACTCTGCCATGTGGGCAGGCTACGTTTGGTAGCCTGCCAGGTTGTCCAAAGTAGGATTGAGATAATAAGATGTCATAATAAGATGCCATAATAAGATGCCCGGGAGCTGGTTTTTATAGTCTCTGAGTCTTGGCCGTTGATGGCATTACACGGAGCCAGGGGGCCAGTTGTTGGGTGTGATCCCCGCCTACTGGAATTTGGAGGATCTGGGTGGAGGATGCTCGGCCCCAATCCGAGTAGGCTTGGATATCTTGGCCCCAGAACCCGCGTGGCTTTGTCCCTCTGCCAGTACCTTTATTTCTGTAGCACATTGGAAATGCTCATGGTTCCTCCTGGCTCTGCAGTCGGGAAGTTCTGCAGACTGACTTAGTGGACCCTAAGGGATGCCAGGGCTTGATCTGGGTTCACAGTGTGTAAGCAACTTCCTACCCACTTTAATATCTCTTGCTCTAACTTTTTTTTTCCTTTTTCCCAGTCAAGAGAATCTACTTCAGGGACCATAGTGATAGTACAGCAGGTAAGACGTTTTACTTGCATGTGACCAACCCAGGTTCAATTGGTGGCACCCCATATGGTCCCCTGAGCAACCCCAGGAGTAATTTCTGAGTGGAGAGCCAGGAGGAAACCCTGAGTGTCGCCAGGTGTGACTCAAAAAGGAAAAACATAACATGTAGGAATACATGCTTCTTAAAATCAAGGAGCAAATCACCCTCCTCATTTAATCTCTCCCTTAGCAGGCTAGCCCCACTGTTGTTTTGAGTTGTGCTAGTAAAGTAAGATACTTGAAGGAATATACTTGATTTGTAAGGGTGATTAGAGGTGAATAGGAGCTAGGGCTCATTCCTGGTGTGCTGGAACTCAAATAAATATTTAGAAAGGGCCAGAGTACAGCAAGTAGGGTACTTGCCTTGCAAGTGGCCAACCCAGATTCTATGTGTGTCTGGCATCGCATATGCTCCCCGAACCCCACCAGGACTAATCCCTTATCCCAGAGCTAGGAATAATCCCTGGACACTGTTGATTATTGTCCCAAAACCAAACACACATATATAAACATCACACAAATACACCGGATATGAAAGTAGAGAAAAAAAAGTATTCAGGATAAATCATGGACTTCTTAAAAAAAACTCTTAGAGGGCAGCCAGGGGATGACCCTGACGGATCTTCCCCTGGCCGCCCAGGTTCTGTGGGTCTGGCCACCTCCCTAGTCGGTGTGGCTCAGGCCCTTAGGAAGATGATGGAGGAATCGGAAGGCCAAGCCAGTTCATTGATCAGATGCCGTTTATTCCATTCTCATCCCTGTTCACTCCTGTCTCTCCCTCTGTGTTTCTCTCTCTCTGTCCATCTCTGTCTTTCTGTTTCTCTCTTTCACCTCTCTCTCTCTCTCTCCCCTTCTCTCCCGGGCCTGATCTGGAACCTCTTTCTCCTTCTGGCCCTGACTTGGATCTCAATCCTGATCTACTCCTCCCCCTACCCCGGCCCACTCTTACAGTCTAGTTTAATCCCCAAACCATGGGGGGCTGGGCTTACACATAGGTGGTCACAATCAATAGGATTAAAGTTCTTCCACTCGGGGGATGCTGCTTCTAGGGCAGATTCTCTTTCAACAGGACCACACACCCAAGGGTGGAATCCCATAGGTGTGTTTCTCCTCTCCTTGACCAACAAACATATAAGCATTCATAATATTAATCATTTTGTATGGACATAGTAAGAGATGCATTAAGCTTATAGAATTGCTCTCCTGGGGTTATCTCGATCTCAGACTACAGTGCTCAGGCCAGATTAATCTTTCCTATCCCTGGCAGGGTCCTAGTCTCATGCTTACTTTTGGATAATGACCACAGTTGTGGGATTTTTGCCAGGCCCATCTCGATGCCAGGGTAGCACATAGCTTACCACTTTCTCTGGTTCCATCCAGTCCCTCATCGAAACTCTGCTTTTGGGGGCACTAGGAAGTGAGGGCAACTGAGGCTTAAGTTGAGAAAGCACATGCCCGGGAATGAATACTATTCGAAGCCAATTAAATCCGAAGTTACAAAAGTATAATATTGTCTTCTGGTGTCTATACAACAGGGCGTTGTTCTAAAGTAAACTATTCAAAAGAAATAAGGAGAGGAGAAAGGCAGTATTAATGTATAATACGAGTTCCGTGTCCTAGAAAGATCTGATCTTACAAATTAATAGAAACTGATATTAGGGGAATAAACTGATTAACTGTTTGGGAAAGAGAGCATAAAGAAGTAATTAAAAATAAAGAAAAGAATGGGAGTGACTTGGGAGCACTGGGATGGGTGTGATCCTATAAACCTAAGCTACCTGAGGAAGGACAAAGCAGTGTTACCCTATAGACTTCTACAGCATAAAGCAAGTCCAAAAATGAGATTCAAGGACCTTAAAACAAGATTACAATCCTTTAATTCTTTCACCGTAAAATATGTCTTTCGGGTTTTCAACCCTTGATCTGTGCGGGACGGGCACGGAGGCACAGCTCTGGGCAAAAATGCTGAACGGCTCCAATTCCAAACAGGTACAGCCCGCCCCCGAGGGCCTGGGACCACTCTGGGCAAGCACAGCTAGATCCAGCTCGTAGAAAGCAGGTTTTCAACCCCTGATCTGCGCGGGACGGGCATGGAGCCCCAGCTCTGGACAACATCGCTGAACGGCTCCAATTCCAAACAGGTACAGCCCGCCCCCAAGGGGCTGGTACCCTCTCTGGGCATGCGCAGCTAGATCCAACTCCTAGAAAGCCGGTTTTCAACCCATGATCTGTGCGGGACGGGCAGGGTGGCCCAGCTCTGGGCAACAAAGCTAAACGGCTCCAATTCCAAACTGGTACAGCCCGCCCCCTAGGGCCAGGGACCCTCTCTGGGCATGCGGAGCAAGACCCAGCTCGTAGAAAGTCGGTTTTCAACCCCTGAACTGTGCGGGAACGGCACGGAGACCCAGCTCTGGGCAACAAAGCTGAACGGCTCCTATTCCAAACAGGTACAGCTGGCCCCCAAGGGCCTGGGACCACTCTGGGCTTGCACAGCTAGATCCATCTCCTAGAAAGCCGGTTTTCAACCCCTGATCTACGCAGGACAGGCACGGAAGCCTATCTGAGGGGAACAAAGCTGAATGGCTCCAATTCCAAACAGGTAGAGCCCGGCCCCAAGGGCCTGGGACCCCTCCGGGAATGCGCAGCTAGATCCAGCTCCTATAAAGCCGATTTTCAACCCCTGATATGAGCGGGACTGGCACGGAAGATCAACTCTGGGCAAAAAGCTCAATGGCTCCAATTCCAAACAGGTACAGCCCGCCGCCAAGGGCCTGGGAACCTCTTTGGGCATGCACAGCTAGATCCAGCTACTAGAAAGCCGGTTTTCAAACCCTGATATGCGCCGGACCTGCACGGAGACCCAGCTCTGGGCAATAAAGCTGAACGGCTCCAATTCCAAACAGGTACAGCCCGCCCCCATGGGCCTGGGACCCTCTCTGGGCATGCGCAGCTAGATCCAGCTCCTAGAAAGTCGGTTTTCAACGCCTGATCTGCGCGGGACAGGCACGGAGGCACAGCTCTGGGCAACAAAGCTGAACGACTCCAATTCCAAACAGGTACAGCCTGCCCTCAAAGGCCTGGGACCCCTCTGGGAATGCGCAGCTAGATCCAGCTCCTAGAAAGACGGTTTTCAACCCCTGATCTCCGCGGGACGGGCACGGAGGCCCAGCTCTGGACAACAAAGCTGAAGGGCTCAAACTCCAAACAGGAACAGCCCGCCCCCAGGGCCTAGGACCCTATCTGGGCATGCGCGGCTGAATCCAGTTCCTAGAAAGCCTGTTTTCAACCCCTGATCTGCGCAGGATGGTCACGGAGGCCCAGCTCTGTGCAACAAAGCTGAACGGCACCAATTCCAAACAGGTACAACCCGCCCGAAAGGGCCAGGGACCCTCTCTGGGAATGCGCAGCCAGATCCAGCTCCTAGAGAGCCTGTTTTCAACCACTGATCTGCGCGGAACGGACACGGAGGCCCACTTCTGGGCAACAAAGCTGAACGGCTCCAATTCCAATCAGGTACAGCCCGCCCCCAAGGGCCTGGGACCCCTCTGGGCATGCGCAGCTAGATCCAGCTCCTTGAAAGCCTGTTATCAACCCCTGATCTGCGCGGGACGGGCAGGCAGGCCCAGCTCTGGGCAACAAAGCTGAACGCTTCCAATTCCAAACAGGTACAGCCGGCCCCCAAGGGACTGGGACCCTCTCTGGGCATGCGCAGCTAGATCTAGGCCCTTGAAAGCCGGTTTTCAACCCATGATCTGCGAGGGACGGCACGGAGGCACAGCTCTGGGCAACACCGCTGAATGGCTCCAATTCCAAAGAGGTTCATCCCGCCCCCAAGGGCCTGGGACCCCTCTGGGAATGCGCAGCTAGATCCAGCTCCTAGAAAGCTGGTTTTCAAACCATGATCTGCACTGGACCTGCATGGACGGCCAGCTCTGGGCAACAAAGCTGTACAGCTCCAATTCCAAACAGGTATAGCCGGCCCCCAAGGGCCTGGGACAATATCTGGGCATGCGCAGCTAGATCCAGCTCCTAGAAAGCTTGTTTTCAACCCCTGATCTGCGTGGGACGGGCACGGAGGCCCAGATCTGGGCAGCAAAGCTGAACGTCTCCAATTCCATACAGGTACAGCCCGCACCCACGGGTCTGGGACCCGCTCTGGTCATGCACAGCTAGATCCAGCTCCTAGAAAGCAGGTTTTCAACCGCTGATCTGTGCGGGACGGGCACCCAGGCCCAGCTCTGGGCAACAAATCTGAACGGCTCCAATTCCAAACAGGTACAGACCGGCCCCAGGGGCCTGGGACCCTCTCTAGTCATGCGCAGCTAGATCCAGCTCCTAGAAAGCCTGTTTTCAACACGTGATCCGTGCAGGACGGGCAAGGAGGCCCACCTCTGGGCAACAAAGCTGAACCTCTCCAAGTACAAACAGGTACAGCCCGCCCCAAGGGCCTGGGACCCTCTCTGGGCATGCGAAGCTAGACGAAGCTCCTAGAAAGCCGGTTTTCATCCCCTGATCTGCACGGGACGGGCAAGGAGGCCCAGCTCAAGGCAACAAAGGTGAACAGCTCCAATTCCAAACAGGTACAGCCTGCCCCCAAGAGCCTGGGACGCCTCTGGTCATGCGCAGCTAGATCCAGCTTCTAGAAAGCCTATTTTCAACCCGTGATCTGTGCGAGACGGGCACGGAGGCCCAGCTCTCGACCACAAAGCTGAACGGTTCCAATTCCAAACAGGTCCAGACCGGCCCCAAGGGCTTGGGACCCTCTCTAGTCATGCGCAGCTAGATCCAGCTCCTAGAAAGCCGGTTTTCAACCCCTGATCTGCACGGGACAGGCAGGGAAACCCATCTCTGGGCAACAAAGCTGAATGGCTCCAATTCCAAACAGGTACAGCCCGGCCCCAAGGGCCTGGGACCCCTCCGGGAATGCGTATCGAGTTCCAGCTCCTAGAAAGCCGGTTTTTAACCGCTGATCTGCGCGGGATGGGCACAGAAGACCAACTCTGGGCAAAAAAGCTCAATGGCTCCAATTCCAAACAGGTACAGCCCGCCCCCAAGTGCCTGGGACGCTCTCTGGGCATGCGCAGCTAGATACAGCTCCTAGAAAGCCTGTTTTCAACCAATGATCTGCACGGAACGGGCACGGAGGCCCTCTTTTGGGCAAAAAAGCTAAACGGCTCCAATTCCAATCAGTTACAGCCCGCCCCCAAGGGCCTGGGACCCTCTCTGGGCATGCGAAACCAGATCCAGCTCCTAGAAAGCCTGTTTTCAACCACTGATCTGCGCGGAACGGGCACGGAGGCCCACTTCTGGGCAACAAAGCTGAATGGCTCCAATTCCAATCAGGTAGAGCCCGCCCCCAAGGGCCTGGGACCCCTCTGCGCATGCGCATCTAGATCCAGATGCTAGAAAGCCGGTTTTCAAACCCTGAGCTTCGCGGGACGGGCACAGAGGCCCACCTCTGGGCAACAAAGCTGAACGGCTCCAACTCCAAACTGGTACAGCCCACCCCCAAGGGCCTGGGACCTCTCTGGGAATGCGCAGCAAGATCCAGCTCCTAGAAAGACGGTTTTCTACCCCTGATCTCTGTGAGACAGTCACTGAGGCCCAGCTCTGGGCAACAAAGCTGAACGGCTCAAATTCTAAAGAGGTACCTCCCGCCCCCAAGGGCCTGGGACCATCTCTGGGCATGCGCAGCTAGATCCAGCTTCTGGAAAGCCGATTTTCAACCCCTGATCTGCGTGGAACGTGCCAGCTCTGGGCAACAAAGCTGAACGGCTCCAATTCCAAACAGGTACAGCCCGACCCCAAGGTCCTGGGACCCTCTCTGGGCATGCACAGCTAGATGCAGCTCCTAGAAAGCCGGTTTTCAACCCCTGATCTGTGCGGAACAGGCACGGAAGCCCATCTGTGGGCAACAAAGCTGAACGGCTCCAATTCCAAACAGGTACAGCCCCGCCCCAAGGTCCCGGGACCCCTCCGGGAATGCACAGCTAAATTCAGCTCCTAGAAAGCCAGTTCTCAACCCCTGATCTGCGCGGGACGGGCACGGAAGACCAACTTTGGGCAAAAAAGCTCAATGGATCCAATTGCAAACAGGTACAGCCCGCCCCCAAGGGCCTGGGACCCTCTTTGGGCATGCGCAGCTAGATCCAGCTACTAGAAAGCCGGTTTTCAAACCCTGATATGCGCCGGACCTGCACGGAGGCCCAGCTCTGAGCAATAAAGCTGAACGGCTCAATTTCCAAACAGGTACAGCCCGCCCCCATTGGCCTGGGATCCTCTCTGGGCATGCGCAGCTAGATCCAGCTTCTGGAAAGCCGATTTTCAACCCCTGATCTGCGTGGAACGTGCCAGCTCTGGGCAACAAAGCTGAACGGCTCCAATTCCAAACAGGTACCTCCCGCCCCCAAGGGCCTGGGACCATCTCTGGGCATGCGCAGCTAGATCCAGCTTCAGGAATGCCGATTTTCAACCCCTGAATTGCGTGGAACGTGCCAGCTTTTGGCAACAAAGCTGAACGGCTCCAATGTCAAACACGTACAGTCCGACTCCAAGGGCCTGGAACCCTCTCTGGGCATGCGAAGCTAGATGCAGCTCCTAGAAAGCCTGTTTTCAACCCCTGATCTGCGCGGAACAGGCACGAAAGCCCATCTGTGGGCAACAAAGCTGAACGGCTCCAATTCCAAACAGGTACAGCCCGTCCCCAAGGACCCGGGAACCCTCCGGGAATGCGCAGCTAGATGCAGCTCCTAGAAAGCCGGTTTTCAACCCCTGATCTGCGCGGGACGGGAAAGGAAGACCAACTCTGGGCAAAAAAGCTCAATGCTTCCAATTGCAAACAGGTACAGCCCGCCCCCAAGGGCCTGGGACCCTCTTTGGGCATGCGCAGCTAGATCCAGCTTCTAGAATGCCGGTTTTCAAACCCTGATATGTGCCGGACCTGCATGGAGGCCCAGCTCTGGGCAATAAAGCTGAGCGGCTCCAATTCCAATCAGGTACAGCCCGCCTCCAAGGGCCTGGGACCCCTCTGGGCATGCGCAGCTAGATCCAGATGCTAGAAAGCCGGTTTTCAACCCCTGAGCTGTGCGGGACGGGCACAGAGGCCCACCTCTGGGCAACAAAGCTGAACGGCTCCAATTCCAAACAGGTACAGCCTGCCCCAAGGGCCTGGGACCCACTCTGGGCACGCGCAGCTAGATCCAGCTCCTTGAAAGCCTGTTATCAACCCCTGATCTGCGCGGGACGGGCAGGCAGGCCCAGCTCTGGGCAACAAAGCTGAACGGCTCAAATTCCAAACAGATACAGCCGGCCTCCAAGGGCTTGGGACTCTCTCTGGGCATGCACAGCTATATCTAGGCCCTTGAAAGCCGGTTTTCAACCCATGATAAGCGAGGGACGGGCACGGAGGCCCAGCTCTGGGCAACACCGCTAAATGGCTCCAATTCCAAACAGGTTAATCCCGCCCCCAAAGGTCTGGGACCCCTCTGGGAATGCGCAGCTAGATCCAGCTAATAGAAAGCCGGTTTTCAAACCATGATCTGCACCGGACCTGCACGGACGGCCAGCTCTGGGCAACAAATCTGTACAGCTCCAATTCCAAACAGGTACAGCTCGCTCCCAAGGGCCTGGGACCCTCTCTGGGCGTGCGCAGCTAGATCCAGCTCCTAGGAAGCCGGTTTTCAACCGCTGATCTCCGCGGGACAGGCACGGAAGCCCATCTCTGGGCAACAAAGCTGAACGGCTCCAATTCCAAACAGGTACAGCCCGGCCCCAAGGGCCTGGGACCCCTCCGGGAATTTGCAGCGAGGTCCAGCTCCCAGAAAGCTGGTTTTCAACCCCTTATCTTCGCGGGACGGGCACGGAAGACCAACTCTGGGTAAAAAAGCTCAATGGCTCCAATTCCAAACAGGTACAGACCGCCCGCAAGGGCCTGGGACCCTTTCTGGCATGCGCAGCTAGATCCACCTATTAGGAAGCCGGTTTTCAAACCCTGATATGCGCCGGACCTGCACGGAGGCCCAGCTCTGGGCAATAAAGCTGAATGGCTCCAATTCCAAACAGGTACAGCCCGCCCCCATGGGCCTGGGACCCTCTCTGGGCATGCGAAACCAGATCCAGCTCCTAGAAAGCCTGTTTTCAACCACTGATCTGCGCGGAACGGGCACGGAGGCCCACTTCTGGGCAACAAAGCTGAATGGCTCCAATTTCAATCAGGTAGAGCCCGCTCCCAAGGGCCTGGGACCCCTCTGCGCATGCGCATCTAGATCCAGATGCTAGAAAGCCGGTTTTCAAACCCTGAGCTTCGCGGGACGGGCACAGAGGCCCACCTCTGGGCAACAAAGCTGAACGGCTCCAATTCCAAACTGGTACAGCCCACCCCCAAGGGCCTGGGACCCCTCTGGGAATGCGCAGCAAGATCCATTTCCTAGAAAGCCGGTTTTCTACCCCTGATCTCTGCGAGAAAGTCACTGAGGCCCAGCTCTGGGCAACAAAGCTGAACGGCTCCAATTCCAAACACGTACCTCCCGCCCCCAAGTGCCTGGGACCATCTCTGGGCATGCGCAGCTAGATCCACCTTCTGGAAAGCCGATTTTCAACCCCTGATCTGCGTGGAACGTGCCAGCTCTGGGCAACAAAGCTGAACGGCTCCAATTCCAAACAGGTATAGCCCGACCCCAAGGGAATGGTACCCTCTCTGGGCATGCGCAGCTAGATCCAGCTCCTAGAAAGCCGTTTTTCAACCCCTGATCTGCGCGGGACAGGCACGGAAGCCCATCTGTGGGCAACAAAGCTGAACGGCTCCAATTCCAAACAGGTACAGCCCACACCCAAGGGCCTGGGACCCCTCTGGGAATGCGCAGCTAGATCCAGCTCCTAGACAGCGGGTTTTCAACGCCTGATATGCGTGTGATGGGCACGGAGGCACAGCTCTGGGCAACAAAGCTGAGCGGCTCCAATTCCAAACAGGTACAGCCCGACCCCAAAGGCCTGCGACCCCTCTGGGAATGCGCAGCTAGATCCAGCTCCTAGAAAGCCGGTTTTGTACAACTGATCACCGCGGGACGGACATGAATTCCCAGCTATGGTCAAGAAAACTGAACGGCTCTGATTCCAGACTGGTACAGCCCGCCCGCAAGGGCCTGGGACCGCTCTGGGCATGCACAGCTACATCCAGCTCCTAGAAAGCCTGTTTTCAACCCCTGATATGCGCGGGACGGGCACGGAGGCCCAGCTCTGGGACACAAAGCTGTAGGGCTCAAATTCCAAACAGGAACAGCCCACCCCTTGGGCCTAGGACCCTATCTGGGCATGCGCAGCTGGATCCAGTTCCTAGAAAGCCTGTTTTCAACTCCTGATCTGCGCGGGACGGGCACAGAGGCCCAGCTCTGAGCAACAAAGCTGAACGGCACCAATTCCAAACAGGTACAACCTGCCCCAAAGGGCCAGGGACCCTCTCTGGGCATGCGCAGTCAGATCCAGATCCTAGAGAGCCTGTTTTCAGCCACTGATCTGCGCGGAACGGGCACGAAGTCCCACTTCTGGGCAACAAAGCTGAACGGCTCCAATTCCAATCAGGTACAGCCCGCCCCCAAGGGCCTGGGACCCCTCTGGGCATGCGCAGCTAGATCCAGATGCTAGAAAGCCGGTTTTCAACCCCTGAGCGGTGCGGGACGGGCACAGAGGCCCACCTCTGGGCAACAAAGCTGAACGGCTCCAATTCCAAACAGGTACAGCCCGCCCCAAGGGCCTGGGACCCACTCGAGACATGCGCAGCTAGATCCACCTCCTTGAAAGCCTGTTATCAACCCCTGATCTGCGTGGGACGGGCACGGAGGGCCAGCTCTGGGCAGCAAAGCTGAACGTCTCCAATTGCAAACAGGTACAGCCCGCACCCACGGGCCTCGGACCCGCTCTGGGCATGCACAGCTAGATCCAGCTCCTAGAAAGCCGGTTTTCCACCGCTGATCTGTGCGGGATGGGCACGGAGGCCCAGCTCTGGGCAACAAATCTGAACGGCTCCAATTCCAAACAGGAACAGACCGGCCCCAAGGGCCTGAGACCCTCTCTAGTCATGCGCAGCTAGATCCAGCTCCAAGAAAGCCTGTTTTCAAACCGTGATATGTGCGGGACGGGCACGGAGTCCCAGCTCTGGGCAACAAAGCTGAACCTCTCCAAATCCAAACAGTACAGCCTGCCCCCAAGGGCCTGGGACCCTCTCTGGGCATGCGAAGCTAGACGAAGCTTCTAGAAAGCCGGTTTTCATCCCCTGATCTGCGCGGGACGGGCAAGGAGGACCAGCTCAAGGCAACAAAGCTGAACGGCTCCAATTCCAAAAAGGTCCAGGCTGCCCCCAAGGGCCTGGGACGCCTCTGGGCATGCGCAGCTAGATCCAGCTCCTAGAAAGCCTGTTGTCAACCCGTGATCTGTGCGGGACGGGCACAGAGGTCCAGCTCTGGGCAAAAGAGGTGAACAGCTCCAATTCCAAACAGGTCCAGACTGGCCCCAAGGGCTTGGGACCCTCTCTAGTCATGCGCAGCTAGATCCAGTTCCTAGAAAGCCTGTTTTCAACCCGTGATCAGTGCGGGACGGGCACGGAGGCCCAGCTCTGGGCAACAAAGCTGAACGGCTCCAATTGCAAACAGGTATAGCCCGCCCCCAAGTGCCTGGAACCCCGTTGGGAATGCGCAGCAAGATCCAGCTCCTAGAAAGCTGGTTTTCTACCCCTGATCTCTGCAAGAAAATCACTGAGGCCCAGCTCTGGGCAACAAAGCTGAACAGCTCCAATTCCAAACAGGTACCACCCGCCCCCAAGGGCCTGGGACCATCTGTGGGCATGCGCAGCTAGATTCAGCTTCCGGAAAGCCGATTTTCAACCCCTGTACTGCTTGGAACATGCCAGCTCTGGGCAACAAAGGTGAACGGCTCCAATTCAAAAACAGATACAGCCCGACCCCAAGGGCCTGGGACCCTCTCTTGGCATACGCAGCTAGATCCAGCTCCTAGACAGCCGGTTTTCAACCCCTGATCGCCGCGGGACAGGCACGGAAGCCCATCTCTGGGCAACAAAGCTGAACGGCTCCAATTCCAAACAGGTACAGCCCGGCCCCAAGGGCCTGGGACCCCTCCGAGAATGCGCAGCAGGATCCAGCTCCTAGAAAGCCTGTTTTCAACCCGTGATCTGCGCGCGACTGGCACGGAGGACCAGCTCTGGGCAACAAAGCTGAAGGGCTCAAATTCTAAACAGGAACAGCCCGCTCCCAGTGCCTAGGACGCTATGTGGGCATGCGCAGCTGTTTCCAGTTCCTAGAAAGCCTGTTTTCAACCCCTGATCTGCGCAGAACGGGCACGGAGGCCCAGCTCTGTGCAACAAAGCTGAACGGCACCAATTCCAAACAGGTACAACCCGCTCCATAGGGCCAAGGACCCTCTCTGGGCATGCGCAGCCAGATCCATCTCCTAGAGAGCCTGTTTTCAACCACTGATCTGCGCAGAACGGGCACGGAGGCCCCCTTCTGGGCAACAAAGATGAACGGCTCCAATTCCAATCAGGTACAGCCCGCCCCCAAGGGCCTGGGACCCCTCTGGGCATGCGCAGCTAGATCCAGATGCTAGAAAGCCGGTTTTCAACCCCTGATCTGCGCGGAACGGGCACGGAGGCCCACTTCTGGGCAACAAAGCTGAACGGCTCCAATTCCAATCAGGTACAGCCTGCCCCCAAGGGCCTGGGACCCCTCTGGGCATGCGCAGCTAGATCCAGATGCTAGAAAGCCGATTTTCAACCCCTGAGCTGTGCGGGACGGGCACAGAGGCCCACCTCTGGGCAACAAAGCTGAACGGCTCCAATTCCAAACAGGTACAGCCCGCCCCAAAGGCCTGGGACCCACTCTGGTAATGTGCAGCTAGATCCAGCTCCTTGAAAGTCTGTTATCAACCCCTGATCTGCGCGGGACGGGCAGGCAGGCCCAGCTCTGGGCAACAAAGCCGAACGGCTCCAATTCCAAACAGGTACAGCCGGCCCCCAAGGGCCTGGGACCCTCTCTGGGCATGCGCAGCTAGATCTAGGCCCTTGAAAGCCGGTTTTCAACCCATGATCTGCGAGGGACGGACGGGCACGGGGGCCCAGCTCTGGGCAACACCGCTGAATGGCTCCAATTCCAAACAGGTTCATCCCGCCCCAAATTGCCTGGGACCCCTCTGGGAATGCGCAGCTAGATCCAGCTCCTAGAAAGCTGGTTTTCAAACCATGATCTGCACCGGACCTGCACGGACAGCCATCTCTGGGCAACAAAGCTGTACGGCTCCAATTCCAAACAGGTACAGCCCGCCCCCAAGGGCCTGGGACCCTATCTGGGCATGCGCAGCTATATCCAGCTCCTAGAAAGCCTGTTTTCAACCCCTGATCTGCGTGGGTCGGGCACGGAGTCCCAGCTCTGGGCAGCAAAGCTGAACGTCTCCAATTCCTAACAGGTACAGCCCGCACCCACGGGCCTGGGACCCGCTCTGGGCATGCGCAGCTAGATCCAGATGCTAGAAAGCCGGTTTTCAACCACTGATCTGTGCGGGACTGGCATGGAGGCCCAGCTCTGGGCAACAAATCTGAACGGGTCCAACTCCAAACAGGTACAGACCGGCCCCAAATGCCTGGAACCCCTTTGGGAATGCGCAGCAAGATCCATCTCCTAGAAAGCCGGTTTTCTACCCCTGATCTCTGCGAGACAGTCACTGAGGCGCAGCTCTGGGCAACAAAGCTAAACAGCTCCAATTACAAACAGGTACTGCCCGCCCCCAAGTGCCTGGGACCATCTCTGGCATGCACAGCTAGATCCAGCTTCTGGAAAGCCGATTTTCAACCCCTGATCTGCGTGGAACGTGAAAGCTCTGGGCAACAAAGGTGAACTGCTCCAATTCAAAAACAGGTACAACCCGACCCCAAGGGCCTGGGACCCTCTCCTGGCATGCGCAGCAAGATCCAGCTCCTAGAAATCCGGTTCTCAACTCCTGATCTCCGCGGGACAGGCACGGAAGAACATCTCTGGGCAACAAAGCTGAACGTCTCCAATTCCAAACAGGTACAGCCCGCCCCCAAGGGCCTGGGATCCTCTCTGGGCCTGCGCAGCTAGATCCAGCTCCTAGATAGCCGGTTTTCAACCCCTGATCTCCGCGGGACGGGCATGAAATCCCAGCTATTGGTAAGAAAGCTGAACGGCTCCGATTCCAGACTGGTACAGCCCGCCCGCAAGGGCCTGGGACCGCTCTGGGCATACACAGCTACATCCAGCTCCTAGAAAGCCTGTTTTCAACCCCTGATCTGCGCAGGACTGGCACGGAGGCCCAGCTCTGGGCAAGAAAGCTGAAGTGCTCAAATTCCAAACAGGAACAGCCCGCTCCCAGGGCCTAGGACCCTATCTGGGCATGCGCAGCTGTTTCCAGTTCTTAGCCTGTTTTCAACCACTGATCTGTGCAGAACGGGCACGGAGGCCCACTTCTGGGCAACAAAGCTGAACGGCTCCAATTCCAATCAGTTACAGTCCGCCCCAAAGGGCCTGGGACCCCTCTCGGCATGCGCAGCTAGATCCAGATGCTATAAAGCCTGTTTTCAACCCCTGATCTGCGTGGGACGGGCACGGAATCCCAGCTCTGGGCAGCAAAGCTGAACGTCTCCAATTCCAAACAGGTACAGACCGCCCCCTAGAGCCTGGGACCCCTCTGGGAATGCGCAGCAAGATCCAGCTCCTAGAAAGCTGGTTTTCTACCCCTGATCTCTGCGAGACAGTCACTGAGGCCCAGCTCTGGGCACCAAAGCTGAATGGCTCCAATTCCAAACATGTACAGCCGGCCCCCAAGGGCCTGGGACCATCTCTGGGCATGCGCAGCTAGATCCAGCTTCTGGAAAGCCGATTTTCAACCCCTGATCTGCGTGTAAATTGCCAGCTCTGGGCAGCATAGCTGAACGGCTCCAATTCCAAACAGGTACAGCCCGACCCCAAGGGCCTGGGACCCTCTCTGGGCTTGCGCAGCTAGATCCAGCTCCTAGAAAGCCGGTTTTCTACCCCTGATCTGCGCGGGACAGGCACGGAAGCCCATCTCTGGGCAACAAAGCTGAATGGCTCCAATTCCAAACAGGTACAGCCTGCCCCCATGGGCCTGGGACTCTCTCTGGGCATGCGCAGCCAGATCCAGCTCCTAGAAAGCCTGTTTTCAACCACTGATCTGCACGGAACGGGCACGGAGGCCCACTTCAGGGCAACAAAGCTGAACGGCTCCAATTTCAATCAGGTACAGCCCGCCCCCAAGGGCCTGGGAACCTCTGTGCGCATGCGCAGCCAGATCCACCTCCTAGAAAGCCTTTTTTCAGCCAATGATCTGCGCGGAACGGACATGGAGGCCCACTTCTGGGCAACAAAGCTGAACGGCTCAAATTCCAATCAGGTACAGCCCGCCCCCAAGGGCCTGGGACCCCTCTACGCATGCGCAGCTAGATCCAGATGCTAGAAAGCCGGTTTTCAAACCCTGAGCTGCACGGGTCGGGCACAGAGGCCCAGCTCTGGCCAACAAAGCTGAACGGCTCCAACTCCAAACAGGTACAGCCCGCCCCAAGGACCTGGGACCCTCTCTGGGCATGCGCAGCTAGATCTAGCTCCTAGAAAGCCGGTTTTGAATCCCCGATCTGCGCGGACCAGGCATAGACGCACAACCGTGGGCAACAAAGCTGAACGTCTCCAATGCCAAAGAGATACAGCTCGCCACCAAAGGCCAGGGACCCTTTTGGGCATGCGCAGCTAGATCCAGCTCCTAGAAAGCTGGTTTTCAACCCCTTATATGCGCGGGACTGGCACGGAGGCCCAGCTCTGGGCAACAAAGGTGAACGGCTCCAATTCCAAAGAGGAACAGCCCGCACCCAAGGGCCTGGGACCACCTCTGTGCATGCGCAGCTATATCCAGCTCCTAGAAAGCCGGTTTTCATCCCCTTATATGCGCGGGCCGGGCACGGAGGCCCCGCTCTGGGCAACAAAGGTGAATGGCTCCGATTCTAAACAGGTACAGCCCGCCCCGAAGGGCCTGGGACCCCTCTGCGAATGCGCAGCTAGATCCCGCTTCTAGAAAGTCGGTTTTCAACCCCTGATCTACGCGGGATGGGCACGGAAGCCCAGCTCTGGGCCACAAAGCTGAACGGCTCCGATTCCAGACAGGTACTGCCCGCCCCCAAGGGCCTGGGACCCCTCTCGGCATGCGCAGCTGGATCCAGGTCCTAGAAAGCCGGTTTTCAAACCCTGATCTGGGCGGGCCGGGCATGAAAGCCCAGCTCTGGGCAACAAAGGTGAACGGCTCCAATTCCAAACAGGAACAGCCCGCCCCCAAGGGTCTGGGACCCTCTCTGGGCATGGGCAGCTAGATACAGCTCCTAGCAAGCCGGTTTTCAACCCGTGATCTGCGCTGTACAGCCAAGGAAGCCCATCTCTGGGCAACAAAGCTGAACGGCTCCAATTCCAAACAGGTACAGCCCGCCCTCAAGGTCCTGGAACCCCTCTGAGAATGCGCAGCTAGATCCTGCTCCTAGAAAGTCGGTTTTCAACCCCTGATCTGCGCTGGACGGGAATGGAAGCCCAGCTCTGGGCAATAAAGCTGAACGGCTCCGATTCCAGACAGGTACAGCCCGCCCCCAAGGGCCTGGAACCACTCTGGGCATGCGCAGCAAGATCCAGCTCCTAGAAAGCTGGTTTTCATCCCCTGATCTGCGCGGGACGTACACGGAGGCCCAGCTCTGGGCCACAAAGCTGAACGGCTCCCATTCCAAACAGGTACAGCCCTCCCCCAAGGGCCTGGGACCCTCTCTGGGCATGCACAGCTAGAACCAGCTCCTTGAAAGCTTATTTTTCAACCCCTGATCTGCGCGGGACGGGCACGGAGGCACAGCTCTGGACAACAAAGCTCAATGGCTCCAATTGCAAACAGGTACAGCCCGCACCCCAAGAGCCTGGGACCACTCTGGGAATGCGCAGCTAGATCCCGCTCCTAGAAAGCCGGTTTTCAACCCCTGATCTGCGCTGGACGGGCATGAAAGCCCTGCTCTGGGCAACAAAGGTGAACGGCTCCAATTCCAAACAGGAACAGCCCGCCCCCAAGGGCCTGGGACACTCTCTGGACATGCGCAGCTAGATCTAGTTCCTAGAAAGCCGGTTTTCATCCCCTGATGTGCGCGGGACGGGCAGGGACGCACAACTCCGGGCAACAAAGCTGAACGGCTCCAATTCCAAACAGGTACAGCCCGCCCCCAAGGGCCTGGGTACCTCTCTGGCATGCGCAGCTAGATCCAGCTCCTTGAAAGCCGGTTTTCAACCCCTCATGTGCGCGGGACGGGCACGGACGCACAACTCTCGGCAACAAAGCTGAACGGCTCCAATGCCAAAGAGGTACAGCCAGCCCACAAATACCTGGGACCCTTTTGGCTACCGCAGCTAGATCCAGCTCCTAGAAAGCCGGTTTTCAACCCCTGATCTGCGCGGGACGGCACGCTGGCCCAGCTCAGGGCAACAAACCTGAACGGCTCAAATTCCAATCAGGTACAGCCCGCCACCAAGGGCCTGGGACCCCTTTACACATGCGCAGCTAGATCAAGATGCTAGAAAGCCGGTTTTCAAACCCTGAGCTGCGCGGGATGGGCACAGAGGCCCACCTCTGGGCAACAATGCTGAACGGCTCCAATTCCAAACAGGAAGAGCCCGCCCCCAAGGGCCTGGGACCCTATCTGGGCATGCGCAGCTGGATCCAGTTCCTAGAGTGCCTGTTTTCAACCATTGATCTGCGCGGAACGGGCACGGAGGCCCACTTCTGGGCCACAAAGCTGAACGGCTCCAATTCCAATCAGGTACAGCCCGCCCCCAAGGGCCTGGGACCACTACGGGCATGCGCAGCTAGAACCAGATGCTAGAAAGTCGGTTTTCAGCCCCTGAGCTGCGCGGGACGGGCACAGAGGCACACCTCTGGGCAACAAAGCTGAAAGGCTCCAATTCCAAACAGGTACAGCCCGCCCCAAGGGCCTGGGACCCACTCTGGGCATGCGCAGCTAGATCCAGCTCTTTGAAAGCCTGTTATCAACCCGTGATGTGTGCGGGACGGGCACGGAGGCCCAGCTCTGGGCCACAAAGCTGAACGGTTCCAATTCCAAACAGGTCCAGACCAGCCCCAAGGACTTGGGACCCTCTCTAGTCATGTGCAGCTAGATCCAGATCCTAGAAAGCCGGTTTTCAAACCGAGATCAGCGCGGGACGGGCACAGAGGCCCAGCTCTGGGCAACAAAGCTGAGCGGCTCCAATTCCAAACAGGTACAGCCCGCCCCCAAGGGCCTGGGAACCATCTGGGAATGCGCAGCAAGATCCAGCTCCTAGAAAGCCGGTTTTCAACCCCTGATCTCTGTGAGACAGTCACTGAGGCGCAGCTCTGGGCAAAAAAGCTGAACGGCTCCAATTCCAAACAGGTACCGCCCGCCCCCAAGGGCCTGGGACCATATCTGGGCATGCGCAGCTAGATCAAGCTTCTGGAAAGCCGATTTTCAACCCCTTATCTACGTGGAACGTGCCAGCTCTGGGCAACAAAGCAGAACGGCTTCAATTCCAAACAGGTACAGCCAGACCCCAATGGCCTGGGACCCTCTCTGGGCATGCGAAGCTAGATCCAGCTCCTAGAAAGCCGGTTTTCAACTCCTGATCTGCTCGGGACGGGCACGGAAGACCAACTCTGGACAAAAAAGCTCAATGGCTCCAATTCCAAACAGGTACAGCCCACACCCAATGGCCTGGGACCCTCTCTGGGCATGCACAGCTAGATCCAGCTACCAGAAAGCCGGTTTTCAAACCCTGATATGCGCCGGACCTGCACGGAGGCCCAGCTCTGGGCAATAAAGCTGAACGACTCCAATACCAAACAGGTACAGCCCGCCCCCATGGGCCTGGGACCCTCTCTGGGCATGCGCAGCTATATCCAGCTCCTTGAAAGCCGGTTTTCAACGCCTGATCTGCGCGGGACGGGCACGGAGGCACAGCTGTGGGCAACAAAGCTGAACAGCTCCAATTCCAAACAGGTACAGCCCGCCCCCAAAGGCCTGGGACTCCTCTGGGAATGCGCAGCTAGATCCAGCTCCTAGAAAGGCGGTTTTCAACCCCTGATCTCCGCGGGACGGGCATGAAATCCCAGCTATGGGCAAGGAAGCTGAACGGCTCCGATTCCAGACTGGTACTGCCCGCCCGCAAGGGCCTGGGACCGCTCTGGGCATGCACAGCTACATCCAGCTCCTAGAAAGCCTGTTTTCAACCCCTTCTCTGCGCGGGACGGGCACGGAGACCCAGCTCTGGGCAAAAAAGCTGAAGGGCTCAAATTCCAAACAGAAACAGCCCACCCTCAGGGCCTAGGACCCTATCTGAGCATGCACAGCTGGATCCAGTTCCTAGAGAGCCTGTTTTCAACCACTGATCTGCGCGGAACGGGCTCGGAGGCCCACTTCTGGGCAACAAAGCTGAACGGCTCCAATTCCAATCAGGTACAGCCCGCCCCCAAGGGCCTGGGACCCCTCTGGGCATGCGCAGCTAGATCCAGATGCTAGAAAGTCGGTTTTAAACACCTGAGCTGCGCGGGACGGTCACAGAGGCACACCTCTGGGCAACAAAGCTGAACGGCTCCAATTCCAAACAGGTACAGCCCACCCCAAGGGCCTGGGACCCACTCTGGGCATACGCAGCTAGATGAAGCTCCTTGAAAACCTGTTATCAACCCCTGATCTGCGCGGGACGGGCAGGCAGGCCGAGCTCTGGGCAACAAATCTGAACGGCTCCAATTCCAAACAGGTACAGCCGGCCCCCAAGGGCCTGGGACCCTCTCTGGGCATGCGCATCTAGATCTAGGCCCTTGAAAGCCGGTTTTCAACCCATGATCTGTGCGGGACAGTCATGGAGGCCCAGCTCTGGGCAACAAAGCTGAACGGCTCCAATTCCAAACAGGTACCTCCATGGGGCTGGAGAGATAGCACAGCGGGTAGGGCGTTTGCTTTGCACCCGGTCAACCCGGGTTCGATTCCCAGCATCCCATATGGTCCCTTGAGCACCGCCAGGAGTAACCCCTGTGCATCGCCAGGTGTGACCCCCCCCCAAAAAAAAAAGAAAAGAAAAAAAAACAAACAGGTACCTCCGCCCCCAAGGGCCTGGGACCATCTCTGTGCATGCGCAGCTAGATCCAGCTTCTGGAAATCCGATTTTCAACCCCTGGTCTGCGTGGAACGTGCCAGCTCTGGGGAACAAAGCTGAATGGCTCCAATTTAAAACAGGAACAGCCCGACCCCAAGGGCCTGGGACCCTCTCTGGGCATGCGCAGCTAGATCCATCTCCTAGAAAGCCGGTTTTCAACACCTGATCTGTTTGGCACGGGCACGGAAGACCAACTCTGGGCAAAAAAGCTCAATGGCTCCAATTCCAAACAGGTACAGCCCGCACCCAAGGGCCTGGGACCCTCTCTGGCATGCGCAGCTAGATCCAGCTACTAGAAAGCCGGTTTTCAAACCCTGACATGTGCCGGACCTGCACGGAGGCCCAGCTCTGGGCAATAAAGCTGAACGGCTCCAATTCCAAACAGGTAAGCCCGCCCCCATGGGCCCGGGACCCTCTCTGGGGTTGCGCAGCTAGATCCAGCTCCTAGAAAGCCTGTTTTCAACCCCTGATCTGCGTGGGATGGGCACGGAGGCCCAGCTCTGGACAGTAAAGCTGAATGTCTCCAATTCCAAACAGGTACAGCCCGCCCCCACGGGCCTGGGACCCGCTCTGGGCATGCGCAGCTAGATCCAGCTCCTAGAAAGCCGGTTTTCAACGGCTGATCTGTGCGAGACGGGCACGGAGGCCCAACTCTGGGCAACAAAGCTGAACGGCTCCAATTCGAAACAGGTACAGACCGGCCCCAAGGGCCTGGGACCCTTTCTAGTCATTCGTAGCTAGATCCAGCTCCTAGAAAGCCTGTTTTCAACCCGTGATCTGTGCGGGACGGGCACGGAGTCCCAGCTCTGGGCAACAAAGCTGAACGGCTCCAATCCCAAACAGGTACAGTACGCCCCCAAGGGCCTGGGACCCACTCTGGGCATGCGAAGCTAGGCGAAGCTCCTAGAAAGCCGGTTTTCATCCCCTGATCTGCACGGGACAGGCAAGGAGGCCCAGCTCAAGGCAACAACGTTGAACGGCTCCAATTCCAAATGGGTACAGCCCGCCACCAAGGGCCTGGGAACCCTCTGGGAATGCGCAGCAAGATCCAGCTCCTAGAAAGCCGGTTTTCTACCCCTGATCTCTGCGAGACAGTCACTGAGGCCCAGCTCTGGGCAACAAAGCTGAACGGCTCAAATTCCAAACAGGTACCGCCCGCCCCCAAGGGCCTGGGACCATCTCTCGGCATGGGCAGCTAGATACAGCTTCTGGAAAGCCGATTTTCAACCCCCGATCTACGTGGAACGTGCCAGATCTGGGCAACAAAGATGAACGGCTCCAATTCCAAACAGCTACAGCCCGCCCCCAAGGGCCTGGGACCATCTCTGGGCATGCGCAGCTAGATCCAGCTTCTGGAAAGCCGATTTTCAACACCTGATCTACGTGGAACGTGGCAGCTGTGGGCAACAAAGCTGAACGGCTCCAATTCCAAACAGGTACAGCCCGACCCCAAGGGCCTGAGACCCTGTCTGGGCTTGCGCAGCTAGATCCAGCTCCTAGAAAGCCGGATTTCAACCCCTGATCTGCGCGGGAAGGGCAGGGAAGACCAACTCTGGGCAAAATAGCTCAATGGCTCCAATTCCAAACAGGTACAGCCCGCACCCAAGGGCCTGGGACCCTCTCTGGGCATGCGCAGCCTGTTCCAGCTACTAGAAAGCTGGTTTTCAAACCCTGATATGAGCCGGACCTGCACGGAGGCCCAGCTCTGGGCAATAACGCTGAACGGCTCCAATTCCAAACAGGTACAGCCCGCCCCCATGGGCCTGGGACCCTCTCTGGGCATGCGCAGCTAGATCCAGCTACTAGAAAGCCGGTTTTCAAACCCTGATATGCGCCGGACCTGCACGGAGGCCCAGCTCTGGGCAATAAAGCTGAATGGCTCCAATTCTAAACAGGTACTGCCCGCCCCCATGGGCCTGGGACCCTCTCTGGGCATGCGCAGCTAGATCCAGCTCATAGAAAGCTGGTTTTCAACGCCTGATCTGCGCGGGACGGGCACGGAGGCACAGCTGTGGGCAACAAAGCTGAACGGCTCCAATTCCAAACAGGTACAGCCCGCCCCCAAAGGCCTGTTACCCCTCTGGGAATGCGCAGCTAGATACAGCTCCTAGAAAGCCGGTTTTCAACCCCTGATCTCCGCGGGACGGGCATGAAATCCCAGCTATGGGCAAGAAAGCTGAACGGCTCCGATTCCAGACAGGTACAGCACGCCCGCAAGGGCCTGGGACCACTCTGGGCATGCACAGCTACATCCAGCTCCTAGAAAGCCTGTTTTCAACCCCTTATCTGTGCGGGACGGGCACGGAGGCCCAGCTCTGGGCAAAAAAGCTGAAGGGCTCAAATTCCAAACAGAAACAGCCCACCCTCAGGGCCTAGGACCCTATCTGGGCATGCGCAGCTGGATCCAGTTCCTAGAGAGCCTGTTTTCAACCACTGATCTGCGCAGAACGGGCACGGAGGCCCACTTCTGGGCAACAGAGCTGAACGGCTCCAATTCCAATCAGGTACAGCCCGCCCCCAAGGGCCTGGGACCCCTCTGGGCATGTGCAGCTGGATCCAGTTCCTAGAGAGCCTGTTTTCAACCCCTGATCTGCGCGGAACGGGCACGGAGGCCCACTTCTGGGCAACAAAGCTGAACGGCTCCAATTCCAAACAGGTACAGCCTGCCCCAAGGGCCTGGGACCCACTCTGGGCATACGCAGCTAGATCCAGCTCCTTGAAAACCTGTTATCAACCCCTGATCTGCGCAGGACGGGCAGGCAAGCCGAGCTCTGGGCAACAAATCTGAACGGCTCCAATTCCAAACAGGTACAGCCGGCCCCCAAGGGCCTGGGACCCTCTCTGGGCATGCGCATGTAGATCTAGGCCCTTGAAAGCCGGTTTTCAACCCATGATCTGCGAGGGACGGACGGGCAAGGAGGCGCAGCTCTGGGCAACACCGCTGAATGGCTCCAATTCCAAATAGGTTCATCCGGCCCCCAAGGGCCTGGGACCCCTCTGGGAATGCGCAGATAGATCCAGCTCCTAGAAAGCCGGTTTTCAACTCCTGATCTGCGCGGGACGGGCACGGAAGACCAACTCTGGGCAAAAAAGCTCAATGGCTCCAATTCCAAACAGGTACAGCCCGCACCCTATGGCCTGGGACCCTCTCTGGGCACGCGCAGCTAGATCCAGCTACTGGAAAGCTGGTTTTCAAACCCTGATATGCGCCGGACCTGCACGGAGGCCCAGCTCTGGGCAATAAAGCTGAACGGCTCCAATTCCAAACAGGTACAGCCCGACCCCAAGGGCCTGGGACCCTCTCTGGGCATGCGCAGCTAGATCCAGCTCCTAGAGCCGGTTTTCAACCCCTGATCTCCGCGGGACTGGCATGAAATCCCATCTATGGGCAAGAAAGCTGAACGGCTCCGATTCCAGACTGGTACAGCCCGCCTGCAAGGGCCTGGGACCACTCTGGGCATGCACAGCTACATCGAGCTCCTAGAAAGCCTGTTTTCAATCCCTTATCTGCGCGGGAAAGGCACGGAGGCCCAGTTCTGGACAAAAAAGCTCAAGGGCTGAAATTCCAAACAGGAACAGCCCGCCCCCAGGGCCTAGGACCTTATCTGGGCATGCGCAGCTGGATCCAGTTCCTAGAAAGCCTGTTTTCAACCCCTGATCTGCGCAGGACGGGCACGGAGGCCCAGCTCTGTGAAATAGAGCTGAACGGCATCAATTCCAAACAGGTACAGCCCGCCCCAAAGGGCCAGGGACCCTCTCTGGGCATGAGCAGCCAGATCCAGCTCCTAGAGAGTCTGTTTTCAACCACTGATCTGCGCGGAACGGGCAAGGAGGCCCACTTCTGGGCAACAAAGCTGAACGGCTCCAATTCCAATCAGGTACAGCCTGCACCCAGGGCCTGGGACCCCTCTGGCCATGCACAGCTAGATCCAGATGCTAGGAAGCCGGTTTTCAACACCTGAGCTGCACGGGACGGACACAGAGGCTCACCTCTGGGCAACAAAGCTGAACGGCTCCAATTCCAAACAGGTACAGCCCGTCCCAAGGGCAGGGGACCCACTCTGGACATGCGCAGCTAGATCCAGCTCCTTGAAAGCCTATTATCAACCCCTGATCTGCGCGGGATGGGCAGGCAGGCCCAGCTCTCGGCAACAAAGCAGAACGGCTCCAACTCCAAACAGGTACAGACCGGCCCCAAGAGCCTGGGACCCCTTGGGGAATGCGCAGCGAGATCCAGCTCCTAGAAAGCCGGTTTTCAACCGCTGATGTGCGCGGGACGGGCACCGACGACCAACTCTGGGCAAAAAAGCTCAATGGCTCCAATTCCAAACAGGTACAGCCCGCCCACAAGGGCCTGGGACCCTCTCTGGGCATGCGCAGCTAGATCCAGCTACTAGAAAGCCGGTTTTCAAACCCTGATATGCGCCAGACCTGAACGGAGGCCCAGCTCTGGGCAATAAAGCTGAGCGGCTCCAATTGCAAACAGGTACAGCCCGCCTCCATGGGCCTGGGACCCTCTCTGGGCATGCGCAGCCAGATCCTGCTCCTAGAAAGCCTGTTTTCAACCACTGATCTGCGCGGAACGGGCACGGAGCCCCATTTCTGGGCAACAAAGCTGAACGGCTCCAATTCCAAACAGGTACAGCCTGCCCCAAGGGCCTGGGACCCTCTCTGGGCATGCGCAGCTAGATCTAGCTCCTAGAAAGCCGGTTTTCAATCCCCGATCTGCACGGGACGGGCACAGACGCACAGTCCTGGGCAACAAAGCTGAACGGCTCCAATGCCAAAGAGGTACAACCCGCCCCCAAACGGCTGGGACCCCTCTGGGAATGCGCAGCTAGATGCAGCTGCTAGAAAGCCGGTTTTCAACCCCTGATCTGTGCGGGATCGGCACGGAGTCCCTGCTTTGGGCAACAAAGCTGAACGGCTCCAATTCCAAACAGGTACAGCACGCCCCCAAGGGCCTGGGACCCACTCTGGGCATGCGCAGCTTGATCCTGCTCCTAGAAAGCCTGTTTTCAACTCTTGATCTGCGCGGGATGGGCATGGATGCCCAGCTGTGGGCAACAAAGCTGAACGACTCCAATTCCAAACGGCTACTGCCGGCCCCCAAGTGCCTGGGACCCTCTCTGGGCGAGTGCAGCTAGAAACAACTCCTAGTAAGCTGGTTTTCAAGCCCTGATCTGAGCGGGAAGGGCACAGAGGCGCAGCTCTGGGCAACAAAGCTGAATGGCTCCAATTCCAAACAGGTACAGCCCACCCCCAGGGCCTGGGACCCTCTCTGGTCATGTACAGCTAGATCCAGCTCCTAGAAAGCCTGTTTTCAACCCCTGATCTGCGCGGGATGTGCATGTATTCCTAGCTCTGGGCAACAAAGCTGAACGGCTCCAATTTCAAACAGGTACAGCCTGACCCCAAGGGCCTGGGACCCTCTCTGGGCTTGCGCAGCTAGATCCAGCTCCTAGAAAGCCGGTTTTCAACACCTGATCTGTGCGGGACGGGCACGGAAGACCAACTCTGGGCAAAACAGCTCAATGGCTCCAATTCCAAACAGGTACAGCCCTCACCCAAGGACCTAGGACCCTCTCTGGCATGCGCAGCTAGATCCAGCTACTAGAAAGCCGGTTTTCAAACCCTGACATGTGCCGGACCTGCACGGAGGCCCAGCTCTGGGCAATAAAGCTGAACGCCTCCAATTTCAAACAGGTACAGCCCGCCCCCATGGGAATGGGACCCTCTCTGGGGTTGCACAGCTAGATCCAGCTCCTAGAAAGCCTGTTTTCAACCCCTGATCTGCGTGGGATGGTCACGGAGGCCCAGCTCTGGACAGTAAAGCTGAATGTCTCCAATTCCAAACAGGTACAGCCCGCCCCCATGGGCCTGGGACCCTCTCTGGGCATGCACAGCTAGATCCAGCTCCTAGAAAGCCGGTTTTCCACGCCTGATCTGCGCGCGACTGGCACAGAGGCAAAGCTCTGGGCAACAAAGCTGAACGGCTCTAATTCCAAACAGGTACAGTCAGCCCCACAAGGCCTGGGACCCCTCTGGGAATGCGCAGCTAGATCCAGCTCCTTGAAAGCCGGTTTTCAACCCCTGATCTCCGCGGGACGGGCATGAAATCCCAGCTATGGGCAAGAAAGCTGAACGGCTCCGATTCCAGACTGGTACAGTCCGCCCGCAAGGGCCTGGGTCCGCTCTGGGCATGCACAGCTACATCCAGCTCCTAGAAAGCCTGTTTTCAACCCATTATCTGCGCGGGACGGGCACGGAGGCCCAGTTCTGGGCAACAAAGCTGAAGGGCTCAAATTCCAAACAGAAACAGCCCACCCTCAGGGCCTAGGACCCTATCTGGGCATGCGCAGCTGGATCCAGTTCCTAGAGAGCCTGTTTTCAACCACTGATGTGCGCAGAACGTGCACGGAGGCCCCCTTCTGGTCAACAAAGCTGAACGGCTCCAATTCCAATCAGGTACAGCCCGCCCCAAGGGCCTGGGACACACTCTGGGCATACGCAGCTAGATCCAGCTCCTTGAAAACCTGTTATCAACCCCTGATCTGCGCGGGACGGGCAGGCAAGCCAAGCTCTGGGCAACAAATCTGAACGGCTCCAATTCCAAACAGGTACAGCCGGCCCCCAAGGGCCTGGGACCCTCTCTGGGCATGCGCATGTAGATCTAGGCCCTTGAAAGCCGGTTTTCAACCCATGATCTGCGAGGGACGGATTGGCACGGAGGCGCAGCTCTGGGCAACACCGCTGAATGGCTCCAATTCCAAATAGGTTCATCCGGCCCCCAAGGGCCTGGGACCCCTCTGGGAATGCGCAGATAGATCCAGCTCCTAGAAAGCCGGTTTTCAACCCCTGATCTGCGCGGGACGGGCACGGAAGACCAACTCTGGGCAAAAAAGCTCAATGGCTCCAATTCCAAACAGGTACAGCCCACACCCTAGGGCCTGGGACCCTTTCTGGGCATGCGCAGCTAGATCCAGCTACTGGAAAGCTGGTTTTCAAACCCTGATATGCGCCGGACCTGCACGGAGGCCCAGCCCTGGGCAATAAAGCTGAACGGCTCCAATTCCAAACAGGTACAGCCCGACCCCAAGGGCCTGGGACCCTCTCTGGGCATGCGCAGCTAGATCCAGCTCCTAGAGCCGGTTTTCAACCCCTGATCTCCGCGGGACTGGCATGAAATCCCATCTATGGGCAAGAAAGCTGAACGGCTCCGATTCCAGACTGGTACAGCCCGCCTGCAAGGGCCTGGGACCGCTCTGGGCATGCACAGCTACATCGAGCTCCTAGAAAGCCTGTTTTCAATCCCTTATCTGCGCGGGAAAGGCACGGAGGCCCAGTTCTGGACAAAAAAGCTCAAGGGCTGAAATTCCAAACAGGAACAGCCCGCCCCCAGGGCCTAGGACCTTATCTGGGCATGCGCAGCTGGATCCAGTTCCTAGAAAGCCTGTTTTCAACACCTGATCTGCGCAGGACGGGCACGGAGGCCCAGCTCTGTGAAACAGAGCTGAACGGCATCAATTCCAAACAGGTACAGCCCGCCCCAAAGGGCCAGGGACCCTCTCTGGGCATGAGCAGCCAGATCCAGCTCCTAGAGAGTCTGTTTTCAACCACTGATCTGCGCGGAACGGGCAAGGAGGCCCACTTCTGGGCAACAAAGCTGAACGGCTCCAATTCCAATCAGGTACAGACCGGCCCCAAGGGCCTGAAACCCTCTCTAGTCATGCGCAGCTAGATCCAGCTCCAAGAAAGCCTGTTTTCAAACCGTGATATGTGCGGGACGGGCACGGAGTCCCAGCACTGGGCAACAAAGCTGAAACTCTCCAAATCCAAACAGTACAGCCTGCCCCCAAGGGCCTGGGACCCTCTCTGGGCATGGGAAGCTAGACGAAGCTCCTAGAAAGCCGGTTTTCATCCCCTGATCTGCACGGGACGGGCAAGGAGGCCCAGCTCAAGGCAACAAAGTTGAACGGCTCCAATTCCAAACAGGTACAGCCTGCCCCCAAGGGCCTGGGACGCCTCTGGGCATGCGCAGCTAGATCCAGCTCCTAGAAAGCCTGTTTTCAAACCGTGATCAGTGCGGGACGGGCACGGAGTCCCAGCTCTGGGCAACAAAGCTGAGCAGCTCCAATTCCAAACAGGTACAGCCCGCCCCCAAGGGCCTGGGAACCCTCTGGGAATGCGCAGCAAGATCCAGATCCTAGAAAGCCGGTTTTCTACCCCTGATCTCTGCGAGACAGTCACTGAGGCCCAGCTCTGGGCAACAAAGCTGAACGGCTCCAATTCCAAACAGGTACCGCCCGCCCCCAAGGGCCTGGGACCATCTCTGGGCATGCGCAGCTAGATACAGCTTCTGGAAAGCCGATTTTCAACCCCTGATCTACGTGGAACGTGCCAGCTCTGGGCAACAAAGATGAATGGCTCCAATTCCAAACAGCTACAGCCCGCCCCCAAGGGCCTGGGACCATCTCTGGGCATGCGCAGCTAGATCCAGCTTCTGGAAAGCCGATTTTCAACCCCTGATCTACGTGGAACGTGCCAGCTGTGGGCAACAGAGCTGAACGGCTCCAATTCCAAACAGGTACAGCCCGACCCCAAGGGCCTGGGACCCTCTCTGGGCACGCGCAGCTAGATCCAGCTACTGGAAAGCTGGTTTTCAAACCCTGATATGCGCCGGACCTGCACGGAGGCCCAGCTCTGGGCAATAAAGCTGAACGTTCCAATTCCAAACAGGTACAGCCTGACCCCAAGGGCCTGGGACCCTCTCTGGGCATGCGCAGCTAGATCCAGCTTCTAGAGCCGGTTTTCAACCCCTGATCTCCGCGGGACTGGCATGAAATCCCATCTATGGGCAGGAAAGCTGAACGGCTCCGATTCCAGACTGGTACAGCCCGCCTGCAAGGACCTGGGACCGCTCTGGGCATCCACAGCTACATCGAGCTCCTAGAAAGCCTGTTTTCAATCCCTTATCTGCGCGGGAAAGGCACGGAGGCCCAGTTCTGGACAACAAAGCTCAAGGGCTGAAATTCCAAACAGGAACAGCCCGCCCCCAGGACCTAGGACCTTATCTGGGCATGCGCAGCTGGATCCAGTTCCTAGAAAGCCTGTTTTCAACCCCTGATCTGCGCAGGACGGGCACGGAGGCCCAGCTCTGTGAAACAGAGCTGAACAGCATCAATTCCAAACAGGTACAGCCCGCCCCAAAGGGCCAGGGACCCTCTCTGGGCATGAGCAGCCAGATCCAGCTCCTAGAGAGTCTGTTTTCAACCAATGATCTGCGTGGAACGGGCACGGAGGCCCAGCTCTGGGCAACAAAGCTGAGCGGCTCCAATTCCAAACAGGTACAGCCCGCCCCCAAGGGCCTGGGAACCCTCTGGGAATGCGCAGCAAGATCCAGCTCCTAGAAAGCCGGTTTTCTACCCCTGATCTCTGCGAGACAGTCACTGAGGCCCAGCTCTAGGCAACAAAGCTGAACGGCTCCAATTCCAAATAGGTACCGCCCGCCCCCAAGGGCCTGGGACCATCTCTGGGCATGCGCAGCTAGATACAGCTTCTGGAAAGCCGATTTTCAACCCCTGATCTACGTGGAACGTGCCAGCTCTGGGCAACAAAGATGAACGGCTCCAAGTCCAAACAGCTACGGCCCGCCCCCAAGGTCCTGGGAAAATCTCTGGGCATGCGCAGCTAGATCCAGCTTCTGGAAAGCCGATTTTCAACCCCTGATCTACGTGGAACGTGGCAGCTGTGGGCAACAAAGCTGAACGGCTCCAATTCCAAACAGGTACAGCCCGACCCCAAGGGCCTGAGACCCTGTCTGGGCTTGCGCAGCTAGATCCAGCTCCTAGAAAGCCGGATTTCAACCCCTGATCTGTGCGGGAAGGGCACGGAAGACCAACTCTGGACAAAATAGCTCAATGGCTCCAATTCCAAAGAGGTACAGCCCGCACCCAAGGGCCTGGGACCCTCTCTGGGAATGCGCAGCCTGATCCAGCTACTAGAAAGCCGGTTTTGAAACCCTGATATGAGCCATACCTGCACGGAGGCCCAGCTCTGGGCAATAACGCTGAACGGCTCCAATTCCAAACAGGTACAGCCCGCCCCCATGGGCCTGGGACCCTCTCTGGGCATGCGCAGCTAGATCCAGCTCCTAGAAAGCCGGTTTTCCACGCCTGATCTGCGCGCGACTGGCACAGAGGCAAAGCTCTGGGCAACAAAGCTGAACGGCTCTAATTCCAAACAGGTACAGTCCGCCCCACAAGGCCTGGGACCCCTATGGGAATGCGCAGCTAGATCCAGCTCCTTGAAAGCCGGTTTTCAACCCCTGATCTCCGCGGGACGGGCATGAAATCCCAGCTATGGGCAAGAAAGCTGAACGGCTCCGATTCCAGACTGGTACAGTCCGCCCGCAAGGGCCTGGGTCCGCTCTGGGCATGCACAGCTACATCCAGCTCCTAGAAAGCCTGTTTTCAACCCATTATCTGCGCGGGACGGGCACGGAGGCCCAGCTCTGGGCTACAAAGCTGAAGGGCTCAAATTCTAAACAGGAACAGCCCACCCCCAGGGACTAGGACCCTATCTGGGCCTGCGCAGCTGGATCCAGTTCCTAGAGAGCCTGTTTTCAACCACTGATCTGCGCGGAACGGGCACAGAGGCCCACCTCTGGGCAACAAAGCTGAAGGGCTCCAATTCCAAACAGGTACAGCCCGCCCCAAGGGCCTGGGACCCACTCTGGGCATGCGAAGCTAGATCCAGCTCCTTGAAATCCTGTTATCAACCCCTGATCTGCGCGGGACGGGCAGGCAGGCCCAGCTCTGGGCAACAAAGCTGAACGGCTCCAATTCCAAACAGGTACAGCCGGCCCCCAAGGACCTGGGACCCTCTCTGGGCATGTGCAGCTATATCTAGGCCCTTGAAAGCCGGTTTTCAACCCATGATCTGCGAGGGACGGACGGCATGGAGGCGCAGCTCTGGGCAACACCGCTGAATGGCTCCAATTCCAAACAGGTTCATTCCGCCCCCAAGGGCCTGGGACCCCTCTGGGAATGCGCAGTTAGATCCAGCTCCGAGAAAGCCGGTTTTCAAACCATAATCTGCACCGGACCTGCACGGACGGCCAGCTCTGGGCAACAAAGCTGTACAGCTCCGATTCCAAACAGGTACAGCCCGCCCCCAAGGGTCTGGGACCCTATCTGGGCATGTGCAGCTATATTCAGCTCCTAGAAAGCCTGTTTTCAACTCCTGATCTGCGTGGGATGGGCACGGAGGCCCAGCTCTGGTCAGCAAAGCTGAATGTCTCCAGTTCCAAACAGGTACAGCCCGCCCCCACGGGCCTGGGACCCGCTCTGGGCATGCGCAGCTAGATCCAGCTACTAGAAAGCCGGTTTTCAACCGCTGATCTGTGCGGGACGGGCACCCAGGCCCAGCTCTGGGCAACAAATCTGAACGGCTCCAATTCCAAACAGTTACAGACTGGCCCCAAGGGCCTGGGACCCTCTCTAGTCATTCACAGCTAGATCCAACTTCTAGAAAGCCTGTTTTCAACCTGATCAGTGCGGGACGGGCACGGAGGCCCAGCTCTGGGCAACAAAGGCGAACCTCTCCAAGTCCAAACAGGTTCAGCCCGCCCCCAAGGGCCTGGGACCCTCTCTGGGCATGCGAAGCTGGACGAAGCTCCTAGAAAGCCGGTTTTCATCCCCTGATCTGCGGGGGACGGGCAAGCAGGCCCAACTCAAGGCAACAAAGCTGAACGACTCCTATTCCAAACAGGTACAGCCTGCCCCCAAGGGCATGGGACGCCTCTGATCATGCGCAGCTAGATCCAGCTCCTAGAAATCCTGTTTTCAACCCGTGATCTGTGCGTCACGGGCACGGAGGCCCAGTTCTGGGCCACAAAGCTGAACGGTTCCAATTCCAAACAGATCCAGACTGGCCACAAGGGCTTGGGACCCTCTCTAGTCATGCGCAGCTAGATCCAGATCCTAGAAAGCCTGTTTTCAACCCGTGATCAGCGCGGGACGGCACAGAGGCCCAGCTCTGGGCAACAAAGCTGAAAGTCTCCAATTCCAAACAGGTACAGCCCGCCCCCAAGGGCCTGGGAACCCTCTGGGAATGCGCAGCAAGATCCAGCTCCTAGAAAGCCGGTTTTCTACCCCTGATCTCTGCGAGACAGTCACTGAGGCCCAGCTCTAGGCAACAAAGCTGAACGGCTCCAATTCCAAATAGGTACCGCCCGCCCCCAAGGGCCTGGGACCATCTCTGGGCATGCGCAGCTAGATACAGCTTCTGGAAAGCCGATTTTCAACCCCTGATCTACGTGGAACGTGCCAGCTCTGGGCAACAAAGATGAACGGCTCCAAGTCCAAACAGCTACGGCCCGCCCCCAAGGTCCTGGGAAAATCTCTGGGCATGCGCAGCTAGATCCAGCTTCTGGAAAGCCGATTTTCAACCCCTGATCTACGTGGAACGTGGCAGCTGTGGGCAACAAAGCTGAACGGCTCCAATTCCAAACAGGTACAGCCCGACCCCAAGGGCCTGAGACCCTGTCTGGGCTTGCGCAGCTAGATCCAGCTCCTAGAAAGCCGGATTTCAACCCCTGATCTGTGCGGGATGGGCCCGGAGGCCCAACTCTGTGCAACAAATCTCAATGGCTCCAATGCCAAACAGGTACAGCCTGCCCCAAGGGCCTGGGACCCCTCTGGGAATGCGCATCTAGATCCAGCTCTTAGAAAGCCGATTTTCAACCCCTCATCTGTGCAGGACAGTCACGGAGGACCAGCTCTGGGCAACAAAGCTGAACGGCTCAAATTCCAAACAGGTACCGCCCGCCCCCAAGGGCCTGGGACCATCTCTGGGCATGCGCAGCTAGATACAGCTTCTGGAAAGCCGATTTTCAACCCCTGATCTGCGTGGAACGTGCCAGCTCTGGGGAACAAAGCTGAACGGCTCCAATTCCAAACAGGTACAGCCCGACCCCCAGGGTTTGGGACCCTCTCTGAGCATGCGCAGCTAGATCCAGGTCCTGGAAAGCCGGTTTTCAAACCCTGATCTGCCCGGGATGGGCCCGGAGGCCCAACTCTGGGCAACAAATCTCAATGGCTCCAATTCCAAACAGGTACAGCCCGACCCCAAGGGCCTGCGACCCTCTCTGGGCTTTTGCAGCTAGATCCAGCTCCTAGAAAGCCGGTTTTCAACCCCTGATCTGCGCGGGACGGGCACGGAAGACCAACTCTGGGCAAAAATGCTCAATGACTCCAATTCCAAACAGGTACAGCCCGCACGCAAGTGCCTGGGACCCTCTCTGGGCATGCGCAGCTAGATCCAGCTAGTAGAAAGCCGGTTTTCAAACCCTGATATGCGCCAGACCTGCACGGAGGCCCAGCTCTGGGCAATAAAGCTGAACGGCTCCAATTCCAAACAGGTACAGCCCGCCCCCATGGGCCTGGGACCCTCTCTGGGAATGCGCAGCTAGATCCAGCTCCTAGAAAGCCGGTTTTCAACGCCTCATCTGCGCAGGATGGGCACGGAGGCACAGCTCTGGGCAACAAAGCTGAACGCCTCCAATTCCAAACAGGTACAGCCCGCGCGCAAAGGCCTGGGACCCCTCTGGGAATGCGCAGCTAGATCCAGCTCCTAGAAAGCTGGTTTTCAACCCCTGATCTCCGCGGGACGGGCATGAAATCCCAGCTATGGGCAAGAAAGCTGAACGGCTCCGATTCCAGACTGGAACAGCCCGCCCGCAAGGGCCTTGGACCGCTCTGGGCATGCACAGCTACATCCAGCTCCTAGAAAGCCTGTTTTCAACCCCTTATCTGTGCGGCATGGGCACGGAGGCCCAGCTCTGGGCAACAAAGCTGAAGGGCTCAAATTCCAAACAGAAAGAGCCTGCCCCCAGGGCCTAGGACCCTATCTGGGCATGCACAGCTGGATCCAGTTCCTAGAGAGCCTGTTTTCAACCCCTGATCTGCGCAGGACGGGCACGGAGGCCCAGCTCTGTGCAATAAAGCTGAACGGCACCAAGTACAAACAGGTTCAACCCGCCCAAAGGACCAGGGACCCTCTCTGGGCATGCACGTTCAGATCCAGCTCCTAGAGAGTCTGTTTTCAATCAGTGATCTGCGCGGAACGGGCTCGGAGGCCCACTTCTGGGCAACAAAGCTGAACAGCTCCAATTCCAACCAGGAACAGCCCGCCCCCATGGGCCTGGGACCCCTCTGGGCATGCACAGCTAGATCCAGATGCTAGAAAGCCGGTTTTCAACACCTGAGCTGCGCGGGATGGGCACAGAGACCCATCTCTGTTCAAAAAAGCTGAACGGCTCCAATTCCAAACAGGTACAGCCCGCCCCAAGTGCCTGAGACCCACTCTGGGCATGCGTAGCTAGATCCAGCTCCTTGAAAGCCTGTTATCAACCCCTGATCTGCGCGGGACGGACAGGCAGGCCCAGCTCTGGGCAACAAATCTGAACGGCTCCAATTCCTAACAGGTACTCCCAGACCCCAAGGGCCTGGGACACTCTCTATGCATGCGAAGCTAGATCCTGATCCTAGAAAGCCTGTTTTCTACCCGTGATCAGTGCGGGACGGGCACGGAGGCCCAGCTCTGGGCAACAAAGCTGAACGGCTCCAACTCCAAAGAGTTACAGCCCGCCCCCAATGGCCAGGGACCCACTCTGGGCATGCGCAGCTAGAACCAGCTCCTAGAAAGCCTATTTTCAACCCCTGATTTGCGCGGGACGGGCACGGAGGCCCAACTCTGGGCAACAAAGCTGAGTGGCTCCAATTTTAAACAGGTACAGCCCGCCCTCAAGGGCCTGCGACCCTCTCTGGTCATGGAGAGCTAGATCCAGCTCCTAGAAAGCCGGTTTTCAACCCCTGATCTGTGCGGCACGGGCACGGAGTCCCAGCTCTGGGCAATAAAGCTGAACAGCTACTATTCCAAACAGGTACAGCCCGCCCCCAAGGGCCTTGGACTCTCTCTGGGCATGCACAGCTAGATCCAGCTCCTAGAAAGCCGATTTTAAACCCCTGATCTGTGCGGGACGGGCACGGAGGCCCAGCTCTAGGCAACAAAACTGAACAGCTCCAATTCCAAACAGGTACAGGCCGCCACCAAGGGCCTGGGTCCCCTCTGGGAATTCGCAGCTAGATCCAGCTCCTAGAAAGCCGATTGTCAACCACTGATCTGTGCGGGACGGGCACGGAGGCCCAGCTCTGGGTGAAAAAGCTGAACAGCTCCAATTCCAAACAGGTATAGCCCGCCCCCAAGGGACTGGGACCCTCTATGGGCATGTGCAGCTAGATCCAGCCCCTAGAAAGCCTGTATTCAACCTCTGCTCTGCGCGGGATGGGCATGGATGCCCTGCTCTGGGCAACAAAGCTGAACGGCTCCGATTCCAATCAGGTACAGCACGCCCCAAAGGGCCTGGGATCCCTCTGGGAATCCGCAGGTAGATCCAGCTCCAAAAAAGCCGGTTTTCAAGCCCTGATCTCCGCGGGACGGGCACATATGCCCAGCTCTCGGCAGCAAAGCTTAACGGCTCCAATTCCAAACAGGTACACTCCGCCCCCAAGGGTCAGGGACCCTCTCTGGGCATGCGCAGCTAGATCTAGCTCCTTAGAAAGCCGGTTTTCAACCCCTGATCTGTGCGGGATGGGCACGGATGCCCAGCTCTGGGCAATAGAAGCTGAATGGCTCCAATTGCAATCAGGTACAGCCCGCCCCATAGGGCCTGGGACACCTCTGGGCATGCACAGCTAGATGCTGCTCCTAGAAAGCCTGGTTTCAACCCCTTCTCTGCGCAGGACGGACACGGACGCACAACTCTGGGCAACAAAGCTAACGGCTCCAATGCCAAACAGGTACAGCCCGCCCCCAAGGGCCAGGGACACCTCTGGGAATGCGCAGCTAGATCCAGCTTTTAGAAAGCCGGTTTTCAACCCCTGATCTGTGCGGGACAGTCACGGAGGCCCAGCTCTGGGCAACAAAGCTGAACGGCTCCAATTCCAAACAGGTACAGCCCGCCCCCAAGGGCCTGGAACCCTCTCTGGGCATGCGCAGCTAGATCCAGCTCCTAGAAAGCCGGTTTTTAACACCTCATCTGCACGTGACAGGCACGGATGCCCAGCTCTGGGCAACAAAGCTCAATGGCTCCAATTCCAAACAGGTACAGCCCGTCCCCAAGGGCTTGGGACCATCTCTGGGCATGCGCAGCTAGATCCAGCTCCTAGAAAGCCGGTTTTGAACCCCTGATCTCCGCGGGACGGGCACAGAGGCCCAGTTCTGTGCAGCAAAGCTGAAGAGCTCCAAATCCAAACAGGTACAGCCGGACCCCAAGGGCCTGGGACCCCTCTCGGCATGCTCGGATAGATCCAGCTCCTAGAAAGCCGGTTTTCAACCCCTATCTGCGCAGGACGGCCACGGCCGCACAACTGTGGGGAACAAAGTTGAGCGGCTCCAATGCCAAACAGGTACAGCCTGCCTCCAAGGGCCTGGGTCCCCTTTGGGCATGCGCAGCTAGATCCAGCTCTGAGAAAGCCGGTTTTCAACCCCTGATTTGCGCGGAACGGGCATGGAGGCCCACCTCCGGGCAACAAAGCTGAACGGGTCCAATTCCAATCAGGTACAGCCCGCCCCCATGGGCCTGTGACCCTCTCTGGGCATGCGCAGCTAGATCCAGCTCCTAGAAAGCCTGTTTTCAACCCCTGATCTGCGCGGGATGGGCATGGTTGCCCAGCTCTGGGCAACAAAGCTGAACGGCTCTAATTCCAAACAGGTAAAGCCGGCCCCCTAGGGCCTGGGACCCTCTGTGGGCATGTGCACCTAGATCCAGCTCCTAGAAAGCCTGTTTTTAAGCCCTGGTCTGCGCGGGACGGGCAAGGAGGCCCAGCTCTGGGCAACAAAGCTCAATGGCTCCAATTCCAAACAGGTACAGCCCGCCCCAAAGTGCCTGGGACCCCTCTGGGAATGCGCAGCTAGATCCAGCTCTTAGAAAGCCGGTTTTCAAACCCTGATCTGTGCGGGACAGTCAGGAAGGCCCAGCTCTGGGCAACAAAGTTGAATGGCTCCAATCCCAAACAGGTAGAGCCCGCCCCCAAGGGGCTGGGGCCCCTCTGGGAATGCGCAGCTAGATACCGCTCCTAGAAAGCCGGTTTTCAATCCCTGATCTGCGCGGGACGGGCACGAAGCCCAGCTTTGGGCCACAAAGCTGAACGGCTCCGATTCCAGACAGGTAGAGCCCGCCCCCAAGGGCCTGCGACCACTGTCGGCATGCGCAGCTGGATCCAGGTCCTAGAAAGCCGGTTTTCAAACCCTGATCTGGGCGGGCCGGGCATGAAAGATCAGCTCCGGGCAACAAAGGTGAACGGCTCCAATTCCAAACAGGAACAGCCCGCATCCAAGCGCCTGGGACCCTCTCTGGGCATGCACAGCTAGAACCAGCTCCAAGAAAGCCTGTTTTCAACCCCTGATCTGCGCTAGACGGGCACGGAGATAAAGCTCTGGGCAAGAAAGCTCAATGGCTCCAATTCCAAACAGGTACTGCCCGCACCCAAGGGCCTGGGAACCTCTCTGAGCATGGGCAGCTAGATCCAGCACCAAGAAAGCCGGTTTTCAAACCCTGATATGCGCCGGACCTGCACAGAGGCCCAGCTCTGGGCAATAAAGCTGAAAGGCTCCAATTCCAAACAGGTATAGCCCGCCCCCAAGGGCCTGGGTCCCTCTCTGGGCATGCGCAGCTAGATCCAGCTCCTTGAAAGCCGGTTTTCAACCCCTGATCTGCGCGGGACGGGCACGGACGCACAACTCTGGGCCACAAAGCTGAATGGTTCCAATTCCAAACAGGTCCAGACCGGCCCCAAGGGCTTGGGACCCTCTCTAGTCATGCGCAGCTAGATACAGATCCTAGAAAGCCTGTTTTCAACCCATGATCTGTGCGGGACGGTCAGAGAGGCCCAGCTCTGGGCAACAAAGCTGAACGGCTCCAATTCCAAACAGGTACAGCCGGCCCCAAGGGCCTGGGACCCACTCTGGGCATGCGCAGCTAGATCTAGGCCCTTGAAAGCCCGTTTTCAACGCATGATCTGCGAGGGACGGGCACGGAGGCCCAGCTCTGGGCAACACCGCTGAATGGCTCCAATTCCAAACAGGTTCAAACCGCCGCAAAGGGCCAGGGACCCTCTCTGGGCATGCACAGCCAGATCCAGCTCCTAGAGAGTCTGTTTCCAACCACTGATCTGCGCGGAATGGGCACGGAGGCCCACTTCTGGGCAACAAAGCTGAACAGCTCCAATTCCAATCAGGAACAGCCCGCCCCCAAGGGCCTGGGACCCCTCTGGGCATGCACAGCTAGATCCAGATGCTAGAAAGCCGGTTTTCAACCCCTGAGCTGCGCGGGACGGGCACAGAGGCCCATCTCTGGGCAACAAAGCTGAAAGGTTCCAATTCCAAACAGGTACAGCCTGCCCCAAGGGCCTGGGACCCACTCTGGGCATGCGCAGCTAGATCCAGCTGCTTGAAAGCCTGTTATCAACCCCTGATCTGCGCGGGACGGACAGGCAGGCACAGCTCTGGGCAACAAATCAGAACGGCTCCAATTCCAAACAGGTACAGCCGGCCCCCAAGGGCCTGGGACCCACCCTGGGCATGCGCAGCTAGATCTAGACCCTTGAAAGCCGGTTTTCAACCCCTGATCTGCGAGGTACGGGCACAGAGGCCCAGCTCTGGGCAACACCGCTGAATGGCTCCAATTCCCAACAGTTTCATCCCGCCCCCAAGTGCCTGGGACCACTCTGAGAATGCGCAGCTAGATCCAGCTCCAAGACAGTCTGTTTTCAAACCATGATCTGCACCGGACCAGCACGGACAGCCAGCTCTGGGCAACAAAGCTGTACAGCTCCAATTCCAAACAGGTACAGCCCGCCCCCAAGGTCCTGGGATGATATCTGGGCATGCACATCTATATTCAGCTCCTAGAAAGCCTGTTTTCAACCCCTGATCTGCGTCGGACGGGCACGGAGGCCGAGCTCTGGGCAGCAAAGCTGATCGTCTCCAATTCCAAACAGGTACAGCCCGCCCCCACGCGCCTGGGACCCGCTCGGGGCATGCTCAGCTAGATCCAGCTCCTAGAAAGCCGGTTTTCAACCCCTGATCTGTGCGGGACGGGCACGGAGGCCCAGCTCTGGGCAACAAATCTGAACGGCTCCAATTCCAAACAGGTACAGACCGGCCCCAAGGGCCTGGGACCCTCTCTAGTCATTCGCAGCTAGATCCAGCTCCTAGAAAGCCTGTTTTCAACCCGTGATCTGTGCGGGACGGGCACGGAGGCCCAGCTCTGGGCGACAAAGCCGAACCTCTCCAAGTCCAAACAGGTACAGCCCGCCCCCAAGGGCCTGGGATCCTCTCTGGGCATGCGCAGCTAGATCCAGCTACTAGAAAGCCTGTTTTCAACCCGTGATCTGTGCGGGACAGGCACGGAGGCCCAGTTCTGGGCCACAAAGCTGAACGGTTCCAATTCCAAACAGGTCCAGACCGGCCCCAAGGGCGTGGGACCCTCTCTAGTTATACGCAGCTAGATCCAGATCCTAGAAAGCCTGTTTTCAACCCGTGATCAGTGCGGGACGGGCAAGGAGGCCCAGCTCTGGGCAACAAAGCTGAGCGGCTCCAATTCCAAACAGGTACAGCCCGCCACCAAGGGCCTGGGAACCCTCTGGGAATGCGCAGCAATATCCAGCTCCTAGAAAGCTGGTTTTCTACCCCTGATCTCTGCGAAACAGTCACTAAGGCCCAGTTCTGGGCAACAAAGCTGAACGGCTCCAATTCCAAAAAGGTACCGTCCGCCCCCAAGGGCCTGAGAACATCTCAGGGCATGCGCAGCTAGATCCAGCTTCTGGAAAGCCGATTTTCAACTCCTGATCTGCGTGGAACGTGCCAGCTCTGGGCAACAAAGCTGAACGCCTCCAATTCCAAACAGGTACAGCCCGTCCCCAAGGGCCTGGGACCATCTCTGGGCATGCGCAGCTAGATCCAGCTTCTGGAAAGCCAATTTTCAACCCCTGAACTGCGTGGAACGTGCCAGCTCTGGGCAACAAATCTGAACGGCTCCAATTCCAAACAGGTACAGCCCGACCCCAAGGTCCTGGGACCCTCTTTCGGCATGCCCAGCTAGATCCAGCTCCTAGAAAGCCGTATTTCAACCCCTGATCTGCGTGGGACGGGCACGGAAGACCAACTCTGGGCAAAAAAGCAAAATGGCTCCAATTCCAAAAAGGTACAGCCCGCACCCAAGGGCCTGTTACCCTCTCTGGGCATGCACAGCTAGATCCAGCTACTAGAAAGCCGGTTTTCAAACCCTGATATGCGCCGGACCTGCACGGAGGCCCAGCTCTCGGCAATAACGCTGAATGGCTCCGATTCCAGACAGGTACAGCCCGCCACCAAGGGCCTGGGACCACTGTCGGCATGCGCAGCTGCATCCAGGTCCTAGAAAGCTGGTTTTCAAACCCTGATCTGGGCGGGCCAGGCACGGAAGCCCAGCTCTGGGCCAAAAAGCTGAACGGCTCCGATTCCAGACAGGTACAGCCCGCCACCAAGGGCCTGGGACCACTGTCGGCATGCGCAGCTGCATCCAGGTCCTAGAAAGCCGGTTTTCAAACCCTGATCTGGGCGGGCCGGGCATGAAAGATCAGCTCTGGGCAACAAAGGTGAACGGCTCCAATTCCAAACAGGTACAGCCCGACCCCAAAGGCCTGGGACCCTCTCTGGGCATGCGCAGCTAGATCCAGCTCCTAGAAAGCCGGTTTTCAACCCCTGATCTGTGCGGGACGGGCACGGAAGACCAACTCTGGGCAAAAAAGCTCAATGGCTCCAATTCCAAACAGGTACAGCCCGCACCCTAGGGCCTGGGAACCTCTCTGGGCATGCGCAGCTAGATCCAGCTCCTAGAAAGCCGGTTTTCAAACCCTGATATGCGCCGGACTTGCACGGAGGCCCAGCTCTGGGCAATAAAGCTGAACGGCTCCAATTCCAAACAGGTACAGCCCGCCCCCATGGGCCAGGGACCCTCTCTGGGCATGCGCAGCTAGATCCAGCTCCTAGAAAGTCTGTTTTCAACGCCTGATCTGCGCGGGACGGGCACGGAGGCACAGCTCTGGGCAACAAAGCTCAACGGCTCCAATTCCAAACAGGTACAGCCCGCCCCCAAAGGCCTGGGACCCCTCTGGGAATGCGTAGCTAGATGCAGCTCCTAGAAAGCCAGTTTTCAACCCCTGATCTCCGCGGGACGGGCATGAAATCCCAGCTATGGGCAAGAAAGCTGAACGGCTCCGATTCCAGACTGGTACAGCCCGCCCACAAGGGCCTGGGACTGCTCTGGGCATGCACAGCTACATCCAGCTCCTAGAAAGCCTGTTTTCAACCCCTAATCTACGCGGGACGGGCATGGAAGCCCAGCTCTGGGCAACAAAGCTGAAGGGCTCAAATTCCAAACAGGAAAAGTCCACCCCGAGGGCCTAGGACCCTATCTGGGCTTGCGCAGCTGGATCCAGTTCCTAGAAAGCCTGTTTTCAACCTCTGACCTGCGCAGGACGGGCACGGAGGCCCAGCTCTGTGCAACAAAGCTGAACGGCACCAATTATAAACAGGTACAATCCGCCCCAAAGGACCAGGGACCCTCTCTGGGCATGCGCAGCCAGATCCAGCTCCTAGAGAGCCTGTTTTCAACCACTGATCTGCGCGGAACGGGCACGGAGGCCCACTTCTGGGCAGCAAAGCTGAACGGCTCCAATTCCAATCAGGTACAGCAGCCCCAAGGGCCTGGGACCATCTCTGGGCATGCGCACCTAGATCCAGCTTCTGGAAAGCCGATTTTCAACCACTGATCTGCGTGGAACGTGCCAGCTCTGGGCAACAAAGCTGAAAGGCTCCAATTCCAAATGGGTACAGCCCGACCCCAATGTCCTGGGAACCTCTATGGGCATGCGAAGCTAGATCCATATCCTAGAAAGCCTGTTTTCAACCCGTGCTCAGTGCGGGACGGGCACGGAGTCCCAGCTCTGGGCAACAAAACTGAACGGCTCCAATTCCAAACATGTACAGCCCGCCCCCAAGGGACTGGGACCCTCTATGGGCATGTGCAGCTAGATCCAGCCCCTAGAAAGCCTGTATTCAACCTCTGCTCTGCGCGGGATGGGCATGGATGCCCTGCTCTGGGCAACAAAGCTGAACGGCTCCGATTCCAATCAGGTACAGCACGCCCCAAAGGGCCTGGGATCCCTCTGGGAATCCGCAGGTAGATCCAGCTCCAAAAAAGCCGGTTTTCAAGCCCTGATCTCCGCGGGACGGGCACATATGCCCAGCTCTCGGCAGCAAAGCTTAACGGCTCCAATTCCAAACAGGTACACTCCGCCCCCAAGGGCCAGGGACCCTCTCTGGGCATGCGCAGCTAGATCTAGCTCCTTAGAAAGCCGGTTTTCAACCCCTGATCTGTGCGGGATGGGCACGGATGCCCAGCTCTGGGCAATAGAAGCTGAATGGCTCCAATTGCAATCAGGTACAGCCCGCCCCATAGGGCCTGGGACACCTCTGGGCATGCACAGCTAGATGCTGCTCCTAGAAAGCCTGGTTTCAACCCCTTCTCTGCGCAGGACGGACACGGACGCACAACTCTGGGCAACAAAGCTAACGGCTCCAATGCCAAACAGGTACAGCCCGCCCCCAAGGGCCAGGGACACCTCTGGGAATGCGCAGCTAGATCCAGCTTTTAGAAAGCCGGTTTTCAACCCCTGATCTGTGCGGGACAGTCACGGAGGCCCAGCTCTGGGCAACAAAGCTGAACGGCTCCAATTCCAAACAGGTACAGCCCGCCCCCAAGGGCCTGGAACCCTCTCTGGGCATGCGCAGCTAGATCCAGCTCCTAGAAAGCCGGTTTTTAACACCTCATCTGCACGTGACAGGCACGGATGCCCAGCTCTGGGCAACAAAGCTCAATGGCTCCAATTCCAAACAGGTACAGCCCGCCTCCAAGGGCCTGGAACCCTCTCTGGGCATGCGCAGCTAGATCCAGCTCCTAGAAAGCCGGTTTTTAACACCTCATCTGCACGTGACAGGCACGGATGCCCAGCTCTGGGCAACAAAGCTCAATGGCTCCAATTCCAAACAGGTACAGCCCGTCCCCAAGGGCTTGGGACCATCTCTGGGCATGCGCAGCTAGATCCAGCTCCTAGAAAGCCGGTTTTGAACCCCTGATCTCCGCGGGACGGGCACAGAGGCCCAGTTCTGTGCACCAAAGCTGAAGAGCTCCAAATCCAAACAGGTACAGCCGGACCCCAAGGGCCTGGGACCCCTCTCGGCATGCTCGGATAGATCCAGCTCCTAGAAAGCCGGTTTTCAACCCCTATCTGCGCAGGACGGCCACGGCCGCACAACTGTGGGGAACAAAGTTGAGCGGCTCCAATGCCAAACAGGTACAGCCTGCCTCCAAGGGCCTGGGTCCCCTTTGGGCATGCGCAGCTAGATCCAGCTCTGAGAAAGCCGGTTTTCAACCCCTGATTTGCGCGGAACGGGCATGGAGGCCCACCTCCGGGCAACAAAGCTGAACGGGTCCAATTCCAATCAGGTACAGCCCGCCCCCATGGGCCTGTGACCCTCTCTGGGCATGTGCACCTAGATCCAGCTCCTAGAAAGCCTGTTTTTAAGCCCTGGTCTGCGCGGGACGGGCAAGGAGGCCCAGCTCTGGGCAACAAAGCTCAATGGCTCCAATTCCAAACAGGTACAGCCCGCCCCAAAGTGCCTGGGACCCCTCTGGGAATGCGCAGCTAGATCCAGCTCTTAGAAAGCCGGTTTTCAAACCCTGATCTGTGCGGGACAGTCAGGAAGGCCCAGCTCTGGGCAACAAAGTTGAATGGCTCCAATCCCAAACAGGTAGAGCCCGCCCCCAAGGGGCTGGGGCCCCTCTGGGAATGCGCAGCTAGATACCGCTCCTAGAAAGCTGGTTTTCAATCCCTGATCTGCGCGGGACGGGCACGAAGCCCAGCTTTGGGCCACAAAGCTGAACGGCTCCGATTCCAGACAGGTAGAGCCCGCCCCCAAGGGCCTGCGACCACTGTCGGCATGCGCAGCTGGATCCAGGTCCTAGAAAGCCGGTTTTCAAACCCTGATCTGGGCGGGCCGGGCATGAAAGATCAGCTCCGGGCAACAAAGGTGAACGGCTCCAATTCCAAACAGGAACAGCCCGCATCCAAGCGCCTGGGACCCTCTCTGGGCATGCACAGCTAGAACCAGCTCCAAGAAAGCCTGTTTTCAACCCCTGATCTGCGCTAGACGGGCACGGAGATAAAGCTCTGGGCAAGAAAGCTCAATGGCTCCAATTCCAAACAGGTACTGCCCGCACCCAAGGGCCTGGGAACCTCTCTGAGCATGGGCAGCTAGATCCAGCACCAAGAAAGCCGGTTTTCAAACCCTGATATGCGCCGGACCTGCACAGAGGCCCAGCTCTGGGCAATAAAGCTGAAAGGCTCCAATTCCAAACAGGTATAGCCCGCCCCCAAGAGCCTGGGTCCCTCTCTGGGCATGCGCAGCTAGATCCAGCTCCTTGAAAGCCGGTTTTCAACCCCTGATCTGCGCGGGACGGGCACGGACGCACAACTCTGGGCCACAAAGCTGAATGGTTCCAATTCCAAACAGGTCCAGACCGGCCCCAAGGGCTTGGGACCCTCTCTAGTCATGCGCAGCTAGATCCAGATCCTAGAAAGCCTGTTTTCAACCCGTGATCAGTGCGGGACGGGCAAGGAGGCCCAGCTCTGGGCAACAAAGCTGAGCGGCTCCAATTCCAAACAGGTACAGCCCGCCACCAAGGGCCTGGGAACCCTCTGGGAATGCGCAGCAATATCCAGCTCCTAGAAAGCTGGTTTTCTACCCCTGATCTCTGCGAAACAGTCACTAAGGCCCAGTTCTGGGCAACAAAGCTGAACGGCTCCAATTCCAAAAAGGTACCGTCCGCCCCCAAGGGCCTGAGAACATCTCAGGGCATGCGCAGCTAGATCCAGCTTCTGGAAAGCCGATTTTCAACTCCTGATCTGCGTGGAACGTGCCAGCTCTGGGCAACAAAGCTGAACGCCTCCAATTCCAAACAGGTACAGCCCGTCCCCAAGGGCCTGGGACCATCTCTGGGCATGCGCAGCTAGATCCAGCTTCTGGAAAGCCAATTTTCAACCCCTGAACTGCGTGGAACGTGCCAGCTCTGGGCAACAAATCTGAACGGCTCCAATTCCAAACAGGTACAGCCCGACCCCAAGGTCCTGGGACCCTCTTTCGGCATGCCCAGCTAGATCCAGCTCCTAGAAAGCCGTATTTCAACCCCTGATCTGCGTGGGACGGGCACGGAAGACCAACTCTGGGCAAAAAAGCAAAATGGCTCCAATTCCAAAAAGGTACAGCCCGCACCCAAGGGCCTGTTACCCTCTCTGGGCATGCACAGCTAGATCCAGCTACTAGAAAGCCGGTTTTCAAACCCTGATATGCGCCGGACCTGCACGGAGGCCCAGCTCTCGGCAATAACGCTGAATGGCTCCGATTCCAGACAGGTACAGCCCGCCACCAAGGGCCTGGGACCACTGTCGGCATGCGCAGCTGCATCCAGGTCCTAGAAAGCTGGTTTTCAAACCCTGATCTGGGCGGGCCAGGCACGGAAGCCCAGCTCTGGGCCAAAAAGCTGAACGGCTCCGATTCCAGACAGGTACAGCCCGCCACCAAGGGCCTGGGACCACTGTCGGCATGCGCAGCTGCATCCAGGTCCTAGAAAGCCGGTTTTCAAACCCTGATCTGGGCGGGCCGGGCATGAAAGATCAGCTCTGGGCAACAAAGGTGAACGGCTCCAATTCCAAACAGGTACAGCCCGACCCCAAAGGCCTGGGACCCTCTCTGGGCATGCGCAGCTAGATCCAGCTCCTAGAAAGCCGGTTTTCAACCCCTGATCTGTGCGGGACGGGCACGGAAGACCAACTCTGGGCAAAAAAGCTCAATGGCTCCAATTCCAAACAGGTACAGCCCGCACCCTAGGGCCTGGGAACCTCTCTGGGCATGCGCAGCTAGATCCAGCTCCTAGAAAGCCGGTTTTCAAACCCTGATATGCGCCGGACTTGCACGGAGGCCCAGCTCTGGGCAATAAAGCTGAACGGCTCCAATTCCAAACAGGTACAGCCCGCCCCCATGGGCCAGGGACCCTCTCTGGGCATGCGCAGCTAGATCCAGCTCCTAGAAAGTCTGTTTTCAACGCCTGATCTGCGCGGGACGGGCACGGAGGCACAGCTCTGGGCAACAAAGCTCAACGGCTCCAATTCCAAACAGGTACAGCCCGCCCCCAAAGGCCTGGGACCCCTCTGGGAATGCGTAGCTAGATGCAGCTCCTAGAAAGCCAGTTTTCAACCCCTGATCTCCGCGGGACGGGCATGAAATCCCAGCTATGGGCAAGAAAGCTGAACGGCTCCGATTCCAGACTGGTACAGCCCGCCCACAAGGGCCTGGGACTGCTCTGGGCATGCACAGCTACATCCAGCTCCTAGAAAGCCTGTTTTCAACCCCTAATCTACGCGGGACGGGCATGGAAGCCCAGCTCTGGGCAACAAAGCTGAAGGGCTCAAATTCCAAACAGGAAAAGTCCACCCCGAGGGCCTAGGACCCTATCTGGGCTTGCGCAGCTGGATCCAGTTCCTAGAAAGCCTGTTTTCAACCTCTGACCTGCGCAGGACGGGCACGGAGGCCCAGCTCTGTGCAACAAAGCTGAACGGCACCAATTATAAACAGGTACAATCCGCCCCAAAGGACCAGGGACCCTCTCTGGGCATGCGCAGCCAGATCCAGCTCCTAGAGAGCCTGTTTTCAACCACTGATCTGCGCGGAACGGGCACGGAGGCCCACTTCTGGGCAGCAAAGCTGAACGGCTCCAATTCCAATCAGGTACAGCAGCCCCAAGGGCCTGGGACCATCTCTGGGCATGCGCACCTAGATCCAGCTTCTGGAAAGCCGATTTTCAACCACTGATCTGCGTGGAACGTGCCAGCTCTGGGCAACAAAGCTGAAAGGCTCCAATTCCAAATGGGTACAGCCCGACCCCAATGTCCTGGGAACCTCTATGGGCATGCGAAGCTAGATCCATATCCTAGAAAGCCTGTTTTCAACCCGTGCTCAGTGCGGGACGGGCACGGAGTCCCAGCTCTGGGCAACAAAACTGAACGGCTCCAATTCCAAACATGTACAGCCCGCCCCCAAGGGACTGGGACCCTCTATGGGCATGTGCAGCTAGATCCAGCCCCTAGAAAGCCTGTATTCAACCTCTGCTCTGCGCGGGATGGGCATGGATGCCCTGCTCTGGGCAACAAAGCTGAACGGCTCCGATTCCAATCAGGTACAGCACGCCCCAAAGGGCCTGGGATCCCTCTGGGAATCCGCAGGTAGATCCAGCTCCAAAAAAGCCGGTTTTCAAGCCCTGATCTCCGCGGGACGGGCACATATGCCCAGCTCTCGGCAGCAAAGCTTAACGGCTCCAATTCCAAACAGGTACACTCCGCCCCCAAGGGCCAGGGACCCTCTCTGGGCATGCGCAGCTAGATCTAGCTCCTTAGAAAGCCGGTTTTCAACCCCTGATCTGTGCGGGATGGGCACGGATGCCCAGCTCTGGGCAATAGAAGCTGAATGGCTCCAATTGCAATCAGGTACAGCCCGCCCCATAGGGCCTGGGACACCTCTGGGCATGCACAGCTAGATGCTGCTCCTAGAAAGCCTGGTTTCAACCCCTTCTCTGCGCAGGACGGACACGGACGCACAACTCTGGGCAACAAAGCTAACGGCTCCAATGCCAAACAGGTACAGCCCGCCCCCAAGGGCCAGGGACACCTCTGGGAATGCGCAGCTAGATCCAGCTTTTAGAAAGCCGGTTTTCAACCCCTGATCTGTGCGGGACAGTCACGGAGGCCCAGCTCTGGGCAACAAAGCTGAACGGCTCCAATTCCAAACAGGTACAGCCCGCCCCCAAGGGCCTGGAACCCTCTCTGGGCATGCGCAGCTAGATCCAGCTCCTAGAAAGCCGGTTTTTAACACCTCATCTGCACGTGACAGGCACGGATGCCCAGCTCTGGGCAACAAAGCTCAATGGCTCCAATTCCAAACAGGTACAGCCCGCCTCCAAGGGCCTGGAACCCTCTCTGGGCATGCGCAGCTAGATCCAGCTCCTAGAAAGCCGGTTTTTAACACCTCATCTGCACGTGACAGGCACGGATGCCCAGCTCTGGGCAACAAAGCTCAATGGCTCCAATTCCAAACAGGTACAGCCCGTCCCCAAGGGCTTGGGACCATCTCTGGGCATGTGCAGCTAGATCCAGCTCCTAGAAAGCCGGTTTTGAACCCCTGATCTCCGCGGGACGGGCACAGAGGCCCAGTTCTGTGCACCAAAGCTGAAGAGCTCCAAATCCAAACAGGTACAGCCGGACCCCAAGGGCCTGGGACCCCTCTCGGCATGCTCGGATAGATCCAGCTCCTAGAAAGCCGGTTTTCAACCCCTATCTGCGCAGGACGGCCACGGCCGCACAACTGTGGGGAACAAAGTTGAGCGGCTCCAATGCCAAACAGGTACAGCCTGCCTCCAAGGGCCTGGGTCCCCTTTGGGCATGCGCAGCTAGATCCAGCTCTGAGAAAGCCGGTTTTCAACCCCTGATTTGCGCGGAACGGGCATGGAGGCCCACCTCCGGGCAACAAAGCTGAACGGGTCCAATTCCAATCAGGTACAGCCCGCCCCCATGGGCCTGTGACCCTCTCTGGGCATGTGCACCTAGATCCAGCTCCTAGAAAGCCTGTTTTTAAGCCCTGGTCTGCGCGGGACGGGCAAGGAGGCCCAGCTCTGGGCAACAAAGCTCAATGGCTCCAATTCCAAACAGGTACAGCCCGCCCCAAAGTGCCTGGGACCCCTCTGGGAATGCGCAGCTAGATCCAGCTCTTAGAAAGCCGGTTTTCAAACCCTGATCTGTGCGGGACAGTCAGGAAGGCCCAGCTCTGGGCAACAAAGTTGAATGGCTCCAATCCCAAACAGGTAGAGCCCGCCCCCAAGGGGCTGGGGCCCCTCTGGGAATGCGCAGCTAGATACCGCTCCTAGAAAGCTGGTTTTCAATCCCTGATCTGCGCGGGACGGGCACGAAGCCCAGCTTTGGGCCACAAAGCTGAACGGCTCCGATTCCAGACAGGTAGAGCCCGCCCCCAAGGGCCTGCGACCACTGTCGGCATGCGCAGCTGGATCCAGGTCCTAGAAAGCCGGTTTTCAAACCCTGATCTGGGCGGGCCGGGCATGAAAGATCAGCTCCGGGCAACAAAGGTGAACGGCTCCAATTCCAAACAGGAACAGCCCGCATCCAAGCGCCTGGGACCCTCTCTGGGCATGCACAGCTAGAACCAGCTCCAAGAAAGCCTGTTTTCAACCCCTGATCTGCGCTAGACGGGCACGGAGATAAAGCTCTGGGCAAGAAAGCTCAATGGCTCCAATTCCAAACAGGTACTGCCCGCACCCAAGGGCCTGGGAACCTCTCTGAGCATGGGCAGCTAGATCCAGCACCAAGAAAGCCGGTTTTCAAACCCTGATATGCGCCGGACCTGCACAGAGGCCCAGCTCTGGGCAATAAAGCTGAAAGGCTCCAATTCCAAACAGGTATAGCCCGCCCCCAAGAGCCTGGGTCCCTCTCTGGGCATGCGCAGCTAGATCCAGCTCCTTGAAAGCCGGTTTTCAACCCCTGATCTGCGCGGGACGGGCACGGACGCACAACTCTGGGCCACAAAGCTGAATGGTTCCAATTCCAAACAGGTCCAGACCGGCCCCAAGGGCTTGGGACCCTCTCTAGTCATGCGCAGCTAGATCCAGATCCTAGAAAGCCTGTTTTCAACCCGTGATCAGTGCGGGACGGGCAAGGAGGCCCAGCTCTGGGCAACAAAGCTGAGCGGCTCCAATTCCAAACAGGTACAGCCCGCCACCAAGGGCCTGGGAACCCTCTGGGAATGCGCAGCAATATCCAGCTCCTAGAAAGCTGGTTTTCTACCCCTGATCTCTGCGAAACAGTCACTAAGGCCCAGTTCTGGGCAACAAAGCTGAACGGCTCCAATTCCAAAAAGGTACCGTCCGCCCCCAAGGGCCTGAGAACATCTCAGGGCATGCGCAGCTAGATCCAGCTTCTGGAAAGCCGATTTTCAACTCCTGATCTGCGTGGAACGTGCCAGCTCTGGGCAACAAAGCTGAACGCCTCCAATTCCAAACAGGTACAGCCCGTCCCCAAGGGCCTGGGACCATCTCTGGGCATGCGCAGCTAGATCCAGCTTCTGGAAAGCCAATTTTCAACCCCTGAACTGCGTGGAACGTGCCAGCTCTGGGCAACAAATCTGAACGGCTCCAATTCCAAACAGGTACAGCCCGACCCCAAGGTCCTGGGACCCTCTTTCGGCATGCCCAGCTAGATCCAGCTCCTAGAAAGCCGTATTTCAACCCCTGATCTGCGTGGGACGGGCACGGAAGACCAACTCTGGGCAAAAAAGCAAAATGGCTCCAATTCCAAAAAGGTACAGCCCGCACCCAAGGGCCTGTTACCCTCTCTGGGCATGCACAGCTAGATCCAGCTACTAGAAAGCCGGTTTTCAAACCCTGATATGCGCCGGACCTGCACGGAGGCCCAGCTCTCGGCAATAACGCTGAATGGCTCCGATTCCAGACAGGTACAGCCCGCCACCAAGGGCCTGGGACCACTGTCGGCATGCGCAGCTGCATCCAGGTCCTAGAAAGCTGGTTTTCAAACCCTGATCTGGGCGGGCCAGGCACGGAAGCCCAGCTCTGGGCCAAAAAGCTGAACGGCTCCGATTCCAGACAGGTACAGCCCGCCACCAAGGGCCTGGGACCACTGTCGGCATGCGCAGCTGCATCCAGGTCCTAGAAAGCCGGTTTTCAAACCCTGATCTGGGCGGGCCGGGCATGAAAGATCAGCTCTGGGCAACAAAGGTGAACGGCTCCAATTCCAAACAGGTACAGCCCGACCCCAAAGGCCTGGGACCCTCTCTGGGCATGCGCAGCTAGATCCAGCTCCTAGAAAGCCGGTTTTCAACCCCTGATCTGTGCGGGACGGGCACGGAAGACCAACTCTGGGCAAAAAAGCTCAATGGCTCCAATTCCAAACAGGTACAGCCCGCACCCTAGGGCCTGGGAACCTCTCTGGGCATGCGCAGCTAGATCCAGCTCCTAGAAAGCCGGTTTTCAAACCCTGATATGCGCCGGACTTGCACGGAGGCCCAGCTCTGGGCAATAAAGCTGAACGGCTCCAATTCCAAACAGGTACAGCCCGCCCCCATGGGCCAGGGACCCTCTCTGGGCATGTGCAGCTAGATCCAGCTCCTAGAAAGTCTGTTTTCAACGCCTGATCTGCGCGGGACGGGCACGGAGGCACAGCTCTGGGCAACAAAGCTCAACGGCTCCAATTCCAAACAGGTACAGCCCGCCCCCAAAGGCCTGGGACCCCTCTGGGAATGCGTAGCTAGATGCAGCTCCTAGAAAGCCAGTTTTCAACCCCTGATCTCCGCGGGACGGGCATGAAATCCCAGCTATGGGCAAGAAAGCTGAACGGCTCCGATTCCAGACTGGTACAGCCCGCCCACAAGGGCCTGGGACTGCTCTGGGCATGCACAGCTACATCCAGCTCCTAGAAAGCCTGTTTTCAACCCCTAATCTACGCGGGACGGGCATGGAAGCCCAGCTCTGGGCAACAAAGCTGAAGGGCTCAAATTCCAAACAGGAAAAGTCCACCCCGAGGGCCTAGGACCCTATCTGGGCTTGCGCAGCTGGATCCAGTTCCTAGAAAGCCTGTTTTCAACCTCTGACCTGCGCAGGACGGGCACGGAGGCCCAGCTCTGTGCAACAAAGCTGAACGGCACCAATTATAAACAGGTACAATCCGCCCCAAAGGACCAGGGACCCTCTCTGGGCATGCGCAGCCAGATCCAGCTCCTAGAGAGCCTGTTTTCAACCACTGATCTGCGCGGAACGGGCACGGAGGCCCACTTCTGGGCAGCAAAGCTGAACGGCTCCAATTCCAATCAGGTACAGCAGCCCCAAGGGCCTGGGACCATCTCTGGGCATGCGCACCTAGATCCAGCTTCTGGAAAGCCGATTTTCAACCACTGATCTGCGTGGAACGTGCCAGCTCTGGGCAACAAAGCTGAAAGGCTCCAATTCCAAATGGGTACAGCCCGACCCCAATGTCCTGGGAACCTCTATGGGCATGCGAAGCTAGATCCATATCCTAGAAAGCCTGTTTTCAACCCGTGCTCAGTGCGGGACGGGCACGGAGTCCCAGCTCTGGGCAACAAAACTGAACGGCTCCAATTCCAAACATGTACAGCCCGCCCCCAAGGGACTGGGACCCTCTATGGGCATGTGCAGCTAGATCCAGCCCCTAGAAAGCCTGTATTCAACCTCTGCTCTGCGCGGGATGGGCATGGATGCCCTGCTCTGGGCAACAAAGCTGAACGGCTCCAATTCCAATCAGGTACAGCACGCCCCAAAGGGCCTGGGATCCCTCTGGGAATCCGCAGGTAGATCCAGCTCCAAAAAAGCCGGTTTTCAAGCCCTGATCTCCGCGGGACGGGCACATATGCCCAGCTCTCGGCAGCAAAGCTTAACGGCTCCAATTCCAAACAGGTACACTCCGCCCCCAAGGGCCAGGGACCCTCTCTGGGCATGCGCAGCTAGATCTAGCTCCTTAGAAAGCCGGTTTTCAACCCCTGATCTGTGCGGGATGGGCACGGATGCCCAGCTCTGGGCAATAGAAGCTGAATGGCTCCAATTGCAATCAGGTACAGCCCGCCCCATAGGGCCTGGGACACCTCTGGGCATGCACAGCTAGATGCTGCTCCTAGAAAGCCTGGTTTCAACCCCTTCTCTGCGCAGGACGGACACGGACGCACAACTCTGGGCAACAAAGCTAACGGCTCCAATGCCAAACAGGTACAGCCCGCCCCCAAGGGCCAGGGACACCTCTGGGAATGCGCAGCTAGATCCAGCTTTTAGAAAGCCGGTTTTCAACCCCTGATCTGTGCGGGACAGTCACGGAGGCCCAGCTCTGGGCAACAAAGCTGAACGGCTCCAATTCCAAACAGGTACAGCCCGCCCCCAAGGGCCTGGAACCCTCTCTGGGCATGCGCAGCTAGATCCAGCTCCTAGAAAGCCGGTTTTTAACACCTCATCTGCACGTGACAGGCACGGATGCCCAGCTCTGGGCAACAAAGCTCAATGGCTCCAATTCCAAACAGGTACAGCCCGCCTCCAAGGGCCTGGAACCCTCTCTGGGCATGCGCAGCTAGATCCAGCTCCTAGAAAGCCGGTTTTTAACACCTCATCTGCACGTGACAGGCACGGATGCCCAGCTCTGGGCAACAAAGCTCAATGGCTCCAATTCCAAACAGGTACAGCCCGTCCCCAAGGGCTTGGGACCATCTCTGGGCATGCGCAGCTAGATCCAGCTCCTAGAAAGCCGGTTTTGAACCCCTGATCTCCGCGGGACGGGCACAGAGGCCCAGTTCTGTGCACCAAAGCTGAAGAGCTCCAAATCCAAACAGGTACAGCCGGACCCCAAGGGCCTGGGACCCCTCTCGGCATGCTCGGATAGATCCAGCTCCTAGAAAGCCGGTTTTCAACCCCTATCTGCGCAGGACGGCCACGGCCGCACAACTGTGGGGAACAAAGTTGAGCGGCTCCAATGCCAAACAGGTACAGCCTGCCTCCAAGGGCCTGGGTCCCCTTTGGGCATGCGCAGCTAGATCCAGCTCTGAGAAAGCCGGTTTTCAACCCCTGATTTGCGCGGAACGGGCATGGAGGCCCACCTCCGGGCAACAAAGCTGAACGGGTCCAATTCCAATCAGGTACAGCCCGCCCCCATGGGCCTGTGACCCTCTCTGGGCATGTGCACCTAGATCCAGCTCCTAGAAAGCCTGTTTTTAAGCCCTGGTCTGCGCGGGACGGGCAAGGAGGCCCAGCTCTGGGCAACAAAGCTCAATGGCTCCAATTCCAAACAGGTACAGCCCGCCCCAAAGTGCCTGGGACCCCTCTGGGAATGCGCAGCTAGATCCAGCTCTTAGAAAGCCGGTTTTCAAACCCTGATCTGTGCGGGACAGTCAGGAAGGCCCAGCTCTGGGCAACAAAGTTGAATGGCTCCAATCCCAAACAGGTAGAGCCCGCCCCCAAGGGGCTGGGGCCCCTCTGGGAATGCGCAGCTAGATACCGCTCCTAGAAAGCTGGTTTTCAATCCCTGATCTGCGCGGGACGGGCACGAAGCCCAGCTTTGGGCCACAAAGCTGAACGGCTCCGATTCCAGACAGGTAGAGCCCGCCCCCAAGGGCCTGCGACCACTGTCGGCATGCGCAGCTGGATCCAGGTCCTAGAAAGCCGGTTTTCAAACCCTGATCTGGGCGGGCCGGGCATGAAAGATCAGCTCCGGGCAACAAAGGTGAACGGCTCCAATTCCAAACAGGAACAGCCCGCATCCAAGCGCCTGGGACCCTCTCTGGGCATGCACAGCTAGAACCAGCTCCAAGAAAGCCTGTTTTCAACCCCTGATCTGCGCTAGACGGGCACGGAGATAAAGCTCTGGGCAAGAAAGCTCAATGGCTCCAATTCCAAACAGGTACTGCCCGCACCCAAGGGCCTGGGAACCTCTCTGAGCATGGGCAGCTAGATCCAGCACCAAGAAAGCCGGTTTTCAAACCCTGATATGCGCCGGACCTGCACAGAGGCCCAGCTCTGGGCAATAAAGCTGAAAGGCTCCAATTCCAAACAGGTATAGCCCGCCCCCAAGAGCCTGGGTCCCTCTCTGGGCATGCGCAGCTAGATCCAGCTCCTTGAAAGCCGGTTTTCAACCCCTGATCTGCGCGGGACGGGCACGGACGCACAACTCTGGGCCACAAAGCTGAATGGTTCCAATTCCAAACAGGTCCAGACCGGCCCCAAGGGCTTGGGACCCTCTCTAGTCATGCGCAGCTAGATACAGATCCTAGAAAGCCTGTTTTCAACCCATGATCTGTGCGGGACGGTCAGAGAGGCCCAGCTCTGGGCAACAAAGCTGAACGGCTCCAATTCCAAACAGGTACAGCCGGCCCCAAGGGCCTGGGACCCACTCTGGGCATGCGCAGCTAGATCTAGGCCCTTGAAAGCCCGTTTTCAACGCATGATCTGCGAGGGACGGGCACGGAGGCCCAGCTCTGGGCAACACCGCTGAATGGCTCCAATTCCAAACAGGTTCAAACCGCCGCAAAGGGCCAGGGACCCTCTCTGGGCATGCACAGCCAGATCCAGCTCCTAGAGAGTCTGTTTCCAACCACTGATCTGCGCGGAACGGGCACGGAGGCCCGCTTCTGGGCAACAAAGCTGAACAGCTCCAATTCCAATCAGGAACAGCCCGCCCCCAAGGGCCTGGGACCCCTCTGGGCATGCACAGCTAGATCCAGATGCTAGAAAGCCGGTTTTCAACCCCTGAGCTGCGCGGGACGGGCACAGAGGCCCATCTCGGGGCAACAAAGCTGAACGGTTCCAATTCCAAACAGGTACAGCCCGCCCCAAGGGCCTGGGACCCACTCTGGGCATGCGCAGCTAGATCCAGCTGCTTGAAAGCCTGTTATCAACCCCTGATCTGCGCGGGACGGACAGGCAGGCACAGCTCTGGGCAACAAATCAGAACGGCTCCAATTCCAAACAGGTACAGCCGGCCCCCAAGGGTCTGGGACCCACCCTGGGCATGCGCAGCTAGATCTAGACCCTTGAAAGCCGGTTTTCAACCCCTGATCTGCGAGGTACAGGCACGGAGGCCCAGCTCTGGGCAACACCGCTGAATGGCTCCAATTCCCAACAGTTTCATCCCGCCCCCAAGTGCCTGGGACCACTCTGAGAATGCGCAGCTAGATCCAGCTCCAAGACAGTCTGTATTCAAACCATGATCAGCACCGGACCAGCACGGACAGCCAGCTCTGGGCAACAAAGCTGTACAGCTCCAATTCCAAACAGGTACAGCCCGCCCCCAAGGTCCTGGGATGATATCTGGGCATGCACATCTATATTCAGCTCCTAGAAAGCCTGTTTTCAACCCCTGATCTGCGTCGGACGGGCACGGAGGCCGAGCTCTGGGCAGCAAAGCTGATCGTCTCCAATTCCAAACAGGTACAGCCCGCCCCCACGCGCCTGGGACCCGCTCGGGGCATGCTCAGCTAGATCCAGCTCCTAGAAAGCCGGTTTTCAACCCCTGATCTGTGCGGGACGGGCACGGAGGCCCAGCTCTGGGCAACAAATCTGAACGGCTCCAATTCCAAACAGGTACAGACCGGCCCCAAGGGCCTGGGACCCTCTCTAGTCATTCGCAGCTAGATCCAGCTCCTAGAAAGCCTGTTTTCAACCCGTGATCTGTGCGGGACGGGCACGGAGGCCCAGCTCTGGGCGACAAAGCCGAACCTCTCCAAGTCCAAACAGGTACAGCCCGCCCCCAAGGGCCTGGGATCCTCTCTGGGCATGTGCAGCTAGATCCAGCTACTAGAAAGCCTGTTTTCAACCCGTGATCTGTGCGGGACGGGCACGGAGGCCCAGCTCTGGGCGACAAAGCCGAACCTCTCCAAGTCCAAACAGGTACAGCCCGCCCCCAAGGGCCTGGGATCCTCTCTGGGCATGCGCAGCTAGATCCAGCTACTAGAAAGCCTGTTTTCAACCCATGATCTGTGCGGGACGGGCACGGAGGCCCAGTTCTGGGCCACAAAGCTGAACGGTTCCAATTCCAAACAGGTCCAGACCGGCCCCAAGGGCGTGGGACCCTCTCTAGTTATACGCAGCTAGATCCAGATCCTAGAAAGCCTGTTTTCAACCCGTGATCAGTGCGGGACGGGCAAGGAGGCCCAGCTCTGGGCAACAAAGCTGAGCGGCTCCAATTCCAAACAGGTACAGCCCGCCACCAAGGGCCTGGGAACCCTCTGGGAATGCGCAGCAATATCCAGCTCCTAGAAAGCTGGTTTTCTACCCCTGATCTCTGCGAAACAGTCACTAAGGCCCAGTTCTGGGCAACAAAGCTGAACGGCTCCAATTCCAAAAAGGTACCGTCCGCCCCCAAGGGCCTGAGAACATCTCAGGGCATGCGCAGCTAGATCCAGCTTCTGGAAAGCCGATTTTCAACTCCTGATCTGCGTGGAACGTGCCAGCTCTGGGCAACAAAGCTGAACGCCTCCAATTCCAAACAGGTACAGCCCGTCCCCAAGGGCCTGGGACCATCTCTGGGCATGCGCAGCTAGATCCAGCTTCTGGAAAGCCAATTTTCAACCCCTGAACTGCGTGGAACGTGCCAGCTCTGGGCAACAAATCTGAACGGCTCCAATTCCAAACAGGTACAGCCCGACCCCAAGGTCCTGGGACCCTCTTTCGGCATGCCCAGCTAGATCCAGCTCCTAGAAAGCCGTATTTCAACCCCTGATCTGCGTGGGACGGGCACGGAAGACCAACTCTGGGCAAAAAAGCAAAATGGCTCCAATTCCAAAAAGGTACAGCCCGCACCCAAGGGCCTGTTACCCTCTCTGGGCATGCACAGCTAGATCCAGCTACTAGAAAGCCGGTTTTCAAACCCTGATATGCGCCGGACCTGCACGGAGGCCCAGCTCTCGGCAATAACGCTGAATGGCTCCGATTCCAGACAGGTACAGCCCGCCACCAAGGGCCTGGGACCACTGTCGGCATGCGCAGCTGCATCCAGGTCCTAGAAAGCTGGTTTTCAAACCCTGATCTGGGCGGGCCAGGCACGGAAGCCCAGCTCTGGGCCAAAAAGCTGAACGGCTCCGATTCCAGACAGGTACAGCCCGCCACCAAGGGCCTGGGACCACTGTCGGCATGCGCAGCTGCATCCAGGTCCTAGAAAGCCGGTTTTCAAACCCTGATCTGGGCGGGCCGGGCATGAAAGATCAGCTCTGGGCAACAAAGGTGAACGGCTCCAATTCCAAACAGGTACAGCCCGACCCCAAAGGCCTGGGACCCTCTCTGGGCATGCGCAGCTAGATCCAGCTCCTAGAAAGCCGGTTTTCAACCCCTGATCTGTGCGGGACGGGCACGGAAGACCAACTCTGGGCAAAAAAGCTCAATGGCTCCAATTCCAAACAGGTACAGCCCGCACCCTAGGGCCTGGGAACCTCTCTGGGCATGCGCAGCTAGATCCAGCTCCTAGAAAGCCGGTTTTCAAACCCTGATATGCGCCGGACTTGCACGGAGGCCCAGCTCTGGGCAATAAAGCTGAACGGCTCCAATTCCAAACAGGTACAGCCCGCCCCCATGGGCCAGGGACCCTCTCTGGGCATGCGCAGCTAGATCCAGCTCCTAGAAAGTCTGTTTTCAACGCCTGATCTGCGCGGGACGGGCACGGAGGCACAGCTCTGGGCAACAAAGCTCAACGGCTCCAATTCCAAACAGGTACAGCCCGCCCCCAAAGGCCTGGGACCCCTCTGGGAATGCGTAGCTAGATGCAGCTCCTAGAAAGCCAGTTTTCAACCCCTGATCTCCGCGGGACGGGCATGAAATCCCAGCTATGGGCAAGAAAGCTGAACGGCTCCGATTCCAGACTGGTACAGCCCGCCCACAAGGGCCTGGGACTGCTCTGGGCATGCACAGCTACATCCAGCTCCTAGAAAGCCTGTTTTCAACCCCTAATCTACGCGGGACGGGCATGGAAGCCCAGCTCTGGGCAACAAAGCTGAAGGGCTCAAATTCCAAACAGGAAAAGTCCACCCCGAGGGCCTAGGACCCTATCTGGGCTTGCGCAGCTGGATCCAGTTCCTAGAAAGCCTGTTTTCAACCTCTGACCTGCGCAGGACGGGCACGGAGGCCCAGCTCTGTGCAACAAAGCTGAACGGCACCAATTATAAACAGGTACAATCCGCCCCAAAGGACCAGGGACCCTCTCTGGGCATGCGCAGCCAGATCCAGCTCCTAGAGAGCCTGTTTTCAACCACTGATCTGCGCGGAACGGGCACGGAGGCCCACTTCTGGGCAGCAAAGCTGAACGGCTCCAATTCCAATCAGGTACAGCAGCCCCAAGGGCCTGGGACCATCTCTGGGCATGCGCACCTAGATCCAGCTTCTGGAAAGCCGATTTTCAACCACTGATCTGCGTGGAACGTGCCAGCTCTGGGCAACAAAGCTGAAAGGCTCCAATTCCAAATGGGTACAGCCCGACCCCAATGTCCTGGGAACCTCTATGGGCATGCGAAGCTAGATCCATATCCTAGAAAGCCTGTTTTCAACCCGTGCTCAGTGCGGGACGGGCACGGAGTCCCAGCTCTGGGCAACAAAACTGAATGGCTCCAATTCCAAACATGTACAGCCCGCCCCCAAGGGCCTGGGACCATCTCTGGGCATGCGCAGCTAGATCCAGCTTCTGGAAAGCCAATTTTCAACCCCTGATCTGCGTGGAACGTGCCTGCTCTGGGCAACAAAGCTGAACGGCTCCAATTCCAAACAGGTACATCCCGGCCCCAAGGGCCTGGGACCCCTCCGGGAATGCGCAGTGAGATCCAGCTCCTAGAAAGCCGTTTTTCAACCCCTGATGTGCACGGGATGGGCACGGACGACCAACTCTGGGCAAAAAAGCTCAATGGCTCCAATTCCAAACAGATACAGCCTGCCCACAAGGGCCTGGGACCCTCTCTGAGCATGCGCAGCTAGATCCAGCTACTAGAAAGCCGGTTTTCAAACCCTGATATGTGCCGGACCTGCACGGAGGCCCAGCTCTGGGCAATAAAGCTGAACGGCTCCAATTCCAAACAGGTACAGCCCGCCCCCATGGGCCTGGGACCCTCTCTGGGCATGCACAGCCAGATACAGCTCCTAGAAAGCCTGTTTTCAACCACTGATCTGCGCGGAACGGGCACGGAGGCCCCCTTCTGGGCAAAAAAGCTGAACGGCTCCAATTCCAATCAGGTACAGCCCGCCCCAAGGGCCTGGCACCCTCTCTGGGCATGCGCAGCCAGATCCAGCTCCTAGAAAGCCTGTTTTCAACCACTGATCTGCACGGAACGGGCACGGAGGCCCACTTCTGTGCAACAAAGCTGAACGTCTCCAATTCCAATCAGGTACAGCCCGCCCCCAAGGGCTTGGGACCCCTCTGCGCATGCGCAGCTAGATCCAGATGCTAGAAAGCCGGTTTCCAACCCCTGATCTGTGCGGGATCGGCATGGAGGCCCTGCTTTGGGCAACAAAGCTGAACGGATCCAATTCCAAAGAGGTACAGCCCGCCCCCAAGGGCCTGGGACCCACTCTGGGCATGCGCAGCTTGATCCTGCTCCTAGAAAGCCTGTTTTCAACTCTTGATCTGCGCGGAATGGGCTTGGATGCCCAACTGTGGGCAACAAAGCTGATCGGATCCAATTCCAAACGGGTATTGCCGGTCCCCAAGGGCCTGGGCCCCTCTCTGGGCGTGTGCAGTAGAACCAGCTCCTGGAAAGCCGGTTTTCAAGCCCTGATCTGAGCGGGATGGGCACGGAGGCCCAGCTCTGGGCAACAAAGCTGAATGGTTCCAATTCCAAACAGGTACAGCCCACCCCCAGGGCCTTGGACACTCTCTGGTCATGCGCAGCTAGATCCAGCTCCTAGAAAGCCTGTTTTCAACCCCTGATCTGCGTGGTATGTGCATGGATTCCAGCTCTGGGCAACAAAGCTGAACGGCTCCAATTCCAAACAGGTAGAGCCGGCCCCCAAAGGCCTGGGACCCTCTCTGGGCATGTGAAGCTAGATCCAGCTCCTAGAATGCCGGATTTCAAGCCCTGATCTGCCTGGGACAGGCACGGATTCCCAGCTCTGGGCAACAAATCTCAATGGATCCAATGCAAAAGAGGTACAGCCTGCCCCCAAGGGCCTGGGAACCCTGTGGGAATGCGCATCTAGATCCAGCTATTAGAAAGCCGATTTTCAACCCCTGATCAGTGCGGGACGGGCACGGAGGCCCAGATCTGGGCAACAACGCTGAACGGCTCCAACTCCAAACAGGTAGAGCCCGGCCCCAAGGGCCTGGAACCCCTCTGGGCATGCGCAGCAAGATCTAGCTCCAAAAAGCCGGTTTTCAAACCCTGATCTGCGCGGGACGGGCACGGAGACCCAGCTCTGGGCAACAAAGCTGAACGGGTCCAATTCCAAACAGGTACAGTCAGCCCCAAGGGCCTGGGACCCACTCTGGGCATGGGCAGCTATAACCAGCTCCTAGAAAGCCTGTTTTCAACCACTGATTTGCACGGGAAGGGCACAGAGGCCCAGCTCTGGGCAACAAAGCTGAATGGCTACAATTTCAAACAGGTACAGTCCGCCCCCAAGGGCCTCGGAACCTCTCTGGTCATGCGCAGCTAGATCTAGCTCCTAGAAAGCCGGTTTTCAACCCCTGATCTGTGTGGGACGGGCACGGAGTCCCAGCTCTGGGCAATAAAGCTGAACAGCTCCTATTCCAAACAGGTACAGCCCGCCCCCAAGGGCCTTGGACCCTCTCTGGGCATGCGCAGCTAGATCCAGCTCCTAAAAAGCCGGTTTTCAACCCCTGATCTGTGCGGGACGGGCACGGAGGCCCAGCTCTAGGCAACAAATCTGAACAGCTCCAATTCCAAACAGGTACAGGCCGCCACCAAAGGCCTGGGTCCCCTCTGGGAATTCGCAGCTAGATGCAGCTCCTAGAAAGCCGGTTGTCAACCCATGATCTGTGAGGGACGGGCACGGAGGCCCAGCTCTGGGTGAAAAAGCTGAACAGCTCCAATTCCAAACAGGTACAGCCCGCCCCCAAGGGACTGGGACCCTCTATGGGCATGCGCACCTAGATTCAGCCCCTAGAAAGCCTGTTTTCAACCTCTACTCTTCGCAGGATGGGCATGGATGCTCTGCTCTGGGCAACAAAGCTGAACGGCTCCAATTCCAAACAGGTAAAGCCCGCCCCCAAGGGCCTGGGACCCTCTCTGGGCATGCGCAGCTAGATCCAGCTCCTAGAAAGACGGTTTTTAACACCTCATCTACGCGTGACAGGCACGGATGCCCAGCTCTGGGCAACAAAGCTCAATGGCTCCAATTCGAAACAGGTACAGCCCGCCCCCAAGGGCTTGGGTCCCTCTCTGAGCATGTGCAGCTAGATCCAGCTCCTAGAAAGCTGTTTTTGAACCCCTGATCTCTGCGGGACGGGCACAGAGGCCCAGTTCTGTGCAGCAAAGCTGAACGGCTCTAAATCCAAACAGGTACAGCCCGATCCCAAGGGCCTGGGACCCCATTCGGCATGCTCGGATAGATCCAGCTCCTAGAAATCCGATTTTCAACCCCTATCTGCGCTGGACGGCCACGGACGCACAACTCTGGGCAACAAATTTGAACGGCTCCAATGCCAAACAGGTACAGCCTGCCGCCAAGGGCCTGGGACCCCTCTGGGCATGCGCAGCTAAATACAGCTCTGAGAAAGCCGGTTTTCAAACCCTGATCTGCGCGGAACCGGCATAGAGGCCCACCTCTGGGCAACAAAGCTGAAGGGGTCCAATTCCAATCAGGTACAGCCCGCCCCCATGGGCCTGTGACACTCTCTGGGCATGCGCAGCTAGATCCAGCTCCTAGAAAGCCTGTTTTCAACCCTGATCTGCGCGGGATTGGCACGGAGGCCCAGCTTTGGGCAACAAACCTGAACGGCTCCAATTCCAAACAGGTACAGTCCGCCCCCAAGGGCCTGGGACCCTCTCTGGGAATGGGCAGCTAGATACAGCTCCTAGCAAGCCGGTTTTCAACCCGTGATCTGCGCTGGACAGCCAAGGAAGCCCATCTCTGGGCAACAAAGCTGAGTGGCTCCAATTCCAAACAGGTACAGCCCGCCTCCAAGGGCCTGGAACCCCTCTGAGTATGCGCAACTAGATCCCGCTCCTAGAAAGCCGTTTTTCAATGCCTGATCTGCGCGGGATGGGCATGGAAGCCCAGCTCTGGGCAAGAAAGCTGAACGGCTCCGATTCCAGACAGGTACAGCCCGCCCCCAAGGGCCTGGAACCCCTCTGGGCATGCGCAGAAGATCCAGCTCCTAGAAAGCCTGTTTTCATCCCCTGATCTGCGCAGGACGTACACGGAGGCCCAGCTCTGGGCCACAAAGTTGAAGGGCTCCAATTCCAAACAGGTACAGCCCGTCCCCAAAGGCCTGTGACCCTCTCTGCGCATTCACAGCTAGAAACAGCTCCTTGAAAGCCTATTTTCAACCCCTGATCTGCGCGGGACGGGCACGGAGGCACAGCTCTGGGCAATAAAGCTCAATGGCTCCAATTGCAAACAGGTACAGCCCGTCCCCAAGAGCCTGGGACCCCTCTGGGAATGCGCAGCTAGATCCAGCTCCTAGAAAGCCGGTTTTCAACCCCTTATCTGCGCTGGCCGGGTATGAAAGCCCAGCTCTGGTCAACAAAGGTGAACGGCTCCAATCTCAAACAGCTAGAGCCCGCCCACAAGAGCCTGGGACCCCTCTGGATATGCACAGCTAGATCCCGCTCCTAAAAAGCCAGTTTTCAACCCCTGATCTGCGTGGGACGGGCAGGGAAGCCCCGCTCTGGGCCACAAAGCTGAACGGCTCTGATTCCAGGCAGGTGTAGCCCGCCCCCAAGTGCCTGGGAACACTCTCAGCATGCGCAGATGGATCCAGGTCCTAGAAAGGCGGTTTTCAAACCCTGATTTGGGCGGGCCAGGCATGAAAGCTCAGCTCTGGGCAACAAAGGTGAACGGCTCCAATTCCAAACAGGAACAGCCCGCCCCCAAGGGCCTGGGACCCACTCTGTGCATGCACAGCTAGAACCAGCTACTAGAAAGCCTGTTTTCAACCACTGATCTGCGCGAGTCAGGCACGGAGGCAAAGCTCTGGGCAACAAAGGTCAATGGCTCCAATTCCAAACAGTTACAGCCCGGCCCCAATAGGCTGGGATCCTATCGGGGCATGCACAGCTAGATCCAGCTCCGAGAAAGCCGGTTTTCAAGCCCTGATCTGCGCGGGACGGGCACGGAGGCCCAGCTCTGGGCAACAAAGCTGAACAGCTCCAATTCCAAACAGGTACAGCCCGCCCCCAAGGGTCTTGGACCCCTCTGGGAATGCGCAGCTAGATGCAGCTCCTAGAAAGCCTATTTTCAACCCCTGATCTGCGCGGGACGGGCATGGAGGCACAGCTCTGGGTAACAAAGCTGAATGGCTCCAATTCCAAACAGGTACAGCCCGCCCCCAAGTGCCTGTGACCCTCTCTGGGCATGCACAGCTAGAACCAGCTCTTTGAAAGCCTCTTTTCAACCCTTGATCTGCGCGGGACGGGCACGGAGGCACAGCTCTGGGCAATAAAGCTCAATGGCTCCAATTGCAAACAGGTACAACATGCCCCCAAGAGCCTGGGACTCCTCTGGGAATGCGCAGCTAGATCCAGCTACTAGAAAGCCGGTTTTCAACCCCTGATCTGCGCTGGCCGGGCATGAAAGCCCAGCTCTGGGCACAAAGGTAAACGGCTCCGATTCCAAACAGGAACAGCCCGCCCCAAGAGCCTGGGACCCTCTCTGGGCATGCACAGCTAGAACCAGCTCCTAAAAAGCCTGTTTTCAACCCCTGATCTGCGCGACACGGGCACGGAGGCACAGCTCTGGGCAACAAAGCTCAATGGCTCCAATTGCAAACAGGTACAGCCCGCCCCCAAGGGCCTGGGACCCCTCTGGGAATGCGCAGCTAGATACAGTTCCTAGAAAGCCGGTTTTCAACCCCTGATATGCGTGGGCCGGGCATGAAAGCCCAGCTCAGGGCAACAAAGCTGAACGGCTCCAATTCCAAACAGGAACAGCCCGCCCCCAACGGCCTGGGACCCTCTCTGGGCATGCGCAGGCAGATCCAGCTCCTAGGAAGCCGGTTTTCATCCCCTGATCTGCGCGGGACGGCCACGAAGGCACAGCTCTGGGCAAGAAAGCTGAACGGCTCCAATTCCAAACAGGTACAGCCCGCCCCCAAGGGCCTGATTCCCTCTCTGGGCATGCGCAGCTAGATCCAGCTCCTTATAAGCCGGTTTTCAACCCCTGATCTGCGAGGGATAGGCACGGACGCACAACTCTGGGCAGCAAAGCTGAACGGCTCCAATGTCAAATGGTTCAGCCAGCCCCCAAATATCTGGGACCCTTTTGGGCATGCGCAGCTAGATCCGGCTCCTAGAAAGGCGGTTTTCAAACCCTGATCTGCGCGGGACGGGCACGCTGGCCCAGCTCTGGGCAACAAAGCTGAACGGCTCCAATTCCAAACAGGTACAGCCGGCCCCCAAGTGCCTGGAACCCCTCTGGGCATGCGCAGCAAGATCCAGCTCCCAAAAGCCAGTTTTCAAACCCTGATCTGCGCGGGACGGGCACGGAGACCCAGCTCTGGGCAACAAAGCTGAATGGGTCCAATTCCAAACAGGTACAGTCCGCTCCTAAGGGCTTGGGACCCACTCTGGGAACGCGCAGCTAGAACCAGCTCCTAGACAGTCTGTTTTCAACCCCTGATTTGCGCGGGACGGGCACGGAGGCCAGCTCTGGGCAACAAAGCTGAAAGGCTCCAATTCCAAACAGGTTCAGCCGGCCCCCAAGGGCCCTGGACCCTCTCTGGGCATGGGCAGCTAGATCCAGCCCCTAGAAAGCGTGTTTTTAACCTCTGCTCTGTGCGGGATAGGCATGGATGCCCTGCTCTGGGCAACAAAGCTGTACGGCTCCAATTCCAGTCAGGTACAGCCCACCCACAATGGCCTGGGACCCTCTCTGGGCATGCGCAGCTAGATCCAGCTGCTAGAAAGCTGTTTTTCAACCCCTGATCTTTTCGGGACGGGCACGGAGGCCCAGCTCTGGGCAACAAAGCTGTACGGCTCCAATTCCAAGTAGGTATAGCCCGCCTCCAAGGGCCTGGGACCCCTCTGGGAATGCGCAGCTAGATCCCGCTCCTAGAAAGCCGGTTTTCAATCCCTGATCTGAGCGGGACAGTCACGGAGGCCCAGATCTGAGCAACAAAGCTGAACGGCTCCAATTCTAAACTGGTAGAGTCTGCCCCCAAGGGCTTTGGACCCCTCTGGGAATGCGAACCTAGATCCCGCTCCTAGAAAGCAGGTTTTCAACACCTGATCTGTGCGGGACGGGCATGGAAGCCCAGCTCTGGGCAACAGAGCTGAACGGCTTCGATTCCAGACAGGTAGAGCCCGCCACCAAGGGCCTGGAAACACTCTTGGAATGCACAGCAAGATCCAGCTCATAGAAAGCCAGTTTTCAAGCTCTGATCTACGCGGGACAGGCACTGAGGCACACCTCTGGGCAACCATGCTCAATGGCTCCAATTACAAACAGGTACAGCCCGCCCACAAGGTCCTGGGACCCCTCTGGGAATGCGCAGCTAGATGCAGCTGCTAGAAAGCCGGTTTTCAACCCCTGATCTGTGCGGGATCGGCATGGAGGCCCAGCTTTGGGCAACAAATCTGAACAGCTCAAATTCCAAGCAGGTACAGCCCGCCCCCAAGGGCCTGGGACCCACTCTGGGCATGTGCAGCTTTATTATGCTCCTAGAAAGCCTGTTTTCAACACTTGATCTGCGTGGGATGGGCATGGATGCCCAGCTGTGGGCAACAAAGCTGAACGGCTCCCATTACAAACGGGTATTGCCGGCCCCCAAGGGCCTGGGACCCTCTCTGGGCGTGTGCAGCTAGAACCAGCTCCTAGAAAGCCGGTTTTCAAGCCCTGATCTGTGCGGGATGGGCAAGTAGGCCCAGCTCTGGGCAACAAAGCTGAATGGCTCCAATTCCAAACAGGTACAGCCCGCCCCCTGGGCCTGGGACCCACTCTGGGCATGCGCAGCTTAATCCTGCTCCTAGAAAGCCGGTTTTCAACTCTTGATCTGCGAGGGATGTGCATGGATACCAGCTGTGGGCAACAAAGCTGAACGGCTCCAATTGCAAACAGGTACAGCCGGCCCCCAAAGGCCTGGGACCCTCTCTGTGCATGTGCAGCTAGATCCAGCTCCTAGAAAGCCGGATTTCAAGCCCTGATCTGCGCGGGACGGGCACGGAGGCCCAGCTCTGGGCAACAAATCTCAATGGCTCCAATGCAAAACAGGTAGAGCCTGCCCCCAAGGGCCTGGGACCCCTCTGGGAATGCGCATCTCGATCCTGCTCTTAGAAAGCCTATTTTCAACCACTGATCTGTGCGGGACAGTCAGGGAGGCCCAGATATGGACAACAATGCTGATCGGCTCCAAGTCCAAACAGGTAGAGCCCGCCCCCAAGGGTCTGGGTCAACTCTGGGAATGCGCAGCTAGATCCTGCTCCTAGAAAGCCGGTTTTCAACACCTGATCTGTGTGGGACGGGCGCGGAAGCCCAGCTCTCGGCCACAAAGCTGAACGGCTCTGATTCCAGACAGGTACAGCCCGCCCGCAAGGGCCTGGAACCCCTCTGGGCATGCGCAGCAAGATCCAGCTCCAAAAAGCCTGTTTTCAAACCCTGATCTGCGCGGGACGGGCACGGAGGCCCAGCTCTGGGCAACAAAGCTGAACAGGTCCAATTCCAAACATTTACAGCCCACCCCCAAGGGCCTGGTTCCCTCTCTGGGCATGCACAGCTAGATCCAGCTCCTTATAAGCCGGGTTTCAACCCCTGATCTGCGAGGGATGGGCACGGATGCAAAACTCTGGGCAGCAAAGCTGAACGGCTCCAATGTCAAAGAGGTTCAGCCAGCCCCCAAATATCTGGGACCCTTTTGGGCACGCGCAGCTAGATCCGGCTCCTAGAAAGGCGGTTTTCAAACCCTGATCTGCGCGGGACGGGCACGCTGGCCCAGCTCTGGGCAACAAAGCTGAACGGCTCCAATTCCAAACAAGTACATCTGGCCCCCAAGTGCCCGGAACCACTCTGGGCATGCGCAGCAAGATCCAGCTCCAAAAAGCCAGTTTTCAAACCCTGATCTGCGCGGGACGGGCACGGAGACCCAGCTCTGGGCAACAAAGCTGAATGGGTCCAATTCCAAACAGGTACAGTCCGCTCCTAAGGGCTTGGGACCCACTCTGGGAACGCGCAGCTAGAACCAGCTCCTAGACAGTCTGTTTTCAACCCCTGATTTGTGCGGGATGGGCACGGAGGCCAGCTCTGGGCAACAAAGCTGAAAGGCTCCAATTCCAAACAGGTACAGCCGGCCCCCAAGGGCCCTGGATCCTCTCTGGGCATGGGCAGCTAGATCCAGCCCCTAGAAAGCCTGTTTTTAACCTCTGCTCTGCGCGGGACAGGCATGGATGCCCTGCTCTGGGCAACAAAGCTGTACGGCTCCAATTCCAATCAGGTACAGCCCGCCCACAAGGGCCTGGGACCCTCTCTGGGCATGCGCGGCTAGATCCAGCTGCTAGAAAGCCTGTTTTCAACCCCTGATCTGTTCGGGACGGGCACGGAGGCCCAGCTCTCAGCAAGAAAGCTGTACGGCTCCAATTCCAAGTAGGTACAGCCTGCCTCCAAGGGCCTGGGACCCCTCTGGGAATGCGCAGCTAGATCCCGCTCCTAGAAAGCCGGTTTTCTATCCCTGATCTGAGCGGGACAGTCACGGAGGCCCAGATGTGAGCAACAAAGCTGAACGGCTCCAATTCTAAACTGGTAGAGTCCGCCCCCAAGGGCTTTGGACCCCTCTGGGGATGCGAACCTAGATCCCGCTCCTAGAAAGCAGGTTTTCAACACCTGATCTGTGCGGGACGGGCATGGAAGCCCAGCTCTGGGCAACAGAGCTGAACGGCTCCGATTCCAGACAGGTAGAGCCCGCCACCAAGGGCCTGGAAACACTCTTGGAATGCACAGCAAGATCCAGCTCATAGAAAGCCAGTTTTCAAGCTCTGATCTACGCGGGACAGGCACTGAGGCACACCTCTGGGCAACCATGCTCAATGGCTCCAATTACAAACAGGTACAGCCCGCCCACAGGGTCCTGGGACCCCTCTGGGAATGCGCAGCTAGATGCAGCTGCTAGAAAGCCGGTTTTCAACCCCTGATCTGTGCGGGATCGGCACAGAGGCCCAGCTTTGGGCAACAAAGCTGAACGGCTCCAATTCCAAACAGGTACAGCCCGCCCCCAAGGGCCTGGGACCCACTCTGGGCATGTGCAGCTTTATTCTGCTCCTAGAAAGCCGGTTTTCAACCCCTGATCTGTGCGGGATCGGCACAGAGGCCCAGCTGTGGGCAACAAAGCTGAACGGCTCCCATTCCAAACGGGTACTGCCGGTCCCCAAGGGCCTGGGACCCTCTCTGGGCGTGTGCAGCTAGAACCAGCTCCTAGAAAGTCGGATTTCAAGCCCTGATCTGCGCGGGATGGGCACGGAGGCCCAGCTCTGGGCAACAAATCTCAATGGCTCCAATGCAAAACAGGTAGAGCCTGCCCCCAAGGGCCTGGGACCCCTCTGGGAATGCGCATCTCGATCCTGCTCTTAGAAAGCCTATTTTCAACCACTGATCTGTGCGGGACAGTCAGGGAGGCCCAGATATGGACAACAATGCTGATCGGCTCCAAGTCCAAACAGGTAGAGCCCGCCCCCAAGGGTCTGGGTCAACTCTGGGAATGCGCAGCTAGATTCCGCTCCTAGAAAGCCGGTTTTCAACCCCTGATCTGTGTGGGATGGGCGCGGAAGCCCAGCTCTCGGCCACAAAGCTGAACGGCTCTGATTCCAGACAGGTACAGCCCGCCCGCAAGGGCCTGGAACCCCTCTGGGCATGCGCAGCAAGATCCAGCTCCAAAAAGCCGGTTTTCAAACCCTGATCTGCGCGGGACGGACACGAAGGCCCAGCTCTGGGCAACAACGCTGAACGGGTCCAATTCCAAACATTTACAGCCCACCCCCAAGGGCCTGGTTCCCTCTCTGGGCATGCGCAGCTAGATCCAGCTCCTTATAAGCCGGTTTTCAACCCCTGATCTGTGAAGGATGGGCACGGACGCACAACTCTGGGCAGCAAAGCTGAACGGCTCCTATGTCAAAGAGGTACAGCCAGCCCCCAAATATCTGGGACCCTTTTGGGCATGCGCAGCTAGATCCGGCTCCTAGAAAGGAGGTTTTCAACCACTGATCTGCGCGGGACGGGCACGCTGGCCCAGCACTGGGCAACAAAGCTGAACGGCTCCAATTCCAAACAGGTACAGCCCGCCCCCAAGTGCCTGGAACACCTCTGGGCATGCGCAGCAAGATCCAGCTCCAAAAAGCCAGTTTTAAAACCCTGATCTGCGCGGGACGGGCACGGAGGCCCAGCTCTGGGCAACAAAACTGAACGGGTCCAATTCCAAACATTTACAGTCTGCCCCCAAGGGCCTGGTACACACTCAGGGCATGCGCAGCTAGAACCAGCTCCTAGAAAGACAGTTTTCAACCCCTGATTTGCGCGGGACGTGCACGGAGGCCCAGCTCTGGGCATCAAAGCTGAATAGCTCCAATTTCAAACAGTTACAACCCGCCCCCAAGGGCTTGGGACCCTCTCTGGTAATGCGCAGCTAAATCCAGCTCCTTGAAAGCCGGTTTTTAAAACCTCATCTGCGCAGGACGGGCACGGAGGCACAGCTCTGGGCAACAAAGCTCAATGGCTCCAATTCCAAACAGTTACAGCCCGCCCCAAAGGGCCTCGGAACCTCTCTGCCTATGCGCAGCTAGATCCAGCTCCTAGAAAGCCGGTTTTCAACCCCTGATCTGTGTGGGACGGGCACGGAGGCACAGCTATGGGCACCAAAGCTCAATGGCTCCAATTGCAAAAAGGTATAGCCCGCCCCCAAGGGCCTGGGACCCCTCTGGGAATGCGCAGCTAGATACAGTTCCTAGAAAGCCGTTTTTCAACCCATGATATGCGCGGGCCGGGCATGAAAGCCCAGCTCTGGGCAACAAAGGTGAACGGCTCCAATTCCAAACAGGAACAGCCTGCCCCCAAGGGCCTGGGACCCTCTCTGGGCATGCGCAGCTAGATCCAGCTCCTGGGAAGCCAGTTTTCATCCCCTGATCTGCGAGGGACTGCCACGAAGGCCCAGCTCTGGGCAAGAAAGCTGAACGGCTCCAATTACAAACAGGTACAGCTGGCCCCGAAGGGCCTGGGACCCTCGCTGGGCATGCGCAGCTAGATCCAGCCCCTAGAAAGCCTGTTTTTAACCTCTGCTCTGCGCGGGATAGGCATGGATGCCCTCCTCTGGGCAACAAAGCTGTACGGCTCCAATTCCAATCAGGTACAGCCCGCCCCCAAGGGCCTGGGACCCCTCTGGGAATGCGCAGCTACATGCAGCTGCTAGAAAGCCGATTTTCAACCCCTGATCTGTGCGGGATCGGCACGGAGGCCCAGCTTTGGGCAACAAAGCTGAACGGCTCCAATTCCAAACAGGTACAGCCCGCCCCCAAGGGTCTGGGACCCACTCTGGGCATGCCCTGCTTGTTCCTGCTCCTAGAAAGCCTGTTTTCAACACTTGATCTGCGCAGCATGGGCATGGATGCCCAGCTGTGGGCAACCAAGCTGAACGGCTCCAATTCCAAACGGGTACTGCCGGCCCACAAGGGCCTGGGACCCTCTCTGGGCGTGCGCAGCTAGATCCAGCTCCACGAAAGCAGGTTTTCAAGCCCTGATCTGCGCGGGATGTGCATGGATTCCCAGCTCTGGGCAACAAAGCTGAACGGCTCCAATTCCAAACAGGTACAGCCGGCCCCCAAGGGCCTGGGACCCTGTCTATGCATGTGCAGCTAGATCCAGCTCCTAGAAAGTCGGATTTCAAGCCCTGATCTGCGCGAGACGGGCACGGAGGCCCAGCTCTGGGCAACAAATCTCAATGGCTCCAATGCCAAACAGGTACAGCCTGCCCCCAAGGGCCTGGGACCCATCTGGGAATGCGCATCTCGATCCAGCTCTTAGAAAGCCAATTTTCCACCCCTGATTTGTGCGGGACAGTCAGGGAGGCCCAGATCTGGGCAACAAAGCTGAACGGCTCCAATTCCAAACAGGTACAGTCTGCCCCCAAGGGCCTGGGACCCACTCAGGGCATGCACAGCTAGAACCAACTCCTAGAAAGCCTGTTTTCAACGCCTGATTTGCGCAGGACGGGCACGGAGGCCCAGCTCTGGGCAACAAAGCTGAATGGCTCCAATTTCAAACAGTTACAGCCCGCCCCCAAGGGCCTGGGACCCTCTCTGGTCATGCTTAGCTAAATCCAACTCCTAGAAAGCCGGTTTTTAAACCCTCATCTGCGCAGGACGGGCACGGAGGCACAGCTCTGGGCAACAAAGCTGAATGGCTCCAATTTCAAACAGTTACAGCCCGCCCCCAAGGGCCTGGGACCCTCTCTGGTCATGCGCAGCTAAATCCAGCTCCTAGAAAGCCGGTTTTTAAACCCTCATCTGCGCAGGACGGGCACGGAGGCACAGCTCTGGGCAACAAAGCTGAATGGCTCCAATTTCAAACAGTTACAGCCCGCCCCCAAGGGCCTGGGACCCTCTCTGGTCATGCGCAGCTAAATCCAGCTCCTCGAAAGCCGGTTTTTAAACCCTCATCTGTTTGGGACGGGCACGGAGGCCCAGCTCTATGCAATAAAGCTGAATAGCTCCAATTCCAAACAGGTACAGCCCGCCACCAAGGGCCTGGGTCCCCTCTGGGAATTCACAGCTAGATCCAGCTCCTAGAAAGCCGGTTTTCAACCCCTGTTCTGTGCGGGACGGGCACGGAGGCCCAGCTCTGGGAGAAAAAACTAAACAGCTCCAATTCCAAACAGGTACAGCCCGCCCCCAATGGCCTGGGACCCTCTCTGGGCATGCCCAGCTAGATCCAGCCCCTAGAAAGCCTGTTTTCAACCTCTGCTCTGCGCGGGATGGGCATGGATGCCCTGCTCTGGGCAACAAAGCTGAACGGCTCCAATTCCAATGAGTTACAGCCCGCCCCCAAGGGCCTGGGACCCATCTGGGATTGCGCAGGTAGATCCAGCTCCACGAAAGCTGGTTTTCAAGCCCTGATCTGCACGGGACGGGCACCGAGGCCGAGCTCTGGGCAGCAAAGCTGAACGGCTGCAATTGCAAACAGGTACAGTCCGCCCCCAAGTGCCTGGGACCCTCTCTGGGCATGCGCAGCTAGATCTAGCTCCTTAGAAAGCCGGTTTTCAACCCCTGATCTGCGCAGGACGGGCATTAACGCACTACTCTTGGCAACAAAGCTGAACGGCTCCAATGCCAAACACATACTACCCGCCCCCAAGTGCCTGGGACCCTATCTGGGCATGCGCAGCTAGATCCAGCTCCGAGAAAGCCGGTTTTCAAGCCCTGATCTGCGCGGATCGGTAACGGAGGCCCAGCTCTGGGCAACAAAGCTGAATGGCTCCAATTTCAAACAGTTACAGCCCGCCCCCAAGGGCCTGGGACCCTCTCTGGTCATGCTTAGCTAAATCCAACTCCTAGAAAGCCGGTTTTTAAACCCTCATCTGCGCAGGACATGCACGGAGGCACAGCTCTTGGCAACAAAGCTGAATGGCTCCAATTTCAAACAGTTACAGCCCGCCCCCAAGGGCCTGGGACCCTCTCTGGTCATGCGCAGCTAAATCCAGCTCCTCGAAAGCCGGTTTTTAAACCCTCATCTGTTTGGGACGGGCACGGAGGCCCAGCTCTATGCAATAAAGCTGAATAGCTCCAATTCCAAACAGGTACAGCCCGCCACCAAGGGCCTGGGTCCCCTCTGGGAATTCACAGCTAGATCCAGCTCCTAGAAAGCCGGTTTTCAACCCCTGTTCTGTGCGGGACGGGCACGGAGGCCCAGCTCTGGGAGAAAAAACTAAACAGCTCCAATTCCAAACAGGTACAGCCCGCCCCCAATGGCCTGGGACCCTCTCTGGGCATGCCCAGCTAGATCCAGCCCCTAGAAAGCCTGTTTTCAACCTCTGCTCTGCGCGGGATGGGCATGGATGCCCTGCTCTGGGCAACAAAGCTGAACGGCTCCAATTCCAATGAGTTACAGCCCGTCCCCAAGGGCCTGGGACCCATCTGGGATTGCGCAGGTAGATCCAGCTCCACGAAAGCTGGTTTTCAAGCCCTGATCTGCACGGGACGGGCACCGAGGCCGAGCTCTGGGCAGCAAAGCTGAACGGCTGCAATTGCAAACATGTACAGTCCGCCCCCAAGTGCCTCGGACCCTCTCTGGGCATGCGCAGCTAGATCTAGCTCCTTAGAAAGCCGGTTTTCAACCCCTGATCTGCGCAGGACGGGCATGAACGCACTACTCTTGGCAACAAAGCTGAACGGCTCCAATGCCAAACACGTACTACCCGCCCCCAAGTGCCTGGGACCCTATCTGGGTATGCGCAGCTAGATCCAGCTCCGAGAAAGCCGGTTTTCAAGCCCTGATCTGCGCGGATCGGTAACGGAGGCCCAGCTCTGGGCAACAAAGATGAATGGCTCCAATTCCAAATAGGTACAGCACGCCCCCAAGGGCTTGGGACCCTCTCTGGGCATGCGCAGCTAGATCTAGCTCCTTGAAAGCCGGTTTTGAAACCCTGACCTCTGCGGGAAGGGCACAGAGGCCCAGTTCTGGGCAGCAAAGCCGAACGGCTCCAAATCCAAACAGGTACAGCCCGACCCCAAGGGCCTGGGACCCCTCTCGGCATGCGCAGCTAGATCCAGGTACTAGAAAGCTGGTTTTCAATCCCTGATCTGCGCGGGACATCCAGGGAGGCCCAGAGCTGGGCAACAAAGCTGAACGGCTCCAATGCCAAAAAGGTACAGCCTGCCCCCAAGGGCCTGCGACCCCTCTGGTCATGCACAGCTAGATCCAGCTCTGAGAAAGCCGGTTTTCAAGCCCTGATCTGCGCGGAACTGGCACGGAGGCCCACCTCTGGGCAACAAAGCTGAAAGGGTCCAATTCCAATCAGGTACAGCCCGCCCCCAAGGGCCTGTGTCCCTCTCTGGTCATGCGCAGCTAGATCCGGCTCCTAGAAAGCCTATTTTCAACCCCTGATCTGCGCGGGATGGGCATGGATGCCCAGCTCTGGACAAAAAAGCTGAACGGCTCTAATTCAAAGCAGGTACAGCCGGCACCCAAGGGCCTGGGACCCTCTGTGGGCATGTGCACCTAGATCCAGCTCCTAGAAAGCCGGTTTTCAAGCCCTGATCTGAGCGGGATGGGCACGGAGGCCCAGCTCTAGGCAACAAAGCTGAATGGCTCCAATTCCAAACAGGTACAGCCGCCACCAAGGGCCTGGGTCCCCTCTGGGAATTCACAGCTAGATCCAGCTCCTAGAAAGCCGGTTTTCAACCCCTAATCTGTGCGGGACGGGCACGGAGGCCCAGCTCTCGGTGAAAAAGCTGAACAGCTCCAATTCCAAACAGGTACAGCCCGCCCCCAAGGGCCTGGGACCCTCTCTGGGCATGCGCAGCTAGATCTAGCTCCTTAGAAAGTCGGTTTTCAACCCCTGATCTGCGCGGATGAGCACGGATGCCCAGCTCTGGGCAACTGAAGCTGAATGGCTCCAATTTCAATCAGGTACAGCCCGCCCCAAAGGGCCTGGGACACCTCTGGGCATGAATAGCTAGATGCTGCTCCTAGAAAGCCGGTTTTCAACCCCTGATCTGCGCAGGACGGGCACGGACGCACAACTCTGGGCAACAAAGCTGAACGGCTCCAATGCCAAACAGGAACTACCCGCCCCCAAGTGCCTGGGACCCTCTCTGGGCAGGCGCAGCTAGATCCAGCTCCGAGAAAGCCGGTTTTCAAGCCCTGATCTGTGCGGGACAGACATGGAGGCCCATCTCTGGGCAACAAGGCTGAACGGCTCCAATCCCAAACAGGTACAGTCCTTCCCCAAGGGCCTGGGACCCACTCTGGTCATGCCCAGCTGGAACCAGCTCCTTGAAAGTCTGTTTTCAACCCCTGATTTGCGCGGGACGGGCACGGAGGCCCAGATCTGGGCAACAAAGCTGAATGGCTCCAATTCCAAACAGGTACAGCCCGCCCCAAAGGACCTTGGACCCTCTCTGGCTATGCGCAGCTAGATCCAGCTCCTAGAAAGCCGGTTTTCAAACCCTGATCTGTTCGGGACGGGCACTGAGGCCCAGCTCTGGGCAATAAAGCTGAACAGCTCGAATTCCAAACAGGGACAGCCCGCCCGCAAGGGCCTGGGACCCTCTCTGGGCATGCGCAGCTAGATACAGCTGCTAGAAAGCCGGATTTCAACCCCTGATATGTTCGGGACGGGCACGGAGGCCCAGCTCTGGGCAACAAAGCTGTACGGCTCCAATTCCAAGCAGGTACAGCCCGCCTACAAGGGCCTGGGACCACTCTGGGAATGCGCAGCTACATCCCGCTCCTAGAAAGCCGGTTTTCAATCCCTGATCTGAGCGGGACAGTCACGGAGGCCCAGATCTGAGCAACAAAGCTGAACGGCTCCAATTCTAAACTGGTAGAGTCCGCCCCCAAGGTCTTTGGACCCCTCTGGGAATGCGAACCTAGATCCCGCTCCTAGAAATCAGGTTTTCAACACCTGATCTGTGCGGGACGGGCATGGAAGCCCAGCTCTGGGCAACAGAGCTGAACGGCTCCGATTCCAGACAGGTACAGCCCGCCACCAAGGGCCTGGAAACACTCTTGGAATGCACAGCAAGATCCAGCTCCTAGAAAGCCAGTTTTCAACCGCTGATCTATGCGGGACGGGCACTGAGGCACACCTATGGGCAACCATGCTCAATGGCTCCAATTACAAACAGGTACAGCCCGCCCACAAGGGCCTGGGTCACTCTCTGGGCATGCGCAGCTAGAACCAGCTCCTAGAAAGCCTGTTTTCAACCGGTGATCTGCACGGGACGGGCACGGAGACAGAGCTCTGGTCAACAAAGCTCAATGGCTCCAATTCCAAACAGGTACAGCCCGCCCCAAAGGGCCTGGGACCCTCTCTGGGAATGAGCAGCTAGATGCAGCTCCTAGAAAGCCGGTTTTCATCCCCTGATCTGCGCGGGACGGGCACGGAGGCACAGCTCTGGGCAACAAAGCTGAACGGCTACAATTCTAAACAGGTACAGCCGACCCACAAGGGCCTGGGACCCTCTCTGGGCATGCACAGCTAGATCCAGCCCCTAGAAAGCCTGTTTTTAACCTCTGCTCTGCGCGGGATAGGCATGGATACCCTGCTCTGAGCAACAAAGCTGAACGGCTCCAATTCCAATCAGGTACAGCCCGCACCCAAGGGCCTGGGACCCACTCTGGGCATGCGCAGCTTGATTCTGCTCCTAGAAAGCCTGTTTTCAACTCTTGATCTGCGAGGGATGGGCATGGATGCCAGCTGTGGGCAACAAAGCTGAAAGGCTCCCATTCCAAACGGGTACTGCCGGCCCCCAAGGGCCTGGGACCATCTCTGGGCGTGTGCAGCTAGAACCAGCTCCTAGAAAGCCGGTTTTCAAGCCCTGATCTGAGCGGGATGGGCACGGAGGCCCAGCTCTGGGCAACATAGCTGAATGGCTCCCATTCCAAACAGGTACAGCCCGCCCCCAGGGCCTGGGACACACTCTGGTCATGCGCAGCTAGATCCAGCTCCTAGAAAGTCTGTTTTCAACCCCTGATCTTCGCAGGATGTGCATTGATTCCCAGCTCTGGGCAATAAAGCTGAACGGCTCCAATTCCAAGCAGGTAGAGCCCGCCATCAAGGGCCTGGGTCACCTCTGGGAATGCGCAGCTAGATGCCGCTCCTTGAAAGCCGGTTTTCAACCCCTGATCTGAGTGAGACGGGCACAGAAGCCCAGTTCTGGGCAACAAAGCTTAACTGCTCCGATTCCAGACAGGTACAGCCCGACCCCAAGGGCCTGGAACCCTCTGGGCATGCGCAGCAAGGTCCAGCTCCAAAAAGCCGGTTTTCAAACCCTGGTCTGCTCGTGACGGGCACGGAGACCCAGCTCTGCGCAACAAAGCTGAACGGGTCCAATTCCAAACAGGGACAGTCTGCCCCCAAGGGCATGGGACCCACTCTGGGCATGTGCAGCTATAACCAGCTCCTAGAAAGCCTGTTTTCAACCCCTGATTTGCGTGGGACGTGCACGGAGGCCCAGCTCTGGGCAACAAAGCTGAATGGCTCCAATTTCAAACAGTTACAGCCGCCCCCAAGGGCCTGGGACCCTCTCTTGTCATGGGCAGCTAAATCCAGCTCCCAGAAAGCCGGTTTTCAACCCCTGATCTGTGCGGGACGGGCACAGAGTCCCAGCTCTGGGCAATAAAGCTGAACAGCTCCAATTCCAAACAGGTACAGCCCGCCCCCAAGGGCCTTGGACCCTCTCTGGGCATGCGCAGCTAGATCCAGCTCCTAGAAAGCCGATTTTCAACCCCGGATCTGTGCGGGACGGGCACGGAGTCCCAGCTCTGGGCAATAAAGCTGAACAGCTCCAATTCCAAACAGCTACAGCCCGCCACCAAGGGCCTGGGTCCCCTCTAGGAATTCGCAGCTAGATCCAGCTCCTAGAAAGCCGGTTTTCAACCCCTAATCTGTGCAGGACGGGCACGGAGGCCCAGCTCTGGGTGAAAAAGCTGAACAGCTCCAATTCCAAACAGGTACAGCCCGCCCCCAAGGGCCTGGGACCCTCTCTGGGCATGCGCCGCTAGATCCAGGCCCTAGAAAGCCTGTTTTTAACCTCTGCTGTGCGCGAGATAGGCATGGATGCCCTGCTCTGGGCAACAAAGCTGTACGGCTCCAATTCCAATCAGGTAGAGCCCGCCCAATAGGGCCTGGGACCCCTCTGGGAATGCGCATCTACATGCAGCTGCTAGAAAGCCGGTTTTCAACCCCTGATCTGTGCGGGATCGGCACAGAGGCCCAGCGTTGGGCAACAAAGCTGAACGGCTCCAATTCCAAACAGGTACAGCCCGCCGCCAAGGGCCTGGGTCCCCTCTAGGAATTCGCAGCTAGATCCAGCTCCTAGAAAGCCGGTTTTCAACCCCTAATCTGTGCGGGACGGGCACGGAGGCCCAGCTCTAGGCAATAAAGCTGAACAGCTCCAATTCCAAACAGGTACAGCCCGCCACCAAGGGCCTGGGACACCTCTGGGAATGCGCAGGTAGATCCAGCTCCAAGAAAGCCGGTTTTCAACCCCTGATCTGTGCGGAACGGGCACGGAGTCCCAGCTCTGGGCAATAAAGCTGAACAGCTCCAATTCCAAACAGGTACAGCCCGCCACCAAGGGCCTGGGTCCCCTCTAGGAATTTGCAGCTAGATCCAGCTCCTAGAAAGCCGGTTTTCAATCCCTAATCTGTACAGGACGGGCACGGAGTCTCAGCTCTGGGTGAAAAAGCTGAACAGCTCCAATTCCAAACAGATACAACCCGCCCTCAAGGGCCTGGGACCCTCTCTGGGCATGCGCAGATAGATCCAGCCCCTAGAAAGCCTGTTTTTAACCTCTGCTGTGCGCGAGATAGGCACGGATGCCTTGCTCTGGGCATCAAAGCTGTACGGCTACAATTCCAATCAGGTACAGCCTGCCCAATAGGGTCTGGGATCCCTCTGGGAATGCGCAGCTACATGCAGCTGCTAGAAAGCCGGTTTTCAACCCCTGATCTGTGCGGGATCGGCACGGAGGCCCAGCTTTGGGCAACAAAATTGAACGGCTCCAATTCCAAACAGGTACAGCCCGCCACCAAGGGCCTGGGTCCCCTCTAGGAATTCGCAGCTAGATCCAGCTCCTAGAAAGCCGGTTTTCAACCCCTAATCTGTGCGGGATGGGCACGGAGGCCCAGCTCTAGGCAATAAAGCTGAACAGCTCCAATTCCAAACAGGTACAGCCCGCCACCAAGGGCCTGGGACACCTCTGGGAATGCGCAGGTAGATCCAGCTCCAAGAAAGCCGGTTTTCAAGCCCTGATCTGCGCGGTACGGTCACAGAAGCCGAGCTCTGGGCAGCAAAGCTGAACGGCTCCAATTCCAAACAGGTACTGACCGCACCCAAGGGCCTGGGACCCTCTCTGGGCATGCGCAGCTAGATCTAGCTCCTTAGAAAGCCGGTTTTCAACCCCTGATCTGCGCGGGATGGGCACGGATGCCCAGCTCTGGGCAACTGAAGCTGAATGGCTCCAATTTCAATCAGGTACAGCCCGCCCCAAAGGGCCTGGAACACCGCTGGGCATTCACAGCTAGATGCTGCTCCTCGAAAGCCGGTTTGCAAGCCCTGATCTGCGCGATACGGGCACGGAGGCCCAGCTCTGAGCAACAAAGCTCAATGGCTCCAATGTCAAACAGGTACAGCCTGCCCCCAAGTGCCTGGGAACCCTCTGGGAATACGCAGCTAGAGCCAGCTCTTAGAAAGCCGGTTTTCAACCACTGATCTGTGCGATACAGTCACGGAGGCCCAGCTCTGGGCAACAAAGCTGAACTGCTCCAATTCCAAACAGGTAGAGCCCGCCCCCAAGGGCGTAGGACCCCTCTGGGAATTCGCAGCTAGATTCTGCTCCTAGAAAGCCAGTTTTCAACCCCTGATCTGTTCGGGACGGGCACGGAGGCCCAGCTCTGGGCAACAAAGCTGAACGACTCCAATTCCAAACAGGAACAGCCCGCACCAAAGTGCCCTGCACCATCTCTGGGCATGCGAAGCTAGATCCAGCTCCTAGAAAGCCGGTTTTCATCCCCTGGTCTGTGCAGGATGGGCACGGAGGCCCAGATCTGGGCAAAAAAGCTGAACGGCTCCAATTCCAAACAGGTACAGCCGGCTCCCAAGGGCTTGGGACCCTCTCTGGGCATGCGCAGCTAGATCCAGCTCCTAGAAAGTCGGTTTTGAAACCCTGATCTCTGCGGGAAGGGCACAGAGGTCCACTCCTGGGCAGCAAAGATGAACGGCTGAAAATCCAAACAGGTACAGCCCGACCCCAAGGGCCTGGGACCCCTCTCGGCATGCGCAGCTAGATCCAGGTAGTAGAAAGCTGGTTTTCAAACGCTGATCTGCGCGGGACATCCACGGAGGCCCAGATCTGGGCAACAAAGCTGAACGGCTCCAATTCCAAACAGGTACAGCCCGCCCCCAAGGGCCTCGGTCACTCTCTGGGCATGCCCGGATAGATCCAGCTCCTAGAAAGCCGGTTTTCAACCCCTATCTGCGCGGGACGGCCACGGCCGCACAACTCTGGGCAACAATGTTGAACGGCTCCAATGCCAAACAGGTACAGCCTGCCCCCAAGGGCCTGGGACCCTTCTGGGCATGCACAGCTAGTTCCAGCTCTGAGAAAGCCGGTTTTCAAGCCCTGATCTGCGCGGGACAGTTACGGAGGCCCATCTCTGGGCAACAAAGCTGAACGGCTCCAATCCCAAACAGGTACAGTCCGCCCCAATGGCCTGGGCCCCACTCCGGGCATGCGCAGCTGGAACCAGCTCCTAGAAAGTCTGTTTTCAACACCTGATTTGCGCGGGACGGGCACGGAGGCCCAGCTCTGGGCAACAAAGCTGAATGGCTCCAATTCCGAACAGGTACAGCCGGCCCCAAAGGACCTCGGACCCTCTCTGGCTATGCGCAGCTAGATCCAGCTCCTAGAAAGACGGTTTTTAAACACTCATCTTCTCGGGACGGGCACGGAGGCACAGCTCTGGGCAACAAAGCTCAATGGCTCCAATTCCAAACAGGTATAGCCCGCCCAAGAGGACCTCGGACCCTCTCTGGCTATGCGCTGCTAGACCAGCTCCTAGAAAGACGGTTTTCAACCCCTGATCTGTGCGGGATGGGCACGGAGGCCCAGCTCTGGGCAATAAAGCTGAACAGATCCAATTCCAAATAGGTACAGCCCGCCCCCAAGGGCCTTGGACCATCTCTGGGCATGCGCATCTAGATCCAGCTCATAGAAAGCCGGTTTTCAACCCCTGATGGTGCGGGACAGGCACGGAGGCCCAGCTCTAGGCAACAAAGCTGAACATCTCCAATTCCAAACAGGTACAGCCGGCCCCCAAGGGCCTGGGACCCTCTCTGGGCATGCGGAGCTAGATCAAAACCCTAGAAAGCCTGTTTTCAACCTCTGCTCTGCGCGGGATAGGCATGGATGCCCTGCTCTGGGCAACAAAGTTGAACGACTCCTATTCCAATAGGTACAGCCGGCCCCCTAGGGTCTCGGGGTCCTCTGGGCATGCGCAGCTAGATAGAGCTGCTAGAAAGTCGGTTTTCAACCCCTGATCTGTTCGGGACGGGCACGGAGGCCCAGCTCTGGGCAAGAAAGCTGAACGGCTCCAATTCCAATCAGGTACAGCCCGCCCCCTAGGGTCTCGGAGTACTCTGGTCATGCGCAGTTGATCCAGCTCTTAGACAGCCGGATTTCAAACCCTGATCTGTGTGGGACAGTCACGGAGGCAAAGCTCTGGGCAACAAAGCTGAACGGATCCAATCCCAAACACGTAGATCCCGCCCCCAAGGGCCTGGGACCCCTCTGGGAGTGCGCAGCTAGATCCAGCTCTTAGAAAGCCGGTTTTCAAACCCTAATCTGTGCGGGACAGTCACGGAGGCCCATCTCTGGGCAACAAAGCTGAATGGCTCCAATCCCAAACAGGTACAGTCCGCCCCCAAGGGCCTGGGACCCACTCTGGGGATGCGCAGCTGGAACCAGCTCCTAGAAAGTCTGTTTTCAACCCGTGATTTGCGCGGGACGGGCTCCAAAGCCCAGCTCTGGGCAACAAAGCTGAATGGCTCCAATTTCAAACAGGTAAAGCCCGCCCCCAAGCCTGGGGCCCTCTCTGGTAATGCGCAGCTAGATCCAGCTCCTAGAAAGCCGGTTTTTAAACCCTCATCTACGCGGTACGGGCACGGAGGCACAGGTCCGGGCAACAAAGCTCAATGGCTCCAATTCCAAACAGGTACAGCCCGCCCCAAAGGACTTCGGACCCTCTCTGGCTATGCGCAGCTAGATCCAGCTCCTACAAAGCCGGTTTTCAACACCTGATCTGTGCGGGACGGGCACGGAGTCCCAGCTCTGGGCAATAAAGCTGAACAGCTCCAATTCCAAACAGGTACAGCCCGCCCCCAAGGGCCTTGGACCCTCTCTGGGCATGCGCAGCTAGATCCAGCTCCTAGAAAGCCGGTTTTCAACACCTGATCTGTGCGGGACAGGCACGGAGGCCCAGCTCTAGGCAAGAAAGCTGAACACCTTCAATTCCAAACAGGTACAGCCCGCCACCAAGGGCCTGGGTCCCCTCTGGGAATTCGCAGCTAGATCCAGCTCCTAGAAAGCCCGTTACCAACCCCTGATCTGTGCGGGACGGGCACGGAGGCCCAGCTCTGGGTGAAAAAGCTGAACAGCTCCAATTCCAAGGAGGTACAGCCCGCCCCCAAGGGCCTAGGACAATCTCTAGGCATGCGCAGCTAGATCCAGCCCCTAGAAAGCCTGTTTTCAACCTCTGCTCTTCGCGGGATGGGCATGGATGCCCTGCTCTGGGCAACAAAGCTGAACGGCTCCAATTCTAAACTGGTAGAGTCCGCCCCCAAGGGCTTTGGACCCCTCTGTGAATGCGTAGCTAGATCCCGCTCCTAGAAAGTCGGTTTTCAACCCCTGATCTGTGCGGGACGGGCATGGAAGCCCAGCTCTGGGCAACAGAGCTGAACGGCTCCGATTCCAGACAGGTACAGCCCGCCACCAAGGGCTTGGAACCCCTCTTGGCATGCACAGCAAGATCCAGCTCCTTGAAAGACGGTTTTCAACCGCTGATCTACGCGGGACGGGCACTGAGGCACACCTCTGGGCAGCCATGCTCTATGGCTCCAATTCCAAACAGGTAAAGCCCGCCCCCAAGGGCCTGGGACACTCTCTGGGCATGCGCAGCCAGATGCAGCTCCTAGAAAGCAGGTTTTCATCCCAAGATCTGCGCGGGACGGGCACGGAGGCCCAGCTCTCGGCAACAAAGCTGAACGGCTACAATTCCAAATAGGTACAGCCGGCCCCCAAGGGCCTGGGACCCTCTCTGGGCATGCACAGCTAGATCCAGCCCTTAGAAAGCCTGTTTTTAACCTCTGCTCTGGGCGGGATAGGCATGGATACCCTGCTCTGGGCAACAAAGCTGAACGGCTCCAATTCCAAACAGGTACAGCCCACCCCCAAGGGCCTTGGACCCTCTCTCTGCATGCGCAGCTAGATCCAGCTCCTAGAAAGCCGGTTTTCAACCCCTGATCTGGGCGGGATGGGCACGGAAGCCCAGCTCTAGGCAATAAAGCTGAACAGCTCCAATTCCAATCAGGTACATCCCGCGACCTAGGGCCTCAGACTCCTCTGGGCAGGCACAGCTAGATCCAGCTGCTAGAAAGCCGGTTTTCAACCCCTGATCTGTTCGGGACGGGCACGGAGGCCCAGCTCTGGGCAACAAAGCTGAACGGCTCCAATTCCAATCAGGTACAGCCCGCCCCCTAGGGCCTGGGAGTCCTCTGGGCATGCGCAGCTAGATTCAGCTGCTAAAATGCCGGTTTTCAACCCCTGATCTCTTCTGGACGGGCACGGAGGCCCCGCTTTGGGAAACAAAGCTGTACGGCTCCAATTCCAAGCAGTTACAGCCCGCCTCCCAGGGCCTGGGACCCCTCTGGGAATGCGCAGGTAGATCCCGCTCCTAGAAAGCCAGTTTTCAACCCCTGATCTGTGCGGGACAGTCACGGAGGCCCAGATCTGGGCAACAAATCTGAATGGCTCCAATTCTAAACTGGTAGAGGCCGCCCCCACGGGCTTTGGACCCCTCTGGGAATGCGTAGCTAGATCCCGCTCCTAGAAAGCCGGTTTTCAACACCTGATCTGTGCGGGACGGGCATGGAAGCCCAGCTCTGGGCAACAGAGCTGAACGGCTCCAATTCCAAACAGGTACAACCCGCCCCCAGGGCCTGGGAACCACTCTGGGCATGCGCAGTTGATCCTGCTCCTAGAAATCCTGTTTTCAACTCTTGATCTGCGAGGGATGGGCATGGATGCCAGCTGTGGGCAACAAAGCTGAACGGCTCCAATTGCAAATGGGTACTGCCGGCTCCCAAGGGCCTGGGACCCTCTCTGGGATTGTGCAGCTAGAAACAGCTCCTGGAAAGCCGGTTTTCAAGCCCTGATCTGAGCGGGATGGGCACGGAGGCCCAGCTCTGGGCAACAAAGCTGAATGGCTCCAATTCCAAACAGGTACATCCCAGCCCCAGGGCCTGGGACACTCTCTGGTCATGCGCAGCTAGATCCAGCTCCTAGAAAGCCTGTTTTCAACCCATGATCTGCGCGGGATGTGCATGGATTCCCAGCTCTGGGCAACAACGCTGAATGGCTCCAATTTCAAACAGGTAGAGACCGCCACCAAGGGCCTGGGTCACCTCTGGGAATATGCAGCTAGATCCCGCTCCTAGAAAGCCGTTTTTCAACCCCTGATCTGTGTGGGACGGGCACGGAAGCCCAGCTCTCGGCCACAAAGCTGAACGGCTTTGATGTCAGACAGGTACAGCCCGTCCCCAAGGACCTGGAACCTCTCTGGGCATGCGCAGCAAGATCCAGCTCCAAAAAGCCAGTTTTCAAACCCTGATCTGCGCGGGACGGGCACGGAGACCCAGCTCTGGGCAACAAAGCTGAACGGCTCCAATTCCAATCAGGTACAGCCCGCCCCCAAGGGCCTGGGACCCCTCTGGGAATGCGCAGCTACATGCAGCTCACAGAAAGCCGGTTTTCAACCCCTGATCTGTGCGGGATCGGCACGGAGACCTAGCTTTGGGCAACAAAGCTGAACGGCTCCAATTGGAAACAGGTACAGCCCGCCCCCAAGGGCCTGGGACCCACTCTGGGCATGCACAGCTTGATCCTGCTCCTAGAAAGCCTGTTTTCAACTCTTGATCTGCGAGGGATGTGCATGGATGCCCAGCTCGGGGCAAAAAAGCTCAATGGCTCCAATTACAAACAGGTACAGCCCGCCCCAAACTGCTTGGGACCCCTCTGGGAATGCGCAGCTAGATCCAGCTCTTAGACAGCCAGTTTTCAAACCCTGATCTGTGCGGGACAGTCACGGAGGCACAGCTCTGGGCAACAAAGCTGAACGGCTCCAATCCCAAACAGGTAGAGCCCGCCCCCAAGGGCCTGGGACCCCTCTGGGAATGCGCAGCTAGATCCAGCTCTTAGAAAGCCAGTTTTCACACCCTGTTCTGTGCGGGACAGACACGGAGGCCCATCTCTGGGCAACAAAGCTGAACGGCTCCAATCCCAAACAGGTACAGTCCGCCCCCAAGGGCCTGGGACCCACTCTGGGCATGCGCAGCTGGAACCAGCTCCTAGAAAGTCTGTTTTCAACCCCTGAATTGCGCGGGATGGGCACGGAGGCCCAGCTCTAGGCAACAAAGCTCAATGGCTCCAATTCCAAACAGGTACAGCCCGCCCCAAAGGACCTCGGACCCTCTCTGGCTATGCGCAGGTAGATCAAGCTCCTAGAAAGCCTATTTTCAACCCCTAATCTGTGCGGAACGGGCACAGAGGCCCAGCACTGGGCAATAAACCTGAACAGCTCCAATTCCAAACAGGTACAGCCCGCTCCCAAGGGCCTTGGACCCTCTCTGGGCATGCGCAGCTAGATCCAGCTCCTAGAAAGCAGGTTTTCAACCCCTGATCTGTGTGGGACGGGCACGGAGGCCCAGCTCTGGGTGAAAAAGCTGAACAGCTCCAGTTCCAAACAGGTACAGCCCGCCCCTAGGGCCTGGGACCCTTTCTGGGCATGTGCGGCTAGATCCAGCCCCTAGAAAGCCTGTTTTCAACCTCTGCTCTTCGCGGGATGGGCATGGATGCCCTGCTCTGGGCAACAAAGCTGAACGGCTCCAATTCTAAACTGGTAGAGTCCGCCCCCAAGGGCTTTGGACCCCTCTGTGAATGCGTAGCTAGATCCCGCTCCTAGAAAGTCGGTTTTCAACCCCTGATCTGTGCGGGACGGGCATGGAAGCCCAGCTCTGGGCAACAGAGCTGAACGGCTCCGATTCCAGACAGGTACAGCCCGCCACCAAGGGCTTGGAACCCCTCTTGGCATGCACAGCAAGATCCAGCTCCTTGAAAGACGGTTTTCAACCGCTGATCTACGCGGGACGGGCACTGAGGCACACCTCTGGGCAGCCATGCTCTATGGCTCCAATTCCAAACAGGTAAAGCCCGCCCCCAAGGGCCTGGGACACTCTCTGGGCATGCGCAGCTAGATGCAGCTCCTAGAAAGCAGGTTTTCATCCCAAGATCTGCGCGGGACGGGCACGGAGGCCCAGCTCTCGGCAACAAAGCTGAACGGCTACAATTCCAAATAGGTACAGCCGGCCCCCAAGGGCCTGGGACCCTCTCTGGGCATGCACAGCTAGATCCAGCCCTTAGAAAGCCTGTTTTTAACCTCTGCTCTGGGCGGGATAGGCATGGATACCCTGCTCTGGGCAACAAAGCTGAACGGCTCCAATTCCAAACAGGTACAGCCCACCCCCAAGGGCCTTGGACCCTCTCTCTGCATGCGCAGCTAGATCCAGCTCCTAGAAAGCCGGTTTTCAACCCCTGATCTGGGTGGGATGGGCACGGAAGCCCAGCTCTAGGCAATAAAGCTGAACAGCTCCAATTCCAATCAGGTACATCCCGCGACCTAGGGCCTCAGACTCCTCTGGGCAGGCACAGCTAGATCCAGCTGCTAGAAAGCCGGTTTTCAACCCCTGATCTGTTCGGGACGGGCACGGAGGCCCAGCTCTGGGCAACAAAGCTGAACGGCTCCAATTCCAATCAGGTACAGCCCGCCCCCTAGGGCCTGGGAGTCCTCTGGGCATGCGCAGCTAGATTCAGCTGCTAAAATGCCGGTTTTCAACCCCTGATCTCTTCTGGACGGGCACGGAGGCCCCGCTTTGGGAAACAAAGCTGTACGGCTCCAATTCCAAGCAGTTACAGCCCGCCTCCCAGGGCCTGGGACCCCTCTGGGAATGCGCAGGTAGATCCCGCTCCTAGAAAGCCTGTTTTCAACCCCTGATCTGTGCGGGACAGTCACGTAGGCCCAGATCTGGGCAACAAATCTGAATGGCTCCAATTCTAAACTGGTAGAGGCCGCCCCCACGGGCTTTGGACCCCTCTGGGAATGCGTAGCTAGATCCCGCTCCTAGAAAGCCGGTTTTCAACACCTGATCTGTGCGGGACGGGCATGGAAGCCCAGCTCTGGGCAACAGAGCTGAACGGCTCCAATTCCAAACAGGTACAACCCGCCCCCAGGGCCTGGGAACCACTCTGGGCATGCGCAGTTGATCCTGCTCCTAGAAATCCTGTTTTCAACTCTTGATCTGCGAGGGATGGGCATGGATGCCAGCTGTGGGCAACAAAGCTGAACGGCTCCAATTCCAAACAGGTACAACCCGCCCCCAGGGCCTGGGACCCACTCTGGGCATGCGCAGTTGATCCTGCTCCTAGAAATCCTGTTTTCAACTCTTGATCTGCGAGGGATGGGCATGGATGCCAGCTGTGGGCAACAAAGCTGAACGGCTCCAATTCCAAACAGGTAGAGACCGCCACCAAGGGCCTGGGTCACCTCTGGGAATGCGCAGCTAGATCCCGCTCCTAGAAAGCCGTTTTTCAACCCCTGATCTGTGTGGGACGGGCACGGAAGCCCAGCTCTCGGCCACAAAGCTGAACGGCTTTGATGTCAGACAGGTACAGCCCGTCCCCAAGGACCTGGAACCTCTCTGGGCATGCGCAGCAAGATCCAGCTCCAAAAAGCCAGTTTTCAAACCCTGATCTGCGCGGGACGGGCACGGAGACCCAGCTCTGGGCAACATAGCTGAACGGGTCCTATTCCAAACAGGTACAGTCTGCCCCCAAGGACCTGGGACCCACTCTGGGCATGCGCAGCTAGATCCAGCTCCTAGAAAGCCTATTTTAACCCCTGATTTGCGCGGGACGTGCATGGAGGCCCAGCTCTGGGCAACAAAGCTGAATGAGTCCAATTTCAAACAGTTACAGCCCGCCCCCAGGTTCTGGGACCCTCTCTGGTCATGCGCAGCTAAATCCAGCTCCTAGAAAGCTGGTTTTCAACCCCTGATCTGTGCGGGACGGGCACGGAGGCACAGCTCTGGGCAATAAAGCTGAACAGCTCCAATTCCAATCAGGTACAGCCCGCCCCCAAGGGCCTTGGACCCTCTCTGGGCATGCGCAGCTAGATCCAGCTCCCAGAAAGCCAGTTTTCACCCCTGATCTGTGCGAGACAGGCACGGAGGCCCAGCTCTGGGTGAAAAAGCTGAAAAGCTCCAATTCCAAACAGGTACAGCCCGCCGCAAGGGCCTGGGATCCTCTCTGGAAATGCACGGCTAGATACAGCCCCTAGAAAGCCTGTTTTCAACCTCTGCTCTGCGGGGGATGGGCATGGATGCCCTACTCTGGGCAACAAAGCGGAACGGCTCCAATTCCAATCAGGTACAGCCCGCGCCCTAGGGCCTCGGAGTCCTCTGGGCATGCGCAGCTAGATCCAGCTGCTAGAAAGCCGGTTTTCAACCCCTGATCTGTTCGGGACGGGCACGGAGGCCCAGCTCTGGGCAACAAAGTTGTACGGCTCCAATTACAAGCAGGTACAGCCCGCCTCCAAGATCCTGGGACCCCTCTGGGAATGCACAGCTAGATCCCGCTCCTAGAAAGCCGGTTTTCAACCCCTGATCTGTGCGGGACAGTCACGGAGGCCCAGCTCTGGGCAATAAAGCTGAACGGCTCCAATTCCAATCAGGTACAGCCCGCCTCCAAGGGCCTGGGACCCCTCTGGGAATGTGCAGCTACATGCAGCTCACAGAAAGCCGGTTTTCAACCCCTGATCTGTGCGGGATCGGCACGGAGACCTAGCTTTGGGCAACAAAGCTGAACGGCTCCAATTCCAAACAGGTACAGCCCGCCCCCAAGGGCCTGGGACCCACTCTGGGCATGCACAGCTTGATCCTGCTCCTAGAAAGCCTGTTTTCAACTCTTGATCTGCGAGGGATGGGCATGGATGCCCAGCTCGGGGCAAAAAAGCTCAATGGCTCCAATTACAAACAGGTACAGCCCGCCCCAAACTGCTTGGGACCCCTCTGGGAATGCGCAGCTAGATCCAGCTCTTAGACAGCCGGTTTTCAAACCCTGATCTGTGCGGGACAGTCACGGAGGCACAGCTCTGGGCAACAAAGCTGAACGGCTCCAATCCCAAACAGGTAGAGCCCGCCCCCAAGGGCCTGGGACCCCTCTGGGAATGCGCAGCTAGATCCAGCTCTTAGAAAGCCAGTTTTCACACCCTGTTCTGTGCGGGACAGACACGGAGGCCCATCTCTGGGCAACAAAGCTGAACGGCTCCAATCCCAAACAGGTGAAGTCCGCCCCCAAGGGCCTGGGACCCACTCTGGGCATGCGCAGCTGGAACCAGCTCCTAGAAAGTCTGTTTTCAACCCCTGAATTGCGCGGGATGGGCACGGAGGCCCAGCTCTGGGCAACAAAGCTGAATGGCTCCAATTCCAAACAGGTAAAGCCTGCCCGCAAGGGCCAGGGACCCTCTTTGGTAATGCGCAGCTAGATCCAGCTCCTAAAAAGCCGGTTTTTAAACCCTCATCTACGCGGTACGGGCACGGAGGCACAGCTCTGGGCAACAAAGCTCAATGGCTCCAATTCCAAACAGGTACAGCCCGCCCCAAAGGACCTCGGACCCTCTCTGGCTATGCTCAGGTAGATCCAGCTCCTAGAAAGCCTATTTTCAACCCCTAATCTGTGCGGAACGGGCACAGAGGCCCAGCACTGGGCAATAAACCTGAACAGCTCCAATTCCAAACAGGTACAGCCCGCTCCCAAGGGCCTTGGACCCTCTCTGGGCATGCGCAGCTAGATCCAGCTCCTAGAAAGCCGGTTTTCAACCCCTGATCTGTGCGGGACGGGCACGGAGGCCCAGCTCTGGGTGAAAAACCTGAACAGCTCCAGTTCCAAACAGGTACAGCCCGCCCCTAGGGCCTGGGACCCTTTCTGGGCATGAGCGGCTAGATCCAGCCCCTAGAAAGCCTGTTTTCAACCTCTGCTCTGCGCGGGATGGGCATGAATGCCCTGCTCTGGGCAACAAAGCTGAACGGCTCCAATTCCAATCAGGTACAGCCCGCGCCCTAGGGCTTCGGAGTCCTCTGGGCATGCACAGCTAGATCCAGCTGCTAGAAAGCCGGTTTTCAACCCCTGGTCTGTTCGGGACCGGCACGGAGGCACAGCTCTGGGCAAAAAAGCTGAACGGCTCCAATTCCAATCAGGTACAGCCCGCCCCCTAGGGTCTGGGAGTCCTCTGGGCATGTCGCAGCTAGATTCAGCTGCTAAAAATCCGGTTTTCAACCCCTGATCTGTTCGGGACGGGCACGGAGGCCCAGCTCTGGGCAACAAAGCTGTACGGCTCCAATTCCAAGCAGGTACAGCCCGCCTCCAAGATCCTGGGACCCCTCTGGGAATGCTCAGCTAGATCCCTCTCCTAGAAAGCTGGTTTTCAACACCTGATCTGTGCGGGACAGTCAGGGAGGCCCAGATCTGGGCAACAAAGCTGAACGGTTCCAATTCTAAACTGGTAGAGTCCGCCCCCAAGGGCTTTGGACCCCTCTGGGAATACGTAGCTATATCCCGCTCCTAGAAAGCCGGTTTTCAACCCCTGATCTGTGCGGTACGGGCATGGAAGCGCAGCTTTGGGTAACAGAGCTGAAAGGTTCCGATTCCAGACAGGTACAGCCCGCCACCAAGGGCCTGGAACCCCTCTTGGCATGCACCGCAACATCCAGCTCCTAGAAAGCCGGTTTTCATCCCAAGATCTGCGCGGGAGGGGCACGGAGGCCCAGCTCTGGGCAACAAAGCTAAATGGTTACAAATCTAAACAGGTACAGCCGGCCCCCAAGGGCCTGGGACCCTCTCTGGGCCTGCACAGCTAGATCCAGCCCCTAGAAAGCCTGTTTTTAACCTCTGCTCTGCGCGGAATAGGCATAGATACCCTGCTCTGGGCAACAAAGCTGAACTGCTCCAACTCCAATCAGGTACAGCCCGCCCCCAATGGCCTGGGACCCCTCTGGGTATGCGTAGCTACATGCAGCTGCTAGAAAGCCGGTTTTCAACCCCTGATCTTTGCGGGATCGGCACGGAGGCCCAGCTTTGGGCAACAAAGCTGAATGGCTCCAATTCCAAACAGGTACAGCCCGCCCCCAAGGGCCTGGGACCCACTCTGGGCATGCGCAGCTTGATCCTGCTCCTAGAAAGGCTGTTTTCAACTCTTGATCTGCGAGGGATGGACATGGATGCCAGCTGTGGGCAACAAAGCTGAACGGCTCCAATTGCAAACGGGTACTGCCGGCTCCCAAGGGCCTGGGACCCTCTCTGGGCGTGTGCAGCTAGAACCAGCTCCTAGAAAGCCGGTTTTCAAGCCCTGATCTGAGCGGGATGGGCACGGAGGCCCAGCTCTGGGAAACAAAGCTGAATGGCTCCAATTCCAAACAGGTAGAGCCCGCGACCAAGGGCCTGGGTCACCTCTGGGAATGCGCAGCTAGATCCCGCTACAGAAAGCCGGTTTTCAACCCCTGATCTGTGTGGGACGGGTAAAGAAGCCCAGTTCTCGGCCACAATGCTGAACGGCTCTGATTTCAGACAGGTACAGCCCGCCCCCAAGGGCCTGGAACCCCTTTGGGCATGCGCAGCAAAATCCAGCTCCAAAAAGCCGGTTTTCAAACCCTAATCTGCGCGAGACGGGCACGGAGACACAGCTCTGGGCAACAAAGCTGAACGGGTCCAATTCCAAACAGGTACTGTCTGCCCCCAAAGACCCGGGACCCTCTCTCGGCATGCACAGCTAGAACCAGCTCCTAGAAAGCCTGTTTTCAACCCCTGATTTGCGCGGGACGTGCATGGAGGCCCAGCTCTGGGCAACAAAGCTGAATGGCTCCAATTTCAAACAGTTACAGCCCGCCCCCAAGGGTCTGGGACCCTCTCTGTTCATGCGCAGCTAAATCCAGCTCCTAGAAAGCCGGTTTTCAACCCCTGATCTGTGCGGGACGGGCACGGAGTCCCAGCTCTGGGCAATAAAGCTGAACAGCTCCAATTCCAAACAGGTACAGCCCGCCCCCATTGGCCTTGGACCCTCTCTGGTCATGCGCAGCTAGATCCAGTTCCTAGATAGCCGGTTTTCAACTCTTGATCTGCGAGGGATGGGCATCGATGCCCATCTCGGGGCAAAAAAGCTCAATGGCTCCAATTACAAACAGGTACAGCCCGCCCCAAACTGTTTGGGACCCCTCTGGGAATGCGCACCTAGATCCAGCTCTTAGACAGCCTGTTTTGAAACCCTGATCTGTGCGGGACAGTCACCGAGGCACAGCTCTGGGCAAAAAAGCCGAACGGCTAAAATCCCAAACAGGTAGAGCCCGCCCCCAAGGGCCTGGGACCCCTCTGGAAATGCGCAGCTAGATCCAGCTCTTAGAAAGCCGGTTTTCAAACCCTGATCTCTGCGGGACAGACACGGAAGCCCATCTCTGGGCAACAAAGCTGAACGGCTCTAATCCCAAACAGATACAGTCTGACTTCAAGGACCTGGGACCCACTCTGGGCATGCACAGCTGGAACAAGCTCCTAGAAATCCTGTTTTCAACCACTGATTTGCGCGGGACGTGCATGGAGGCCCAGCTCTGGGCAACAAAGCTGAATGGCTCCAATTTTAAACAGTTACAGCCCGCCCCCAAGGGTCTGGGACCCTCTCTGTTCATGCGCAGCTAAATCCAGCTCCTAGAAAGCCGGTTTTCAACCCCTGATCTGAGCGGGATGGGCACGGAGTCCCAGCTCTTGGCAATAAAGCTGAACAGCTCCAATTCCAAACAGGTACGGCCCGCCCCCAAGGGCCTTGGACCCTCTCTGGTCATGCGCAGCTCGATCCAGTTCCTAGATAGCCGGTTTTCAACCCCTGATCTGTGCGGGATGGGCACGGAGGCACTGCTTTGGGCAACAAAGCTGAACGGCTCCAATTCGAAACAGGTACAGCCTGCCCCCAAGTGCCTGGGACCCACTCTGGGCATGCGCAGCTTGATCCTGCTCCTAGAAAGCCTGTTTTCAACTCTTGATCTGCGAGGGATGGGCATCGATGCCCATCTCGGGGCAAAAAAGCTCAATGGCTCCAATTACAAACAGGTACAGCACGCCCCAAACTGTTTGGGACCCCTCTGGGAATGCGCAGCTAGATCCAGCTCTTAGACAGCCTGTTTTGAAACCCTGATCTGTGCGGGACAGTCACCGAGGCACAGCTCTGGGCAACAAAGCCGAACGGCTCCAATCCCAAACAGGTAGAGCCCGCCCCCAAGGGCCTGGGACCCCTCTGGGAATGCGCAGCTAGATCCAGCTCTTAGAAAGCCGGTTTTCAAACCCTGATCTGTGCGGGACAGACACGGAGGCCCATCTCTGGGCAACAAAGCTGAACGGCTCTAATCCCAAACAGATACAGTCTGACTTCAAGGACCTGGGACCCACTCTGGGCATGCACAGCTGGAACCAGCTCCTAGAAAGCCTGTTTTCAACCCCTGATTTGCGCGGGACGTACATAGAGGCGCAGCTCTGGGCAACAAAGCTGAATGGCTCCAATTTCAAACAGTTACAGCCCGCCCCCAAGGGCCTGGGACCCTCTCTGGTCATGCGCAGCTAAATCCAGCTCCTAGAAAGCCGGTTTTCAACCCCTGATCGGAGCGGGACGGGCATGGAGTCCCAGCTCTGGGCAATAAAGCTGAACCACTCAAATTCCAAACAGGTACAGCCGGCCCCCAAGGGCCTTGGACCCTCTCTGGGCATGCGCAGCTAGATCCAGCTCCTAGAAAGCCGGTTTTCAACCGCTGATCTACGCGAGACGGGCACTGAGGCACACCTCTGGGCAACCATGCTCAATGGCTCCAATTCCAAAGAGGTACAGCCCGCCCCCAAGGGCCTGGGACACTCTCTGGGCATGCACAGCAACATCCAGCTCCTAGAAAGCCTGTTTTCAACCGCTGATCTGCGCGGGACGGGCACGGAGGCACAACTCTGGTCAACAAAGCTCAATGGCTCCAATTCCAAACAGGTACAGCCGGCCCCCAAGTTCCTGGGACCCTCTCTGGGCATGCGCAGCTAGATGCAGCTCCTAGAAAGCCGGTTTTCATCCCAAGATCTGCGCGGGACGGGCACGGAGGCCCAGCTCTGGGCAACAAAGCTGAACGGCTACAAATCCAAACAGGTACAGCCGGCCCCCAAGGGCCTGGGACCCTCTCTGGGCCTGCACAGCTAGATCCAGCCCCTAGAAAGCCTGTTTTTAACCTCTGCTCTGCGCGGGATAGGCATGGATACCCTGCTCTGGGCAACAAAGCTGAACGGCTCCAATTCCAATCAGGTACAGCCCGCCCCCAATGGCCTGGGAAACCTCTGGGAATGCGCAGCTACATGCAGCTGCTAGAAAGCCGGTTTTCAGCCCCTGAGCTGTGCGGGATCGGCACCGAGGCCGAGCTTTGGGCAACAAAGCTGAACGGCTCCAATTCCAAACAGGTACAACCCGCCCCCAAGGGCCTGGGACCCACTCTGGGCATGCACAGCTTGATCCTGCTCCTGGAAAGCCTGTTTTCAACTCTTGATCTGCGAGGGATGGGCATGGATGCCAGCTGTGGGCAACAAAGCTGAACGGCTCCAATTGCAAAGGGGTACTGCCAGCTCCCAAGGGCCTGGGACCCTCTCTGGTCTTGTGCAGCTAGAAGCAGCTCCTGGAAAGCCGGTTTTCAAGCCCTGATCTGAGCGGGATGGGCACGGAGGCCCAGCTCTGGGCAACAAAGCTGAATGGCTCCAATTCCAAACAGGTACAGCCCGCCCCCAGGGCCTGGGACACACTCTGGTCATGCGCAGCTAGATCCAGCTCCTAGAAAGCCTGTTTTCAACCCCTGATCTGCGCGGGATGTGCATGGATTCCCAGCTCTGGGCAACAAAGCTGAATGGCTCCAATTCCAAACAGGTAGAGCCCGCCACCAAGGGCCTGGGTCACCTCTGGGAATGCGCAGCTAGGTCCAGCCCCTAGAAAGCCGGTTTTCAAACCCTGATCTGTGTGGGACGGGCACGGAAGCGCAGCTCTCGGCCAAAAAGCTGAACGGCTCTGATTTCAGACAGGTACAGCCCGCCCCCAAGGGCCTGGAAACCCTCTGGGCTTGCGCAGCAAGATCCAGATCCAAAAAGCCGGTTTTCAAACCCTGATCTGAGCGGGACGGGCACGGAGACCCAGCTCTGGGCAACAAAGCTGAATGGGTTCAATTCCAGACAGGTACAGTCTTCCCCCAAGGACCTGGGACCCACTCTGGGCATGCAGAGCTAGAACCAGCTCCTAGAAAGCCGGTTTTCAACCCCTGATCTGTGCGGGACAGTCACGGAGGCCCAGCTCTGGGCAATAAAGCTGAACGGCTCCAACTCCAATCAGGTACAGCCTGAACCCAAGGGCCTGGGACCCCTCTGGGAATGCGCAGCTACATGCAGCTGACAGAAAGCCGGTTTTCAACCCCTGATCTGTGTGGGATCGGCACGGAGACCTAGCTTTGGGCAACAAAGCTGAACGGCTCCAATTGGAAACAGGGACAGCCCGCCCCCAATGGCCTGGGACCCCTCTCGGCATGCACAGCAACATCCAGCTCCTAGAAAGCCGGTTTTCAAGCGCTGATCTATGCGGGACGGGCACTGAGGCACACCTCTAGGCACCCATGCTCAATGGCTCCAATTCCAAACAGGCACAGCCCGCCTCCAAGGACCTGGGTCACTCTCTGAGCATGCGCAACTTGAACCAGCTCCTAGAAAGCCTGTTTTCAACCGCTGATCTGCGTGGGACGGGCACGGAGGCACAACTCTGGTCAACAAAGCTCAATGGCTCCAATTCCAAACAGGTCCAGCCGGCCCCCAAGTTCCTGGGACCCTCTCTGGGCATGCGCAGCTAGATGCAGCTCCTAGAAAGCCGGTTTTCATCCAAAGATCTGCGTGGGACGGGCATGGAGGCCCAGCTCTGGGCAACAAAGCTGAACGGCTACAAATCCAAACAGGTACAGCCGGCCCCCAAGGGCCTGGGAACCTCTCTGGGCCTGCACAGCTAGATCCAGCCCCTAGAAAGCCTGTTTTTAACCTCTGCTCTGCGCGGGATAGGCATGGATACCCTGCTCTGGGCAACAAACCTGAACGGCTCCAATTCCAATCAGGTACAGCCCGCCCCCAATGGCCTGGGACCCCTCTGGGAATGCGCAGCTACATGCACCTGCTAGAAAGCCGGTTTTCAACCCCTGAGCTGTGCGGGATCGGCACCGAGGCCGAGCTTTGGGCAACAAAGCTGAACGGCTCCAATTCCAAACAGGTACAACCCGCCCCCAAGGGCCTGGGACCCACTCTGGGCATGCACAGCTTGATCCTGCTCCTGGAAAGCCTGTTTTCAACTCTTGATCTGCGAGGGATGGGCATGGATGCCAGCTGTGGGCAACAAAGCTGAACGGCTCCAATTGCAAACGGGTACTGCCGGCTCCCAAGGGCCTGGGAACCTCTCTGGGCGTGTGCAGCTAGAGCCAGGTCCTAGAAAGCCGGTTTTCAAGCCCTGATCTGAGCGGGATGGGCACGGAGGCCCAGCTCTGGGCAACAAAGCTCAATGGCTCCAATTCCAAACAGGTACAGGCCGCCCCCAGGGCCTGGGACACTCTCTGGTCATGCGCAGCTAGATCCAGCTCCTAGAAAGCCTGTTTTCAACCCCTGATCTGCGCGGGATGTGCATGGATTCCCAGCTCTGGGAAACAAAGCTGAACGGCTCCAATTCCAAACTGGTACAGCCGGCCTCCAAGGGCCTGGTACCCTCTCTGGGCATGTGCAGCTAGATCCAGCTCCTAGAAAGCCGGATTTCAAGCACTGATCTGCGCGGGACGGGCACGGAGGCCCAGCTCTGTGCAACAAATCTCAATGGCTCCAATGCCAAATAGGTACACCCGGCCCCCAAGGGCCTGGGACCCTCTCTGGGCCTGCACAGCTAGATCCAGCCCCTAGAAAGCCTGTTTTTAACCTCTGCTCTGCGTGGAATGGGCATGGATACCCTGCTCTGGGCAATAAAGCTGAACGGCTCCAATTCCAATCAGGTACAGCCCGCCCCCAATGGCCTGGGACCCCTCTGGGAATGCGCAGCTACATGCAGCTGCTAGAAAGCCGGTTTTCAACCCCTGAGCTGTGCGGGATCGGCACCGAGGCCGAGCTTTGGGCAACGAAGCTGAACGGCTCCAATTCCAAACAGGTATAACCCACCCCCAAGGGCCTGGGACCCACTCTGGGCATGCTCAGCTTGATCCTGCTCCTGGAAAGCCTGTTTTCAACTCTTGATCTGCGAGGGATGGGCATGGATGCCAGCTGTGGGCAACAAAGCTGAACGGCTCCAATTGCAAACGGGTACTACCGGCTCCCAAGGGCCTGGGACCATCTCTGGGCGTGTGCAGCTAGAGCCAGGTCCTAGAAAGCCGGTTTTCAAGCCCTGATCTGAGCGGGATGGGCACGGAGGCCCAGCTCTGGGCAACAAAGCTCAATGGCTCCAATTCCAAACAGGTACAGCCCGCCCCCAGGGCCTGGGACACTCTCTGGTCATGCGCAGCTAGATCCAGCTCCTAGAAAGCCTGTTTACAACCCCTGATCTGCGCGGGATGTGCATGGATTCCCAGCTCTGGGAAACAAAGCTGAACGGCTCCAATTCCAAACTGGTACAGCCGGCCTCCAAGGGCCTGGTACCCTCTCTGGGCATGTGCAGCTAGATCCAGCTCCTAGAAAGCCGGATTTCAAGCACTGATCTGCACGGGACGGGCACGGAGGCCCAGCTCTGTGCAACAAATCTCAATGGCTCCAATGCCAAACAGGTACAGCCGGCCCCCAAGGGCCTGGGACCCTCTCTGGGCCTGCACAGCTAGATCCAGCCCCTAGAAAGCCTGTTTTTAACCTCTGCTCTGCGCGGGATGGGCATGGATACCCTGCTCTGGGCAACAAAGCTGAACGGCTCCAATTCCAATCAGGTACAGCCCGCCTCCAATGGCCTGGGACCCCTCTGGGAATGCGCAGCTACATGCACCTTCTAGAAAGCCGGTTTTCAACCCCTGAGCTGTGCGGGATCGGCACCGAGGCCGAGCTTTGGGCAACAAAGCTGAACGGCTCCAATTCCAAACAGGTACAACCCGCCCCCAAGGGCCTGGGACCCACTCTGGGCATGCACAGCTTGATCCTGCTCCTGGAAAGCCTGTTTTCAACTCTTGATCTGCGAGGGATGGGCATGGATGCCAGCTGTGGGCAACAAAGCTGAACGGCTCCAATTGCAAACGGGTACTGCCAGCTCCCAAGGGCCTGGGACCATCTCTGGGCGTGTGCAGCTAGAGCCAGGTCCTAGAAAGCCGGTTTTCAAGCCCTGATCTGAGCGGGATGGGCACGGAGGCCCAGCTCTGGGCAACAAAGCTCAATGGCTCCAATTCCAAACAGGTACAGCCCGCCCCCAGGGCCTGGGACACTCTCTGGTCATGCGCAGCTAGATCCAGCTCCTAGAAAGCCTGTTTTCAACCCCTGATCTGCGCGGGATGTGCATGGATTCCCAGCTCTGGGAAACAAAGCTGAACGGGTCCAATTCCAAACAGGTACCATCTGCCACCAAGGGCCTGGTACCCTCTCTGGGCATGTGCAGCTCGATCCAGCTCCTAGAAAGCCGGATTTCAAGCACTGATCTGCGCGGGACGGGCACGGAGGCCCAGCTCTGTGCAACAAATCTCAATGGCTCCAATGCCAAACAGGTACAGCCGGCCCCCAAGGGCCTGGGACCCTCTCAGGGCCTGCACAGCTAGATCCAGCCCCTAGAAAGCCTGTTTTTAACCTCTGCTCTGCGCGGGATGGGCATGGATACCCTGCTCTGGGCAACAAAGCTGAACAGCTCCAATTCCAATCAGGTACAGCCCGCCCCCAATGGCCTGGGACCCCTCTGGGATTGCGCAGCTACATGCAGCTGCTAGAAAGCCGGTTTTCAAGCCTGATCTGTGCGGGATCGGCACGGAGGCCCAGCTTTGGGCAACAAAGCTGAATGGCTCCAATTCCAAACAGGTACAGCCCGCCCCCTGGGCCTGGGACACACTCTGGGCATGCGTAGCTTGATCCTGCTCCTAGAAAGCCGGTTTTCAACTCTTGATCTGCGAGGGATGGGCATGGATGCCAGCTGTGGGCAACAAAGCTGAACGGCTCCAATTGCAAAGGGGTAATGCCAGCTCCCAAGGGCCTGGGACCCTCTCTGGGCTTGTGCAGCTAGAAGCAGCTCCTGGAAAGCCGGTTTTCAAGCCCTGATCTGAGCGGGATGGGCACGGAGGCCCAGCTCTGGGCAACAAAGCTGAATGGCTCCAATTCCAAACAGGTACAGCCCGCCCCCAGGGCCTGGGACACACTCTGGTCATGCGCAGCTAGATCCAGCTCCTAGAAAGCCTGTTTTCAACCCCTGATCTGCGTGGGATGTGCATGGATTCCCAGCTCTGGGTAACCAAGCTGAATGGCTCCAATTCCAAACAGGTAGAGCCCGCCACCAAGGGCCTGGGTCACCTCTGGGAATGCGCAGCTATATCCAGCTCCTAGAAAGCCGGTTTTCAACCCCTGATCTGTGTAGGACGGGCACGGAAGCGCAGCTCTCGGCCACAAAGCTGAAAGTCTCTGATTTCAGACAGGTACAGCCCGCCCCCAAGGGCCTGGAACCCCTCTGGTCTTGCGCAGCAAGATCCAGCTCCAAAAAGCCGGTTTTCAAACCCTGATCTGAGCGGGACGGGCACAGAGACCCAGCTCTGGGCAACAAAGCTGAATGGGTCCAATTCAAACAGGTACAGTCTTCCCCCAAGGACCTGGGACCCTCTCTGCGCATGCGCAGCTAGAACCAGCTTCTAGAAAGCCGGTTTTCAACCCCTGATCTGTGCGGGACAGTCACGGAGGCCCAGCTCTGGGCAATAAAGCTGAACAGCTCCAATTCCAATCAGGTACAGCCCGCCCCCAAGGGCCTGGGACCCCTCTGGGAATGCGCAGCTACATGCAGCTGACAGAAAGCCGGTTTTCAACCGCTGATCTGTTTGGGATCGGCACGGAAACCTAGCTTTGGGCAACAAAGCTGAACGGCTCCAATTGGAAACAGGTACAGCCCGCCCCCAAGGGCCTGGGACCCACTCTGGGCATGCGAAGCTTGATCCTGCTCCTAGAAAGCCTGTTTTCAACTCTTGATCTGCGATTGATGGGCATGGATGCCAGCTGTGGGCAACAAAGCTGAACGGCTCCAATTGCAAATGGGTACTGCCGGCTCCCAAGGGCCTGGGACCCTCTCTGGGCGTGTGCAGCTAGAACCAGCTCATAGAAAGCCGGTTTTCAAGCCCTGATCTGAGCGGGATGGGCACGGAGGCCCAGCTCTGGGCAACAAAGCTGAATGGCTCCAATTCCAAACAGGTAGAGCCCGCCACCAAGGGCCTGGGTCACCTCTGGGAATGCGCAGCTAGATCCCGCTACAGAAAGCCGGTTTTCAACCCCTGATCTGTGTGGGATGGGCAAAGAAGCCCAGTTCTCGGCCACAATGCTGAACGGCTCTGATTTCAGAGAGGTACAGCCCGCCCCCAAGGGCCTGGAACCCCTTTGGGCATGCGCAGCAAGATCCAGCTCCAAAAAGCTGGTTTTCAAACCCTGATCTGCGCGAGACGGGCACGGAGACCCAGCTCTGGGCAACAAAGCTGAACGGGTCCAATTCCAAACAGGTACTGTCTGCCCCCAAAGACCTGGGACCCTCTCTCGGCATGCACAGCTAGAACCAGCTCCTAGAAAGCCTGTTTTCAACCCCTGATTTGCGCGGGACGTGCATGGAGGCCCAGCACTGGGCAACAACGCTGAATGGCTCCAATTTCAAACAGTTACAGCCCGCCCCCAAGGGCCTGGGACCCTCTCTGGTCATGCGCAGCTAAATCCAGCTCCTAGAAAGCCGGTTTTCAACCCCTGATCTAAGCGGGACGGGCACGGATTCCCAGCTCTGGGCAACCATGCTCAATGGCTCCAATTCCAAACAGGTACAGCCCGCCCCCAAGGGCCTGGGACACACTCTGGGCATGCGCAGCTAGAACCAGCTCCTAGAAAGCCAGTTTTCAACCGCTGATCTGCGCGGGACGGGCACGGAGGCACAGCTCTGGTCAACAAAGCTCAATGGCTCCAATTCCAAACAGGTACAGCCGGCCCCCAAGTTCCTAGGACCCTCTCTGGGCATGCACAGCTGGATGCATCTCCTAGAAAGCCGGTTTTCATTCCAAGATCTGCGCGGGACGGGCACGGAGGCCCAGCTCTGTGCAACAAACCTGAATGGCTCCAATTCGAAACAGGTAAAGCCCGCCCCCAGGGCCTGGGACACTCTCTGGTCATGCGCAGCTAGATCCAGCTCCTAGAAAGCCTGTTTTCAACCCCTGATATGCGCGGGATGTGCATGGATTCCCAGCTCTGGGAAACAAAGCTGAACGGCTCCAATTCCAAACAGGTACAGCCGGCCTCCAAGGGCCTGTGATCCTCTCTGGGCATGTGCAGCTAGATCCAGCTCCGTGAAAGCCGGATTTCAAGCACTGATCTGCGCGGGACGGGCACGGAGGCACAGCTATGTGCAACAAATCTCAACGGCTCCAATGCCAAACACTTACAGCCGGCCCCCAAGGGCCTGGGACCCTCTCTGGGCCTGCACAGCTAGATCCAGCCCCTAGAAAGCCTGTTTTTAACCTCTGCTCTACGCGGGATAGGCATGGATACCCTGCTTGGGCAACAAAGCTGAACGGCTCCAATTCCAATCAGGTACAGCCCGCCCCCAGGGCCTGGGACCCACTCTGGGCATGCGCAGCTTGATCCTGCTCCTAGAAAGCCTGTTTCCAACTCTTGATCTGCGAGGGATGGGCATGGATGTCAGCTGTGGGCAACAAAGCTGAACGGCTCCAAATTGCAAACGGGTACTGCCAGCTCCCAAGGGCCTGGGACCCTCTCTGGGCCTGCACAGCTAGATCCAGCCCCTAGAAAGCCTGTTTTTAACCTCTGCTCTACGCGGGATAGGCATGGATACCCTGCTTGGGCAACAAAGCTGAACGGCTCCAATTCCAATCAGGTACAGCCCGCCCCCAGGGCCTGGGACCCACTCTGGGCATGCGCAGCTTGATCCTGCTCCTAGAAAGCCTGTTTCCAACTCTTGATCTGCGAGGGATGGGCATGGATGTCAGCTGTGGGCAACAAAGCTGAACGGCTCCAATTGCAAACGGGTACTGCCAGCTCCCAAGGGCCTGGGACCCTCTCTGGGCGTGTGCAGTAGAACCAGCTCCTGGAAAGCCGGTTTTCAAGCCCTGATCTGAGCGGGATGGGCACGGAGGCCCAGCTCTGGGCAACAAAGCTGAATGGTTCCAATTCCAAACAGGTACAGCCCACCCCCAGGGCCTTGGACACTCTCTGGTCATGCGCAGCTAGATCCCGTTCCTAGAAAGCCGGTTTTCAACCCCTGATCTGTGTGGGACGGGCACGGAAGCCCAGCTCTCGGCTACAAAGCTGAACGGCTCTGATTTCAGACAGGTACAGTCCTCCCCCAAGGGCCTGGAACCCCTCTCGGCATGCGCAGCAAGATCCAGCTCCTAAAAGCCAGTTTTCAAACCCTGATCTGCGCGGAACGGGCACGGAGACCCAGCTCTAGGCAACAAAGCTGAAGGGGTTCAATTCCAAACAGGTACAGTCTTCCCCCAAGGACCTGGGACCCACTCTGGACATGCGCAGCTAGAACCAGCTCCTAGAAAGCCGGTTTTCAACCCCTGATCTCTGCGAGACAGTCACGGAGCCCCAGCTCTGGGCAATAAAGCTGAACGGCTCGAATTCCAATGAGGTACAGCCCGCCCCCAAGGGCCTGGGACCCCTCTGGGGATGCGCAGCTACATGCAGCTGCTAGAAAGCCGGTTTTCAACACCTGATCTGTGCGGGATCGGCACGGAGGCCCAGTTTTGGGCAACAAATCTGAATGGCTCCAACTCCAAACACATACAGCCCGCCCCCAGGGCCTGGGACCCACTCTGGACATGCGCAGCTTGATCCTGCTCCTAGAAAGCCTGTTTTCAACTCTTGATCTGCGAGGGATGGACATGGATGCCAGTTGTGGGCAACAAAGCTGAACGGCTCCAATTGCAAACGGGTACTGCCAGCTCCCAAGGGCCTGGGACCCTCTCTGGGCTTGTGCAGCTAGAACCAGCTACAGGAAAGCCGGTTTTCAAGCCCTGATCTGAGCGGCATGGGCACGGAGGACCAGCTCTGGGCAACAAAGGTGAATGGCTCCAATTCCAAACAGGTACAGCCCGCCCTCAGGGCCTTGGACACTCTCTGGGCATGCGCAGCTAGATGCAGCTCCTAGAAAGCCGGTTTTCATCCCAAGATCTGCGCGGGACGGGCACGGAGGCCCAGCTCTGGGCAACAAAGCTGAACGGCTACAAATCCAAACAGGTACAGCCGGCCCCCAAGGGCCTGGGACCCTCTCTGGGCCTGCACAGCTAGATCCAGCCCCTAGAAAGCCTGTTTTTAACCTCTGCTCTGCGCGGGATAGGCATGGATACCCTGCTCTGGGCAACAAAGCTGAACGGCTCCAATTCCAATCAGGTACAGCCCGCCCCCAATGGCCTGGGAAACCTCTGGGAATGCGCAGCTACATGCAGCTGCTAGAAAGCCGGTTTTCAGCCCCTGAGCTGTGCGGGATCGGCACCGAGGCCGAGCTTTGGGCAACAAAGCTGAACGGCTCCAATTCCAAACAGGTACAACCCGCCCCCAAGGGCCTGGGACCCTCTCTGGGCATGCACAGCTTGATCCTGCTCCTGGAAAGCCTGTTTTCAACTCTTGATCTGCGAGGGATGGGCATGGATGCCAGCTGTGGGCAACAAAGCTGAACGGCTCCAATTGCAAAGGGGTACTGCCAGCTCCCAAGGGCCTGGGACCCTCTCTGGGCTTGTGCAGCTAGAAGCAGCTCCTGGAAAGCCGGTTTTCAAGCCCTGATCTGAGCGGGATGGGCACGGAGGCCCAGCTCTGGGCAACAAAGCTGAATGGCTCCAATTCCAAACAGGTACAGCCCGCCCCCAGGGCCTGGGACACACTCTGGTCATGCGCAGCTAGATCCAGCTCCTCGAAAGCCTGTTTTGAACCCCTGATCTGCGCGGGATGTGCATGGATTCCCAGCTCTGGGCAACAAAGCTGAATGGCTCCAATTCCAAACAGGTAGAGCCCGCCACCAAGGGCCTGGGTCACCTCTGGGAATGCGCAGCTAGGTCCAGCCCCTAGAAAGCCGGTTTTCAAACCCTGATCTGTGTGGGACGGGCACGGAAGCGCAGCTCTCGGCCAAAAAGCTGAACGGCTCTGATTTCAGACAGGTACAGCCCGCCCCCAAGGGCCTGGAAACCCTCTGGGCTTGCGCAGCAAGATCCAGATCCAAAAAGCCGGTTTTCAAACCCTGATCTGAGCGGGACGGGCACGGAGACCCAGCTCTGGGCAACAAAGCTGAATGGGTTCAATTCCAGACAGGTACAGTCTTCCCCCAAGGACCTGGGACCCACTCTGGGCATGCAGAGCTAGAACCAGCTCCTAGAAAGCCGGTTTTCAACCCCTGATCTGTGCGGGACAGTCACGGAGGCCCAGCTCTGGGCAATAAAGCTGAACGGCTCCAACTCCAATCAGGTACAGCCTGAACCCAAGGGCCTGGGACCCCTCTGGGAATGCGCAGCTACATGCAGCTGACAGAAAGCCGGTTTTCAACCCCTGATCTGTGTGGGATCGGCACGGAGACCTAGCTTTGGGCAACAAAGCTGAACGGCTCCAATTGGAAACAGGGACAGCCCGCCCCCAATGGCCTGGGACCCCTCTCGGCATGCACAGCAACATCCAGCTCCTAGAAAGCCGGTTTTCAAGCGCTGATCTATGCGGGACGGGCACTGAGGCACACCTCTAGGCACCCATGCTCAATGGCTCCAATTCCAAACAGGCACAGCCCGCCTCCAAGGACCTGGGTCACTCTCTGGGCATGCGCAACTTGAACCAGCTCCTAGAAAGCCTGTTTTCAACCGCTGATCTGCGTGGGACGGGCACGGAGGCACAACTCTGGTCAACAAAGCTCAATGGCTCCAATTCCAAACAGGTCCAGCCGGCCCCCAAGTTCCTGGGACCCTCTCTGGGCATGCGCAGCTAGATGCAGCTCCTAGAAAGCCGGTTTTCATCCAAAGATCTGCGTGGGACGGGCATGGAGGCCCAGCTCTGGGCAACAAAGCTGAACGGCTACAAATCCAAACAGGTACAGCCGGCCCCCAAGGGCCTGGGAACCTCTCTGGGCCTGCACAGCTAGATCCAGCCCCTAGAAAGCCTGTTTTTAACCTCTGCTCTGCGCGGGATAGGCATGGATACCCTGCTCTGGGCAACAAACCTGAACTTCTCCAATTCCAATCAGGTACAGCCCGCCCCCAATGGCCTGGGACCCCTCTGGGAATGCGCAGCTACATGCACCTGCTAGAAAGCCGGTTTTCAACCCCTGAGCTGTGCGGGATCGGCACCGAGGCCGAGCTTTGGGCAACAAAGCTGAACGGCTCCAATTCCAAACAGGTACAACCCGCCCCCAAGGGCCTGGGACCCACTCTGGGCATGCACAGCTTGATCCTGCTCCTGGAAAGCCTGTTTTCAACTCTTGATCTGCGAGGGATGGGCATGGATGCCAGCTGTGGGCAACAAAGCTGAACGGCTCCAATTACAAACGGGTACTGCCGGCTCCCAAGGGCCTGGGACCCTCTCTGGGCGTGTGCAGCTAGAGCCAGGTCCTAGAAAGCCGGTTTTCAAGCCCTGATCTGAGCGGGATGGGCACGGAGGCCCAGCTCTGGGCAACAAAGCTCAATGGCTCCAATTCCAAACAGGTACAGCCCGCCCCCAGGGCCTGGGACACTCTCTGGTCATGCGCAGCTAGATCCAGCTCCTAGAAAGCCTGTTTTCAACCCCTGATCTGCGCGGGATGTGCATGGATTCCCAGCTCTGGGAAACAAAGCTGAACGGCTCCAATTCCAAACTGGTACAGCCGGCCTCCAAGGGCCTGGTACCCTCTCTGGGCATGTGCAGCTAGATCCAGCTCCTAGAAACCCGGATTTCAAGCACTGATCTGCGCGGGACGGGCACGGAGGCCCAGCTCTGTGCAACAAATCTCAATGGCTCCAATGCCAAATAGGTACACCCGGCCCCCAAGGGCCTGGGACCCTCTCTGGGCCTGCACAGCTAGATCCAGCCCCTAGAAAGCCTGTTTTTAACCTCTGCTCTGCGTGGAATGGGCATGGATACCCTGCTCTGGGCAACAAAGCTGAACGGCTCCAATTCCAATCAGGTACAGCCCGCCCCCAATGGCCTGGGACCCCTCTGGGAATGCGCAGCTACATGCAGCTGCTAGAAAGCCGGTTTTCAACCCCTGAGCTGTGCGGGATCGGCACCGAGGCCGAGCTTTGGGCAACGAAGCTGAACGGCTCCAATTCCAAACAGGTATAACCCACCCCCAAGGGCCTGGGACCCACTCTGGGCATGCTCAGCTTGATCCTGCTCCTGGAAAGCCTGTTTTCAACTCTTGATCTGCGAGGGATGGGCATGGATGCCAGCTGTGGGCAACAAAGCTGAACGGCTCCAATTGCAAACGGGTACTACCGGCTCCCAAGGGCCTGGGACCATCTCTGGGCGTGTGCAGCTAGAGCCAGGTCCTAGAAAGCCGGTTTTCAAGCCCTGATCTGAGCGGGATGGGCACGGAGGCCCAGCTCTGGGCAACAAAGCTCAATGGCTCCAATTCCAAACAGGTACAGCCCGCCCCCAGGGCCTGGGACACTCTCTGGTCATGCGCAGCTAGATCCAGCTCCTAGAAAGCCTGTTTACAACCCCTGATCTGCGCGGGATGTGCATGGATTCCCAGCTCTGGGAAACAAAGCTGAACGGCTCCAATTCCAAACTGGTACAGCCGGCCTCCAAGGGCCTGGTACCCTCTCTGGGCATGTGCAGCTAGATCCAGCTCCTAGAAAGCCGGATTTCAAGCACTGATCTGCACGGGACGGGCACGGAGGCCCAGCTCTGTGCAACAAATCTCAATGGCTCCAATGCCAAACAGGTACAGCCGGCCCCCAAGGGCCTGGGACCCTCTCTGGGCCTGCACAGCTAGATCCAGCCCCTAGAAAGCCTGTTTTTAACCTCTGCTCTGCGCGGGATGGGCATGGATACCCTGCTCTGGGCAACAAAGCTGAACGGCTCCAATTCCAATCAGGTACAGCCCGCCTCCAATGGCCTGGGACCCCTCTGGGAATGCGCAGCTACATGCACCTGCTAGAAAGCCGGTTTTCAACCCCTGAGCTGTGCGGGATCGGCACCGAGGCCGAGCTTTGGGCAACAAAGCTGAACGGCTCCAATTCCAAACAGGTACAACCCGCCCCCAAGGGCCTGGGACCCACTCTGGGCATGCACAGCTTGATCCTGCTCCTGGAAAGCCTGTTTTCAACTCTTGATCTGCGAGGGATGGGCATGGATGCCAGCTGTGGGCAACAAAGCTGAACGGCTCCAATTGCAAACGGGTACTGCCAGCTCCCAAGGGCCTGGGACCATCTCTGGGCGTGTGCAGCTAGAGCCAGGTCCTAGAAAGCCGGTTTTCAAGCCCTGATCTGAGCGGGATGGGCACGGAGGCCCAGCTCTGGGCAACAAAGCTCAATGGCTCCAATTCCAAACAGGTACAGCCCGCCCCCAGGGCCTGGGACACTCTCTGGTCATGCGCAGCTAGATCCAGCTCCTAGAAAGCCTGTTTTCAACCCCTGATCTGCGCGGGATGTGCATGGATTCCCAGCTCTGGGAAACAAAGCTGAACGGGTCCAATTCCAAACAGGTACCATCTGCCACCAAGGGCCTGGTACCCTCTCTGGGCATGTGCAGCTCGATCCAGCTCCTAGAAAGCCGGATTTCAAGCACTGATCTGCGCGGGACGGGCACGGAGGCCCAGCTCTGTGCAACAAATCTCAATGGCTCCAATGCCAAACAGGTACAGCCGGCCCCCAAGGGCCTGGGACCCTCTCAGGGCCTGCACAGCTAGATCCAGCCCCTAGAAAGCCTGTTTTTAACCTCTGCTCTGCGCGGGATGGGCATGGATACCCTGCTCTGGGCAACAAAGCTGAACAGCTCCAATTCCAATCAGGTACAGCCCGCCCCCAATGGCCTGGGACCCCTCTGGGATTGCGCAGCTACATGCAGCTGCTAGAAAGCCGGTTTTCAAGCCTGATCTGTGCGGGATCGGCACGGAGGCCCAGCTTTGGGCAACAAAGCTGAATGGCTCCAATTCCAAACAGGTACAGCCCGCCCCCTGGGCCTGGGACACACTCTGGGCATGCGTAGCTTGATCCTGCTCCTAGAAAGCCGGTTTTCAACTCTTGATCTGCGAGGGATGGGCATGGATGCCAGCTGTGGGCAACAAAGCTGAACGGCTCCAATTGCAAAGGGGTAATGCCAGCTCCCAAGGGCCTGGGACCCTCTCTGGGCTTGTGCAGCTAGAAGCAGCTCCTGGAAAGCCGGTTTTCAAGCCCTGATCTGAGCGGGATGGGCACGGAGGCCCAGCTCTGGGCAACAAAGCTGAATGGCTCCAATTCCAAACAGGTACAGCCCGCCCCCAGGGCCTGGGACACACTCTGGTCATGCGCAGCTAGATCCAGCTCCTAGAAAGCCTGTTTTCAACCCCTGATCTGCGTGGGATGTGCATGGATTCCCAGCTCTGGGTAACAAAGCTGAATGGCTCCAATTCCAAACAGGTAGAGCCCGCCACCAAGGGCCTGGGTCACCTCTGGGAATGCGCAGCTATATCCAGCTCCTAGAAAGCCGGTTTTCAACCCCTGATCTGTGTAGGACGGGCACGGAAGCGCAGCTCTCGGCCACAAAGCTGAAAGTCTCTGATTTCAGACAGGTACAGCCCGCCCCCAAGGGCCTGGAACCCCTCTGGTCTTGCGCAGCAAGATCCAGCTCCAAAAAGCCGGTTTTCAAACCCTGATCTGAGCGGGACGGGCACAGAGACCCAGCTCTGGGCAACAAAGCTGAATGGGTCCAATTCAAACAGGTACAGTCTTCCCCCAAGGACCTGGGACCCTCTCTGCGCATGCGCAGCTAGAACCAGCTTCTAGAAAGCCGGTTTTCAACCCCTGATCTGTGCGGGACAGTCACGGAGGCCCAGCTCTGGGCAATAAAGCTGAACAGCTCCAATTCCAATCAGGTACAGCCCGCCCCCAAGGGCCTGGGACCCCTCTGGGAATGCGCAGCTACATGCAGCTGACAGAAAGCCGGTTTTCAACCGCTGATCTGTTTGGGATCGGCACGGAAACCTAGCTTTGGGCAACAAAGCTGAACGGCTCCAATTGGAAACAGGTACAGCCCGCCCCCAAGGGCCTGGGACCCACTCTGGGCATGCGAAGCTTGATCCTGCTCCTAGAAAGCCTGTTTTCAACTCTTGATCTGCGATTGATGGGCATGGATGCCAGCTGTGGGCAACAAAGCTGAACGGCTCCAATTGCAAATGGGTACTGCCGGCTCCCAAGGGCCTGGGACCCTCTCTGGGCGTGTGCAGCTAGAACCAGCTCATAGAAAGCCGGTTTTCAAGCCCTGATCTGAGCGGGATGGGCACGGAGGCCCAGCTCTGGGCAACAAAGCTGAATGGCTCCAATTCCAAACAGGTAGAGCCTGCCACCAAGGGCCTGGGTCACCTCTGGGAATGCGCAGCTAGATCCCGCTACAGAAAGCCGGTTTTCAACCCCTGATCTGTGTGGGATGGGCAAAGAAGCCCAGTTCTCGGCCACAATGCTGAACGGCTCTGATTTCAGAGAGGTACAGCCCGCCCCCAAGGGCCTGGAACCCCTTTGGGCATGCGCAGCAAGATCCAGCTCCAAAAAGCTGGTTTTCAAACCCTGATCTGCGCGAGACGGGCACGGAGACCCAGCTCTGGGCAACAAAGCTGAACGGGTCCAATTCCAAACAGGTACTGTCTGCCCCCAAAGACCTGGGACCCTCTCTCGGCATGCACAGCTAGAACCAGCTCCTAGAAAGCCTGTTTTCAACCCCTGATTTGCGCGGGACGTGCATGGAGGCCCAGCACTGGGCAACAACGCTGAATGGCTCCAATTTCAAACAGTTACAGCCCGCCCCCAAGGGCCTGGGACCCTCTCTGGTCATGCGCAGCTAAATCCAGCTCCTAGAAAGCCGGTTTTCAACCCCTGATCTAAGCGGGACGGGCACGGAGTCCCAGCTCTGGGCAACCATGCTCAATGGCTCCAATTCCAAACAGGTACAGCCCGCCCCCAAGGGCCTGGGACACACTCTGGGCATGCGCAGCTAGAACCAGCTCCTAGAAAGCCAGTTTTCAACCGCTGATCTGCGCGGGACGGGCACGGAGGCACAGCTCTGGTCAACAAAGCTCAATGGCTCCAATTCCAAACAGGTACAGCCGGCCCCCAAGTTCCTAGGACCCTCTCTGGGCATGCACAGCTGGATGCATCTCCTAGAAAGCCGGTTTTCATTCCAAGATCTGCGCGGGACGGGCACGGAGGCCCAGCTCTGTGCAACAAACCTGAATGGCTCCAATTCGAAACAGGTAAAGCCCGCCCCCAGGGCCTGGGACACTCTCTGGTCATGCGCAGCTAGATCCAGCTCCTAGAAAGCCTGTTTTCAACCCCTGATATGCGCGGGATGTGCATGGATTCCCAGCTCTGGGAAACAAAGCTGAACGGCTCCAATTCCAAACAGGTACAGCCGGCCTCCAAGGGCCTGTGATCCTCTCTGGGCATGTGCAGCTAGATCCAGCTCCGTGAAAGCCGGATTTCAAGCACTGATCTGCGCGGGACGGGCACGGAGGCACAGCTATGTGCAACAAATCTCAACGGCTCCAATGCCAAACACTTACAGCCGGCCCCCAAGGGCCTGGGACCCTCTCTGGGCCTGCACAGCTAGATCCAGCCCCTAGAAAGCCTGTTTTTAACCTCTGCTCTACGCGGGATAGGCATGGATACCCTGCTTGGGCAACAAAGCTGAACGGCTCCAATTCCAATCAGGTACAGCCCGCCCCCAGGGCCTGGGACCCACTCTGGGCATGCGCAGCTTGATCCTGCTCCTAGAAAGCCTGTTTCCAACTCTTGATCTGCGAGGGATGGGCATGGATGTCAGCTGTGGGCAACAAAGCTGAACGGCTCCAATTGCAAACGGGTACTGCCAGCTCCCAAGGGCCTGGGACCCTCTCTGGGCCTGCACAGCTAGATCCAGCCCCTAGAAAGCCTGTTTTTAACCTCTGCTCTACGCGGGATAGGCATGGATACCCTGCTTGGGCAACAAAGCTGAACGGCTCCAATTCCAATCAGGTACAGCCCGCCCCCAGGGCCTGGGACCCACTCTGGGCATGCGCAGCTTGATCCTGCTCCTAGAAAGCCTGTTTCCAACTCTTGATCTGCGAGGGATGGGCATGGATGTCAGCTGTGGGCAACAAAGCTGAACGGCTCCAATTGCAAACGGGTACTGCCAGCTCCCAAGGGCCTGGGACCCTCTCTGGGCGTGTGCAGTAGAACCAGCTCCTGGAAAGCCGGTTTTCAAGCCCTGATCTGAGCGGGATGGGCACGGAGGCCCAGCTCTGGGCAACAAAGCTGAATGGTTCCAATTCCAAACAGGTACAGCCCACCCCCAGGGCCTTGGACACTCTCTGGTCATGCGCAGCTAGATCCCGTTCCTAGAAAGCCGGTTTTCAACCCCTGATCTGTGTGGGACGGGCACGGAAGCCCAGCTCTCGGCTACAAAGCTGAACGGCTCTGATTTCAGACAGGTACAGTCCTCCCCCAAGGGCCTGGAACCCCTCTCGGCATGCGCAGCAAGATCCAGCTCCTAAAAGCCAGTTTTCAAACCCTGATCTGCGCGGAACGGGCACGGAGACCCAGCTCTAGGCAACAAAGCTGAAGGGGTTCAATTCCAAACAGGTACAGTCTTCCCCCAAGGACCTGGGACCCACTCTGGACATGCGCAGCTAGAACCAGCTCCTAGAAAGCCGGTTTTCAACCCCTGATCTCTGCGAGACAGTCACGGAGCCCCAGCTCTGGGCAATAAAGCTGAACGGCTCGAATTCCAATGAGGTACAGCCCGCCCCCAAGGGCCTGGGACCCCTCTGGGGATGCGCAGCTACATGCAGCTGCTAGAAAGCCGGTTTTCAACACCTGATCTGTGCGGGATCGGCACGGAGGCCCAGTTTTGGGCAACAAATCTGAATGGCTCCAACTCCAAACACGTACAGCCCGCCCCCAGGGCCTGGGACCCACTCTGGACATGCGCAGCTTGATCCTGCTCCTAGAAAGCCTGTTTTCAACTCTTGATCTGCGAGGGATGGACATGGATGCCAGTTGTGGGCAACAAAGCTGAACGGCTCCAATTGCAAACGGGTACTGCCAGCTCCCAAGGGCCTGGGACCCTCTCTGGGCTTGTGCAGCTAGAACCAGCTACAGGAAAGCCGGTTTTCAAGCCCTGATCTGAGCGGCATGGGCACGGAGGACCAGCTCTGGGCAACAAAGGTGAATGGCTCCAATTCCAAACAGGTACAGCCCGCCCTCAGGGCCTTGGACACTCTCTGGTCATGCGCAGCTAGATCCAGCTCATAGAAAGCATGTTTTCAACCCCTGATCTGTGCAGGACAGGCACGGAAGCCCAGCTCTAGGCAACAATGCTGAACAGCTTCAATTCCAAACAGGTACAGCCCGCCACCAAGGGCCTGGGTCCCCTCTGGGAATTCGCAGCTAGATCCAGCTCCTAGAAAGCCGGTTTTCAACTCCTGATCTGTGTGGGACGGGCACGGAGGCCCAGCTATGGGTGAAAAAGCTGAACAGCTCCAACGCCAAACAGGTACAGCCCGCCCCCAAGGGCCTGGGACCCTCTCTGGGCATGCGTGGCTAGATCCAGCCCCTAGAAAGCCTATTTTCAACCTCTGCTCTTCGCGGGATGGGCATGAATTCCCTGCTCTGGGCAACAAAGCTGAACGGCTCCAATTCCAATCAGGTACAGCCCGCGCCCTAGGGCCTCGGAGTCCTCTGGGCATGCGCAGCTACATGCAACTGCTAGAAAGCCAGTTTTCAAACCCTGATCTGTGCGGATCGGCATGGAGGCCCAGCTTTGGGCAACAAAGCTGAACGGCTCCAATTCGAAACAGGTACAGCCGGCCCCCAGGGCCAGGGACCCACTCTGGGCATGCGCAGCTTGATCCTGCTCCTAGAAAGCCTGTTTTCAACTCTTGATCTCTGAGGGATGGGCATGGATGCCAGCTGTGGGCAACAAAGCTGAACGGCTCCAATTGGAAACGGGTACTGTCGGCTACCAAGGGCCTGGGACCCTCTCTGGGCGTGTACAGCTAGAACCAGCTCCTAGAAAGCCGGTTTTCAAGCCCTGATCTGAGCGGGATGGGCACGGAGGCCCAGCTCTGGGCAAGAAAGCTGAATGGCTCCAATTCCAAACAGGTACAGTCGGCCCCCAGGGCCTGGGACACTCTCTGGTCATGCGCAGCTAGATCCAGCTCCTAGAAAGCCTGTTTTCAACCCCTGATCTGCGCGTGATGTGCATGGATTCCCAGCTCTGGGCAAAAAAGCTGATTGGCTCCAATTCCAAACAGGTAGAGCCCGCCACCAAGGGCCTGGGTCACCTATGGGAATGCTCAGCTAGATCCCGCTCCTAGAAAGCCGGTTTTCAACCCCTGATCTGTGTGGGACGGGCACAGAAGCCCAGCTCTCGGCCACAATTTCAGACAGGTACAGCCCGCCCCCAAGGGCCTGGAACCCCTCTGGGCATGCGCAGCAAGATCCAGCTCCAAAAAGCCGGTTCTCAAACCCTGATCTGCGCGGGACGGGCACGGAGACACAGCTCTGGGCAACAAAAACTGAACGGGTCCAATTCCAAACAGGTACAGTCTGCCCCCAAGGACCTGGGACCCACTCTCGTCATGCGCAGCTAGAACCAGCTCCTAGAAAGACTGTTTTCAACCCCTGAATTGCGCGAGACATGCATGGAGGCCCAGCTCTGGGCAAGAAAGCTGAATGGCTCCAATTTCAAACAGTTACAGCCCGACCCCAAGGGCCTGGGACCCTCTCTGGTCATGCGCAGCTAAATCCAGCTCCTAGAAAGCCGGTTTTCAACCCCTGATCTGTGCGGGACGGGCACGGAGTCCCAGCTCAAGGCAACAAAGCTGAACAGCTCCAATTCCAAACAGATACAGCCCGCCCCCAAGGGCCTTGGACCCTCTCTGGGCATGCGCAGCTAGATCCAGCTCCTAGAAAGCCGGTTTTCAACCCCTGATCTCTGCGAGACAGTCACGGAGCCCTGTGCGGGACGAGCTCAGAGGCCCAGCTCTGTGTGAAAAAGCTGAATAGCTCCAATTCCAAACAGGTACAGCTCGCCCCCAAGGGCCTGCAACCCTCTCTGGGCATGCGCGACTAGATCCAGCCCCTAGAAAGCCTGTTTTCAACCTCTGCTCTGCGCGGGATGGGCATGAATGCCCTGCTCTGGGCAACAAAGCTGAACAGCTCCAATTCCAATCAGGTACAGCCCGCGCCCTAGGGCCTCGGAGTCCTCTGGGCTTGCGCAGCTAGATCCAGCTGCTAGAAAGCCGGTTTTCAAAACCCTGGCCTGTTTGGGACAGGCACGGAGGCACAGCTCTGGGCAACAAAGCTGAACGGCTCCAATTCCAATCAGGTACAGCCCGCCCCCTAGGGTCTGGGAGTCCTCTGTGCATGCGCAGCTAGATTCAGCTGCTAAAAAGCCGGTTTTCAACCCCTGATCTCTTCGGGACGGGCACGGAGGCCGAGCTCTGGGCAACAAAGCTGTACGACTCCAATTCCAAGCAGGTACAGCCCGCCTCCAAGAGCCTGGGACCCTTCTGGGAATGCGCAGCTAGATCCCTCTCCTAGAAAGCTGGTTTTCAACCCCTGATCTGTGCGGGACAGTCACGGAGGCCCAGATCTGGGCAACAAAGCTGAACGGCTCCAATTCTAAACTGGTAGAGTCCGCCTCCAAGGGCTTTGGACCCCTCTGGGAATGCGTAGCTAGATCCGCTCTTAGAAAGCCGGTTTTCAACCCCTGATCTGTGCGGGACGGGCATGGAAGCCCAGCTCTGGGCAACAGAGCTGAACGGCTCTGATTCCAGACAGGTACAGCCCGCCACCAAGGGCCTAGAACCCCTCTTGGCATGCACAGCAACATCCAGCTCCTAGAAAGCCGGTTTTCAACCACTGATCTACGCGGGACTGGCACTGAGGCACACGTCTGGGCAACCATGCTTTCAACTCTTGATCTGCGAGGGATGGGCATGGATGCCACCTGTGGGCAACAAACCTGAATGGCTCCAATTGCAAACGGGTACTGCCAGCTCCCAAGGGCCTGGGACCCTCTCTGGGCTTGTGCAGCTAGAACCAGCTCCTGGAAAGCCGGTTTTCAATCCTGATCTGAGCGGGATGGGCACGGAGGCCCAGCTCTGGGTAACAAAGCTGAATGGCTCCAATTCCAAACAGGTACAGCCCGCCCCCAGTGCCTGGGACACTCTCTGGTCATTCGCAGCTAGATCCAGCTCCTAGAAAGCCTGTTTTCAACCCCTGATCTGCATGGATTCCCAGCTCTGGGCAACAAAGCTGAATGGCTCCAATTCCAAACAGGTAGAGCCCGCCACCAAGGGCCTGGGTCACCTCTGGGAATGCGCAGCTAGATCCAGCTCCTAGAAAGCCTGTTTTCAACTCTTTATCTGCGAGGGATGGGCATGGATGCCCAGCTAGGGGCAACAAAGCTCAATGGCTCCAATGACAAACAGGTACAGCCCGCCCCAAACTGTTTGGGACCCCTCTGGGAATGCGCAGCTAGATCCAGCTCTTAGACAGCCTGTTTTGAAACCCTGATCTGTGCAGGACAGTCACGGAGGCACAGCTCTGGGCAACAAAGCTGAACGGCTCCAATCCCAAACAGGTAGAGCCCGCCTCCAAGGGCCTGGGACAGCCTGTTTTGAAACCCTGATCTGTGCGGGACAGTCACCGAGGCACAGCTCTGGGCAACAAAGTCGAACGGCTCCAATCCCAATCAGGTAGAGCCCGACCCCAAGGGCCTGGGACCCCTCTGGGAATGCGCAGCTAGATCCAGCTCTTAGAAAGCCGGTTTTCAAACCCTGATCTGTGCGGGACGGGCATGGACGCACAGCTCTGGGCAACAAAGCTGAACGGCTCCAATTCCAATCAGGTACAGCCCGCCCCCTAGGGTCTGGGAGTCCTCTGTGCATGCGCAGCTAGATCCAGCTGCTAGAAAGCCGGTTTTCAACCCCTGGTCTGTTCGGGACGGGCATGGAGGCACAGCTCTGGGCAACAAAGCTGAACGGCTCCAATTCCAATCAGGTACAGCCCGCCCCCTAGGGTCTGGGAGTCCTCTGTGCATGCGCAGCTAGATTCAGCTGCTAAAAAGCCGGTTTTCAACCCCTGATCTGTTCGGGACAGGCACGGAGGCACGGAGGCCCAGCTCTGGGCAAAAAAGCTGTACGAATCCAATTCCAAGCAGGTACAGCCCGCCTCAAGAGCCTGGGACCGCTCTGGGAATGCGCAGCTAGATCCCTCTCCTAGAAAGCTGGTTTTCAACCCCTGATCTGTGCGGGACAGTCACGGAGGCCCAGATCTGGGCAACAAAGCTGAACGGCTCCAATTCTAAACTGCTAGAGTCCGCCCCCAAGGGCTTTGGACCCCTCTGGGAATGCGTAGCTAGATCCCGCTCCTAGAAAGCCAGTTTTCAACCCCTGATCTGTGCGGTACGGGCATGGAAGCCCAACTCTGGGCAACAGAGCTGAACGGCTCCGATTTCAGACAGGTACAGCCCGCCACCAAGGGCCAAGAACCCCTCTTGGCATGCACAGCAGCATCCAGCTCCTAGAAAGCCGGTTTTCAACCACTGATTTACGCGGGACTGGCACTGAGGCACACGTCTGGGCAACCATGCTCAATGGCTCCAATTCGAAACAGGTACTGCCCGCCCCCAAGGTCCTGGGACACTCTCTGGGCATGCGCAGCTAGAACCAGCTCCTAGAAAGCCTGTTTTCAACCGCTGATCTGCGCGGGACTGGCACGGAGGCAGAGCTCTGGTCAACAAAGCTCAATGGCTCCAATTCCAAACAGGTACAGCCCGGCCCCAAGGGCCTGGGACCCTCTCTGGGCATGCGCAGCTAGATGCAGCTCCTAGAAAGCCGGTTTTCATCCCAAGATCAGCGCAGGACGGGCACGGAGGCCCAGCTCTGGGCAACAAAGCTGAATGTCTACAAATCCAAACAGGTACAGCCGGCCCCCAAGGGCCTGGGACCCTCTCTGGGCCTGCACAGCTAGATCCAGCCCCTAGAAAGCCTGTTTTTAACCTCTGCTCTGAGCGGGATAGGCATCGATACCCTGCTCTGGGCAACAAAGCTGAATGTCTCCAATTCCAAACAGGTATAGCCCGCCCCCAAGGGCCTGGGACCCATTCTGGGCATGCGCAGCTTGATCCTGCTCCTAGAAAGCCTGTTTTCAACTCTTGATCTCTGAGGGATGGGCATGGATGCCATCTGTGGGCAACAAAGCTGAACGGCTCCAATTGCAAACGGGTACTGCCGGCTCCCAAGGGCCTGTGACCCTCTCTGGGCGTGTGCAGCTAGAAACAGCTCCTAGAAAGCCGGTTTTCAAGCCCTGATCTGAGCGTGATGGGCACGGAGGCCCAGCTCTGGGCAACAAAGCTGAATGGCTCCAATTCCATACAGTTAGAGCCTGCCACCAAGGGCCTGGGTCACCTCTGGGAATGCTCAGCTAGATCCCGCTCCTAGAAAGCCGGTTTTCAACCCCTGATCTGTGTGGGACGGGCACAGAAGCCCAGCTCTCGGCGACAATGCTGAACGGCTCTGATTTCAGACAGGTACAGACCGCCCCAAGGGCCTGGAACCCCTCTGGGCATGTGCAGCAAGATCCAGCTCCAAAAAGCCGGTTTTCAAACCCTGATCCGCGCGGGACGGGCACGGAGACCCAGCTCTGGTCAACAAAGCTGAACGGGTCCAATTCCAAACAGGTTCAGTCTGCCACCAAGGACCTGGGACCCACTCTCGGCATGCGCAGCTAGAACCAGCTCCTAGAAAGCCTGTTTTCAACCCCTGATTTGCGCGGGACGTGGATGGAGGCCAAGCTATGGGCAAGAAAGCTGAATGTCTCCAATTTCAAACAGTTACAGCCCGCCCCTAAGGGCCTGGGACCCTCTCTGGTCATGCGCAGCTAAATCCAGCTCCTAGAAAGTCGGTTTTCAACCCCTGATCTGTGCGGGACGGGCACGGAATCCCAGCTCTAGGCAATAAAGCTGAAAAGCTCCAATTCCAAACAGGTACAGCCCGACCCCAAGGGCCTTGGACCCTCTCTGGGCATGCGCAGCTAGATCCAGCTCCTAGAAAGCCGGTTTTCAACCCCTGATCTGTGCGGGACGGGCACGGAAGCCCAGCTCTGGGTGAAAAAGCTGAATAGGTCCAATTCCAAACAGGTACAGCCCGCCCCCAAGGGCCTGCGACCCTCTCTGGGCATGCGCGACTAGATCCAGCCCCTAGAAAGCCTGTTTTCCACCTCTGCTCTGCGCGGGATGGGCATGAATGCCCTGCTCTGGGCAACAATGCTGAACGGCTCCAATTCCAATCAGGTACAGCCCGCGCCCTAGGTCCTCGGAGTCCTCTGGGCTTGCGCAGCTAGATCCAGCTGCTAGAAAGCCGGTTTTCAAAACCCTGGCCTGTTTGGGACAGGCACGGAGGCACATCTCTGGGCAACAAAGCTGAACGGATCCAATTCCAGTCAGGTACAGCCCGCCATCTAGGGTCTGGGAGTCCTCTGTGCATGCGCAGCTAGATTCAGCTGCTAAAAAGCCGGTTTTCAACCCCTGATCTGTTCAGGACGGGCACGGAGGCCCAGCTCTGGGCAACAAAGCTGTACGACTCCAATTCCAAGCAGGTACAGCCCGCATCCAAGAGCCTGGGACCCCTCTGGGAATGCGCAGTTAGATCCCTCTCCTAGAAAGCTGGTTTTCAACACCTGATCTGTGCGGGACAGTCACGGAGGCCCAGATCTGGGCAACAAAGCTGAACGGCTCCAATTCTAAACTGGTAGAGTCCGCCCCCAAAGGCTTTGGACCCCTCAGGGAATGCGTAGCAAGATCCTGCTCCTCGAAAGCCGGTTTTCAACCCCTGATCTGTGCGGGACGGGCATGGAAGCCCAGCTCTGGACAACAGATCTGAACGGCTCTGATTCCAGACAGGTACAACCCGCCACCAATGGCCTAGAACGCCTCTTGGCATGCACAGCAACATCCAGCTCCTAGAAAGCCGGTTTGCAACCACTGATCTACGCGGGACTGGCACTGAGGCACACGTCTGGGCAACCATGCTCAATGGCTCCAATTCCAAACAGGTACCGCCCGCCCCCAAGGGCCTGGGACACTCTCTGCGCATGCGCAGCTAGAACCAGCTCTTAGAAAGCCTGTTTTCAACAGCTGATCTGCGCGGGACTGTCACGGAGGCAGAGCTCTGGTCAACAAGCTCAATGGCTCCAATTCCAAACAGGTACAGCCCGCCCACAGGGCCTGGGACCCACTCTGGGCATGCGCAGCTTGATCCTGCTCCTAGAAAGCCTGTTTTCAACTCTTGATCTGCGAGGGATGGGCATGGATGCCAGCTGTGGGCAAGAAAGCTGAACGGCTCCAATTGCAAACGGGTACTGCCAGCTCCCAAGGGCCTGGGACCCTCTCTGGGCTTGGGCAGCTAGAACCAGCTCCTGGAAAGCCGGTTTTCAAGCCCTGATCTGAGCGGGATGGGCACGGATGCCCAGCTCTGGGCAACAAAGCTGAATGGCTCCAATTCCAAACAGGTACAGCCCGCCCCCAGGGCCTGGGACACTATCTGGTCATGCGCATCTAGATCCAGCTCCTCGAAATCCTGTTTTCAACCCCTGATCTGCGCGGGATGTGCATGGATTCCCAGCTCTGGGCAACAAAGCTGAATGGCTCCAATTCCAAACAGGTAGAGCCCGCCACCAAGGGCCTGGGTCACCTCTGGGAATGCGCAGCTAGATCCAGCTCCTAGAAAGCCTGTTTTCAACTCTTTATCTCCGAGGGATGGGCATGGATGCCCAGTTCGGGGCAACAAAGCTCAATGGCTCCAATGACAAACAGGTACAGCCCACCCCAAACTGTTTGGGACCCCTCTGGGAATGCGCAGCTAGATCCAGCTCTTAGACAGCCGGTTTTGAAACCCTGATCTGTGCAGGACAGTCACGGAGGCACAGCTCTGGGCAACAAAGCTGAACGGCTCCAATCCCAAACAGGTAGAGCCCGCCTCCAAGGGCCTGGGACCCCTCTGCGAATGCGCAGCTAGATCCAGCTCTTAGAAAGCCGGTTTTGAAACCCTGATCTGTGCGGGACAGACACGGAGGCCCATCACTGGGCAACAAAGCTGAACGGCTCCAATCCCAAACAGGTACAGTCCGCGCCCAAGGGCCTGGGACCCACTCTGTGCATGCTCAGCTGGAACCAGCTCCTAGAAAGTCTGTTTTCAACCCCTGATTTGCGCGGGACGGGCACGGAGGCCCAGCTCTGGGCAACAAAGCTGAATGGCTCCAATTCCAAACAGGTAAAGCCTGCCCCCAAGTTCCTGGGACCCTCTCTGGGCATGCGCAGCTAGATCCAGCTCCTAGAAAGCCGGTTTTTAAACCCTCATCTACGCGGGACGGGCACGGAGGCCCAGCTCTGGGTGAAAAAGCTGAACAGCTCCAATTCCAAACTGGTACAGCCCGCCCCCAAGGGCCTGGGACCCTCTCTGGGCATGCGCGGCTAGATTCAGCCCCTAGAAAGCCTGTTTTCAACCTCTGCTCTGCGCGCGATGGGCATGAATGCCCTGCTCTGGGCAACAAAGCTGAACGGCTCCAATTGCAATCAGGTACAGCCAGCGCCCTAGGGCCTCGGAGTCCTCTGGGCTTGCGCAGCTAGATCCAGCTGCTAGAAAGCTGGTTTTCAACCCCTGGTCTGTTCGGGACGGGCACGGAGGCCCAGCTCTGGGCAACAAAGCTGAACGGCTCCGATTCCAGACAGGTACAGCGGGCCAACAAGGGCCTAGAATCCCTCTTGGCATGCACATCAACATCCAGCTCCTAGAAAGCCGGTTTTCAACCACTGATCTACGCGGGACTGGCACTGAGGCACACGTCTGGGCAACCATCCTCAATGGCTCCAATTCCAAACAGGTACCGCCCGCCCCCAAGGGCCTGGGACACTCTCTGGGCATGCGCAGCTAGAACCAGCTCCTAGAAAGCCTGTTTTCAACCGCTGATCTGCGCGAGACGGGCACGGAGGCAGAGCTCTGGTCAACAAAGCTCAATGGCAACAATTCCAAACAGGTACAGCCCGCCCCCAAGGGCATGGGACCCTCTCTGGGCATGCGCAGCTAGATGCAGCTCCTAGAAAGCCGGTTTTCATCCGAAGATCTGCGCGGGACGGGCAAGGAGGCCCAGCTCTGGGCAACAAAGCTGAACGGCTACAAATCCAAAAAGTTACAGCCGGCCCCCAAGGGCCTGGGACCCTCTCTGGGCATGCGCAGCTAGATGCAGCTCCTAGAAAGCCGGTTTTCATCCGAAGATCTGCGCGGGACGGGCAAGAAGGGCCAGCTCTGGGCAACAAAGCTGAACGTCTACAAATCCAAACAGGTACAGCCGGCCCCCAAGGGCCTGGGACACTCTCTGGGCCTGCACAGCTAGATCCAGCCCCTAGAAAGCCTGTTTTTAACCTCTGCTCTGAGCGGGATAGGCATGGATACCCTGCTCTGGGCAACAAAGCTCAATGGCTCCAATTCCAATCAGGTACAGCCCGCCCGCAAGGGGCCTGGGACCCACTCTGGGCATGCGCAGCTTGATCCTGCTCCTAGAAAGCCTGTTTTCAACTCTTGATATCTGAGGGATGGGCAGGGAGGCCAGCTGTGGGCAACAAAGCTGAATGGCTCCAATTGCAAACGGGTACTGCCAGCTCCCAAGGGCCTGGGACCCTCTCTGGGCGTGTGCAGCTAGAACCAGCCCCTAGAAAGCCGGTTTTCAAGCCCTGATCTGAGCAGGATGGGCACGGAGGCCCAGCTCTGGGCAACAAAGCTGAATGGCTCCAATTCCAAACAGGTACAGCCGGCCCCCAGGGCCTGGGACCCTCTCATGTCATGCGCAGCTAGATCCAGCTCCTGGAAAGCCTGTTTTCAACCCCTGATCTGCGCGGGATGTGCATGGATTCCCAGCTCTGGGCAACAAAGCTGAATGGCTCCAATTCCCAACAGGTAGATCCCGCCACCACGGGCCTGGGTCACCTCTGGTAATGCGCAGCTAGATCCCGGTCCTAGAAAGCCGGTTTTCAACCCCTGATCTGTGTGGGACGGGCACGGAAGCCCAGCTCTCGGCCACAATGCTGAACGGCTCTGATTTCAGACAGGTACAGACCGCCCCCAAGGGCCTGGAACCCCTCTGGGCATGCGCAGCAAGATCCAGCTCCAAAAAGCCGTTTTCCACACACTGATCGGCGCGGGACAGGCACGGAGACCCAGCTCTGGGCAACAAAGCAGAACGGGTCCAATTCCAAACAGGTACAGTCTGCCCCCAAGGACCTGGGACCCACTTTGGGCATGCGCAGCTAGAACCAGCTCCTAGAAAGCCTGTTTTCAACCCCTGATTTGCGCGGGACGTGCATGGAGGCCCAGCTCTGGGCAACAAAGCTGAATGGCTCCAATTTCAAACAGTTACAGCCTGCCCCCAAGGGCATGGGACCCTCTCTGGTCATGCGCAGCTAAATCCAGCTCCAAAAAGCCGGTTTTCAACCCCTGATCTGTGCGTGATGGACACGGAATCCCAGCTCTAGGCAATAAAGCTGAACAGCTCCAATTCCAAACAGGTACAGCCCGCCCCCAAGGGCCTTGGACCCTCTCTGGACATGCGCAGCTAGATCCAGCTCCTAGAAAGCCGGTTTTCAACCCCTGATCTGTGCGGGACGGGCATGGAGTCCCAGCTTTGGGCAACAAAGCTGAACGGCTTCAATTGGAAACAGGTACTGCCCGCCCCCAATGGCCTGAGACCCACTCTGGGCATGCGCAGCTTGATCCTGCTCCTAGAAAGCCTGTTTTCAACTCTTGATCTGCGAGGGATGGGCATCGAAGCCCAGCTCAGGGCAAAAAAGCTCTATGGCTCCAATTACAAACAGGTACAGCCCGCCCCAAACTGTTTGGGACCCCTCTGGGAATGCGCAGCTAGATCCAGTTTTTAGACAGCCGGTTTTCAAACCCTGATCTGTTTGGGACAGTCACGGAGGCCCAACTCTGGGCAACAGCGCTGAACGGCTCCAATCCCAAACAGGTAGAGCCCGCCCCCAAGGGCCTGGGACCCCTCTGCGAATACGCAGCTAGATCCAGCTCTTAGAAAGCCGGTTTTCAAACCCTGATCTGTGAGGGACAGACACCGACGCCCATCTCTGGGCAACAAAGCTGAACGGCTCTAATCCCAAACAGATACAGTCCACCCCCAAGGACCTGGGACCCACTCTGGGCATGCGCAGCTGGAACCAGCTCCTTGAAAGCCTATTTTCAACCCCTGATTTGCGCGGGATGTGCATGGAGGCCCAGCTCTGGGCAACAAAGCTGAATGGCTCCAATTTCAAACAGTTACAGCCCGCCCCCAAGGGCCTGGGACCATCTCTGGTCGTGCGCAGCTAAATCCAGCTCCTAGAAAGCCGGTTTTCAACCCCTGATCTGTGCGGGACGGGCACGGAGTCCCAGCTCTGGGCAATAAAGCTGAAAAGCTCCAATTCCAAACAGGTACAGCCCGCCCCCAAGGGCCTTGGACCCTCTCTGGGCATGCGCAGCTAGATCCAGCTCCTAGAAAGCCGGTTTTCAACCCCTGATCTGTGCGGGATGGGCACGGAGGCCCAGCTCTGGGTGAAAAAGCTGAACAGCTCCAATTCCAAAAAGGTACAGGCCGTCCCCAAGGGCCTGGGATCCTCTCTGGGAATGCACGGCTAGATCCAGCCCCTAGAAAGCCTGTTTTCAACCTCTGCTCTGCGCGGTATGGGCATGGATGCCCTGCTCTGGGCAACAAAGCGGAACGGCTCCAATTCCAATCAGGTACAGCCCGCGTCCTAGGGCCTCGGAGTCCTCTGGGCATGCGCAGCTAGATCCAGCTGCTAGAAAGCCGGTTTTCCACCCCTGATCAGTTCGGGACGGGCACGGAGGCCCAGCTCTGGGCAACAAAGCTGTATGGCTCCAATTCCAAGCAGGTACAGCCCGCCTCCAAGAGCCTGGGACACTCTGGGAATGCGCAGCTAGATCCCGCTCCTAGAAAGCCGGTTTTCAACCCCTGATCTGTTCGGGACAGTCACGGAGGCCCAGATCTGGGCAACAAAGCTGAACGGCTCAAATTCTAAATTGGTAGAGTCCGCCCCCAAGGGATTTGCACCCCTCTGGGAATGCGTAGCTAGATCCGGCTCCTAGAAAGCCGGTTTTCAACCCCTGATCTGTGCGGTACGGGCATGGAAGCCCACCTCTGGGCAACAGAGCTGAACGGCTCTGATTCCAGACAGGTACAGCCCGCCACCAAGTGCCTGGAACCCCTCTTGGCATGCACAGCAACATCCAGCTCCTAGAAAGCCGGTTTTCAACCGCTGATCTACGTGGGACTGGCACTGAGGCACACGTCTGGGCAACCATGCTCAATGGCTCCAATTCCAAACAGGTACAGCCCGCCCCCAAGGGCCTGGGACACTCTCTGGGCATGCGCAGCTAGAACCAGCTCCAAGAAAGCCTGTTTTCAACTGCTGATCTGCGCGGGACGGGCACGGAGGCAGAGCTCTGGTCAACAAAGCTCAATGGCTCCAATTCCAAACAGGTACAGCCCGCCCCCAAGGGCCTGGGACCCTCTCTGGGAATGCGCAGCTAGATGCAGCTCCTAGAAAGCCGGTTTTCATCCGAAGATCTGCGCGGGACGGGCATGGAAGCCCAGCTCTGGGCAACAAAGCTGAACGTCTACAAATCCAAACAGGTAGAGCCGGCCCCCAAGGGCCTGGGACCCTCTCTGGGCCTGCACAGCTAGATCCAGCTGATAGAAAGCCTGTTTTTAACCTCTGCTCTGCGTGGGATAGGCATGGATACCCTGCTCTGGGCAACAAAGCTGAACGGCTCCAATTCCAATCAGGTACAGCCCGCCCCCAATGGCCTGGGACCCCCTGGGAATGCGCAGCTACATGCAGCTGCTAGAAAGCCGGTTTTCAACATCTGATCTGTGCGGGATCGGCACGGCGGCCAAGCTTTGGGGAACAAAGCTGAACGGCTCCAATTCCAAACAGGTACAGCCCACCCCCAAGGGCCTGGGAACCACGCTGGGCATGCGCAGCTTGATCCTGCTCCTGGAAATCCTTTTTTCAACTCTTGATCTGCGAAGGATGGGCATGGATGCCAGCTGTGGGCAACAAAGATGAACTGCTCCAATTGCAAACGGGTACTGCCGGCTCCCATGGGCCTGGGACCCTCTCTGGGCGTGTGCAGCTAGAACCAGCTCCTAGAAAGCCGGTTTTCAAGCCCTGATCTGAGCGGGATGGGCACGGAGGCCCAGCTCTGTGTAACAAAGCTGAATGGCTCCAATTCCAAACAGGTACAGCCCACCCCCAAGGGCCTGGGACACTCTCTGGTCATGCGCAGCAAGATCCAGCTCCTAGAAAGCCTGTTTTCAACCCCTGATCTGTGTGGGACGGGCACAGAAGCCCAGCTCTCGGCCACAAAGCTGAACGGCTCTGATTTCAGACAGGTGCAGTCCGCCCCCAAGGGCCTGGAACCACTCTGGGCATGCGCAGCAAGATCCAGCTCCAAAAAGCCAGTTTTCAAACCCTGATCTGCGCGGGACGGGCACGGAGACCCAGCTCTGGGCAACAAAGCTGAACAGGTCCAATTCCAAACAGATACAGTCTTCCCCCAAGGACCTGGGACCCATTCTGGGCATGCGCAGCTAGAACCAGCTCCTAGAAAGCCGGTTTTCAACCCCTGATCTGTGCGGGACAGGCACGGAGGCCCAGCTCTGGGCAATAAAGCTGAACGGCTCCAATTCCAATCAGGTACAGCCCGCCCCCAAGGGCCTGGGACCCCTCTGGGAATGCGCAGCTACATGCAGCTGCTAGAAAGCCGGTTTTCAACACCTGATCTGTGCGGGATCGGCATGGAGGCCCAGCTTTGGGCAACAAATTGAATGGCTCCAATTCCAAACAGGTACAGACCGCCCCCAGGGCCTGGGACCCACTCTGGGCATGCGCAGATTGATCCTGCTCCTGGAAAGCCTGTTTTCAACTGTTGATCTGCGAGGGATGGGCATGGATGCCCAGCTCGTGGCAACAAAGCTCAATGGCTCCAATTACAAACAGGTACAGCCCGCCCCAAACTGTTTGGGACCCCTCTGGGAATACGCAGCTAGATCCAGCTCTTAGACAGCTGGTTTTCAAACCCTGATCTGTGCGGGACAGTCACGGAGGCACAGCTCTGGGCAACAAAGCTGAACGGCTCCAATCCCAAGCAGGTAGAGCCCGCCCACAAGGGCCTGGGACCCACTCTGGGCATGCGCAGCTGGAACCAGCTCCTAGAAAGTCTGTTTTCAACCCCTGATTTGCGGGGGATGGGCACGGAGGCCCAGCTCTGGGCAACAAAGCTGAATGGCTCCAATTCCAAACAGGTAAAGCCTGCCCACAAGGGCCAGGGACCCTCTTTGGTAAGGCGCAGCTAGATCCAGCTCCTAGAAAGCGGGTTTTTAAACCCTCATCTACGCGGGACGGGTACGGAAGCACAGCTCTGGGCAACAAAGCTTAATGGCTCCAATTCCAAACAGGTACAGCCCGCACCAAAGGACCTCGGACCCTCTCTGGCTATGCGCAGCTAGATCCAGCTCCTAGAAAGCCGATTTTCAACCCCTAATCTGTGCGTTACGGACACAGAGGCCCAGCTCTGGGCAATAAATCTGAACAGCTCCAATTCCAAACAGGTACAGCCCGCTCCCAAGGGCCTTGGACCCTCTCTGGGCATGCGCCACTAGATCCAGCTCCTAGAAAGCCGGTTTTCAACCCCTGATCTGTGCGGGACAGGCACGGAGGCCCAGCTCTAGGCAACAAAGCTGAACAGCTTCAATTCCAAACAGGTACAGCCTGCCACCAAGGTCCTGGGTCCCCTCTGGGAATTCGCAGCTAGATCCAGCTCCTAGAAAGCCGGTTTTCAACCCCTGATCTGTGCGGGACTGGCACGGAGTCCCAGCTCTGGGTGAAAAAGCTGAACAGCTCCAATTCCAAACAGGTACAGCCCGCCCCCAAGGGCCTGGGACCCTCTCTGGGCATGCGCGGCTAGATCCAGCCCCTAGAAAGCCTGTTTTCAACCTCTGCTCAGCGCGGGATGGGCATGAATGCTCTGCTCTGGGCAAGAAAGCTGAACGGCTCCAATTCCAATCAGGTACAGCCCGCGCCCTAGGGCCTCGGAGTCCTCTGGGCTTGCGCAGCTAGATCCAGCTGCTCGAAAGCCGGTTTTAAACCCCTGGTCCGTTCGGGACGGGCATGGAGGCACAGCTCTGGGCAACAAAGCTGAACAGCTCCAATTCCAATCAGGTACAGCCCGCCCCCTAGGGTCTGGGAGTCCTCTGTGCATGCGCAGCTAGATTCAGCTGCTAAAAAGCCGGTTTTCAACCCCTGATCTGTTCGGGACGGGCACGGAGGCCCAGCTCTGGGCAACAAAGCTGTATGGCTCCAATTCCAAGCAGTTACAACCCGTCTCCAAGAGCCTGGGACCCCTCTGGGAATGCGCAGCTAGATCCCTCTCCTAGAAAGCTGGTTTTCAACCCCTGATCTGTGTGGGACAGTCACGGAGGCCCAGATCTGGGCAACAAAGCTGAACGGCTCCAATTCTAAATTGGTAGAGTCCGCCCCCAAGGGCTTTGGACCCCTCTGGTAATGCGTAGCTAGATCCCGCTCCTAGAAAGCTGGTTTTCAACCCCTGATCTGTGCGGTACGTGCATGGAAGCCCAGCTCTGGGCAACAGAGCTGAACGGCTCCGATTCCAGACAGGTACAGCCCGCCACCAAGGGCCTGGAACCCCTCTTGGCATGCACAACAACATCCAGCTCCTAGAAAGCCGGTTTTCAACCGCTGATCTACGCGGGACGGGCACTGAGGCACACCTCTGGGCAACCATGCTCAATGGCTCCAATTCCAAACAGGTACCGCTCGCCCCCAAGCGCCTGGGACACTCTGTGTGAATGCGCAGCTAGAACCAGCTCCTAGAAAGCCTGTTTTCAACCGCTGATCTGCGCGGCACGGGCACGGAGGCAGAGCTCTGGTCAACAAAGCTCAATGGCTCCAATTCCAAACAGGACAGCCCGCCCACAAGGGCCTGGGTCCCTCTCTGGACACGCGCAGCTAGAACCAGCCCCTAGAAAGCCGATTTTCAACCCCTGATCTGCGTGGGATGGGCACAGAGGCCCAGCTCTGGGCAACAAAGCTGAACGGCTCCAATTCCATCAGGTACAGCGCGCCCCCAAGGGCCTGGGTCCCTCTCTGGGCACGCGCAGCTAGAACCAACCCCTAGAAAGCCAGTTTTCAACCCCTGATCTGCGTGGGACGGGCACAGAGGCCCAGCTCTGGGCAACAAAGCTGGACGGCTCCAATTCCAATAGGTACAGCCCGCCCGCAAGGGCCTGGGTCCCTCTCTGGGCACGCGCAGCTAGAACCAGCCCCTAGAAAGCCGGTTTTCAACCCCTGATCTGCGTGGGACGGGCACAGATGCCCAGCTCTGGGCAACAAAGCTGAACAGCTCCAATTCCAACAGGAGACGTTCCCAACTCCTCGCCCAGTGCCAGGAACTCTTTCCGGAGCCGCGGTCGCTAATGCGGCCACGAAATATTTTCCCACTACGTATGCCATAGGAACCATAAGCTACCTTCTTAGATGGAAACTTCTCTATTTTAGCTCAGCCACTAGCAACACAGTAGCCAATAACTCATAAGCCTATCTTAACTCACACTGCATATCAAGTAGACTAGTAACAGTGAACGTGAAGGACTAAACCACACCTCTCACAATGGTAAAGCAACGCAAAAGCCCACCAAACTTTCATGTTGAAGAGTCTAGCCCAGATGACACCAACAGTACTGTAGTGTTAGACAACCTCTCTGACAAGGAATTCAGAAGGGAGCTACTTAGGATGCTTAGGGAATTAAAAGAAACAATGGAAAGCAATGGCAATAGAAGACAAGAGGATCTGAAGGCAGAAATGAGGAAAATGCAATCAGAAATGTCAGACCTGAAAAATCTCGTAGGCGAATTGAAAAGCTCAGTGGAAGGCCTCAGCAGCAGAGTAAGAGCGGCTGAGAACAGAATCAGTGAGCTCGAAGATCAAGTTCAGAGACTCTCCAGAAAAGAGCAGAAAATGGAAAAGAGACTCACAATTCGGGAACAGATGGCAAGAGAAGATCATGATGAAGCCAAGAGGGGTAACATAAGAATTATTGGAGTCCCAGAGGGACAGGAAGAAAACCTCGATGAAGAAGAAACTGTCAAAGAAATCATTGCTAGAACATTTCCAGAGCTGAAGAAAACTTGTGACCACATTCAGGAGGCCCGAAGGGTACCAGCTAGAAGAAATCCGAATAAAAATACCCCAAGACACATTCTGATAAAAATGACCAAAACCTTAGACAGAGACAAAATTCTGAAAGCAGCAAGATCGAAGAAAGAAATCTCTTACAAAGGAGCATCCTTAAAATTCACAGCTGATTTTTCTGATGAAACCCTCATGGCCCGAAAACAGTGGTGGGACATAGTAAAAAAACTCAATGAAATAAATGCCTCCCCAAAAATACTTTTCCCAGCAAGACTCTCATTCATAATAGAAGGAACAACACACAGTTTCACAGACAAACAACAGCTCAGGAACTTCATAGACTCAAAACCATGGTTACAAGAACAACTAAATGGGCTACTTTAAGGCAAGAAAGGCCCCTCAAATACACCAAATTTTAACAGAACAATGGGACAAAATCCCATAAAAATAATCTCTCTCAATATCAATGGGCTAAACGCACCAATTAAAAGACATAGAGTGGCAGGATGGATTAGAAAATTGAACCCAACATTCTGCTGCCTGCAAGAAACGCATCTCAATAGTCAAAGCAAACACAGACTCAGAGTCAACGGCTGGAAAACAATCCTACAGGCAAACAGCTCCCAGAAAAAAGCTGGGGTAGTCATCCTTATATCAGACCACATCGATTTCAGAGTGAGAAATCATAAGAGACAGTGAAGGCCATTTCTTATTGATCAAAGGATCTGTACAACAGGAAGAACTTACAATAATAAATGTATATGCACCTAATGAGAGACCAGCAAAGTACTTAAAACAACTACTCATATATTTGGAAAAAGACATCAATAGCAACACAATACTAGTGGGAGACTTCAACACTGCTTTGTCACCTCTTGATAGATCAACCAGACTCAAGCTTAGCAAGGACATACTTCATTTGAGGGAAACAATGGAAGAAAGGGACTTAGTAGATATATACAGGACACTTCATCCACAAAAAGCTGAATACACATTCTTTTCAAGCGTACATGGAACATTCTCCAAGATAGACCACATGCTGAGACACAAAACATGCCTCCATAAAATTAAGAAGGCAGAGATTGTATCAACAATCTTCTCAGACCATAATGCGCTGAAATTAGAAGTAAATCACACACAAAAACAGAAAACTAAATCAAACACCTGGAAATTAAACAGTGCACTATTGAACAACGAGTGGATTAGACAAGAAATCAAAGAGGAAATCAAAAGATTCCTAGAAACGAATGAAAATGAGAACACGAGTTACCAAAACTTATGGGGCACAGCAAAGGCTGTGTTAAAAGGAAAGTTTATAGCTCTAGAAGCATTCCTCAGGAAGGAGGAGCGAGCACACATAAGTAACCTAACCTCACAGCTTAAGAGCTTGGAGAAGGACCAAAAAAAGGAGCACAACCCGAACAGGAGAAAGGAAATAATAAAACTCGGAGCAGAGATTAACGAGATGGGAACCCAAAAAACAATCCGAAAGATCAATGAAACCAAAAGCTGGTTCTTTGAGAAACTTAACAAGATCGATAAGCCTCTAGCAAAACTCACAAAGAAAGGGAGAGAGAAAACCCTAATAAACCGAATCAGAAATGAAAAGGGGGTCATTACAACAGAAACCACAGAAATTCAGAGGATCCTCAGGGAGTACTTTGAGAAGCTTTATGCCACGGAACATCAAAACCTCGAGGAAATGGATAAATTCCTAGACTCCTACAGACTCCCAAGGCTGAACCAAGAAGACCTGGAATACCTGAACAGACCTATCACCATCAAGGAAATTGAAATGGTAATAAAAAGTCTCCCCAAGCACAAAAGTCCTGGCCTGGATGGATTCACTAGTGAGTTCTTCCAAATCTTTAAAGAGGACTTACTCCCGATGCTCTTTAAGCTTTTCCACGAAATTGAAATATCAAATACACTTCCGAACAGTTTCTACGAAGCAAATATCACACTGATACCAAAAGCAGACAGAGATACCACAAAGAAAGAGAATTACAGGCCGATATCCCTGATGAACACAGATGCAAAGATCCTCAACAAACTACTAGCAAATAGAATCCAACTACTCACCAAAAAGATCATACACCATGACCAAGTAGGATTCATCCCAGGGATGCAAGGATGGTTTAACATTCGGAAATCAATCAACATAATCCACCATATCAACAAAAGAAAAGATAAAAATCATATGATCATATCAATAGATGCAGAGAAAGCATTTGATAAGATCCAGCACCCCTTTATGATGAAAACCCTAGCCAAAATGGGTATAGAGGGGACCTTCCTCAACATAATTAAAGCCATCTACCACAAGCCTACAGCAAGCATCATCCTCAATGGGGAAAAACTGAGAGCCTTCCCTCTAAGATCAGGAACGAGACAGGGATGCCCACTCTCTCCACTGCTGTTCAATATAGTACTGGAAGTACTTGCAATAGCGATTAGGCAGGAAAAAGATATTAAGGGCATTCAGGTAGGAAAGGAAGAAATCAAGCTCTCACTATTCGCAGATGATATGATACTCTACTTAGAGAACCCAATAGCTTCCACCGAACAAGTTCCTAGAAACAATAGACTCGTATAGTAAAGTTGCAGGTTATAAAATCAATACCCAAAAGTCCATGGCTTTCCTATACGCAAACAGTGAGAGAGAAGAAAGCAACATGAAAAAAACAATCCCGTTCACAATTGTGCCCCAGAAAATCAAGTACCTAGGAATCAGCTTAACTAAGGAAGTAAAGGACATATACAAAGAAAACTACAAAACACTACTTCAGGATATCAAAGAGGACATGAGGAAATGGAAAGATATCCCCTCCTCATGGGTCGGGAGACTTAACATTGTCAAAATGGCAATACTACCGAAAGCATTGTATAAATTCAATGCAATCCCTATAAGGATACCCATGATATTCTTCAAAGAAATGGAGCAAACACTCCTGAAACTTATATGGAACAATAAGCCCCCACGAATAGCTAAAGCAATTCTTGGGAAAAAGAAAATGGGAGGAATCAACCTCTCCAACTTCAAACTGTACTACAAAGCAGTAATAATTAAAACAGCATGGTACTGGAACAAAGGCAGAACTGCAGACCAATGGAACAGGGTTGAATACACTGACATCTCCCCTCAATCATATGCTCATCTAATCTTTGATAAAGGTGCAAGTAATGTGAAGTGGAGTAAGGAAAGCCTCTTTAATAAATTGTGTTGGCATCACTGGACGGCTACATGCAAAAAAAATAGGCTCAGAACTCTGCCTATCTCCATGTACAAAAGTAAGATCAAAATGGATTAAAGACCTCAACATCAGACCAGAAACCATAAGGTACATTGAAGATAAAGTTGGCAAAACCCTCCATGATATTGAAGCTAATGGTATCTTCAAAGATGCCACGCCACTGGCCGAGGAAGTGAAAACAGAGATAGATAAATGGGACTATCTTAAACTAAGAAGCTTCTGCACCTCCAAAGAAACAGTGACCAAAATACAAAGACAGTCTACAGAATGGGAAAGGATATTCACCGAATACACATCTGACAAGGGGTTGATATCCAGGATATACAAAACACTGGTTAAATTCCACAAGAAGAAAACATTCAACCCCATCCAAAAACGGGGCAATGAAATGAACAGAAACTTTCTCAAAGAAGAAATCCGAATGGCAAAAAAGCACATGAGAAAATGCTCTACATCATTAATCATCAGGGAGATGCAGATCAAAACCACAACGAGATACCATCTCACACCTCAGAGACTGGCCCACATTCAAAAGAACAAAAGCAACTGATGCTGGCGTGGATGTGGCGAGAAAGGGACACTCCTTCACTGTTGGTGGGAATGTCCACTGGTTCAGCCCTTCTGGAAAACAGTATGGACGATTCTCAAAAAATTAGAAATTGAGCTCCCATTTGACCCAGCAATACCACTCCTGGGAATATATCCCAGAGAGGCAAAAATGTATAGTCGAAGTGACATCTGCACTTGTTTGTTCATTGCAGCACTCTTTACAATAGCCAGAAACTAGAAGAAACCTGAATGCCCACGAACAGATGACTGGTTAAAGAAACTTTGGTACATCTACACAATAGAATACTATGTAGCTGTTAGAAAAGATGAAGTCATGAAATTTACATACAAGTGGTACAATATGGAAAGTATCATGCTAAGCGAAATGAGTCAGAAAGAGAGGGATAGACATAGAAAGATTGCATTCATCTGGGGGATATAAAGTAACAAAGTATGAGATTAATACCCAAGAATAGCTGAGATCAGCACCAGGAGGATTACTCCATAACTTAGAGGCCAGCCGGGTATCCTAGAGGAAAGGGCAGTTCAGATAGAGAAGGTAGCAACAAATAAAGGATGTTTGGAGGATCCTCCCAGGAGGGGAGAGGCATGTCGAAAGTAGACTATGGACTGAACATGTTTGCCACTCAATGCCTCTTTTGCAGACCACAACACCCAAAAGGAGAGAGAGAACACAGGGGATTGCCCTGCCACAGAGACAGGGGGATGGGGGGATGGGGGTGGGAGGGATATTATCCATGGTGGTGGAAAATGGGCACTGGTGGAGGATGGGTATCTGATCATTGTATAATTGAAACCAAATCACAAAAAATGGTAAATCTACAACTTTAAAAAAATAAAATAAAATAAAGGGAAAAAAAAAGAATATCACGCCTGCGAGTATGAACCGATCTTGGAAATACAAAATTGTGTTACTGTGCTATTCACCAGTGGTCTAACGAAAGCTAGCATGCAGTGGAGATTCAGATGAATTCCAGATTCGCAGTCATGAAATGCACATTCTGTAGTGGAGATTACAATGACTTCGGGAGGCGGGCTTGTTTGGTCAGGAAGAGCTGAATTGAGTTGAGTGTATAGCCAGTTGAAAAGCATGCCTGCGGATGTGAATAGGCCGATTGAAAACCAGCATTGGGTTACTTTGACATTCACCAGTGGTGTAGGAAATCCCGCCTGGAGTTGGAGATTCAGATGAATTCCAGATTCGCATTGAATGAATGGCACATCCCATAGTGGAGATTCCAATGATTTTGTAGGTCTGGGTCTTTTGGACAGGAAATTGATGAGCTGACCCTGGTTAAGTGCATAGCCAGTTGAACAGCATGCTTCTGAGTGTGAACAGGCCGCCGAAAACCAACATTTGTTTACTTGGACATTCACCAGTGGTGCAACGAAAGCCCGCAAGTAGTTGGAGATTCAGATGAATTCCAGATTCGCAGTGAATGAATGGAAAATTCTGTAGTGGAGATCCATGGATTTCTGAAATCTGGGTGGTGTGGACAGGCAAATATAGAGCTGACCAGGGTTGATTACAGAACCAGATAAACAGAATGCCTGCGAAAGTGAACAGGACGCTAAAAACAAGCATAGAGTTACTTATATATTCACCAGTGTTGGAAGGAAAGCACTCTTGGAGTTGGAGATTCAGATGAATTACAGATTCGCACTGAATGAATGGCACATCCCATAGTGGAGATTCCAATGCTTTTGTAGGTCTGGGTCATTTCGATAGGAAATTGAAGAGCTGACACTGTTTAAGTGCATAGCCAGTTGAACAGCATGGCTCTGAGTGTGAACAGGCCGCCGAAAACCAACGTTTGTTTACTTGGAAGTTCACCAGTGGTGTAACGAAAGCCCTCAAGTAGTTGGAGATTCAGATTAATTCCAGATTCGCAGTGAATGAATGGAAAATTCTGTAGTGGAAATCCATGGATTGAGTACAGAACCAGATGTACAGCATGCCAGCGAATATGAAAAGGCCATGGAAAACCAGCTTTGAGTTTTTTGGACATTCACAGTGGTGTAGCTAGGCCCGGCTGGAGTTGTAGATTCTGGTGAATTCCAGATTCTCAGTGAATGAATGGAACATTCTTTAGTGGAGATTCCAATGATTTCTGACGTCTTGGTTGTGTGGATAGGAAATTGAAGAGCTGACCTTGTTTGAGTGGATAACCAGATGAGCTGCACGTTTGCGACAGTGACGAGGCAGCTGAAAACCAGCATTGGGTTACTTGGACATTCACCAGTAGTGTAACGAAAGCCTGCATTGAGTGGAGATTCAGATGAATTCCAGATTCGCAGTGAATGAATGGAAAATTCTGTAGTGGAGATTCATGGATTTCTGAAATCTGGGTGGTGTGGACAGGAAAATGAAGAGCTGACCAGGGTTGAGTGCAGAACTAGTTGAACAGCACGTCTGCAAGTGTGAACATGCCACTGAAAACAAGCATTGGGTTACTTGTATATTCACCAGTGTTGTAACGAAAGCACTCTTGGAGTTGGAGATTCAGATGAATTCCAGATTCGCAGTGAATAAATGGAACATTCTTTAGTGGAGATTCCAATGATTTGTGACGTCTGGTTTGTGTGGACAGGAAGTTGAAGAGCTGACCACGGTTAAGTGCATAGCCACTTTAACAGCACGCCTGCGAGTGTGAACAGGCCGCTGAAAACCAGCATTGCGTTACTTGGACATTCACCAGTAGTGTAACGAAAGCATGCATGAAGTGGAGATTCAGATGAATTCCAGATATACAGTGAATGAATGGAACATCTGTAGTACAGATAGCAATGATTTTGAAGTCCTGGTTGTGTGCACAGGAAAATGAAGAGCAAACCAGAGTTGAGTGGATCGCCATAAGTATATCACGCCTGCGAGTATGAAACGAACTTTAAAATACAGAATTGTGTTACTGTGCTATTCACCAGTGGTCTAACGAATGCCGGCCTGCAGTGGAGATTCAGATGAATTCCAGATTCGCAGTCATGAAATGCACATTCTGTAGTGGAGATTACAATGATTTCGGGAGGCGGGCTTGTTTGGTCAGGAAATTGAAGAGCTGACTTGTGTTGAGTGCATAGCCAGTTGAAAAGCATGCCTGCGGATGTGAATAGGCAGCTTGAAAACCAGCATTGGGTTACTTTAACATTCACCAGTAGTGTAACGAAATCCCGCTTGGAGTTGGAGATTCAGATGTATTCCAGATTCGCACTGAATGAATGGCACATCCCATAGTGGAGATTCCAATAATTTTGTAGGTCTGGGTTTTTTGGACAGGAAATTGAAGAGCTGACCCTGATTAAGTGCATAGCCAGTTGAACAGCACGCCTGTGAGTGTGAACAGGCCGCTGAAAACCAACGTTTGTTTACTTGGACATTCACCAGTGGTGTAAGGAAAGCCCGCAAGTATTTGGAGATTCAGATGAATTCTTAGATTCGAAGTGAATGAATGGAAAATTCTGTAGTGGAGATCCATGGATTTCTGAAATCTGGCGGTGTGGATAGGCAAATTTAGAGCTGACCAGGGTTGAGTACAGAACCAGATGAACAGCATGCCAGCGAATGTGAAAAGGCCATGGAAAACCAGCATTGGGTTTTTTGGACATTCACAGTGGTGTAACTAGGCCGGGCTGGAGTTGTAGATTCTGGTGCATTCCAGATTCGCAGTGAATGAGTGGAACATTCTCTAGTGGAGATTCCAATGATTTCTGACGTCTTGGTTGTTTTGAAATGGAAATTGAAGAGCTGACCATGTTTGAGTGGATAACCAGATGAGCTGCACGCTTGCAACAGTGAGGAGTCAGCTGAAAACCAGCATTGGGTTACTTGGACTTTCACCAGTAATGTAACGAAAGCCTGCATGGAGTGGAGATTCAGATGAATTCCACATTTGCAGTGAATGAGTGGATCATTCTGTCATGGAGATGCCAATGATTTCTGTAGGATGTGTTGTGTGGATAGGAAAATGAAGAGCTGACCAGGGTTGAGAGCATAACCAGTGGAACAGCATGCCTACGAAAGTGAACAGGACGCTGAAAACCAGCAATGGGTTATTTGTATGTTTGCCAGTGGTGTAACGAAAGACCGCCTGGAGTTGGAGATTCAGATGAATTCAGATTCGCAGTGAATGAATGGAAAATTCTGTAGTGGAGATCCATGGATTTCTGAAATCTGGGTGGTGTGGACAGGCAAATTTAGAGCTGACCAGGGCTCAGTACAGAACCAGATAAACAGAATGCCTGCGAAAGTGAACAAGACGCTGAAAACAAGCATTGGGTTACTTGTATAATCACCAGTGTTGTAACGGAAGCACTCTTGGAGTTGGAGATTCAAATGAATTCCAGATTAGCAGTGGATAAATGGAACATACTTTAGTGGAGATTCCAATGATTTCTGACGTCTTGTTTGTGTGGATAGGAAAGTGAAGAGCTGACCTTGTTTGAGTGGATAACCAGATGAGCTGCACGCTTGCGACAGTGACGAGGCAGCTGAAAACCAGCATTGGGTTACTTGGACATTTACCAGTATTGTAACGAAAGCCTGCATGGAGTGGAGATTCAGATGAATTCCAGATTCGCGTGAAAAAATGGAACATTCTTTAGTGGAGATTCCAATGATTTGTGACGTCTGGGTTGTGTGGACAGGAAGTTGAAGAGCTGACCACGTTTAAGTGCATAGCCAGTTGAACAGCACCCCTGCGAGTGTGAACAGCCCGCTGAAATCCAGCATTGCGTTACTTGGACATTCACCAGTAGTGTAACCAAAGCATGCATGATGTGAACATTCAGATGAATTCCAGATATACAGTGAATGAATGGAACATCTGTAGTACACATAGCAATTATTTTGAAGTCCTGGAGGTGTGGACAGCAAAATGAAGAGCAAACCAGAGTTGAGTGGATCGCCATAAGAATATCACGCCTGCGAGTATGAACCGAACTTTGAAATACAGAATTGTGTTACTGTGCTATTCACCAGTGGTCTAACGAAAGCCGGCCTGCAGTAGAGATTCATATGAATTCCAGATTCGTAGTCATGAAATGCACATTCTGTAGTGGAGATTACAATGGTTTCGGGAGGCGTGCTTGTTTGGTCAGGAAGAGCTGAATTGTGTTGAGTGCATAGCCAGTTGAAAAGCATGCCTGCAGATGTGAATAGGCTGTTTGAAAACCAGCATTGGGTTACTTTGACATTCACCAGTGGTGTAACGAAATCCCGCCTGGAGTTGGAGATTCAGATGAATTCCAGATTCGCACTGAATGAATGGCACATCCCATAGTGGAGATTCCAATGCTTTTGTAGGTCTGGGTCTTTTCGACAGGAAATTGAAGAGCTGACCCTGTTTAAGTGCATAGCCAGTTGAACAGCATGGCTCTGAGTGTGAACAGGCCGCCGAAAACCAACGTTTGTTTACTTGGACATTCACCAGTGGTGTAAAGAAAGCCCGCAAGTAGTTGGAGATTCAGATGAATTCCAGATTCGCAGTGAATGAATGGAAAATTCTGTAGTGGAAATCTATGCATTTCTGAAATCTGGGTGGTGTGGGCAGGCATATTTAGAGCTGACCATGGTTGAGTACAGAACCAGATGTACAGCATGCCAGCGAATATGAAAATGCCATGGAAAACCTGCTTTGGGTTTTTTGGACATTCACAGTGGTGTAGCTAGGCCCGGCTGGAGTTGTAGATTCTGGTGCATTCCAGATTCGCAGTGAATGAATGGAACATTCTTTAGTGGAGAGTCCAATGTTTTCTGACGTCTTGGTTGTGTGGATAGGAAATTGAAGAGCTGACCTTGTTTGAGTGGATAACCAGATGAGCTGCACGTTTGCGACAGTGACGAGGCAGCTGTAAACCAGCATTGGGTTACTTGGACATTCACCAGTAGTGTAACGAAAGCCTGCATTGAGTGGAGATTCAGATGAATTCCAGATTCGCAGTGAATAAATGGAACATTCTTTAGTGGAGATTCCAATGATTTGTGACGTCTGGGTTGTGTGGACAGGAAGTTGAAGAGCTGACCACGGTTAAGTGCATAGCCACTTTAACAGCACGCCTGCGAGTGTGAACAGGCCGCTGAAAACCAGCATTGCGTTACTTGGACATTCACCAGTAGTGTAACGAAAGCATGCATGAAGTGGAGATTCAGATGAATTCCAGATATACAGTGAATGAATGGAACATCTGTAGTACAGATAGCAATGATTTTGAAGTCCTGGTTGTGTGCACAGGAAAATGAAGAGCAAACCAGAGTTGAGTGGATCGCCATAAGTATATCACGCCTGCGAGTATGAAACGAACTTTAAAATACAGAATTGTGTTACTGTGCTATTCACCAGTGGTCTAACGAATGCCGGCCTGCAGTGGAGATTCAGATGAATTCCAGATTCGCAGTCATGAAATGCACATTCTGTAGTGGAGATTACAATGATTTCGGGAGGCGGGCTTGTTTGGTCAGGAAATTGAAGAGCTGACTTGTGTTGAGTGCATAGCCAGTTGAAAAGCATGCCTGCGGATGTGAATAGGCAGCTTGAAAACCAGCATTGGGTTACTTTAACATTCACCAGTAGTGTAACGAAATCCCGCTTGGAGTTGGAGATTCAGATGTATTCCAGATTCGCACTGAATGAATGGCACATCCCATAGTGGAGATTCCAATAATTTTGTAGGTCTGGGTTTTTTGGACAGGAAATTGAAGAGCTGACCCTGATTAAGTGCATAGCCAGTTGAACAGCACGCCTGTGAGTGTGAACAGGCCGCTGAAAACCAACGTTTGTTTACTTGGACATTCACCAGTGGTGTAAGGAAAGCCCGCAAGTATTTGGAGATTCAGATGAATTCTTAGATTCGAAGTGAATGAATGGAAAATTCTGTAGTGGAGATCCATGGATTTCTGAAATCTGGCGGTGTGGATAGGCAAATTTAGAGCTGACCAGGGTTGAGTACAGAACCAGATGAACAGCATGCCAGCGAATGTGAAAAGGCCATGGAAAACCAGCATTGGGTTTTTTGGACATTCACAGTGGTGTAACTAGGCCGGGCTGGAGTTGTAGATTCTGGTGCATTCCAGATTCGCAGTGAATGAGTGGAACATTCTCTAGTGGAGATTCCAATGATTTCTGACGTCTTGGTTGTTTTGAAATGGAAATTGAAGAGCTGACCATGTTTGAGTGGATAACCAGATGAGCTGCACGCTTGCAACAGTGAGGAGTCAGCTGAAAACCAGCATTGGGTTACTTGGACTTTCACCAGTAATGTAACGAAAGCCTGCATGGAGTGGAGATTCAGATGAATTCCACATTTGCAGTGAATGAGTGGATCATTCTGTCATGGAGATGCCAATGATTTCTGTAGGATGTGTTGTGTGGATAGGAAAATGAAGAGCTGACCAGGGTTGAGAGCATAACCAGTGGAACAGCATGCCTACGAAAGTGAACAGGACGCTGAAAACCAGCAATGGGTTATTTGTATGTTTGCCAGTGGTGTAACGAAAGACCGCCTGGAGTTGGAGATTCAGATGAATTCAGATTCGCAGTGAATGAATGGAAAATTCTGTAGTGGAGATCCATGGATTTCTGAAATCTGGGTGGTGTGGACAGGCAAATTTAGAGCTGACCAGGGCTCAGTACAGAACCAGATAAACAGAATGCCTGCGAAAGTGAACAAGACGCTGAAAACAAGCATTGGGTTACTTGTATAATCACCAGTGTTGTAACGGAAGCACTCTTGGAGTTGGAGATTCAAATGAATTCCAGATTAGCAGTGGATAAATGGAACATACTTTAGTGGAGATTCCAATGATTTCTGACGTCTTGTTTGTGTGGATAGGAAAGTGAAGAGCTGACCTTGTTTGAGTGGATAACCAGATGAGCTGCACGCTTGCGACAGTGACGAGGCAGCTGAAAACCAGCATTGGGTTACTTGGACATTTACCAGTATTGTAACGAAAGCCTGCATGGAGTGGAGATTCAGATGAATTCCAGATTCGCGTGAAAAAATGGAACATTCTTTAGTGGAGATTCCAATGATTTGTGACGTCTGGGTTGTGTGGACAGGAAGTTGAAGAGCTGACCACGTTTAAGTGCATAGCCAGTTGAACAGCACCCCTGCGAGTGTGAACAGCCCGCTGAAATCCAGCATTGCGTTACTTGGACATTCACCAGTAGTGTAACCAAAGCATGCATGATGTGAACATTCAGATGAATTCCAGATATACAGTGAATGAATGGAACATCTGTAGTACACATAGCAATTATTTTGAAGTCCTGGAGGTGTGGACAGCAAAATGAAGAGCAAACCAGAGTTGAGTGGATCGCCATAAGAATATCACGCCTGCGAGTATGAACCGAACTTTGAAATACAGAATTGTGTTACTGTGCTATTCACCAGTGGTCTAACGAAAGCCGGCCTGCAGTAGAGATTCATATGAATTCCAGATTCGTAGTCATGAAATGCACATTCTGTAGTGGAGATTACAATGGTTTCGGGAGGCGTGCTTGTTTGGTCAGGAAGAGCTGAATTGTGTTGAGTGCATAGCCAGTTGAAAAGCATGCCTGCAGATGTGAATAGGCTGTTTGAAAACCAGCATTGGGTTACTTTGACATTCACCAGTGGTGTAACGAAATCCCGCCTGGAGTTGGAGATTCAGATGAATTCCAGATTCGCACTGAATGAATGGCACATCCCATAGTGGAGATTCCAATGCTTTTGTAGGTCTGGGTCTTTTCGACAGGAAATTGAAGAGCTGACCCTGTTTAAGTGCATAGCCAGTTGAACAGCATGGCTCTGAGTGTGAACAGGCCGCCGAAAACCAACGTTTGTTTACTTGGACATTCACCAGTGGTGTAAAGAAAGCCCGCAAGTAGTTGGAGATTCAGATGAATTCCAGATTCGCAGTGAATGAATGGAAAATTCTGTAGTGGAAATCTATGCATTTCTGAAATCTGGGTGGTGTGGGCAGGCATATTTAGAGCTGACCATGGTTGAGTACAGAACCAGATGTACAGCATGCCAGCGAATATGAAAATGCCATGGAAAACCTGCTTTGGGTTTTTTGGACATTCACAGTGGTGTAGCTAGGCCCGGCTGGAGTTGTAGATTCTGGTGCATTCCAGATTCGCAGTGAATGAATGGAACATTCTTTAGTGGAGAGTCCAATGTTTTCTGACGTCTTGGTTGTGTGGATAGGAAATTGAAGAGCTGACCTTGTTTGAGTGGATAACCAGATGAGCTGCACGTTTGCGACAGTGACGAGGCAGCTGTAAACCAGCATTGGGTTACTTGGACATTCACCAGTAGTGTAACGAAAGCCTGCATTGAGTGGAGATTCAGATGAATTCCAGATTCGCAGTGAATAAATGGAAAATTCTGTAGTGGAGATCCATGGATTTCTGAAATCTGGGTGGTGTGGACAGGCAAATTTAGAGCTGACCAGGGTTGAGTACAGAACCAGATGAACAGAATGCCTGCGAAAGTGAACCGGACGCTGAAAACAAGCATTGGGTTATTGTATATTCACCAGTGTTGTAACGAAAGCACTCTTGGAGTTGGAGATTCAGATGAATTCCAGATTCGCAGTGAATAAATCGAACATTCTTTAGTGGAGATTCCAATGATTTGTGACGTCTGGGTTGTGTGTACAGGAAGCTAAAGAGCTGACCACGGTTAAATGAATAGCCAGTTGAACAGCACAACTGCGAGTGTGAACAGGCAGCTGAAATCCAGCATTGCGTTACTTGGACATTCACCAGTAGTGTAACGAAAGTATGCATGAAATGGAGATTCAGATGAATTGCTGATATACAGTGAATGAATGGAACATCTGTATTACAGATAGCAATGATTTTGAAGTCCTGGTTGTGTGCACAGGAAAATGAAGAGCAAACCAGAGTTGAGTGGATCGCCATAAGTATATCACGCCTGCGAGTATGAACCGAACTTTGAAATACAGAATTGTGTTACTGTGCTATTCACCAGTGGTCTAACGGAAGCCGGCCTGCAGTGGAGATTCAGATGAATTCCAGATTCGTAGTCATGAAATGCACATTCTGTAGTGGAGATTACAATGATTTCGGGAGGCGGGCTTGTTTGGTCAGGAAATTGAAGAGCTGACTTGTGTTGAGTGCATAGCCAGTTGAAAAGCATGCCTGCGGATGTGAATAGGCCGCTTGAAAACCAGCATTGGGTTACTTTGACATTCACCAGTGGTGTAACGAAATCCCGACTGAAGTTGGAGATTCAGATGAATTCCAGTTTTGCACTGAATGAATGGCACATCCCATAGTGGATATTCCAATGATTTTGTAGGTCTGGGTTTTTTGGACAGGAGATTGAAGAGCTGACCCTGGTTAATTGCATAGCCAGTTGAACAGCACGCCTGTGAGTGTGAACAGGCCGCTGAAAACCAACGTTTGTTTACTTGGACATTCACCAGTGGTGTAAGGAAAGCCCGCAAGTATTTGGAGATACAGTTGAATTCTTAGATTCGAAGTGAATGAATGGAAAATTCTGTAGTGGAGATACATGGATATCTGATATCTGGCTGGTGTGGATAGGCAAATTTAGAATTGACCAGGGTTGAGTACAGAACCAGATGAACAGCATGCCAGCGAATGTGAAAAGGCCATGGAAAACCAGCATTGGGTTTTTTGGACATTCACAGTGGTGTAACTAGGCCGGGCTGGAGTTGTAGATTCTGGTGCATTCCAGATTCGCAGTGAATGAATGGAACATTCTTTAGTGGAGATTCCAATGATTTCTGACGTCTTGGTTGTTTTGAAATGGAAATTGAAGAGCTGACCTTGTTTGAGTGGATAACCAGCTGAGCTGCACGCTTGCGACAGTGACGAGTCAGCTGAAAACCAGCATTAGGTTACGTGGACTTTCACCAGTAATGTAACGAAAGCCTGCATGGAGTGGAGATTCAGATGAATTCCACATTTGCAGTGAATGAATGGATCATTCTGTTATGGAGATGCCAATGATTTCTGAAGGATGTGTTGTGTGGACAGGAAAATGAAGAGCTGACCAGGTTTGAGAGCATAAACAGTGGAACAACATGCCTGCGAAAGTGAACAGGACGCTGAAAACCAGCAATGGGTTATTTGTATGTTCTACAGTGGTGTAACGAAATACCGCCTGGAGTTGGAGATTCAGATTAATTCCAGATTCACAGTGAATGAATGGAAAAGTCTGTAGTGGAGATTGCAATGATTTCTGAAATCTGGGTGGTGTGGACAGGCAAATGAAGAGCTGACCAGGGTTGAGTGCAGAACTAGTTGAACAGCACGTCTGCGAGTGTGAACATGCCGCTGAAAACAAGCATTGGGTTACTTGTATATTCACCAGTGTTGTAACGAAAGCACTCTTGGAGTTGGAGATTCAGATGAATTCCAGATTCGCAGTGAATGAATGGAAAATTCTGTAGTGGAGATCCATGGATTTCTGAAATCTGGGTGGTGTGGACAGGCAAATTTAGAGCTGATCAGGGTTGAGTACAGAACGAGATGAACAGCATGCCAACGAATATGAAAAGGCCATGGAAAACCAGCATTGGGTTTTTTGGACATTCACAGTGGTGTAGCTAGGCACGGCAGGAGTTGTAGATTCTGGTGAATTCCAGATTCGCAGTGAATGAATGGAACATTCTTTAGTTGAGATTCCAATGATTTCTGAAGTCTGGGTTGTGTGGACAGGAAGTTGAAGAGCTGACCACGGTTAAGTGCATAGCCACTTGAACAGCAGGCCTGCGAGTGTGAACAGTCCGCTGAAAACCAGCATTCCGTTACTCGGATATTCACCAGTAGTGTAACGAAAGCATGAATGAAGTGGAGATTCAGATGAATTCCAGATATACAGTGAATGAATGGCACATCTTTAGTACAGATAGCAATGATTTTGAAGTCCTGGATGTGTGGACAGGAAAATGAAGAGCAAACCAGAGTTGAGTGGATCGCCATAAGAATATCACGCCTGCGAGTATGAACCGAACTTTGAAATACAGAATTGTGTTACTGTGCTATTCACCAGAGGTCTAACGAAAGCCAGCCTGCAGTGGAGATTCAGATGAATTCCAGATTCGCAGTCAGGAAATGCATATTCTGTAGTGGAGATTACAATGATTTCGGGAGCCGGGCTTGTTTGGTCAGGAAATTGAAGAGCTGACTTTTGTTGAGTGCATAGCCAGTTGAAAAGCATGCCTGCGGTTGTGAGTAGGCCGCTTGAAAACCAGCATTGGGTTACTTTGACATTCACCAGTGGTGTAACGAAAGGCCGCCTGGAGTCAGAGATTCAGATGTATTCCAGATTCGCACTGAATGAATGGCACATCCCATAGTGGAGATTCCAATGATTTTGTAGGTCTGGGTTTTTTGGACAGGAAATTGAATAGCTGACCCTGGTTTAGTGCATAGCCAGTTGAACAGCACGCCTGTGAGTGTGAACAGGCCGCAGAAAACCAACGTTTGTTTACGTGGACATTCACCAGTGGTGTAAGGAAAGCCCGCAAGCAGTTGTAGATTCAGATGAATTCCAAATTCGCAGTGAATGAATGGAAAATTCTGTAGTGGAGATCCATGGATTTCTGAAATCTGGGTGTGTGGACAGGCAAATTATAGCTGACCTGGGTTGAGTACAGAACCAGATGAACAGCATGCCAGCGAATGTGAAAAGGCCATGGAAAACCAGCATTCGGTTTTTGGACATTCACAGTGGTGTAGCTAGGCCCGGCTGGAGTTCTAAATTCTGGTGAATTCCAGATTCGCAGTGAATGAATGGAACATTCTTTAGTGGAGATTCCAATGATTTCTGAGGTCTTGGTTGTGTGGATAGGAAATTGAAGAGCTGACCTTGTTTGAGTGCATAACCAGATGAGCTGCACGCTTGCGACAGTGAGGAGGCAGCTGAAAACCAGCATTGGGTTACTTGGATATTCACCAGTAGTGTAACAAAAGCCTGCATGGAGTGGAGATTCAGATGAATTCCAGATTCGCAGTGAATGAATGGAAAATTCTGTAGTGGAGATCCATGGATTTCTGAAATCTGGGTGGTGTGGACAGGCAAATTTAGGGCTGACCAGGGTTGAGTACAGAAACAGTTGAACAGCATGCCTGCGAAAGTGAACAGGACGCTGAAACAAGCATTGGGTTACTTGTATATTCACCAGTGTTGTAACGAAAGCTCTCTTGGAGTTGGAGATCCAGATGAATTCCAGATTCGCAGTGAATAAATGGAACATTCTTTAGTGGAGATTCCAATGATTTCTGACGTCTTGGTTGTGTGGATAGGAAAGTGAAGAGCTGACCATGTTTGAGTGGATAACCAGATGAGCTGCACGCTTGCGACAGTGACGAGGCAGCTGAAAACCAGAATTGGGTTACTTGGACATTCACCATTAGTGTACCGAAAGGCTGCATGGAGTGGAGATTCAGATGAATTCCAGATTTGCAGTGAATGAATGGAAAATTCTGTAGTGGAAATCTATGCATTTCTGAAATCTGGGTGGTGTGGGCAGGCATATTTAGAGCTGACCATGGTTGAGTACAGAACCAGATGTACAGCATGCCAGCGAATATGAAAATGCCATGGAAAACCTGCTTTGGGTTTTTTGGACATTCACAGTGGTGTAGCTAGGCCCGGCTGGAGTTGTAGATTCTGGTGCATTCCAGATTCGCAGTGAATGAATGGAACATTCTTTAGTGGAGAGTCCAATGTTTTCTGACGTCTTGGTTGTGTGGATAGGAAATTGAAGAGCTGACCTTGTTTGAGTGGATAACCAGATGAGCTGCACGTTTGCGACAGTGACGAGGCAGCTGTAAACCAGCATTGGGTTACTTGGACATTCACCAGTAGTGTAACGAAAGCCTGCATTGAGTGGAGATTCAGATGAATTCCAGATTCGCAGTGAATAAATGGAAAATTCTGTAGTGGAGATCCATGGATTTCTGAAATCTGGGTGGTGTGGACAGGCAAATTTAGAGCTGACCAGGGTTGAGTACAGAACCAGATGAACAGAATGCCTGCGAAAGTGAACCGGACGCTGAAAACAAGCATTGGGTTATTGTATATTCACCAGTGTTGTAACGAAAGCACTCTTGGAGTTGGAGATTCAGATGAATTCCAGATTCGCAGTGAATAAATCGAACATTCTTTAGTGGAGATTCCAATGATTTGTGACGTCTGGGTTGTGTGTACAGGAAGCTGAAGAGCTGACCACGGTTAAATGAATAGCCAGTTGAACAGCACAACTGCGAGTGTGAACAGGCAGCTGAAATCCAGCATTGCGTTACTTGGACATTCACCAGTAGTGTAACGAAAGTATGCATGAAATGGAGATTCAGATGAATTGCTGATATACAGTGAATGAATGGAACATCTGTATTACAGATAGCAATGATTTTGAAGTCCTGGTTGTGTGCACAGGAAAATGAAGAGCAAACCAGAGTTGAGTGGATCGCCATAAGTATATCACGCCTGCGAGTATGAACCGAACTTTGAAATACAGAATTGTGTTACTGTGCTATTCACCAGTGGTCTAACGGAAGCCGGCCTGCAGTGGAGATTCAGATGAATTCCAGATTCGTAGTCATGAAATGCACATTCTGTAGTGGAGATTACAATGATTTCGGGAGGCGGGCTTGTTTGGTCAGGAAATTGAAGAGCTGACTTGTGTTGAGTGCATAGCCAGTTGAAAAGCATGCCTGCGGATGTGAATAGGCCGCTTGAAAACCAGCATTGGGTTACTTTGACATTCACCAGTGGTGTAACGAAATCCCGACTGAAGTTGGAGATTCAGATGAATTCCAGTTTTGCACTGAATGAATGGCACATCCCATAGTGGATATTCCAATGATTTTGTAGGTCTGGGTTTTTTGGACAGGAGATTGAAGAGCTGACCCTGGTTAATTGCATAGCCAGTTGAACAGCACGCCTGTGAGTGTGAACAGGCCGCTGAAAACCAACGTTTGTTTACTTGGACATTCACCAGTGGTGTAAGGAAAGCCCGCAAGTATTTGGAGATACAGTTGAATTCTTAGATTCGAAGTGAATGAATGGAAAATTCTGTAGTGGAGATACATGGATATCTGATATCTGGCTGGTGTGGATAGGCAAATTTAGAATTGACCAGGGTTGAGTACAGAACCAGATGAACAGCATGCCAGCGAATGTGAAAAGGCCATGGAAAACCAGCATTGGGTTTTTTGGACATTCACAGTGGTGTAACTAGGCCGGGCTGGAGTTGTAGATTCTGGTGCATTCCAGATTCGCAGTGAATGAATGGAACATTCTTTAGTGGAGATTCCAATGATTTCTGACGTCTTGGTTGTTTTGAAATGGAAATTGAAGAGCTGACCTTGTTTGAGTGGATAACCAGCTGAGCTGCACGCTTGCGACAGTGACGAGTCAGCTGAAAACCAGCATTAGGTTACGTGGACTTTCACCAGTAATGTAACGAAAGCCTGCATGGAGTGGAGATTCAGATGAATTCCACATTTGCAGTGAATGAATGGATCATTCTGTTATGGAGATGCCAATGATTTCTGAAGGATGTGTTGTGTGGACAGGAAAATGAAGAGCTGACCAGGTTTGAGAGCATAAACAGTGGAACAACATGCCTGCGAAAGTGAACAGGACGCTGAAAACCAGCAATGGGTTATTTGTATGTTCTACAGTGGTGTAACGAAATACCGCCTGGAGTTGGAGATTCAGATTAATTCCAGATTCACAGTGAATGAATGGAAAAGTCTGTAGTGGAGATTGCAATGATTTCTGAAATCTGGGTGGTGTGGACAGGCAAATGAAGAGCTGACCAGGGTTGAGTGCAGAACTAGTTGAACAGCACGTCTGCGAGTGTGAACATGCCGCTGAAAACAAGCATTGGGTTACTTGTATATTCACCAGTGTTGTAACGAAAGCACTCTTGGATTTGGAGATTCAGATGAATTCCAGATTCGCAGTGAATGAATGGAAAATTCTGTAGTGGAGATCCATGGATTTCTGAAATCTGGGTGGTGTGGACAGGCAAATTTAGAGCTGATCAGGGTTGAGTACAGAACGAGATGAACAGCATGCCAACGAATATGAAAAGGCCATGGAAAACCAGCATTGGGTTTTTTGGACATTCACAGTGGTGTAGCTAGGCACGGCTGGAGTTGTAGATTCTGGTGAATTCCAGATTCGCAGTGAATGAATGGAACATTCTTTAGTTGAGATTCCAATGATTTCTGAAGTCTGGGTTGTGTGGAAAGGAAGTTGAAGAGCTGACCACGGTTAAGTGCATAGCCACTTGAACAGCAGGCCTGCGAGTGTGAACAGTCCGCTGAAAACCAGCATTCCGTTACTCGGACATTCACCAGTAGTGTAACGAAAGCATGAATGAAGTGGAGATTCAGATGAATTCCAGATATACTGTGAATGAATGGCACATCTTTAGTACAGATAGCAATGATTTTGAAGTCCTGGATGTGTGGACAGGAAAATGAAGAGCAAACCAGAGTTGAGTGGATCGCCATAAGAATATCATGCCTGCGAGTATGAACCGAACTTTGAAATACAGAATTGTGTTACTGTGCTATTCACCAGAGGTCTAACGAAAGCCAGCCTGCAGTGGAGATTCAGATGAATTCCAGATTTGCAGTCAGGAAATGCACATTCTGTAGTGGAGATTACAATGATTTCGGGAGCCGGGCTTGTTTGGTCAGGAAATTGAAGAGCTGACTTTTGTTGAGTGCATAGCCAGTTGAAAAGCATGCCTGCGGTTGTGAGTAGGCCGTTTGAAAACCAGCATTGGGTTACTTTGACATTCACCAGTGGTGTAACGAAAGGCCGCCTGGAGTCAGAGATTCAGATGTATTCCAGATTCGCACTGAATGAATGGCACATCCCATAGTGGAGATTCCAATGATTTTGTAGGTCTGGGTTTTTTGGACAGGAAATTGAATAGCTGACCCTGGTTTAGTGCATAGCCAGTTGAACAGCACGCCTGTGAGTGTGAACAGGCCGCAGAATACCAACGTTTGTTTACTTGGACATTCACCAGTGGTGTAAGGAAAGCCCGCAAGCAGTTGTAGATTCAGATGAATTCCAGATTCGCAGTGAATGAATGGAAAATTCTGTAGTGGAGATCCATGGATTTCTGAAATCTGGGTGTGTGGACAGGCAAATTTAGAGCTGACCTGGGTTGAGTACAGAACCAGATGAACAGCATGCCAGCGAATGTGAAAAGGCCATGGAAAACCAGCATTCGGTTTTTGGACATTCACAGTGGTGTAGCTAGGCCCGGCTGGAGTTCTAAATTCTGGTGAATTCCAGATTCGCAGTGAATGAATGGAACATTCTTTAGTGGAGATTTCAATGATTTTTGACGTCTTGGTTGTGTGCATAGGAAATTGAAGAGCTGACCTTGTTTGAGTGGATAACCAGATGAGCTGCACGCTTGCGACAGTGACGAGGCAGCTGACAACCAGCATTGGTTTACTTGGACTTTCACCAGTAGTGTAATGAAAGCCTGCATGGAGTTGAGATTCAGATGAATTCCACATTTGCACTGAATGAATGGGTCATTCTGGCATGGAGATGCCAATGATTTCTGAAGGATGTGTTGTGTGGACAGGAAAATGAAGAGCTGACCAGGGAAAGGAGCATAACCAGTGGAACAGAATGCCTGCGAAAGTGAACAGGACGGTGAAAACCAGCAATGGGTTATTTGTATGTTCTCCAGTGGTGTAACGAAAGACCGCCTGAAGTTGGAGATTCAGAAGAATTCCAGATTCGCAGTGAATGAATGGAAAAGTCTGTAGTGGAGATTGCAATGCTTTCTGAAATCTGGGTTGTGTGGACAGGGAAATGAAGAGCTGACCAGGGTTGAGGGCAGAACCAGTTGAACAGCACGTCTGCGAGTGTGAACATGCCGCTGAAAATAAGCATTGGGTTACTTGTATATTCACCAGTGTTGTAAAGAAAGCACTCTTGGAGTTGGAGATTCAGATGAATTCCAGATTCGCAGTGAAAAATTGGAATATTCTTTAGTGGAGATTCCAATGATTTGTGACGTCTGGGTTGTGTGGACAGGAAGTTGAAGAGCTGACCACGGTTAAGTGCAAAGCAACTTGAACAGCAGTCCTGCGAGTGTAAACAGGCCGCTGAAAACCAGCATTGCGTTACTTGGACATTCACCAGTAGTGAAACGAAAGCATGCATGAAGTGGAGATTCAGATGAATTCCAGATATATAGTGAATGAATGGAACATCTGTAGTACAGATAGCAATGATTTTGAAGTCCTGGTTGTGTGGACAGGAAGTAAGGTAAAGTAAAAAGTAAAGGCCCTCCCGTTGATCGTCGATTTGCTCGAGCGGGCCCAGTAACGTCTCCATTGGAGACTTTGTTGTTACTGTGTCTGGCATATCGAATACTCTCGGTAGCTTGCCGGGCTCTCCGAGAGGGGCGGAGGAATCGAACTCGGGTCGGCCATGTTGGCCGCGTGTAAGGCGAACGCCCTACCCGCTGTGCTATCGCTCCAGCCCATGTGGACAGGAAAATGAAGAGCAAACAAGAGTTGAGTGGATCGCCATAAGTATATCACGCCTGCGAGTATGAACCGAACTTTAAAATACAGAATTGTGTTACTGAGCTATTCACCAGTGGTCTAACGAAAGCCGGCCTGTAGTGGAGATTCAGATGAATTCCAGATTCGCAGTGAATAAATGGAACATTCTTTAGTGGAGATTCCAATGATTTCTGACGTCTTGGTTGTGTGGATAGGAAATTGAAGAGCTGACCTTGTTTGAGTGCATAACCAGATGAGCTGCACGCTTGCGACAGTGAGGAGGCAGCTGAAAACCAGCATTGGGTTACTTGGACATTCACCAGTAGTGTAACAAAAGCCTGCATGGAGTGGAGATTCAGATGAATTCCAGATTCGCAGTGAATGAATGGAAAATTCTGTAGTGGAGATCCATGGATTTCTGAAATCTGGGTGGTGTGGACAGGCAAATTTAGGGCTGACCAGGGTTGAGTACAGAAACAGTTGAACAGCATGCCTGCGAAAGTGAACAGGACGCTGAAACAAGCATTGGGTTACTTGTATATTCACCAGTGTTGTAACGAAAGCTCTCTTGGAGTTGGAGATCCAGATGAATTCCAGATTCGCAGCGAATAAATGGAACATTCTTTAGTGGAGATTCCAATGATTTCTGACGTGTTGGTTGTGTGGATAGGAAAATGAAGAGCTGACCATGTTTGAGTGGATAACCAGATGAGCTGCACGCTTGCGACAGTGACGAGGCAGCTGAAAACCAGAATTGGGTTACTTGGACATTCACCATTAGTGTACCGAAAGGCTGCATGGAGTGGAGATTCAGATGAATTCCAGATTCGCAGTGAATGAATGGAAAATTCTGTAGTGGAGATCCATGGATTTCTGAAATCTGGGTGGTGTGGACAGGCAAATTTAGAGCTGATCAGGGTTGAGTACAGAACGAGATGAACAGCATGCCAGCGAATATGAAAAGGCCATGGAAAACCAGCATTGGGTTTTTTGGACATTCACAGTGGTGTAGCTAGGCACGGCTGGAGTTGTAGATTCTGGTGAATTCCAGATTCGCAGTGAATGAATGGAACGTTCTTTAGTTGAGATTCCAATGATTTCTGAAGTCTGGGTTGTGTGGACAGGAAGTTGAAGAGCTGACCACGGTTAAGTGCATAGCCACTTGAACAGCAGGCCTGCGAGTGTGAACAGTCCGCTGAAAACCAGCATTCCGTTACTCGGACATTCACCTGTAGTGTAACGAAAGCATGAATGAAGTGGAGATTCAGATGAATTCCAGATATACTGTGAATGAATGGCACATCTTTAGTACAGATAGCAATGATTTTGTAGTCCTGGATGTGTGGACAGGAAAATGAAGAGCAAACCAGAGTTGAGTGGATCGCCATAAGAATATCACGCCTGCGAGTATGAACCGAACTTTGAAATACAGAATTGTGTTACTGTGCTATTCACCAGAGGTCTAACGAAAGCCAGCCTGCAGTGGAGATTCAGATGAATTCCAGATTCTCAGTCAGGAAATGCACATTCTGTAGTGGAGATTACAATGATTTCAGGAGCCGGGCTTGTTTGGTCAGGAAATTGAAGAGCTGACTTTTGTTGAGTGCATAGCCAGTTGAAAAGCATGCCTGCGGTTGTGAGTAGGCCGCTTGAAAACCAGCATTGGGTTACTTTAACATTCACCAGTGGTGTAACGAAAGACCGCCTGGAGTCAGAGATTCAGATGTATTCCAGATTCGCACTGAATGAATGCCACATCCCATAGTAGAGATTCCAATGATTTTGTAGGTCTGGGTTTTTTGGACAGGAAATTGAATAGCTGACCCTGGTTTAGTGCATAGCCAGTTGAACAGCACGCCTGTGAGTGTGAACAGGCCGCAGAAAACCAACGTTTGTTTACTTGGACATTCACCAGTGGTGTAAGGAAAGCCCGCAAGCAGTTGGAGATTCAGATGAATTCCAGATTCGCAGTGAATGAATGGAAAAATCTGTAGTGGAGATTGCAATGATTTCTGAAATCTGGGTTGTGTAGACAGGCAAATGAAGAGCTGACCAGGGTTGAGTGCAGAACCAGTTGAACAGCACGTCTGCGAGTGTGAACATGCCGGTGAAAACAAGAATTGGGTTACTTGTATATTCACCAGTGTTGTAACGAAAGCACTCTTGGAGTTGGAGATTCAGATGAATTCCAGATTCGCAGTGAATAAATGGAACATTCTTTAGTGAAGATTCCAACGATTTGTGATGTCTGGGTTGTGTGGACAGGAATTTGAAGAGCTGACCACGGTTAAGTGCATAGCCACTTTAACAGCACGCCTGCGAGTGTGAACAGTCCGCTGAAAACCAGCATTGCGTTACTTGGACATTCACCAGTAGTGTAACGAAAGCATGCATGAAGTGGAGATTCAGATGAATTCCAGATATACAGTTAATGAATGAAACATCTGTAGTACACATAGCAATGATTTTGACGTCCTGATTGTGTGGACAGAAAAATGAAGAGCAAACCAGAGTTGAGTGGATCGCCATAAGAATATCACGCCTGCGAGTATGAACCGAATTTTGAAATACCGAATTGTGTTACTGTGCTATTCACCAGTGTTCTAACGAAAGCCGGCCTGCAGTGGAGATTCAGATGAATTCCACACTCGCAGTCATGAAATGCACATTCTGTATTGGAGATTACAATGATTTCGTGAGGCGGGCTTGTTTGGTCAGGAAATTAAAGAGCTGACTTGTGTTGAGTGCATAGCCAGTTGAAAAGCATGCCTCCGGATGTGAATAGGCTGCTTGAAAACCAGCATTGGTTTCTTTTGACATTCACCAGTGGTGTAACTAAAGACCGCCTGGTGTTGGAGATTCAGATGAATTCCAAATTCGCAGTGAATGAAAGGAAAAGTCTGTAGTGGAGTTTCCAATGATTTCTGAAATCTGGGTTGTGTGGACAGGCAAATGAAGAGCTGACCAGTGTTGAGTGCAGAACCAGTTGAACAGCACGTCTGCGAGTGTGAACTTGCCGCTGAAAACAAGCATTGGGTTACTTGTATATTCACCAGTGTTGTAAAGAAAGCACTCTTGGAGTTGGAGATTAAGACAAATTCCAGATTCGCAGTGAATAAATGGAACATTCTTTAGTGGAGATTCCAATGATTTGTGACGGCTGGGTTGTGTGGACAGGAAGTTGAAGAGCTGACCACGGTTAAGTGCATAGCAAGTTAAACAGCACGCCTGCGAGTGTGAACAGGCCGCTGAAAACCAGCATTGCGTTACTTGGACATTCACCAGTAGTGTAACGAAAGCATGCATGAAGTGGAGATTCAGATGAATTCCAGATATACAGTGAATGAATGGAACATCTGTAGTACAGATAGCAATGATTCTGAAGTCCTGGTTGTGCGGACAGCAAAATGAAGAGCAAACCAGAGTTGAGTGGATCGCCATAAGAATATCACGCCTGCGAGTATGAACCGAACTATAAAATACAGAATTGTGTTACTGTGCTATTCACCAGTGGTCTAACGAAAGCCGGCCTGTAGAGGAGATTCAGACGAATTACAGATTCGCAGTGAATAAATGGAACATTCTTTAGTGGAGATTCCAATGATTTTGTAGGTCTGGGTTTTTTGGACAGGAAATTGAAGAGCTGACCCTGTTTAAGTGCATTGCCAGTTGAAAAGCATGCCTCTGAGTGTGAACAGGCCGCCGAAAACCAACGTTTGTTTACATGGACATTCACCAGTGGTGTAACGAAATCCCTCAAGTAGTTGGAGATTCAGATGAATTCCAGATTCGCAGTGAATGAATGGAAAATTCTGTAGTGGAGATCCATGGATTTCTGAAATCTGGGTGGTGTGGACAGGCAAATTTAGAGCTGACCAGGTTTGAGTACAGAACCAGATGAACAGCATGCCAGCGAATATGTAAAGGCCATAGAAATCCAGCTTTGGGTTTTTTGGACATTCACAGTGGTGTAGCTAGGCCCGGCTGGAGTTGTAGTTTCTGGTGAATTCCAGAATCGCAGTGAATGAATGGAACATTCTTTAGTGGAGATTCCAATGATTTCTGAGGTCTTGGTTGTGTGGATAGGAAATTGAAGAGCTGACCTTGTTTGAGTGGATAACCAGATGAGCTGCACGCTTGCAACAGTGACGAGGCAGCTGTAAACCAGAATTGGGTTACTTGGACATTCACCAGTAGTGTAACGAAAGCCTGCATGGAGTGGAGATTCAGATGAATTCCAGATTCGCAGTGAATGAATGGAAAATTCTGTAGTGGAGATGGATGGATTGCTGAAATCTGGGTGGTGTGGACAGGCAAATTTAGAGCTGATCAGGGTTGAGTACAGAACCAGATGAACAGCATGCCTGCAAAAGTGAACAGGACGCTGAAAACAAGCATTGGGTTACTTGTATATTCACCAGTGTTGTAACGAAAGCACTCTTGGAGTTGGAGATTCAGATGAATTCCAGATTCGCAGTGAATAAATCGAACATTCTTTCGTGGAGATTCCAATGATTTGTGACGTATGGGTTGTGTGGACAGGAAGTTGAAGAGCTGACCACGGTTAAGTGCATAGCCAGTTTAACAGCACAACTGCGAGTGTGAACAGGCTGCTGAAAACCAGCATTGCGTTACTTGGACATTCACAAGTAGTGTAACGAAACTATGCATGAAGTGGAGATTCAGATGTATTCCAGATATACAGTGAATGAATGGAACATCTGTAGTACAGATAGCAATGATTTTGAAGTCCTGGTTGTGTGGACAGGAAAATGAAGAGCAAACCAGAGTTGAATGGATCGCCATAAGAATATCACTCCTGCGAGTATGAACCGAACTTTGAAATACAGAATTGTGTTACTGTGCTATTGACCAGAGGTCTAATGAAAGCCGGCCTGCAGTGGAGATTCAGATGAATTCCAGATTCGCAGTCATGAAATGCACATTCTGTAGTGGAGATTACAATGATTTCGGGAGGCGGGCTTGTTTGGTCAGGAAATTGAAGAGCTGACTTGTGTTGAGTGCATAGCCAGTTGAAAATCATGCCTGCGGATGTGAATAGGCCTCTTGAAAACCAGCATTGGGTTACTTTGACATTCACCAGTGGTGTAACGAAATCCCGCCTGGAGTTGGAGATTCAGATGAATTCCAGTTTTGCACTGAATGAATGGCACATCCCATAGTGGAGATTCCAATGATTTTGTAGGTCTGGGTTTTTTGGACAGGAAATTGAAGAGCTGACCCTGGTTAAGTGCATAGCCAGTTGAACAGCACGCCTGGGAGTGTGAACAGGCCGCTGGAAACCAACGTTTGTTTACTTGGACATTCACCAGTGGTGTAAGGAAAGTCCGCAAGTAGTTGAAGATTCAGATGAATTCCAGATTCGCAGTGAATGAATGGAAAATTCTGTAGTGGAGATCCATGGATTTCTGAAATCTGGGTGGTGTGGACAGCGAAATCTAGAGCTGACCAGGGTTGAGTACAGAACCAGATGAACAGCATGCCAGCGAATATGAAAAGGCTATGGAAAACTAGCATTGGGTTTTTTAGACATTCACAGTGGTGTAGCTAGGCCCGCCTGGAGTTGTAGATTCTGGTGAATTCCAGATTCGCAGTGAATGAATGGAACATTCTTTAGTGGAGTTCCAATGATTTCTGACGTCTTGGTTGTGTGGATAGGAAATTGAAGAGCTGACCTTGTTTGAGTGCATAACTAGATGAGCTGCACGCTTGCGACAGTGACGAGGCAGCTGAAAACCAGCATTGGGTTACTTGGACATTCACCAGTAGTGTAACAAAAGCCTGCATGGAGTGGAGATTCAGATGAATTCCAGATTCGCAGTGAATGAATGGAAAATTCTGTAGTGGAGATCCATGGATTTCTGAAATCTGGGTGGTGTGGACAGGCAAATTTTGAGCTGACCAGTGTTGAGTACAGAAACAGTTGAACAGCATGCCTGCGAAAGTGAACAGGACGCTGAAAACAAGCATTGGGTTACTTGTATATTCACCAGTGTTTTAACGAAAGCTCTCTTGGAGTTGGAGATTCAGATGAATTCCAGATTTGCAGTGAATAAATGGAACATTCTTTAGTGGAGATTCCAATGACTTCTGACGTCTTGGTTATGTGGATAGGAAAGTGAAGAGCTGACCTTGTTTGAGTGGATAACCAGATGAGCTGCACGCTTGCGACAGTGACGAGGCAGCTGAAAACCAGCATTGGGTTACTTGGACATTCTCCAGTAGTGTAACGAAAGGCTGCATGGAGTGGAGATTCAGATGAATTCCAGATTCGCAGTGAATGAATGGAAAATTCTGTAGTGGAGATCCATGGATTTCTGAAATTTGGGGGGTGTGGACAGCCAAATGTAGAGCTGACCAGGGTTGAGTACAGAACCAGATGAACCGCATGCTAGCGAATATGAAAAGGCCATGGAAAACCAGCATTGGGATTTTTGGACATTCACAGTAGTGTAGCTAGGCCCGCCTGGATTTGTAGATTCTGGTGAATTCCAGATTCGCTGTGAATGAATGGAACATTCTTTAGTGGAGATTCCAATGATTTCTGACGTCTTGGTTGTGTGGATAGGAAATTGAAAGCTGACCTTGTTTGAGTGGATAACCAGATGAGCTGCACGCTTGCGACAGTGACGAGGCAGCTGAAAACCAGCACTGGGTTACTTGGACATTCACCAGTAGTGTAACAAAAGCCTGCATGGAGTGGAGATTCAGATGAATTCCACATTTTCAGTGAATGAGTGGATCATTCTGTCATGGAGATGCCAATGTTTTCTGTAGGATGTGTTGTGTGGACAGGAAAATGAAGAGCTGACCAGGGTTGAGTGCATGACCAGTGGAACAGCATGCCTGCGAAAGTGAACAGGACGCTGAAAACCAGCAATGGGTTATTTGTATGTTCTCCAGTGGTGTAACGAAAGACCGTCTGGAGTTGGAGATTCAGATGAATTCCAGATTCGCAGTGAATGAATGGAAAAGTCTGTAGTGGAGATTGCAATGATTTCTGAAATCTGGGTTGTGTGGACAGGCAAATGAAGAGCTGACCAGGGTTGAGTGAAGAACCAGTTGAACAGCATGTCTGCGAGTGTGAACAGGCCGCTGAAATCCAGCATTGCGTTACTTGGACATTCACCAGTAGTGTAACGAAAGCATGCATGAAGTGGAGATTCAGATGAATTCCAGATATACAGTTAATGAATGGAACATCTGTAGTACAGATGGCAATGATTTTGAAGTCCTGGTTGTGTGGACAGGAAAATGAAGAGCAAACCAGAGTTGATTGGATCGCCATAAGAATATCATGCCTGCGAGTATGAACCGAACTTTGAAATACAGAATTGTGTTACTGTGCTATTCACCAGAGGTCTAACGAAAGCCAGCCTGCAGTGGAGATTCAGATGAATTCCAGATTCGCAGTCATGAAATGCACATTCTGTAGTGGAGATTACAATGATTTCGGGAGGCGGGCTTGTTTGGTCAGGAAATTGAAGAGCTGACTTGTGTTGAGTGCATAGGCAGTTGAAAAGCATGCCTGCGGATGTGAATAGGCCGCTTGAAAACCAGCATTGGGTTACTTTGACAGTCACCAGTGGTGTAACGAAATCCCGCCTGGAGTTGGAGATTCAGATGAATTCCAGATTCGCACTGAATGAATGGCACATTCCATAGTGGAGATTCCAATGATTTTGTAGGTCTGGGTTTTTTGGACAGGAAATTGAAGAGCTGACCCTGGTTAAGTGCATAGCCAGTTGAACAGCACGCCTGTGAGTGTGAACAGGCCGCTGAAAGCCAACGTTTGCTTACATGGACATTCACCAGTGGTGTCATAAAAGCCCGCAAGTAGTTGGAGATTCAGATGAATTCCAGATTCGCGTGAATGAATGGAAAATTCTGTAGTGGAGATCCATCGATTTCTGAAATCTATGTGGTGTGGACAGGCAAATTTAGAGCTGACCAGGGTTGAGTACAGAACCAGATGAACAGCATGCCAGCGAATATGAAAAGGCCATGGAAAACCAGCATTGGGTTTTTTGGACATTCACAGTGGTGTAGCTAGGCCCGGCTGGAGTTGTAGATTCCGGTGAATTCCAGATTCGCAGTGAATGAATGGAACATTCTTTAGTGGAGATTCCAATGATTTCTGACGTCTTGGTTGTGTGCATAGGAAATTGAAGAGCTGACCTTGTTTGAGTGGATAACCAGATGAGCTGCACGCTTGCGACAGTGACGAGGCAGCTGAAAACCAGCATTGGGTTACTTGGACATTTACCAGTATTGTAACGAAAGCCTGCATGGAGTGGAGATTCAGATGAATTCCAGATTCGCAGCAAATGATTGGAAAATTCTGTAGTGGAGATCCATGGATTTCTGAAATCTGGGTGGTGTGGACATGCAAATTTAGAGCTGACCAGGGTTGAGTACAGAACCAGTGGAACAGCATGCCTGCGAAAGTGAACAGGACGCTGAAAACCAGCAATGGGTTATTTGTATGTTCTCCAGTGGTGTAACGAAAACCCGCTTGGAGTTGGAGATTCAGATGAATTCCAGATTCGCAGTGAATGAATGGAAAAGTCTGTAGTGGAGATTCCAATGATTTCTGACGTCTTGGTTGTGTGGATAGGAAATTGAAGAGCTGACCCTGTTTGAGTGGATAACCAGATGAGCTGCACGCTTGCGACAGTGACGAGGCAGCTGAAAACCAGCATTGGGTTACCTGGACATTCACCAGTAGTGTAACGAAAGCCTGCATGGAGTGGAGATTCAGATGAATTCCACATTTGCAGTGAATGAATGGATCATTCTGTCATGGAGATGCCAATGATTTCTGAAGGATGTGTTGTGTGGAGAGGAAAATGAAGAGCTGACCAGGGTTGAGTGCATAAACAGTGGAACAGCATGCCTGCGAAAGTGAACAGGACGCTGAAAACAAGCAATGGGTTATTTGTATGCTCTCCAGTGGTGTAACGAAAACCCGCCTGGAGTTGGAGATTCAGATGAATTCCAGATTCGCAGTGAATGAATGGAAAAGTCTGTAGTGGAGATTGCAATGATTTCCGAAATCTGGGTTGTGTGGACAGGCAAATGAAGAGCTGACCAGGGTTGAGTGCAGAACCAGTTGAACAGCACGTCTGCGAGTGTGAAAATGCCACTGAAAACAAGCATTGGGTTACTTGTATATTCACCAGTGTTGTAACGAAAGCACTCTTGGAGTTGGAGATTCAGATGAATTCCAGATTCGCAGTGAATAAATGGAACATTCTTTAGTGGAGATTCCAATGATTTGTGACGTCTGGGTTGTGTGGACAGGAAGTTGAAGAGCTGACCACGGTTAAGGGCATAGCCAGTTGAACAGCACGCCTGCGAGTGTGAACAGGCCGCTGAAAACCAGCATTGCGTTACTTGGACATTCACCAGTAGTGTAACGAAAGCATGCATGAAGTGGAGATTCATATGAATTCCAGATATACAGTGAATGAATGGAACATCTGTAGTACAGATAGCAATGATTTTGAAGTCCTGATTGTGTGGACAGGATAATGAAGAGCAAAACATATTTGAGTGGATCGCAATAAGTATATCACGCCTGCGACTATGAACCGAACTTGGAAATAAAGAATTGTGTTACTGTGCTATTCACCAGTGGTCTAACGAAAGCCGGCCTGCAGTGGCGATTCAGATGAATTCCAGATTCGCAGTGAATAAATGGAACATTCTTTAGTGGAGATTCCAATGATTTGTGACGTCTGGTTTGTGTGAACAGGAAGTTGAAGAGCTGACCACGGTTAAGTGCATAGCCAGTTGAACAGCACGCCTGCGAGTGTGAACAGGCCGCGTTACTTGGACATTCACCAGTAGTGTAACGAAAGCATGCATGAAGTGGAGATTCAGATGAATTCCAGATATACAGTGAATGAATGGAACATCTGAAGTACAGATAGCAATGATTTTGAAGTCCTGGTTGTGTGGACAGCAAAATGAAGAGCAAACCAGAGTTGAGTGGATCGCCATAAGAATATCACGCCTGCGAGTATGAACCAAAATTTGAAATACAGAATTGTGTTACTGTGCTATTCACCAGTGGTCTAACGAAAGCCGGCCTGCAGTGGAGATTCAGATGAATTCCAGATTCGCAGTCATGGAATGCACATTCTGTAGTGGAGATTACAATGATTTCGGGAGGTGGGCTTGTTTGGTCAGGAAATTGAAGAGCTGACTTGTGTTGAGTGCATAGCCAGTTGAAAAGCATGCCTGCGGATGTGAATAGGACGCTGGAAAACCAGCATTGGGTTACGTTGACATTCACCAGTGGTGTAACGAAATCTCGCCTGGAGTTGGAGATTCAGATGAATTCCAGATTCGCACTGAATGAATGGCACATCCCATAGCGGAGATTCCAATGATTTTGTAGGTCTGGCTTTTTTGGACAGGAATTTGAATAGCTGACCCTGGTTAAGTGCATAGCCAGCTGAACAGCAAGCCTGGGAGGGTGAACAGGCCGCTGAAATCCAACATTTGTTTTCTTGGACATTCACCAGTGGTGTAATGAAAGCCCGCAAGTAGTTGGGGATTCAGATGAATTCCAGATTCCAGTGAAAGAATGGAAAATTCTGTAGTGGAGATCCATGCATTTCTGAAATTTCTGAGATTCAGATGAATTCCAGATTCGCACTGAATGAATGGCACATCCCATAGTGGAGATTCCAATGATTTTCTAGGTCTGGGTTTTTTGGACAGGAAATTGAAGAGCTGACCCTGGTTAAGTGCATAGCCAGTTGATCAGCACGCCTGTGAGTTCGAGATTCAGATGAATTCGGTTGTGAGGACAGGATAATGAAGAGATGACCAGGGTTGACAGGATAACTAGCTGAACAGTACGCTGCGAGTGTGAATTGGCCACTTATCACCAGCAATGTGTTATTTGGACATTCACAATTGGTATAATGTTAGCCTGTCTGGAGTTGGAGATTCAGATGAATTCCAGATTTGCAGTGAATTACTGGAACATTCTGTAGTTGAGATTCCAATGATTTCGGATATCTGGGTTATTTGGACAGGAAATTGAAGAGCTTACACGGTTAAGTGCATAGCCAGTTGAACAGCATGTCTGCGGGTGTGAACTGGCCGCTGATAACCAGCATTTTCTTACTTGCACATTCACCAGTGGTGTTACGAAAGACCGCCTGGAGTTAGAGATACAGATGAATTCCAGCATTAGGTTACTTGGACATTCACCATTAGTGTAAGGAAATCCTGCATGCAGTGGAGATTCAGATGAATTCCACATTTGCAGTGAATGAATGGATCATTCTGTAATGGAGATGCCATTGATTTCTAAAGGTTGTGTTGTGTGGACAGGCAAATGAAGAGCTGACCAGGGATGAGTGCAGAACCAGTTGAAAAGCACGTTTGCGAGTGTGAACATGCCGCTGAAAACCAGCATTGGGTTACTTATATATTCACCAGTGTTGTAACGAAAGCACTCTTGGAGTTGGAGATTCAGATGTATTCCAGATTCGCAGTGAATAAATGGAATATTCTTTAGTCGAGATTCCAATGATTTGTGACGTCTGGGTTGTGTTGAAAGGACTTGAAGAGCTGACCACCGTTAAGTGCATAGCCAGTTGGACAACACGCCTGCGAGTGTAAACCGGCCGCTGAAAACCAGCATTGCGTTACTTGGACATTCACCAGTAGTGTAACGAAAGCATGCATGAAGTGGAGATTCAGATGAGTTCCAGATATACAGTGAATGAATGGAACATCTGTAGTACAGATAGCAATGATTTTGAAGTCCTGTTTGTGTGGACAGGAAAATGAAGAGCAAACCAGAGTTGAGTGGATCGCCATAAGAATATCACGCCTGCGAGTATGAACCGAACTTGGAAACACAGAATTGTGTTACTGTGCTATTCACCAGTGGTCTAACGAAAGCCGGCCTGCAGTGGAGATTCAGATGAATTCCAGATTCGCAGTCATGAAATGCACATTCTGTAGTGGAGATACAATGATTTCGGGAGGCGGGCTTGTTTGGTCAGGAAGAGCTGAATTGTATTGAGTTCATAGCCAGTTGAAAAGCATGCCTGCTGATGTGAATAGGCCGCTTGAAAACCAGCACTGGGTTACTTTGACAGTCACCAGTGGTGTAACGAAATCCCGAATGAAGTTGGAGATTCAGATGAATTCCAGATTCGCACTGAATGAATGGCACATCCCATAGTGGAGATTCCAATGATTTTGTAGGTCTGGGTTTTTTGGACAGGAAATTGAAGAGCTGACCCTGGTTAAGTGCATAGCCAGTTGAACAGCACGCCTGTGAGTGTGAACAGGCAGCTGAAAACCAACGTTTGTTTACATGGACATTCACCAGTGGTGTCATGAAAGCCCGCAAGTAGTTGGAGATTCAGATGAATTCCAGGTTCGCAGTGAATGAATGGAAAATTCTGTAGTGGAGATCCATGGATTTCTGAAATCTGGGTGGTGTGGACAGGCAAATTTAGAGCTGACCAGGGTTGAGTACAGAACCAGATGAACAGCATGCCAGCGAATGTGAAAAGGCCATGGAAAACCAGCATTCGGTTTTTGGACATTCACAGTGGTGTAGCTAGGCCCGGCTGGAGTTGTAGATTCTGGTGAATTCCAGATTCGCAGTGAATGAATGGAACATTCTTTATTGGAGATTCCAATGATTTCTGACGTCTTGGTTGTGTGGATAGGAAATTGAAGAGCTGACCTTGTTTGAGTGGATAACCAGATGAACTGCACGCTTGCGACAGTGAAGAGGCAGCTGAAAACCAGCATTGGGTTACTTGGACAATCACCAATAGTGTAACGAAAGCCTGCATGCAGTGGAGATTCAGATGAATTCCAGATTTGCAGTGAATGAATGGAAAATTCTGTAGTGAAGATTCATGGATTTCTAAAATCTGGGTGGTGTGGAAAGGCAAATTTAGAGCTGACCAGGGATGAGTATAGAACCAGTGGAACAGCATGCCTACAAAAGTGAACAGGACGCTGAAAACCAGCAATGGGTTATTTGTATGTTCTCCAGTGGTGTAAAGAAAACCCGCCCGGAATTGGAGATTCAGATGAATTCCAGATACGCAGTGAATGAATGGAAAAGTCTGTAGTGGAGATTGCAATGATTTCCGAAATCTGGGTTGTGTGGACAGGCAAATGAAGAGCTGACCAGGGTTGAGTGCAGAACCAGTTGAACAGCACGTCTGCAAGTGTGAACATGCCACTGAAAACAAGCATTGGGTTGATTGTATATTCACCAGTGTTGTAACGAAAGCACTCTTGGAGCTGGAGATTCAGATGAATTCCAGATTCGCAGTGAAAAATTGGAATATTCTTTAGTGGAGATTCCAATGATTTGTGACCTCTGGGTTGTGTGGACAGGAAGTTGAAGAGCTGACCACGGTTAAGTGCATAGCCAGTTGAACAGCACACCTGCGAGTGTGAACAGGCCGCTGAAAACCAGCATTGCGTTACTTGGACATTCACCAGTAGTGTAACGAAAGCCTGCATGGAGTGGAGATTCAGATGAATTCCACATTTGTAGTGAATGAATGGATCATTCTGTCATGTAGATACCAATAATTTCTGAATGATGTGTTGGGTGGACAGGAAAATGAAGAGCAAACCAGAGTTGAGTGGATCGCCATAAGAATATCACGCCTGCGATTGTGATCCAAACTTTGAAATACAGAATTGTGTTACTGTGCTATTCACCAGTGGTCTAAAGAAAGCCAGCCTGCAGTGAAGATTCAGATCAATTCCAGATTCGCAGTCATGAAATGCACATTCTGTAGTGGAGATTACAATGATTTCGGGAGGCGGGCTTGTTTGGTCAGGAAATTGAAGAGCTGACTTGTGTTGAGTGCATAGCCAGTTGAAAATCATGCCTGCGGATGTGAATAGGCCGCTTGAAAACCAGCATTGGGTTACTTTGACATTCACCAGTGGTGTAACGAAATCCCGCCTGGAGTTGGAGATTCAGATGAATTCCAGATTCGCACTGAATGAATGGCACATCCCATAGTGGAGATTCCAATGATTTTCTAGGTCTGGGTTTTTTGGACAGGAAATTGAAGAGCTGACCCTGGTTAAGTGCATAGCCAGTTGAACAGCACGCCTGTGAGTTCGAGATTCAGATGAACTCGGTTGTGAGGACAGGATAATGAAGAGATGACCAGGTTTGACAGGATAACTAGCTGAACAGTACGCTGCGAGTGTGAATTGGCCACTTATCACCAGCATTGTGTTATTTGGATATTCACAATTGGTATAATGTTAGCCTGTCTGGAGTTGGAGATTCAGATGAATTCCAGATTTGCAGTGAATTACTGGAACATTCTGTAGTTGAGATTCCAATGATTTCGGATATCTGGATTATTTGGACAGGAAATTGAAGAGCTTACACAGTTAAGTGCATAGCCAGTTGAACAGCATGTCTGCGGGCGTGAACTGGCCGCTGATAACCAGCATTTTCTTACTTGCACATTCACCAGTGGTGTAACGAAAGACCGCCTGGAGTTGGAGATACAGATGAATTCCAAATTCGCAGTGAATGAATGAAAGATTCTGTAGTACAGATTGCAATGATTTCTGAAGTCTGGGTTGTGTGGACAGGAAAATGAAGAGCAAACCTGAGTTGAGTGGATCGCCATAAGAATATCACGCCTGCGAGGATGAACCGACCTTTGAAATACAGCATTGTGATATTTTGCTATTCACCAGTGGTGTAACGAAAGCTTGCCTGCAGTGGAGATTCAGATGAATTCCAGATTCGCAGTGAATGAATGGAACATTCTGTAGTGGAGATTCCTATGACTTCTAATGTCGGGGTTGTTTGGAAAGGAAATTGAAAGCTGAGCTCTGTTGCGTGCATAGCCAGTTGAACAGCAAGCCTGCGAATATAAATAGGCTTCTTGAAAACCAGCATTGAGTTACTTTGCCATTCTCAAGTGGTGTAAGGAAATCGCGCCTGGAGTTGCAGATTCAGATGAATTGCAGATTCGCAGTGAATGAATGCAACATTCTGTAGTGGAGATTCCAATGATTTTGGAGTTCTGGGTTTTTTGGACAGGAAATTGAAGGTCTGACACGGTTAAGTGTATAGCCAGTTGAACAGCATATCTGCGGGTGTGAACAGGCCGCTGATAACCAGCATTTTTTACTTGCACATTCACCAGTGGTGTAATGATGGACCGCCTGGAGTTGGAGATTCAGATGAATTCCAGATTCGCAGTGAATGAAAGGAACATTCTGTAGTGGAGATTCCAATGAATTTGGATGTCTGGGTTTTTTGGACAGGAAATTGAAGAGCTAACCATGTTTGAGTGGATAACCAGATGAACAGCACGCTTGCGACAGTGACGAGGCAGCTGAAAACCAGCATTGGGTTACTTGGACATTCTCCATTAGTGTAAGGAAATCCTGCATGCAGTGGAGATTCAGATGAATTCCACATTTGCAGTGAATGAATGGATCATTCTGTAATGGAGATGCCATTGATTTCTGAAGGTTGTGTTGTGTGGACAGGAAAATGAAGAGCTGACCAGGGTTGAGTGCAGAACCAGTTGAAAAGCACGTTTGCGAGTGTGAACATGCCACTGAAAACCAGCATTGGGTTACTTGTATATTCACCAGTGTTGTAACGAAAGCACTCTTGGAGTTGGAGATTCAGATGAATTCCAGATTCGCAGTGAAAAAATGGAACATTCTTTAGTGGAGATTCCAATGATTTGTGACGTCTAGGTTGTGTTGAAAGAACTTGAAGAGCTGACCACCGTTAAGTGCATAGCCAGTTGGACAACACGCCTGCGAGTGTGAACCGGCTGCTGAAAACCAGCATTGCGTTACTTGCACATTCACCAGTAGTGTAACGAAAGCCTGCATGGAATGGAGATTCAGATGAATTCCACATTTGCAGTGAATGAATGGATCATTCTGTCATGGAGATGCCAATGATTTCTGAGGGATGTGTGGTACGGACAGGAAAATGAAGAGCTGGCCAGGGTTGAGTCGATAGCCAGTAGAACAGCACGCTCCGAGATTGAACAGAACGCTGAAATACAGCTTTGTTTTACTTCGATATTCACTTTTGGGCTGGAGCGATAGCACAGCGGGTAGGGCGTTCGCCTTACAAGTGGCCAACATGGCCGACCCGAGTTCGATTCCTCCGCCCCTCTCGGAGAGCCCGGCAAGCTACCGAGAGAGAGTATTCGATATGCCAGACACAGTAACAACAAAGTCTCCAATGGAGACGTTACTGGGCCCGCTCGAGCAAATCGACGATCAACGGGAGGGCCTTTACCTTTACCTTTTATTCACTTTTGGTGTCTCGAAAGCCTGCCTGCAGTGGAGATTCAGATGAAATCCAGATTTGTAGTGAACGAATGGAACATTCTGTAGTGGAGATTCCAATGATATCTTATGTCTGCGTTATTTGGACAGTAAATTGAAGAGCTGATCAGTGTTGAGCGCATAACCAGTTGAAAAGCATGCCTGCGAAAATGAACAGGACGCTGAAAAACCAGTAATTGGTTACTTGTATGTTCAACAGTGGTGTAACGAAAACCCGCCTGGAGTTGGAGATTCAGATGAATTCCAGATTCGCAGTGAATGAATGGAAAGGTCTGTAGTGGAGATTCCAATGATTTCTGAAATCTGTGATGTGTGGACAGGCAAATGAAGAGCTGACCAGGGTTGAGTACAGAACCAGTTGAACAACACGTTTGCGAGTGTGAACATGCCGCTGAAAACCAGCTTTGGGTTACTTGTCTATTCACCAGTGTTGTAATGAAAGCACTATTGGAGTTGGAGATTCAGATGAATTCCAGATTCGCAGTGAAAAAATGGAACATTCTTTAGTGGAGATTCCAATGATTTGTGACGTCTGGCTTGTGTGGAAAGGAAATTGAAGAGCTGACCACGGTTAAGTGCATAGCACGTTGGACAGCACGCCTGCGAGTGAGAACCGGCCACTGAAAACCAGCATAGAGCTACTTGGACATTCACCAGTAGTGTAACGAATGCATGCATGGAGTGGAGATTCAGATGAATTCTAGATATACAGTGAATGAATGGAACATCTGTAGTACAGGCAGCAATGATTTTGAAGTCCTGGTTGTGTGGACAGGAAAATGAAGAGCAAACCAGAATTGAGTGGATCGCCATAAGAACATCACGCCTGCAAGTATGAACCACCTTTGAAATACAGCATTGTGTTACTTTGCTATTCACCAGTGGTCTAACGAAAGCCTGCCTGCAGTGGAGATTCAGATGAATTCCAGATTGGCAGTCCTGTAATGCACATTCTGTAGAGGAGATTCCAATGATTTCGGATGGCGGGGTTGTTTGGACAGGAAATTGAAGAGCTGACTTGTGTTAAGTGCATCGCCTTTTGAACAGCATGCCTGCGAATGTGAATAGGCCACTTGAAAACCAGCATTGGGTTACTTTACATTCACCAGTGGTGTAACGAGATCCCGCCTGGAGTTGGAGATTCAAGTGAATTCGGTTGTGAGGACAGGAGAATGAAGAGATGACCAGGTTTGACAGGATAACTAGTTGAACAGTACGCTGCGAGTGTGAATTGGCCACTTATTACCAGCATTCTGTTATTTGAACATTCACCATAGGTGTAATGTTAGCCTGTCTGGAGTTGGAGATTCAGATGAATTCCAGATTTGCAGTGAATTACTGGAACATTCTGTAGTTGAGATTCCTATGATTTCGGATATCTGGGTTATTTGGACAGGAAATTGAAGAGCTTACACTGTTAAGTGCATAGCCAGTTGAACAGCATGTCTGCGGGTGTGAACAGGCGGCTGATAACCAGCATTTTGGTACTTGCACATTCACCAGTGGTGTAAGGAAAGAACGCCTGGATTTGTAGATACAGATGAATTCCAAATTCGCAGTGAAGGAATGGAACATTCTGTAGTACAGATTGCAATGATTTCTGAAGTCTGGGTTGTGTGGACAGGAAAATGATGAGCAGACCTGAGTTGAGTGGATCGCCATAAGAACATCATGCCTGCGAGGATGAACCGACCTTTGTAATACAGCATTTTGTTACTTTGACCTTCCCCAGTGGTGTAACGAAAGACTGCCTGCAGTGGAGATTCAGATGCATTCCAGAATCGCATTCCTGAAATGCACATTCTGTAGTGGAGATTCCAATGACTTCTGATGTCAGGGTTGTTTGACAGGAAATTGAAAGCTGAGCTCTGTTGCGTGCATAACCAGTTGAACAGCACACCTGCGAATATGAATAGGCTACTTGAAAACCAGAGTTGGGTTACTTTGACATTCCCCAGTGGTGTATAGAAAGCGCGCCTGGAATTGTAGATTCAGATGAATTGCAGATTCGCAGTGAATGAATGCAACATTCTGTATTGGTGATTCCAATGTTTTTTGGATGTCTGGTTTTTGGCAGGAAATTGAAGGGCTGACACGGTTAAGGGTATAGCTAGTTGAACAGATTATCTGCGAGTGTGAACAGGCAACTGATACCCAGCATTTTGTTACTTGCACATTCACCAGTGGTGTAACGAAGCAACCCCTGGAGTTGGAGATTCAGATGAATTCCAGATTCGCAGTGAATGAATGGAACATTCTGTAGTGGAGATTCCAAAGACTTTGGATATCTCGGTTTTTTGGACAGGAAATTGAAGAGCTTACCATGTTTGTGTGGATAACCAGATGAACAGTACGCTTGCAAAAGTGACGAGGCAGCTGAAAACCAGCATTGGGTTACTTGGACATTTACCAGTAGTGTAACGAAAGCCTGCATGCAGTGGAGACTCAGATGAATTCCACATTTGCAGTGAATGAATGGATAATTCTGCAATGGAGATGCCATTGATTTCTGACGGTTGTGTTGTGTGGACAGAAAAATGAAGAGCTGACCAGGGTTGAGTGCCGAACCAGTTGAACAGCACGTTTGAGAGTGTGAACATGCGGCTTAAAACCAGCATTGGGTTACTCGTATATTCACCAGTGTTGTAACGAAAGCACTCTTGGAGTTGGAGATTCAGATGAATTCCAGATTCGCAGTGAAAAAATGGAACATTCTTTAGTGGAGATTCCAATGATTTGTGACGTCTGGGTTGTGTGGACAGGAAGTTGTAGAGCTGACCACGGTTAAGTGCATAGCCAGTTGGAAAGCACGCCTGCGAGTGTGGACCATCCGCTGAAAACCACCATATCGTTACTTGGACATTCAACAGTAGTGTAACAACAGCACGCATGGAATGGGGATTCAGATGAATTCTAGATATACAGTGAATGAATGGAACATCTGTAGTACAGACGGCAATGATTTTGAAGTACTGGTTGTGTGGACAGGAAAATGAAGAGCAAACCAGGATTGAGTGGATCGCCATAAGAACGTCACGCCTGTGAGTATGAACCACCTTAGAAATACAGCATTGTGTTACTTTACTATTCACCAGTGGTCTAACGAAAGCCTGCCTGCAGTGGAGATTCAGATGAATTCCAGATTCGCAGTCATGAAATGCACATTCTGTAGTGGAGATTCCAATGATTTCGGATGGCGGGGTTGTTTGGACAGGAAATTGAAGAGCTGACTTGTGTTGAGTGCATAGCCAGTTGAACAGGATGCCTTCGAATGTCAATAGGCCGCTTGAAAACCAGCATTGGATTACTTTTCATTCACCAGTGGTGTAATGAGATCCCGCCTGCAGTTGGAGATTCAGATGAATTCGGTTGTGAGGACAGGATAATGAAGAGATGACCAGGTTTGACAGTATAACTAGTGGAACAGTACGCTGCGAGTGTGAATTGCCCAGTTATCACCAGCATTGTGTTATTTGGACATTCACCATTGGTGTAATGTTAGCCTGTCTGGAGTTGGAGATTCAGATGACTTCCAGATTTGTAGTGAATTACTGGAACATTCTGTAGTCGAGATTCCAATGATTTCGGATATCTGGGTTATTTGGACAGGAAATTGAAGAGCTTACACAGTTAAGTGCATAGCCAATAGAACAGCATGTCTGCGGGTGTGAACAGGCCGCTGATAACCAGCATTTTGTTACTTGCACATTCACCAGTGGTGTAAAGAAAGACCGCCTGGAGTTGGAGATACAGAGGAATTCCAAATTCGCAGTGAATGAATGGAACATTCTGGAGTACAGATTGCAATGATTTCTGAAGTCTGGGTTGTGTGGACAGGAAAATGAAGAACAAAACTGTGTTGAGTGTGAGTGGATAGCCATAAGAACATCACGCCTGCGAGGATGAACCGACCTTTGAAATACAGCATTGTGATATTTTGCTATTCACCAGTTATGTAACGAAAGCCTGCCTGCAGTGGAGATTCAGATGAATTCCAGATTCGCAGTCCTGAAATGCACATTCTGTAGTGGAGATTCCAATGACTTCTTATGTCGGGGTTGTTTGACAGGAAATTGAAAGCTGAGCTCTGTTGCGTACATAGCCAGTTGAACAGCACGCCTGCGAATATGAATAGGCTACTTGAAAACCACCATTGGGTTACTTTGACATTCCACAGTAGTGTATCGAAAGACAGCCTGGAATTGCAGATTCAGATGAATTGTAGATTCGCAGTGAATGAATGCCACATTCTGTAGTGGTGATTCCAATGATTTTGGATATCTGGGTTTTTTGGACAGGAAATTGAAGGTCTGACACGGTTAAGTGTATAGCTAGTTCAACAGCATATCTGCGGGTGTGAACAGGCCGCTGATAACCAGCATTTTGTTACTTGCACATTCACAAGTGGTGTAACGAAGGACCCCCTGGAGTTGGAGATTCAGATGAATTCCAGATTCGCAGTGAATGAATGGAACATTCTGTAGTGGAGATTCCAAAGAATGTGGATGTCTGGGTTTTTTGGACAGGAAATTGAATAGCTGACCATGTTTGAGTGGATAACCAGATGAACAGCACGCTTTCGACAGTGACAAGGCAGCTCAAAACCAGCATTGGGTTACTTGGACATTCACCAGTAGTGTAACGAAAGCCTGCATACAGTAGAGATTCAGATGAATTCCACATTTCCAGTGAATGAGTGGATCATTCTGTAATGGAGACGCCTTTGATTTCTGAAGGTTGTGTTGTGTGGACAGGCAAATGAAGAGCTGACCAGGGTTGAGTGCAGAACCAGTTGGACAGGACTTTTGCGCGTGTGAACATGCCGGTGAAAACCAGCATTGAGTTACTTGTGTATTCACCAGTGTTGTAACGAAAGCACTCTTGGAGTTGGAGATTGAGATCAATTCCAGATTCGCAGTGAAAAAATGGAACATTCTTTAGTGGAGATTCCAATCATTTGTGACGTCTGGGTTGTGTGGACAGGGAGTTGAAGAGCTGACCACGGTTAAGTGCATAGCCAGTTGGACAGCACGCCTGCGAGTGTGGACCATCCGCTGAAAACCACCATAGCGTTACTTGGACATTCAACAGTAGTGTAACGACAGCATGCATGGAGTGGGGATTCAGATGAATTCTAGATATACAGTGAATGAATGGAACATCTGTAGTACAGAAGGCAATGATTTTGAAGTCCTGGTTGTGTGGACAGGAAAATGAAGAGCAAACTTGAGTTGAGTGGATCGCCATAAGAACATCACGCCTGCGAGTATGAACCACCTTTGAAATAAAGCATTGTGTTACTTTGCTCTTGACCAGTGGTATAACGAAAGCCTGCCTGCAGTGGAGATACAGATGAATTCCAGATTCGCAGTCCTGAAATGCACATTCTGTAGTGGAGATTTCAATGATTTCGGATGGTGGGGTTGTTTGGACAGGAAATTGAAGAGCTGACTTTTGTTGAGTGCATAGCCAGTTGAACAGCATGCCTGCGAATGTGAACAGGCCGCTTGAAAACCAGCATTGGGTTACTTTACATTGACCAGTGGTGTAACGAGATCCCGCCTGGAGTTGGAGATTCAGATGAATTCGGTTGTGAGGACAGGATAATGAAGAGATGACCAGGTTTGACAGGAAAACTAGTGGAACATTATGCTGCGAGTGTGAATTGCCCACTTATCACCAGCATTGTTTTATTTGGACATTCACCATTGGTTTAATGTTAGCCTGTCTGGAGTTGGAGATTCAGATGAATTCCAGATTTGCAGTGAATTACTGGAACATTCTGTAGTTGAGATTCCAATGATTTCGGATATCTGGGTTATTTGGACAGGAAATTGAAGAGCTTACACGGTTGAGTGCATAGCCAGTTCAACAGCATGTCTGCGGGTGTGAACAGGCCACTGATAACCAGCATTTTCTTACTTGCAAATTCAGCAGTGTTGTAACGAAGACCTCCTGGAGTTGGAGATACAGATGAATTCCAAATTCGCAGTGAAGGAATGGAACATTCTGGAGTACAGATTGCAATGATTTCTGAAGTCTGGGTTGTGTGGACAGGAAAATGAAAACCTGAGTTGAGTGGATGACCATAAGAACATCACGCCTGCAAGGATGAACCGACCTTTGAAATACAGCATTGTGATACTTTGCTATTCACCAGTGGTGTAACGAAAGCCTGCCCACAGTGGAGATTCAGAAGAATTCCAGATTCGCAGTCCTGAAATGCACATTCTGTAGTGGAGATTCCAATGACTTCTGATGTCGGGGTTGTTTGGACAGGAAATTGAAAGCTGAGCTCTGTTGCGTACATAGCCAGTTGAACAGCACGCCTGCGAATATGAATAGGCTACTTGAAAACCAGCATTGGGTTACTTTAACATTCCCCAGTGGTGTAACGAAAGGGCGCCTGGAGTTGCAGATTCAGATGAATTGCAGATTCGCAGTGAATGAATGCAACATTCTGTAGTGGAGATTCCAATGATTTTGGTTTTCTGCGTTTTTTGGACAGGAAATTGAAAGGCTGACACGGTTAAGTGTAAAGCCAGTTGAACAGCATATATGCGGGTGTTAACAGGCCGCTGATAACCAGCATTTTGTTACTTGCACATTCACCAGTGGTGTAACCAAGGACCGCCTGGAGTTGGAGATTCAGATGAATTCCAGATTCGCAGTGAATGAATGGAACATTCTGTAGTGGAGATTCCAAACAATTTGGATGTCTGGGTTTTTTGGACAGGAAATTGAAGAGCTGACCATGTTTGAGTGGATAACCAGATGAACCGCACGCGTGCGACAGTGACGAGGCAGCTGAAAACCAGCATTGGGTTACTTGGACATTCACCAGTAGTGTAACGAAATCCTGCATGCAGTGGAGATTCAGATGAATTCCACATTTGCAGTGAATGAATGGATCATTCTGTAACGGAGATGCCATTGATTTCTGAAGGTTGTGTTGTGTGGACAGGCAAATGAAGAGCTGACCAGGGTTGAGTGCAGAACCAGTTGAACAGCACGTTTGCGAGTGTGAACATGCCACTGAAAACCAGCATTGGGTTACTTGTATATTCACCAGTGTTGTAAAGAAAGCACTCTTGGAGTTGGAGATTCAGATCAATTCCAGATTCGCAGTGAAAAAATGGAACATTCTTTAGTGGAGATTCCAATGATTTGTGACGCCTGGGTTGTGTGGACAGGAAATTGAAGAGCTGACCACGGTTAAGTGCATAACCAGTTGAACAGCATGCCTGCGAATGTGAATAGGCCGCCTGAAAACCAGCATTGGGTTACTTTACATTGACCAGTGGTGTAACGAGATCCCGCCTGGAGTTGGAGATTCAGATGAATTCGTTTTTGCGGACAGGATAATGAAGAGATGACCAGGTTTGACAGGATAACTAGTGGAACAGTACGCTCCGAGTGTGAATTGCCCACTTATCACCAGCATTGTGTTATTTGGACATTCACCATTGGTGTAATGTTAGCCTGTCTGGAGTTGGAGATTCAGATGAATTCCAGATTTGCAGTGAATTACTGGAACATTCTGTAGTTGAGATTCCAATGATTTCGGATATCTGGGTTATTTGGACAGAAAATTGAAGAGCGTACACGGTTAAGTGCATAGCCAGTTAAACAGCATGTCTGCGGGTGTGATCAGGCCGCTGATAACCAGCATTTTTTTACTTGAACATTCACCAGTGGTGTAAAGAAAAACCGCCTGGAGTTGGAGATACAGATGAATTCCAAATTCGCAGTGAATAAATGGAACATTCTGTAGTACAGATTGCAATGATTTCTGAAGTCTGGGATGTGTGGACAGGAAAATGAAGAGCAAACCTGAGTTGAGTGGATCGCCATAAGAACATCACGCCTGCGAGGATGAACCGACCTTTGAAATACAGCATTGTGTTACTTTGGTATTCAACAGTGGTGTAACGAAAGCCTGCCTTCAGTGGAGATTCGATGAATTCCAGATTCGCAGTCCTGAAATGCACATTCTCTCGTGGAGATTCCAATGACTCTTGATGTAAGGGTTGTTTGGACAGGAAATTGAAAGCTGAGCTCTGTTGCTTGCATAACCAGTTGAACAGCACGCCTGCGAATAGGAATAGGCTACTTGAAAACCTGCATTGGGTTACTTGTATATTCACCAGTGTTGTAACGAAAGCACTCTTGGAGTTGGAGATTCAGATGAATTCCAGATTCGCAGTGAAAAAATGGAACATTCTTTAGTGGAGATTCCAATGATTTGTGACGTCTGGGTTGTGTGGACAGGAACTTGAAGAGCTGACCACGGTTAATTGCATAGCCAGTTGGACAGCACGCCTGCGAGTGTGGACCGTCCGCTGAAAACCAGCATAGTGTTACTTGGACATTCACCTGAAGTGTAACGTAAGCATCCATGGAGTGGAGATTCAGATGAATTCTAGATATACAGTGAATGAATGGAACATCTGTAGTACAGACGGCAATGATTTTGATGTACTGGTTGTGTGGACAGGAAAATGAAGAGCAAACCAGAATTGAGAGGATTGCCATAAGAACATCACGCCTGCGAGTATGAACAACCTTTGAAATACAGCATTGTGTTACGTTGCTATTCACCAGTGGTCTAACGAAAGCCTGCCTGCAGTGGAGATTCAGATGAATTCCAGATTCGCAGTCCTGAAATGCACATTCTGTAGTGGAGATTCCAATGACTTCTGATGTCAGGGTTGTTTGGACAGGAAATTGAAAGCTGAGCTCTTTTGCGTGCATAGTCAGTTGAACAGCACGCCTGCGAATATGAATAGGCTACTTGAAAACCAGCATTGGGTTACTTTGACATTCCCCAGTGGTGTATCGAAAGCGCGCGTGGAATTGCAGATTCAGATGAATTGTAGATTCGCAGTGAATGAATGCAACATTCTGTAGTGATCATTCCAATGATTTTGGATGTCTGGGTTTTTTGGACAGGAAATTGAAGGGCTGACACGGTTAAGTGTATAGCTAGTTGAACAGCATATCTGCGGGTGTGAAAAGGCCGCTGATAACCAGCATTTTGTTACTTGCACATTCACCAGTGTTGTAACGAAGGACGCCCTGGAGTTGGAGATTCAGATGAATTCCAGATTCGCAGTGAATGAAGGGAACATTCTGTAGTGGAGATTCCAAAGAATTTGGATGTCTGGGTTTTTCGTACAGGAAATTGAAGAGCTAACCTTGTTTGAATTGATAACCAGATGAACCGCAAACTCGCGAAAGTGACGAGAGAGCTGAAAACCAGCATTTGGTTACTTGGACATTCACCAGTAGTGTAAGGAAATCCTGCATGCAGTGGAGATTCAGATGAATTCCACAATTGCAGTGAATGAATGGATCATTCTGTCATGGAGATGCCATTGATTTTTGAAGGTTGTGTTGTGTGGACAGGCAAATGAAGAGCTGACCAGGGTTGAGTGCAGAACCAGTTGAACAGCACGTTTGCGAGTGTGAACATGCCGCTGAAAACCAGCATTGGGTTACTTGTGTATTCACCAGTGTTGTAATGAAAGCACTCTTGGAGTTGGAGATTCAGATGAATTCCAGATTCGCAGTGAAAAAATGGAACAATCTTTAGTGTAGATTCCAGTGATTTGAGACGTCTGGGTTCTGTTGATAGGAACTTGAAGAGCTGACCACGGTTAAGTGCATAGCCAGTTGGACAACACGCCTGCGAGTGTGAATCGGCCGCTGAAAACCAGCATTGTGTTACTTGGACATTCACCAGTAGTGTAACGAAAGCCTGCATGGAATGGAGATTCAGATGAATTCACCATGTGCAGTGAATGAATGGATCATTCTGTCATGGAGATGCCAATAATTTCTGAGGGATGTGTTGTACGGACAGGAAAATGAAGAGCTGGCCAGGGTTGAGTCGTTAGCCAGTAGAACAGCACGCTCTGAGATTGAACAGAACGCTGAAATACAGCTTTGTTCTACTTCGATATTCACCTTTGGTGTCTCGAAAGCCTACCTGCAGTGGAGATTCAGATGAAATCCAGATTTGTAGTGAACGAATGGAACATTCTGTAGTGGAGATTCCAATGATTTCTGATGTCTGCTTTATTTGGACAGGAAATTGAAGAGCTGATCAGTGTTGAGCGCATAACCAGTTGAAAAGCATGCCTGCGAAACTGAACAGGACGCTGAAAAACCAGCAATTGGTTACTTGTATGTTCACCAGTGGTGTAACGAAAACCCGCCTGGAGTAGGAGATTCGGATGAATTCCAGATTCACAGTGAATGAATGGAAAGGTCTCTAGTGGAGATTTCAATGATTTCTGAAATCTGAGTTGTGTGGACAGGCAAATGAAGAGCTGACCAGAGTTGAGTGCAGAACCGGTTGAACAGCACGTTTGCGAGTGTGAACATGCTGCTGAAAACCAGCTTAGGGTTACTTGTATATTCACCAGTGTTGTAATGAAAGCACTCTTGGAGTTGGAGATTCAGATGAATTCCAGATTCGCAGCGAAAAAATGGAGCATTCTTTAGTGGAGATTCCAATGATTTGTGACGTCTGGGTTGTGTGGACAGGAAATTGAAGAGCTGAACACGATTAAGTGCATAGCCAGTTGGCAGCTCGCCTGCGAGTGTGGACCGTCCGCTGAAAACCAGCATAGCGTTACTTGGACATTCACCAGTAGTGTAACGAAAGCATGCATGGAGTGGAGATTCAGATGAATTCTAGATATATAGTGAATGAATGGAAGATCTGTAGTACAGACGGCAATGATTTTGAAGTCCTGGTTGTGTGTACAGGAAAATGAAGAGCAAACCAGAACTGAGAGGATCGCCATAAGAACATCACGCCATCGAGTATGGACCACCTTTGAAATACAGCATTGTGTTACTTTGCTATTCACCAGTTGTCTAACGAAAGCCTGCCTGCAGTGGAGATTCAGATGAATTCCAGATTCGCAGTCATGAAATGCACATTCTGTAGTGGAGATTCCAATGATTTCGGATGGCGGGGTTGTTTGAACAGGAAATTGAAGAGCTGACTTGTGTTGAGTGCATAGCCAGTTGAACCGCATGCCTGCGAATGTGAATAGGCGGCTGAAAACCAGCATTGGGTTACTTTACATTCACCAGTGGTGTAATGAGATCCCGCCTGGAGTTGGAGATAAAGATGAATTCAGTTGTGAGGACAGGATAATGAAGAGATGACCAGGTTTAACAGGATAACTAGTTGAAAAGTACGCTGCGAGTGTGAATTGGCCACTGTACACCAGCATTGTATTATTTGGACATTCACCATTGTTGTAATGTTAGCCTGTCTGGAGTTGGAGATTCAGATGAATTCCAGATTTGCAGTGAATTACTGGAACATTCTGTAGTTGAGATTCCAATGATTTCAGATATCTGGGTTATTTGGACAGGAAATTGATGAGCTTACACGGGTACGTGCATAGCCAGTTGAGCAGCATTTCTGCGGGTGTGAACAGGCCGCTGATAACCAACATTTTGTTACTTGCACATTCACCCGTGGTGTAACGAAAGACCGCCTGGAGTTGGAGATACAGATGAATTCCAAATTCGCAGTGAATGAATGAATCATTCTGTAGTACAGAGTGCAATGATTTCTGAAGTCTGGGTTGTGTGGACAGGAAAATGAAGAGCTAACCTGAGTTGAGTGGATCGCCATAAGAACATCACGCCTGCGAGGATGAACCGACCTTTGAAATACAGCATTGTGTTACTTTGCTATTCACCAGTGGCGTAACGAAAGCCTGCCTGTAGTTGGAGATTCAGATGAATTCCAGATTCGCAGTGAATGAATGGAACATTCTGTACTGGAGATTCCAATGCATTTGGATGTCTGGGTTTTTTGGACAGGAAATTGAAGAGCAGACCATGTTTGAATGGATAACCAGATGAACAGCACGCTTGCGACAGTGACGAGGCAGCTGAAAACCAGCATTAGGTTACTTGGACATTCACCAGTAATGTAACGAAAACCTACATGCAGTGGAGATTCAGATGAATTCCACATTTGCAGTGAATGAATGGATCATTCTGTAATGGAGATGCCATAGATTTCTGAAGGTTGTGTTGTGTGGACAGGCAAATGAAGAGCTGATCAGGGTTGAGTGCAGAACCAGTTGAACAGCACGTCTACGAGAGTGAACATGCCGCTGAAAACCAGCATTGGGTTACGTGGTTATTCACCAGTGTTGTAGTGAAAGCACTCTTGGAGTTGGAGATTCAGATGAATTCCAGATTCGCAGTGAAAAAATGGAACATTCTTTAGTGGAGATTCCAAAGATTTGTGACGTCTGGTTTGTGTTGATAGGAACTTGAAGAGCTGACCACGGTTAAGTGCATAGCCAGTTGGACAACACGACTGCGAGTGTGAACCGGCCGCTGAAAACCAGCATTGCGTTACTTGTGGACATTCACCAGTGGTGTAACGAAAGCCTGCATGGATTGGAGATTCAGATGAATTCCAGATTTTCAGTGAATGAATGGATCTTTCTGTCACGGAGATGCCAATGATTTCTGAGGGATATGTTGTACGGACAGGAAAATGAAGAGCTGGCCAGGGTTGAGTCGATAACCAGTAGAACAGCACGCTCCGAGTTTGAACAGAACGCTGAAATACAGCTTTGTTTAACTTCGATATTCACCTTTGGTGTCTCGAAAGCCAGCCTGCAGTGGAGATCCAGATGTATTCCAGATTTGTAGTGAACGAATGGAACACTCTGTGGTGGAGATTCCAATGATTTCAGATGTCTGCGTTATTTGGACAGGAAATTGAAGAGCTGATCAGTGTTGAGCGCCAAACCAGTTGAAAAGCATGAGTGCAAAACTGGACAGGACGCTGAAAAACCAGCAATTGGTTCCTAGTATGTTCACCAGTAGTGTAACGAAAACCCAACTGGAGTTGGAGATTCAGATGAATTCCAAATTCGTAGTGAATGAATGGAAAGGTATGTAGTGGAGATTCCAATGATTTCTGAAATCTGGGTTGTATGGACAGGCAAATGAAGAGCTGACCAGGGTTGAGTGCCGAACCGGTTGAACAGCACGTTTGCGAGTGTGAACATGCCGCTGAAAACCAGCTTTTGGTTGCTTGTATATTCACCAGTGTTGTAATGAAAGCACTCTTGGAGTTGGAGATTCAGATGAATTCCAGATTCGCAGTGAAAAAATGGAACATTCTTTAGTGGAGATTCCAATGATTTGTGACGGCTGGGTTCTGTGGACAGGAAATTGAAGTGCTGACCACGGTTTTGTGCATAGCCAGTTGGACAGCACGCCTGCGAATGTGGACCGCCCGCTGAAAACCAGCATAGCGTTACTTGGACATTCACCAGTAGTGTAACGAAAGCATGCATGCAGTGGAGATTCAGATGAATTCTAGATATACAGTGAATGAATGGAACATCTGTAGTACAGACTGCAATAATTTTGAAGTCCTAGTTGTGTGGACAGGAGAATGAAGAGCAAACAAGAATTAAGTGGATCGCCATAAGAACATCACGCCTGCGAGTATGAACCACCTTTGAAATACAGCATTGTGTTACTTTGCTCTTGACCAGTGGTCTAACGAAAGCCTGCCTGCAGTGGAGATTCAGATGATTTCCAGATTCGCAGTCATGAAATGCACATTCTGTAGTGGAGATTCCAATGATTTCGGATGGCGGGGTTGTTTGGACAGGAAATTGAAGAGCTGACTTGTGCTGAGTGCATAGCCAGTTGAAAAGCATGCTTGCGAATGTGAATAGGCTGCTTGAAAACCAGCATTGGGTTACTTTACATTCACCAGTGGTGTAACGAGATCCCGCCTGGAGTTGGAGATTCAGATGAATTCGGTTGTGAGGACAGGATAATGAAGAGATGACCAGGTTTGACAGGATAACAAGTGGAACAGTACGCTGCGAGTGTGAATTGGCCACTTATCACCAGCATTGTCTTATTTGGACATTCACCATTGGTGTAATGTTAGCCTGTCTGGAGTTGGAGATTCAGATGAATTCCAGATTTGCAGTGAATTACTGGAACATTCTGTAGTTGAGATTCCAATGATTTCGGATATCAGGGTTATTTGGACAGGAAATTGAATAGCTTACACGGTTAAGAGCATAGCCAGGTGAACAGCATGTCTGCGGGTGTGAACAGGCCGCTGATAACCAGCATTTTGTTACTTGGACATTCACCCGTGGTGTAACGAAAGACCGTCTGGAGTTGGAGATACAGATGAAGTCCAAATTCGCAGTGAATGAATGGAACATTCTGTAGTAGAGATTGCAATGATTTCTGAAGTCTGGGTTGTGTGGACAGGAAAATGAAGAGCTAACCTGAGTTGAGTGGATCGCCATAAGAAAATCACGCCTGCGAGGATGAACCGACCGTTGAAATACAGCATTGTGTTACTTTGCTATTCACCAGTGGCGTAACGAAAGCCTGCCTGCAGTGGAGATTCAGATGAATTCCAGATTCGCAGTGAATGAATGGAACATTCTGTAGTGGAGATTCCTATGACTTCTAATGTCGGGGTTGTTTGGACAGGAAATTGAAAGCTGAGCTGTGTTGCGTGCATAGCCAGTTGGACAGCAGGCCTGCGAAAATGAATAGGCTCCTTGAAAACCAGCATTGGGTTACTTTGACATTCCCAAGTGGTATATCGAAAGCGCGCCTGGAGTTGCAGATTCAGATGAATTGCAGATTCGGAGTGAATGAATGCAACATTCTGTAGTGAAGATTCCAATGAATTTGGATGTCTGGGTTTTTTGGACAGGAAATTGAAGAGCTGACCATGTTTGTGTGGATAACCAGATGAACAGCACGCTTGCGACAGTGACGAGGCAGCTGAAAACCAGCATTGGGTTACTTGGACATTCACCAGTAGTGTAACGAAAGCCTGCATGCAGTGGAGATTCAGATGAATTCCACATTTGCAGTGAATGAATGGATCATTCTCTCATGGACATGCCATTGATTTCTTCTGAATGTTGTGTTGTGTGGACAGGCAAATGAAGAGCTGACCAGGGTTGAGTGCAGAACCAGTTGAACAGCACGTTTGCCAGTGTGAACATGCCGCTGAAAACCAGCATTGGGTTACTTGTGTATTCACCAGTGTTGTAACGAAAGCACTCTTGGAGTTGGAGATTCAGATGAATTCCAGATTCGCAGTGAAAAAATGGAACAATCTTTAGTGTAGATTCCAGTGATTTGAGACCTCTGGGTTCTGTTGATAGGAACTTGAAGAGCTGACCACGGTTAAGTGCATTTCCAGTTGGACAACACGCCTGCGAGTGTGAACTGGCCGCTGAAAACCAGCATTGCTTTACTTGGACATTCACCAGTAGTGTATCGAAAGCCTGCATGGAATGGAGATTCAGATGAATTACACATTTGCAGTGAATGAATGGATCATTCTGTCATGGAGATGCCAATGATTTCTGAGGGATGTGTTGTACGGACAGGAAAATGAAGAGCTGGCCAGGGTTGAGTCGATAGCCAGTAGAACAGCACGCTCCGAGATTGAACAGAACGCTGAAATACAGCTTTGTTTTACTTCGATATTCACCTTTGGTGTCTCGAAAGCCTGCCTGCAGTGGAGATTCAGATGAATTCCAGATTTGTAGTGCACGAATGGAAAATTCTGTAGTGGAGATTCCATTGATTTCGGATATCTCGGTTATTTGGACAGGAAATTGAAGTGCTGATCAGTGTTGAGCGCATAATCAGTTGAAAAGCATGCCTGCGAAACTGAACAGGACGCTGAAAAACCAGCAATTGGTTACTTGTATGTTCACCAGTGGTGTTACGAAAACCCTCCTTGAGTTGGTGATTCAGATGAATTCCAGATTCTCAGTGTATGAATGGAAAGGTCTGTAGTGGAGATTCCAATGATTTCTGAAATCTGGGTTGTTTGGACAGGCAAATGAAGAGCTGACCAGGTTGAGTGCAGAACCGGTTGAACAGCACATTTGCGAGTGTGAACATGCCGCTGAAAACCAGCTTTGGGTTACTTGTATATTCACCAGTGTTGTAATGAAAGCACTCTTGGAGTTGGAGATTCAGGTGAATTCCAGATTCGCAGTGAAAAAATGGAACATTCTTTAGTGGACATTCCAATGATTTGTGACGTCTGGGTTGTGTTGATAGGAACTTGAAGAGCTGACCACTGTTAAGTGCATAGCCAGTTGGACAGCACGCCTGCGAGTGTGGACCATCCGCTGAAAACCAGCATAGCGTTACTTGGGCATTCACCAGTAGTGTAACGAAAGCATGCATGCAGTGGAGATTCAGATGAATTCTAGATATACAGTGAATGAATGGAACATCTGTAGTACAGACGGCAATGATTTTGAAGTCCTGGTTGTGTGGACAGGAAAATGAAGAGCAAACCAGAATTGAGTGGATCGCCATAAGAACATCACGCCTGCGTGTATGAACCACCTTTGAAATACAGCATTGTGTTACTTTGCTATTCACCAGTGGTCTAACGAAAGCCTGCATGCAGTGGAGTGCGGGGGGCCCCGCCAGACCACTCTCCAGCCTGCGGAGGTGGCCCTAGGATCCGTAGGTGCTGGGAAGGACCGACCGAATGAACACGAGACACAAGAGACAGAATGCAGCTCAGAAACAGAGAGAAAAAGGGACAGGACTTTATTGGGGGCAATCAGGGTATATATCCATTAGTGAGGCAGCTACACAAAAGGTCATGCCCATATATGGTTAGGAAGTTTTGTTTTCACCTATCATGCATTACAAGTTTTATGTGTATCTGGTACCAGACACGAGGTGATTACACAAAGGGCCATGTCCATATGATTTACCAGACATGAGGTAGATACGCAAAGAGCCTTGTCCATATGATTTATAAATTTTACATGCATCACATACCAGACACGAGATAGTTACTTCTTGTTTACTGACAGCCATGACAGATGTTCTCTCAGGATAACCATACATCAAGATAACCATACATAGCACTGGTTTTGCCTGTTGCGGGGTCACATAGGTCAAGATGACCATACATAGCACAGGCTGTGCATGCCGTGGGGTCATAGGTCAGGATGACCATACAGGTACTTAGGCCTTGGTCAGTTAAAGGGCCAGCTTCCCATATCTCCCCCTTCCTTTATTATAAAAGACGCCAGCTAGGGGGAGCATTGACTGGGTCCCTCCAAAATATCCAGAATACCTCTGTTTTGCGGAGGGGAGGAGAGTGGAAAAAGCCCGTTTTCCCCTGATCACCCTACTAGTGGAGGGGAGCCACGGAAAAGGGCCAGCGCTAGGCAGAGGAAACCTCCATGCAATCCCAGTGTACTCCACAGGGAGTGGGAAGCAGCCATGAGGCCTCCCTTGCAGTGCTTTGCCAGACACCTAGCGGCTGAAAAAAATGGAATAGGGTAAAGTCCGACTCTTTCATACCCAGAGTGTCAGATCAGAGAGTGGCGGGGGAGCTGGCCAAGAACAACTCAAGGATGGGTCCAATCAACTACGACCCGCGAGCTATCCTCTGCAGCAGCAGATTTTGCGGCCGCACAGTCCAGGGAAGCATCTTCCATTGCCAGGCGGTGGTAATGTACTTGTATGGGGTTGGCAGATAAAGAAGCTATCTGTTGTCTAACAAAAGCGGTAATTCGATTAAAAATGCAGGGGCCCACAGTAGCAATCAATAAAAGGGCAGTCACGGCACCCGAGAGTGGCAATGAGTAAAGGAGTAGAGAGTGCAGGGTCCACCAGGAGCTAGGAGACTCATGTTCCTGTTGTCTCAGCTCCAAACCTTCCCTTAGTTCTCCATGGAGTTTTTAATCACTCCACTGTGGTTAACATAAAAGCAACACTCCTCCCCTAAGGCAGCACACAATCCCCCCTCTTTCATAAAGAGCAAGTCCAGTCCAGGCCCTCCTGAAGTCCTGCATAGAATCCCTGATGACCCCACTATGATTGACATAGAAACAGCACTCTTCCCCCAATGCAGCACACAATCACCCCTCTCTCATAAAGAACAAGTCCAGTCCTCGGTGGTTTGAAGAGCAACCTCCGAAAGAGACATCAGCGAATCCTCGAGGTGAGAGATGGATTGTTCAAGGCGCTCTAAATCGGCATCCATGGCGGCGTGAAGTGTAGCTAGACCGGAGTGCTGTGAGGTCAGGGCTTTGATGCTCATACCAGAGCCCGCAAGGCCGAGGGTGAACAGGGCAGCGACGGTGAGGGCGGTGACAGGCTCGTGGTGGAATTGGCGGGGTGAGGCAACATCGCAGGGGGACCCGTAATCATAAAGGGTGGAAGTTGGGTGGTACAAAATACGGGGGACCACCAAATGAGGGAGAGACACCATAGGAAGCATTGTGGCCAATGGCATCAAAAAAATGGAGGGACTGGCTGAAGGCAAATCCAGCGACCACTAGGACCCCGAGGGTGTCTACAGAGCCCGACGGGAGAGGGGTAGAAATGGCAGGGGGAGGAGGGGAAGGAAAGGGGGAAATGTTATCTTAATCTCACTTAACAAAAACTGTACTCTGCAATGCTTCCATAGGTATTCAAATAGCCTTAAAAATGCTCAATTAAAGCTCTTACAAGGTATATTCACTGGGCAAAAGATCACTTTACATTAGAAATTAACCAGAAGACATCTTAAAATTCTGATTTCCAGGAAAATACAACTACAAAAGATTAAAGCACTCAGATTATTATGAAACATTAAGTATTTCACACTTGAGTACAAAGCTTTCTGAAGAGCAGGGCCAGGTTGATACCTGGTGACAAGGCTTTGCATGAAATAAAGTTATCAAAATAATAGCATGTACTTTCAAACACTGGACAGGTTGATTAACAATGTAGTTAGTAAAATTTCCCACATTTTCCATGAAATTCTCCATTCTCAGAGACCATTACAGAAGGCTGACATCTGAGATTATTCCACTTTATAACTCTTAGAACTTCTAGAAATTTTTGTTACGAAGAGTCTCAGAGATCAGATAGAGCACTGGTAAGACAAATTTTGCAACCAATTTTATAACTCTAGAAACTCATGTTTAAACTAAACCATTACTTTTTGAACCTGTTTTCATGTGTCATAGTTATTTTAACACCTTCTAGATCAAACATTCTAATCCAAGGCAGATACAAACATGTACATTAACATAACAACATAAGATCTATGATCAATTTTTATAAAACATGATAAAAACTTCTTTGGATTAATTTCAATAGTTCTTGTACCTTAATTATTTAAGATCATGAGCTTTCTACACCAGATATTTTTAACAATTCCACAAGAATACAAACATGCTTTCAGACACAGAAAAAGCCCTTTGGATTTTTTACCAAACTTTGATATTAGCATAAGAAAATATTTGAATTCCTGTGTGAACACAAAAAGGATGGCAGCAATCTATCTCTCCCACCGCCCGCGTTAGGTAGTTTCCCCCACTCCAGGGAGGTGGATGGCGATGGGCAGGAAAAGGAAGGAAACCTTATGGCCAGGCTGCTTGACCTTAGTTGCAGTTTATTCCAATCCTCTCTCCATTCACTCTTGTATCTCTTGTCTCCCCCAGCCCATTCTTACAGTCTCATTATATCCCATAAAAGAAACTCAGGTTCTCTCAAGCATGTTTTCCCCTGTTCTCTCAGACCTCCTAGTAGAGAGCCCTGAAATCTCCTCATATAGAACATGGTACCTCTAAAGGGACAATACAGTGATGTCATCAAAAGGAGAAAGAACACTGAGGCAGCAAAACATACATTGCTTCTTTACATCTGCAGGCCAGTAATTTTGGCTTCACCTTTTACAAGCTACAAGCACTTGGATTAGCACATCAAAGACCAATCTACATCTCAAAGATCAGCCTTCTTGGAGTCTGGCATCTACACCCCAAAGATCAGGCCTGGCTAGCACCTGAGATCTGCTCCATGAGATAAGAGAAGCTGCCTTGCAGTATACTGAAATTATTTACTTAAGACCATTTGAAAGGGAAAAATGTTTAGCCTCATCCAAACTAGTCAGGACATTCTTCTAGGACAGATTCTCACTTAGCAGATCGACTCACAATTTACAATACAAGTTCAGTGTCCTAGAAGGATCTGATCTTACAAATTAACAGATTCTGACTAGGGGGAAAGCTGATTAACTGGTTGGGAAGGAGAGCATAGAGAAGTGGTTACAGGAAAACAAAGGAATGGAAGTGACTCAGGAGCACTGTGATGGGTGTAGCCTGATAAACCTTAGCTCCTTGTGTCAAGGGAGAATGGACAAATCCAATTGTTATCCTATAAATTGCCACTGTTTAGGAAAATAAGGAAACTTCATTTTAATGGCTTCTGTACCTCTGTAGTTTGTAAAAAGCGGCCTAATTTTTCATTAAAGTTAGCTGAGGATTATAAGATAAAGTCTTGCTTTCTCTGAACTCTTATTTCCCTTTAGTTTCAGGCTCTAGTTCCATAGCTCTTCTAGATAGTACAAGATTCTTAAGTTCAAAAGGATTTCAACTGTTAATCACATAATCATTAATGTTATTCTACAAAGAAATTTAGATTGAGAATTCTGCTTTCTCTATAGGCTCAACCTTCTGATAAGGATTCACCCTTGTCTGACAGGTTCCAAAAACAACTGCATTTCTTAAATCACTGGGATGCATGTCACTAACTTCTCTAAAATTTCTACTTCTGATTTCAGCCTGGTTCCAACACTCGAGTGTTCCACATAGACAGACAGACAGACAGACAGACAGACAGACGAACAGACAATGAACTGACTAAAACACAAAACATACATGTGCACACATCTGCAATTGATCGATCAATCTGACCCTTCAAAAAATGACAGGGAGAAACTGATGGTCTGAGAAAGGAAGGGACAGTCCCCAGGGCGGAGAAACACTGCTCCCCATTTCCCTGCCTGACCAGCCAGTCTCCTGCTTGTTAAAAATGGGTCAGGAAAGCGCTTTTGTTGATATAAGCAGGCAAAATAAACTATGACAAAGATGTTACCATTTTTTAGCCAAGGCTAATTCTGAGGCAGGGAGATTCTTATCAGACATGGGGACTGGCTACTTAGTGACACACTTCTTTGTTTCTGATGTCAAACAGTTAATCATAAGATGTTGCATTTTCCTGCCTCCTCTGCTTTTATGCTCCTATTTCTTTAGTTTACCTGCAAAGATCTGACTCTAAAATAATCTGGTAATACAAACTGCCATTTACTGGCTATCTTTCCCCACTATACTCAGGCCACAAGGTGTTACAGAGATCAACAAGATACTCTTTATCTAAACTACCTAGTTGGAGGCTCCTAGGATGTTTTTCTAATTGCAAGCAATAATCTATATAAAAAAAAAGGATGGTTCCTTGGCAGAACTTTTTTCCAGGTCTGTCTCTTTGGCCTCTCCAAGGGGATTCTAACCCCCTGTAAATTGGCGTTTACTTTGGCCTTTTACCCTTTTTTTTTACTGTCTTCATTAGCATTTCAATTGACCTCTATCTTCTAGTTAGACCTGGGTGGGTAAAAGGATCTTATGCCTGGAAATTGGCCTGCCTTAGTTTCCCAGAGTCTTTCTCACTAGTGGGCTTCCTCCTAGTGGAGGGTGATGCAAAACAGACAAAGGAGGGGTGCCTCTTTGCAGAGACCATTCACATAGAGGTTATCACATTCCTTCCCCGTGCCCCCTAGAGATTTCCAGGGGAGTATACCTTCACAGCAGATTTTCTACAGATTACCTCTTTTACTGGAGACACATAATTTGTTGAGAAAGAATCTTGTGGGGGCCAATCCACACCAAAGGAAGGTCATTCTGATGAACAATAAATGCCAAACTTACCTTTCTTGACCCTCAAGCCCAGATCCTGAGCTTTCCTGTGGATCTCAGAGAAGTGATTAGGAATTAAAGCCTTGGGGGTCGATCGATTCTGACCCATGTTAAACAATCTTAATAAACAGAACTAGGAGAAAGATATTAAGACAATACACACACTGGGAACACACGCACAGATCACACTCCTACACTCGCTCGGACCGGTCCTCCACTTACACGGGTGCGCACCACACTGACCAGTCACACAGAGATTTCCGAATTTGCCCAAAGGGCGTGTACGTGATTTTCACCTTCGAGGTTTCAGTTCTTCCAAGTCTTCTCCTGGCGCCAGGTTTTCCAGATCAAGTTACTAATTAGCAGTGCATAACTCGAATTCTGAAGCCAAAGAGAGGTCAATTTTCTCTTGCAAATACATTTTAGGGTTGTAAGGGGGAGGTCAGGAAGAAAAGGTAGGGAGGTGTGGGGGCCATTTGGGCTCTAGATATCGGGCAGCCTCCTGCTGGAGGTCTGCCTCATCTCTGGGGATAGGACAGAAGGGAAGACATGGTGAGGAGAAAAGGGTGGATCTGTGGGATTGTCCTTAAGAACTGGGTATAAATGAGGAACATTAGCCTCAGGAACAGGCATGGGGATAGTAACCAAGGGGCACTGGGATATGGGCTTCTTCACGGGAGAGGAGGCCCGAGAGGCTTTTTTCTCATAAGAAGGCCTCTGAATCTTTCACAGCATCCTCTACATCTGATTCAAAAATGCCCTACAATCCACAAGGCTCCGGGAAGCTCTCCTGGGCTGAGGGTCAGATAGAAATCATTCAGGCACTCCCAAGTTTTTTTTTAATTTTTTTTTTTACAATCTCATTTAACATGACAAAGCTACTCTATAGTGCTAGTGACTGGAACCCAGAGAGAGTCCTTAAGACCCACAACAAAGAGTTCCGTTTTGCTAAGCGAATTTCCCAAGGTCCTAAGAAAGGAGGGTGGAGGGAGAGGGAAAGAGAAAGGCGGCGTTTTCAAATCTGGGGACGTGGATGTGCTTAACTGACGAGTACCTAACGTTGCACAGTTTTTCTTCTTCAGGGGACGCGATTTTATTCTGGGAATCGCGGCTATGACCCCCTCATTCTGTCATGGGAGTCTTCTAGCTGCTTGCGCCCTAATGGCCTTTAAGTGCTCGACCCATGCCCGCAGGGAGGAAATGCCTGAAAAGGGAGACGGGGTAAGGAGCAGAGAAAGTGACTGAGAGAGTGAGAGGGAGAGAGATTCCACTAACCAGGCCACCAGAAACAAGATTGGGCTGATAGAGGGGGAGTGGATAGAGGGAGGCTGAGAGCCGGGGACTGTGGGGCAGAAGGGCAGTAGCCCTTTAAGAAGGTCTCTAAGTTTTATTGCCAGTAGGAAAAGGCCTGGAGGATTTAAGACAGTCAGGGCCCCTACGTTTCTTATATACACATTCTCAAGAAGAAGAAAGAAATTGACAAGGTCCTTTTTCTTTACCTAGATTCCTCGGTGCTTAAGGGAGGTCTTTAAACCACGAACAAACAATTCCTTCTTGCTTAGTTCAGAGATACAGATACATGTGAATAGAAAATGAGAAATATAGGAAGGAAAGAAGGAGTAAGACAGGTGAAAGAAATAGAAGGCAGACAGGACATAAAGAGAGACGAGACAGGAGATGGGTCACTGGAAGGCTGTTCCCTGCGTGAATACCTGGGAGAAACAGACACAAGACACGGGGGAGGCCCGAAAAAGGGGCCCACTCAGGTGCTTGCCTGGCCAATGGGAAACTTAGCCGTAGTGGATCAGCCAAAGGTGACTTGCAGCCGACGTCTAAGTCAGCACCACCATAGACCATATGTTTCCCGTGGAACCGCAGGCAGCCCAACCGGATTCCGTAGCCTTTTCGGGGACCTTAAGGGTGCCCAGCCGTGGAACCACAGACTCGAATCAGAAGCGAGGACGCCTCTGACCGCTCATTCACTCACACACACATTCCACAAAGGACACGACAAAGGGGCGCAGGGGGGCCTTATCCAACCCAGTGACCGTCTCATATACCTCATATGAGACTGAACACTCAATTGTAACACAGACAGGAGGACTAGAAGGCAGAAAAGAAAAAACATGAATAGAGACGAGACAGGACATGGGTCACTGGAAGGCTGAAGCCCCGCGTGAATACCTGGGAGAAACAGACACAAGACACAGGGGAGGCCCGACAAAGGGGCCCACTCAGGTGCTTGCCTGGCCAATGGGAAACTTAGCCGTAGTGGATCAGCCAAAGGTGACTTGCGGCCGACGTCTAAGTCAGCATCACCATAGATCATATGTTTCCCGTGGAACCGCAGGCAGCCAAACCGGGTTCCGTAGCCGTTTCGGAGACCTGAAGGGTGCCCAGCCGTGGAACCACAAATTCGAATCAGAGGCGAGGACGCCCCTGACCGCTCATTCACTCACACACACATTCCACAAAGGACACAACAAAGGAGCGCGGGGGAGACTTATCCAACCCAGTGAACGTCTCATATACCTCATATGAGACTGAACACTCAATTCTCCCTTTATACCACCCCGTCAACCTCTATAACGAGGCAGGAGCTATTACCCACTCGACCTCGAACGAGCTGGGTATTTTTGATTAGGCGCGCACTTACCTTTCCGTGCGTCCCGGTGGCCACCGCTTCCTGAAGGGGAGTTCGGAGGTCGTCTCCCTGACACAGCCCCGCGTGGGCGCCAGTTGCGGGGGGCCCCGCCAGACCACTCTCCAGCCTGCGGAGGTGGCCCTAGGATCTGTAGGTGCTGGGAAGGACCGACCGAATGAACACGAGACACAAGAGACAGAATGCAGCTCAGAAACAGAGAGAAAAAGGGACAGGATTTATTGGGGGCAATCAGGGTATATATCCATTAGTGAGGCAGCTACACAAAAGGTCGTGCCCATATATGGTTAGGAAGGTTTGTTTTCACCTATCATACATTACAAGGTTTATGTGTATCTGGTACCAGACACGAGGTGATTACACAAAGGGCCATGTCCATATGATTTACCAGACATGAGGTAGATACGCAAAGAGCCATGTCCATATGATTTATAAATTTTAAATGCATCACATACCAGACAAGAGATAGTTACTTCTTGTTTACTGACAGCCATGACAGATGTTATCTCAGGATAACCATACATCAAGATAACCATACATAGCACTGGTTTTGCCTGTTGCGGGGTCATGTAGGTCAAGATGACCATACATAGCACAGGCTGTGCGTGCCGAGGGGTCATAGGTCAGGATGACCATACAGGCACATAGGCCTTGGTCAGTTAAAGGACCAGCTTCCCACAGTGCAGATTCAGATGAATTCCAGATTCGCAGTCATGAAATGCACATTCTGTAGTGGAGATTCCAATGATTTCGGATGGCGGGGTTGTTGGGACAGGAAATTGAAGAGCTGACTTGTGTTGAGTGCATAGCCAGTTGAACAGAATGCCTGCGAATGTGAATAGGCCGCTTGAAAACCAGCATTGGGTTACTTTACATTCACCAGTGCTGTAACGTGATCCCGCCTGGAGTTGGAGATTCAGATGAATTCGGTTGTGAGGACAGGATAATGAAGAGATGACCAGGTTTGACAGGATAACTAAGTTGAACAGTACGCTGCGAGTGTGAATTGGCCACTTATCACCAGCATTGTGTTATTTGGACGTTCAACATTGGTGTAATGTTAGCCTGTCTGGAGTTGGAGATTCAGATGATTTCCAGATTTGCAGTGAATTAATTACAGGAACATTCTGTAGTTGAGATTCCAATGATTTCGGATATCTGGGTTATTTGGACAGGAAATAGAAGAGCTTACACGGTTAAGTGCATAGCCAGTTGAACAGCCTGTCTGCGGGTGTGAACAGGCCGCTGATAACCAGCATTTTGTTACTTGCACATTCACCAGTGGTGTAAAGAAAGACCGCCTGGAGTTGGAGATACAGATGAATTCCAAATTCACAGTGAATGAATGGAACATTCTGTAGTACAGATTGCAATGATTTCTGGAGTCTGGGTTGTGTGGACAGGAAAATGAAGAGCAAACCTGAGTTGAGTGGATCGCCATAAGAACATCACGCCTGCGAGGATGAACCGACCTTTGAAATACAGCATTGTGTTACTTTGCTATTCACCACTGGTGTAACAAAAGCCTGCCTGCAGTGGATATTCAGATGAATTCCAGATTCGCAGTCCTGAAATGCACATTCTGTAGTGGAGATTCCAATGACTTCTGATGTCGGGGTTCTTTGGACAGGAAATTGAAAGCTGAGCTCTGTTGCGTGCATAGCCAGTTGAACAGCACGCCTGCGAATATGAATAGGCTACTTGAAAACCAGCATTGGGTTACAATGACATTCCCCAGTGGTGTAACGAAAGCGCGCCTGGAGTTGCAGATTCAGATGAATTGCAGATTCGCAGTGAATGAATGCAACATTCTGTAGTGGAGATCCCAATGATTTTGGATGTCTGTGTTTTTTGGACAGGAAATTGAAGGGCTGACACTGTTAAGGGTATAGCCAGTTGAACAGCATATCTGCAGGTGTGAAGAGGCCGCAGATAACCAGCATTTTGTTACTTGCACATTCACCAGTGGTGTAACGGAGGACCGCCTGGAGTTGGAGATTCAGATGAATTCCAGATTCGCAGTGAATGAATGGAATATTCTGTAGTGGAGATTCCAATGAATTTGGATGTCTGGGTTTTTTGGACAGGAAAGTGAAGTGCTGACCATGTTTGAGTGGATAACCAGATGAACAGCCGCTTGCGACAGTGACAAGGCAGCTGAAAACCAGCATTGGGTTACTTGGACATTCACCAGTAGTGTAACGAAAGCCTGCATGCAGTGGAGATTCAGATGAATTCCACATTTGCAGTGAATGAATGGATCATTCTCTCATGGACATGCCATTGATTTCTTCTGAAGGTTGTGTTGTGTGGACAGGAAAATGAAGAGCTGACCAGGGTTGAGTGCAGAACTAGTTGAACAGCACGTTTGCGAGTGTGAACATGCCGCTGAAAACCAGCATTGGGTTACTTGTATATTCACCAGGGTTGTAACAAAAGCACTCTTGGAGTTGGAGATTCAGATGAATTCCAGATTCGCAGTGAAAAAATGGAACATTCTTTAGTGGAGATTCCAGTGATTTGTGACGTCTAGGTTGTGTTGATAGGAACTTGAAGAGCTGACCACGGTTAAGTGCATACCCAGTTGGATAACACGCCTGCAAGTGTGAACCGGCCGCTGAAAACCAGCATTGAGTTACTTGGACATTCACCAGTAGTTTAACGAAAGCCTGCATGGAATGGAGATTCAGATGAATTCCAGATTTTCAATGAATGAATGGATCATTCTGTAATGGAGATGCCAATGATTTCTGAGGGATGTGTTGTACGGACAGGAAAATGAAGAGCTGGCCAGGGTTGAGATGATAACCAGTAGAACAGCACGCTCCAAGATCGAACAGAACGCTGAAATACAGCTTTGTTTTACTTCGATATTCACCTTTGGTGTCTCGAAAGCCTGCCTGCAGTGGAGATTCAGATGAATTCCAGATTTGTAGTGAACGAATGGAACATTCTGTAGTGGAGATTCCATTGATTTCGGATATCTCGGTTATTTGGACAGGAAATTGAAGAGCTGAGCAGTGTTGAGCGCATAACCAGTTGAAAAGCATGCCTGCGAAACTGAACAGGACGCTGAAAAACCAGCAATTCGTTACTTGTATGTTCACCAGTGCTGTAACGAAAACCCGCCTGGAGTTTGAGATTCAGATGAATTCCAGATTCGCAGTGAATGAATGGAAAGGTCTGTAGTGGAGATTCCAATGATTTCTATAAATCTGGGTTGTGTGGACAGGCAAAGGAAGAGCTGACCAGGGTTGAGTGCAGAACCGGTTGAACAGCACGTTTGCGAGTCTGAACATGCCGCTGAAAACCAGCTTTGGGTTACTTGTATATTCACCAGTGTTATAATGAAAGCACTCTTGGAGTTGGAGATTCAGATCAATTCCAGATTCGCAGTAAAAAAATGGAACATTCTTTAGTGGAGATTCCAATGATTAGTGACGTCTGGGTTGCGTGAACAGGAAATTGAAGAGCTGACCACGGTTAAGTGCATAGCCAGTTGGACAGCACGACTGCGAATGTAGACCATCCGCTGAAAACCAGCATAGCGTTACTTGGACATTCACAAGTAGTGTAACGAAAGCATGCATGCAGTGGAGATTCAGATGAATTCTAGATATTCAGTGAATGAATGGAACATCTGTAGTACAGACGGCAATGATTTTGAAGACCTGGTTGTGTGGCCAGGAAAATGAAGAGCAAACCATAATTGAGTAAATCGCCATAAGAAAATCATGCCTGCGAGTATGAACCAACTTTGAAATACAGCATTGTATTACCTTGCTATTCACCAGTGGTTTAATGAAAGCCTGCCTGCAGTGGAGATTCAGATGAATTCCAGATTCACAATCATGAAATGCACATTCTGTAGTGGAGATTCCAATGATTTCGGATGGCGGGGTTGTTTGGACAGAAAATTGAAGAGCTGACTTGTGTTGAGTGCATATTCAGTTGAACAGCAGGCCTGCGAATGTGAATAGGCTGCTTGAAAACCAGCATTGGGTTACTTTACATTCACCAGTGGTGTAACGAGATCCCGCCTAGAGTTGGAGATTCAGAAGAATTCGGTTGTGAGGACAGGATAATGAACAGATGACCAGGTTTGACAGGATAACTAGTGGAACAGTAGGCTGCGAGTGTGAATTGGCCAATTATCACCAGCATTGTGTTATTTGGACATTCACCATTGGTATAATGTTAGCCTGTCTGGAGTTGGAGATTCAGATGAATTCCAGATTTGCAGTGAATTACTGGAACATTCTGTAGTTGAGATTCCAATGACTTCGGATATCTCGGTTATCAGGAAATTGAAGAGCTTACACGGTTAAGTGCATAGCCAGTTGAACAGCATGTCTGCGGTTGTGAACAGGCCGCTGATAACCAGCATTTTGTTACATGCACATTCACCAGTAGTGTAACGAAAGACCGCCTGGAGTTGGAGATACAGATGAATTCCAAATTCGCAGTGAATGAATGGAACACTCTGTAGTACAGATTGCAATGATTTCTGAAGTCTGGGTTGTGTGGACAGGAAAATGAAGAGCAAACCTGAGTTGAGTGCATCGCCATAAGAACATCACGCCTGCGAGGATGAACCGACCTTTGAAATACAGCATTGTGTTACTTTGCTATTCACCAGTGGTGTAACGAAAGCCTGGCTGCAATGGAGATTCAGATGAATTCCAGATTCGCAGTCCTGAAATGCACATTCTGTAGTGGAGATTCCAATGACTTCTGATGTCGGGGATGTTTGGACAGGAAATTGAACGCTGAGCTCTGTTGCGTGCATAGCCAGTTGAACAGCACGCCTGTCAATATGAATAGGCTGCTTGAAAACCAGCATTGGGTTACTTTGATATTCCCCAGTGGTGTAACGAAAGCGTGCCTGGAGTTGCAGATTCAGATGAATTGCAGATTCGCAGTGAATGAATGCAGCATTCTGTAGTGGAGATTCCAATGATTTTGGATGTCTGGTTTTTTGGACAGGAAATTGAAGGGCTGACACGGTTAAGTGTATAGCCAGTTGAGCAGCATATCTGCGGGTGTGAACAGGCCGCTGATAACCAGCATTTTGTTACTTGCACATTCACCAGTGATGTAACGAAGGACCGCCTGGAGTTGGAGATTCAGGTGAATTCCACATTCGCATTGAATGAATGGAACATTCTGTAGTGGAGATTCCAATGAATTTGGATGTCTGGGTTTTTTGGACAGGAAATTGAAGAGCTGACCATGTTTGAGAGGATAACCAGATGAACAGCACGCTTGCGACAGTGACGAGGCAGCTGAAAATCAGCATTGGGTTACTTGGATATTCACCAGTAGTGTAACGAAAGCCTGCATGCAGTGGCGATTCAGATGAATTCCACATTTGCAGTGAATGAATGGATCATTCTGTCATGGAGATGCCATTGATTTCTGAAGGTTGTGTTTTGTGGACAGGAAAATGAATAGCTGACCAGGGATGAGTGCAGAACCAGTTGAACAGCACGTTTGGGAGTGTGAACATGCCGCTGAAAACCAGCATTGGGTTACTTGTATATTCACCAGGGTTGTAACGAAAGCACTCTTGGAGTTGGAGATTCAGATGAATTCCAGATTCGCAGTGAAAAAATGGAACATTCTTTAGTGGAGATTCCAATAATTTGTGACGTCTGGGTTGTGTTGATAGGAACTTGAAGAGCTGACCACGGTTAAGTGCATAGCCTGTTGGACAACACTCCTGCGAGTGTGAACCGGCCGCTGAAAACCAGCATTGCGTTACTTGGACATTCACCAGTAGTGTAACGAAAGCCTGCATGGAATGGAGATTCAGATGAATTCCACATTTGCAGTGAATGAATGGATCATTCTGTCATGGAGATGCCAATGATTTCTGAGGAATGTGTTGTACGGACAGGAAAATGAAGAGCTGGCCAGGGTTGAGTCGATAGCCAGTAGAACAGCACGCTCCGAAATTGAACAGAACGCTGAAATACAGCTTTGTTTTACTTCGATATTCACCTTTGGTGTCTCGAAAGCCTGCCTGCAGTGGAGATTCAGATGAATTCCAGATTTGTAGTGAACGAATGGAACATTCTGTAGTGGAGATTCCAATGATTTCTGATGTCTGCGTTATTTGGACAGGAAATTGAAGAGCTGAGCAGTGTTGAGCGCATAACCAGTTGAAAAGCATGCCTGCGAAACTGAACAGGAAGCTGAAAAAGCAGCAATTGGTTACTCGTTTGTTCACCAGAGGTGCAACGAAAACCCGCCTGGAGTTGGAGATTCAGTTGAATTCCAGATTCGCGGTGAATGAATGGAAAGGTCTGTAGTGGAGATTCCAATGATTTCTGAAATCTGGGTTGTGTGGACAGGCAAATGAAGAGCTGACCAGGGTTGAGTGCAGAACTGGTTGAACAGCACGTTTGCGAGTGTGAACATGCCGCTGAAAACCAGCTTTGGGTTACTTGTATATTCACCAGGGTTGTAAAAAAAGCACTCTTGGAGTTGGAGATTCAGATGAATTCCAGATTCGCACTGAAAAAATGGAACATTCTTTAGTGGAGATTCCAGTGATTTGTGACGTCTGGGTTTTGTGGAGAGGAAATTGTAGAGCTGACCACGGTTAAGTGCATAGCCAGTTGGACAGCAAGCCTGCGAGTGTGGACCGTCTGCTGAAAACAAGTATAGCGTTACTTGGACATTCACCAGTAGTGTAAAGAAAGCATGCATGGAGTGGAGATTCAGATGAATTCTAGATATGCAGTGAATGAATGGAACATCTGTAGTACAGCCGGTAATGATTTTGAAGTCCTCGTTGTGTGGACAGGAAAATGTAGAGCAAACCAGAATTGAGTGGATCGCCATAAGAACATCACGCCTGCGAGTATGAACCACCTTTGAAATACAGCATTGTGTTACTTTGCTATTCACCAGTGGTCTAACGAAAGCCTGCCTGCAGTGGAGATTCAGATGAATTCCAGATTCACAATCATGAAATGCACATTCTGTAGTGGAAATTCCAATGACTTAGGATGGCGGGGTTGTTTGGACAGAAAATTGAAGAGCTGACTTGTGTTGAGTGCATATTCAGTTGAACAGCAGGCCTGCGAATGTGAATAGGCTGCTTGAAAACCAGCATTGGGTTACTTTACATTCACCAGTGGTGTAACGAGATCCCGCCTAGAGTTGGAGATTCAGAAGAATTCGGTTGTGAGGACAGGATAATGAACAGATGACCAGGTTTGACAGGATAACTAGTGGAACAGTAGGCTGCGAGTGTGAATTGGCCAATTATCACCAGCATTGTGTTATTTGGACATTCACCATTGGTATAATGTTAGCCTGTCTGGAGTTGGAGATTCAGATGAATTCCAGATTTGCAGTGAATTACTGGAACATTCTGTAGTTGAGATTCCAATGACTTCGGATATCTCGGTTATCAGGAAATTGAAGAGCTTACACGGTTAAGTGCATAGCCAGTTGAACAGCATGTCTGCGGTTGTGAACAGGCCGCTGATAACCAGCATTTTGTTACATGCACATTCACCAGTAGTGTAACGAAAGACCGCCTGGAGTTGGAGATACAGATGAATTCCAAATTCGCAGTGAATGAATGCAACACTCTGTAGTACAGATTGCAATGATTTCTGAAGTCTGGGTTGTGTGGACAGGAAAATGAAGAGCAAACCTGAGTTGAGTGCATCGCCATAAGAACATCACGCCTGCGAGGATGAACCGACCTTTGAAATACAGCATTGTGTTACTTTGCTATTCACCAGTGGTGTAACGAAAGCCTGGCTGCAATGGAGATTCAGATGAATTCCAGATTCGCAGTCCTGAAATGCACATTCTGTAGTGGAGATTCCAATGACTTCTGATGTCGGGGATGTTTGGACAGGAAATTGAAAGCTGAGCTCTGTTGCGTGCATAGCCAGTTGAACAGCACGCCTGTCAATATGAATAGGCTGCTTGAAAACCAGCATTGGGTTACTTTGATATTCCCCAGTGGTGTAACGAAAGCGTGCCTGGAGTTGCAGATTCAGATGAATTGCAGATTCGCAGTGAATGAATGCAGCATTCTGTAGTGGAGATTCCAATGATTTTGGATGTCTGGTTTTTTGGACAGGAAATTGAAGGGCTGACACGGTTAAGTGTATAGCCAGTTGAGCAGCATATCTGCGGGTGTGAACAGGCCGCTGATAACCAGCATTTTGTTACTTGCACATTCACCAGTGATGTAACGAAGGACCGCCTGGAGTTGGAGATTCAGGTGAATTCCACATTCGCATTGAATGAATGGAACATTCTGTAGTGGAGATTCCAATGAATTTGGATGTCTGGGTTTTTTGGACAGGAAATTGAAGAGCTGACCATGTTTGAGTGGATAACCAGATGAACAGCACGCTTGCGACAGTGACGAGGCAGCTGAAAATCAGCATTGGGTTACTTGGATATTCACCAGTAGTGTAACGAAAGCCTGCATGCAGTGGCGATTCAGATGAATTCCACATTTGCAGTGAATGAATGGATCATTCTGTCATGGAGATGCCATTGATTTCTGAAGGTTGTGTTTTGTGGACAGGAAAATGAATAGCTGACCAGGGATGAGTGCAGAACCAGTTGAACAGCACGTTTGGGAGTGTGAACATGCCGCTGAAAACCAGCATTGGGTTACTTGTATATTCACCAGGGTTGTAACGAAAGCACTCTTGGAGTTGGAGATTCAGATGAATTCCAGATTCGCAGTGAAAAAATGGAACATTCTTTAGTGGAGATTCCAATAATTTGTGACGTCTGGGTTGTGTTGATAGGAACTTGAAGAGCTGACCACGGTTAAGTGCATAGCCTGTTGGACAACACTCCTGCGAGTGTGAACCGGCCGCTGAAAACCAGCATTGCGTTACTTGGACATTCACCAGTAGTGTAACGAAAGCCTGCATGGAATGGAGATTCAGATGAATTCCACATTTGCAGTGAATGAATGGATCATTCTGTCATGGAGATGCCAATGATTTCTGAGGAATGTGTTGTACGGACAGGAAAATGAAGAGCTGGCCAGGGTTGAGTCGATAGCCAGTAGAACAGCACGCTCCGAAATTGAACAGAACGCTGAAATACAGCTTTGTTTTACTTCGATATTCACCTTTGGTGTCTCGAAAGCCTGCCTGCAGTGGAGATTCAGATGAATTCCAGATTTGTAGTGAACGAATGGAACATTCTGTAGTGGAGATTCCAATGATTTCTGATGTCTGCGTTATTTGGACAGGAAATTGAAGAGCTGAGCAGTGTTGAGCGCATAACCAGTTGAAAAGCATGCCTGCGAAACTGAACAGGAAGCTGAAAAAGCAGCAATTGGTTACTCGTTTGTTCACCAGAGGTGCAACGAAAACCCGCCTGGAGTTGGAGATTCAGTTGAATTCCAGATTCGCGGTGAATGAATGGAAAGGTCTGTAGTGGAGATTCCAATGATTTCTGAAATCTGGGTTGTGTGGACAGGCAAATGAAGAGCTGACCAGGGTTGAGTGCAGAACTGGTTGAACAGCACGTTTGCGAGTGTGAACATGCCGCTGAAAACCAGCTTTGGGTTACTTGTATATTCACCAGGGTTGTAACAAAAGCACTCTTGGAGTTGGAGATTCAGATGAATTCCAGATTCGCACTGAAAAAATGGAACATTCTTTAGTGGAGATTCCAGTGATTTGTGACGTCTGGGTTTTGTGGAGAGGAAATTGTAGAGCTGACCACGGTTAAGTGCATAGCCAGTTGGACAGCAAGCCTGCGAGTGTGGACCGTCTGCTGAAAACAAGTATAGCGTTACTTGGACATTCACCAGTAGTGTAAAGAAAGCATGCATGGAGTGGAGATTCAGATGAATTCTAGATATGCAGTGAATGAATGGAACATCTGTAGTACAGACGGCAATGATTTTGAAGTCCTCGTTGTGTGGACAGGAAAATGAAGAGCAAACCAGAATTGAGTGGATCGCCATAAGAACATCACGCCTGCGAGTATGAACCACCTTTGAAATACAGCATTGTGTTACTTTGCTATTCACCAGTGGTCTAACGAAAGCCTGCCTGCAGTGGAGATTCAGATGAATTCCAGATTCGCAGTCATGAAATGCACATTCTGTAGTGGAAATTCCAATGACTTCGGATGGCAGGGTTGTTTGGACAGAAAATTGAAGAGCTGACTTGTGTTGAGTGCATATTCAGTTGAACAGCAGGCCTGCGAATGTGAATAGGCCGCTTGAAAACCAGCATTGTGTTACTTTACATTCTCCAGTGGAGTAACGAGATCCTGCCTGGAGTTGGAGATTCAGATGAATTCGTTGTGAGGACAGGATAATGAAGAGATGACCAGGTTTTACAGGATAACTAGTGAAACAGTACGCTGCGAGTGTGAATTGACAACTTATCACCAGCATTGTGTTATTTGGACATTCACCATTGGTGTAATGTTAGCCTGTCTGGAGTTGGAGATTCAGATGAATTCCAGATTTGCAGTGAATTACTGGAACATTCTGTAGTTGAGATTCCAATGGTTTCGTATATCTGGGTTATTTGGACAGGAAATTGAAGAGCTTACACGGTTAAGTGCATAGCCAGTTGAACAGCATGTCTGCCAGTGTGAAAAGGCCGCTGTTAACCAGCATTTTGTTACTTGCACATTCACCAGTGGTGTAACAAAACACCGCCTGGAGTTGGAGATACAGATGAATTCCAAATTCGTAGTGAATGAATGGAACATTCTGTAGTACAGATTGCAATGATTTCTGATGTCTGGGTTGTGTGGACAGGAAAATGAAGATCGAACCTGAGTTGAGTGGTTCGCCATAAGAAAATCACGCCTGCGAGGATGAACCGACCTTTGAAAAACAGCATTGTGTTACTTTGCTATTCACCAGTTGTGTAACGAAAGCCTGCCTGCAGTGGAGATTCAGATGAATTTCAGATTCACAGTCCTGAAATGCACATTCTGTAGTGGAGATTCCAATGACTTCTGATGTCGGTGTTGTTTGGACAGGAAATTGAAAGCTGAGCTCTCTTGCGTACATAGCCAGTTGAATAGCATGCCTGCGAATATGAATAGGCTACTTGAAAACCAGCATTGCGTTACTTTGACATTCCCCAGTGGTGTAAGGAAAGCGCACCTGGAGTTGCAGATTCACATGAATTGCAGATTCGCAGTGAAAGAATGCAACATTCTGTAGTGGAGATTCCAATGATTTTGGAGTTCTGGGTTTTTTGGACAGGAAATTGAAGGGCTGACACGGTTCCGTGTATAGCCAGTTGAACAGCATATCTGCGGGTGTGAACAGTCCGCTGATAACCAGCATTTTGTTACTTGCACATTCACCAGTAGTGTAACGAAGGACCGCCTGGAGTTGGAGATTCAGATGATTTCCAGATTCGCAGTCATGAAATGCACATTCTGTAGTGGAGATTCCAATAATTTCGGATGGCGGGGTTGTTTGGGCAGGAAATTGAAGAGCTGACTTGTGTTGTGTGCATCGCCAGTTGAACAGCATGCCTGTGAATGTGAATAGGCCGCTTGAAAACCAGCATGGTGTTACTTTACATTCACCAGTGGTGTAACGAGATCCCGCCTGGAGTTGGAGATTCAGATGAATTCGGTTGTGAGGACAGGATAATGAAGAGAAGACCAGGTTTGACAGGATAACTAGTGAAACAGTATGCTGTGAGTTTTAATTGGCCACTTATCACCAGCATTGTGTTATTTGGTCATTCACCATTGGTGTAATGTTAGGCTGTCTGGAGTTGGAGATTCAGATGAATTCCAGATTTGCAGTGAATTACTGGAACATTCTGTAGTTGAGATTCCAATGATTTCGGATATCTGGGTTATTTGGACAGGAAATTGAAGAGCTTACACGGATAAGTGCATAGCCTGTTGAACAGCATGTCTGCGGGTGGGAACAGGCCGCTGATAACCAGCATTTTGTTACTTGCACATTCACCAGTGGTGTAACGGAAGCCCGCCTGGAGTTGGAGATACAGATGAATTCCAAATTCGCAGTGAATGAATGGAACATTCTGTAGTACAGATTGCAATGATTTCTGAAGTCTGGATTGTGTGGACAGGAAAATGAAGAGCAAACCTGAGTTGAGTGGATCGCCATAAGAACGTCACGCCTGCGAGGATGATTTGACCTTTGAAATACAGCATTGTGTTACTTTGCTCTTCACCAGTGGTGTAACGAAAGCCTGCCTGCAGTGCAGATTCAGATGAATTCCAGATTAGCAGTCCTGAAATGCATATTCTGTAGTGGGGATTCCAATGACTTCTGATGTAGGGGTTGTTTGGACAGGAAATTGAAAGCTGAGCTCTCTTGCATGCATAGCCAGTTAAACAGCACGCCTGCGAATATGAATAGGCTACTTGAAAACCAGCATTGGGTTACTTGCACATTCACCAGAAGTGTAACGTAGGAGCGCCGGGAGTTGGAGATTCAGATGAATTCCACATTCGCAGTGAATGAATGGAACATTCTCTAGTGGAGATTCCAATGAATTTGGATGTCTGGGTTTTTTGGACAGGAAATTGAAGAGTTGACCATGTTTGAGTGGATAACCAGATGAACAGCACGCTTGCGACAGTGACGAGGCAGCTGAAAACCAGCATTGGGTTACTTGGACATTCACCAGTAGTGTAACAAAAGCCTGCATGCAGTGGAGATTCAGATGAATTCCACATTTTCAGTGAATGAATGGATCATTCTGTCATGGAGATGCCATTGATTTCTGAAGGTTGTGTTGTGTGGACAGAAAAATGAACAGCTGAACAGGGTTGAGTGCAGAACCAGTTGAACAGCACGTTTGCGAGTGTGAACATGCCGCTGAAAACCAGCATTGGGTTACTTGTATATTCACCAGGGTTGTAACGAAAGCACTCTTGGAGTTGGAGATTCAGATGAATTCCAGATTCGCAGTGAAAAAACGGAACATTCTTTAGTGGAGATTCCAATGATTTGTGATGTCTGGGTTGTGTTGATAGGAACTTGAAGAGCTGACCACGGTTAAGTGCATAGCCAGTTGGACAACACGCCTGCGAGTGTGAACCGGCCGCTGAAAACCAGCATTGCGTTACTTGGACATTCACCAGTAGTGTAACGAAAGCCTGCATGGAATGGAGATTCAGATGAATTCCACATTTGCAGTGAATGAATGGATCATTCTGTCATGGAGATGCCAATGATTTCTGAGGGATGTGTTGTACGGACAGGAAAATGAAGAGCTGGCCAGGGTTGAGTCGATAGCCAGTAGAACAGCACGCTCCGAAATTGAACAGAACGCTGAAATACAGCTTTGTTTTGCTTCGATATTCACCTTTGGTGTCTCGAAATCCTGCCTGCAGTGGAGATTCAGATGAACTCCAGATTTGTAGTGAACGAGTGGAACATTCTGTAGTGGAGATTCCAATGACTTCTGATGTCTGCGTTATTTGGACAGGAAATTGAAGGGCTGATCAGTGTTGAACGATAACCAGTTGAAAAGCATGCCTGCGAAACTGAACAGGGCGCTGAAAAAGCAGCAATTGGTTACTTGTATATTCACTAGTGGTGTAACGAAAACCGGCCTGGAGTTGGAGATTCAGATGTATTCCAGATTCACAGTGAATGAGTGGAAATGTCTGTAGTGGAGATTCCAATGATTTCTGAAATCTGGGTTGTGTGGACAGGCAAATGAAGAGCTGACCAGGGTTGAGTGCAGAACCGGTTGAACAGCACGTTTGCGAGTGTGAACATGCCACTGAAAACCAGCTTTGGGTTACTTGTATATTCACCAGTGTTGCAACGAAAGCACTCTTGGAGTTGGAGATTCAGATGAATTCCAGATTCGCAGTGAAAAAATGGAACATTCTTTAGTGGAGATTCCAATGATTTTTGACGTCTGGGTTGTGTGGACAGGAAATTGAAGAGCTGACCACGCTTAAGTGCGTAGCCAGTTGGACAGCACGCCTGCGATTGTGGACAGTCCGCTGAAAACCAGCATAACGTTACTTGGACATTCAGCAGTAGTGCAACGAAGGCATGCATGGAGTGGAGATTCAGATGAATTGTAGATATACAGTGAATGCATGGAACATCTGTAGTACAGACGGCAATGATTTTGAAGTCCTGGTTGTGTGGACAGGAAAATGAAGAGCAAACCAGAATTGAGTGGATCGCCATAAGAACATCACCCCTGCGAGTATGAACCATCTTAGAAATACAGCATTGTGTTACTTTGTCACCAGTGGTCTAAAGAAAGCCTGCCTGCAGTGGAGATTCAGATGAATTCCAGATTCGCAGTCATGAAATGCACATTCTGTAGTGGAGATTCCAATGATTTCGGATGGCGGGGTTGTTTGGACAGGAAATTGAAGAGCTGAATTGTGTTGATTGCATAGCCAGTTGAACAGCATGCCTGCGAAAGTGAATAGGCCGCTTGAAAACCAGCATTGGGTTACTTTACATTCACCAGTGGTGTAACGAGATCCCGCCTGGAGTTGGAGATTCAGATGAATTCGGTTGTGAGGACAGGATAATGAAGAGATGACCAGGTTTGACAGGATAACTAAGTTGAACAGTACGCTGCGAGTGTGCATTGGCCACTGATCACCAGCATTGTGTTATTTGGACATTCACCATTGGTGTAATGTTAGCCTGTCTGGAGTTGGAGATTCAGATGAATTCCAGATTTGCAGTGAATTACTGGAACATTCTGTAGTTGAGATTCCAATGATTTCGGATATCTGGGTTATTTGGACAGGAAATTGAAGAGCTTACACAGTTAATTGCATAGCCAGTTGAACAGCATGTCTGCTGGTGTGAACAGGCCGCTGATAACCAGCATTTTGTTACTTGCACATTCACCTGTGGTGTAACGAAAGACCCCCTGGAGTTGGAGATACAGATGAATTCCACATTCGCAGTGAATGAATGGAACATTCTGTAGTACAGATTGCAATGAATTCTGAAGTCTGGATTTTGTGGACAGGAAAATGAAGAGCAAACCTGAGTTGAGTGGATCGCCATAAGAACCTGACGCCTGCGAGTATGTACCCCCTTTGAAATACAGCATTGTGTTACTTTGCTATTCACCAGTGGTGTAACGAAAGCCTGCCTGCAGTGGAGATTCAGATGAATTCCAGATTCGCAGTCATGAAATGCACATTCTGTAGTGGAGATTCCAATGATTTCAGATGGCGGGGTTGTTTGGACAGGAAATTGAAGAGCTGACTTTTGTTGCGTGCATAGCCAGTTGAACAGCATGCCTGCGTAAGTGAATAGGCCGCTTGAAAACCAGCATTGGGTTACGTTACATTCACCAGTGGTGTAAAGAGATCCCGCCTGGAGTTGGAGATTCAGATGAATTCGGTTGTGATGACAGGATAATGAATAGATGACCAGGTTTGACAGGATAACTAAGTTGAACAGTACACTGCGAGTGTGAATTGGCAACTGATCACCAGCATTGTGTTATTTGGACATTCACCATTGGTGTAATGTTAGCCTGTCTGGAGTTGGAGATTCAGATGAATTCCAGATTTGTAGTGAATTACTGGAACATTCTGTAGTTGAGATTCCAATGATTTCGGATATCTGGGTTATTTGGACAGGAAATTGAAGAGCTTACACGGTTAAGTGCACAGCCAGTTGAACAGCATGTCGGCGGGTGTGAACAGGCCGCTGATAACCAGCATTTTGTTACTTGCACATTCACCAGTGGTGTAACGAAAGACCGCCTGGAGTTGGAGATACAGATGAATTCCAAATTCGCAGTGAATGAATGGAACATTCTGTAGTACAGATTGCAATGATTTCTGAAGTCTGGGTTGTGTGGACAGGAAAATGAAGAGCAAACCTGAGTTGAGTGGATCGCCATAAGAACTTCACGCCTGCGAGGATGAACCGACCTTTGAATTACAGCATTGTGTTAATTTGCTATTCACCAGTGGTGTAACGAAAGCCTGCCTGCAGTGGAGATTCAGATGAATTCCAGATTCGCAGTCCTGAAATGCACATTCTGTAGTGGAGATTCCAATGACTTCTGATGTCGGGGTTGTTTGGACAGGAAATTGAAAGCTGAGCTCTGTTGCGTACATAGCCAGTTGAACAGCACGCCTGCGAATATGAATAGGCTACTTAAAAACCAGCATTGGGTTACTTTGACATTCCCCAGTGGTTTAACGAACGTGCGCCTGGAGTTGCAGATTCAGATGAATTGCAGATTCGCAGTGAATGAATGCAACGTTCTGTAGTGGAGATTCCAATGATTTTGGATGTCTGGGTTTTTTGGACAGGAAATTGAAGGGCTGACACGGTTAAGTGTATAGCCAGTTGAGCAGCATATCTGCGGGTGTGAACAGGCCGCTGATAAACAGCATTTTGTTTCTTGCACATTCACCAGTGGTGTAACGAAGGACCGCCTGGAGTTGGAGTTTCAGATGAATTCCAGATTCGCAGTGAATGAATGGAACATTCTGTAGTGGAGATTCCAATAAATTTCGATGTCTGGGTATTTTGGACAGGAAATTGAAGAACTGACCATGTTTGAGTGGATACTGTGCACGGTGCTTCACGACTGTCACCTAAAAGTGGCGTCTGTTTTGTGGCTGCGCCAGCTGATTCTACACACCTGGTGACCGCCGGCTATTTTCACTCATTGGGGAAAAGGGGGGTGAAAAAAGCACCTGGCGGGACCCAGGAGACATTCGGCCTTTCTGCACAGCCGTCAGGCGCCCCATCTCCCCTCAAACGACTTCGAAAAGCCCGACTTTCGTCGCAGGAGGCCCAGTTTTCCGCAGGTGCGTCCTCGCGCACTGGCCGTCGGGAAACGAGCCGCTGTTGGGGCTGGGGCGGTGCCGTTCCCGGGCGCTCGGCGAAGCGCTGAGGACCGGAGGGGGGTGCGGGCAGCTCAGAGGGCCGCGGAGGGCGTCCCGCAGCCCTGGGATGAGGAGATAGAGCGAGACGCCTCCGGACGAGCGCCAGGGAGCAAAGGGCGCCAGGTACAGGCAGCGGCGGTGGTGGCAGGGACACGGTGCGGCGCGCGAGTGCGCGGCTTCTGTGCACACGCAGCAACGACCATGCGGCGGGGCGGCGGCGACCTGAGCCTGACTGCGCCTGCGCGGCTGAGGCCCCGCCCCCAAGAAATCCCGCTCCGCCTCCCAGCGAGGCTTTCTCGCCTGTGTCCGCGTCAGCTGTGCCTCCCCTCCCCCACCCTCCCTATGGGAACCCTTATTGCTTTGCCCAGGGGTGCTTCGTTTTTACCTTTCCTTTCTTTTCTTTTGTTTTCCTTTCTTCTCTACTTTTTTCCTTTCCTTTTCCTTTCTTTTCTTTCCTTTCCTTTCCTTTTCCTTTTTTCTTTTTTCCTTTCCTTTTCCTTTCTTTTTTCTTTCGTTTCTCTTCTTTCTTTCCTTTTCCTTTCTTTCCTTTTCCTTTCTTTTCTTTTTCTTTTTCCTTTTATTTTTTCCTTTTCCTTTCTTTTCCTTCCCATTTCCTGTCTTTTCTGTTCTTTTCCTCTTTCTGTTTTCATCCTCCCGAAAGATTTGGCTTTGTTCTTCACTTGGAATCCGCGTGGCTTGACACAGAGCTGTCAGGAAAGTCTCGTGTCTCGTGACTGAAATCATCACTCCAGGCTACTGGAGAGATTCAAGATCCAACTAAGACAAGAAACTGAGATATGATGGATGTGTTCTCCCTGTTAGACCGTTACAGACATGGTCAAACACCTCCACTTTTCCAGGGGCAGCCCTTGTTTTCTGTGAGGTGTGCGGGTCCTGCCGTTTGCTGGGTATTTGCTTCAGGTGTGTATTGTTAGGCACAAAAACCAAGTTGCTAGTAGGTTTCAAGATACAGTCGTCCTATGTGTGTCATTCTGCTAACCGCGTTGCACCCCCCGCCCCCTTTTTTTTAACAGAGTGGTAAAGGTTCTATGTTAGTACATACCAAATTGTGTTCATTTTTAAGTGCTTCATACTATTCTACGATATGGCGATCACAAAATGAATGTGGTTATATTCCTATTTATACGTACGTAGATTGCTTTCACATTTCACTTAAAATTATTTTCTATTTTAAACTTCCTACTGTAAGGATTTCTTGTACAAGATTTGGATCAGGGTTTCTCGAAGATACATCAAAATTCATGAGTGGTTATCATTTCAATAGATGAGTTTTGAGAACTCTTCTTTCAAGAAAATGGCACAAAATGAGTCAAAGTAGTTGTTCTAGTTCTTAACTGCAAACCATCTGGTTCCATTCTCAGGTAATCAACCTCACTATAGTTCACTTTTCCCATTTAAGTTGTAGAAAAGCTGAATTTGATGATCTCTTGGTCCCTTTGGATCTAAATTTTTTTTAAAAAAAGTGTGCTAACTTTTCAATGAAAAAATATTCACCTTAGGTTTTAAAAACCAATGGGATTACTTGCTGGCTAAGAATATGCATTTACTAATTGCCGAGTAGCTGCAATTATTTTATGTATAATAACTGCTGATTATTTAGAACTAAGCAAAGAAAGAGTAAAACATGATCGCTGCCCTTAAAGAACTCTCCGTTTTTTAAAGTGTGTTAATTAACTCTTTACTATGAAAGATTTATGCTATAATTGAGACTCACGGTTTCCCTACCCTCTAGTACACAGATTGTGTTAAGTAAATTATGTGGTTTTAGTTTGCATTGCCTTTGAACACCCCTTTTACGGCTATTCTGTCCACCCTGTTTAATACCTTTCATCTGTCTTAAGTCCGCTAATGTGTTATCTACTTTGTGAACCTTATAAAATTTCAACTACTCCCTTTTCTTTATTCAAAAAAACTAATTTTGCCGAGTCTAGCAAGAGTAAGGAAGTTTCTGGGCTAGGTAGATTCAGCACTGAGGGAAAAAAATCCTCCTGTCAGTGTGCAGTACATTACATATGGATAAGAATTTCAAAGAGTGAGGCTGGAGTGATAGCACAGCAGGTAGGGTGTTTTCCTTGCGTGCGGTTGACTCCGGTTTGATTCCCAGCATCCCATATGGTTCCCTGAGCACTGTCAGGAGTAGTTCCTGAGTGCACGAGCCAGGAGCAACCCCTGTGCAACACCGGGTGTGACCCAAAAAAAGCAAAAAACAAAGAAAAAGAATTTCAAAGAGTAAATAGAAAAAGGACTCCAAGGGAGGAGTGTTGAAGAGGAGGAATGGGTGCTCTTTTATCAAACGGTCCAAGAAAAACTTACTGATGAAGAAGTTGAGTAGAAATCTGAATGGAAAGCTGTATGCCCCTTGGCTTTCTGGGTGAAGTCCTATCAGATCACTGAGAATAGAAAATGCAGGGCTGGGTCTGAAGAGAGAGTACATCGGGTAAGGAACTTGCCTTGCACATGACCAGCCCAGGTTCTATCATCAGCATCCTATATGGTCCCCTGAGCACTGCGAGGGGTGGTTCCTGAGTGCAGAGGCAGGCGTACCCCCAGAGCATCACAAGATGTGGCCCCAAAACAAACAACAAAAGCAGGACTCTACGACAGAGCATACTTGGCATCCGTGAGGAATCTAAAACATAAATAGAGTGGAATGAACGGGGGGAAAGGATAAAGATAAAGTCGGAATTTCTGGTGAGATGGTGGAGGTAGTACAGTACAAATCATTTCCTCCTAGTTTCTGGCTGCTAATCTGGCATGAATTTTTCACATCACATAGTCATTGGGTGACCTATCTGCATACATACCTGAAAAACTGTTTATGATACCCAGGCTTCCCTTAAACAAGAGGTGCTTGTTTACATGAGTTGATGAACGTTGGTGGTTTCATGGGAGAACCAACTGCCATTGGCTGAGGATTGTCTTTCTCTTTCCAGTGCCTCAAATGAGCTTGCTTCCAAGGCATTACTTAAATGAAATGAAGAACTGAAGAATAATAATTGATGCAAGACTGGAGCAATAGTACAGCGGGTAGGGCCTTTGCCTTGCATGTAGCCAAGCTGGGTTCAATCTCTGGCATCCCATATGGTCCCCTGAGCACTGCCAGGACTAATTCCTGAGTGCAGAGCCAGGAATAACCCCTGAGCACTGCCAGGTGTGACACCCCCCAAAATAATAATTGGTGCAACAAAATTGCCCCCACCATGGAGGTAACATTTGAACTCAGCTTTTAAAATGAAGACATCCATGAGAAGAGAAGCCCATAAATAACTAATAACCACTCTTAAAAGGCCTCGTCTCCAAACTGAGCTGTGACTGGATAGGAAAGGTATGACTAGATAGTGAAGCTGATAACTAGATAGTAAAGATATCTTTATTTCCTAATTCACCCAGGGATAGGTCAAAGATATAAATGGAAGATATTATATAAAAGCATAACCTCAAAGCTGGTGATGTGGCTTAATGGTAAACTATAATATACCTTGCATGCAAAAGATCTGGGTTCAGTTCCTTGCACCAAAATTCATATACCCACATAGACGTGTGTGTGTAGAGTATTGAATGTATTACTGTATTTTTCCCTTATTATAGGTTAAGTTTCAGTTGGTTCTTCACAAAGCAAATGAAAATCATCAGTTGAAACTAACTCTATAAAATACTAAAAGGGAGTGCTTATTAGATGATACATAGAAAATAATTTCCTAGACTTATTTTAATGGTAAAAATTAAATGAAATAGCCATTCTTTGCCTTTAGTAGACAGCAAGTATCCATAAATGTGATAGATACAAGTAAATGTGGTTTGAATAAATAGGGAGTAGATAAAATCACATTTTTATCAGGTAAATCTATTCACCTTATGTGTATAATCTTAGCAGGAGTTCGCCTGACTCTGCCATAATAACCACTGAGAGCTTGAAATAACTGTTCTCTAGATTCTCTACTCTTTGCTGTCCATCCTGTGAGATTTTTTAAAAAGTTTCCACTCAGCTATTTTTGAAAGTCTCAGAACTTTATTGTTTTTTTGGTTCATTACCGCAAGTGTTCAAAGGGTAATCATGGTTCAGAGGTCAGCAGTCAGTGATCATTCCTCTCAGTGCTCAGGGGACCATGCTATATTGGGATGTAACCCAGGCCTCCTGCTTTCAAACCATGTGCTCATATTTAGAGCTGTGTCTCTGCCCTCAACCTTTTAAGTCATTTTTGTGGGGCTGGAGTGGTAGTACACCGGGTAGGGCATTGGCACGCAGCTGACCTGAATTGGATCTCCAACATCCTATATGGTCTCCCGAGAACCACCAAGAGTAACCCCTCATCATTTCCAGATGTGACCCCAAATGTCAAATAAATAAATAAATAAATTATATTATAAATAAATAACAGAGGATTCAGTGGCTTTCAATTTCTCTATCAGACTATTCTTTGAACTCAGAACAAGCCACTCATTGGATGCTTTCGCTGATAGCTCTCTTGGAAATAGGTCAAATTTATGCTCAAGCCAAAATGTGTGCATTCCTTCCAAAACCTGCCCTTTCCTACTCCCATCCAACCATTTGTTCTAGTGAAAATGTATCCACCCCGAAACCTATCTTTTTGAGTGGGTCGAGTAAAAGGACCTTTTAGCAACAGGCCTACAGATAGGAAGATACTGTACCTGTGGCCTAAAAGCAACAACCTTGTCTGCATGTGCACAAGAAGAAGTTTATAGGAAAAGAACAAGGATCAGCCTTGTTCAAGGTGAATGGCTTAATCTCTGCACTATTTCTCTGGTTATTTTAGATTCTCTTGAAGGTAAGGCTGTGGCTTATTTTTCTTTGTACCTTTATTTTTCTTTGTACTTTTGTCCAATATGGAACCTGAAATGTTTTATATATTGATTAAATTTTGGTTGAATATATAAGTTATTATATATTGGATTGAATGATATGGATTGAATATTTATTTAACACAGTTACTGAGCACCTGTCACATCTTAGTGTTGGGGATCCCAGCTCTCTGGCACACTAGAACAAATATATTATTTTATTTCGGAGAGCCCGGCAAGCTACCGAGAGTATTCGATATGCCAAACACAGTAACAACAAAGTCTCCAATGGAGACGTTACTGGGCCCGCTCGACCAAATCGACGATCAACGGGAGGGCCTTTTACCTTTACCTTTTACCTTATTATTTTATTATTTTTGGTTTGGGGGTCATACTTGGCAGTGCTCAGGGGTTACTCGTAGCTCTGTGCTCAGGAAGTATTCCTGGTGTGCTCAGGAGTCCATATGGGCTGCCAGAGATAGAACCTGGATCAGTTGCATGAAAGCCAAAGGCCCTCCCCACTGTACTATCACTCCAAACCCCTAGAACAAATATGTTAAAGAAAACACGTATGTTCAAATTTAGTCAAAGATATTCCAATTATTAGCAGATATACCAACTGATGTTTGTCTGTTAAGGGGATCAGCGGGACGATAGGGTAATGGAATGTTGGTGCTGAGTTAGAAAATTCTCACATGGAAGATGTCATTGAAATCAATAATGTTTGAATGGTTAGGAAGATGACAAAAGTGAAAAAAGTGTAAACTCGACCTGTCGGTTTGTTATGTAGGTATGCAACCAAGTTAACAGTGCTCTCTATGACAATAAGCTACACGTTAGAAGACATGACATGGTGGTTGTTTTTATGTTCTGTAGTGGCTCTGAGTTCAGATGAATAAAGTGATTACTTTTATTATTTTTTAATTTATTTTGTCATTGAACATAATGTTAGACATGGGTTTCCTATAGGTGATGAACCTGAGGTCTGTTCCTTTATGACTGACTTGTTGAGAGTTTTAGGTTTTTAATTTATTTATTAAATTGCCACGAGATAGTGACAGCTTTAATGTTAGAGCTTCAGTCACACAATGATCGAAAACCAATTCCTACACCAGTGTAGCTTTTCCACCACCAGTGTCGCCAATATGTCTCCCGCCACCCCTACTCCACCACACCCCTGCCTCTATGGCAGGTATTTTCCTTCTTACTTTCTCTCTCTACTTTGGGATATGATGGTTTACAATACAATTCCTCAGAGGCCATTATGTTTGGTCCTTGGTCAACTTTTGGCTCACATCGCCTATCCCAAGCGATCCTCCAACCATCACTGACTTGGTGGTCCCTTCTCTATTCCAGCTGCCTTCTCCCAGAGCACTTGAGGCAGGATTCCAACGACGGACCAATCCTCCTGGCCCTTGTGTGTACTCTCAGTAGCTTGCCAGGCTCTCTGAGAGGGGCGGAGGAATCGAACTCGGGTCGGCCATGTCGGCCATGTGCAAGGCAAATGGCCTACCCGCTGTGCTATTGAGCAAGGCAATAGTGATATTTGTTAATCCTTTTGCAGTGCTGCTTTGTGAGTAAAAATCATTTCACCTTATAGATGCCAACATATTAGTTGAGTATTTATCATTGGAGGGAAATAGATTTGCAGGTTCAGAAGTTGTTCTTTACTTACTGAAAGGGGGAAAGCATAAGCATTGAGGAGACCAGCTGGGTCAGAATTGTATCAAAATTTCTATCAATGTCTAAGTCCACCATCTTTTTTGTCTGTTTTTTGTTTGGGGCCATAACTGGCTATGCACTCAGGGTTCACTGCTGACAGGCTGAGGTGTCCATCAAGGGTGCCATGGATCAAACCTGGGTGAGCCACATGCAAGCATTTGCCCTACTTGATGTACTATCGCTCCAGCCCCTAAGTCTCCCAGGTTTTGTTTTCTGAATTGTACAAGGGAAAGTTGTGTTGTGGATAGTTCTGTTCACTGTTGGAACAATAATCTTCCAAACAATGATCAAGTTAGGGCTAGAGCAATAGTATAGCAGGCAGGGACTTTGCCTCGCACATGGCCAACCCAAGTTCGATCCGCAGCATCTCCTATGGTCCCCTGAGAACCACCAGGAATAATTTCGAGTGCAAAGCCAGGAATAGCTCCTGAGCAGCACCAGATGTGACCCCAAAAGTAAAAATAATAATAATAATAACTGAAAAATAATTGTAAAAAACCCCAATGATGAATTTGGGAGTGAGAACTCAGGTTCATTCTTTAAAAAGCACTGAACATTGCTATTTGTCTTGAATTTTGGGTTGAGTTCATTTAATGAACTTGTTTATTATTTTTTAATATGTTTTTTGGGCAGTCTCCGAAACTCAGGACCTACTCCCAGCCCATTACTTTAGGTTTCATTCCTGGTAATAACCTGAGGGTTGCAGTACTGGGGATTGAATCCAGAGTTACCTCATGCTTGAGCAGAGGAAACTGATACTATGTCTCTCTGCCCCTCATTTGTTGTAAAAGTGTTAATACATACATGTAAAATATCTAAATAGTCGCTGTACATAGGACACACTCTTTAAATTCTTCTGTTATTGGAAACTGTTACCATTTCTCAATTTATTTTTTCTTTCATCGGGGAAGAACTTCAGGGAGTCTGTAACTGTAAGTTCAGTGTTCTAGACCTCTTGGGTACAGGGTGAACCCAATAATAGTTACCACGTGAAGAGAAGATTCCAGAAGAGGGGAGACCTACTCATCAGATTTCTACACTCTTCTGGACCTTCTGTTGTCATTAGCACAAAAAAAAATGCTACCCTAAAAATTTAGAATTGTGTCCTGGGTTGCTATTGGCCTGACGTCTCTAGGCTGCTCACTTATTCATTAAATATATGTTGATGAAAAGCATGATTGGTGCTGAAAATACAGTAGTAACCAGAGTAGGCTCAGTGTCACAGCATATGGAATATTCAGTCCAGAGCAGAAGTGGACTGGGTGCTTGGGTGCCTGAAACACGAAGTTCATGTGATTGATCTGTGTAACAGAAACTTAATAACGTATGTCATTTACTTATTTAATAGGGCCACACTCAGGGGACAGGAGCACCACCCTCTGGAAGACTACATAGTGTTGGGAATCAAACGCACTGTTGTGAATATGCTGGGCACGTACTCTACCTCATGAGCCGTCTTCCCAGCCCGTCTGTTATTTGAGAGAGAGGTTAAGCCACACCTGGCAGTGCTCCTCCTGGCTCTGTGCTCAGAGATCCCTCCTGGCATATGTGGCATGAGGGAGTTGAACCGGGTTGGGCCATGTGCAAGGCAAGTTTCTTAACTCCTGCTCTTTCCATCCCCACCTGCATGTTAGTTTTGATTGAAGGAGCGTTATAAACATGAAGCCAAATTTCTTTTCCTCCTTTTCTTCAAGAAAAAAAAGATAACTTTTGTAACGTGGTTACCATAGTGTTAGCGCTTTTTAATTCTGAACAAGGTTACTGCACCTTGACTACCCCCAAAGTGCCAAAAAGCCTCCACCACTGGCCTTGTGTGCCTTTGGGTCCTTCTGTCACTTCTACTTTGGCTCTGTTTCTTCCTTACAACCCCCTCCCCATGCTGCTTGCCATTCTTACTTTAGAAACCGAAAGCCAAAGATTTGTTATCACTTGATATTGTCTGATCCCTGGTTTTGTTTCTCTACAGATCACAGTTACTGACCCAGACTGCAAGGGGTCTTCCCCCAGGTCGTCACTGTAAATTTATGTCTTCTTGTCTGCTTAAATAGGAGCAGTGGGACCTCATGGAGACAACTTGGTAGAAAAGATTCTATCAGAGCTCCCGCAGTTTCCCGGCCACACGAGTGATGGGATGGTCAGCATGGCCGGGCTTACGGCCCTCCAGGCTGAAGACAAAAATCAGAACATGGTCGCACCGGGCTGTCTGGCACAATCGCAGTGAGTTATCTTCCCCTCATCCTCCTCACTGTTCCTTTTCTTTTTCTCTCCGAGGCTGAGCTTTCCTCTAGAAATGAAACATCGGCCTGCTGGAGAAATTTGATGGATTTCATGCCGGAAAAAAAAAGTCACGTTTTCTTAACTTTGAAATAACCATATCCTTTAGCCAACACTGAGCCACAAAGCTTGGGGTTTTGCAGCGGTATCATTTAGATGTAATAGAAGCTTGTTCCCAGGGTGAGTCAAGTTAGTCAGTTTGTAAGTCTCCATTTCATAGCCGGTTTCATATGGGACTGAGGATAGGCTTTCCCTTTCCCCAGTGGACGTTCCTACCCGGCCAAACAACAGCCTACGCAGCTGTGAGATGCTGCCATCTCTTATCTGCAGCGGCCAAGTTTCGATCTGTGTGTGTATTTCTTCTCATGGTTAGACAAATCACATCAAGACGGTGGTGTGCTTTCTGTCACGCAGTTTCTAACATAAAAGAACATTTCTCGGCAAGGTTGACAATGAAAAGGTACAGTACTGATCGTCTCCACTTTGTTCTTCAACAATTCCTAGGAGGGGAAAAATTAATTGGAAGGGGAAAAATATGTCTCAGAATATCTGTTTCTCATCTCCGTGTTTTTTAATTTTTGAACAAGACAAGACCTCGGCGTGATCGTGTCAGTGCTTCACAGTAACAGATGCAGTGGGAATTTCCTAATATGATTGGAATTAGTTTTTTCCTCTTAACTTTGTGTTTGTATTTTAAAACTTATTTCCAAAACTCATAGGAAAATAGAATTTTCAACTCTTGAAATTTAGAAGGTAGTTTTCTTTTGATTGTTGTTGTTTTGTGTTTGTTTTTTGTGGGGAGAGAGATATTTATTGAATACCAGGTATGTGGGAGAAAAGACAAACTTCTGTCCCCAGTCTTTTTTTGTTTTATGTATAATATATATAGATACATACATATATATGTTTATTTGTATATATATCTATATATATATTTGCTCGATTTGCTCGAGCGGGCCCAGTAACGTCTCCATTGGAGATTTTGTTGTTACTGTGTTTGGCATATCGAATACATCACGGGTGTATATATATATATATTTGGTCGTACTGCAACTTGAGCTTGACACACACATACCAGCTAAGTGTTCTGCCACTGGGTCACATCACTGGCACCTTTGTGCACATGATAAAGAGCACCGGCCATGTGCTCACCGTGGCGGCACTTATTCCAAAACATACACCTCAGAAAGTGTACCGAGAAATAGCTGTGAATAGAAATACTTTTTGCTCGTTAGTGATCCCTTAAAGTGTTAATTATTATTATTTTTATTGATTCACTATGAATTATTTGCTCAAGCAGGCCCAGTAACGTCTCCACTGGAGACTTTGTTGTTACTGTGTTTGGCATGAATTATAGTTACAAAGTTATTCAGTATTAAAGTTTCAGGTTTACAATTTTCCAATTCCAACACCAGCCCCTTCTCCAGGTTCTTCTTCCCTCCTCCAGAGTCCCCAGTGTCCTTCCCACTTGTCAGTCTGCCTCTGTGGCAGGCACTTTCCCCTCCACCATTATTCTAGTGTTCTCTTCCCTAACTTATCCCCCTCATCCCTGCTCCACAGTAAGCTTCCTGCTGAAGACCACTTCTCCTGCTCTATGTTTCTCTTGCCTTTGGGCATTTGTTATTCCTGTGAAGTTTCTTTATATCCCACGTATGAGAGACCGTTCTGAGTTGTCCCTCTCCCTCTTACTAACATCACTCAACATGATACCACTCCGATCCATCCACTTAGCAAATTGCCTGACTTCATCTTTTTCTTGTGGTTGCGTAGTATTCCGTTGTGTTCTGTGTATGTGCCATAGCTTCTCTATCCAGTCATCTGTTCTTGGACACTTGGGTTGTTTTCAGATTTTGGCTATTATGAATAGTGCTACAGTGAACGCAGGGGTGCAGATGTCTGTCTTGCATTGTGCTTTGGACCCTTGGGATGTCTTCCAGGGAGTGGAATTGCTGAGTCATATAAAACTTCAATTGCTAGTCTTTTGAGGAATGTCTTTATTGTCTTCCAAAAAGTCTGGTCCTATGGACATTCCCACTGGCAGTGAATGAAGGCTGCTTTTCCCCACATCCTCTTCAATACTAGGTTTTAGTGTTTTTGTTTGTTTGTTTGATGAGTGTCAGTCTTGCTGCTGTAGGTGTGATAGCTCATTGTTTTGATTTACATTTCCCTGATTATTGATGATGTAGTGTATTTTTCAAAACATGCATTTTGGCCATATGTATTTCTTCTTTGAGGAACTTCTATTTATTTCTCTTTCTCATTTTTTGATAGAATCGGATACATTTTTTCTTGTAGAGTTCTATTAATGCTTTATATGTCCTGGATATTAATCTTTTATCAGATGAGTGATGGGCAAATAATTTCTCAATCTGGGGGCCTTTGTTCTGGTCATTGTTTCCTGTGACGTGCAGAAGCTAATTTTATGTACTAATTTTATATAGTCCCATTTGTTGCGAAAGCACAGTGGGTCGGGCGTTTGCCTTGCACTGGCCGTCCCTCTCGGAGAGCCCGACATGCCACTGAGAGTATCACGCCCGCATGGCATATCATATTCGATATTCCATAAACAGCACCAACAAGTCTCACAATGCAGACATTACTGGTGCTCACAGGAGGACAGTGCTACAGTGTTACCATTTGTTTATATTTGGTTTCACTTGCTTGGTCAGTGGCATTTCCTTCTTTAAGTTGCCTCTAGCTTCAATGTCGTGGAGAGTTTCTGCCTGTGTTTTCTTTGTCTTATAGATTCAAGTCTGCTATCAAGGTCTTTAATCCATTTTGATTTGATTTTTGTGCATGACAATTGAAAGAGGTCTGAGTTTATTTTTTTTTTGCACAAGATTGACCAGTTTTCCCAGCACCTTTTTATCAAAGATTAACTGACCATATATATACTCAAGGGTCTGTTTCTGAATTTTCAACCCTATCTCATTGATTGATGGGTCTGTCTTTATTCCAGTACCATGCTGTTTTAATTGCTGATGCTTTGTAGTGCCTTTTGAAGTTTTGTAATGCCTCTCACCTTCTTTTACCCCCAGGTTTACTTTGGCTCTTGGGCAGGGGTTAGAGAGAGAATAAAGTGGTGATTTTTAAGGCTGACTGTGAGTACTGCGAGGCTTGAACAGAGCTGTATTCCTGAGTCCAAGCACAGCACCGTACTACCCACTTGATTGATATTATCAGGAGTGTCCCCTGAGCGTTGCTTGGGAGGCTTCTCCACCCCCAACCTCTCAATATGTAAAATAACATTCTTACCTTCAAGGAATGATTTTATCATTGGGGTAGTGATGCTTTATACACTTTTCACAATAAAAAAGAAAGAAAGAAAGACCCATAATCATGACTTATGGGTCTGCGCCAGATTATAATTTCTGCAAGTCAAGTGTTAGTTGAATGTGCACTTGGCAGACCTGTGTGAACCTTATGGAAATGGTGGTGCTTGAACTCTTTCCAGGGATTTAGATAAGGAGAGAAAAGATCCTTGAGAGCAATCATGGCCTCCTAAGCCAGGCAACTTCGCTTCACTACCACTGCCATCATCTCCATAAGCACTTCTCAGGACTGAACTGTGTGCCAAGAGCCCTGGCAGTTTACCTTTGAAAATTCATATACGTTTTATAATGACTTAAAAATGTAGATATTGCTCTTCTCCATCTTGCAGGGGAGGAAACTGAGGTTGGGGTGCATCAACTCACATAGTTAAGAGGAGAAAGAGCTAGAAATGGAGCCCAAAATCTTGACTACAGAACCATCTCTCTCAAATTCTAGAGTAGTTCTATAGGAGTCAGAGAAGAGCAAGGCTCATGAGTAGCTATAAAGAGATAATGAGATGGGATGGGGTGAGGCTGGCTCTTCCCTCCCACAGCCCAAAGAGACCCGAGTCACCGCCCACAAGTGGACCCTCTGGCTACTCAACAAACTGCTTTGGCCATGATACCAGAGACTCAGAAACAAATCTTGGAACCCAGCGGCTTTTGGCAGAAATCCCTCCAGATCTAATTGTTAAGATTTCAGAAATCCAAAATCATTATTCATGATCAGCAATAGAAAACAAATTGCCTAATGTTGCCTTTTCCGCAGATGTGAGTAAAATCCCAAATAATAATGGTGGGTCTGGTGTCGAAATATTGAATGTAATCAAAATAGAGAGAGAGAGAGAGAGTAATGAAGAAACCATCTGCCACACAGGTAGGGGGAGGATATGGGCTGGGGGGTATAGTGGGTGGGGGGTATGGTGGTGGTAAATGTGCACTGGTGAAGGGACGGGTGTTTCATCATTGTATGACCGAGACTTAAACCCAAAATCTTTGTAACTGCTCTCATGATGAGTCAATAAATAACTTTAAAGAGAGAGAGAAATAATGAGATATTAAACAAATATAAAGTTACTGCGTGATTTGATTTTAGGAGTTCTGTCCATTTAGCATAATTGTAACATAAACAACAGAAATTATTCATCTTGGCCAATTGCCGCAGAAATGAATATTGCAAATGGAATGGAAACAAAGGAAGATTTTTTTTCCAAAGGAAGGCTTTTAATCAGATTTTGGAAAGGACAACAAAGATCCAAGGACTGAGGAACTAAGAACTAACTCAACAAAGGTTTCTCCAAGGCCTGAATATTAGAGAGGCTGCATTTTAGCTGCTCTCTGTGCGGAGTCCTCCATCATCCTTTGAAGATTCAGATTTCAATCAATAAGCTAAGATTGGCCTCTCTTGGGTCTTATGCCCACTCTTTGCCCAGCAGGCTTTGGAATGGTTAAACAAAGGTTTTCATACTAACAAGGTTTCTATACTAATTTAACAAAGGGTCCTATATTAATAAAGGTATATTATAACAAGGGTTTCTATACTAATTTGACCTGTCATCCCTTTTCAGAAAAAAGAAAAAAATTAATTCATTGCACCCCTGGGAGTACTTGGTGGAGCACGCAGAATCAGGGCCAGTCCAGAATGGCCAGCCAAACTTCATAGTTTTTCAATTTTTTTAATTTTATTTTATTGAATCGCCATGAGATGGAGTTACAAGCTTTCATGTTTGCGTTACAATCATACAATGATCAAACACCCAACCCTCCACCAGTGCACATTCCCCACCACCAATCGCCCCAGTACATCCCCCCTTTCCCACCCTCCCCCTGCCTCCATGGCAGACCGTTTCCCCATACTCTCTCTCTACTTTGGGGCATTATGGTTTGCAATACAATTCTGACAGGTTATTATGTTTGGTCTTTTATCTACTTTCAGCACACATCTCCCATCCCGACCAATCCCTCTAACCGTCATTTTCTTAGTGATCCCTTCTCTATTCCAGCTGCCTTCCCCCTCCGTCTCCCCCCACCATGAGGCAGGCTTCCAACTGTGGAGCAACCTTCCTGGCCCTTGTGTCTACTGTCCTTGAGTGTCAGTCTCATGTTATCTTGTTTTATACTCCATAAATGAGTGCAGTTCTTCTATGTCGATACCATTCTTTCTGACTCATATCACTTAGCATGATACTCTCCATGTCTATCCACTTGTAAGCAAATTTCATGACTTCAACTTCTCCTAACAGCTGCATAGTATTCCATTGTGTAGATGTACCAAAGTTTCTTTAACCAGTCGTCTGTTCTCGGGCATTCAGATTGTTTCCAGATTTTGGCTATTGTGAACAGTGCTACAATGAACGTATAGGTGCAGATGTCATTACTACTGTGCTTTTTTGCACTCTCGGGATATATTCCCAGAAGTGGTATTGTGGAGTCATACGGAAGCTCAATTTCTAGTTTTTGAAGGAATGTTTGTATTGTTTTCCAGAAAGGCTGGAGCAGTCGGCATTCCCACCAACAGTGAAAGAGCGTCCCTTTTTCCCTACATCCATGCCAGCACTGGTTGCTTTTGCTGTTTAGAATCAAACCTCATCTTATTGCCCACTGTAATTTTCACCAAGTCCAGGAACTTGTTGTATTCTTCTGCCAGTTCATTGGCTTTAGTTACTTCTATTCTACCTATTTGTGAAACTATTCCTTAATTGTCTTTGACCTTCTTATGTATTTAGTTTAGCATAATCACCTCAAGTTCAATCTGCTTTGTCCCAAATGGCACAAATTCTTTAGTTTGCCTTTGAGTATATCTAGCCAAGCTTCTTTATCCAACCACAGTCATTGGGAATTTAGGTAGAAAATGGGAGTGCTGTATGCTGTTCGACTATGAGGGGGTGCTTATAAAGGTCGCACTTTAGTGAATAGTGAGACTGAAAATCCCGGCTGTAAAATATGAAGAGAAAATTATAAGGAATAAGTCTGAGGCAGCATTTTGGATAAAAATGGTAGTTTCTTTGCAGTTGCTTGCAAGGCTGAGGATTATACTTTTTTTGAAAGAGAAATTGAAATAAATTACAGCTTTCTAAGTATTTCCATCAAAATAACAATTACTTCTATTGTCTCCAACATTATTTCCAGAAGCTTCACAACAAAATGAGTTAGCACGAAAAGTTAGTACAGAAGTGCAAAAACAGACAGGCTCTCTAGCATTAAATATTTTTCCTGCAATGGAATGATCTTTTTAAATACGTCTAGGGTCAGGACAATAGCCCAAAGGTCTGGAGCACATATTTTGCATGTGGAGACCGGATACGATTCCCAGCACCCCATGTTCCCCTCAAGAACTCCTGGGACTGACTCCCAGAGCATCAAGCTGGTGGTAGCCCCTGAACACCAGGTATAATCCACAAACCAATCCAAACAAGAAATAAAAGTACCAGTCCAAAATTGTGGAGTAAGTAAGGAGGAGTAAGCCTAGTGCATTACCTGGAGTGGCCCTCAAGAAAAAGAACAAACTAACCCTCAGATTCACGCCTCTTTAAAGTGCCCCTCCCCCTCCCCAGGACCCTGACCTGCAGAAACAACCTTCACCCCTTCACCCCATTGGCTTTGCCGTGGGGCCCCAGGGCATGTGTTTGACACAAATGGGCTTTATTTATTGGAAAAGAGCCTCTGTTTGCAGCAATAGGGGAAGTGCGAGACATTCCTGAGTTTGTTCCCGGCACCTTGGGGTCAGGGAACATGGACCATGGGGGTGTGAGTACCGATAACCCCGCCCACCGGCCCACGTGGTTTGATGTCTGGCATTGCAATCTACAAATTCATCTGCTCTTGAAACAGCCCCTGTGCTAAAACACTGCCAAGCAAAGCCTTTGGACAATTGTACTGGAAGAGCAGAGGAGAGAAGAGTCAGCACAAAGGATGCCTAGGACGGGAATAAAAGTCTAAACGTGGGGCAGAACCCATGGCACTGTGGGGAGGGCCCAGCCTTGCCTGAGGCTGACCTGGGCTCAATCCCCGGCGTCCCATGTGGTCCCTAAGCACTGGCAGGAGTAAGCCCTGAGCACAACTAGGTAGGACCCATAAACAGAAGCAAAAAAAATTTATAAGTCAAACATTATTTAGCAATACAGATGTTTGAACCCAGTGGCAGCAGTAGAATCTGCAGTCTTATTACTTCAGTAAGAAGACCGTATGACCAACCAGAAAAGTGACGACCAAAAATTCTGTAGTGACCAGATCTGGAAGGGGAAGAAAATAACCACTTTTCTGTACACAAATTTTTCTTTCTTTTTTTTTAATGACATGCTAGGGGCTGGAATGATAGTACAACGTACAACGGCTAGGGCGTTTGCATATTTAATCCCCAGCATCCCATATGGCCCCCATGCACCAACAGGAGTAGTTCCTAAGTGCAGAGCCAGGCGTAACCCCTGAGCTTCGCTGGGTGTGACCCAAAAAGCCAAAAATAAAATAAAATAAAATAATGAGTAACGTGCTAGTGTTATTTTAATTAAAAACTACATATTCCCTTGCATGTAAAAACATTGTTGTTGTTGTTGTTTTTCACTTTTATCACTCTATAGGGCTGGAGTGATATCATAGCGGGAAGGCTCTTGCCTTGCTTTTTGTCTGACTCAGGTGTGATTTCCGCACTCCGTATTGTCCCCAAAGCACCGCCAGGAGTGCTCTCTGAGCACAGAGCCAGGAGTAAGCCCCGAACACCACCAAATGTGCCACCAAACAAAAAGAACTATCTTGTTACAGATTCGTTTTCTGCATTTACTGTTATGACTCAGGAGAACAAAAACTTCAACCAGAGTACCAGGAGAAAAAGACATAGTTCCACAGGATGGAAAACATCTTGAACTGAGGTGGAGCAGAGAAGCCCAGAATTTGAACTTGCTGCAGAAATGCAAACGAAAGTCAGAATGAAATGGACAAATAGGGGAGCTGCAGGATAGCACAGCGGGCAGGGAACTTGCCTTGTTTGAGGCCAACCCAGGGTCCATCCCCGGCATCCCAGGTGGATCCTCCCCTAGCCAGGAGTGATCCTTGAGCACAACACCAGGAGTAAGCCCCTCACATCACCAGGTGTGGCCCCAAAACAAAAGAAAAGAAAGAGGCAGATGGGCCTAAGCATATCTGAGCTTTGATCTGAAGTCTGGGGCCTCAGGGAGCACAGGCTTTGCAGGAGGCAGAGTTCCCTCCCTCCACCCAGCCCCCAGCAAGGAGCCAGGAGTATCCCCAAGGCCAGCCCACTGCCAGGCTGCTGAAGATGGAGGACACAAGGAAGGGAAATGCGTTTCCCATGAATTCTACTGTGCTGTAATTCCCTGTGACACAGCGCACCCGCCACCCCACCCCACTGTGAGTTCTGGTTGCAGGGAGACCCCCTCCTCTGTACTCTTGAGTGGCGGTTGTCGGGGTCTGCTGCGCATCCATGGTTGCCGTCTGTCTCGGCTCTTTCCATCCGCTCATCCTCCCAGCCCCCCAGAGCTGGTCCCAAATGGTCGGTTCATCCCTGGTGCTATTTGCAGGAGACAGCTCCCAAGTTGGGGGCACACAGACACCAGAGTCCCATCCTCCCCTGCGCTCCCCACTGCGCACATCCCCCCAGAATCATGACTGGTGCCCTGGCTTGAGGAGGCAACCGTCCGTCAGAAGGCGAAGAAGTTTTTTGTTTCATTTTGGTTTTGATTTTTAAGACACTCATCTTGGCATGCAACTTAGTGCTGGAGCGGTAGCACAGCGGGGTAGGGTGTTTGACTTGCACGCGGCTGACCCGGGTTTGATTCCCTGCATCCCATATGGTCTCCTGAGCAGCACCAGGAGTAATTCCTTAGAGCAGAGCCAGGAGTAACCCCTGTGCGTCGCTGGGCTTGACCCCCGGCAAAAAAAAATACATACATTTTAAAAAATAAATGACCGATTTAACCACTTGTCCATTTCCCTCTGCTGTCTCATTGCCTCTGCTCCCCGCCCCCCACCCACACCCCGATGTCCCAGGAATGTTTATGCAGCCATCCATGGAAAGTCACTCTTTCAGGGGCCAGGGAAGTCCTAGAACTGGTATGATCTTGTCTTGTACAAAGCTGAGCTGGGTTCAATCCCTGGCACCCCATGTGATACCGTGAGCCCAGAGCCAGGGTAAATCCTGAGCATGGCCAGGTGTGCACCCTTCCACCCCAAAGAAAAAAAACTTTCAGTGAATCTAAGGAACAAATGATGACTTTATTTTCTTTGTGTGTGGGAGTAAAAAAATTAAAACGTGGTCTCAAATATTGAACTGTTTCTTCTCCTTATTCATGGCAAGTTGTGTCTGATTTAGAAATCTGAAGACGACTCTATTGTAGCTAATCCCAGGATCTTAATTGACAGGTAGAGATTGTAAAGGACTCAGATGTAGGTCTGAGTGTGATGGTAGATAAAGAGCTAAAAGGAATTTGCTCTGCTCTCAGGTTGAAAGCCCAGGAAGGGTCTAGGTCCAGTTTCCCTGGGTTCATGCAGAAACCGCTGCCTGCCCCCAAGGGCCTTGGTGGCGTGCAGTCCTGATGGCGGAGGCTCTCTCCATCCTGGGCTCCCACACGGAGGCGCAGAACTGCTGCCTCTGAGTGAGGAAGTCGGCTGCACTCACCCAGCCCCTGGGTTTGCTGCGGGTTTTCCCCAGACTGTTGTTATCTCCAGCTTAGCTGCACGCAATGTGTGCCAAACGTGTGTCTCTGCACTTTGTGAAAGTCAGCATTTCTCTTGGGAGCTTGTCTCCAAGTTAGGTTTTCAGACAGGTTCAAAACAGGTCCAGCTGCAGAAGGCAGGGCCAGTCCTGCCCTGCTCCGACCACTGCTAAAGCCCAGAGCAGACGACGGTGGGGGGAAGTCCTGTTCTGCATCCCCCACTTCCCTGACGGCCAAGGACGGATACCAGAACCAGAATGTCAGGCGCGGCCTTTGGTCAGGAACTCTGTGGGCCGGGAGGCAGTCTCCGCGGTCCTGAGCTCACTGTGGGTGCTGATGTCTGGCTGTCTCCGCGCTCGCTCGCTGCCGTGCTCACCTCATCCTCTCTTTTCCCTCCCACTCCTGCTTCCTTCTCTCTCTTTCTGTGTCTTTGATGGTAAGACTAAAGCAAGTCTATCCACGTTATAATAAATAAATTTCATATATATTTTTTAGTAAACCAAGTCGTTGTATATATAATTTTTGGCTGCCTTCGTCCCTCTGTGTCTTGCATTTGTTTCGCAAAATACTCTGGACAACACACACAACACACATTCACACACACACACAAGCACGCACCCTTTAAGATCAAGCCACAGCTAAGAACTTTAATGCCAATTTAGTTCTCCTGGCTGTATTTGTGTTTCTCTTCCTATTTCTAATATTTGGTTCTTGTCATTTGCATTTTTAAAGGTTGCCCAATAACACTTTAAGGTGTTTGCATCATGACTGATTTATTTCTTATGTAAGTCGTAAGGAAAGAATCTGGATATTATGTAAGTCGTAAGGAAAGAATCTGGATAGTGTGATCCCTTGGGAAAGGTTTCTGGCCCCGGAGACCTCCCTTCCGGCTCTCCTCCCTCTGCTGTTGCTCAGGACACCAACTCTAAAGCGTGTGGCTTTAAAGGGGCCCATGTATTTGTGACCCGGGCATCGGTAAAGAGGCCCGATGTCCTCTAGCCACTTGTGGCTTGCACGGTAGAAGTCAGAGCTGAGAGGAGACCAAGGGAATTAGCCGTGAGGACTGGTCAGCAGGAGCAGCTGCCGGGGTGTGTTTGGCCGTGTCCATGTAGGGGTCGCCACACATGCCCTGTCATGGACAGCCTGCCGGGGGATTGTGCAATGTTCCAGGCTTGTGTCAGGAACACGCCAAGGAAACTGCCCTCTCCTCCTGCCTCAGAGCTCATGGCTCAGGCAAGTTGGATAGTCCTGACCAAAGAATGGGGATCTGGGACTGGAGCGACATTCCAGTGTGGAGAGCAGTTGCCTTGCACACGGGCAACTTGGGTTCGATCCTCGGCATCACATATGGTCCCCCTGAGCACTGCCAGGAGTAATTCCTGAGTGCAGAACCAGGAGGAACCCCTGAGATCTCCCGGTATAACCCCACCCCCCAAAAAATTAGAATCTGCACATCTTCCTTAAACCCCTTCACTTTGAATAAACATTCAAAATCAGATTTTCTAAGTGTGTGTTAGATTTAGAGCAAGGAACTCTTAAAATAATCTTATGGTGGGATCAGTTATCAAATAAGTTTGTTTTGCTTTGCTTTGGGGACGCAGTGCTCTGCAGTCATTCCCGCCTCCAGAGACCATGCAGTGCTGGGGACCAACCCAGCTCTCCTGTCTGTGAAGTGTAGACCCCAGCCCAGCCCTCAAACACATGCCGTAGGAAAGTCAAGATTCCTGCCTTGTGGTGCCAGGGGGCGAAGTTGGCAGTCATGTGTCAGGCATGTTCCTTAACCCCTGCACTCTCCGACTCAACACTAAAGTATACTGTGCTTTGGAGTGGGAGTGTTACAACACCTGAGTTTTTGTTGTTGGTCTGTTTTGTTTGGGCCACCCCTGGCAGTGCTCAGGCTTACCCCTGGCTCTGCACTCACGATTGACTCTTGGTGGTGTTTGGGGACGGTGTGGGAGGCCAGCAATCCAACCCAGGTTGGCTGCCTGCGGTGATGCCCAAGTTTGGGTCGGCTGGTAAGTTTTAGGGGTTCTGTTCACCATTTGTATGTGTGCTTTCCTAGGAACATGAGGTGGAGAAAATGTTCACACTCAAAGGAAGCCTCTTGCCAGCAGCCGATGTTAAGAATATCAATTTTTTCGTCAGACCCCGGCTAGAACTGATGGATATAATGGCTGAAAATGTGCTTAGGTATCTCAGAGCTGATGCTGGGTCCATACAGAATCATTCCTCTAGTGGTTTGAGTGCTCATCAGGACACCTTTGCTTGCCAGCGCTTTGGGAAGTGGATCTTTGGACAGATGTGAGAGTGTGTCGGGGGAGAATGGGGGGTCAGGAGCAGGAAACTCTGCAGTCAGCCAAGGATAGATCCTCGGAACCCAGTGCGGTCCCCAAGCCTCCCGCGAGTGACTTCTGAGTGCATAGCGAGGAGTTATCCCTGAGCACCTGCCGGGGTGGCCCAAAAACTATAAATAGAGAATGGGAAACTTTGTGTATTGGGGCTTGGGGAGGCAGGGCAAACCACATAAACCCCCTGTCTCAGGACAGAAGAAAGCTCCAGCCTGTCTCAGTAGAAGGACCCAAATTTCTTTATAAAAAGAAAAACAGCTAATGGTTCTTTTTCAAGTACTGAATACCATATGCTCAAACTTCATAAGCAAAGTCAGGAGAAGCTGATTAAAATTTAATGCTGCAGCATCTATGGAGGAAGTGCACCAGCCCAGTCTGCATTACGTTTGATCGACGCGGCCCCTAAGGACTTAAAAGCATACGGGGTATTTGAGCAAAATCGGGCACGGTGTGGAGCAACCTTTTATTTTCCTAGAGACATCGCTTGATTAAATAGAAACATTTTTTTCTGCAAGAAACAGATGTCCGTTGCTATAACCCTGAGAGGTTTTTTTTTCCCTCTTTTTGGGTGACACATGGAAATGCACAGGGGTTACTCCTGGGTCTGTACTCAGGAATTACCCCCGGTGGTGCTCAAGGGACCATATGGGATGCTGGGACCTAGGAATCCAACCCGGGTCGGCCGCATGCAAGGCAAACGCCCTACCCGCGTTGCTGTTGCTGCAGCCCCAACCCTGAGAGTTTTCATGTCCCACCAATGGCCCAAGAGAAAGTAACACTGCCCCTTGGCAGAGCACAGGTCAGCGGTTTCCAGAAAAAGCATCAAAATCAAGAGAGCAAGAAAACTAGAATCTTGGGCCGAGTCAGTGGTGGGGGGTAGCTCATAAGCGTCTCTTTAGGGCCCACTGTGTGTCAGGCACAAGTGGGGCCCTGGGGAGCAGTCCTCGCCTTGGGGCCTCGGGCTAACGCACAGTCCTTCTCTTGCAGTGAAGACAGATGTGGCCCCACAAGAGATTTTCACATCTTGTTTGTGCCTCGGCGTCGCCTGCTGTGTGAGCAGCGGCTGAAGGACTGGGGCATCCCAGGCTCCTTCATCCACAGGGAGGAGTACAGCCTGGACCTCATTCCCTTCGACGGGGACCTTCTCTCCATGGAGTCGGAGGGTGCCTTCCGAGTAAGTTCAGTGTTTGCCCTTTGAACTTGACGCTCGTTTCTGCCTCGTTTGTGATGGTGACACTGACACAGGCATTTCAGTGATTCCTGGAAGCCTCCAGTTTCTTCCTTTTTGGGGAGAGACGGGAGTTGGGCCACACCCAGCAGTGCTCAAGGTTTACTCCTGGTTCTGTGCTCAAGGATCACTCCTGCCCATGCTCGGGGAACATATGTGGTGCCAGGGACAGAACCCAGGTTGGCTACGTGCAAGACCAGCGCCTTCCCCTGTGCTGTCTCTCGGGCCGCTGCTCCTCTTGCTTATGGAGACCCTCCTGTTTCAACGAATTCGCTTAAAATTGTTAATGCCCTTACTGAATTCTCAAAAATCAATTGTCCTTAAATGTGTTTATTTCTGGTGTTTCTCTGCTGCTGGTCGATGTTTGTCCTGGTGCCGGTCCCACCCTGACTTGACTGCCTGTGGAGCAAACTTCGAGAGTGGAAGGCAGGGCCGCTCCAGCCAGAAATAGTCAAGTCTGTCACTGCGTTTTTCCAGTTAGTCATTTGTGAGTGATTTTGTTTCCATGACCCGCCTTTCTCCTTGATTGAGTCTTGGCAAGACCTGAAGTCTCTTATCTTACATTTTCATTTTCTAGAAATACAATTGCCTACATTTTTCATTCAAACTCTTGAGATTCTGCAGTGTGACCTCAGGGCTGGGTGCAGGGTGTGCGGGAAATTCTGTTTCTCCCACACGCCCGTCCCAGTCTGTTTCCTACTGGTTATTTTCAGCACATATTTATTTGTTTGCTTTGCTTTGGGTTTTGCTTGGGGCCTCACCTGGTGATGCTCAGGGATTACTCTTGGGTGTCCTCAGGGGTCCATATTTGACTCTTTGATGCCAGGGAAGCACCTTTGCACTGAACTACCTATCTGGCCCCCCGGAGTTTTTCTTTTTTAAATGTTGTCTTTTTCTGAAAAGTGGATTTTTGTTTGCAAATATGATTTTATATGTTTTGTGTACTATCTTTATGACAGGGAGCACTTCTGAAAAAATTCTCTTTAAAAGTGTCAGCTTGGCTCTTAGGTGCGCCTGGGCCAGAACTCTGGCTCTTTCTTCTGTGGGGTGAGATTTCTCCATGCTTAGTCCCTTAAGAGAATCTGTAGACCCAAAAGCATTGATTTATGTGAGTTTTCAACTGTTGGAGTACACGGAGCTTAGGTTTATCAGGTTGCACCCATCACAGTGCTCCCGAGTCTCTCCCATTACTTTGTCCGTAACCACTTCTATGCTCTCTTCCCCAACCAATTTGTAAGGTCTCGTCCTTCTTAGACACTGAAGCTGTACTGTAAGTTAATATTGCCTTTCTCCTCTCCTTATGTCTTTTGAGCAGTTTACTTTAATGCAGTGTCCTTTTGTATAGATACAGGAAGACAATTAATTCATATTATGCTTTATAACTTAGAATTTAATTGGCTTTGGATATTATTCGCTCCCGGGCATCTGCTTTCTCAACTTAAGCCTCAGTTGCCCTCACTTCCTAGTACCCCAAGGGCAGGGTCCCGAGGAGGGACTGGATGGAACCAGGGCAAGCCAGTAAGTTATGTGCTACCCTGGCATCGCGATGGGCCAGGCCAAGGTGCCACGGTTCTTAACTATAAGTTAAGAGTTTGATCATAGGCAAATGCTGTCATGATCCAAATGTAACGACGAGACTAGGACCCTGCTGCTAGGAATAGGAAAGATATCTGGCCTGAGCACTGCAGTCTGAGATCGAGATGGCCCTAGGAGAGCAATTCTATAAGCTCAAAGTATTTCTTACTGTGTCCATACAAAATGATTAATATTATGTATGCTTATATGTTGGTTGGGCAAGGAGAGGAGAAACACGTCCTAGAAGCAGTTTCCCTGTGTGTCCTGACTAGCTTGGATGAAACTGAACTTTCTCCCCTTCAAACTGCCTTCAGTAAATGATTTCAGTATATTGAGGCAGTTTCCCTTAGCTCACAGGAACCTAGCTGGCCTTAGGTATGCAGATCCCAGGTGCTAAGCCAGGCCTGATCTTTGGGATGTAGATGCCTGGCTCCAGGCAGGCTGATGTAGATTCCAAGCTCTAGGGACTGGTCTTTGTTGTGCTAATCCAAGTGCTTGTAGCTTGTAAAAGGTGAGGCCAGGATTCCTGAAACAATGTGGATGTAAAGAAACAATGTATGGTTTGCTGCCTCAATGTTCTTTCTGTAACTCCTTTTGATGACATCACTATATTGCGCCCTTTAGAGGTACTGTGATCTATATAAGGGAGATTTAAGGGCTCTCTGGGGGGACATGTGCATCAGAGAACCTGGGAAGATGGGGCTGAGGACCTAAGCTGAGAGAACAAAGGAGCACATGCTTGAGATATCCTGGGGCCTCCATGACATATATCTCTTCCCTGTAATAAACTGCTGCTAAGACCAACCAGCCTGGTCCCCGTTTCCTTCCTTCGCCTGACCAATGCCATCCACCTCCCCGGAGTGGGGAAACAGCCTGAGACCACAGAACATGGGCTGTGGGAGAGATAGACCGCCAGCCCTTTTATTTTTTGTGTGTTTACACATTCAACCAGATGTTTTTCCTATGACATATTATTCACTGTAAATAGGGAAACTTGGGCATGGTTGGAGTTCTGGCAGGTCGAGTGAGACCCCCCCCCCAAGTGGGTAACCAGCACCTAGAGTGTGCGACCCTCAGCCTCAGCGAGAAAGGGAGGGAAAGGGAAAAAAAGTACCGGAATGAAGGGGAAGATGCAAGGGGGAAACACATCAGCTTGATAATGTCCTCTAAAAATGGTGTACCAGGGCCAGAGAGATAGTAAGGTGGGTAGGGCACTTGCCTTGCCCCGGCCGACCCGGGTTCGTTCCCAGGAACCTATATGGTCCTCCAAGCCTCGCCTGGTGTGACCCCCAGTGCTAAGCCAGGGAGTCAGCCTGAAAACGTGCCCAGCCCCAATGCTCCCGGCGCCGCTCATAGAGGTGGGACTAAGTAAAAATGTGTGTATGTAGTATCAGTGGGTTTAAGCGCTGGGCCCTCGCAAATGGCCCTGGGGGCTGAACGGCCCTGTGAAATCCACTGAGAAGAGTAGAACTCGGCTGATAATGCAAAGGTTCACCCCACTCCCAGTTACAGCAGAGCAGAGCATGCAGGGTAGACATGTGTTGTTAACGTGTGTGTGTGTGTGAGTGACACATCTGGCGATGCTCAGAGGGTACTCCTGGCACTCTAGTAGCCTGGCATTGGTCACTATCAATCTGGCGTCTGTTGTTAGCACTGTAGCACTGTCCTCCCATTGTTCATCGATTTGCTGGAACGGGCACCAGTAACGTCTCTATTCTGAGACTTGTTGTTACTGTTTTTGGCACATTGAATATGCCACAGGGAGCTTACCAGGCTCTGCCGTGCGGGCAGGATACTCTCAGTAGCTTGCCGGGCTTTCCGAGAAGGACGGAGGAATCTAACCCGGGTAGGCCATGTGCAAGGCAAACGCCCTACCCGCTGTGCCATTGACCCCTGTGGTTAACTTCAAAAAAAAATTTTTAATACGGAATTATGGGTGGTGGGGATATAGCTTAGAGGGCTAGAGCCCCAGCATCACCTGGGCAGCCCCGGGTTCAAGACAGGAGGGACCCACACACCACCAGATATGAACCTAGGGGCTTTTAAAGAGGAATTACAAGGGCTGGAGCAATATACGTTGGGAGGGCATTTGCCTTGCACGCAGCTGACCCAGGTTCAATCCCCGGCATCCCATGTGGTCCCCAAAGCACCACCAGAATAATTCCTGAGTGCAGAGCCTATCCCTTGAGCCTCACCGGGTGGGAGTTGTTAGAGGTGTCTCTGTAGTAATACGCCGTTTTTAAACATGAATGTTTTGTTTGGGTGCTCGGGGCTGGGCAGGGCCAGGCAGGAGCCGGCTTAGCTGTCTGCAGGCAGACACAGTTCCCGCTCTGAACAGTCACCTGGGCCCCTGAGCAGTTAGAAAGAGGCCCCCTAATGCTTTCCTTCCCCTGCATCATCCTCTGTGGTCTACTCCAATGCAGAGTTTCCGGTTCTTTTCTGAGGACTCTTTGGACATCCCAACCAGGGTGTTCTGGACTGAAGTGTGAGGCTGCACCCCAGACTTGGCAGAGACATCCTATGGGACCTTTGGGGATACTGTGCTCACTCTGGGCCAGGCTATCTGGGAGGTCTCCCTCTGCACCCCGCCCCCAGTCTGCACCCCTCGTCCTCACGCCTTTGGGGTGCACTCCTGCAGGCCGCTGCTTTAGTCAGGGTCAAAGATTCCACGATGAGGGGCTGGAGCAAGAGCACAGCGGGTAGGGCGTTTGCCTTGCATGCGGCCGACCCGGGTTCGATTTCCAGCATCCCATATGGTCCCCTGAGCACCACTGGGAGTAGTCCCTGAGTGCATGAGCCAGGAGTAACCCCTGTGCATTGCCAGGTGTGACCCAAAAAGAAAAAAAATAAAGAGAGTCCCGCGATGGGCACCAGCAGTGCCGCCCCATCAGGTGGAGTGCAGGTGAAGTGCGTTGCGTGGTTTCCCTCCTCTGCTCTCTGCACTTGCTGGATGAAGGGATTGAGGCGCAGGCGCAGGAGTGATCTTGAGGCCCCATTGGGGACCGTGTGTGCTCTGTCAGACCTGCTGAACCGCCCGGCTGTGGGCGCGTGCGTGCTCTTCCCTCTTTCTGGGCCAAAGATGTTTCTTTTTGTCTGTGTGTTAAATGGACCTTGTGGCCCTTCTCTGAGACCGTGGCTGCCCTCCTCCTGTCCCCTGTGACACTCGCTGCTGTATGTGGGAGAGGCTGCCTGCCCTTCTGCAAGCCCAGAGTATTCTGCCATGTGGTCACGCGGGCATGCGGATGCCAGCCTTTCCTCGCCCGCCCAGCGATATTCGCCCCCAGTAGAGTCAGCTGCCTTGGAGCCTCAGTGCTGACTCGCAGCCTGTGCCCACGCGCCCGGCCCTCTCCCACAGGAGTGCTACCTGGACAGCGACCAGACGAGCCTGTACCACGCAGCCAAGGGCCTGATGACGCTGCAGGCCCTGTACGGGACCATCCCCCAGATCTTCGGCAAGGGCGAGTGCGCCAGGGTGAGCCAGGGCGGGGAGGGGGGCCTCTCTCCTGCGGGTGTGGATTGGGGCTCCACCTCGCAGTGCTCTTGGCTCTGTGCTCAGGCCACCAAACTGAGGCTGTCTGCGTGCAAGGCGTGACCCCTGGCCCCTCTGCTGTCTCCCAGCCCTCTTTCCTTTTCTCTTTTCTCTTCTTTATCTTTTCTTTTCCATCCCTACTCTCCCTCCCTCTCTCGCACTCTCCCTCCTCCCACCCTCTCCATACCCAGCAGTGCTCGGGGCTCACTCCTGGCAGGGTTTGAGGGATCGTATGTGGTGCCAGGAGTTGAACCTGGGTCAGCCACCTGCAAGGCAAGCATCCTACCCACCATACTGTCTCAGGCCTGTCTTGTTTTATTTTATTGTTCGATTTTTTTCCGTCTTATTTTTAAATTTTGGATTGCTGGACTCTTTTTTAGCTTCATTTTAAAATCCGCCCATTGCTAAAAAGGCTCCTGTACTTTGTTTCCAGCAAGTGGCCAATATGATGATCAGGATGAAGAGAGAGTTTACAGGAAGCCAGAATTCCATATTTCCTGTTTTTGATAACCTCTTGTTGCTTGATCGAAATGTGGATTTATTAACGCCCCTTGCGACTCAGCTGACATACGAGGGACTCATCGATGAAATTTATGGCATTCAGAACAGTAAGTGAAGTGACATCAGTTACTAATAGGTTAGCTGAGTAAAATCAATCTCAAAAGTGTCTGTTTTCGAAGGTGCGGCCTTTGTGCGTAAGTCAGAATACTTGAAAATGTCAGGCACTGACTTTCAGCCCAAGGTTAAAGTGAGCTCGAGCCAGGACACCATCGGGGAAACTGAGGCGAAGGCCTTGTGCAGAGGTCCATGTGGTGTACAGCCCCGCTGCTCAGGCCGTCCAGGGAGGCGTGAGGAATAGAGTGTTTCTGAGGGGTGCCTGGGTCCGAGGTCAGGGGGGTTTGGCCCCAGATGTTAGATTCTGTAGCACTTCAGATCTGAGTGGGGGCCAGGAAAGCTCACGGGGCTAGTGCCAGGTGCACAGCCAGCACTCAGTTCCATCTGCGCTCCTGCCTTGTCCGGTGAGCACTGAGCCAGGAGCAGCTCCTGCTGGGATACAGTCTGAGAAGTTTCCCACAGTCTGATTCGTGTCTTTTCTTCAGAACAGGGAGCCCCAGGCCGCAAGAGGGGTAACTCCAGCGCTTTTAGGAGTGGCCCTGGCCAGGAACAGTCCTGGGGATAGAGCCCCGGTCTGAAAGGACGGGGATGCAGCTAACTGCATGGGGTCTCTCTGGGGACACAGAGCCCTGCAGCTGCTGAGTGCTGGCCGAGTCCGGACAGTGCTGTCTGTCCAGTGTGCCAAGCTGCTTATCGCAGAGTGAATTGCAATGGCGTGTGTGTGTGTGTGTTCATGTGTGTTAGTGTGTATGTCACTGCAGTGGTGAATGCATGGCTCAGTGACAGCAGCCACGGAAGCAGAACAGGACCACACGTGGAGGCATTTCCACACAACAAAGTGTTTCCCTGCTCTTTAATAATTATGGAGGTGTTTCCGTTTTGTTTTTTACCAGTTGTTCTGAAGGATAACTTCTTAAGTTGTTTCCTTTTGTGGGGACACTCATAAGCAGTGCCCAAGGGACTGTGGGGCTGATCTCGGTGATTTTCTGCTCTGTGGGGCCAGTCCATGGCCCTGGGGCCACCGGGGCTGTGCCTGGCAGCGGCTGGGGGGTAATGCCACACACACAGCCCCTCCCCAGATTCCTGCTCCGAGCTGTCACTGGCACAGGAGCACCCCGGCAAGGGGTCCCCACCTCCTGGTGCTTCTGCAAGTCTCTTGGGGGATCTGGCAGAGGTGCTGGGGTTGGGGGTGCGGAGGTGTGAGAGATGGGGCTCGAGGAGTGCCTCCAGGAGGAAGGAGTTTCGGAAACTCACAGTCTCTTCACATCACACACTTCCTGCTGATCAAACATTTAATTAAGGGAGAGGGCTGGAGTGATAGCACAGCGGGTAGGGTGTTTGCCTTGCACGCGGCTCAGCCCGGGTTCTATTCCCAGCATCCCATATGGTCCCCTGAGCACCGCCAGGAGTAATTCCTGAGTGCAGAGCCAGGAGTAATTCCTGTGCATCGCTGGGTGTAACCCCCCCCCACCAAAAGAAACCGTTAAGAGAAATCTGAAAAACAAGGGGAAATTGGGCTTCCCCATAACCCCCCAGCTCTGTGCCCGTGGCTGGACCGAGGGCAATGGCAGGCCCGTGCAGGAGCTGCGTGCAGGCTGCCTGGGCCAGCGGCTGCCCCTCTGCTTTGAGCTGGAATGCGAGGTCTTGCCGACCTCGTGTATCTCAGCATGTGCTCAGGCCCCGGGTCCCACGGCCACCGTGGCGTGCTGTCTCCAGACGCTGGTGCCCGGGCTGTTCGGAGCGGCTTAGGATTTGGAAAGCATACGAGAAGTGTTTTTCTTCCGTCGGTCCCTTTCTCTCCCCACATTTTCCAGTGCAGGAGTTCTTGTTGTTGCTTTATGATTCTCAGCACCCACCCCACAGTGCTCAGGGCCCACACGGGGCAGTGCTCAGAGGAAGACAGCTGGACTTGAGCGTGAGCTGCCCCCGATGACCCGTCTCTCTGGACCCACAGCAGGGGAGCTGATGGTGTGTAGACACGTCGGGATTTGTGTTGAAACTGGAGGAGATGTTTTTTTAAAAGGAACCAACTTGGAGCTAGAGGCAGTGCAGCAATTAGGGTGAGTTTGGTCCCCAGGACCGCATGTGGTTCCCCCAGTCACTGCCAAGAATAAGCCCAGAGCACAGAGCCAGGAATAAGCCTTGAGCACTGACAGGTGTGGCCCAAATATCAGAGAAAGGAAAAAGAAAGGAAAGAAGCCTTCGGAGCTGTCTCCCGCCCTCATGCACACTTCCATGCTGAGGTGATTCCTGGGATCTTGTTTTTCTTTTCCTTTTTCGAAGAGTATCTTGCCCACACGGCAAAGCCCATGACGTGTTCGATATGCCAAACACAGTAACAAGTCTCAAAATGGAGACATTACTGGGCCCGCTTGAGCAAAATCGATGAACAATGGGAGGACAGTGACAGGGGTCACACTTGGCAATGCACAGGGGTTACTCCTGGCGCTGCACTCAGGAGTTACTCCTGGCGGTGCTCAGGGGGCCATATGGGATGCTGGGACTCGAACCAGGGTCTTCCCAGTGCAAGGCAAACACCCTCCCTGCTGTGCTATCACTCCAGCCCCATCCTGGGCTCCTCTTGGCTTGTTGAGATGTCGGTGTAGACTGCATGCACTTGCACACGCCAGCAGGACAGACATTGGGCCGCCCTGGGGCATGTTTCCTCGGGTGGCCCCATCCTGAGTTCGGTTCGGGCTGGCAGTGGCAGAAGGCGGCCCATGGGCCAGGCCAGGGAACCCGTGCGTGAAAAGCGTGAGCGTCCTGCGCTTGTGCGCAGCTAGTGACTCAAAGCCCAGTGCTCTCCCCTGAAAGGAAGTCTCTGGAGTCTCACTTGGGGTGTCCCCTCCCGTGCAGGTCATGTAAAGCTGCCGCCCGAGAAATTCGCCCCAAAGAGGCAGGGTGACGGGCAGGACCTGCCCACAGAGGCCAAGAAGCTGCCGCTGAACTCAGCCGAGGAGCTCCACGCTGAGATCCGAGACTGCAACTTCAACGCCGTGGGCGCCGTGCTCAGCAAGAAGGCCAAGGTCATCTCGGCCGCCTTTGAGGTGACTGGGGCCTGGGGCCAGGTGGCAGGCGGGCTGCGGGCGCCTGGGGAAAGGTGGTGCCAGGCCCTTTCCTGGTATCAGGTCCTTTGCCAGTCACCGTCCGCACTCCCTGTCCCTCTCTCCTTCCTCCCAGCCACTGGCGGTGGCGGCATCTCCGCTAGCTCCTGCATCTAGGGAATCCGGGATCAGCCCGAGCAGGCTGGGACAGTGGATGATACTGAGAGCACAGTCCCCGGCCCCCAGCTTCCTTAGCACCTTGCGCCCTCCTGCTGCTCTTTATTCTGGGTTCAGCTCACTTTTGAAACCTGAATCAGTAAAATGATAGAAGCTGAATTTTTTAACTCTGGGGAAGTTTTTAAAAATCACTTTTTCCCTTGAAGGAGGATTTCCTGATTTCATCTTTTTTAGGAGTTATCTCTACTGTATCAGTATTTGTATTTCTTTGGGGTTTTTTGTTGTTGTTGTTGTTGTTGTTGTTGTTGTTGTTTAGGGGAGGCACACCCAGAGGTGCTCAGGGCTAAATCCTGGCTCTGCGCTCAGGGATCACTTCTGGTGGGCTGAGGCAACCCCATGGGATGCTGGGGATCGAAACCAGGCTGGTCGCATGCAAGGCAAGCACCTCGCCACTGTTCTGTCACTCTGACCCCATGGTTGTTGTATTTCTGAAGTTGCTTTTGTCTCACTTGGGTTTTGTTCCTCAATTTTTTTATTTCCTCACCGTGACTTATAAAGCTATGGATAAGAAGTGTCGGGCATTCACTGTGCCAGCTCCGAGCTCGCCGTGATGTCCAGTTCCCTCCCTTCCTGCTGCCAGTGCTCAGGGCTGGCTCCTGGCAGGCCTTGGGGTTCTGTGGGGAGGCCGGGCACTGAGCAAGCGCCTCCCCCACTGTATAGCTTGGACCCAGGAAACGTTTTACACTTGATTTGCTGTTGTTGAGGTCTCAGGCTATTCGAGCGTTAGATTTTGTGGCTTCAAGGCAGTTTGCTGAGCTCCACATCCCTGGCAGGGACCATGCAGTGTCAGGTGTGGCCTGCGTGGGACCTGGGCTCCCTCCCTGTCCACATGGTCTCCCAGTGCTGCAGGAAGTGGCTGTCGGAGTGCCTGGACCCACCAACCTGCCTTTTCTATTTTCGTGTGGCTGTGGGATCTGGTTATAGCCTAATTCATTTTGTGTCAGTTTCTCACACTAAAAATTAATTTGGGGGAGCCGGAGGGATAGCACGACGGGCCAGGCGCTTACCTTGCATACAGCTGACCTGGGTTCACTCCCCAGCATTCCATGTGGTCCCGGTGCAGGCCAGGAGTGATCCTTGAGCTCCAGGCCAGGTGGAAGCCCGGGGCACTGCCTTGCATGTGATTCAAACGTGCCCTGGGCAACCCAAAGACCTAAACTCTTAGAAATGCACTCTTGGCAGCCAGGGCTGGGGCTGAGGCACAGTGTGTGTGTGTGTGTGTGTGTGTGTGTGTGGCCTTGGGTACCTTCCCAGCACTGCTGTGGCTGTGACTGGGGCACGCCCTGTGTGTGTTTGTTTGTGTGTGTGTGTGTGTGTGGCCCTGAGTGCTGTCCCCAGTACTGTCGTAACCTTCTCCCCTCCCTCAGGAAAGGCACAATGCCAAGACGGTGGGCGAGATCAAGCAGTTCGTCTCCCAGCTACCCCACATGCAGGCGGCCCAGGGCTCCCTGGCCAATCACACCTCCATCGCCGAGCTCATCCAGGACGTGACGAGTGAGTGCCCTGTCCCGGGCTCAGGCTCAGGGTGTGTCACTGGCTCCCTGCTACTTCTGGGGGCCCCGGCTACTGTTTCACTTGTGCATTGTTCCCTGTGCTAGCCGCTGTGTCCTCGCAGAAATGTTCCGAGTGTGACTGTTGGGTTCTGCGGGGTCAGTTGGTGCAGCAGGGCTCTCCCAGGCTCCAGGTGGCGCCAGCACTGCTTCGCCAGACCTGGAACTACTTGCTGAGGTTGGTTTCAGTCGGATGTTGCAAGGAGCAGGAGTTGCAGCGGTACTGCAGTGCCTGGCACACAGCCGGCCCAGGTTGGATCCCAGAGTCCCATATGGTCTCCAAAGCCTGCCAGGAGTGATCCCTGAGCACCACCGGGGGTGGCCCTCAAACGAACCAAAGTAAAATGCCCTTGGGAAATTGCTTTGATTAGTGTGAAGGGGGAGCTGCTAGGGCCCAGGCCCCGGGGCTCTGTGTCTAGGCGCACCTCGGGGCACAGGCTGTCAGCCTCACTGTTCTGGAAGGTGCCTTCCCGGTGATGACTTAAACTTGGTGCTTGCTTGCTACTTTGCATGCCTCTGGGATAAATGAGCATTTCTCCCACTTCTGAAATGCTCGTGCGTTAATTATGTTTCAGCGTCTGAAGACTTCTTTGATCAGTTAACCGTGGAGCAGGAGTTTTTGTCCGGAATAGACACCGATAAGGTACGTGAACAATAAAACCGTTTTAGCCGATAGTTAACCAGATTGGCAAACAGAACTCGAGGTAGGAAAGGAATCACTTTGATTTCCATGTCTGCCCTAAATACCTGCCAGGGCAGTGCAAAATGTGCGGAAAGAGATTCTGCCAAGGGATAGGTTTCTGTTGACCGGGGGTGGTGTGTGTGTGTGTGTGTGTGTGTGTGTGTGTGTGTGTGTGTTCCATTGCATGTGTGTGTGCATGTGTTCCATTGCTGTTCGCTGTCCTCAGAGAAACAAGACCCAGCCCTGAAGCCCAAGACTATTGAAGCCCATCACGGATAATATAAGAGCGTGGGTTATATGATCGCTTTTCCTGTCTGCCCATCAATAAATCCCACATTCTCACTTGCAGCAAGCAAGCACCCAAATTCCCCACAGTCCCTGCTACTTTACTGATGCTGCTGAGGTGTCACTGACAAGTGGGACAGTTGCACCCGCCTGCAGCCCCTGGAGCTTAGGTTGTCCAGGGAGTGTGGGCAGGAGCGTGAGCCAGTCTCCAGCCTCTCCTTGATTGGGCCTCTCAGGGTCCCGGGAACGCCCAGGCCTGCAGGCCCAGACCCAGCTCTCACGCATGAATCTGCCACGACTCAAGGTCAACAGTTACATGGAGGACTGCATCGCCCAGAAGCATCCACTCATCAAGGTGCTCAGGCTCATTTGCCTGCAGTCGGTGTGCAACAGTGGGGTCAAGCAGAAGGTTCTGGATTATTACAAAAAAGAGAAATTCTCTAGGTCAGTGTTTCTAAGTGACTAATTTGCCAAGGGAGAAATTTTTTTAAAAGGCAGTTGGCCTTGCACGTGGCCCAACTAGGCTCGATCCCCGGCACCCATGTGGGTCCCCTGAGCCCCACCAGCACTGATCCCTGAGCACAGGAAGTGGGGGGGGCAAAAGCAAACAAAACAAAGGAGACATCTGGAAAATAGCACGGCAGGAGGTGTGGTTGGCCTCCTTTTCCTACTCAGTTATTTGAGTACACTGTCATCTATCTTCCTTACATTGGGCCCATGCATTCTGGCTTTAAAGTGAAAATGTGGGGTCCAAAGAGCTCGAAAGGGGCTGGAGCAATAACACAGCGGGTAGGGCGTTTGCCTTGCACGCAGCCGACCCTGGTTCAATTCCCAGCATCCCATATGGTTTCCCGAGCACCTCCAGGAGTGATTCCTGAGTGCAAAGCCAGGAGTAACCCCTGAGCATCGCCGGGTGTGACCCGAAAAGAAAAAGAAAACAAAAACAAACCAAGAGCTAGAAAGGGGTAAGGCACTTGTCTTGCATGCTGCCAGGTATGACTCAAAACAGTAGTATCAAAATGAGAGTGAAAATGTTCGCTCCCTCTTCGGAAGTGGGAGATCTAGCAGGCTCCCCAACTTCTCTTGCAGACATACGGCTACGAGCACATCCTGACGTTACAGAACCTGGAGAAGGCCGGGCTGCTGCGGCCCCAGCAGGGGGGCAGGAACAGCTACCCCACCATCTGGAAGACCCTGCGCCTCTGGATGGACGATGTGAATGAGCAGGTGAGCCGAGTCTTCGTGCACACGCAGTCACGTGCACACCATCTAATAGGCGAGCCGAGGCTTCACGCACATGCACGCGCGCCAACACACACACAGACACGTACATAGACATACACACACATTTCCCCAGTGGTGTGGCATCTTGCTGGTGGGAAGGCGCTGCCCTTGCAGAAGCCAGGACTGAGTGGGGCTTGTTGGGGGACACTTTTTGAAGATGGGGGCTGGGGGTGGGAAGCGGGGGCCCTTGTCCACTTAGGCCTCAGGGCGGGGGAGGCTGGTCTGGGCTCAAGGAAGCCTCTGGTCAGCGAAAAGGCCAGCCTCAAGTAAGAGGATTGGGGACCAACACAACTGACTCACCGTGGGCAGTTGGGGCTGCTGGACTCAGAGTCACTGTGAGAGAGGGGGGTTTCAGACTGGGGGTCACTGTGATGCTAGGGGCTGTCACTATCACCCTTGGGAGATTTGGGCGTGGCTGTGCCCTGGGGCCTCGGCCCCTGGAAGAATGCCTGAGAGTAGCTTGGCTGGGCTTAGAGCTCTCCACATTCCCTCCCCCCAGTGGGCCAAGTTTCCATAGGAGAAGTTTCTCACCAAATCGATGAACAGTTTTTCTTCTGTGGGGGTTGGATGGAATCTTTCCCGGGCAGACCGTTGAATGTTCAGACCCAGCGGTGCTGGGGTTTGGCCACGCCCCTGCCCTCTGCACGGGCTGCCGGGCACTGGCACCTTCCAGCACACAGGGGCACCAAGCAGCTTTCTGAGATTGGTTTGAGACAGAAGGACTCAAGGCCAGGAGAGGTGAGGGCAGAGCCATGCGTCAGTTCTGCACCACCAGGTCTGATGCATAAAGCTGTAGGGGCGGGGTGGGGGGAGAGAGAGAGAGAAGGAGAGAAGAGAGAGATTGGGAATTGGGTAGAGGGTGGAGATGGCAGGGCTCAGTGGGGTAGGCTGGAGCACACTGTGTTCCTCCCCAAAGTCAAATCCAGGACGGCAGCGTGGAGGACATTTGCCTTTAATGCGGCCAACCCAGGTTGTGATCCCTGAGTGCAGCACCAGGAGGGAGCCCTGAGCACCGCAGGGTATGGCCTCCGCCAAAAAAAAAAAAAAAAGATCCCATGGCCCATTAGGCAGAGAGGAGTTGCTTGACTCCGGGTGTTCCTCTCGAATCCTCCGCAGAACCCCACGGACATCTCGGCTATGCCCCCCTCAGCATGCGGCTGGCCCAGCTGCTCTCCCGGCCTGGTTGGCGCAGAATCGAGGAAGTTCTGCGCATTCTCCCGGGCCCCCACTTCGAGGAGCGCAGCCGCTGCCCACGGGCCTGCAGAAGGAACGTAGGTTTGTGAGTGATTTTGTTTTCATGACCCGCCTTTCCCCTTGATTGAGTCTTGGCAAGACCTGAAGACTCTAATCTTACATTCTCATTTTCTAGAAATACAATTGCCTATATTTTTCATTCAAACTCTTGAGGTTCTGCAGTGTGACCTCAGGGCCGAGTGCAGGGTGTGCGGGAAATTCTGTTTCTCCCACACGCCCATCCCAGCCTCTTTCCTACTGGTTATTTTCAGCACATATTTATTTGTTTTGCTTTGGTTTTTGCTTGGGGCCTCACCTGGTGATGCTCAGGGATTACTCTTGGGTGTCCTCAGGGGTCCATATTTGACTCTTTGATATCAGGGAAGCACCTTCGCACTGAACTGTCTATCTGGCCCCCCAGAGTTTTTCTTTTTTAAATGTTGTCTTTTTCTGAAAGGTGGTTTTTTGTTTGCAAATATGATTTTATATGTTTTGTGTACTATCTTTATGACAGGGAGCACTTCTGAAATATTTCTCTTTGAAAGTGTCAGCTTGGCTCTTAGGGGCGCCCGGGCCAGAACTCTGGCTCTTTCTTCTGTGGGGTGAGGTTTCTCCATGCTTAGTCCCTTAAGACAATCTCTGGACCCAAAAGCATTGATTTATGTGAGTTTTCAACCAGATGCCTTTCCTATGACGTACTTTTCACTGGAAATAGGGAAAAGTGGGCATGGCTGGAGCTCTGGCAGGCTGAGTGGAAACCTCTCCCCCCAAAGTGGGTAACCACCACCTAGAGTGTGCGACCCTCAGCCTCAGCGAGAAAGGGAGGGAAAGGGAAAATAAATACCGGAATGAAGGGGAAGATGCAAGGGGGAAACACATCAGCTTGATAATGTCCTCTAAAAACGGCGTACCAGGGCCAGAGAGATAGTAAGGTGGGTAGGGCACTTGCCTTGCCCCTGGCAGACCCAGGTTCGTTCCCTGGCACCCCATATGGTCCTCCAAGCCCCGCCTGGTGTGACCCCCAGTGCCAAGCCAAGGAGTCAGCTTGAACTCGTGCATGGCCCCAGCGCTCCTGGTGCCTGTCTGCACCCTCTGCGCCCTCTGCCATTGGAAGCTTGTGCAGGTATGTTTGAGACACGATCGCATTTCCCTGCGTTCTTGGGCGTGTGAGTTGATTTGTGGTACTGCTGCTGCTGGTCTCAAGACTTGACCTTTCGAGAACGCAGGTGCATCACCAGATTTCCAGGCCCCCTTTCCCTCAGCATGTTGGTCTCAGCAGCACCTTAAGAGAAAGAACTTGGGGCTCTCTTGGTTTCTGGGCTGCTGTCAACCAGCTCCCCATGGGTTTGCTCACGTCCCTGGGCTTCGGCCTGTGGAATCCAGAACTTTCCTGGGCTCCCCCGATGGTCTCTCCCCACCCCAGTCTTGGAGCAGGGAAGGGCTTGCATGCCCTTGTGTGGTGATAGGACAGGGGTCTGCCCGACCCTGTGTGGTGACAGGACTTGGGGTTCACCTTCCACGCGAGTCATTGCATGTCTGGGAGAGGCCTCTCTGCTCCTTCTGTTCCCAGTCAGCAGTGCGGAAGCTTTGAGGAAGCGGCTTGGTCACCCCAGCTGAGGGTAGGGGCTGTCTCGGTCACACCCAGTGTCGTTCCTGGCCCTGTGCGGGCGGGGTGGGGCCATCCCAACAGGCAGACCCAACACAGGTCGGAACCAAGGGCCCCACATCCCCCCGTGGATGCTGCATTCACATCTTCTCTCCCGCCCTGAGCCACAAAGGCCCCCAAGTCAGCATCCCGGCAGGGGTAGCCACGGCTCTGCTCGCCTGAGCTGCTCGCAGTGGCCCTCACTCCGGGTATTCTGCTCGAGGGACCCCAGAACTTGGGCACCCTGGCGTGTGTCATGTGAGCAGTTAGATTAGGCTCAAGGCGCTGGGGGGCTCCCAAAGAACCACCAGAATAATTCCTGAGTGCAGAGCCTATCCCTTGAGCCTCGCCGGGTGGGAGTTGTTAGAGGTGTCTCTGTAGTAATATGCCGTTTTTAAACATGAATGTTTTGTTTGGGTGCTCGGGGCTGGGCAGGGCCGGGCAGGAGCCGGCTTAGCTGTCCGCAGGCAGACACAGTTCCCGCTCTGAACAGTCACCTGGGCCCCTGAGCAGTTAGAAAGAGGCCCCCTAATGCTTTCCTTCCCCTGCATCAGCCTCTGTGGTCTGCTCCAATGCAGAGTTTCCGGTTCTTTTCTGAGGACTCTTTGGACATCCTGACCAGGGTGGCTTAGACTCAAGTGTGAGGCTGCACCCCAGACCTGGCGGAGCCATCCTACGGGGTCTTTGGGGATGTTATGCTCACTCTGGGCCAGGCTCTCTGGGAGGTCTCCCTCTGCACCCCGCCCCCAGTCTGCACACCTCCACGGTGTTATCTTTTTATTGTTAATTTTTGCACCCGGAGAGGCACGGGTGTTACTCCTGGCTGTGCAGTCAGGATTTACTCCTGGCGGTGCTCAGGGGACCATATGGGATGCCAGGATTTGAACCCAGGTTGGCTGCATGCAAGGCAAATGCCCTCCCCGCTGTACTATCGTTCCAGCCCCGACACTAGAAGCTTCGACCTGGGGATCCTTGTTCCTTCAGGTCTTTTGCATGGAAGGGCGGGTGTGAGTCAGTACTGAGCGGCTGTGAGCGTTGGGGGGATTCCATGTCATGTGGGGTGTCCGTGAGTTTTCCGAGGCATGTGCGGTGTCCCCTGGCGGGTTCTGCAGGGCAGCTGGGGCTGGGACCCGGGTTAGGCCAGAGACCAGCCTCACCTCCGGTCACCTTCTCTCAGTCCTGTTTGCCGGCTTGCTCTTCTCTTCGAGCTCTTGCTAACTCTGATTTTTCCCCCTGACACATAAAAATTTCCTCTATCTGGATATTTTGAAGTTGAATGCCAGCATGAGGCGGGTGACGGGGCTCACTGATGACAGTGAATAGATGCCGTTTGCATATGTCCTGTGCCTTCAGGCTGTATATAGTCTTGAACTGTGTCTGCAGCTCCTGAAATTTTGTTTGGAACGGAAGACTGATTTTTATGTAACTTCCTGATAGAATGTCATGCGGTGCTGCCCGAGGGGTAAGGGGTCCTCGGAGTCCTAAGAGGGGAAAGTGACCCAAATTGAGGTGCTTCCTGTGTGCCAGTGTCCCATCACGCCACACCTCCCAGGGCTGGTGTTTCCCTGTCCAGAAGACGCTGGACAGACGTGAGCCAAAGCTCTAGCAGGGAGGAAGCATTTGTGCTGCAGGATGAAACAGAACTGCCTTCGGAAACCCCAGCTTTGAGTCAAGCTGACATTTTCAAGAAATACAAAACAGACTTTTTTTTCCCCCCATTTTTAGTACCAGAGCAGATAATCCCCTAAGGTTATTTGCTTCCCTGAGAGATATTTAGCTTACCCTTTCAAGGTTCATTTAGAGCAGATCTTGGCGGTAGATCAGAGTTAGGTGCTAACCGAGTTCAGAGTGTTTGCCTATTTGTGGCCTTCTTTGTCTCTTAAGAGGAGCCGTAGTTAGAGGCCTCCAGAGAAAACAAAACACAAGCACCCGCTTCCTCCAGGCTTGGTTCCTCTGTTCTCAAGCCCTGGCCACTTGTCTATGCATCGTTCCCCAGAGCAGGTGGGGGACAGAGGCAGAAAGGGTCTGAGCAGCCTCTGCATGGTGCTCACTGAGCAGTGCTCCCCATCTTTGTGGCTTCTGTTGAGGTTCTGAAGTGAGTCATCAGGTTCTAGTGACAAATGTCTCATGTACGGCGTGACACAAAGATGGAGTTTGTGCCATCAGTCCCCGGGGTGGGAGGAGGGAGCGTCGGGTTTTGGGGGTCAGTGGCAGGAGGATGTGACCCATAGCATGTCAGCTTTATCTCGGGTGGGGGGAAAATGGATCATTTGGAGAGGAGTGTGCTTGGAGTACAGATTTGCCGTGTTTTTCTGGATTTCTCTCTCTCTTTTTTTTTATTTAGGAGTACTGCTATTTATCCAGCCACTGATTAGCTGATTGAATTGTGCATGAACTCCACCTTACTTTTTTTTTCATTTTTTATGATTTTATTTATTGAATCACCGTGAGAGCAGTTACAAAGCTTTCAGGTCTAAGTCTCGGTCATACAATGAGACACCCGTGCCTTCACCAGTGCCCATTCTCCACCACCAACAACCCCAATATGCCCCCATCCCACACCCTCCCCCTACGTGTGGGGCAGATGATTTCCAAATTATTCTCTCTCGACTTTGATCACATTCGGTATTTTGACACCAGACTCACCATTATTGTTTGAGATTTTACCCCAACACTCAGATCTGCTGAAAAGGCAACAGTAGATACTTTGTTTTCTATTGCTGGTTATGAATAACCTATGATGTTGTGTGGCTGCAGTAGTGGCCGCGCGATTTTGAAATTCCAAATTTGAACACTTCAATCTGGAGGGATTTCTTCCCAAACCTGCTGGGTTCCGAGATTTGCTCCTGAGTCTCTGGCATCCTGGTCATTAAGCAGCTTGATCAGGAGTCAGAGAGGCCGTTCATGGACGATGACTTGGGGTCTCGTTGGGACGGGGAGGACAGGACTGGCTCCACCCCCATCCTGTGAGGCCCAACAAGTTTTGTCACTGAGGGCCCAAGCCTGACTGTCCAGTGACCTCTGGAGGATGGCGGCCACCTGGCCGCCAGGGGGAACAGGCCAAGGCATGAAACCATGGGCCCAGCACTGCAGGGACAAGATGCCTTTCTGCCAAAAGCTACTGGGTTTCGAGATTTGTTTCTAAGTCTCTGCGATCATGGCCATTAAGCAGTTCAATCAGGAACCAGAGAGGCCATGCCTCCAATGATATAGCTGAGCCAGAGGTGGCTTGTGGGTGTGTTTCCCACATACCTAACTTTTGGCCGTTTCCTTTCTTGGTAAACTTTGCCCCAAGTTTTTGGGGTCTGGCCAAAGGCACAGCAACAATTTTGGGGTATCTGGAGTCTGAAGGTGCCATCAGGCTGCTGATGCACTCGCCTAACAAGTAGTGTTTTTCGTTTGTTTGTTTGTTTGCTTTTAATGTAGGAGTACTGCTATTTATTCAGCCACTGATTAGCTGATTGAATTGGGCTTGAACTCCACCTCACTTTTTTTTGTTTTTCATAATTTTATTTATTTATTATTTTTCTTCTTATATTTATTTATTGAATCACTGTGGGAAAAGTTACAAAGCTTTCAGATTTAAGTCTCGGTCATGCAATGATCAAACTCCTTTCCCTTCACCCTTCACCAGTGCTCATTTTTCACCAGCAAGAATCCCAATATACCCCACCTCCCACCCACCCAATGCCTGTGAGGTAGATGATTTCTACTTAACTCTCCTCTACATTGATTACATTCATTATTTCAACAAAAGATGCACCACGATTGTTTAGAATTTACCCCCCAACAATCAGAATGGCTGAAAAGGCATTGTGAAATACATTGTTTTCTATATAAAGTTTGGAGTTCCAGGGCTGGAGACATAGCACAGCGGGTAGGGCGTGTGCCTTTCACGTGGCCAACCCGGGTTCGAGTCCCAGCATCCATATGGTCCCCTGAGCACCGGCAGGAGTAACTCCTGAGTGCAGAGCCAGGAGTAACCCCTGTGTGTGCAGAGCCAGGAATAACCCTTGTGCATCGCCAGGTGTGACCCAAAAAGCCAAAAAAAAAAAAAAAGTTTGGTGTTCCTCCCCTCCAAACACAGGTGTGAGGTGCTGCGTTTCGCTGAGCAAGCAGAAGGAAAGCAGAGAGCTCGGGCCCAGTGGTTGATGCAGATTGCTGGGCCGGGCCGTCGAGCAAGGGAAATTTGGGGATCTCTGGGACCCGTCCTCGGGCCCAGTGCTCTCCGGGGCCCCTAGCTTGGTCGTGTCCTACGAGTTGGGGGCGAGCCTGGCCTTTGTACTTGCATTGCGTTTGGACAGGCAGGTGCTGACACCTGATCCCGCCCTGGCCAGGTGGGAGGATGGAGATTGGGGGCTGGCCCCGGAGATGCCCAAGATAACCAGTCAAGGAGATAACCAGAGTCAGTCCCAGTCGAGTTGGGTGATAGGCTGAGATAACGCACCGAGCCGGTGAGGCAGATCCTGTCTGGAGACGCTTGCGCACCTTGATCCCAGGCCGGCCTGGCCTGGCGGGGGGCGGGGGCGAGTGGGCACCAACCAACCTTGGCGTTTCCGTGGCTCGGAGCTTCCGGGCCCTTCTGCTTGCTCTGCTGTTGTTTTGTTTTTGGGTCACACCTGGACATGTTCCGGGGTCACTCCTGGCTCTGCACTCAGGACTTACTCCTGGAGGTGCTCTGGGGTCCCTATGGGATGCCGGGATTGAACCCGGGTCAGTTGTGTGCAAGGCAAACGCCCTCTCCGCTGTACTAGAGTTCTGGCCCCATGGCCCAAAACTTAAAGAAAAATCCTTGCTGGGGTTGCCCTGTCCCTGGCGCCCTGTCAGCCTCGCGGGTCTGCACACGGCTTGTGTGACTGCCTCGAGTGGCCAGTGACAAGGGGCGCCCGCCTGGCCTCCTTCTCCCCTGGGCTGCTCTCTACCCAGTGCTCCCGGCCCTGCAGCCCTCAACTTCTGCCCTGTGTTCCCTCCTCTTTTCTGTGGTGTCCACCTCCTCTCTCGGTGGCCCTCCCCCTGGGGTCACCCCCCTTCCTGCGTGGTGCTGGGACAGCAGAGCTGCCTGGTTTGTGCCGGCTTTGTACCAGGTGCACGTGTGACTCCGGGGGCTTGGACTCAGGACCTCATGCTTGTGAGGAAGTGCTCAAAACCCCCTCTCGGACATTCCTCCCCTCCAAGCTGAAGGAACGGACTTGACCCACATTCAGGCTCACACCTCTGCTTCCTGCCGAATCACTGCCGGTCGCTAGCAGGCCAGGACCTGTGTGCCACGCCTGTGTGAAGCAGGGACGTTCTAGGGTATGAGCCTGCTAGCGTCTTTGTCATGGACACACGTGATCCCATCACAGGATTTAGGGTCACGGTCCAAACACAGGAGCATGGGGGTGAGGGGGTCGGGGCTTGTTCAAGCCGGAGACTCTACTGGGCTCACACACGGCACTGAGTGCTCAAGTCTCAGGGAGACAGTGAGGCTCAAACACATTTTCTTTTTTTTCTTTTTTTTATAATTTATTTATTTATAGAATCACTGTGGGAAAAGTTACAGAGCGTTCAGGTTTAGGTCTCAGTCGTGTAAATATCAAACACATTTCCCTTTACCAATACTTATTTTTAACCGCGAACCCCAATAGAACCCCACCTCCCACCCCTCCCAATTCCTGTGAGGCAGATGAGTTCTAGTTAACACTCTGTCTACTTTGACTCGATTTATTGTTTCAATAAAAGATGCACCATTATTATTTAGAGTTTACAACCCCCCCCCCCCCCAATCAGACATGCTGAAAAAGCGTTGTGAAATGATTTGCTTTCTACAGCTGGGTTTGGATATCTGCTATTTTACTTATTAATCCTGGAAGTATTTCTATTAAAAGTTAGATAATTAAGAGATTGGTTTCTGTGCTCTGGAGTCGTGGCCGTGCCGGAGAGCCGCTCGTGGGGGGCAACTGGCGACCTTGGTAGGGCGTGAAGGACGGGCCGGAACGCCCCCCTTCTCGTGAGGTTTTTGCAGCCCCCGACCCCCGGCTCAAACCTGCTGTCCACCAGGCTCCCGTGTGGCCGCCACCTTTCTTTCCAGAGAGGAGAGGGCGAAGGGGGCAACACCCTTTCCCCTCCGGTCAGTCATGATGGCGCGGTTTAACACATAGTCCATTTGCTTTTCTGCTCCAAGCTGCTGGTTCTCTGTGTTAAGTCCTTGTGCTTCTGGGGCCGTGGCCATGCCAGGGAGCTGCTCAGTAGGGCGTGAAGCTCAAACACATTTTCTTTCGCGCTGTTTTTTTCTTTTTTTTTTTTTGGCTTTTTGGGTCGCACTCAGTGATGCTCAGGAATTACTCCTGGCAGTGCTCAGGACTGGTGATCAAATCTTGATCAGCCGAGAGCAAGGCAAACCCCTCCCCACTGTGCTCTCACTTCAGCCCCTCCTTTTGCATCTTTTTGTGTTTTTTCAGAATTGATTGACTTCCTCGTAGCGTTTGCTGGCCCTGACGTTCTCTGTAGAGTCCCTTGTTGCACACTGTGTTTCGTGGGCACCTTGGCATCAAGACTTGGCGCTTGCCTGGTGCATGGCTCACCCCATAGGTCCCCTGAGCACCGCCAGGAGTGATTCCCGAGTGCAGACCCAGGAGTAATCCTGAGCACTGCCGAGTGTCCCAAAAAACAAAAGGAAAGAAAGAAAATAGGTATCCTTGCCCAGAAGGGTAGCCCAGGGCCAAGGAGCCTGCCTTGCCTGTGGCTGACCCCACCCCACCCTGTACGTCACCCCCCCTCCCCCCCCCGCCAGGTCCTGCCAGGATGAGCCCCGATGACTGCATCAGAGTCGGCCCTCAGCCCCTAGGTTAGGTCACTCCGCCCTCCCCTCCTCCCCACCACTCCCCCGTTCCTGCTCACTCATCCTCGAGGGGACCCGCACTCATTCAGCTTGTGCTCCCAATCGGAGCAGGCCAGACCATATGCCTCTGTACAGCTCTCAGGCCTTAGTGGGCTGGGCCACTCCCTGGCCATGGTGTGGCAGGTGTTGCTCACAGCACTGGGGTCACAGAGAGCAGGGCTGTCAGGGTCGGGCTCAGGGCCTCTGCCCTGTCGCCCTGCCCCTCGCCCCCCCCCCCCCCCGTCCACAGATTTTATGGCCCGGCTCCTGAGGAGGGCCCTGGGCACGGTCACTGGGTCCAGGTCCCACTCGTGGGATGCCGAATGACCTCAGCTGGAGATCTGTAACTGCCAAACATTTGTCAAACGTTTTCTGAAACCACTTTCTCAGGGCCCAGGGGTTCAGAACTGGGCCCCGCAGGGACCAGAGGCACATTGGCCAGCTAGTGCTAGTATCTGCAGGGCAGCCCTCCGGAGCCTCAGCCGGACCCTGGCGTCACGAAGGGTGGCGCCTGCCCCTTTAAGAAGGGCCCATGATGCCCTCCTCCTTGCTGAATTCTCATTCTACCTTGGAACGTTCTAGACTCCAAGTGCCATTTTCAGTCTCTGCAGGAGACTGGCACGAGCCTGTTTGTCAGAGCTCAGTTCTCTAAGCTGCGAGTGCAGTGTGACACAGGTGAATCTGAGTCTTTGGGCTTTTTGCCCGCGTGCGGGTGGCTTTTTTCTCTAACAGTTCTTTAGTGTATGATAGTTTTTAATCTTTAGTTTGTTTAAGTTTTTTTAGTAGTTATATATATTTTGGGGGGTGGGGTGGGGTGGGGTGGGGTGGGGTGGGGTGGGGTGGGGTGGCCATACCTGGCTGTGCCCAGGGGTCACCCTGGCCGGCTAACATCCCTGTGCTGATGGAGATCAAGCCCAGGACAACTGGATAGAAGGCAAGTGCCCTCCCCACTGTCCTGCCTCTCTGCCCCCTGCGGACTTTTCTATTAAATATGGAATGACTCTGAAGTTAGTGGGCCCTCATGGGGGGCTGATGAGAAGCAGAGGAGAAGATGTCACTCCCCCGGGACTGGTTGGAGCGCTGGCACTGATGAACGCGACGAGCCCTACCAGCCACACGACGCCCACTAGGCCTTCCCAGGGTCTCGGGCCGGAGTGAGGGGTTGCCCTTTTCAGGGAAAGGGAGTCGATCCTCGACCTCCTCAGGCCCCCGGGCCTTTGTCCTTCTCGCAGAAAAGCATTTCAGGAGATGAGCTTGAAGCAGGAACATTTTATTTGGAGGCTTTTAGGAAGGGGAAATGAGGAAGGGAGTAACAGGCTCGAGAGAGAGTGCGGCTTCTCCAGAGGCGCAGAAAGCCACTGAACACGTTAGGTTGCTAGGTTGCGTTCAGTCCGAGAAAGTCCACACCTCAGGAGGGGAGAAGCCCGTGACATGACCGACCTCGTAGGCAAGAGCAGTCCCTGGGCTCGGGCACACATGAGCGCCCTCCCTTGGTTCAAGGTGGCTAATCTCGGGTTTTCCCCAGGCTGCCCCTGGTGGGAGTTTCTAGCTACCTAGAGTCCATTGTTAGGGTGGTTGCCAAGGGGGTAGAGTTGAGTGGTCCAAGGTCCTCTTAGAAATTCCTTTCCTGGCCTTTGTTCCTATTCCCTCGGGGGGTCCAGCCTGCTCTGGGCCTCCTAATGTGGGTTAATTTTGACCAGACCTTGGGTCCTGTGCCCTCAGGTGGTCTTTTGGTGGCCATGAAGCTTTTGTTGACTTCCTCGGAGTTCCATTGCCATGGCGACGCTTCCCCCATCCACATGTCTGCCTCAGTTCTGTGGGTTAAGAAATGAAGTTAAGCTAAGCGAAATGAGTCAGAAAGAGAGGGATAGACATAGAAAGATTGCATTCATCTGGGGGATATAAAGTAACAAAGTATGAGATTAATACCCAAGAATAGCTGAGATCAGCACCGGGAGGATTACTCCATAACTTAGAGGCCAGCCGGGTATCCTAGAGGAAAGGGCTGTTCAGATAGAGAAGGGAGCACCAAATAAAGGATGTTTGGAGGATCCTCCCAGGAGGGGAGATGCATGTCGAAAGTAGACTATGGACTGAACATGTTTGCCACTCAATGCCTCTTTTGCAGACCACAACACCCAAAAGGAGAGAGAGAACACAGGGGATTGCCCTGCCACAGAGACAGGGGGGATGGGGGGATGGGGGTGGGAGGGATATTATCCATGGTGGTGGAAAATGGGCACTGGTGGAGGGATGGGTATCTGATCATTGTATAATTGAAACCAAAGCACAAAAAATTGTAAATCTACAACTTTAAAAAAAAATAAAATAAAATAAAGGGGAAAAAAAAAAGAAATGAAGTTAATACTGGCTTGTGGTTATCAAACTTAGGCAGCGTCACAGGGAATGAAGGAAATGCCAAAACCTCCTTCGCTCCCCATTGGCGCAATTTTTTTTCTTTCTGGGTCACACCTGGTGATGCACAGGATGTACTCCTGGATCTGCACTCGGGAATCAGTCCTGGCAGTGCTCAGGGGACCATATGGGATGCTGGGAATCGAACCTGGGTCGGCCGCGTGCAAGGCAAACACCCTACCCACTGTGCTATCGCTCTCCAGCCCCCCTTTGGCGCAGTCTTGCTGGGCCCTTTTCCCTGGCAGTTCTCAGCCCATAGAAAAAAGTGTGTGTGTTGCTTGCCTTAGCTTCTGTGTGTAACCCCGGGCCTCTCTCACACACACATACGCACACACGCACACACATGTCCAGTGATCACTGCTGAGTCGCCTCCCGGCTAGTCAGTGTCTGGACGGGGAGGTGGTCAGTGACACACGCAGTGCTCAGGGACGATTTCTGGCTCCTGAATGTGTTTGGGGGTGGGTGTGATGCCAGGGAGGGCGTGAGGGGCAGCTGCCCGCAGTGCAAGTACCTGTCCCCTCTTCCCTCTGGCCCCGAATCTGCAGTTGTTTGTTTGTCTGTTTGGGATTGAGTTTTTGCACAGGAATGACACTTGGTGGGCTCAGGGGGCTGTGCGGGAGGCCGGGATCGTCTTGGACGAGCCCATCGGCAAGAACGACGGCTCGGTGGCAGGTGTGCGCTACTTCCAGTGCGAACCGCTGAAGGGCATCTTCACCCGGCCGTCCAAGCTGAGCAGGAGCTTGCAGGCCAACGATGAGACCAACGGCCTGCAGCCAGCGCCTGCTGCCCGGGCCACACCGCCCCTGTCGACCTCCCCGGCCCCTGCCGCCACCCCGAAGGCGCCCCAGCCCTCCACAAAGGAGGCACCGGCCACCCCTCACATCAGCAACCTGACCAGGACGGCCGTCGAGTCCATCTCCAACCTCTTGGAGGCTGGCTCCCTCAAGAACGGGGAGCAGGAGCTGAAGCTCGGGGACCGGGTGCTGGTGAGTGCCGAGGGCAGCGGTCGCGGGTGGGTGTCCATTCACCTGTCTGATCCATCAGGTTTTGCAGACTCGCGGTTTGGGTGGAAGGACGAGCAGCCGGGACGCCTGGTCCTGCAGTTTCCAGCGTGATGGATGCGTGCGGGGACGCTGCCAGTTTTACCAGTTTAGCCAAAACAGGATGAAGGGTCGTGCCGTGGGGAGGCCGCGTGCTTTGCACGCCTCTGACCCGGGGTTTACGTCTTGGTCCCATGTACAGTCTCCCAAGCACATCCCGTAGTGATCCCTGAGCACCAAGCCAGAAGTAAGCCCTGAGCACTCTGACTGTGACTCAGAAAACAAACCAACGAACAAATTTGGAAATCGGTTCCATTTCTCTGGTTTGTGATGTTTGTGTTTGGGGTGTCACAGGGCTCACCCCGAGCCGCTCCGGGCCATTCCGTGCCCGGCTGTGCGCAAGCCCTGAGCCGTCTCTCCAGACGTGTGTGGTTTGGTGTTTGGGCCACACCTGGCCGTGCTCAGGGCTTCCTCCTGGTGGTGAACTCAGGGATCACTCCTGGTAGGGCTCAGTGGACCATCTGGGGTGTCGGGGATGGACCCTGAGTAGGCCACGGGTCGGGACCCGTCTCCGGAACATTCTCAAGAGTATGTTTTGCTGTCTTGGTTGCTCGATCTTCAGACACAGCACCTGCTCTTGTGTTTCTCTGAGCAGCTACTGGAAGGTGGGGGTGAAGGGGAACCCCCATGAGATGAGTTTCTGGTGGGGGTCACCAGGTCCCTGCACGTGGCATCCTCAGTCCACCCCAAGCCCATTCCTCTGCACAGGTCCCCAAAGCAGAGGCGCTTGGCTGTAGACAACTGTTCTCCCCCAACAGAAGCACTCAATAATGCTTTCAGAACCCGTGGGAAGCGGCCAGGAAAAGTCCCCTCGGGGACGTCTGAGGTGGGCGGCTCTGGACAGACTGGGGGCTGACCCGGAGCCAGTGGCTTCCCGGGGACCACAGGGATGGCCACCGCCAGGCCAGTGTCCGAGCTGTGGAGGACGGAGAGGAGAGCAGTGAGGTGACCCGCCTGCAGGCGCAGGGTGGCCCTCAGAGAGTCCTGGAGGGTCATGGTCAGGGTTCGGGGATGGCCAAAGAGTAACATGGGGAGGGAATTGGAGCTGGAGGAGACTCACGGTTTAAAGACTGGGGGGCTGGAGCAGAGAGGGCGTTTGCCTTGCACTCAGCAAACCTGGGTTCCCCGGTATCCCATAGGGTCCCCCAAGCATCGCAGGAATGATTCCTGAGTGCAGATCCAGGAGTCACCCCTGAGCATCGCCAGGTGTGAGCCAAAGACCCAAAGAAGAAAAAAGACTTTTCTTTTTTAACTTGCATTCACAACCGTCCACACCCGGACACGGGGACACCATGTCGTTGGAACAAGGGAGCGGGGACACCGCCACTGGCTCTGCGGTGAATAACTCTGATCAGTTATTCATTTATTGGTGGTGGTGCTCAGGGCTGAGTCCTGGCCCTGTGCTCAGGGACCACATCCGGGCAGGTGTGTGCAAGGCCAACTCCCTGCCCGCTGTGCTGTTCCATCGCTCCATACCTCAGCTAGAGCACGCCTTTCAAAAAAAAGTTTTTGAGGGTTTTTTGGGGGAACCACAACCAGCATAATGGCTGTTTTCTGAAAGAAGAAGGGGGAAAAAAGAAAACCCAAACACTTTCTTTGGTCTTTTTCCTAATTCAAGGAAGGTTTGCTTGGCACTCCACGGCCTAACGGAGCCGTGGTCAGGAGGCCGTGGCGAGTGGGGGCTGGCCTCGGGGCACTGAGGCGAAGCTCCCATGCAGGGTTGGCGCCCTCCCGGCTCTCCAAAGGGCCTCCTGCCCTTTGCCCCATTCTTCCCTGCGCACAGGAAGTCTAGGTTCTGCGCCAGCTGGCCCCGATGTTTACGGGACTGACCTCCGAGGAGCCCTTCGAAGGCTCTGACATGGCTGTTCCAGACTTAGGCCTGTGGAAGGCGGTCCCCTGCCCCTGGCACTCCCCATCCCTGGCAGTGGACAGGTTGCCCCCATGCTTGTGCTACTTTGGTTCTCTTTGGAGACTCAGGGACCCTCATTGGGGTCACTGGAAATGCCCAGCTCTGACCTCAAGTCCCGTCTGTGCTCGCAAGTAGGCAGGGGTCGCAGAGCGGGACAGTCAGTCGCTCTGGTCAGTCTTATGGTGTCTCAGAGCAGGAGGTCACTCTGTCCGTCCTGTGGCGTCTCAGAGTCCAACCGTGAAGAGCTTCTCCGGGCTGATGTGCGGTGGTTCTCCTGACCTTGGGAGATCACTTCCCTTCTCTCCAGCTGAGCTCTGACAGAATGTTCTGGAGACAGGCTTGCAGCAGTTTTGGGCAGATGATATTTCCAGGAAATGACGTCAGTGTCTTGAGAGAATTGACTGGCTTCCAGCTGTGCTGTTAGAGGAGGCTGTTTCAAGGTCGGGGACGGAATGTTCTGTGCTAAATTCTTCGCCGATGATCAGCTGTGAGACAGGAACTTTGCAGCCTCTTCTCAGCCCAGGGCCGCCACCCCAGCCACCTGTCTCTTGTTCTTTTATTCCTTGTCACACTCACAGTGCCCAGGGCCCACGCCTGGCCACGGAGGCTGTGCCAGGGCCTTTGCAGATGGCACTTCAGGACTCACAGAGACAGTCCTGGGTGACGCTGCTACCCCTCATGCTGCGAGTGACCCCCTAGCATGTGAACCCAGTCCTACCCCAGACCCGAAAAAAGAAAAGTGTGCTCTCGGGCATTATTAGTTGAGGTTCTCTCTCTCTCTCTCTCTCTCTCTCTCTCTCTCTCTCTCTCTCTCTCTCTCTCCTTTCTGTTTTGACTTTTTGGTTTTGGGGTCCCTCAGGCTTTGCACTCAGGAATCAGTCTTGGCGGGCTAGGGGGACCATCTTGGGTGCTTAGGATTGAACCCAGGGTGGCCGCACACAAAGCAAGTGCCCTTCCCCCAGTGCTCCAGCCCTATTTGTCAGCATTCCCGTCAGTGTCCAACGCTGTGATTCTGTTTTGCTCTGCGTCTCAGGGGCCAAGCGTGAAGCCAAGGCATAGTGAAGGAGAACTGGAAAATGGAAGTCCGCTAAGATATGAGAACAGTCATTTTCCTTTAGCTGGTTTCTGGCTTAATTGTTCTCCAGCGGTGGGGTTGCCACGGCTCTGCTCCCACACCCGCGGGGCAGCGACCCCCTCGCCACACCAGGTGACTGGCCTGGGTCAGAGATTCCCGGGGGTATGGTCAGCCAGGCCACCGGTGTCAGCGAGTGGGTGTGAACGCCGCTGCCTTGCATGGACACTGAGCAGGAGCGTCTGCTCACGCTGTAGGGGTTGCGGGGGGAAGTGGCACCTTGACCTTTGGGTTTCTTCCGGAAATCCCTACTCTGAAGCCAGAATGTTCCTTTGTGGGGGTGGGGGCACTGTGCGCAGTCCAGGGTGCCTGACCCGCGTCCCTCCGGCAGGTGGGAGGCGTGAAGGCCGGTGTGGTGCGCTTCCTCGGGGAGATGGACTTCGCCAAGTGGGATTGGTGTGGCGTGGAGCTGGACAAGCCGCTGGGCAAGAACGATGGTGCCGTGGCCAGAACAAGGTGGGTCCTCTTGCCCCCCTCCCAGACAGCATGGGTCAGTGCACGGTGCCGGGGAGGCGCTGAGGGGACTGCAGGTCACTTCACTTGGTTCTTAGGTGGGGCCACTTCCGGTGGCACTCGGGGACCCTGCAGGGATGTGGGGACAGCCTGGGGCTCCCACATGCAGCTGTGCTCGGCCCGCAGGAACCCCCCGGGCCTGCTGTCGCCCTTCAGATGCTGGGGAGGCTGCTTGGAATCGCCCCTGGTTTGCGCGGTGGGGGTGGGCGGCGTGCGAGGGAGTGTGTGTGTTGAATGTTTGAATGTGTGTGCTTCGGAGTGTGGATATGTATGTATGAGGGTGTGTTTATGTGAGCGTGTGAGTGTGGAGCTGTGAGAGTGTTGGTGAGGGCATGAGCATGTGAGTGTTGGTGGGGGTGTAAGCATGTTTGTGAGGAAATGAGAGCGTGTCATTGTTGGTTTGAGAGCGTGCAAGTGTTGGTTGGGGTGTGCGTGTGTGTGACTGTGGGGCTGTGGGAGTGTGGGAGTGTTGGTTGGGGTGTGAGTGTGAGTGTATTTTTGTTGGGGTGTGAGTGTGGGGCTGAGGAAATGTGGGAGTATTTGTTGGGGTGTGGATATGTATGTATGAGGGGTGTGTATATGAGTGTGTGACTGTGGGACTGTGGGAGTGTTGGTTGGGGTGTGAGTGTGAGTGTGTTTTTTAGGGGGTGTGTTTGTGAGTGTGGGACATTGGGAATGTGGGAGTGTTGGTTGGGGTGTGAGTGTGTGTGAGTGTGGGACTGTGGAAATGTGGGAGTGTTTGTTGTGGTGTGTGTGTTTGTTGGGGTGGGAGTGTGAGTGACTGTGGGGCTGTGGACATGTGGGAATGTTTTTTGGGGTGTGAGTGTGTGTTTTTTGGGGTGGGAGTGTGAGAGTTTGGGAGTGTTGGTTGGGGGCTGAGTGTGTACTTGTTGGGGTGTGAGTGTGTGAGAGTGTTGGTTGAGGTGTAAGTGTGAGTGTGTGTTGGTTGGGGTGTGAGTGGGAGTTTTGGTTGGGGGTGTGAGTGTGTGTGTTTGTTGGGTGAGAGTGTTTGTGACTGTGGTGCTGTGGGAGGGTATGATGTTTGTTGGGGAGTGAGTATGTGTGAGTGTGGGGCTGTAGAAATGTGGGAGTCCTTGTTGTGGTGTGTGTGTTTGTTGGGGTGGGAGTGTGAGAGTGTGGGAATGTTGGTTGGGTTGTGAGTGTGTGTGTTTCTTGGGGTGAGTGTGGGAGTGTTTGTTGGGATGTGAGTGTGTGTTGGTTGGGGTGTGAGTGTGTGTTTGTTGGGGTGTGAGTGTGTGGGAGTGTTGGTTGGGGTATGAGTGTGAGTTTGTGTTGGTTGGGGTGTGAGTGTGTGTTTGTTGGGTGAGAGTGTGTGGGGGGGCTGTGTGAGGGTATGATGTTTGTTGGGGAGTGAGTGTGTGTGAGTTTGGTGCTGTGGAAATGTGGGAGTGTTAGTTGGGGTGTGAGTGTGTTTGTTGGGGTGAGTGGGAGTGTGAGAGTGTGGGACTGTTGGTTGGGGTGTGAGAGTGTGGGAGTGTTTGTTGGGGTGTGAGTGTGTGGGAGTGTGGGGCTGTGGGAGCGTGTTAGTCTGTGGGCGTGTGAGACTGTGGGACTCAGTGGACGCCTCGGTCGGCGCCTGTCTCTCTTGCCAAAGGTGTCTTTTGTCCCCCCCTCCTCGTTGTCGCAGGTACTTCCAGTGTCAGCCCAAGCACGGCTTGTTTGCTCCCATTCACAAAGACCAAGATCGGCTTCCCCTCCACGACGCCGGCCAAGGCCAAGGCGGCCCCCATGAGGCGTGTGATGGCCACCACCCCCGCCAGCCTGAAGCGCTGCCCGTGGGCCTCCTCGCTCAGCTCCGTGAGCTCCGTGGCCTCATCCGTGAGCAGCAGGCTCAGCCGCGTGGGACTAGTAAGAAGCTCCCCCCACCCCGCGCGGTGCTCAGGCCCCCACAGACTCCCACGGCCCCAGGGGTGAGAGGCGGAGCAGGACTGGGTGGGCTGAGCAGCTCCGGGGGGGCAGGCGAGTGGCTTCCCAGCCACCACCGGTGACAGGAGCAGGGATGGGCCTTTCCTCGGGTGCTCAGGGCTCAGGCCGCCTTAGGGATGAAGTGGGGGAGCTGAAGGGGCATCGGAGGGTCAGAGCGGGACCCAGAGACTCTGGGGAACGCTTGGCGCTTGGCATTGCTTGTTTGCTCTCTCTGTCCTCCCTGCTCCCTCCTGTCCCTCTGCACCCCTGTCGACATGCAGAGGAGCCTCGACTTCTGTCCATTGCGGGGCCGCAAGTCAAAGCTGGGGCCTCGTGGCTTCTCCCCTCACGTCTCTCTGAGTCCTAAACACTAAAGTGTGTCTGAATATGCAAGGGTGTCCTGAGATATTGTCCACAGGGAAACGGGCCCACGATGGAGATGTGTCCCGGGGGGCTGGCTTTGCTGGGGGCTGCGCTTCCTGCCGCCCCCTCTGCTCCGTGCATTGACCCTCGATACGGAAGAGGAGGGAGTGTGTGTGCAACGGAAGATACAAAACAGATGACATGGGAACGGGAGCCAGGAGGCCACGCGCCGTGGGCACAGGCCTGGGGCCAGTCCTGTCTTGCTCGACCACCACCAGGTTTCCCTGCCCTGCCTCCACCCTCACGTCCGACTCCTCCTTCCCCTCGACTCGCCATTCAGGAGGGGAGCAGACTCAGAAGCCCCTCTCCTTCCCTCGCGAGCCAGCCCATTTGTGGAATTTGGTTTTGTTTTTCTGCTTGACTGTGGGCCACACCCTGCAGTGCTTCAAGGGGCCGTTTGCAGTGCTGGGGTTGAGCCGGGGCCTCCCACATCCGAGAAAAAGACCAACACCTGAGCCGTATCTCCAGCCTCCCCCCGCTGTCTTGTTTTGTTCTGTTCTGGGGTCACACCTGGCAGAGCCCAGGGCTTTCTCTCGCTTCTGTGCTCGGGATTATTCCTGGCGGGCCTCCGGAATTGAGCCTGGGCAGCGCTGGGGCTTCGCTCTCCAGCCCTTTGGCCCCTGCCTTGCATATCTTTATGCAGGGTGGAGCTCACTCCTACACTGGACATCACCATTAGCACATATGACAGGAATATAGAATGATTCTGTGTGACTTCATGGAAGTATACCTCGACAATGTAATTCCATACGTGCACACACAAGCGTTCACACACACACAGCGACTCATACATGTACACGTAGTGCATACCGTATATACACAGGCTTATGGGTGTATACACACAGGCACGTACCTGCATAGACACAATGCGCGAGTGCACACAGGTGTGTGTAGACATGCCCAGAGGAACGTACATGCATGCATACATACATGCACACAGGTCCGTGCGTGCCCTGTGGGAGCCTCCCGGTTCGCTTGTTGGCTGAGTTGCTCTCTGAGGTACCAGGCTCCCACAGAGGGTCTGGCCTTGCTGGCATGGAGCCTGGGGCCTCACACACCACGCACAGGGCAGAGGCTTTGGCATCAACATCCTGAGTTCAGTTCGTGGCCCCCACCTTGCCCAGCCCCTCAGCGCCCGCCTCCCCCCATGCCAGGGGTGCTGCTTTCTCCCTGCTCCGGCGCCTGAACTCGCAGTCTCGTTCGTCTCCACGGTTGGCTGAAAGAAGCCGTTCGTTCCCGGGCTGGTTTCCTCAGGGAGCTGCCTCAGGCCCAGGAAGCGCGTGTGTCCGGCCTGCCCCACCGCTCAGGCCAGGAGGCTCAGGGAACACCACCGCCCGCCTTTCCTAGTTTTTATTTTTGTTCTTTGGTTTTGGGGCTCACCTGGCAGTGCTCAGGGACTCCAGGCGTGGTGCTTGGGGGCTGCTCCCGGTGGAGGGGGTTTGAGCCCAGGTCTTGGTGGAGACCCCCAAAGCTGTCAAGCTCTTCCCAGCCACCCCTTGAAATCAGAGTTGACTGCAGCACTGCACATGGCTGGGCCCGAGAGCTCGTGTGCTCCTAGAAATTTTATTTATTTATTATTTGGTTTTGGGGCCACACTCAGGGGTGCTCAGGGCTTATTCCTGGCTCTCTGCAGGGGGGGGGTGTCACTCCTGACGTTGCTGGATCTTGAACCTCTGCAAGCACCTTCCCCCATCCCCCTCGCCCCACAATAGACTCTTTGGCCCTGGGGAGAGCATTTAGTAAGTAAAGTAAGTAAAGGCCCTCCCGTTGATCGTCGATTTGCTCGAGTGGGCCCAGTAATGTCTCCATTGGAAACTTTATTGTTACTGTGTCTGTCATATCGAATACTCTCGGTAGCTTGCCGGGCTTTTAAACTGACCAATATACTTTAAGTGTATTGGGAAGTCACGGCCAGATCCTTACGCAGAGGCAAAGATGAGCCCGCTCCCCGGACAGAACCAGGTAGCTCGAGAGCTCCCAGCAGGCAAAGCAGCAGTGGACAGCCTGGGCCCTGCTGGGCCCGTCAGTCAGCAGGCAATTGGCAGCAGCTCAGATGATGCAGGGAAGCGGCAAGAGCAGGGCGATGGGTCAGGCGTGGCCGGGCAGAAGGAGCGGACGTCCTCGGCCACCCCCGCCTCAGCCCCTGCCACCTTGTGCCCGAAGAATGAAGACCAGGTCCCACCTTGTCCCCTCCTGCAGGGGCCGTTGTGCCGAGCGGGATCTGGGTCTGCAGAGCGACCATGAGCGACCACGAGCCCAGGACAGAACGGACAGGACCCCCGGTCCCCGCGGCCCTCCAGCCCACTCCCCTCCCCTCCTCACTGTCTTTGCCTCTTCTCTCCTTCCCTTTGTGCTTGGTCTTCCCCTGAGCTGCCCTTGCTGTCCTGCTCGCTGGGCGTGAGCCCTCACACATGCTTACCCACCACTTGTTCCTTTTTTTCCTGGATTTTGGGCCACCCCCCAGCAATGCTCAGGACTTACTCCGGGTTCTGCACTCAGGACTCACTCCTGGTGGGCTCGGGACCCTATGGGGTGGGTACCTGGGATCCAGCTCGGGTCAGCGACCTGCAAGGCCAGTGCCTTCCCCGCAACTTTACCATTCTAGCCTCTCATCCCCCACTTTCGAAGGCAGATGGCACAGGGGTCTTTTATGGGGTCACACCTAGTGACCCTCAGGGGCACGGGGCCATTCCCAGAAACAAGAGTCTCTGGTTAGTGCTATTCAGGCCTGGGGCGGGTGCTGGGGAGAGTGAGGTGAGCTGGAAGGAAGAGGAAGAGAGAAGGGCCAGGCTGCCCTGGGAGACCCTGATGGATGGACGTTCAAGGCTGAAGATGCTGGAGCCGGCCTCAAGCTCATGCCAAGGGCTCAGCCTTAAGGAAGCTCAAGCCAGAGCAGGCTGTGGAGGGGGCTGCCTCCAGCTCTCCAGAAGAGTCTCTGGATTCCCACGAAGCCCATCAGTGGAGCTCAGGTCCTGTCCAAGGATCTTCGGGAAGGTTTCAAGACGCTTCTGCTAAGAGTCGCTGGCCCATATGCACGGATGCAGCGCTGCTCCATCTGCTTTGCTGAGGATAGCCATGTGCATGCCCGCATCCGCCACCCCCACCCCCTTCACGTCTCTTTTTCCTTTGCAGTTGCCAGAAACCTCCTCTCGCTATGCCTGCAAGATCTCCAGCACCACCGCCCTCCAAGAGGCACTGAAGGAGAAGCAGCAGCACATTCAGCAGCTGCTGGCCCAGCGGGACCTGGAGAGGGTGGAGGTGGCCAAGGCCACGAGCCATGTGGGGGTGATAGAGCAGGAGCTGGCCCTGGCCGGGACGGGCACGACCAGGTGACGTCTGTGCAGATGACAGTGCCGGGGCCAAGAGACGCTTGTGGCAAATGCTGGGTGCGACCTTGGTGCAGGCAGTGCAGGGAGAGGCCGTGGGTCCCCGTCTGCCGTCGTTGCGGTGGCATCCGGCACGTGGTTTGATCACATGCCCCTTATCCTCACCCCGTGGGGGTTCCGGGAGCGCCAAGTTGTCCCTGCTGGTGCTTTCGTGGTTTGGTTCCCTTCCGGCCTTCCAGAAACGCTGCAGCTTAGGTGGGAGACGCATTCAGTGTGCCGTGGTGGCAGGTGGCGGTGCCAGCCCACAGAGGGCTGTCGGGGGCGGGTGAGGACACTCACGCGCAGTTGCCTCCACAGCACGTCCTGGAGCTAGGGGCCAAGATGGACAAGCAGAAGGGCAATGCTGGAAGCGAGCGACCGGGAGAAGGTGGAGCTGCTGAACCAGCTGGAGGAGGAGAAGAGGTGAGGCCGTGCCCCAAGCTGGGGAACTGCCTCGGGCGGGGCGCGCCCGGCCTTCCAGGGCTGTGAGGACCAGAAACCACCAGGTGCCCAGTCTCGAGCGTGGCCTCACTGGGGGGAATGGGGGAAGCTCACTGGAGCCCAGGCACCCCCGGCCCTCACTGCTGTGTCCACGTGGCCTGGTGTTCCGGAGGCCTGTGCTGGGTGACTGGGAACTGTCGTATCCCAGTGGGGCCCTGTGGGAGTCCCTGGGGTTAAGTCCTGGGCGGGAGGAAACCCGCAGCACCCATGGGGCACGGCAGCAGACAGGCAGGGCTCAGGTCAGGCTGCAGACAGATGGACGCGGGCCTCAGGCCTGGCTGCAGAGAGACGGACACGGGGTGCCCGCCAAGACCGCCTTCTCAGATGGTCTTCCGGCAGTGTGGTGTCCAGGGGCACTGCCAGTGCCCGGCTCAGCTCCTCAGCTGCACATGCCGAACACTCCACGTCCCCTGGGAGCCCCTCCTGCCCCCCCCAGCCCCGAGTTGTTTGCTGCTTCTCCCCCAGGGGCTCCGTTGTTGTCCCAATGTGGGGACAGGAGCTGGCTGACAGGAACTAGTATGCGCCCCGGGTCAGTCTTTAACCACCTCTGTTAGCTGCGAGGCAGAAAAGGCTGATATGACACTGCGCCCGATGTTGGCTCGAAAGAGCTTCCTCCTGTAGCCTGCGGGTCCCACCCAGTGCTCGCAGCCGAGGGGACTCACCGACTTTCTTTTTTTTCTTTTTGGGTCAACCCAGCGATGCTCTGGGGTTACTCCTGCCTCTGCACTCAGGAATTACTCCTGGCATTGCCCAAGGGACCATAATGGGATGCTGGGAATTGAACCCGAGTCGGCCACGTGCAAGACAAACGCCCTGCCCGCTGTACTCTCGCTCTGGTCCTCGCTGACTCTCTCAGCCCTCCTGTGTGTGGAGCCGGGGGCTGGGTCGGGCGCGCATCTACAGGATGGTGGCCCTCATGGGGGGCAGCAGTGACGCCCCTCACAACTCTCCCTCTCCCCCACAGGAAAGTGGAGGACCTCCAGTTCCGAGTCGAAGAGGAGTCCATCACTAAAGGCAACCTGGAGGTAAAGCCCGGGCAGGTCCCAGAGGCTTGCAGGGTGCAGGCAAGGATGCGAGGTGGCCTGGCCGACCCCACCGGGACCACTTCTGCTGGAGACTCCGAATCAGACAGGGATACCTAGGATCATGCACCTGGCAGGGCCCGGCTGAGGCACCTCTGCTCCTTGGGGCTGGAGGCTGCTGTTGATGAGCGTTTTTCTCTCGTTCTGACAGTTGGGTCTACGAGTTTGCCTCAGCTTTGATTTTCAGCCAAGCAGCACAAATCAAATCCTTTAGAACCCCAGTTTTTTGAAGGTATTCCTTAAAACAAGAAGAAGCAAACCGTTAGTTTGCAAAAGAAAAATTTCTGTTTCTGCTTCTTTTCCTTCCTGTTTTAAGTTCATGGAAATTTTGTTTTCCCACCAGAAGGAGGTGAAGGCCCTGCAGGCGGCCTCCGAGAAGCTCGCCAAGGAGAGCGAGTGGCTGAGGACCAAGCTGGACCATGCCAACAAGGAGAACGCGGGCGTGATCGGCCTGTGGAAGTCCAAGCTGGAGACGGCCATCGCCCCGCACCAACAGGCCATGGGCGAGCTGAAGGCGGCCATGAGCCGGGGCATGGGCGCCGAGGCGGCCGAGCTGACCGAGCTCAAGATGCAGATGGAGAGGCTACAGTTCGAGTCCCAGCAGGAGGTAGAGAGCCTGAAGGCCCAGCTGGCGGCTGAGCGTGCAGCACACGCCATTGAGCTGTAGACGCTCAGGTCGCGGCTGGTCAGGATGGCCCAGGAGCAGAAGAACAGCCTGGAGGCCGCGTGGGCCAAGCTCGACCAGACCGAGGACCAGCACCTAGTGGAGATGGAGGACGCCCTGAACAAGCTGCAGGAGGCGGAGATGAAGGTAAAGCACCTGGAGGGGTTGCGGGCCATGTGTAATCAGCAAGCCCAGGCCCTGGCCAACGCCACGGCGCAACTGGAAGCCACCCAGCAGAAGCTCTTGCAGTTCGATGGGCTCTGGAAGACCAGTTCCGAAGGTAAATTGGAAATGGAGAAGCTCAGGCAGCAACTCCAGGTGACTGAGCGGCAGATTCAGGAGTTAGAGAATGCAAAGCTGGCCGAGAGCGGCAGGTTGGTACCCGGGCGCCCTCGCCCACTTCCACGCTCGCTCCCTGCATGCTGTGTGTCAGTGTACTTGCCGCCGTGTTCTGGCTTGGTGCTGACAGGTCTCCCGGTCACGTCCCGTGCGGTTCCCTCTGATGGGACTGAGAACGTGTCGGCATGATTCTGGGGCGGTCATTGGTCCCCAGCACCCGGATGCCGTGCTAGTCTAGGCCCTGGCTAATCGGGCCCGTCTGGGGTCTTTCTGAAACAGAGAACTCTTCACAAGGCCAGTGAGAAAACAAGATAGGAGCCCCCAAAGCAAACCTCGGCCCCCCCGCCTTGGGCCCCCTGCATACTCGCCGACTCCGCCCAGACCCTTGGGCTCGAGGCTGGCTGCAGGGGTCTTTCCCTGACCTTGCTGACCACCTGCTCGTGTGACTGGCTTTGCCGTCCTCTCCCCGAGGTGCCTCAGTTTGCAGCTGGTGCTCAATGCCTCTGAACCTCTGAGCTCCCTCAAGGCTGGTGACGTGGCCCATCTTGGTATTTCTCATTGCCGACCCCTCCCTGCCTGCAGCACAAGCCCCAGCCCAGCCCTGCAGAGATTTCATCCCTTTCAGCCTCTAAGGGGTGCTTGAGCCAAATCCGCCTTCCAGCATGGCCTCCTGCTGGCCACGGGCATGGACTCTCATGGTAGCCCTGACCCTGGGGAAGGACAAGACAGTGAGATCTGGGCCAAGCCGAGGAAGCTGCAGTTCTCACCAAGGAGCCCCGAGAAATGCCCTTTTCCTCCTATAGGATTGTGGTGGCAGAGACGCACCTTCCCAGCCGCCCCCCACCCACCCCCCTGGCGCTGTGCGCTTTGTTGAAGAAACTTCTCTGTTGGCCAAGTTGGAAGGGCTGTGGGATTTGTAGACAGGACTGACAGACATAACAGAAGGACCCAGAGACCCCTGGGAGTTCCTCTCCGGACTCAGGACTCCTTAGCTGGCATTCCAGAAACAAATGGAATCAATTCCTAGGACACAGCAGGGGATAGTTGACCCACTTGTTCGCATCAAGATGTAACAAACGTCAAGTTCTGGTGACTGCTGTCTAGTGGATTAGAGGTTCTTCAATTTAAATTTCATATTGAAACACCTCAGACTTTTAAAGTCACAGACAAGAAACTACAAGAAAGTAAATCTTGGGGGACAGAGTGATAGTACAGTGGGAAGGGCATTTGCCTTGCACACGGCCTACGTGAGTTCGATCTCCAGGATCCCATAGGGTCACTGTCATTGTCACTGTCCTCCCGTCGTTCATCTATTAGCTCTAGCGGGCCAAAAAAAAAAAAAAAAAAGATAACCTGTTCTTCCCTCCTTCCCCTCCCTTTCCCTTTCTTCCCTGTTTCCTCCCTCCCTCCTTCGTATCCTTAGCCTCCCTCCTCCCTTGCTTACGTCCTTCTTCCTCGCCAAGCCATGCTCTCGGCTCTGGGGTCCTCCCGCCCAGCAGTAGTGGGTCTTTTCTGCTTGTGGACCGATCTCAGGCTCACCCAGTGGTGCTGCAGTTCCAACTCGGGCCTGCTGTGTACTCCAGCCCTTTGTGCCATCTGCCCGCCCATGGAAAGTCAGTCTTTCTCATAGGCTTTCTTATTTTCTGGTCGCTCCAAATTTAGGTCTAGAAAACGCCTCTGTTTGAGCCGTTTTCAGTAACCACTAGACAGTCATCACCAGAACTGATGGCGCCAAGGCCTTGGCTTCGAGAGCTTCAGGTAATCACGCTCACCTCACGCCTCTGTTCTTTGGGGTTGTGTTGGGTCATGGGCTTCTCATACGTGTTTTCTGTTTTGTTTTCCCCTTCCCGTTCCTGTTCGTCTTTTTGGTCCATTCACTCCATCCTTGTGACTCTGGTAGGCCGATAGCCTGGCTGAGGAGCTGCAGCGGAAGGAGCTAGCGCTTCGTAGTCTTCAGGAGAACTTGAATGAAGCCGGCCGAGTGAAGGAGACTTTGGAGAAAGAGCTTCGGAGTTTGGTGAGTACCAGGGGAGTCGGACGCTGATCTTCACCTTGCTGAGGGCAAAGCGAAGCCTCCTCAGGTGAGCTCAGCCCTGTCGCCTCTGAGGCTCACGAGCGTGTCAGCTAGAAAGCCCCATGGGCTGTGCGAGTCCCCATTGGGGCAGCAAATGTAGGTGCGCTGCTCTGTCCCCTCTGTGCCCTCTGCCTCTGCCTGATCAGTGAGTGGCCAGCGATGCTCCCGGAGTGCTGGGCTCCTTCCTCCCCTCAGCAGCACCTCAGGCTCCTGTCCCGTGCCCCCTGCCCCCTCGGCTCTGTCTCCCCTGCCAACCGGGAGCACTGGGGGCTCACAGCAAGGGGAGGGGGTGAGAGACATGCGCTGGTAAGGCCGGTTTTCTGGAACCTTCCAGACACCTTCCTGCACTGGATCAAAGTGTGTTTTCTAGTTTTCTTTTTAGGATTTGTGTGTGTGTGTGTGTTTCTTTGTGTCTTGGGCTTTTTAGTATTCAGCTGTGCTGAGACCTTCACCTGGTGGTCCTCAGGGGACCACGTGGAAAGCTGGGTATTGAACATGGGTTGGGCACATACAAATCAAAACACCTAAAGTATCTGGTTGTTTTTGTTTTTGTTTTCTTTTTTGGCTTTTTTGGGTCACACCTGGTGATGCTCAGAGGTTACTCCTAGCTCTGCACTCAGGAATTACTCCTGGCGGAGCTTGGGGGACTACATGGGATTCCGGGGATTGAACCTGGGTCAGCCACGTGCAAGGCAAACGCCCTCCCCACTGTCCCATCACTCCGGCGCTGGACCTTGATGAACTGGGCCTTTCCATTGAGACAGTACTGACGGGGTCCCATCAGGACCCGAGACTGAGCCCTGAAGGAGCCATTCAGAACCCTGCGGGAGGTTTCCAAGGGAATCGTCCTATCGTCCTTGCTGGGGCAGCATGGGCCCAGCACACGCAGCATCACAGTCTATCTGTGTATGCTCGAGAACACGTGTGTCCACAGCCATGCACACACCCCAGTATACACACATGGGCTTCTGTCATGTGCAGACTCATACATGTCCTTGGACATGCAAGCAAGTACATACATACTTGCACAACTCACTCATGTTTGCCAGGCAGATACACACTGGGCATTGATAGCTGAGTTTGGGGTAGATTATTTTTGTTTTCTGGGGTTTTTTGTTCTTGTTGTTCTTGTTGTTTTTTGTCTTTTTGGGTCACAGCTGGGGACATTCAGGGGTCAATCCTGGCTCTGCACTCAGGAATTACTACTGATGGTGCATCCCCTATGGGATGCTGGGGATCAAAGGCGGGTCAGCCTTGTGCAAGACAAACACCCTCCCCGCTGGGCTATTGCTCTGGCCTTGGGGTGTGTGTGTATATATATATATATATATATATATATATATATATTGGTGGTGGTGGTGGGGGACTAGTGCCATGCCTGTCAGTCCTTGGAGGCGACTCCTGGCTTTGTGCTCAGGATATTCCTGTTAGTGCCGGGATTCAGACCAGGGCCAAGTGGCCTTACTCAGTGCTCTCTCTCTCCCATCCCCCAGATGATCACCATGTTTATTGGGGCTCCCCCCAAACTCGGTGGTACTCCTGGCTCAGGGTCTAACCGGCTGGCTGTTCTCGGGCACCTGGACCCTGTGCCAGCCCTTCAGCCCCAATATCTATGTTCTAAGTGCAAGTTCATTTTCATGAACATTGTGTGTGTGCTGTTGAGCAGAGCAGAGTCGCCATGTGTGTGCGGGTATGTTTGTTTGTGTGCGGTGTGTGTGTGTGTGTGTGCGCACATGTGTGCGCGTGTGTGCTGGGGGCAGGCAGGGGGCCTGCGGCTGATTGGTGGCCCCCGGCTCCCCGCAGGGGGAGAAGGTGGACGTGAGCCGCAGCCAGTTCCAGGCTCTGCAGGCCGAGCACGCCAAGTCCACCACGGAGAGCCAGGCGCAGCACGAGGAGGCGCTGCAGGCCCTGCAGAAGCTGCTGCTGCAGGCGGAGGAGAAGCTGCAGGCGGTGCAGGTGGAGAACGGGAGCCTGCTGCGGGAGGTGGCCGAGCTGAAGACGCAAGCCGACAAGGCCAAGGTGTGTGGGCGCAGGGCCGCCGTCTTGGGGTCGGGCTCTGTTGGGGGCCTCGGCCTGCAGCCTCAGACACTTCCTCCGCCCGTGGGCGCCTGTGAGAGCCGGAAGGGGGTTGCTCCCGGGGCGCCCGGCAGAGCACATAGAAGCCCAGGGACCCCAGCTTGGGTTGTCCGTTTTGTTTTTAGCTTTTTTGGTAAGTTCAGGCCTTCATGTTTTCACTTGATTGCTCAAAGGCATTTTTTAGTGTATCAGAGAAATGTTAAGGTTCGAAGCTCAGTGGGGAGAAATAGAGCGGCTGGAACTAGTGCAGTGAGAGGGCACTTGCTGTGCACGTGACCCACCGCGGGATCCCCAGCATCCCCCAGGGTCCCCCAAGCACCCAGGAGGAAGCCGTGACCTCTGCCGGGTGTGAACCCCAAAACAAGAAGGAAAATAATGTACACACACATATATGTGTGTACATACATAACATGTACATATGTGTACATCTTTATATCCATATAATAAGTGTATTTTAATTCATATGTACATATTTTGATACATTTTTAGTTTTACACGCTTGGTCCCATGTATAGTTTATACATATATGTGTATGCCTATACATATATATGCTTGTATGTATATGTGTGTGTATACATATCTATAAGCCAATGGAAAGAAAACGGAAGCGAGCTTACATCAGAGGAAACCAGGGCTGCTGAGTGGCAGCCATGGCCCGCGTGTGTGTTGGTGCCCGGCTTCTTTCCACCACGCACCAGAGCCAGGGCTACATCTCCTCTCTGGACCACCTGCATGGCCCAGTTCTGTGGCCAGCAGCCTCGTGTGCATGCTCAGGTCAATCCCATTCCGGTAACCTGACCGTCAGCGGTCAGCTGCCCAGCGCATGCCAGTAGCCTGCTGCGGCTCATGGCTGCTGAGCTGGACAGAGAAGATAGCCCTTGCTGCAGAAAGTTCTGGAAAGTACATGGCGGATAAACTATGGTGTGCATTGAGACTCAGAAACGAAAACGCACAACCCGTTGCTGAGAGGCAGGGAGAGCAGGTGAGGGAGACCCTGGCCCGTGTGCGGCCACTCCTCCTGGAGCCCCTGGGCCCCTCCCAAATTACTGCAAACACTGCCCTCCCATTGCTCATCGATTTGCTCAAGCGGGCCCACTAATGTCTCCATTTTGAGACTTGTTGTTACTGTGTTTGGCAAGCAAAACCTGTTGGCTTCAGTCTCCAAAGCTGGTGGATTAGTCTGGATTTTCTATAAAGTGTAAAACTTTTGGGACTAAGTCCATTTCCTGCCTCTGTTTGTCCCTGTGAAAATCGTTTGGCAAGCAGTGGTTGCTTTTCCCTTCCCCTCCTGCACAAAGTTCAAAAACAAAATACTTTTTGTAGTTCTTTGAATTGTACTGAAAGCTGGTTTTTTAATGCATTCCTTCTATGACAGAGTGATGGATTTTGTAATAGAAGAATTGAAGTGGGGGGAAAAAATCTTATACCCCAATGTCAAGATCCAACTGTCCAAACTTCCGGGGAGCTGTCAGGAATAATTTCAGATGGCATTTCAAAAATAAAATTGGCTGATTGTAGAATGGGTAGGGTGCAGCCTTGTACTCAGCCAACCCTGGGTTGATCCCCAGCATCCCGTATGGTCCTCCGGCCCTGCCAGCAGTGATCCCTGAGCACAGAACACTGAGCGAGACCCGAACACCACCAGGTGTGGGGCCCCCATCCACAAAAAAGGCAGGTAGTTATGTTGACCCTAAGAAGCTAACTGTGTTAGAGCCTCTCCATCCTGCATGTGTGTGTGCGTGTGTGAGTGTGTGAGTGTGTGCGCGCGCGTATACACGTGTGTGCAGGTAAGACTACTCTGCCATTTTCATTTCTGGTATTTAGGCCACATTACGTGCTTGGCTTGCTTGTGCCTGCTTGATCTCATTCTTGTTTCCATTCTTCCCCGCCTTTTGTTTCTGTAGTCATTAACTTACCTAATAACATCAGAGGAAATTGAGCTGATGTCGAAGGATCACAGGGCCCTGAGGTCAGAGAATCAATTGCTGGCGAAGGAGAAGCTCTCTCTGAAGTCAGAGAGAGGGTCGTTGCTATTGAAGCAAACAGAAGCCGAGGCAAAAAACTCTTCGCAGCGGGAAGAGCAGAGGAAGCTCTGGCTGTTGAGCCAAGCGATTCAATTAAAAAAAGAGAAGGTCATCGAGGCCAGGAGGGCCGCAGAGAAGCTCTGGCAGGAGGAGCGGCTCCACCAAGAAGCCCTCGAGGTGGAGAAAGAGAAAGTGCTGGAATTGGACAGGGTGGTGCAGGAGGAGCTCCAGAGGGTGCGCACAGAGAACGAAGCACTGCAGGTCACTGCAGGTTGCCAAGGTGGGGCTGCAGGCCCTGGTGCAGGAGCTGCAGATGAGCAAGAGCGGCCTAGTGGCTGAGTGTAAGAAGGGTCTGGAGGAGAGGGGCCAGCTGGAGGAGCATGTCAAGAAGCTGGTTCTGGAGAAATTCAACATTAATACTTTTGGATTTTCTTATCACAAAAAAAATTAAATGAAGGACCTTAACCATCAGAAGTTTATCATCCAGTTTGAATCTATTTTTGTTCACTTGAATGGTTTCTAGTTCTGTCAAAAGTGATAAATAATGTACCATCCAGGCTACATGTATAATAAGAACTTCTATAATTATATGTATGATTTTGATGTATTTTCCTCTGGATATTATCAACTGTCTGACAAGTGAAAGATCTGTATCAATTGAAATTTTTAGTAATAACCATTATTGAATTTGTTTCACAAACTATGTAAAGCAGTATTAAAACTTGAGCAAACAAGTGTCCTATATCTACTTTAATAAAATTATTTCTTTTTTGCCAGTGATAACTGATTATTCTCAGGTTTATTTAGAAAAGATTTTTGGCTAGCAATGAAGAACTATAGAGTCAAATGAGTCAAACAGTTTCTACAATGGAATTCTGATACACCAATTTCTTTTTGTTTCTTTATGTTTGTGCCACCCCTGGTGATGTCTTAGGGCTTATTTATGACTCTACACTCAGGAATCACTCCTGGAAGTGCTTGGGCAAACTATATGGAATGTCAGGGATTGAAGCCAGATTGGCCAAAGAAAATGCCCTACCAGCTGCACTATTGCTCTGGACCTGTAAACCATTTTCTTAAAAGCGTTTATCTTGGGCTAAAGAGATAGTGCAGTGAGTAGGGTACTTACCTTGCATGTGGCTGATCTGGGTTCAATGGCAGGAATCCCATCCAGTCATCTGTGCCCTGGCAGGAGCAATCTCTAAGTGCAGAGGCGGGAGTAAACCCTAAGAAGCACTGGGTTGGGAGTATGGTGCTGCCAGCAGGTCAGTCTGTACCTGTGAGTCGAGTGCATCAGCAGCCTGATGGCGCCTTCAGACGTCCAGGTACCCCCAAATTGCTGCTGTGCGTTTGGCCAGACCCCAAAAAGTTGGGGCAGAGTTGACCAAGAAAGTAAACAGGCAAAAGTTAGGTATGTGGGAGATACAGCCACACCACCTCCAGTTCACCTATATAATTAGAGGCATGGACTCTCTGGTCCCTGATTAAACTGCCTAACGGCCATGATCCCAGAGACTCAGAAACAAATCTCGAAACCCAATGGTTTTCGGCAGAGATGTGTCCAGTCCCTGCAGTAGGTTAGAGGCGCTGGGCCACCCCAGGTGGGAATAGATTTCGTGCCTTGGCCTGTTCTCCCTGGCAGCCCGCTGGCCTCCATCCTCCAGAGGCCACAATCAGGTTTGGGCCAACAGTGACGAGACACGTAGGGCCTCACGGGATGGGGGTGGAGCTGGCCCTTTCCTCCCCAACAAGACCCCCAAGTCGTCACCCACAAACAGCCGCTCTGGCTTCTGATTGAGCTGTTTAACGGCCATGATCTCAGAGACTCAGAAACAAATCTCGAAACTCAGCAACTTTTGGCAGAAATGCATCCAGCTCGCACAATAGGTTACTGTTGCCGGGCCACCCCAGGGGGGGAAAGGGTGCTGTCCCTCCGCCTGCTCCCCCTTGAGGGTTCAGTGGCCACCATCCGCCAGAGGTCATTGGACAGTCAGGTTTGGGCCCACAGTGATGAGACATGTGCGGCCTCATGGGATGGGGGTGGAGCCAGCCTTTGCCTCCCCGTCTCAATGTGACCCCACGTCGCCGCCCATGAACGGCCTCTCTGGCTCCTGATTAAGGTGCTTAATGACTATGATCCCAGAGACTCAGACACAAATCTCGGAATCCAGTGGCTTTCGGCAGAAATGCATCCAGACCCTGCAGTAGGTTACTGTCGCTGGGCCATTCCAGGGAGGAAAGGGTGCTGGCCCTCCACCTGCTCCCCCTTGGCGGCTCGGTGGCCGCCATCCTCCAGAGGCCACTGGACAATCAGGTTTGGGCCCTCAGTGATGAGACACGTGGGGCCTCACGGGATGGGGGTGGGACCAGCCCTTTCCTCCCCATCCCAACAAGACCCCTAGTCGCTGCCCACTAACGGCCTTTCTGGCTCCCGATCAATCTGCTTAACAGCCATGATCCCCGAGACTCAGGAACAAATCTCGGAACCCAGCAGGTTTTGGCAAGAAATCCCTCCAGATTTCATTGTTACAATTTTGGAATTTCAAAATCTCGCAGCCACTACTGCAGCCACACGACATCATATGTTATTCATAACCAGGAATAGAAAACAAATTGTCTACTGTTGCCTTTTCAGGAGATCTGAGTTTTGGGGTAAAATCCCAAATAATAATAGTGGATCCAGTGTCAAAATATTGAATGTAATCAAAGTAGAGAGAGCGTAAGGTGAAAATCATCTCTCCACAGGTAGGGGGAGGGTTTGGGATGGGGGTATACTGGGGGTTTTGGTGGTGGAGAATGGCACTGGTGAAGGTACAGGTCTTTCATTTTATAACCAAGACTTAAACCCAAAAGCTTTGTAACTGCTCTCATGGTGATTCAATAAATAAAATTATAAAAGATGAAAAAAATAGAACAACTGGGTGAGACTTAAAGGCAAAAAACCCAAAACAAATAAAACCTCTATTGCATTATTGCAAAGATTCATGACCAATGTAGCCTAAAATGAATACCTTCAGTGATTCTCCATAGCTATTTGACAAGACGAAAATAAAGGGACACCATGCAGTACAGACACCATCAATCCATAAAGTCTGGGAAAGAAACTGGAAGTTGCTATATTATTAACCCAAAATTAACAGAACCGAAGATGCTTATAAGCACCAACTCCTTTACGTTTGAAGCACATGTGTCCTCAGGTTGATTTTTCTGGAAAAAGAACTTGAGCAAGAATGTTACTTTAGCCTACATAATTGAATACCTGAAAGATAGCTCCATGACAATTGGGCCCTAGAAAAACAAGTCCCAGCCCATATCCTGCCCTGCAGCTGCATCCTGTTGATAGCACCAAGGACCCCCATCTTCTTCTTGTTGCCCCTGGAATTAACCAAATAAGGTCATGGGGCCAGAGAAGTCCTGATTGGCTGCCTGCGTGCAGCATCTAATGTGATAATTCGAAGGTATTGGGTGATTTGTGCGCTGGCTTTTCTGAGACGGCAGGAAGTTGCCCTATAAAAAGTTCCCTCTGAAGAGGCTCGGGGCTCTCAGCCACTGACGGTTTGCGGTCATGCTGTGAACCCGAGCATGCTCAAATAAACCTCTTGCTTTTGCATGGACTTGGTCTCTCAGAGTTTTCCTTGACAGGTGAGGCTGTCCTGAGCTCGGACCCTAACAAAGCAGTCAGTTTGCAAAAGAAAAATTTCTATGTCTGCTTCTTTTGCTTCCTGTTTTAAGTTCGTGGAAATTTTGTTTTCCCACCAGAAGTAGGCAAAGGCCCTGCAGGCGGCCTCCGAGAAGCTCGCCAAGGAGAGCGAGTGGCTGAGGACCAAACTGGACCATGCCAACAAGGAGAACGCGGACGTGATCGCCCCGTGGAAGTCCAAACTGGAGACGGCCATCGCCCCGCACCAACAGGCCATGGGCGAGCCGAAGGCGGCCGTGAGCCGGGGCGTGGGCGCTGAGGCGGCCGAGCTGGCCGAGCTCAAGATGCAGATGGAGAGGCTGCAGTTCGAGTACCAGCAGGAGGTGGAGAACCTGAAGGCCCAGCGGGCGGCTGAGCGTGCGGCACATGCCTCTGAGCTGCAGACGCTCAGGTCGCGGCTGGTCAGGATGGCCCAGGAGCAGAAGAACAGCCTGGAGGCCGCGTGGGCCAAGCTCGACCAGACCGAGGACCAGCACCTGGTGGAGATGGAGGACTCCCTGAACAAGCTGCAGGAGGCGGAGACGAAGGTAAAGCACCTGGAGGGGTGGCGGGCCATGTGTAGTCAGCAAGCCCAGGCCCTGGCTGACGCCACGGCGCAGCTGGAGGTCAACCAGCAGAAGCTCTTGCAGCTCGATGGGCCCCGGAAGGCCAGTTCCGAGGTAAATTGGGAATGGAGAAGCTCAGGCAGCAGCTCCAGGTGGCTGAGCGGCAGATTCAGAAGTTAGAGAATGCAAAGCTGGCCGAGAGCGGCAGGTTGGTACCCGGGCGCCCTCGCCCACTTCCACGCTCGCTCCCTGCATGCTGTGTGTCAGTCTGCTTGCCGCCGTGTTCCGGCTTGGTGCTGACAGGTCTCCCGGTCACGTCCCGTGCGGTTCCCTCTGATGGGACTGAGAACGTGTCGGCACGATTCTGGGGCTGTCATTGGTCCCCAGCAGCCGGATGCCATGCTAGCCTTGGCCTCGGCTAATCGGGCCCGTCTGTGGTCTTTCTGAAACAGAGAACTCTTCACAAGGCCAGTGAGAAAACAAGATAGGAGCCCCCAAAGCAAACCTCTGCCCCCCACCTTGGGCCCCCTGCATACTCGCCGACTCCGCCCAGACCCTTGGGCTCGAGGCTGGCCGCAGGGGTCTTTCCCTGACCTTGCTGACCACCTGCTCGTGTGACTGGCTTTGTCGTCCTCTCCCCGAGGCGCCTCAGTTTGCAGCTGGTGCTCAATGCCTCTGAACCTCTGAGCTCTCTCAGGGCTGGTGACGTGGCCCATCTTGGTATTTCTCATTGCTGGCCCCTCCCTGCGTGCAGCACAAGCCCCCACCCAGCCCTGCAGAGATTTCAGCCCTTTCAGCCTCTAAGGGGTGCTTGGGCCAAGTCCGCCTTCCAGCATGGCCTCCTGCTGGCCACGGGCATGGACTCTCATGGTAGTGATGTCGGTGAGCCCCAAGGCTGACTTAGTGAAGCGGGGAGGAGAAAGACGGTCACTTTCTCCCCACCCGCCTCTGCCACCCGGGACCCAGGGTTACTGGGTACTTATCTCGCCTCACAGAAAGGAATTTCAGGAGTAGACAAGCAGTGAAACAAATAGATTTTATTTGGAGTATTTTTGGAGAGGGAGAGAAAGGGATAAGCAGATAAGCGGGGGAATGCAGAGTAAGAGAGAGAGCAACAAGTCCAGAGAGAATGCGGGCTTCTCCGAGTGTGGAGAGAGACCCTCCACACATCCCAGCATTCGACACGAAAGCATGAAAGTACACATCTCAAGAGGGGAGATGCGGGCGACACATGTGCTCAGGCACCACATGTGCTCAGCCACTTGGACGTACCACACGTGGGCTCAGGCAGCATGTGCGCACCCTGCCTTTCTTCCAGGTGGCCTTTATAGGGTTTCTCCAGCCTGTCACCACGTGAAACTTCTTCCCGGGTAAAAGTCAGGTTGCTAAGGAGATTACCAGGGAGGTTCAAAAAGAGGAATTTCATGGGAGGCCTATATCTTCAGGGTCTGTGGATGGTCTTATCAGGCCTTTGCTTTCTGTATCCACAAGGTGGGTCATTCCTAGAATTCTTCTTCCATGAAACTGTGTTTCATTGCAAAGGGCCTTTCCCTATCTACTTTTCTACATCAGTAGCCCTGACCCTGGGGAAGGACAAGAGAGTGAGTTCTGGGCCAAGCCAAGCGAGCTGCATTTCTCACCAAGGAGCCCTCAGAAGTGCCCTTTTCCTCCTATAGGATTGTGGTGGCAGGGACGCGCCCTCCTAGCCCCCCCCCCCCCCCGGCTTGGAGAAAGTTCTCTGTTGGCCAAGTTGGAAGGGCTGTGGGATTTGTAGACAGGACTGACAGACATAACAGAAGGACCCAGAGACCCCCGGGAGTTCCTCTCAGGACTCAGGACTCCTTAGCTGGCATTCCAGAAACAAATGGAATCAATTCCTAGGACACAGAAGGGGATAGTTGACCCACTTGTTCGCATCAAGATGTAACAAACGTCAAGTTCTGGTGACTGCTGTCTAGTGGATTAGAGGTTCTTCGATTTAAATTTCATATTGAAACCCCTCAAACTTTTAAAGTCACAGACAAGAAACTACAAGAAAGTAAATCTTGGGGGACAGAGTGATAGTAGAGTGGGAAGGGCATTTGCCTTGCACACGGCCTACGTGAGTTCGATCTCCAGGATCCCATAGGGTCACTGTCATTGTCACTGTCCTCCCGTTGTTCATCGATTAGCTCGAGCGGACCAAAAAAAAAAAAAAAGATAACCTTTTCTTCCCTCCCTCGCCTTCCTTTTCCTTTCTTCCCTGTTTCCACCCTCCCTCCTTCCTATCCTTTGCCTCCCTCCTCCCTTGCTTACTTCCTTCTTCCTCAACAAGCCATGATCTGGGCTCTGGGGTCCTCCCGCCCAGCAGTAGTGGGTCTTTTCAGCTTGTGGACCGATCTCAGGCTCGCCCAGCGAGTCCCCACAGGGTGAGCGGCGCCCAGCAGGGCCCGGAACCACTGTGGCTGGTTTGTGTGGCGTTTCACGCTGTGCTCTGCCACTGCGGCCAACCCCTCCCTGCCCCCCCCCCCCCCGGCGTGGCTCAACGAGGTTTCTCCCTCCAGGCTGTGCAGACAGCGGAAGATGCCAGGCAGTTCATGGAGCAAATGACCCAAGAGAAGACAGAGACCCTGGCCTCCCTGGAGGACGCCAGGAACACAAATGCGAAGTTGCAGAGTGAGGTGGTTGATGGTGGTGACCAGGGCTGTGTAGGCCCGGCCTCAGCCTTGAGAGAAACCATATCCTGGGCCAGAGCGATAGCACAGCGGGGAGGGCGTTTGACTCACACACGGCAGACCCAGGTTCAATCCCCAGCATCCCATATGATCCCCTGAGTACCGCCAGGTGTAATTCCTTGAGTGCAGAGCTAGGAGGAATCCCTGTGCATTGCTGGGTGTGACCCAAAAAGAAAAGAAAGAAAAACCATATCCTTAGTCACTCAGCGAATACACTCAGGGCTTGGGAGGAGCATTCTTCATTCCGAGTCCTCTTTGTCTCTGTCAGGAGCCTCTAGTGTCCGTTCTTTTTTGGTCTTTTAAGCCACCACCAACAGTGCTCAGGGTCTGCTTCCTACAGACGGGGCTTCCTGCACGGGTGCGCTGCAGGACGCCCCTGAGCCACGTGTCTCTGGCCCTTTGCTATTCAAACTTGCGTCTTCACGTCTGATTTGTGTCCCCATCCATGCCACTGGAAAACAGAAGCATTTGACCAGGTTTCTTTTCTCTTGGTCTCGAAGTTGGATCCCTTAAAGAAAACAACTTGAAGAATGTGGAAGAGCTGAAGAAATCGAAAGAGGGTCTGACTGTAGAGAATCAAGACATGGAAGAATTCAAGAAAGAAATGTAAGTTTATGTCCTATGAGAGAAATTGCTTAATTAAATCACTTCAGTTTGGACCGGAGCCATAGTCCAGCCGGTAGGGCGTTTGCCTTGCAAGTGGCTGACCCAGGTTCAATCCCTGGCATCCCATGTGGTCCCCCGAGCACCCCCAGGATGGATTCCTGATTGCAGAGCCAGGAGTAACCCCTGAGCATCGCTGGGTGTGACCCAAAAAAGAGAAAAAAACACTTTATTTTAGGCAGCAAAAGTGAAAGCAATTGCTGGGTTTTTTTGTTTGTTTTTTGGGGGGGACTCACCCAGTAGTGCTCAGGCACCATTCCTGGCCGGCTCGGAGACCATATGGGGTGCCAGGGATCCAACACGCGTTTGCAGCCTGCAAGGCAAGCACCCTGCCTGCCCTACTGCCACTCCAGCTCCAATGCTGGTTTTTAAAAATATATATGGGAGGTTCGTAAAGTGGAATGGACAGTTCCCATCCCCCCACACCTGTGGGGGCGCTGGCAGCCTTCCCCATGGGCATTCAGGAGCAGAGCTCCGTGCGAAGTAGAGACACGAATGTGGCTGAGGGGATGACTGGTGGCCTTGGGGACCCAAAGATCCTTCTGGAACTGGAAGTGGATCGGGAGTCACTGTGTGGCTCCCACGGGAGACTGAGCAGCCCCAAAGCAGGCACCGCCTGCAACCAGGTTTGCTGGTGACCATTTGCTAAGTGAAAGCTGCTCATTTGTCAGAAGATGTAGATAGGGAGAGAGAAAGGGAGGGAGGGAGATTTTTCATCCATAATTAAAATTAAGAGAGTCATTGGGCTGGAGCGATAGCACAGCGGGTAGGGCGTTCGCCTTACAAGCGGCCAACATGGCCGACCCGAGTTCGATTCCTCCACCCCTCTCGGAGAGCCCGGCAAGCTACCGAGAGTATTCGATATGCCAGACACAGTAACAACAAAGTCTCCAATGGAGACGTTACTGGGCCCGCTCGAGCAAATCGATGATCAACGGGAGGGCCTTTACCTTTACCTATAGGGCTGTAGCGATAGCACAGCGGGTAGGGCATTCGCCTTACAAGCGGCCAACATGGCCGACCCGAGTTCGATTCCTCCGCCCCTCTCGGAGAGCCCGGCAAGCTACCGAGAGTATTCGATATGCCAGACACAGTAACAACAAAGTCTCCAATGGAGACGTTACTGGGCCCGCTCGAGCAAATCGACGATCAACGGGAGGGCCTTTATCTTTTAATAATGGGAGGCTGTTTGAATTTATTTACACTGTTCACATTGGATCTGCGTGCATTGGCCTTGCAGGGTCTCTCTTTTTAAATCATTGTTTTATTTTATTTTTTTGGGGGGGGGGCTACACTTGGCTGTGCTCAGGGCTTACTCCTGGCTCTGCGCTCAGGTTTCACTCCTGTTGGGGTTGGGGGGGTCCTCTCTGGTGCCGGGGATGGAACCCAGGTCTGCTGTGTGCAAGGCCAACACCCTCCCCGCTGTGCTCTGGACCAGGCTCCTGGAGGTACTTTTCCCAACTCCACCCTGGCACCCACCTGCTGGGGAGTGAGCTGACCGCCTTTCCTTCAGGTGTTTCACCTGAGTCAGGTGCAGTCTGGCCAGTGGACAGACAGTGGCAAATAGGACAGTTTATTTTTGCCGAAAGAAAAAAAAATCTCCTGGGGTGCAGAATATCCCCATTTTCAGCATGGAGCGTTCCTGAGCTCCACAGACCCAGACAGGCCCAGCGCCAGCCCCCGCCACGGCCCCTCTGGAGCAGTAGGAATGCTCTCCAGGCGGGGTGCACGAGTGAAGGGTGTCACTCGCTTAAAAAGGCGTCACGCTGTGGACCGTGTGGGACTCAGCGGCCCAACCCCGCCTGCTGATATGATGGATGCTATCAGGCATGTGACCGCATCGGTTTCTGCTGTCTGGGCTGCCTATTTCCATGGTAACACTGGCTACGCTGTCCTTGCAGAGAAATCTACTCGGTTGCTTAAGGATTGTTTTACCTAGGCCGCAAAGCTAGGAGGCCAGGGCTACCGTCTCCCTTTTTCTTTTTAAGTTAAGAAATACTCAAATTTGGGGCTGGAGAGATAGTACAGTACAGGGGAAAGTGTGTGTCATGCATGCGGCCAACCCGGGTTCCATCCTTGCACCCCACATGGTCCCCCAAGCATCACTGCGAGTGACCCCTGAGTGCAGAGCCAGGAGGAGGAAGCCTGGTGCATCACCTGGAGTGGCACTCAAGAAAAAGAACAAACTAACCCACAGATTCACTCCTCTTTAAAGTGCCCCACCCCCTCCCCAAGACCCTGAGCTGCAGAAACAACCTTCACCCCTTCACCCCATTGGCTTTGCCGTGGGGCCCCAGGACAAGAGTTTGACACAAATGGGCTTTATTTATTGGAAAAGAGCCTTTTGTATGCAGCAATGGGGGAAGTGCGAGACATTCCTGAGTTTGTTCCCGGCACCTTGGGGTCAGGGAACATGGACCATGGGGGTGTGAGTACCGATAACCCCGCCCACCGGCCCACGTGGTTTGATGTCTGGCATTGCAATCTACAAATTCATCTTCTCTTGAAACAGCCCCTGCGCTAAAACACTGCCAAGCAAAGGCTTTGGACAATTGTACTGGAAGAGCAGAGGAGAGGAGAGTCAGCACAAAGGATGCCTAAGACAGGAATAAAAGTCTAAACGTGGGGCAGAACCCATGGCACTGTGGGGAGGGCCCAGCCTTGCCTGAGGCTGACCTGGGCTCAAACCCCGGCGTCCCATGTGGTCCCTAAGCACTGGCAGGAGTAAGCCCTGAGCACAACTAGGTAGGACCCATAAACAGAAGCAAAAAAAATTTATAAGTCAAACATTATTTAGCAATACAGACGTTTGAACCCAGTGGCAGCAGTAGAATCTGCAGTCTTATTACTTCAGTAAGAAGACCGTATGACCAACCAAAAAAGTGACGACCAAAAATTCTGCAGTGAGCAGATCTGGAAGGGGAAGAAAATAACCACTTTTCTGTACTGAAATTTTTCTTTCTTTTTTTTTAATGACATGCTAGGGGTTGGAATGATAGTACAACGTACAACGGCTAGGGCGTTTGCATATTCAATCCCCAGCATCCCATATGGTCCCCCATGCACCAGCAGGAGTAATTCCTAAGTGCAGAGCCAGGCGTAACCCCTGAGCTTCGCCGGGTGTGACCCAAAAAGCCAAAAATAAAATAAAATAAAAAAATGAGTAACGTGCTAGTGTTATTTTAATTAAAAACTACATATTCCCTTGCATGTAAAAACATTGTTGTTGTTGTTGTTTTTCACTTTTATCACTCTATGGGGCTGGAGTGATATCACAGCGGGAAGGCTCTTGCCTTGCTTTTTGTCTGACTCAGGTGAGATTCCCGCACTCCGCATGGTCCCCTGAGCACCGCCAGGAGTGCTCTCTGAGCACAGAGCCAGGAGTAAGCCCCGAACACCGCCAAATGTGCCACCAAACAAAAAGAACTATCTTGTTACAGATTCGTTTTCTGCATTTACTGTTATGACTCAGGAGAACAAAAACTTCAACCGGAGTACCAGGAGAAAAAGACATAGTTCCACAGGATGGAAAACATCTTGAACTGAGGTGGAGCAGAGAAGCCCAGAATTTGAACTTGCTGCAGAAATGCAAACGAAAGTCAGAATGAAATGGACAAATAGGGGAGCTGCAGGATAGCACAGCGGGCAGGGAACTTGCCTTGTTTGAGGCCAACCCAGGGTCCATCCCCGGCATCCCAGGTGGATCCTCCCCCAGCCAGGAGTGATTCTTGAGCACAACGCCAGTTCTAAGCCCCTCACATCACCAGGTGTGGCCCCAAAACAAAAGAAAAGAAAGAGGCAGATGGGCCTAAGCATATCTGAGCTTTGCTCTGAAGTCTGGGGCCGCAGGGAGCACAGGCTTTGCAGGAGGCAGAGTTCCCTCCCTCCACCCAGCCCCCAGCAAGGAGCCAGGAGTATCCCCAAGGCCAGCCCACTGCCAGGCTGCTGAAGATGGAGGACACAAGGAAGGGAAATGCGTTTCCCATGAATTCTACTGTGCTGTAATTCCCTGTGACACAGCGCACCCGCCACCCCACCCCACTGTGAGTTCTGGTTGCGGGGAGACCCCCTCCTCTGTACTCTTGAGTGGCGGTTGTCGGGGTCTGCTGTGCGTCCACGGTTGCCGTCCGTCTCAGCTCCTTCCATCTGCTCATCCTCCCAGCCCCTCAGAGCTGGTCCCAAATGGTCGGTTCATCCCTGGTGCTGTCTGGAGGAGACAGCTACCAAATTGGGGGCACACAGACACCAGGGTCCCGTCCTCCCCTGCACTCCCCACAGCGCACATTCCCCCAGAATCATGACTGGTGCCCTGGCTTGAGGAGGCAACCGTCCGTAAGAAGGCGAAGCAGTTTTTTGTTTCATTTTGGTTTTGTTTTTTAAGACACTCGTCTTGGCATGCAACTTAGCGCTGGAGCGGTAGCACAGCGGTGTAGGGCGTTTGCCTTGCACGCGGCCGACCCGGGTTCGATTCCCAACATCCCATATGGTCTCCTGAGCAACACCAGGAATAATTCCTGAGTGCAGAGCAAGGAGTAACCCCTGTGCATCGCTGGGCATGACCCCCGGTTAAAATAAATACATAAATAAATTTTAAAAAATAAATGGCCCATTTAACCACTTGTCCATTTCCCTCTGCTGTCTCATCACCTCTGTTCCCCTTGCCCCCCTATGTCCCAGGAATGTTTATGCAGCCATCCATGGAAAGTCACTCCTTCAGGGGCCGCGGAAGTCATAGAACTGGTACTATCTTGTCTTGTACACAGCTGAGCTGGGTTCAATCCCTGGCACCCCATGTGGTACCCTGAGCACAGAGCCAGGGTAAACCCTGAGCATGGCCAGGTGTACACACATCCACCCCAAAGAAAAAAAAACGTTCAGTGAATCAAAGGAACAAATGAGGACTTTATTTTTTTTGTGGGAGTAAAAAATTTTAAAACTATTAAAAAATTTTAAAACAAATATTGAACTGATTTGAACCAGTGAGTATGACACGAACATCCACTGCTGTCCTGGACCCCAGACTTTAATGAGATCCCCCACTTCACACGCACCTCTGTCTCTCTCCAAATATGCATCCTAGGAGCCACACTTCTGTCCCCTCTCATGTCCTTTCCAGACTGTGGCATTTCTCAGTCTTGACTGGCTGTCCGTCCCCACCCTGTGCTCCCCCACACACGTCCTTTTGTGGTGTAAATGCTCTCTCACACACACACACAGCCACAGCCACACACGCACCCGTTGGGTTGTATCTGTTGTGTCTTTGCTCCCTGTCTTGCCGCCCTCTCTCCCCAGACCAGGTCCTCCATCTCCTCCTCTGCAAGCCAGCCCAGAGGAGAATCTGGCCGAGGGTGTGAGGCCACATGCTCCGTGTGCCCGAGCTCTCATCCTCTACTGGAAACCCATGTTCATCTTTCTGTTCTGGCCTTTTGCGAATTGCCATTTTGTTTAAGAGCAACTCACTTTGGTCCTCTCCAGAGTCAGGATGAAAATCATTCTCTGTTGGATTAGTCATAACAATCTTTGCCCCGTTCTGGCTCAGAAAGGTTTCAAAAACACATTCTCCAAAGTCCTTGCATTCAGTTTTTCAGTCCCTGGAATCTGACAAGGTGAAGCTGGAGCTCAAGGTCAAAATCTTGGAGCTTCAACTCAAAGAGAACAAAAGGCAGCTCCAGACCTGGGCAGGTAAAATGCTACCACTGAGGGGTGCCTGCTCTCCGCCCTCCCCCACACCTCCGGGGGCACCAGCCCCCTGCCACGCCGCCCCTCCCCCAGCTGGCTGCACAGGAGGGTGAACTTGGGCACCTGCCTGGAGCATGGGCTCGCGGTAGCGTCCCTGGGTCCGCAACACTGGTGCCAAAATAAGAGCCCAAAACAAGGCAAAAAGGCACTTTGGGGATGGGGGTTAGTTTGGTTTTGGGGTCACAACTTGCGGTGCTCAGAATTTACTGCTGGCTCTGCTCAGGGATCACCCTGCTCAGGGGACATTCAGGGGACCAGAGATCTAACCCCCTACCTCCTGAACTGTTGCTGCCCCAAAAAGGCACATTTTCAAAGACCTACACTCACTCTTTTTGTTTTCAACTAAAAGGTAATTCTGATTCTCAAGCAGATGAGGACGAAAGGGCCCAGGAGAATCAGGTAATATTTCTTTGCTGTGTTGCTTCCATGTTATGTTTTATTTTGGTTGTTAGTTTGGGGCCACACCCCGTGGTGCTCAGGGCTTACCCCAGGCTCTACACTCAGGAATCATTCCTGGTAAGGCTTGGGGAACCATGTGGGGTGCCGGGGATCCGACCCACGTCAGTGGGGTACAAAGCAAATACCTATACTATTTTTCTGGTCCTTGTTGGGTTTTGTTGTTGTTGTTTTTGTTGTTTCAAAAGGTTGTTCACATTGTTTGATTACATTCAATATTTCAACACCAATCCCACCACTCTTACACGTTCTCACCACGCTTATTTCAAATTTCCCCACCACCATTCAAGCCTGCCTGCCAGAGGCAGATGCTAGATCATTTATTTTCTATTGCCTATTATGAATATCATGAGAGGTCTTCTGGAATTCTAAAATTGTAAATGGTTAGGGTCCAGAGACATCTCTGTAGGGAGCTAATCTATTTTGAGGTTCCTTTGGGCGGCTCAGGATCAAGGCTGTGGATGGCCTGAGATGGTGCCTGGAGGCAGATCAGGGGCGTGACAGCCAGGACCCCAAGTGGGCGGTGAGAGGGTGGCCCTTGTGTTTTCATGATGCTTCACTTTTGACTAAGACATTCAGCATTTAAAACATTAGCCAGTCCAGGCCTCCTTGTGAACCAGCGCCTCAGGATGGGCCCGAAGAATAGCCCGACAGGGCTGCCGCGTTAAGAGCCGGGGAGCAGCCCCCCTCCGCGTGCCTCAGGGCGGCGGGGGCCGGGGTCTCCTGCTCCATCTGCTCATTCCCACGCACCCTCCCGGGCTGGCTGAGTGACCCCGCGTGCCTGGGGCGAGCGGGCGCAGGCGGGCGAGCCTCCCAGCTTTAGCCCCGAGGAGGGGTGGGGGTGGCCAGTGGCACCCGTGAGTCACGCCTCATGTCGAGGTGGAGGGTGTCCGGGGACTTCTTGCTTGCCCCCGCCCCCCTCCCCCGCCCCAACTTTTCCTGATTTCAGGGCCAACACTCAGCCCTCGCCCTCGCCCTCGCCTCCAGCTCGAGGTGGAGCTCCAAGTTCCAAAACTTGGCGCCCCGGGAGGGAGCCACCCCCACTGCTCTGCGGGAGGGAACTTTGACCCAGTGGCTGCCGGGGTGGGGAGTGGGGGCTTTGGACCCTCCTGGAGAAATTGCAGAAAGCCCAGATCCCCCCAACACCGCCCTCCCCACGCCCGCCACCCCCTTCGCTCCCCACCCGCAGTCCCTGCTCCGGGAAGACCTGAAAGGATTTTTCTGGGTTCTTGTCGGGAAACCACGCGGTCCCTTTGGTGCCTGATCGCGGGGCATCGCAGGGCATCGCGGGGGCTCAGCGTGGCCCTTTGTGCAAGTGCAGGCGGGGCAGCGTGAAGACGTGCAGGGCTGACCTGTGCCGCTGACAGAGCTCAGCCCAGAGGGAGCCCTGGAGCTCGGTGGGCCACATGCTGAGAGTAGCCAGCGCCAGCTAGTGCCCTGCCCTCTAAAACATTGTTTCCCTTTGGCTGCCTGCTAAAACATTGTTTCCCTTTGGCCATCTAGCTCCCAGCCCGCGTGCGTGCAGGCACGCCTCCGTGCAGAGCCCTGCCCCGGGGCTCCGAGGGCGCAGAGGGTGCACCCCCCTCTCTCGGGCTCTTTCAGACTGTTTTCCTTTCTTCCGCAGCTTGTTTTTTTTTGTTGTTTTGTTTTGTTGTTTTGTTTTTCTTCGGCTTTTGTCGCCTCTTCCCCTGCCCACCCCACTCTTCTCATCTCTCTCTCTTTGTATTGCGGACAGGGGCACAGCTGGAGCGCAGGTACTGCTCCTGGCTCTGCTCACTACGGACCCCTGGCGTTGATGGGCGGAACTACTGCGGTGCCGGGGTGGAACCTGCCTCCCCCGCCCCATGCAAACCCCAGGGGGCCGACCCTCCCAGCCCTCACTCATTTTCTTGAAGTTCCTTTCATTGGATCACCAAGAGATGCAACATTGCAAAGCTGTTCAAGATCGGGTTTCAGTCGCGCCATGTTCCGCCACCTATCCCTCCACCGGCGTACCTTTCCCACCCAGTTTCCCTCCCGCCACCCCTCCACCCTGCCTTAGAGGCAGGCACCTTTCTTCTTTCTCTCTCCTTTGGGGCGTGATGGTTGCAATACAGGCACAGAGAGGTCATCGTGTTCTGTTCCTTACAGGACTTTCAGCACTCAGATCTTACCCAGTGATCATTTCTTCCTGTCACTGTCCTTATGATCCCTTCTCTCTCCCAACTGCCTTTTCCCCAGAGCTTGGGGCAGGCTTCCAGCCATGGACCAACCAATAAATTGTTGTATCTTATGGAGACATTGAGTCCTTGTAAGATGTTGTGATAGGTTCAGCCTCCTGTGTTTGTTTTGTTAACCGAGATTGGTTCCTTCTCCATTCTGGTGTGCTACTACTGGTTTATCAGTGTTTTAGAGTTTGAGATGTCAGAAAGTTAAGTCTTTTTGTCGGGAAGGTACTACTGGAGTTGATGTTTTGTCTGGGTGGCAGCTTTGGAGTGTGGATGTCCAAAAGCTGCTGGGGCTTCTGGAAGTATAAGGACATGGGGTAGGGGGGAGGTAGCCCATCCCAACTCTGAAAAAGCCTGGAGATTTCAGTCACAAATCCTGTATACCTGAGTTTGCATCCATTTAATTTCTCCACGGGGTCCATCCCGAGAAGATGGAGTCTTGCCCATGGGGGCCGTGGCAGCAGTTTCGGACTGTGGGAGTGCGTGGCTGTGGGGGGCTGTTTGGGCAGGCACTGCTCAGCCCTCATTTCTTTTCTCTTAATGACCTACACGAGTACTTCTGAAGTTGTGGCTTTTATAGAGAACAAGCTTTGTCTCTGTTCAGGGTGAAGTATGAACTAATGCAGTCCCTCTGATATTTTATCCTGTTTTTCCATGTCCTCGGTTTAGGCTCTGATTTGGCAAAAATGTCATCACTCTTGGTAATAAGTCTCCTGTCTGTGTCCCCGCTGCCGCTGCCGTGGCAGCAGGAGAAAAATCAGCTGCCTGAGGCCCGGATTCTGTGGGCTTGTGTGTTTGCTGTGTCTGAGAACATCTTGTGCCTGGAACCGGAGTCGCGTCCCAGGCCAGCCTCGGTGCCCGTCGTGAGCTCTGCCAGAGGCCTCGTTTCAGCAGAGTGACACTTCTGAGTGTGAGCGAAGGCCCATGCCAGAGTCAGCGTGTGCTTTGCGGTTCTCTGTCTCCTGAGAGGTTTCAGAAGGAAAAGGGACCTTTTCCAGTGTGTCCTATTACTGCTTTGTGATGGTGTAACTCCTCCCCTCCCCGTCGCCTCCCACCATGTCTCCTTGTGAGTCCAGCTGGCACCACCAGCATCGGCCTCGCAGCCAGACCACGTAAATGCCTGATTGCGTGCTCCCAGGCGCAGCTTGGACTCGGAGGTCCAGAGGTTCATCCTGCCCACGCGAAGCGTTTGTCTGTGGATGACAATGCAAACATGGGGGCCCGAGAGCTAGGAGAGCAGCTGGTAGGGCACTCACCTTGCCTGAGGTTGATGGGGCTTTGATCCCTGGCCTGGCATAGGTTCCTGAGGGCCTCCAGGAGTGGCCCCTGAGTGCAGTCAGGACCAAGTTCTGAGCAACGCCTGGTGAGGCCTAGGGAAAAAAAAAGAGGAAAGAAGGAAACTGTTCCACCGACATGGGGTTCAAGTTTAGTCTTTGGGGTTCTGGGACCACTGGAGCCGTTGCCCACATGAGTCTACCACTTGAGCCCATCTCTCGACTGCACTTTTGCTTTTCATAGTTAAAAGAGTTGAATTGTGAATCTACTTTGCCCTCACCACCCAAAGTAAGAATTTTGACCGGAAGAATGACTTTGTGCTCCTGAGTCTGTTTTATACTAAAGGGCTTGAGTTCTGTTTCTCAGCACGGTTATTTGTACGAACTTCACCATCTTTTGATGTCTCTGGGGTGTAGGGCTGGGATGGAACCCAGCGCCCCCCACCCCACAACACGCATACACACGGAGGCACCTGATATGTTGGGCCCCATTGCCAACCCACACTTTGCCACTTCTGAACCCTCCTGAGGTGTGTGAAAGTCTCAGAACAGAGTGAAGACGAGGGTCAGAGCAAGTCAACGTCAGCATGAAGGCGAAGGCAGTGTGTCCGAGTGTCTGAGGATCCAGTTTCGGGTCAGAGGTTGCTGATCTCAGGCCTGTCCTTTCTCACCGTTAGAGCGGTGTAAAGGGATGATGGAAGATCCCGTTTGGCAGGTCGGCTGGGTGGCATCAAGACATTGGGCCTGGTCTTGACAGAGACTCTCCAGACTTGGTCCCCGGGCCTCTAATCACGGCCACCCCCCAATCCCTCGCAAAATAAAATGCAAATCAGACAGATTGTTTTTTATTTGAAAAATTAAATATTGACCATTATCTCAGCATCTTCTTTTCCTCTTTAAAATGCATTTATGGGGGCTGGAGTGATAGCACAGCGGGTAGGACTTTTGCCTTGCACACAGCCAACCCGAGTTCGATTCCCAGCATCCCATATGGTTCCCTGAGCACCACCAGGAGTAATTCCTGAGTGCAGAGCCAGGAGTAATCCCTGTGCATCGCCGGGTCTGACCCAAAAAGCAATAAATAAATAAATAAATAAATAAAATGCATTTATGTTTAAGTTTATGCATTTAGAAATAAAATGGGGACTTTTTTTGTTTGTTTGCTCATAGGAGTTTTCGTTGCAATGAGTATTAAATAGATTCACCTCATTCTTTTTCTTTTTAAAGTTTTATTAGTGAAACACCATGAGGTACGATTGTGGACTTACAAGTTTTTGTGCTTGGATTTTAGTTATACAATGATCAAGTACCCATCCCTCCACCAGTGCCCATTCTCCACCACTAATGATCCCAGTAACCCTCCCACCCCCCAACACCCCTCACCTCATCACCCCCATCCCATCTCTGTGGTAGGACATTTCCTTTTGTTCTCTCTCTCCTTTTGGATCTTGTGGTTTGCAAAAGAGGAATTGAGTTCACCACCGTGTTCGGTCTATAGTCTACTTTCAGCATGCATCTCACAACCCAAGTGGATCCTCCAAACACCCGATTCACTTCATTCATGAATCCTCGCCCTTTTGGTCTGGGATACTGGACTTAAGGATGAGGTGTGTCCTTCCAGCGTCTGCTTCTGAAACCTTGGGCATTTCGTGCACATTCCATGCATCTGTGTATTTCTGGAGGGAAGATTCTTGGTTTCACAGTTTCAGAAGAAAAGCTATTTGGACATTCCCAATAAAATTATTTCTGCTCAAAAAAAATAAATAAACCATTAGCCAGTGTGTTAAGTCTATGTATATTATGTAATCTCACTCTGAACAGTCCTTCTCCAGTACCCCCCAGACAAGTAAACAGTTATTTCATCATTTTTTATTTTTCCATAAAAGTAGATGTATATGTTTATAATCATATGTAAGCCAAGCCTAAATGTTTTCTTTTTGACTTAAATATTTTCATTTTACACGAAATGGTCTGAGCTTAGCTTTCTTAATAGCTGCTTATTATTCTATTCTATGGATTGCTGTAATTTCATCAAATTTGAAATTAATCCAGGATAAACCCCTAGAAACAGAATTGCTAGACCTGAAATTTCCTTTATATTGGGCTACTTGACTTGATTTCTCCTGTGCTTAATGGAGGGGCCATCTCAGCTTCTGTCCCAGACACCCAGTGGCTCCTGGGACTTAGCTCTGCCCAGTGGGGGCGGCGAGCCCGGAGCTGCCCGGGGTGTCTCACTGTCCTGGGCATGAGGAGCCCAGCGAGCCTTTTTTTCTCTCTCTTTTGCCTCCGCTTCCGCTTGTGCCTCCTACTGCCGCCAACACTTTCCTCCTAAGCAGCAAATGCTTTGTTGTCTTCCTCATTTGTGAGTGTGTGTGCATGTGTGAACAGGTGTGTGTGCTCACGCAAGCACTGGGGAGCGTGTCTCTGTGTGTGTCCGGGTGTGTCCACGTGTAAGCGTGTCTGGCTTTCCCCTCTAGATTTGAATCCCTGCTCTGGCCTTTTCCTCTTCCTGAATGGTAGCTCCCAACAGGACCGTGTCTCGGAGGGAAGTGGGAATCGTTTCTTGGCTCCAGTGTGGGAGGGCCTGGGCCCTCCCAGAGACTCCTCATCAGAACTTGCCCTGAGGGAGAAAAAGAATCAGTCTGTTTTGCTGGTTCTCTTTACACTTCCTTTGGGGGCCACACCTGGCGATACTCCGGGCTTCCTCCTGGCTCTGCACTCAGCAATCACTCCTGGCTGCTCTCCGGTGGCCCCTATGGGATGCTAGGGATCAAATCTGGGTTGGCTGAGTGCGAGGCAAGCACCTTTCCCGTTGTGCTATCACTCAGACACAAACCCGCCATTTTTTAAATGAAACATGAATGTTTGTGCCTACAGTCGTGCTTGCTTTTGTAAAGTAGGATTTTTTTCCCCTCGTGGATTTTAAAGAAGTGAGTCTGTCTTTGTAGGAGAGGGAAGGCCCTCTTGACTTCCTGCTCTGAGAGGAACCGAGGGGGCCCAGCATGTCCTCCTGGGGTCTTCCCTGGGGTACCCAGGAGCTTGTGCTCAGGAAGGGAGAGGGGAGCTCTGGCTGCCTTAAACCCTGGGGCAGGGACTGGAACCGGGGCCCAGCCTCCTCTGTGGTGGGCTCCAATGGCTCCCGCAGATGGCTCACCGTCTCACGCTCTCCTTTAACACAGATTGATTTCCTGAATTCCGTGATTGTGGAGCTCCAAAGAAAGAATCAGAACCTCAAGGTGACAGTGGAGATGATGTCCGAGGCGGCTCTCGACGGGAACTGGGACGACCTCAACAATTATGACAACAACAGTTTCGGCCCGGCCACACCATTCTCTGCACTGTGCAGAAATCTCCAGCTGTTGATGCATGAGATAACAAGCTACTTGTGAAACACCTAAAATAACCAATTTACTGTCTTTACAGTTTTCTTTTTTCACTGTGCTTTTAGATGAATGTATGATGAGAAATTCAACATTAATACTTTTGGATTTTCTTATCACAAAAAAATTAAATGAAGTACCTCAACCATCAGAAGTTTATCATCCAGTTTGAATCTATTTATCTTCATTTGAATGTTTTCTAGTTCTGTAAAAAGTGATAAATAATGTACCATCCAGGTGACATGTATAATAAGAACTTCTATCATTGTATATATGCTTTTGATGTATTTTCCTCTGGAGATTATCAGGTGTCTCACCAGTCAAAGATCTGTAAACTATTGAAATTTTTAGTAATAAACATGATTGAAATTGTTTCACAAACTATGTAAAGCAGTATTAAAATTTGAGCAAACAGGTGTTCTATATCTACATTAATAACATTATTTCCTTTTTGCCAGTGATAACTGATTATGCTCAGGTTCATTTATAAAAGATTTTTGGCTAGCAATCAAGAAATATGGAGTCAAATTAGTCAAACAGTTTCTACAATGGAATTCTGATACACCAATTTCTTTTTGTTTCTTTATGTTTGTGCCACACCTGGTGATGTCTTAGGGCTTATTCATGGCTCTGCACTCAGGAATCACTCTTGACAGTGCTCGGGCAGACTATATGGAATGTCAGGGATTGAAGCCAGATTGGCCAAAGCAAATGCCCTACCAGCTGCACTATTGCTCTGGACCTGTAAACCATTTTCTTAAAAGCGTTTATCTTGGGCTAAAGAGATAGTGCAGTGAGTAGGGTACTTACCTTGCATGTGGCTGATCTGGGTTCAATGGCAGGAATCCCATCCAGTCATCTGTGCCCTGGCAGGAGCAATCTGTAAGTGCAGAGGGAGGAGTAAACCCTAAGAAGCACTGGGTTGGGGGTATGGTGTCACCAGCAGGTCAGTCTGTACCTGTGAGGTGAGTGCATCAGCAGCCTGATGGCGCCTTCAGACTTCCAGGTACCCCCAAATTGCTGTCGTGCATTTGGCCAGACCCCAATAACTTGGGGCAGAGTTGACCAAGAAAGTAAACAGGCAAAAGTTAGGTATGTGGGAGATACACCCACAAACCACCTCCAGTTCAGCTATATAATTGGAGGCATGGCCTCTCTGGTACCTGATTGAACTGCTTAACGGCCATGATCCCAGAGAATCAGAAACAAATCTCGAAACCCAACGGCTTTTGGCAGAAATGTGTCCAGTTCCTGCAGTAAGTTAGAGGCGCTGGGCCACCCCAGGTGGGAATAGATTTTGTGCCTTGGCCTGTTCTCCCTGGAAGCCCGCTGGCTGCCATCCTCAAGAGGCCACTGGACAGTCAGGTTTGGGCCCACAGTTATGAGACACGTAGGGCCTCACGGGATGGGGGTGGAGCTGGCCCTTTCCTCCCCAACCAGACCCCAAGTCGTCACCCACAAACGGCCTCTCTGGCTTCTGATCAAGCTGTTTAACGGCCATGATCCCAGAGACTCAGACACAAATCTCGGAATCCAGTGGCTTTCGGCAGAAATGCATCCAGACCCTGCAGTAGGTTACTGTCGCTGGGCCATTCCAGGGAGGAAAGGGTGCTGGCCCTCCACCTGCTCCCCCTTGGCGGCTCGGTGGCCGCCATCCTCCAGAGGCCACTGGACAATCAGGTTTGGGCCCTCAGTGATGAGACACGTGGGGCCTCACGGGATGGGGGTGGGACCAGCCCTTTCCTCCCCATCCCAACAAGACCCCTAGTCGCTGCCCACTAACGGCCTTTCTGGCTCCCGATCAATCTGCTTAACAGCCATGATCCCCGAGACTCAGGAACAAATCTCGGAACCCAGCAGGTTTTGGCAAGAAATCCCTCCAGATTTCATTGTTACAATTTTGGAATTTCAAAATCTCGCAGTCACTACTGCAGCCACACGACATCATATGTTATTCATAACCAGGAATAGAAAACAAATTGTCTACTGTTGCCTTTTCAGGAGATCTGAGTTTTGGGGTAAAATCCCAAATAATAATAGTGGATCCAGTGTCAAAATATTGAATGTAATCAAAGTAGAGAGAGAGTAATGTGGAAATCATCTCCTCCACAGGTAAGTGGAGGGTGTGGGGTGGGGGTATACTAGGGGTTTTGGTGGTGGAGAATGGGTACTGGTGAAGGTACAGGTGTTTCATTTTATGACCAAGACTTAAACCCAAAAGCTTTGTAACTGCTATCATGGTGATTCAATAAATAAAATTATAAAAAATGAAAAAAAAAGAACCACTGGTGAGGTTTAAAGGTAAAAAAACCCTACACAGTGTGCTGGAGAGATAGCACAGCGGGTAGGACATTTGCTTTGTACGCAGCGGACCCGGGTTCAATTCCCAGCATCCCACATGGTCCCCTGAGCACCGCCAGGAATAACTCTTGAGTGCAGAGACAGCAGTAACCCCTGTGCATCGCCAGGTGTGACCCAAAAAGCAAAAAAAAAAAAAACCCAAAACAAAATCTTTATTGTATTATTGCAAAGCTTCCTAACCAACGTAGCCTAAAATGAATACCTTCAGTGATTCTCCATAGCTATTTCACAAGAAGAAATTAAAGGGACACCATGCAGTTCAAGCAGCATCAACCCATAAAATCTGGGAAAGAAACTGGAAGTTGCTATATTTTTAACCCAAAATGAACAGATCCAAAGATGTTTATAAGCACCAACTCCTGTACGTTTGACGCACGTGTCCTCAGGTTGATTTTTCTGGAGAAAGAGCTTGAACAAGACCGTCACTTTTAGCCTACATAATCCCCAATAGCAGTCCTTGACTTTAGAATGGTAGGGAATTCAAACGGTCTATACATGAATCATGGTTACTTGGCAGGATATCCAAATATTACATCATACTGTGTATATTCTGTAATACTACGTTGTAAGTCAGTAAACTCTAGATTGGAGAGAGAGCCCTGGGGCAAGGCTGATGCCTAGCAAGCAGCAAACCCAGATTCTTTTCCCTGGCACTTCATATGGTCCCCAGCATCCCCTCCAGGAGTGATGCCTGAGCAGAGCTCGGAGGAGCCTCAGCACTGCTGGATATGGTTCCCGAGTCCCTTCACAAATATAAGTAAGCACCCATTTTGTGGAATATAATATATATGGTCACGGTCCTCCCGCTGTTCATCGATTTGCTTGAGCGGGCCCAGTAACGTCTCCATCGTGAGACTTGTTACTGTGTTTGGCATATTGAATACGTCATGGGTAGCTTGCCAGGCTTTGCCATGCGGGTGAGATACCCTCAGTTGCTTGCCGGGCTCTCCGAGAGGGGCGGAGCATGCAAAGCAAACCCCCTACCTGCTGTGCTATTGCTCCAGCCCATAATATACATCAGGATCAGGTCATACTGTTGTCCGTCGATTTCCTTGAGCAGGCACCAGTAACGTCTCCTTCTTCCTAGCCCTGAGATTTTAAAAGAGCCATTTCAATGCTCTTTTAGGATTAGGAGAATGAGCCCCGTCATGGTTACTGGTATTTGGCATATTGAGTATGACACGGGAAGTTTGCCAGACTCTGCCATGTGGGCAGGATACTTTCGGTTAGCCTGCCGGGTTCTCCAAAGTAAGAACGCGATAATAAGATGTCATTATTCCGGGAGCTGGGTTTTATAGTCTCTGGATTTTGGCTGTTGATGGGACCAACCTGGCACTTGCAGCAGCTGGTGGGTGTGACATTTACCTACTGGAAGATGGGGAAGGGGTCTGGGTGGAGAAGGCCCAGTCCCGATCTGAGTAGGCTTGGAGACCTCAGCCCTGGGACCCGCATGCCTGGGTTCCTCTGCCAGTTCTTTCATGCATGAGGCCCGTCCGGACATGTGGAGAGTGGGCCCAGCATGGCCGTGGCTGGCTCCAGAGGTCCTCAGCTGCTATGGCTCTGCTCGGGGCGGGGCGGGGCAGGGGGAGAGAAACTCAACCCTCCCCCCTCCAAGGGGCCCGGGTGAGGAGAGCCAGGCGCAGGGGCAGGAGACGCTGCTCAGACAAGAGCTGGATCATCAAGATCAGGCCAGAGCCAGCCCGCCAGCGAGGAGGGCGCCCTCCTGTGGCATCTTGGGAGAACAGCAGCTCAGACGCAGGCTAGAGAATCAAGATCAGGGCAGGGCCACCCTGCCACAGAGAAGCGCGCCGTCCCGTGGCAGCTTTGGAGAACTGCAACACAGACAGGAGCTGGAACATTAAGATCAGGCCAGGGCCACCCCCGCCAGCGAAAAGGGCGCCCTCCCGTGGCAGCTTTTGAGAACTGCAACACAGACAGGAGCTGGAACATTAAGATCAGGCCAGGGCCACCCCCGCCAGCGAAAAGGGCGCCCTCTCGTGGCAGTTCGGCAGAACTGCAGCTCAGACAAGAGCTGGATAATCAAGGTCTGGCCAGATCACCCCCGCCAGCGAGAAGCGCGCCCTCCCGTGGCAGATTTGGAGAACTGCAACTCAGACAGGAGCTGGATAATTAAAAGCAGGCCAGGGCCACCCCCGCCAGCGAGAAGGGCGCCCTCCCGTGGCAGTTCGGCAGAACTGCAGCTCAGACAAGAGCTGGATCAAATCAAAATCTGGCCAGATCACCCCCGCCGGCGAGAAGCGCGCCCTCCTGTGGCAGCTTGGGAGAACTGCAGCTTAGTAAAAGGCCGGGGAGTCAAGATCTGGCCAGCCACCCCTGCCTTTGCCCCCAGGTGACCCTGTCTGCCTTGTTTCATCCAGCCCCCCGTGATCTCTTTCTCACCCCCTCACATTTCTCTTTCTTTCAATAAAAACATTTTACTGAAGAATTTTATTGAAAATCTTTTTTCGATAAAAAGACATCATAATCCTTGCATTACATTGCTGATGTTGCCAGTATTATGGCCATGTTTACCATACAGCCACCAAATTTCACCAAATTTGTCCCAATGTTACCAAGCCCACCAAATTCGTGCCATAGCAAACCAAAACAGAAACACCCCCCAAAACAGCAGTGGCAAACGTTACCAAATTCACCATACCAACACCAGATTCACCATGTTTGTGCCACGGTGTACCAAATTTACCAGATCTGTGAAAGTCAACCAAAATCGGAAATATAAAACAGCAGTGCCAAACCTCACCAAATTTTACCACCGTGTGCCAAATTCACCAGATTTGTGCCACATTCAAACAAAACACAAATAGCAAAATAGTGGTGCCAAACATCACCGAATTTTCCATAATATCATTAAACTTGCCAGATTTGTGCCACAGCCAATCAAAACAGAAATAGCAAAAAATAGCAATGCCAAACTTCACTGAATGTACCAGTTCACCAAATTAACCAGAACTGTGCCACAGCCAACCAAAACAAATACAAAAAACAGCAGAGACAAACGTCACCAAATTTGCCATATCATCACCAAAGTCACCGGATTTGTGCCACAGCCAACCAAAACCAAACTACCCCAAAAGCACTAGTGCCAAAGTCACCAAATTTGCCGTAGCATTGCCAAATTCACCAAATTTGTGCCACAGTCAACCAAAACGGAAATGCCCCCATAATAGCCATGCCAAAAGTCACTAAACTTGCCATCTCATTGCCAAATTCACCATATCGTCACCAAGAGTCATCAAACTTGTGCATGACTTCATTTCATGCCCGACATCATGATTACCACCACCACGAAAATGACCATGATCAGCCTCAGACCATGATCACCAGATCACCAGCATGATCTGATCAGCAGAGCGTCCCACCAGCTCTGTCCGCATCACCATGTCACCATCATCACCGCAACTACATCCCCAACAAAGCTGCCATTATCACCACCAAAGCATCATCACCACAGCACCATGCGACAGCTATTCCTGCCACCATCACCACCGCCACAATCTTTGGCATTGCCATTGCTGCCTCAATAACCGTCACCATTGTCATTCCACCAGCTCAGCCTATCCCAGTGCCCCCCATGAGTGTGACTGATGTGCTGGGGGGTGCCTCCCTCCATGATGAGTGCCGCTGTGCCGAGATGGATGCCTGTGTGTCTGGGACGTCCCTGCCCCATGCCAGGCGTGGGCATTCTGAGCTGAGGGGTGCGGGTGAAGGTCTGATTTCTTGCTCTCGGGGGCCCCTAAATGGGGCAGCTGCAGGGAGCCAGTTTCTCTGATGATCACTGCTGACAGTTCGGTGCTTGCTGGGCTCCAGAACTCTGGGGAGAGAGAGACACAAACACAGCGAGAGATCACTCACAGGTGTTTTGCTGACAGCTGCGTCCCCTGAGCAGAAATGATAATAATATACATGTATACATATATATGAGATTGATATCCAAGGTTAGGAAAATGGGGCCAGGAGGACTGGTCAATGGTTGGAAGCTCCCACAAGCATAGGGGACAGAGGGTAGTTAGGATAGAGTAGGGACCAGTCTGGCAATAATGCTTGGAAATGGTTGGAAATCACTTTGGACAGGAACTGGTTGTTTAAAGTAGGTAAAGAGATACACATAATAACCTTTCAATATCTGTATTGTAAACCAAAAGGCGCATGTCAGAGAGAGGGGGAGAGAGAAAAGAGGGAGAGAGGGGGTAGAGGAGAGCACTGCAGAAAGGAGGAGGAAGAGAGAGGTGCCTTGCCTGCCTGGGGGAGTAGGGAAACTGGTAACATTGGTGGTGAGCAACGTACACTGGTGAAGGGACGGGTGTTGGAACATGATATGACTGAAATCCAATCATGATCAACTCTGTGTATTTCACTAGGATTGAAAAAATTCACAAAGAAAATAACATTTTAAAAAAGACAAAACAAATCTAAGTCAATCGTGAAATTTTGAGCAAGCAGCAGTGCAGTGGGCTGGTGAGCGGTGCTAGCAGAGCCTCACCTGGCAGCTGTGGTGGGAGTCAGCTCCCACGCTCCAGAAGCTTCCGAAGCTTGGCACCCTCTCCCTGGCCCCAAGTGAGCCTTACTCATCAGCGTTCTTTGGGGGGCTGCAGGGGCTGAAGCATATGAAGCATATCCCTCCTGCAGGCAAATGCCTTAGTCCCTGTGCTATTGTAAGGCCAGAGATGGAAATGTAAGGGCCGCCCGGGCTAATAGTCATGAAAGAGTTAAGTGGTAGGAAAGAGTTCACCAGAGAACTGTAAAAGCTATGAAACTAGAGCTGCAAAAGCTGGCTCAAAAGAGTCATAATGTAGCTCCCACCTACACCCTGCTATGACCTTGTGGCTGGGCTGGATATGGGGACATGTGCTCAGATGTTCCGAAGAAGTTCATCTTGTGCAAGTGTCGTGCTGTTCTTGGTAAAGCTGCAGATTGCTGTACTGTCAGATTCCTTTGTTTACTCTTGGTTATAAAAACCCACTGTACTTTGGCTCGGGGCTCTCTGCCTCTGTCCTGTTTTCGGGACATGTAGTGAGCCCCGGCATGCTTGGACAATAAACCCTGTGTGTGTTGCATGAGAAAGTCTCTTGGAGTCTCCTTCACGGGCGGCCGAGCATCTCGACCCTAACATTTGGAGGTCCCACCGAGATCTGCTCTGCTGCCCCGGCCGTCTCCAACGGGCTCTTCTCGGGGTAAGTAAGGCGCCCCGAAACTGGGAATCGCCATCGCGTAAGGCCAGGTCCTGACTGGCTTGGTGACTGTCTGCGAGGCGTGAGCCTTCTCGGACTGTGGCTGACAGTCGTGTCAGGGAGCCACAGGTCACGCCCCCGGGGGCGCCCTGGTGGTGTGGTAAAGGAACTTGGGAACGCCTGGATGTCTTCTAGGAGGCGTGTGCTGCGACTTTGTTGCCAGCAAAGTCAGGGAGGCTGCTAATGGTTTAGTTTCAACATGAGTTTCTAGAGTTATAAGATGGGTTCATCTCAGATGTCAGCTTGCTGTATTAGTTTCTGAGAATGGAGAATTTCATGGAAAGGTGGGAAATTTTACTAACTATATTGTGAGTCAGCATGTCCAGTGCTTGAAAGTACATGCTACTATTTTGATAACTTTATTCCATGCAAAGCCTTGTCACCAGCCCTGATCTCCAGAGAGCTTTGTACACAGGTGTGAAATCCTTAATGTTGCATGATAATTTTAGGAGTGTTTTAATCTTTTTCCTGGAAATCAAAATTTTAAGACGTCTTCAGGTTAACTTCCAATGTCAACTGATCTTTTGCCCAGTGAATATACCTTGTAAGAGCTTTAATTGTGAGCATTTTTAAGACTTTTTGAATAGCTCTAGAACTGATCCAAACATCAACCAAGCGGCACAAATGCTGAACGACTTTGACCGTGAATGTGGAAAGGTCGGACTACAGCTGGCTGATGTTTGGTGTTATTAAAACAATGTCATCAGCAAAGCGGAGGTGGTGTAGTTGCCGACCATCTATCTTCACTCCCATTTCTTCCCATTCCAGTCATCGCATGATGTTCTTGAGGGTGGCACTGAAGAGTTTCGGTGAAATGGTATCACCCTGCCAAACCCCTCTCTTGACATCAACGATCACTTCTTTGTAGAATGGTGAGATCCTGGTAGTGAATCCGCAATACAGCTCACGGAGGATCCTGATGTATTGGCCTTGAATGCCCTGATTGGCTAGGGCTTCAATGACCGCTTCCGTCTCAACAGAATCAAAGGCCTTCTTTAAATCAATGAACGTTAAACAGAACGGCATCTTGAACTCCCGAGAAACCTCAATGAGCTTGGTTATCATGTGGATATGGTCGATGGTGCTGAATCCTTTGCGGAACCCGGCGTGCTCGCATGGTTGTCCTTCATCTAGTGTTCTGCCAATCCTATTTAGGATGACTCGAGTGAACAACTTGTAGATGACAGACAATAGGCAGATCGGGCGATAGTTGCAAATGTCATGATATCTCCTTTCTTGAACAGTAGTATGGTCCTGCTGGTTTTCCATTGGGACAGAACCTTGCATTCAGACAGGTAGCGAGTGAAGAGCCGAGCCAGTGTATTGATGAGTACTGATGGCAGGTTCTATAGGTGTTCAGGTCTGACCTTGTCTGGGCCGGGTGCTGTTTGCTTCTTTTCCGACGAAATGGCGTGTCAGATTTCGGAAGGGAGAATGTTGGGAATGACATATCCATCCTGTGGAATTTGGTATGTCAACAAGTGGACATGGCTATAAAAGAGATTTGAGTAGAAGTCATGGATAATCTTCTCCATTGCCGTTCTGGAGGATGTGATGGATCCACCAGTAAATACAACAGGTCTCATTCACCTGACCATGAAATCTACTGTGCTGTAATTCCCTGTGACACAGCGCACCCACCACCCCACCCCCACCGTCAGTTCTGGTTGCAGGGAGACCCCCTCCTCTGTAGTCTTGAGTGGCGATTGTCGGGGTCTGCTGCACGTCCATGGTTACCGCCTGTCTCAGCTCCTTCCATCCGCTCATCCTCCCAGCCCCCCAGAGCTGGTCCTAAATGGTCGGTTCATCCCTGGTGCTGTCTGCAGGAGACAGCTCCCAAGTTGGGGGCACACAGACACCAGAGTCCCATCCTCCCCTATGCTCCACACAACGCACAGCCCCTCAGAATCTAGACTGGCACCCCTGGCTTGAGGAGGATCCATCCGTCAGAACGGGAAGCAGTTTTTTGTTTCATTTTGGTTTTGTTTTTTAAGGCAACTCATCTTGGGCATGCAACTTAGTGCTGGAGCTGTAGCACAGCGGAGTAGGGCGTTTGCCTTGCACGCGACCGACCCAGGTTCAATTCCCAGCATCCCATATGGTCTCCTGAGCAACACCAGGAGTAATTCCTGCGTGCAGAGCCAGGAGTAACCCCTGTGCATCGCTGGGCAGGACCCCCGGCAAAAATAAAAACATAAATAAATTTTAAAAATTAAATGACCCATTTAACCACTTGTCCATTTCCCTCTGCTGTCTCATCGCCTCTGTTCCCCGCCCCCCACCCACACTCCGATGTCCCAGGAATGTTTATGCAGTCATCCATGGAAAGTCACTCCTTCAGGGGCCAGGGAAATTCTAGAACTGGTACTATCTTGTCTTGTACACAGCTGACCTGGGTTCAATCCCTGGCACCCCATGTGGTACCCTGATCCCAGAGCCAGGGTAAACCTTGAGCATGGCCAGGTGTATACACATCCATCCCGAAGAAAAAAAAAACGTTCAGTGAATCAAAGAAACAAATGATGACTTTATTTTTTTTTGTGGGAGTAAAAAATTTTAAAACTATTAAAAAATTTTAAAACAAATATTGAACTGATTTGAACCAGTGAGTATGACATGAACATCCACAGCTGTCCTGGACCCCAGACTTTAATGAGATCCCCCACTTCACACGCACCTCTGTCTCTCTCCAAATATGCATCCCAGGAGCCACACTTCTGTCCCCTCTCATGTCCTTTCCAGGCTGCGTCATTGCCCAGTCTTGACTGGCCGTCCGTCCCCGCCCTGTGCTCCCACACACACATCCTTTTGTGGTGTAAATGCTCTCTCTCACACACACACACAGCCACAGCCACACACGCACCCGTTGGGTTGTATCTGTTGTGTCTTTGCTCCTTCCCTGTCATGCCACCCTCTCTCCCCAGGCCAGGTCCTCCTCCTCCTGCTCTGCAACAGCCTGGAGGAGAGTCTGGCAGAGGGTGTGAGGCCACATGCTCCGTGTGCCCCGAGCTCTCATCCTCTACCGGACACCCATGTTCATCTTTCTGTTCTGGCCTTTTGCGAATTGCCATTTTGTTTAAGAGCAACTCACTTTGGTCCTCTCCAGAGACTGGATGAAAATCATTCTCTGTTGGATTAGTCGGAACAATCTTTGCCCCTGTTCTGGCTCAGAAAGGTTTCAAAAACACATTCTCCGAACTTGCTAAAAGTTACTGAACTGAGTGAGAACCAATGGATACTCCCTGCATAAAGCCGCTCTGCAAGACATTCGTATAACTGCTTTGCATGTGTGTGTTTTAATTGTTGTCATTGCTTGGTAATAATTTATTCAAGAAATAGCACTTCAACCTGGGATTAGGTGTATAAAAGAATTCTTTTGGGGGGGCGTGGGGTGGAGTTGCAACAAGTCCTTTTTTTCTTTTTTCTTTCTGTTCTCCATCTCCCAAAGTTATTAACTTGTTTCTTTAAATTCACATGGACACAATGATATGCACGTTCTGGCATGTACACATAGGCAAACTTTTTCTCCCTCACAATAAGTAAAATTTCACTAAAATTTTGCACACGTAAAAGCCTGGGCACCTCCCCCCGCAATAGTCCTGGGAGCGATTGAGTGTCCATTCTAGGGCAGTTGTGCACTGGCCTCTCTCTGGATTGATTTCTGGCATTTTGAACACTTTGGTCTTTTAGAGAATCCGAGTTCATAAGAGACTCCGATGAAGAGAAAGCTTCCCTACATAAATTCATCAGTATTACCAGTGCCTTGCTCACGGAGAGGGACGCAGAGTTGGAGAAGCTGAGAAATGAGGTCGAGTCCCGGCCCCACCCACGTGGACCCGAGCCACGCCCATCTCCGCCCGGGCCACGCCTACATGGGCCGAGCCACGCCCATCTCACTCTGAACCACGCCCACATTGGCCTGAGCCATGCCCACTCCGGCTTGGGCCACTCCCATGTCGGCCCAGGCCACGCCCACATGGGGGTCACAGCCACAGCCACGTGGGCCTAAGCCACACCCCTGTGTTGCAGGTCTCCTTGCTCAGGGGAGAAAATCCCTCCGCCAAGTCCTTGCGTTCAGTTTTTCAGTCCCTGGAATCTGAAAAGGTGAAGCTGGAGCTCAAGGTCAAAATCTTGGAGCTTCAACTCAAAGAGAACAAAATGCAGCTCCAGACCTGGGCAGGTAAAATGCTACCGCTGAGGGGTGCCTGCTCTCCGCCCTCCCCCACACCTCGGGGGGCACCAGCCCTCCCTGCCCCACCACCCCTCCCCCAGCTGGCTGCACAGGAGGGTGAACTTGGGCACCTGTCCGGAGCATGGGCTCGCAGTCGTGTCCCTGGGTCCGCAAGCACTGGCGCCAAAATAAGGGCCCAAAACAAGGCGAAAAGGCACTTTGGGGATGGGGGTCAGTTTGGTTTTGGGGTCACACCTTGCAGTGCTCAGAATTTACTGCTGGCTCTGCTCAGGGATCACCCTGCTCAGGGGACAATCAGGGGACCAGAGATCTAAGCCCCTACCTGCTGAACTGTTTCTGCCCTAAAAAGGCACATTTTCAAAGACCTACACTCACTCTTTTTTTTTTTTCAACTAAAAGGTAATTCTGATTCTCAAGCAGATGAGGACGAAAGGGCCCAGGAGAATCAGGTAATATTTCTTTGCTGTGTTGCTTCCATGTTATGTTTTATTTTGGTTGTTAATTTGGGGCCACACCCAGTGGTGCTCAGGGCTTACCCCAGGCTCTACACTCAGGATTCACTCCTGGTAAGGCTTGGGGAACCATGTGGGGTGCCGGGGATCCAACCCAGGTCAGTGGGGTACAAAGCAAATACCTATACTATTTTTCTGGCCCTTGTTGGGTTTTGTTGTTGTTGTTTTTGTTGTTTCAAAAGGTTGTTCACATTATTTGATTACATTCAATATTTCAACACCAATCCCACCATTCTTACACGTTCTCACCATGCTTATTTCAAATTTCCCCACCACCATTCAAGCCTGCCTGCCAGAGGCAGATGCTAGATCATTTATTTTCTATTGCCTATTATGAATATCATGAGAGGTCTTCTGGAATTCTAAAATTGTAAATGGTTAGGGTCCAGAGACATCTCTGTAGGGAGCTAATCTATTTTGAGGTTCCTTTGGGCGGCTCAGGATCAAGGCTGTTGATGGCCTGAGATGGTGCCTGGAGGCAGATCAGGGGCGTGACAGCCAGGACCCCAAGTGGGCGGTGAGAGGGTGGCCCTTGTGTTTTCATGACGCTTCACTTTTGACTAAGACATTCAGCATTTAAAACATTAGCCAGTCCAGGCCTCCTTGGGAACCAGCGCCCCAGGATGGGCCCAAAGAATAGCCCAACGGGGCTGCCGCGTTAAGGGCCGGGGCATAGCCCCCCTCCCCGCGCCTCGGGGCGGGGGGGTGCGGGGGTTCCCGCTCCATCTGCTCATTCCCACATGCCCTCCCGGGCATTCAGCATTTAAAACATTAGCCAGTTCCGGCCTCCTCGGGACCCAGCGCCCCGGGATGGGCCTGAAGAATAGCCCGGTGGGGCCGACGCGTCCTCTGCAGCGGAGAGGTGGTAAGGGCCGGGGCACGGCCCCCCTCCCCGCGCCTCGGGCAGGGTGGGGGAGAGGGGGGCGGGCGCTCCCACTCCATCTGCTCTTCCCACACGCCCTCCCGGGCCCGGCCGAGTGACCCCTGCGTGCCTGGGGCGAGCGGGCGCTGGCGAGCCCCCCAGCTTCGGCCCCAGGGAGGGGTGGGGGGTGGCGGGCGGCGCCCCTGAGTCACGCCTCGTGCCGAGGCAGAGGGTGTCCGGGGACTTACCCGGCCCGGCAGGGGCGCAGGAGGGCCCCAGAGGCTGCTTGCCCCCCCTTCCCCCACCCCGACTTTTCCTGATTTCAGGGCCAACACTCAGCCCTCGTCCTCCAGCTCCCAGGTGGAGCTCCGAGTTCCAAACCTTGGCGCCCCGGGAGGGAGCCACCCCCGCTACTCTGCAGGAGGGAACTTTGACCCAGTGGCTGCCCGGGTGGGGAGTGGGGGCTTTGGACCCTCCTGGAGAAATTGCAGAAAGCCCAGATCCCAGCAACAGCGCCCTCCCCACCCCTGCCACCCCCCTTCGCTCCCCACCCGCAGTCCCTGCTCCGAGAAGACCAGAAAGGATTTTTCTGGGTTCTTGTCGGGAAACCAGCGGTCCCTCTTGGTGCCCGCTCGCAGGGCCTCGCGGGGGCTCAGCGTGGCCCTTTGTGCAAGTGCAGGCGGGGCAGCGCGAGGACCCGCAGGGCTGACCTGTGCCGCGCGCGGGGACAGAGCTCAGCCCTGAGGGAGCCCGCGAGCTCGGTGGGCCGCGTGCTGAGTGTCGCGAGAGCCGCCTGGTGCCTGGCCCGCTGCAACATTGTTTCCCTTTGGCCGGCTCACTCCCCCGTCGGTGTGTGCGTGCAGGCGCGCCTCCGTGCAGAGCCCTGCCCAGGTCCCCGAGGGCGCAGAGAGTGCACCCCCCCCCCCCCCTCGGACTCTTTCAGACTGTTTTCCTTTCTTCCGCAGCTTGGTTTTTTTTGTTGTTTTGTTTTGTTGTTTTGTTTTTCTTCGGCTTTTGTCGCCTCTTCACCTGCCCACCCCACTCTTCTCATCTCTCTCTCTTTGTAGTGCGGACAGGGGCACACTTGGAGCGCAGGTACTGCTCCTGGCTCTGCTCACTACAGACCCCTGGCGTTGATGGGCGGAACTACTGCGGTGCCGGGGTGGAACCTGCCTCCCCCCTGCCCCATGCAAACCCCAGGGGGCCGACCCTCCCAGCCCTCACTTATTTTCTTGAAGTTCCTTTCATAGGATCACTATGAGATGCACCATTGCAAAGCTGTTCAAGATCGGGTTTCAGTCGCGCCATGTTCCGCCACCTATCCCTCCACTGGCGTACCTTTCCCACCCAGTTTCCCTCCCGCCACCCCTCCACCCTGCCTTAGAGGCAGGCACCTTTCTTCTTTCTCTCTCCTTTGGGGCGTGATGGTTTGCAATTCGGGCACAGAGAGGTCATCGTGTTCTGTTCCTTACGGGATTTTCAGCACTCAGATCTTACCCAGTGATCGTTTCTTACTGTCTCTGTCCTTATGATCCCTTCTCTCTCCCAACTGCCTTCTCCCCAGCGCTGGGGCAGGCCTCCAACCATGGACCAATCAATAAATTGTTGTATCTTATGGAGACATTGAGTCCTTGTAAGATGTTGTGATAGGTTCAGCCTCCTGTGTTTGTTTTGTTAACCGAGATCGGTCCCTTCTCCAATCTGGTGTGCTACTACTGGTTTATCAGTGTTTTAGAGTTTGAGATGTCAGAAAGTTAAGTCTTTTTATTGGGAAGTTCAGTATTTTTATCGGGAAGGTACTACTGGAGTTGATGTTTTGTCTGGGTGGCAGCTTTGGAGTGTGGATATCTAAAAGTTGCTGGGGCTTCTGGAAGTACAAGGACATGGGGTAGGGGGGAGGTAGCCCATCCCAACTCTGAAAAAGCCTGGAGATTTCAGTCACAAATCCTGTATACCTGAGTTTGCATCTATTTAATTTCTCCACGGGGTCCACCCCGAGAAGATGGAGTCTTGCCCATGGGGGCCGTGGCAGCAATTTCGGACTGTGGGAGTGTGTGGCTGTGGGGGGCTGTTTGGGCAGGCACTGCTCAGCCCTCATTTCTTTTCTCTTAATGACCTACACGAGTACTTCTGAAGTTGTGGCTTTTATAGTGAACAAGCTTTGTCTCTGTTCAGGGTGAAGTATGAACTAATGCAGTCCCTCTGATATTTTACTCTGTTTTTCCATGTCCTCGGTTTAGGCTCTGATTTGGCAAAAATGTCATCACTCTTGGTAATAAGTCTCCTGTCTGTGTCCCCGCCACCGCTGCCGTGGCACCAGGAGAAAAATCAGCTGCCTGAGGCCCGGATTCCGTGGGCTTGTGTGTTTGCTGTGTCTGAGAACATCTTGTGCCTGGAACCGGAGTCGTGTCCCAGGCCAGCCTCGGTGCCCGTCGTGAGCTCTGCCAGAGGCCTCGTTTCAGCAGAGTGACACTTCTGAGTGTGAGCGAAGGCCCATGCCAGAGTCAGCGTGTGCTTTGCGGTTCTCTGTCTCCTGAGAGGTTTCAGAAGGAAAAGGGACCTTTTCCAGTGTGTCCTATTACTGCTTTGTGATGGTGTAACTCCTCCCCTCCCCGTTGCCTCCCACTGTGTCTCCGTGTGAGTCCAGCTGGCACCACCAGCATCGGCCTCGCAGCCAGAACACGTAAATGCCTGATTGCGTGCTCCCAGGCGCAGCTTGGACTCGGAGGTCCAGAGGTTCATCCTGCCCGCGCGAAGCGTTTGTCTGTGGATGACAATGCAAACATGGCGGCCCGAGAGCTAGGAGAGCAGCTGGAGGGCACTCACCTTGCCTGAGGCTGATGGGGCGTTGATCCCTGGCCTGGCATAGGGTCCTGAGGACCTCCAGGAGTGGCCCCTGAGTGCAGTCAGGAACAAGTTCTGAGAACCGCCTGGTGAAGCCCAGAAAAAAAAAAGAGGAAAAAAGGAAACTGTTCCACCGACATGGGGTTCAAGTTTAGTCTTTGGGGTTCTGGGGCCACTGGAGCCGTTGCCCACATGAGTCTACCACTTGAGCCCATCTCTCAACTACAACTTTTGCTTTTCATAGTTAAAAGAATTGAATTGTGTATCTACTTTGCCCTCACCACCCAAAGTAAGAATTTTGACCGGAAGAATGACTTTGTGTTCCCGCGTCTGTTTTATACTAAAGGGCTTGAGTTCTGTTTCTCGGCACGGTTATTTGTATGAACTTCACCATCTTTTGATGTCTCTGGGGTGTAGGGCCGGGATGGAACCCAGCGCCCCCCACCCCACAACACGCATACACACGGAGGCACCTGATATGTTGGGCCCCATCGCCAACCCACACTTTGCCACTTCTGAACCCTCCTGAGGTGTATGAAAGTCTCAGAACAGAGTGAAGACGAGGGTCAGAGCAAGTCAACGTCAGCATGAAGGCGAAGGCAGTGTGTCCGAGTGTCTGAGGATCCAGTTTCGGGTCAGAGGTTGCTGATCTCAGGCCTGTTCTTTCTCACCGTTAGAGCGGGTGTAAAGGGGTGATGGAAGAGCCTGTTTGGCAAGTCGGCTGGGTGGCATCAAGACATCGGGCCTGGTCTTGACAGAGACTCTCCAGACTTGGTCCCCGGGCCTCTAAGCACGGCCACCCCCCAATCCCCTGCAAAATAAAACGCAAATCAGACAGATTGTTTTTTTATTTGAACATTAAACATTGACCAGTATCTCAGCATCTTCTTTTCCTCTTTAAAATGCATTTATGAGGGCTGGAGTGATAGCACAGCGGGTAGGGCTTTTGCCTTGCACACAGCCAACCCGGGTTTGATTCCCAGAATCCCATATGGTGCCCTGAGCACCATCAGGAGTAATTCCTGAGTGCAGAGCCAGGAGTAATCCCTGTGCATCGCTGGGTCTGACCCAAAAAGCAATAAATAAATAAACAAATAAAATTCATTTATGTTTAAGTTTATGCATTTAGGAATAAAATGGGGACTTTTTTTGTTGTTTGTTTGCTCATAGGAGTTTTCGTTGCAATGAGTATTAAATAGATTCACCTCATTCTTTTTCTTTTTAAAGTTTTATTAGTGAAACACCATGAGGTACGATTGTGGACTTACAAGTTTTTGTGTTTGGATTTCAGTTATACAATGATCAAATACCCATCCCTCCACCAGTACTCATTCTCCGTCACTAATGATCCCAGTAACCCTCCCACCCCCCCAACCCCCCCCACCTCATCCCCCCCCCATCCCATCTCTGTGGTAGGACATTTCCTTTTGTTCTCTCTCTCCTTTTGGATCTTGTGGTTTGCAAAAGAGGAATTGAGTTCACCACCGTGTTCGGTCTATAGTCTACTTTCAGCATGCATCTCACAACCCAAGTGGATCCTCCAAACACCCGATTCACTTCATTCTTGAATCCTTGCCCTTTTGGTCTGGGATACTGGACTTAAGGATGAGGTGTGTCCTTCCAGTGTCTGCTTCTGAAACCTTGGGCATTTCGTGCACATTCCATGCATCTGTGTATTTCTGGAGGGAAGATTCTTGGTTTCACAGTTTCAGAAGAAAAGCTATTTGGACATTCCCAATAAAATTATTTCTGCTCAAAAAAAATAAATAAACCATTAGCCAGTGTGTTAAGTCTATGTATATTATATAATCTAACTCTGAACTGTCCTTCTCCAGTACTCCCCAGACAAGTAAACAGTTATTTCATCATTTTTATTTTTCCATATAAGCATATGTATATGTTTATAAGTATATGTAAGCCAAGCCTAAATGTTTTCTTTTTGACTTAAATATTTTCATTTTACATGAAATGGTCTGAGCTTAGCTCTCTTAATAGCAGCTTACTATTCTATTCTATGGATTGCTGTAATTTCATCAAATTTGAAATTAATCTAGGATAAACCCCTAGAAACAGAATTGCTACACCTGAAATTTCCTTTATATTGGGCTACTTGACTTGATTTCTCCTGTGCTTAATGGAGGGGCCATCTCAGCTTCTGTCCCAGACACCCAACGGCTCCTGGGACTAAGCTCTGCCCAGTGGGGGCAGCGAGCCCGGAGCTGCCCGGGGTGTCTCACTGTCCTGGGCATGAGGAGCCCAGCGAGCCTTGTTTTCTCTCTCCTTTAAGCACCCGCTGGCCTTGTTTTCTCTCTCCTTTGCCTCCGCTTCTGCTTGTGCCTCCTGCTGCCGCCAACACTTTCCTCCTAAGCAGCAAATGCTTTGTTGTCTTCCTCATTTGTGAGTGTGTGTGCATGTGTGAACATGTGTGTGTGCTCATGCAAGCACTGGGGAGCGTGTCTCTGTGTGTGTCCAGGTGTGTCCACGTGTAAGCGTGTCTGGCTTTCCCCTCTAGATTTGAATCCCTGCTCTGGCCTTTTCCTCTTCCTGAATGGTAGCTCCCAACAGGACCGTGTCTTGGAGGGAAGTGGGAATCGTTTCTTGGCTCCAGTATGGGAGGGCCTGGGCCCTCTCAGAGACTCCTCATCAGAACTTGCCCTAAGGGAGATAAAGAATCAGTCTGTTTTTCTGGTTTTCTTTACACTTCCTTTGGGGGCCACACCTGGCGATACTCCGGGCTTCCTCCTGGCTCTGCACTCAGGAATCACTCCTGGCAGCTCTCCGGTGGCCCCTATGGGATGCCAGGGATCAAACCTGGGTTGGCTGCGTGCGAGGCAAGCACCTTTCCCTCTGTGCTATCACTCAAACCCAAACCTGCCATTTTTTAAATGAAACATGAATGTTTGTGCCATGTTTGCTTTTGTGTCATGCTTGCTTTTGTAAAGTGGGATTTTTTTCTCCCCTTGGAATTTAAAGAAGTATGTCTGTCTTTGTGGGAGAGGGAAGGCCCTCTTGACTCCCTGCTCTGAGAGGAACCGAGGGGGCCCAGCATGTCCTCCTGGGGTCTTCCCTGGGGCACCCGGGAGCTTGCGCTCAGGAAGGGAAAGGGGAGCTCTGGCTGCCTCCAACCCTGGGGCGGGGACTGGAAGCGGGGCCCAGCCTCCTCTGTGGCGGGCTCCGATGGCTCCTGCAGATGGCTCACCATCTCACGCTCTCCTTTAACACAGATTGATTTCCTGAATTCCGTGATTGTGGACCTCCAAAGAAAGAATCGGGACCTCAACATGAAAGTGGAGATGATGTCCGAGGTGGCTCTCGACGGGAATGGGGACGACCTCAACAATTACGACAACAACTTCGGCCCGGCCACCCCATTCTCTGCACTGTGCAGAAATCACGAGCACGTGATGGATGACATAACAAGCTACTTGTGAAACACCTAAAATAACCAATTTACTGTCTTTACAAGATTTACATTTTTCACTGTGGTTTTAGATGAATGTATGATGAGAAATTCAACATTACTAATTTTGGATTTTCTTATCACAAAAAAATTGAATGAAGGACCTCAACCATCAGAAGTTTATCATCCAGTTTGAATGTATTTTTCTTTATTTGAATATTTTCTAGTTCTGTAAAAAGTGATAAATAATGTACCATCCAGGCTACATGAATAATAAGAACTTCTATAATTTTATGTATGATTTTGATGTATTTTCCTCTGGAGATTATCAACTGTCTGACAAGTGAAAGATCTGGATCAATTGAAATTTTTTGTAATAACCATTATTGAAATTGTTTCACAAACTATGTAAAGCAGTATTAAAATTTGAGCAAACAGGTGTTCTATATCTACTTTAATAAAATTATTTCTTTTTTGCCAGTGATAACTGATTATTCTCAGGTTTATTTATAAAAGATTTTTGGCTAGCAATGAAGAACTATAGAGTCAAATGAGTCAAACAGTTTCTACAACGGAATTCTGATACACCAATTTCTTTTTGTTTCTTTATGTTTGTGCCACACCTGGTAATGTCTTAGGGCTTATTCATGGCTCTGCACTCAGGAATCACTCTTGACAGTGCTTGGGCAGACTATATGGAATGTCAGGGATTGAAGCCAGATTGGCCAAAGCAAATGCCCTACCAGCTGCACTATTGCTCTGGACCTGTAAACCATTTTCTTAAAAGCGTTTATCTTGGGCTAAAGAGATAGTCCAGTGAGTAGGGTACTTACCTTGCATGTGGCTGATCTAGGTTCAATGGCAGGAATCCCATCCAGTCATCTGTGCCCTGGCAGGAGCAATCTCTAAGTCCAGAGGCAGGAGTAAACCCTAAGAAGCACTGGGTTGGGGGTATGGTGCCACCAGCAGGTCAGTCTGTACCTGTGTGGAGAGTGCATCAGCAGCCTGATGGCGCCTTCAGACTTCCAGGTACCCCCAAATTGCTGCCGTGCATTTGGCCAGGCCCCAGAAATTTGGGGCAGAGTTGACCAAGAAAGTAAACAGGCAAAAGTTAGTTATGTGGGAGATACACCCACAAACCACCTCCAGTTCAGCTATATAATTGGAGGCATGGCCTCTCTGGTTCCTGATTGAACTGCTTAACGGCCATGATCCCAGAGAATCAGAAACAAATCTCGAAACCCAACGGCTTTTGGCAGAGATGTGTCCAGTCCCTGCAGTAAGTTAGAGGCGCTGAGCCACCCCAGGTGGGAATAGATTTCATGCCCTGGCCTGTTCTCCCTGGCAGCCCGCTGGCCGCCATCCTCCAGAGGCCACTGGACAGTCAGGTTTGGGCCCACAGTGACAAGACACGTAGGACCTCATGGGATGGGGGTGGAGCTGGCCCTTTCCTCCCCAACGAGCCTCCCAAGTTGTCACCCACAAACGGCCTCTCTGGCTTCTGATCGAGCTGTTTAATGGCCATGATCTCAGAGACTCAGAAACAAAATTCGAAACTCAGCAACTTTTGGTAGAAATGCGTCCAGACCACATAATAGGTTACTGTTGCCGGGCCACCCCGGGGGGGAAAGGGTGCTGTCCCTCCGCCTGCTCCCCCTTGGGGGCTCAGTGGCCACCATCCGCCAGAGGTCATTGGACAGTCAGGTTTGGGCCCACAGTGATGAGACATGTGGGGCCTCATGGGATGGGGGTGGAGCCGCCTTTTCCTCCCCGACTCAACAAGACCCCAAGTCGCAGCCCATGAATGGCCTCTCTGGCTCCTGATTAAGGTGCTTAATGACTATGATCCCAGAGATTCAGACAAAAATCTCAGAATCCAGTGGCTTTTGGCAGAAATGCATCTGGACCCTTGTAGTAGGTTACTGTCGCTGGGCCATTCCAGGGAGGAAAGGGTGCTGTCCCTCCACCTGCTCTCCCTTGGCGGCTCGGTGGCCACCATCCTGCAGAGGCCATTGGACAGTCAGGTTTGGGCCCTCAGTGATGAGACATGTGGGGCCTCATGGGACGGGGGTGGGACCATCCCTTTCCTCCCCATCCCAGCAAGACCCCTAGTCACCGCCCACTAATGGCCTTTCTGTCTCCCGATCAACCTGCTTAACGGCCATGATCCCACAGACTCAGGAACAAATCTTTGAATCCAGCAGGTTTTGAGAAGAAATCCCTCCAGGTTTATTGTTAAAATTTTGGAATTTCAAAATCGCGCAGCCACTACTACAGCCACGCGATATCATATGTTATTCATAACCAGGAATAGAAGACAAATTGTCTACTGTTGCCCTTTCAGCAGATCTGAGTGCTGGGGTAAAATCCCAAATAATAACGGTGGGTCAAGTGTCAAAACATTGAATGTAATCAAAGTAGAGAGAGCGTAATGTGGAAATCATCTCTCCACTGGTAGGGGGAGGGTGTGGGATGGGGGTATACTGGGGTTTTTGGTGGTGGAGAATGGCACTGGTGAAGGTACGGGTCTTTCATTTTATAACCAAGATTTAAACCCAAAATCTTTGTAACTGCTCTCGTGGTGATTCAATAAATAAAATTATAAAACATGAAAAAAAAAAGAACCACTGGGTGAGGTTTAAAGGCAAAAAAAAACCCAAAACAAATAAAACCTCTATTGCATTATTGCAAAGCTTCATAGCCAATGTAGCCTAAAATGAATACCTTCAGTGATTCTCCATAGATATTTGACAAGACGAAAATAAAGGAACACCATGCAGTACAGACACCATCAATCCATAAAGTCTGGGAAAGAAACTGGAAGTTGCTATATTATTAACTCAAAATTAACAGAACCAAAGATGCTTATAAGCACCAACTCCTTTACATTTGAAGCACGTGTCCTCAGACTGATTTTTCTGGAAAAAGAACTTGAGCCAGAACGTTACTTTTAGCCTACATAATTTAATACCTGAAAGATAGCTCCATGACAATTGGGCCCTAGAAAAGCAAGTCCCAGCCCATATCCTGCCCTGCAGCTGTGTCCTGTTGATAGCACCAAGGACCCCCATCTTCTTGTTGCCCCTGGAATTCACCAAATAAGGTCATGGGGCCAGAGAAGGCCTGATTGGCTGCCTGCGTGCAGCATCAAATGCCTTGTTACAAAGTGATTGGCTGCCTGCGTGCAGCATCAAATGCCTTGTTACAAAGTGATTGGCTGCCTGCGTGCAGCATCAAATGCCTTGTTACAAAGTGATTGGCTGCCTGCGTGCAGCATCTAATGTGATAATTCGAATGTATTGGGTGATTTGTGCGCTGGCTTTTCTGAGACAGCGGAAAGTTGCCCTATAAAAAGCTCCCTCTGAAGAGGCTCGGGGCTCTCAGCCACTGACGGTTTGCGGTCATGCTGTGAGCCCGAGCATGCTCGAATAAACCTCTTGCTTTTGCATGGACTTGGTCTCTCAGAGTTTTCCTTGACAGGTGAGGCTGTCCTGAGCTCGGACCCTAACAAAGCAAACAGTCAGTTTGCAAAAGAAAAATTTTCTATGTCTGTTTCTTTGCCTTCCTGCTTTAAGTTCATGGAAATTTTGTTTTCCCACCAGAAGGAGGCGAAGGCCCTGCAGGCGGCCTCCGAGAAGCTCCCCAAGGAGAACAAGTGACTGAGGACCAAACTGGACCATGCCAACAAGGAGAATGCGGATGTGATCGCCTTGTGGAAGTCCAAGCTGGAGACGGCCATCGCCCCGCACCAACAGGCCATGGGCGAGCCGAAGGCGTCTGTGAGCCGGGGCGTGGGCGTGGAGGCGGCCGAGCTGGCCAAGCTCAAGATGCAGATGGAGAGGCTGCAGTTCGAGTCCCAGCAGGAGGTGGAGAGCCTGAAGGTCCAGCGGGCGGCCGAGCGTTCTGTGCACGCCTCCGAGCTTCAGAGGCTCAGGTCGCGGCTGGTCAGGACGGCCCAGGAGCAGAAGAACAGCCTGGAGGCCACGCGGGCCAAGCTCGACCAGACCGAGGACCAGCACCTGGTGGAGATGGAGGACGCCCTGAACAAGCTGCAGGAGGCAGAGACGAAGGTAAAGCACCTGGAGGGGTTGCGGGCCATGTGTAATCAGCAAGCCCAGTCCCTGGCCGACGCCATGGCACAGCTGGAGGCCACCCAGCAGAAACTCTTGCAGCTCGATGGGCTCCGGAAGGCCAGTTCCGAGGTAAATTGGGAATGGAAAAGCTCAAGCAGCAGCTCCAGGTGGCTGAGCGGCAGATTCAGGAGTTAGAGAATGCAAAGTGGGCCGAGAGCGGCAGGTTGGTACCCGAGCACCCTTGCCCACTTCCACGCTCGCTCCCTGCATGGTGTGTGTCAGTCTGCTTGCCGCCGTGCTCTGGCTTGGTGTTGACAGGTCTCCCGGTCACGTCCCGTGCGGTTCCCTCTGATGGGACTGAGAATGTGTCAGCACAATTCTGGGGCTGTCATTGGTCCCCAGCACCCGGATGCTGTGCTAGCCTTGGCCCCGGCTAATCGGGCCCGTCTGGGGTCTTTCTGAAATGGAGAACTCTTCACCGAAGCCAGTGAGAAAACAAGATAGGAGCCCCCAGAGCAAACTTCTGCCCCCGCCCTTGGGTCCCCTGCTTACTCGCCAAGTCCGCCCAGACCCTTGGGCTCGAGGCTGGCCGCGAGGGTCTTTCGCTGACCTTGCTGACCACCTGCTCATGTGACTGGCTTTGCCATCCTGTCCCGAGGTGCCTCAGTTTCCAGCTGGTGCTCAATGTCTCTGAGCTCCCTCAGGGCTGGTGACGTGGCCATTCTTGGTATTTCTCATTGCCGGCCCCTCCCTGCCTGCAGCACAAGCCCCCGCCCAGCCCTGCAGAGATTTCAGCCCTTTCAGCCTCTAACGGGTGCTTGGGCCAAGTCCGCCTTCCAGCATGGCCTCCTGCTGGCCACGGGCATGGACTCTCATGGCAGTGATGTCGGTGGGCCCCAAGGGTGACTTATGTACAGCGGGGAGGAGAAAGACGGTCACTTTCTCCCCACCCGCCTGTGCCACCCGGGACCCAGGGTTACTGGGTACTTGTCTCACCTCACAGAAAGGAATTTCAGGAGTAGACAAGCAGTGAAACAAATAGATTTTATTTGGAGGATTTTTGGAGAGGGAGAGAAAGGGATAAGCAGATAAGCGGGGGAATGGAGAGTAAGAGAGAGAGTAACGCGTCCAGAGAGAGCATGGGCTTCTCCGAGGGTGGAGAGAGCCCCTCCACACATCCTAGCATTAGACACGAGAGCATGAAAGTACACATCTCAAGAGGGGAGATAAGGGCGACACATGTGCTCAGCCACGTGGACGTAAGCACACATGGGCTCAGGCAGCATGTGCGCACCCTGCCTTTCTTCCAGGTGGCCTTTATAGGGTTTCTCCAGCCTGTCCCCACGTGAAGCTTCTTCCCGGGTAAAAGTCCGGTTGCTAAGGAGATTACCAGGGAGGTCCAAAAAGAGGAATTTCATGGGGAGGCCTATGTCCTGAGGGTCTGCGGATGGTCTTATCAGGCCTTTGCTTTCTGTATCCACAAGGTGGGTCCTTCCTAGAATTCTTCTTCCATGAAACTGTGTTTCATTATAAAGGGCCTTTCCCTGTCCACTTACCCACATCAGTAGCCCTGACCCAGGGGAAGGACAAGACAGTGAGTTCTGGGCCAAGCCGAGCGAGCTGCATTTCTCACCATGGAGCCCTGAGAAATGCCCTTTTCCTCCTATAGGATTGTGGTGGCAGGGACGTGCCCTCCCCCTCCCCCCTGCGCCCCACCGGCGCTGGGCGCTTTGTTGGAGAAACTTCTCTGTTGGCCAAGATGGAAGGGCTGTGGTATTTGTAGACAGGACTGACAGACATAACAGAAGGACCCAGAGACCCCCGGGAGTTCCTCTCAGGACTCAGGACTCCTTAGCTGGCATTCCAGAAACAAACGGAATCAATTCCTAGGACACAGCAGGGGATAGTTGACCCACTTTCGCATCAAGATGTAACAAACGTCAAGTTCTGGTGACTGCTGTCTAGTGGATTAGAGGTTCTTCAATTTAATTTTCATATTGAAACCCCTCAAACTTTTAAAGTCACAGACAAGAAACTACAAGAAAGTAAATCTTGGGGGCCAGAGTGATAGTACAGTGGGAAGGGCATTTGCTTTGCACACAGCCTATGTGAGGTCGATCTCCAGCATCCCATAGGGTCACTATCATTGTCACTGTCCTCCCGTTGTTCATCGATTAGCTCGAGCGGGCCAAAAAAAAAGAGATAACCTTTTCTTCCCTCCCTCCCCTCCCTTTCCCTTTCTTCCCTGTTTCCTCCCTCCCTCCTTCCTATCCTTAGCCTCCCTCCTCCCTTGCTTACTTCCTTCTTCCTCACCAAGCCATGGTCTGAGCTCTCGGGTCCTCCCGCCCAGCAGTACTGGGTCTTTTCAGCTTGTGGACCGATCTCAGTCTTGCCCAGTGGTGCTGCAGTTCTACCTTGGACCTGGTGTGTACTCCAGCCCTTTGTACCGTCTCTCCGCCAGCCACATGAACAAGGCTTTGGAGAAAGAGCTTCGGAGTTTGGTGAGTACCAGCGGAGTCGGGCGCTTATCTTTACCTTGCTGAGGCTAAAGCGAAGCCTCCTCAGGCGAGCTTGGCCCTGTGGCCTCTGAGGCTCACGAGCGTGTCAGCTGGAAACCCCAGGGGCTGCGCAAGCCCCCGTTGGTGCAGCAAAGGTAGGTGGGCTGATCTGTCCCCGCTATGCCCTCCGCCTCTGCCTGATCAGTGACCGGCCAGCGATGCTCCCGGAGTGCCGGGCTCCTTGCTCCCCTCAGAAGCGCCCCCTGCCCCCTCAGCTCTGTCTCCCCTGCCAGCTGGGAGCACTGGGGGCTCACAGCAAGGGGAGGGAGGTGAGAGACATGCGCTGGGAAGGCCGCTTTTCTGGAACCTTCCAGACACCTTCCTGGGGTGGATCAAAGTGTGTTTTCTTGTTTTCTTTTTAGGATGTTTTTTGTTTGTATTTGTTTTTTTGGTTTGTGTCTTGGGTTTTCTTGTATTCAGCTGTGCTGAGACTTTCTCCTGGCTCTGTACTCAGGGATCATTCCTGGTGGCCCTCAGGGGACCACGTGGAATGCTGGGGATTGAACCTGGGTTGAATACATACAAAGCAAAACACCTAAAGTATCTCGTTGTTTTTGTTTTCTTGGTATTTTTTTTTGGCTTTTTGGGTCACACCGTGATGCTCAGAGGTTACTCCCAGCTCTGCACACAGGAATTACTCCTGGTGGAGTTTCGGGGACCCAATGGGATCTGGGGATTTAACCTGGGTCAGCCACGTGCAAGGCAAATGCTCTTCCCGCTGTCCTGTCACTCTGTCTCTGGGCCTGGGTGAGCCGGGCCTTTCTGCTGAGACAATGATGACTGGATCCTGTCAGGACCTGGGACTGAGCACTTAGGAGCCTTTCAGAACCTGCAGGAGGATTCCAAGGGAAGCGTCCTTGCTGGGGCAGCATGGGCCAAGCACAAGCGGCATCACATTCTATCTGTGTGTGGTCGAGAACATGTGTACACACGTGTGTCCACAGCCATGCACACACCCCAGTATACACACATGGGCTTCTGTCATGTGCAGACTCATACATGTCCTTGGACATGCAAGCAAGTACATCCATACTTGCACAACTCACTCATGTTTGCCAGGCAGATACACACTGGGCATTGATAACTGAGTTTGGGGTGGATTATTTTTGTTTTCTGGGTTTTTTTGTTCTTGTTGTAGTTCTTGTTTTTTGTCTTTTTTGTCACAGTTGGGGATGTTCAGGGGTCACTCCTGGCTCTGCACTCAGGAATTACTACTGACGGTGCATCCCCTATGGGATGCTGGGGATCAAAGGTGGGTCAGCCTTGTGCAAGACAAACACCCTCCCCGCTGGGCGATCGCTCTGGCCCTGGGATATACATACATATATATATATAATGTATATATATGTATATATATTTTTTTTTGGTGGTGGTGTTGGGGGACTAGTGGCATGCCTGTCAGTCCTTGGAGGCGACTCCTGGCTTTGTGCTCAGGATATTCCTGTTAGTGCTGCGATTCAAGCAGGGCCAAGTGGCCTTACCCAGTGTTCTCTCCCAGCCCCCAGATGTTCACCGTGTTTATTGGGGCTCCCCCTAACTTGGTGGTACTCCTGCTCAGGGTCTAACCGGCTGGCTGTACTCGGGCACCTGGACCCTGTCCCAGCCCTTCAGCCCCCAATATCTACGTTTGGAGTGCAAGTTCATTTTCATGAACAGCATCACAAAATGGAGTGTCTCCCATGTCGTTGATTGGAAGCTACTTTGCACCCTCCTGGTCTGAATATCTGATTCTGTTTCTCTAGAAAGAAAAGTTCGCAGAGGCTTCAGAAGAGTCAGCCTCTGTTCAGAAAAACATGCAAGGTGGGTGCGGGCCATCGGGTGGCTGTGCCGGGGCCGGGGCTCTGGGGTCCCACACTCAGGGCTCTGCCCGCTCATTTCCCGCAGCTGACTTCCTCCGGCTCTTTCCTCTTTGACTTAAAGTTCATTCCCAGAGACCTGAGCAGGCCAGGCACTTGCCTTGCTCACTGCCAAGCTGGTATCCATCCCTGATACCAGCAGGCTGATCCCTGAGTGTAGAGCCAGGAGGTACCCTGGGCGTAGCATGTACGCGCACAAAGCCCCCCCCCCCCCCACACACACATCACACACATACACATTGTTTTTTATTAATTTATTTTTTTGTTAATAATGTAGGAGTACTACTAATCAGCCATTGATGAAGCTGATTTAATTGGGCATGAACTCCACATTACTTATTTTTTAAAAATTCTGTTCTGAATGTTAATTTTATTTTATTATTTTATTATTATTATATTTCCCTCCTTTTTTGATTCATGTGAGATATAGTTACAAAGCTTTCATATTTGAGTTTCGGTCATACAATCATCAAACACCAGTCCCATCACCAGTGCACATTTTCCACCACCAAAATCCCCAGAATTCCACCAGCCCCACCCTTGTGCCAACCCTTCCCCTGTCTGTGTGGCAAGCAGATAATTTCCCCCATGCTCTCTCTCTACTTTGGTTACATTCGATATTTTGACACCAGTCCTACCAGCACTCAAACCTGCTGAAAAGGCAATGCTAGATGATTTGTTTCGTATTGCTTCTTATGGCTAGAATATAATGACCAGGAATATCTGTGTCATTCTCTTCCGGGAGCTGTACTGTATAGTCTCTGGGTCTTGGCCATTGACGAGATTACGTGGTGCTGGTGGGCAGTTTGTGGGTGTGACTGCCAAGCTACTGGAAAACTGGGAATGTGGCGGGAGGAGGCCCAGTCCTGATCTGAGCAAGCTTGGAGCTCTCAGTCACGGGTTCCCGTTTACCTCCGGGCCACTGACCCTAACTGCATCTTTTGATCTCTTTTGAGATGTATGGGTCTCTGAAATAAGGCCAATAAATGAGCCAATAAATAGCTTATATATCTTATATAGTGTTTTGTGGATGTGTCTCCCACATACTGAACTTTTGTCCGTTTAATTTCTTGGTAAATTTGACCCCAAGTTGTTGGGGTCTGACCAAAGGCACAGGAGCAATTTTGGGGTATCTGGAAGTCTGCAGGCACCATCAAGCTGCTGATACACTCTCCCCGCAGGTACAGGTGGACCTGCTGGTGGCATCATAGTCCCTACATCACTGTTTGTGGTGACATGCTGGTGTGCTTGGGAAAGTGCTGTGTGACCTGGCAGGGAGCTGGCTGGATGGGAAGATTTTGGGACGCCCCCAGCCAAGACCTCGAGTTCCTCCTGGCACCAGACCCACCGTCTCCATGCCGAAACCTCCTGGTGTTGCCCTCGGCTGGGGGCTTCTCCCGTAGAGACGCTTTATCGCCCCCGTGACCTCAGACTCCAGTGCGAGATTTGATGGAGCCTGCCAGACAGACTCTCAAATAATCCCGATCGTGCGTGAAATATATTAAACTTCTAACTTTATCCTAACTAGAATCTATTGATAAGTTACATCAAAAAGAAGAACAGTTTAAGGCACTGTCTTCTGAACTGGAGAAGTTGCGAGGAAATTGAACAGGTAAGAGATGATCTCTGGGTGTCATGCAGGGGCACCCCGGGCGTGAGGCGCCTCCCTGCTGATGCTCCCGCGCCCCCTCCTCAGCCTCCCGGCCTCCCTCAGGGAGCCCCTACAACAGGTCCCAGTCCCCCTCCCGCCCACCCCCCCTATCAGTTCCTGGGGCCCTGTGACACTCTGGCCACCGTGGCCTTGGGACGACTGTCAAATGCTGCTCAAGGTCCCCCCTGAGGGCCATCTATGAGGCGCCTTGTACGGTCGGACCCCCCGTCCTGGCCCCATCCGTTGCTCGCTGCCTGCGTTTCTTCCCCGTCTTGTGAGTTGTCCTTGGTTTCACTGGCTGCTGCTCGGTTCGAGCAGTTTGCAGGGGCCAGAGAGTGAAACGGCCTTGGAGGGAGGCCTGGGACAGAAGCGCAGGGAACGCTCAGTTGCTTAAGACACCCCAACGCTGTTCTCCCCCCCCACCCTCCCTGCATCTCTCCCTGTCTTTCTCTCTCCCTCTGTCCCTCTCTCTCCTTCCCTCCCTCCCTCCCTCCCTCCCTCCCTCCCTCCCTCCCCCCTTCTTCTCCTCCCCTCCCCTCAGATATGGAGGCCAAATTCAAAGAGAGAGATGTGCGAGAAGAGCAGTTGATGAAGGCAAAGGCCAAGTTGTAAAACGACATCGCGGACATCATGAAAATGTCCGGGGAAAAATCATCACAACTGACGAGAATGAATGATGAACTACGCCTGCAGGAGAGGTGGGTGTGTCGGGCTGCTTTTCCAGAAGGTTCTGTGGTGACGCCTGCAGTCGCGAGTCACCCTCCCGGAATTCTGTCTCAGGCCCTCTCCGAGATCTCTGAGGCTCCTTCATGGACCCTCAAGTCAGCTGCTCAATCGGAAGGCCGCAGCGTCACCCACTTTTTTGTGTGATTTGTGAAGAAAAGGTGGTGGGTTGCTTGTGGCACAGCCTGTCCCAGGCAGCGGAAATAGTCCCCATCCAAGGAAGGACAGCTGACCCGTGACACACGGAGAGAAGTTTCTCTGTTTTGTCTTAGGGCCCCTCCCAGGGGTGCTCAGGGGTCACTCCTGGCACAGCTGCCGGGTCATAATGGGGTGCTGGGGTGGAACCCAGGTCGGCCACTCACAGCAGGCTCCCCCTCTGCCGCTTCCAGCCTTTGTCTTCTTCCCTCTGCATAGCTGCCGGATAAAGAACGAGTGTTTCAAGACAAACCTTTTGCGGGCAGGTTTAGAACTATTCGGTTTTATTATTTAGTGGGGGGGTGTTATACCCGGAGATGCTCAGGGCTTCCTCCTGGCTCTTCACTCAGGAATTACTCCTGGCGGTGCTCGGGGGACCCAGTGGGATGCTGGGAATCCAACCTGGGTCTGCCACATGCGAGGCAAACACCCTCCCCGCTGTGCTATCGCTCCAGCCCCACCATTCAGCTTTGACTCTTGCACTTTTAAGTCTTAGCCGAGCGGCCAGCCTGCCCCAGCTGGACACGGCGTCGGAGTTTCCCAGAGAGAGTGCCGGTATCTGGGGGCCATCCTGGGATCCCCCAGCAGAGCTTGCCTCCTGGGTTCGGCACCCCTCTGATCCAACTGTACGTAAATCTTCCAGGGAGCTGTCAGAAATAATTTCAGATGGCATTTCAAAAATAAAATAGGCTGACAGTAGAATGGGTAGTGCTGCCTTGTACTCGGCCAACCCGGGATTGATCCCCAGCATCCCGTATGGTCCTCCGGCCCTGCCAGCAGTGACCCCTGAGCACAGAACCCTGAGCGAGACCCAAACACCACCAGGTGTGGGGCCCCCATCCCCAAAATAGGCAGGTCGGTATGTTGACCCTGTGAAGCTAACTGTGTTTGAGCCTCTCCGTCCTGCGTGTGTGTGTGTGCGCGCGCACGAGCGCGTGCGCGCACATGTGCGCAGGTAAGACTACTCTGAGATTTTCATTTCTGGTATTTAGGCCACATTACGTGCTTGGCTTGCTTGTGCCTGCTTGATCTCATTCTTGTTTCCATTCTTCCCGCTTTTTGTTTCTGTAGTCATTAACATACCTAATAACATCAGAGGAAATTGAGCTGATGTCGGAGGATCGCAGGGCCCTGAGGTCAGAGAATCAATTGCTGGCGAAGGAGAAGCTCTCTCTGAAGTCAGAGAGAAAGTCGTTGCTATTGAAGCTCACAGAAGCGGAGGCCAAAAACTCTTCACTGCGGGAAGAGCAGAGGAAGCTCTGGCTGTTGAACCAAGCGATTCTCTTCAATAAAGAGAAGGTCATCGAGGCCAGGCGGGCCGCAGAGAAGCTCTGGCAGGAGTAGCGGCTCGGCAGAGAAGCCCTCGAGGCAGAGAAAGAGAAAATGCTGGAAGAGGGCAGGGCGGTGCAGGAGGAGCTCCAGAGGGTGCGCGCAGAGAACGACGCACTACAGGTCGCCAAGGTGGGGCTGCAGGCCCTGGTGGAGGAGCTGCAGATGAGCAAGAGCAGCCTGGTGGCCGAGTGTAAGAAGGGCCTGGAGGAGAGGGGTCAGAAATGTGAACAAAGAAATATACACAGATACATATATACACACAGACACACTCAGACATGTACATAGACACATGAAGATACACAAACAGACATTTACACAAATGCAGACAGATACGTACACAGATATAGACTCTGATCTACCTGTGCACACGAAGACGTACAGATGTACAGACAGGCTCACACATGCACATATAGACACACATATATACACAAATATACACAGAGATAGATACACAAACATACACAGGACACATCTAGTGCAACACAAAGACACAAACAGGCGTATACACATGCACACAGGCATAAAGACATATATACACACAGACATATACACACAGTGACATACACAGACACACAACACAATCAAACATGTACAGAGATACAAAGAGACACATAATATATACATAACACGCTCAGACACAATCACACATAGACACACATAAATGTATACACAGACATACAACCTATGCCCAAACAGACACGAATAGACATAAGGTAGACACATCTGGTTATAGACACAGACACAGTCACATACAGACACGCTCACACACAGAGACACAGACATCCTCAGACACACCCGGAGCATGCGTGCACACAAAGAGACACAGACATGCACACACAGACACGTACATACACTTACACCGACATAAATACAGAATTTCAGACACTCAGACACACACATCAACACATATACTTCTAGACATTCAAAGTTACAAATGCACAAGTGCACACAGACACACACACAAACTCATACACTTATGTACACAGACACACAAACAGGTAGTCACACAGACATATACACAGAAAAACATTCCCCACACACATCCAGAGACACAGACTTCCACGTAAAATACATGAGCACAGAGAAACAATACAGACATATATAGAAACACACACAGTGCACACACACATGCTCACCTAGACATACACAGACATAAACAGACACACACAGATAGACAAATACAGTCACACACAGTATATACACAACGCAGATACGCACACACACAAATTCACACAGACATACACTGGCACAACATAGGCACATTCACGGAGACACACAGACATACACAGGCACAAACATATACACATTCACAGTCACACACAGACACACCCACACATGCACAGACACAACAAAGATGTCTACATAAAGTCACACACATGCGCATATACAGAGAGACATAGACACAGACACAGAGAAACAGATACATAACACAGACATATGCGGACGTATGTGCACACTGACGTACAGAGACACAGACATATACACTGACACACAGACAGAGCTAACCATGGAAACCATAGAAACATAGGCACACACACTGACATTTACACAGACACACACGTACAAAGACCTACAGACGTACACAAAGGAACACAGACACAGATATTTATATGGACACACAGACACATGCAGATACACACAGATATTTATACACAGATATACATTCATTCAGCGACACAGACTGCCCACATCGACAGTACACCCATATGCACAGACATATAGTTAGACACACAAAAATAAGACATATTCACAGACAACACACACACACAGGGACACTCACTTATATAAACAGAGACACATAGGCATGCAGATATAAACATAGACACATAGACATGATCACAGACACACAGAGATATACACAAATGCATATACAGGTGCACACAGAGAGACTCAGACATATACAAAGGGGCATCCACAAGGACACAAGACACATACAAACATAAAGACACGCACATATACACACATATATAAACACAGATATATACAAAGACACAACGCATGAGCACATAAACATACACAGACATGTACACACAGACACACAAAGACCTACACACAGACACAAGCACACAAAAGACATATATGGGCATATGCTCAGACACACATTCACACAGACATAAATACACAGATATATACCCACAGATACACACATGCTCATATACACAACACAGACACAGGCATATACACACATGTGGACACACATGCACACAGAAGATAAAACATACAGAAACACAGTATGTACACAGACACAAAGATGTATACACACAAACATACAACATAGACACACAACACATATATGCATAAAGACAAATATATATAGACACAAACACATGCACAAACAGATATACACAGAGACACATAAATACATCTGCACACACAGAACACAGACACATACACTGGATACTCACATATGGTCAGACACACATGCATACAGAGAATCACACATATTCACAATCAAATATATAAAGGTGGACACATGCACAACAGAGACACAAATATACGCAGACATACTCTTGCACACAATTCAAACGAATATACATACAGATTTGCACACAGAAATACACACTGAGATATATACACAGGTACACACCCACATACACACAAGAGACACACAGAAACATATACGGAAAAACACATGCACATACAGACACAGTAATATATACAGAGACACACAAACAGATATGGACACACAATGCACACACCGAGACATATAGATATGCAGACACACACAGACGTATACACAGACAGAACCATATACACAGAGACATATACAAGTATCCACACAAACATTTACTCATAAATACACCCACATTTATACACAAGACACAAAACAGTCATAGAGACATAGATACACACATAGATACACAGACATACAGACACACCAACATATAAACCGACACACAAAAATGTACACACAAAGACAACAGAGACACAAACAGATACACAGACACAGGTATGTCCATAGACACACACATTCACACAGAGACATATAAATAGACATATACACAGACACACACAAACCAATTTGCACTCACACAGGACATATACACAGACTCACACAAACATGGACACACTAACGTGCAAATAGACTCCCACAAACATACAGACCCACATAAGGCATATACACTGAACAACACATGTACTCTCAAATACACACACATGTGCAACACTACATAGGCATATATACACAGAGACATACATAGACACAAGCATGCACCACAGAGACACACAGACATATGTAAACATACATGTACACACAAATACACATATGCACACCCGCAACACAGACATACAAACACAGAGAAACACACAGACACACACGCGCACAGAGATACACATAGAGACATAGAGATGCACACAGATATACAGATACACTAAACACATAAACACACAGACACATAGGCATATACACTCAGACATGCACACATGATACACACATTTACACAGATACATACACATGCACATACACAGAGACACACAGATACACAAACATGTACCCACATGAACACACAGACACAGCAGACATATACAAAGACACATACCCATGCATATACACAGAAACACAGTCATATACACAAAAACACTCAGAAACACTGATGCACACACTCATATTCAGAGACACATGTGAACGCACAGACCTATATACAAACACAGGCACACAGAGAGGCACACATAAACATAGAGACACACATAAACACATGCATACAGTTACACCAAAACACACAGACTTATATACAAATGCAAATGCACAGAAATGCAACATGTGTACACAAACACATGGGAACGTTTCCAGATACACACATGAACACATAGACATATACACAGACACATTCGCACACACAGGTATACAAAGACAGACATATATACATACGAACTCATATGCACACATAGAAACACCGACATATCCACAGAAATATAGACGCATGCACCCACAGATATATACACAGACACACAAATATACACACATACGTAAACAGACATGCTTACACACAAATACAAAGTCACACAGAAGCACACAATTAAACCTACACATACAGACATATACACAGACACATTTGCTCACACACAGAAATATGTAGACAGGAACACACACATCCACACACAGAGACATATGCAGTCACATACATATGCACAGTCACACACAGACACACAAATGCGCACACAGAAACACAAAAGATGTATTCACAGACACAAAATTATAAATATATCAACATCCAGAGACACACATAGGTGCGCACATAGATACACATACAGACATATACACAGATGAACACACATGCAGACACACAGAGACATGTACACAAACACAGACATATTTACAGACATAGAGACACCCATGCACACATAGACATACACATGACAGTTACACACATATCCATACACCAAAATACGTATACACTGACATATACAATAGATACACATGCTCACAGACACCCAAATATATAGACACTCACAGAGGTAGACACACATGCACACACAATGACACAGACATATATACAGCATGCACAGGTAGATACAAAGTACACAGAGACAGATGCACAAACACACAGATATACACCTGCATATACACAAACGCATACACATAGATACATATACACTGACATATACACAGACACATTCATATAGAAACATAGAAAAACACACACAGAAACACAGGCATGTAAGCGTGCACACACAAAAGGAATATACACACACGTAGACTCTCATAGACATACATAGACACCTCCACACACAGAAATACACAGATATTTATACACATAGAAACACAGACATATACATGTAAACACACAAAAACATGCAAACACAGATGCAAGAAAAATATGCACACAGAGACAGACATGTACACAGAAACACATGTGAACACACATACTCAGATATATATACACAGACACTCAGAAACACACATATATACAAGACACACACACACGTACACAAATACAGACATTCACAGTCAACACAGATATATACCTGTATACAAAATACAAACATGTGTCCAGCACAGACATATGCAGACAGTATACACAGGTAAACACAAACATACATCTATAAGTATACACACAGATAACAGACATATACCACACATAGACATACCAACACAGAGACACAGATAGATACACGGAGACACAGACACAAAATTGCAAGCACAGCCATATACACAGACACACAGACATATTTATAGCCACACACAGAAAAATGACCATAGAGACAGGTGTGTACACACAGACACATACACTGACACATATGCACACAGACACAAACATATGCACACAGAGACATACATATACACAGACATGAACATGTAGACACAGACTTACACAAACTGAGAGTCACACAGTCAGACACAGAAACATTTCAACATGTAGACCCACAGACAATACAGAGACATGTGGGCACACACAGTCACACAGAGAAATATACACACAGACACACAGAAACACACAGACATATATACTGACACATGCACACAGAGACACAGATATACAGAGACACCATCAAAATGCACACTAACATATACTGACACATAAAGCCACAGATATATAAATAGGCATAATCACAAGACACACTGAGATAAACACACACAATAACACACTCATGCACCACACATATCCACACACACATTTACAGACACAGGGACATATGCGCATACACAAACGTACACAGACACACAGAGAAACAAACATACATTGACACATTCTCACAGACACATGAACACACACAGAAATATAGACAGACATAGATAAACAGACACACAGCCACATGCACAGAGTGACAACTGATATATAGACACACAGCCAAATGCATAGTGACACTGACACACATGTCTAACACAGACATACACAGACACACAGATACCACACAAACAACACATCATATATCTTTATTCCTTGACTGGAAACACGGATAAGGCCCAAGGTATTTGCCGTCCCCCCCCCGTTCTTATTTTATTATTTTCCCTAGATTTTTATGGAAATCTGGGGGGTGGAGAGAGGGTAGAGAAACATCACATCTGCTGAGATCACAATTCCAGATGCCAAAACAAGGAATATCTGCAGAGATTCGAATTCCCGAGGATCCCCATGGAATGCATCCCAGTTTGCCAACAGCACCAGGGTCGGTGGGGGCCGCTGTCCTAAACCTCCACGTTACTGTCTCGATAGCAACGTCGATGCTTTAGCAGATTTGAAACAGCGGCCCCTGATCTCCAGGCCTGGCCGGGGTGAGGCTGCATCTATATAATCGATTTAACCCTCTCCCAGCGGTGCTGCTCCATGCAATCCTGCAAACTGCCCATCTGCAGCAATCCTGAACTCATTCCATTGTGCATACGTGCACACACAAAGACACACCCCCCTCCCCATGGCGCTTCACCATGCAATCCTGCAAACTGCCATCTCGGGACAATCCCGAACCCTTTCCATTGTGCACACACACACACACACACACACGCACACACACCATTCCTGAACTCTTTCCATTGTGCATATACACACACACACATACAAACACACACCTCTCTGGGGCTCTGTACCATGCAAACCTGCAAACTGCCATCCTGCAACAGTCTTGAAATCTTTCCATTCCGCATACATGCACACACACACACCCCAATCCTGAACTCTTCCCATTGTGGACATGTGTACAAACACACATACACCCCTCTCCCCAGGGTGCTTCACCATGAAGTCCTGCAAGCGACCATCCTGCCACAATACTGAACTCTTTACACACACACACACACACACACACACACACACACACACACACACACACCCCCCACTGGGTGCCAGTGTGTCGCTGTAGCCGCGCGCCCAGAGCAGGCGGCTGCGGCTCCCCGGGGTGCAGGGGCTACGGGCCCATCTGCAGAGCCCCGGGTAGGGGCGGAACCTTTGGGGTGCGCCCTAAGCCCCCGGCCGGGTCGCCGACTCGCGGGCCGGGGTTTCAGGGAACCGGGGCCGGGGCGCTGCGGCCGGGGCTGACGTGGCCACCTTCCCGCGACCGCCTGGAGGCCACCTGGCCGCGCTGTAAGCCCTACCCTGGGGGCCGAGTCCCTTTCCGCGGAACACGCCCGGGCTTCCAGAGCAGGGGCCCAGCCGCCACTCAAGCGCGCCCCGCCCATCGCAGCCCCCGCCCGGCACGGCCCGCCTCTCCCGCGCTCCGCCCGGGCAATAGGAGCGCGGATCGCTTCCGTGCCCCGCCCCCTTGCGGCCGGCCTCCGTGCGCGCGCGCGGAAGGCGGGGCCGGGACGACCCTCCGCGAGGCCCCGCCTCCCCGCGCCGCGCGCCTCCTCGGATTGGTCCAGAAGGGAAAAGGGGTGGTGACGGGGGCGTGGCCAGGAGGGGCCGGCCCGCGAGACTTTGTGAGGAGTTCACGCTGCATGCCCATAGCAGCTCCCGCGCTCCATCCGGCCAATAGGAGCGCGGATCCCTTCCGTGCCCCGCCCCCTTGCGGGGGCCTCCGTGCCTGCACGTGCGGAAGGCGGGGCTGGGCGGACCCTTCGCGAGGCCCCGCCTCCCCGCACCGCGCGCCTCCTCGGATAGGTCCAGAAGGGAAAAGGGGTGGCGACAGGGGCGTGGCCAGGAGGGGCCGGCCCGCGAGACTTTGTGAGGAGTTCACACTGCCCGGCAGTCCTGGAGGAGAAGAGTGGTGGTCCGGGTCGCAGTTGCGAAGTCGTTGCAACTGGCGGCCACAGCCCGCTGGCGAAGGCGTTGGGGCTGGCTGCTGGACTGAGCGTACCCACGCCCCCTGGCGCGCGGGTGATTGAAAAGGGACCAGCCGGCGCTTTGTCCTAGACTCGCCCCAGCCCTCATGTGTATCCGGGAGCCAAAGGGCTGCCTTTCGGTCGCCCCTCAGCAAGCCGGCTGAGCCCCGCCTGTGCCTCGCCCGGGAAGTGGTTGCCCCCGCTGCCCCTGAACCCGGGAATGATCCCCTGTGGCCGGCTTTCGCATTGGCCCTGGCAGTGGGCGAAATGCTGAGCAGCTGCGACCCCTGCTGGAGTGTGAGCGCGCCCCGCCGGCCGGCTGCTGGCGCGGTGCCTCTGCGGCTGTCAGCTTGGCCCGGGCCCAGGTCCTGCCCCGCGCCTGTGACATCGGAGCCCGGGAGGCGGGCGGGGGCGGGGCGGGATGCCCCTGGGAGGCCGCCCAGCAGCATCCCCGCCTCCCTGCATTCCTGCATCCCTGCATCCCTGTATCCCTGTATCCCCGGATCCCTGCATCCCACCCCGGGCGCTAGCCCATGCAGGTCCCAAGCAGAGCCGAAAGCGCAGTGCACAACTGAGGTCAAAAGGCGTAGAGGAAAACGAGAGGGGCTGGTCGATTCTGTTTAATTCTACCTGGAAACGAGGAGGGGCGTTTGAATCTACTTTATTCTATTCAGTAGGGTTACTTTTTTGATGTCAAGATGGGGTAGAGGCATCATTCTACTGGCTCTTAGCATTTTCTGAGCATTACCGTTTGCCAGTTCTTAAAGTCTGGTTGGAATAAGCCAGAGGGACCCATTTCTCACTGTGCCTAGGGCGGCAGTGAGGCAGATGAGGCAGGACAGAGGGTCCCAGCTTTCCAGTATTTTCATGAATGGAAATTGGGAGTCCTCAGGATGCTCAGACTCATTGTTGGAAAGTTGAGAGCCTCAGTTTATCAGCCTAGTAGCTAATAGGCTCGTGTATTAGAGATTAGGAAGAGGAAAAAAGAGAGGAAGGAACTGCTCTGGTGAGTTGTGTGGTGTTGGAATTATGTGCATATGTCCACATTATTCATAGTATGGTAAACCACAGAATTTCAATTAAACAGTTTTAAAGTAAAGCATAAGTACCAAAGGAAAAAAAGTATCTGAGAAAACAAAAGAAAGTCTGCAAGTGGGAAGGAATGTAGGGAAACCACTCTTTGTTTTACAGGGGCTGCAGACTTTCAGGGTAAGCCGGGTTTGCCGCAGACCCTTTCAAATGCAAAGTGGGTTCTTGGCAGGTGCCTGTCTGGCTATTTGCCCTAGGTATTGCCCATTTTCTCAGCCCTCCATGAGCCCAAACTCTAGGGCAGAATATTTGCAGGGACAGTGGCTAACTCCCTGTTGATCTGAAAAAGGCCCGGAATTTTGCTGGAAGTCAAAACTGTAGGATGAGCCTGCCCAACCATGGGCCTTCTCCCTGAGGCGGGAGCAGAAACAGAGGCTCTCTCAGCAGCTCTGCATGGGGAGGGAAACTGAGGATCTTGGTGGAGGGAAGGTCGTTCTGGTGGTGCTGGAACAAATGTACAATGAACAACTTGGCAAATCAGGGTGTTTTTCATAGAAAACTATTTTTAAAAAGTATGTGGAGCAGAGATAGCTAAAATACAGCCATTCGCAGCCGAAACTGAGGCTTCCTCTTGCACTCACTCAACCCGGGGCCCTTTCCTTCATGTTCCAGGTGCTGGGTCCCCCATGGCGTGCACAAATCCTGGAAGACAGAAGGAGCGAAGACCGGGCCAGTGCAGGTCCTGGCCTCAGGCAGAGTCCCCCTGTCTACCTGCTGGTGAGTGACGGCCCCCACCAGATTCCCTTCTCAGGGCACTTTCTGGAAGCCCTCCAGTTTTAAAGTTTCATTTGACTTTGGGGGCTGTGTGTCAGAGGTTTACTCCTGGCTCTGTGCTCAGGGTATTTCATCAGGAAATCCATATGCAAAAGCAGTACAGGGGGAGATTAACCCCAAGCAGAAGGGGATGCGCCCTGCCCTGTCACAGCAGCTGTTTGCTGGACTGGGAGTGGCGGCCTGGGCCAGGAGGCTTGCTTCACTAACGCTGCTCTCTGTGGCTTCCAGAAGCTGCTGGCTTCCTTGCTTCAGCCTGCCAGGCACCAGGATCTGGGCTCGGTGGCCTCCAGCACCATCCTGAGATTCATCATGGGGAAAGGCCAGGTGAACACCACGTGGGGACCTTGGCTGGGACTCTGACCAGTTGAGTACACCGGCGATCACCACATGGAGCAGGGACTTGGAAAGTCAGCACCTGCTCTGCACACGGTCCATGCTAAGGCCAAGTAATGTAGACATACTTATATGTGTGTATATATGTGTATGCATATATATGCAAAACCCAAAGAAGAGTGTTTGTTACCTGCTTGCCTATTTCATTCCTAACAGAGCCTGAATCAACCTAGCCAGATTGACATCTCAAGGTAGGTTCTCTTCGGCGTGAAAATAGTTTACTAGGTGGCACAAAGCTTTGGGTGATTCTTAATATCTTAAATGTGTTGGAACTTTAATTTGCTAAGATAAGAACACTAAATGATTTGAGTTAGAACCGCAGTAAAATAGAACATCTCTCCTGGCTGTGGAGGAAAAATAGATCTACATGAGATCCAATTCCTAAAACGGTACTTATTTGGCACATATAAAAACACAGGCACACGAATATGTACACTGATACACACATGAACACACAGAGACATACACATTCACAGAGAAGACATACAACACAGGCATACAGACACAGACATGTAGAGAAAAGTATATACACATGCACACACATGGACACAGGCACACACAGACTTATAGACAGATGCAGTCATACCAAACGCATACACAGAGACATACATACAGACATATACAAACACACAAAGATATACACAAAACAGACACATGCACAGACACAGAAGATACTTCGGTGGACACCCATGTATACAGACACAGGCTACATGTGCATAGATGCACAGACATGTATATATTTGCACACAGATATAGAAGTGTACACATATACAGATGTAGACATATATACTTAGACACATAGACACAACCACGCAATCCTAAACAGACATATACACAAGACACAGACATGCAGACAGACACACAGACATTTATACATGCATGCAGACAGACATTCACGGAGGGACATATACAGAGACACAACAGACACACACATACAGACACACAGTCCCATGCACACACACAAATACAAATAGACATAGACAGACACATGCACACACAAACATAACATAGAGACATATACAAAAACACCTAGATGCAGACCTCTGACAACAGATAATATATACACTGATACACAGACACACAGATATATGCAGATATACAACATGAACACAGACATAAATACAGACGTGCATAGACTCAAGTGTACACACAAACCCTCAGACATATGCAAACATAGAGATATACACAGATACACACAGATGCGCTTATATTTACACAGATACACGCCAAGACATTTACATAGACACACAAATGCATACAGACAATAGGCATATAAGCACTTAGACACACAGAGACAAGGTCAGACTTACACACCGACATGCAGAGATACATGCATGGGCACAGACAAAGATATAGACACAGACATACAAAGACACACCACAGATACAGGACACATGCATACAGACACATACGGTAGGACACAGACATATATACAGACATATATATGCAGTCACACAGACATGCACTCATGTACACAGAGACACATGCAATGCCACACACAGATACATACATATGTACATATATAGACATATACACAGACTCATGCACACACACATACATATGTCTACAGCGCCACAGATACACAAACATACAAATACAGACATATACACAGCAACACACAGATACAGATCCACACACACTGACATACACAGACACAGATGCATACACACACAGAGACCTGTACAGAACCATACATATGCCAAAACATGCAAGCATACACAGACACAGACATAGACACACAACGAGACATACAGATACACAGACATACACAGACACACGCACAGTACACAGAGATATACCCACATCCATATGCATGGACACACAGATGCATACAGACTCACAGACATATACATAGGCACACAACCACACGTACACATAGAGACACAGCCACGTACATATGCACAAACACATGGACACATAGACACATAAATATAGACACAGGCACACCCATTGCATACACAGATACATAGGCACATACCCAAAGCACACACATCATCACACATCGGCAGAGTTACACACACAGACTCATAAAGAGCCGTACATACAGAGACATACACAAATATACAGAGACACACACAGACTCAGACAATTATACACACACTGAGATACATACAGAGATGCATGCACGTATGCAGAGAAACTCATGTTCACACACCAACACACAAATTTACACACAGACTATGGACACACAGATTCAGAGAGAATTAAGCAAACACACAGACACGTGCACAATCAAGAAATACATACGCACACAGATTATACACAGAAACACACATACCAAGACATATATACAGACATATACACATATGCACACATAGCCACACAGCCACACACAGACACATTGAAGACATACAAACACATGCTTGCCCATGGAGACACAAACATATATATTCACACACATAGATATAGACACATGCTCACGCAGTCAGACATATACAAACACACAGACGCAAACAGATACACATGCATATACACAGGCACTCAGAGGCATATGCAAACACACAGAGACACGCACAGGCGTATACACAGACACACAGATAGATACAGCCATACACCGACATACAATGCACACAAGCAGACAGACATACACATAGACACCCACAGACATATAAACAGGAACACACAGATACATGCACACAGACAACAACCATATGCACACATGGACACATTCACAGACCGACATATATGGCATGTATGCACAGACAGACATGAAGACGCACGCAGACATATTCAGACACACACACTTGCGCACACACAGATATAGACACCAACACACACCTGCGTGCACACACTGCGAAACATATAGGCATATATACAGACAGACACACATGCACACACAAGGCATACAGACTCAGACACAGACATACAAACACAGACAGTAGTTATCCACTTACCTGTGTAAACAGACACACATGCACACCCAGACATATACACAGACACATGCATACATAGAGATGTGCACACAGACATACACATACATACAGACAGATGTATAGACAGATACAGGCACACAGAAACACACACGCACACAACACAGACATATACATATGCTCAGCCACACACAGAGACACAGACATATACACAGACGCACATGAAGAGTCTCATACTCAGACACACAGATCTATAAACAGACACACACATGCACAGACACATACGGAGATGCAGAGAGATGTGCACAAACATACAGATACACATGTTTACAAAGACAGCAGACATACATAAGCACAGTCAATAGACATATACACACAGGGTCACACACATGTGCACACACTGAGACACAGAAATAGACACAGACTCACACATAGATACACAGATTTATACATAGATTCAAAGACATATACAGAGACATATCCATGCACACACACAGACACAAAAGACATAGCCACAGTGAGAAATCTAGAGATACATAGACACACAGACATATAGGTAGACACACAAAGACACACAAACATATATACACAGGCAAACCAATGCACACACAGATACAGGCATATACCAAGACACATACAGAATCACAGGGAGATACAGACACAGACTCACACAGACATATACACAGACACAAAGACACAGAAAAATATCTGTATACAATGATATAGAGACACAGGCTTCTACACAGATACACACAACACACACACACACACAAGCAAACAGACATATACAGAAACACACAGAATTGGCATACAGACACACACACACATACAGAGACACCGATTATGCATAGAACACAGACACACATTGACAGACCGATATAGACACAGAGAGATATACACAGACATACTCAGACACATAGATGCACATACATGCACACATATACACACATATAATCACAGACATATACAGGTGCACACGCAGAAACAATCACAGACACAGAGATACAGACATATAGTTAGAGATATATACATAGACATATAGACATATAGTTAGAGATATATACATAGACATACACACATTCATATACACAGACACACAAACATGCAGATATGCAAACATAGACATAAACACAGGCACAGACACACATATAGAGAAACAGATGTTTACAATATATAGAAGCACACGACATGCAGATAAACACACACACACATATATATACACAGACACACAAATGCACAAAAACACAGACAGATGCACACACTGACACACGTACACACACATACAGATATAGACACAGAGATGCAGAGACGTATACACCCAGACACATACACAACAGAGAAGTGCACACATGCACACACAAATATACACGTATAAACATAAGCACATAGACATATACTTACTGAAATGTGCACACACTGACATGCACAGACACACATGCATACACACAGATACATATAAACATACACACAAGGAGACATAGACATATTCAGACACACACACATGCAGACACAGACACAGTGACGTATAGATATACACAGAGAAGCACACATGCACATATTTTTATGCACACACAAAGATATACACAAAGACAGTCAGGCACACTCAGAGACATATACACAGCACAGACAGAGACATAGACATACACTAAGAAACACAGAGATACAGATATATACAGAGACTCGTACCCAATGCACACACAACATACTAACACAAACATAGACACAGATAGACACACGTGCACATAGATTCACAGAGCAGAGAGAAAGACACATATTTGGAAGAAATATACACAACAGACATGTACACAGGCACACTCTGACAGAGATATATACAAAGACACACAAACATGCATACACGGACAGAAAGATATGCATGTATACACAGAACAGACATACAGACACACAAATGCACACACAGACACACATATACACAGACGCACAGTTCAGGATACACACACTTACCCAGACATATACGGACACAGACACACACCTAAACACAGAGACACACAGACATAGACATATACAAAGAAACACATATACACAGACACATACATGATCATAGACAGACACACAGACACACACCTGCACACATGGACAAAAATAGACATGCACAAACACACAACCAATACCACACATGCAGACTTATACAGAGCCACATGCACACTCTTGAACACACACATATGCACAGACACACAGAGAAATGTTCACATAGAATACACAATGTACACATAAACATATACACGGGCACACGGAGAAATGTCGACACAGGGGACACAATGTACGCACAAACATATACACAGAAACAAAGACACACATGCATAGACACAAGCACACAAAAACTCATGTACATATGCACAGGTGCACGGACATAAACACAGATATTAAGACAAACATAGCATAAAGATAGACACACAGGCACATACAGACCTGTATCCCTACACACTGTCACATGCAGACACAGACACGCACACTGGCATATTCACAGACACAGATTGCTACAAACAGGTATATACACAGACGTACACATGTGCAAACACATAGACCTAGACACACGCACACAAAGATATAAACAAACACATGCACACAGTCACAGGAAAAAAATATACACACACAGATCCACCTGCACACAGAGATATATCAACACAGATGTATACACAAAAACCCACACACTCAGAAACTTGAACACATATGCCCACAAAGACAGACACATACCGACACACAATCATATACACAGGCACATGCACATGCATACACACAGAGACACAGACACACACATGAACACAGATGCAGGCATAACCAAATAGCACACTTACAAACATAGGAACAGACTGAGTCTCACTTGCACACACACAGACACACAAACATATGTATACACAGACACACAGGCACACATATGCACCTACATAGACATAAAGACATATACTCAGATGAACACAGACACACAGACATACATACACGGAGACATTTACACAAACACAGAGACGTACACACAGACATAAATACAGGCACTCATAGGCAGACACAGAGAGGGAGACATACACAAGAATGAAAATACAGACACAGACATACACAAACATACAGACACTCATCCACAAGCCAAAACAGACACATGCACAAACACAGATATACAGATGCACACACAGACACACATGGACATATATACAAATGCAAATACAGACACACAGACATATGCACAGACTCAAACACTGTTCACATGCAGGCACACAGACACACGTGTGCACAGACACATGCACACATATATAACAGACATAGACAAACACCCAGAAGCAAGTACACAGACACAGACATATATACATACACAAAAATATACACACAGACACGTATACAAACAAGGACGTGGAGATACAAACGGACATATATAGAGACACACAGACATATAGACTTACTTATATACACAGATATACAAACACACATACACACATAAATGTACAGACACACATGCACACAAATACACTTGCATGTGCATACATACTCAGAGACATAAAAATATACACGGACACATGTGTCAACACACATGCGCACACAGACACACAGATTTATTGGCACACACAGGCATACACACATGCACATAGAGACAGAATCGTATACACAGAGACACAGATAAATGCAAACACAGACACATAAACACATAGACGTATACACAGTGAAGCACAGAGATACACACAGATATATGCACAGACACAAATCACATATACATAAATGGAGACATGCGACGACATGCACAGACACATATACACACAAATACCAACACACATACGCAAACACTGCCACACAAATACATATACAGAGACACATAGACGTATACACAGTGACGCACAGAGATACACACAGATATATGCACAGACACAAATCACATACACATGCAAAGACATGCAGAGACACACATACAGACAGAAATACATGCACACACTGAGAGACACACAAACACAGGTGCACACACAGAGGTACACTGACATATGGAGAGACACATATAGACATACACATATTCTAAACATATGAACACAGGCAAACATACACTCAGACATGCACATATCATACACATAGACATATACCCAGAACACACAGACAGCAAACATACAAAGACACATACATAGGTAGACACACAGACACACAGAGACATACACAGATAGTCACGCACATGCACACAGAGACACTAAAGGATATATACACAAACACACGTACATAGAGACATGGACTGTATTCACAGAGATACAACAGTCACAAACCCCTATGCACACAGACAGACTTGAATGACATATACACATGTGCACACAGAAATATACACAGATACATATATACACACAGACACACTCAGACATTTACATAGACACACGAAGATACACAAACAGAGATTTACACAAACGCGGACAGATACATACACAGATAGAGACTCTGATCTACCTGTGCACACGAAGACGTACAGATGTACAGACAGGCTCACAAATGCACATATAGACACACATATACACACAAATATACACAGAGATAGATACACAGACATACACAGGACACATCTAGTGCAACACAAAGACACAAACAGGCGTATACACATGCACACAGGCATAAAGACATACATACACACAGACATATACACACAGTGACATACACAGACACACAACACAATCAAACATGTACAGAGATACAAAGAGACACATAATATATACATAACACGCGCAGACACAATCACACATAGACACACATAAATGTATACACAGACATACAACCTATGCCCAAACAGACACGAATAGACATAAGGTAGACCCAATTGGTTATAGACACAGACACAGTCACATACAGACACACTCACACACAGAGACACAGACATCCTCAGACACACCCGGAGCACGCGTGCACACAAAGAGACACAGACATGCACACACAGACACGTACATACACTTACACCGACATAAATACAGAATCTCAGACACTCAGACACACACATCAACACACATACTTCTAGACATTCAAAATTAAAAATGCACAAGTGCACACAGACACACACACAGACTCATACACTTATGTACACAGACACACAAACAGGTAGTCACACAGACATATACACAGAAAAACATTCCCCACACACATCCAGAGACACAGACTTCCACGTAAAATACATGAGCACAGAGAAACAATACAGACATATATAGAAACACACACAGTGCACACACACATGCTCACCTAGACATACACAGACATAAACAGACACACACAAATAGACAAATACACACAGTCACACACAGTATATACACAACGCAGATACGCACACACACACACATACAGACATACACTGGCACAAACATAGACACATTCACAGAGACACACAGACATACACAGGCACAAACATAGACACATTCACAGTCACACACAGACACACCCACACATGCACAGACACAACAAAGATGTCTACATAAAGTCACACACATGCGCATATACAGAGAGACATAGACACAGACACAGAGAAACAGATATATAACACAGACATATGCGGACGTATGTGCACACTGACGTACAGAGACACAAACATACACAGACACATAGGAGCATAGACACATGAACCCATAGACATATTGATAGACACACAGAGACACATGATGCACATACAGACTTACACACAGAAACACACCCATGTGTGCACACACACAGCTGTACAGTCCCACACCCAATGAGACACGTATACACAGACATGCACTCATGCACAGACATACAGACACCCACACAGACATATACACAGATGCATATGTGAAGAGAGACACAGATACATAAACTCATAGACACTGTATGCACACAGTAATGCTGACGTACAACAAATGCACATGCACACAAAAGAGACACACATACAGAGATACACGCAGACACACAAATAGATGTAGAAACAGACAGATACATAGACACATACATGCACACAGAGACACACGGAAGTATACACAGACATACACACTTGTATACACAGAGACTCACACAGACATATGGATATATAAGCATATACGGATATGTCTGTATGTATGTATATATGGATATACACACACAGACACACAGAGGCATATGCACAAGTACATCATAGACACACTGATACAATACATATTCAGCGGCACACACATGTGAACACAGACATGTACACACAGAATATACACAAACACATGCACACAGAGAGACAGACAAAAATACAGACACAAAACCACGCACATACAGTTACACCAACACACACAGACATATATACACACAGACACAAATATGTGCACACAGACATAGGTAAACTGAGACTTATAACAGACACATATTCACACCCAACACAGACATATACACAGACTCATACCCATGTACACACAAAGAAACACACATATAGATAAAGATACACATGTGCCCAGTCATGAAACACAGACATCAATAGCACACTCAGACACACACAGATGCATATCCACACATGCACAGAGACACACATGTGCACACACACAGCCACTGCACTCTCCTTCCATTGTTCATCGATTTGCTTGAGCAGGCACCAGTAATGCCTCCATTGTGAGACCTGTTGTTACTGTCTTTGGCATACCGAATATGTCATGGGCAGCTTGCCTGGCTTTGCCATGCATGTGAGATGCTCTCGGTAGCTTGCCGGGGTCTCCAAGAGGGGCGAAGGAATCGACCCTGGGTCGGCAGAGTGCAAGGCAAATGCCCTACCCGCTGTGCTATACACTCAGATATATACAAACACATACAGACACAGACACTTATACAAACAGTCATATACAGAGACACACAGATATATACATAGAAATACAGACACTATCAACTAGACACATACACCATGCACGCCTTATAAATGAATGTATACCAACACAGACACACAAAACAAATGCATAAACACCCACATGCAGAGACACACAAATGTAAACACAGAAATACACATTTACAAATTTAGACACACATATAACAGACAAATACACAGACTCAGACACACATGCACACATACAGAGACATGCCGATATATACACAGACACACATAGTGGAAACACAAGACACAGATATATGCACAAACATATACACAGACACACACACATTTATACACAGAGAAACAAACATACACACAGCACACCTACATGCACACACAGACACATTAGCACAGACATCAGACATATATACACACGGACTCTGACACACACAAATATACACACAGACTTATACACTGACACACAGACAGAGCTAACCATAGAAACCATAGAAACATAGGAACACACACTGACATTTACACAGACACACATGTACAAAGACCTACAGACGTACACAAAGGAACACAGACACAGATATTTATATGGACACACAGACACATGCAGATACACACAGATATTTATACACAGATATACATTCATTCAGCGACACAAACTGCCCACATCGACAGTACACCCATATGCACAGACATATAGTTAGATACACAAAAATAAGACATATTCACAGACAACACACACACAGAGACACTCACTTATATAAACAGAGACACATAGGCACGTTTTTGAAACTGGGATCTTTTGCTACAAGCTGTCATCCCCACGGGAGTGTCATCCCCAGGGGAATGTCATCCCCAGGGAAATGTCATCCCCAGGCTGCCCAATTAATAACTAAGACTCTCTGGGAAGCCCCCAGCTGCCAACTCCTTGCCCCTTCCACACACACACACACACACACACACACACACACCTTTGCAGGGAACATTTTCTTTCTCCTCTCTCACCTGGACCCAATAGTGTCACGAGAGACACAAAGCTACAACAGACCCGTAACTAACCCCTGAGGATGCATCTGCTATGGCTATATTGGTGCTAATTTTTATAATCTTTATTCCTTGACCAGAAACATGAATAAGGCCCAAGGTACTTGCCCCCATCCCCGTTCTTATTTTATTATTTTCCCTAGATTTTTATGGAACTTTGGGGGGGGGGTTGGAGAGAGGGTAGAGAAAAATAACATCTGCTGAGATCAGAATTCCAGATGCCAAAACAAGCAACACCTGCAGAGATCCGAATTCCCGAAGATCCCAAAGGAATGCATCCCAGTTTGCCAACAGCACAGTGGTCAGTGGGGGCAGCAGTCCTAAAGCTTGATATTACTTTCTTGATAGAAACGTTGATGCTTTAGCAGATTTGAAACAGAGGCCCCTGACCCCCAGGTCTGGCCAGGGTGAGGCTGTATCTACATAATCTTTGTAGATACAGTGCTGCACCATGCAACCCTGCAAACTGCCCATCTGCAGGAAATCCTGAACTCTTTCCATTGTGTTTACCTGCACACACAAACACACACACAAACACACACACCGTCCCCAGGGCACTTCACCATGCAATCCTGAAAACTTCCATCCTGGGACAATCCTGAAGGCTTTCCATTGTGCGCGTGCACACACACACACACACACACACACACACACACTCACACACACTCACACACCAATCCTGAACTCTTTCCATTGTACATAGACAGAAACACACCTCCCTGGGCGCTGCACCATGCAATCCCGCAAACATCCTGAACTCTTTCCATTGTGCATACGTGCACACAGACACACACCCCTTTTTCTCAAAAAGCCCTTATTCCTGTGTGGGTGAGCCCTGACAGAGTCCCTATCGCTGCTGGTCTGACCCTCCCAGGGACGCACGTCTGTCAGTGTGCCCCACCTCACAAAACCTTGTCCCACTTGTGTGACCCTGTCCTGTGTGTGTTACTGTGACCGAACCCAGGCCTCTGCCTGCTTCCCTAGCTCAGAATCTGCCATCCTGTCTTGGGTGACAGCCAACAGAAGCATGCCCCTGTTCTTTTAACCCCACATCAGAGCTTCTTGTCATGGCCCTGCTCACCCTATGTAAGACCATCACTAATTTGACACAGAGCCCCCGGTCTCCACTTTGTGACCTCAACTCAGTGTGCATGTCCCTGCATTCCAGCATGATCTCAGAAAAGAAACTGGTCTCACCATAGGCCTCTCCCCACAGGCAACTCAGAGTCCTCATACCTGACTTTGTGACCGCGACCTCAGAGACTTTTCCTGTGTGACACAGGTTTGTACTCTCTCTTTGATGTGACCCACCTTAGTCCTTCCTGTCCCTTACCTGACGTTACCTCAAAAACCCGTGCCCTTACCTTTGTCACAACCCCTAAGACCCCATGTTTTTGCCTCTGTGACCTCCACAAGGACCTTTGAGCATGACCTTTGGTGACACACTTCAGATCCCCATGACCCTGCTTGTGTGACCCCACTTCAGACCTTCTTATCTCTGTTTGTGTGACCTCACCTCAGAGTCCAGTGATCCTGCCCATGTGATCCTACCTCAGAGACCCTTTTCCCTGTTCGTGTGACCTCCCACCTCAGAGCCTCGTGTCTTGCAGTTGTGTCCCCATATCAGAGCCTTGTATCCATACCTGTGTGATCGGAACTCAACCCTCATGTTGTTACTAGTGTGATCATCCACCTCAGATCCAGTCAATTCCACCTCTGATCCCCACAGCCTTGCCTTTGAAATCACAACTGAGCATCCCATGTCCCTGCTTTTATGACTTCACCTCAGAGTTGTATGTCCCTGCTTGTGTCACCTCACCTCAGAGCCGTGTACCCTGCTTGTTTATCCCCACTTTAGAGTACCACGCGCCTGCTTGTCTTTGAGGTCCCTGATCTACAAATACACCTCAGTGCATATATTCCTGCCATGTGGCCCACCTGAGTCATTTGCCCCTGCCCGTGTGATCCACTGTAGTGTCCCATGTCCCTGCTTGTGTGACATCTCCTCAGAGCCCTGTCCCAGCTTGTGTCAGCACACCTCCAAGCCTTGATTTTGTGACCCCCCCAGCCCAGAGTTCCATGTCTCCACTACTTTGACTGACCTCAGAGCCCTGTGTCCCTGCCCATGTGACCTCAGATTCCCATGACTCTACATAAGAGACACTACCTCAGAACTATGTACCCTGATCTTTGCCCGTAATCAGAGCGCATGTCCCTGCTTGTCTAACCCCCCACTTAGAGTCCCACATCCTAGACATGGAACCTCCCCTGTGTTCTGTGTCCCTGCCTGTGTGATCTCAACTTAGATCTCTGTGTCAGAGCTGATGTCAGTGGCCTATGTCCCACACATGTGACCACCCCTCAGAGACCCTTGTTCTTACCTGTGTGCCCCCTCCACAGATCATGAGTCCCCAACCATGTGATCCAACCTCAGAACCCTATGTTCCAGTGTGTGTGAACCTTCCTCAGAGCCCTGTGTCCCTCCAAACTTGAGCCCATCTCAAAAGCCCGTGTCCCTGCCTGTGTGACCACACCTCAGATTCCCATGACCCTTCATGTGCGACTACACTTCAGAGCCATGGACCCTGCTTGAGGGTCCCTACTTCAGAGAACCACATTCCTGCTTGTGTGACCCACAAATGTCCGATGGATCTGTTCTGTGAGGCTACCTCGATGCCCTGTTTCCCTGACAACTGACCCCCACTGAGTTGGTTAACCCTGCTAGTGTGATCCTTCCTCAGAAACCCTGGCCCTGGCCCTGTGACCTGTCCCCAGAGCCCTCTCTTCCTGCTTGTGTGACCCTTGCTCAGAGTCCCGAGTCCCTGATTGTGTGACTTCAACTGAGAGCCTCTTACTCTACTCATAAACCCTCCAACCTCAGAGCCCCATGTACTCATCATGTAACCCCCCCAACCATTTCTCTTCCTTGCCGGGTGATTCCATCTGAGAGCCCTGTGTCCCTGCTTGTGTGACCCCCACTTCAGAACCCATGTCCCTCCCTATGTGCCCCCTCTTCAGAGACCCGTGCCCATACTTGTGTTACCTCACCTCCGAACCCCTATCCCTGCCCGTTTGACCCCTGTTGAAAGCCCCATGTCCCTCTTTCTCAGAGTCCCATGTCCCTGCCTGTGTGACACCTTCTCAGAGCCTGTGTCCTTGCCCATGTGACCTCTTCTCAGACTCCGTGACCGTCCTTGTGTGACCCCTCCCCAGAAGCCCAGGTTTGTCCTCTGTGACCATATTTCAGAGATCTGTATCCCTCCCCTGTCACCACACCTCAAAGCCCTGAATTTCTACTTATGTGACCTTTTCTCAGAACCTCTTGTCTCTCCCTCTGTGACCTCTCCTCTGAGTGCTGGACCCTATTTGTGTGACCCACCTAAGAGCCCTGTGACATCCCGTGACCATCTCCTTGTGACCCTCTGCTTTCTGTCCCTCCTTTGTGTCCCTTTGTGTCCCCCCGTGACCATCCCTTTGTGATCCTCAGCTTTTTATCCCTTTATGACCACTCTTATGAGGAGTAGTCATAAGTAGGTATAGAGTCCCATGTACCTACTTATGTGAACCCTCTTAAGAGGCATGTGTACCTCCTTGTGTGATGCTTCCTCGGAGCCTCCTGTCCATCTGAGGTGCATACACCTAATTTTGTGACCCCTCCCTAGAACCCTGTGACAGCCCCCCCAGAGGTCCAAGAACCTACTTGTGTGAGCTCTCCTCAGAGCCCCAATCCCTCCCCTGTGACTGTATGTCAGAGCACCATGTCCCTACTTGTTTGACTCCTCAGAGTTCCCTGTCTCTCCCTGTGTGACCCTTCCTCAGAGCCCCGTGTCCGTCCCTGTGTGAGCCCACCTCAGAGCCACCGTGTCCCTACTTGTATGAGCCCACGTCTGAGCCCATGCCCCTTCCCGTGTGACCCCACCTCAGAGCCGTGTCTCTGCCCGGGTCCCGGAGGGCAGGACCATGGCCCACCGGCCACTTGTCCCAGAGGAGCTGGCCGCTTCAGGAGGAGGCAAGTGTCCCGTCCGCAGGTGTCACTCAGGTTCCGTCAGGTTCAGGATGAGCCGTGTCTGTGCCGTGCTCATTCACCCCCTTGAGTCCCTCCCAGCCCCTGGGTTTGATTTCTCCACGGCGAATCCGGCTCCCGGGTCCCAGTCAGCCCGGCCCCTGCAGTGGGGGCTGCTGACGGTGAGCAATAATCTGTCCAGTCCTCGGGGAGAGGCAGGCGGCCCTGGGGTCTGCTGCGTGCGGCCTAGAGGCTTTAACACAGCTACTGATCCCTCCCACCCTCTCCCCTAGGAGTTGATCGAAGTACTTTCAAGTTTGGCACCAGCCCCGGTGTTGCTCAGGGTCACCTCTGACTATTCTCTAGGGAGTTACTCCTGGGGTCTGGGGGCAGGTACTGAATGGAACCCGGGTGGGCCTTGTGCCAGACCAATGCCCGCCCACTATCCTCAGGCTCTGGCCCCGCCCCCGATGTCTCAATCCCAGTGTTGGAGGTGTTTGGGTTTCGGGCTCACGGGGAGTGAGCCCAGGGCTGTCTCTGCCATGCGGGTGCCCCCACCAAGCCCCCCGCCCCGTCTCTCCCCCTGGTCCTCAGCCATTCTGCTGCTTGGCTGGAGAACACAGAGGTGCTTAAGATGGGGGAGGGGCTTGGCCTGGGACAGGGCTGAGTGGAGCTGAGGGTACCACCAATGGGCAAGTACCCTCAGCATGGAGGAGCGGGGAGACGCGCTGACCTTCTCAGCACTCAGAATGGGGAGCACTGCAGAGCAACCGGCTCCTCCTTGCCCTCCCTCACCCCAACGGGACGATGCCCGCTCACCTGCTCGGAGAGAAAAGCACAGTGCAGGCTTCACACACATTGCAACAACATTATTGTAGAGAAAAAAATATGCTATGATATTTTCTAAGGTAAACCATAGGCGAACAGATTTCATCGTGTGACTCATACAGAGCAGTTGATCCAAGTCATTTCTGGAACAATATGGATGGTAATGGGAGGTGCTGAGAAACCTTTCAGACTGGGGGGCCCCAGGGTGTCTGAGTGGGGGTGTCTGACCGTGAGGCCTCGGGCCATAAGGGCCCCATAGGACCGCAGCCCCTGAGCTCTGGGACCCCTATCGCCTAATCTTCCAGGCTGGGGCACCCTGAAGCTGCTGCCCATAGGGGGCAACAAGTGACCGCTGGTGCCACACCAGCTGGGTGGCACCGCCGCTTGAGCCCTGCTGGGTCACACGAGGGGGCACACGGTGCCACGCAGGTGGGACCTGGTTGGCATGATTGATAAGGGGCTGCTGGTGCTGTGTGTGTTGGGTGGCACTCCTTTTCGAGCCCTTGGGGGTGCGGGCATATGGGGGGGCACAGGATGCCATGCAGGTGGGACCTGGTTGGGGACCGCAACAAGTGGCTGCTGGTACCACATCAGTCGGGTGGCACCACTGGCTGAGCCCTGCTGGGCTGTGGGCCTAGGCTTCAGAGTAGCAGGAGCCACAAGTGGCCGCTGGTACCCGCCCTGCTGGGTGGCAGCACTTTTCAAGCCCTGCTGGGGTGTGGGAACATAGCGGGGCACAGGGTGCGACACCTGTGGGATCTGGGTGGTGGGTGCAGGCACAGGTGCCCCCTGGGTACCGCGTGGCCCTGGTGCCTTGGGAGGCACAAGCTGCCTCGGGGGTGCAAAGTGGAACACTGGTCCGCCCTGGGGACCACTTAGCCCCGGCACGTTGGGAGGCCCGAGCTGCCGTGGAGGTGCGAATCGGAAGGCTGGCATGCGTGCAGGGGCACCTTGGGTGCCACTTGGTCCCGGAACATTGGGGGGCACAGGCTGCATGGCAGGCACAGGCACAGGGGCGCCCTGGGTGCCATTGGGGCCCGGTCCAGCGCCCGGCTGGTGTCTCTTACTTTGTGGGCCTTGCAGCTTCGCACGGTTGTTTCTCTTCCTCTTCGAGCGCTGCTGCGATATCCCTGCGGCCTGGACGTGGGTCGCCTGGCCCTGGGGTGCAGCCATCGCAGCGCTTGGCTGGATCATGGGGACACTGGGTGGATCCACCTCCATGTCGCTGAGTGGTTCCCCTTGGGATTCAGCATCCATGTCGCTGAGTGGTTCCCCTTGGGATTCCGCATCCATGGACTGAATGCTGTTCCCGCAGGACACAACTTCCATCGATTCCACGTCACTGAGACAGGCCTGCGTGTCCTTGGTGGACACAACCTGGCCATCGTCAGGGGTTTGTGGCCACCCTATGACTGCGGGTGCAGCTGGGGCGGGCACTGCCGCCGGGAGCGGAGGCGGAGGGGCCTCCTTCTGGGGCACTGGGGCCCCCTTCTGGGCTGGGGCGGGGGTCACCGCCCGGCCATGAGGGATCTTCTGGCCTAGCAGGGCCTGACAGTGATGCGTGCCCCTCTGGAAGCAGGGGGCTTTCCGTGGACAGTAGACCACAGCCTCGCACCAGTCTTCCTCCTTTCGAATGGGCCATCCATGCTGGTCAGAGGGTACTAACTGGGGACTCTGGCGGCGAGGCCGCTGGCCATAGTAGCCATGTCCATAGGCCTCTGTGGGCTGACCACTGGGCCCCGGCCATGGGTAGTAAGTCGGTGGGCCGTGGACATAAGGCCCTGGATTGTAGGGATAAGGGGCGTGGGGCTGAGGATGCCCCACAGAGCTGGGCCCACCGTAGCCCCGTGTGAATGGCGCCTGGGCTGGTCGCGGCGTCCCCAGGTCCTGGTAGAACCACAGGTCGCACGGTCTCCGCGTCATCCCGGGTCAGGGCTCTGCAGATCACAGGCCACACTCAGACCCTGGCAGCCCAGAGACGCACACCCCCTCCCTGACATTGGGGCCCTTTCTGCACCTTTGGGGTCCCCAGGGGTCACACAAAAACCATTTTATTGTTTGGTCAACTTTGGGGCCACGCCCCATGGTGCCCAGGGCTGACTCCAGGTCTTCCTCAGGGGTCCGTCCTGGTGGGTCTGGGGGCCCAACTCTGGAGCTCGGGAGCGAGTTCGGGTCATGCAAGTCTAGTGCTGTCAGCCCAGAAGACACCTCCTATCTAGGGACTCCCATCCTCCTCCCTACGGGCTCCCTGGATTCCTCCCTCTGGTCTCCCACCTTCCTCCCTTGGGATTTCCCACCCTCCTCCCTGGAGACTCCCACCCTCCTCCATAGGGGCTTCTCTACCCCCCTCTTGGACTCCCACTCTCCTCCCTAGAGACTCCTTGGCGTCTTCTCTCTGGACTCCCGCCCTCCTTCCTAGGGGCTCCACACCGTCCTCCCTCGAACTCTCATCCTCCTTCCTAGGGGCTCCTTGGACACTCCCCTCTGGAATCTCACCTATCTACCCTAGGGTTTCCCTCCTTTCTCATTCGAGACTCCCACTCTCCTCCCTAGGGACTCCTTGGAGTCTTCCCTCTGGTCTCTCACCCTCCTCCCTGGGTACTCTCAACTTCCTCCCTCACTGTTCCCCATTTTCCCTGGCAATTCCCATCATTTTTCTAGGGGCTCCCCACCCTCCTCCCTTGTGGCTCCCCACCCTCCTCCCTTGGCTTCCCTCCTTCTGTCCAGGGGCTACCACACCCCCTCCCCTGGGGACTCCCTCCCTCGGGCTGGCCCCGTTTCCCTGACCCCTGGTCCCCCATCTCCGCAGCCCCAGGTCTCTGTCCCCCCCTTGGGCACTCACCGTGGGCGGAAGGGTCTCAAAGTGGGTGATCGAGCTGCGGACAGGTGCGGGTCTGTCGCGGAATAGTCAGCGGGCAGTCCCAGGCGCTGGGAACCAAGCTGCATCTGGTCTGACGGAGGAATTCACGTCCCGACCTGTGTTGCCGACTAGCGTCCAAGACTAGCCTCCCAGTGGGAGTGTGCCAGTGCGGCGCGTCCCTAGGTACCAGCATTCCTTCCTGGATACCATTAGTGATGTAGGGCGTGGCCTCAGAACTCCGGGTTTGAGGGTCCTGCGCAGTGGAACCTCCCCGTGCCCCCCTGCCATGTGGGCGCATGGTACAGTCGGGCGCACAGAGCAGTGGGCGCGTGGGCATGGGCTCATGCACAGAGCGCCCAGGCGAGGGGTCCCACTGAATTGGAATCTTCCTCGGGAGCCTCACACACCTGGTACCGGGTCAGGCTTCGACCCGTTGGTCCTGCACGTGCTGGGACTTCCCCTTCCCACTAGGAACTTTGTGCCCTCACGCTCTGTGGCCGCCTCTGCACACTCTTTGCATCCTTCGAGCAGTGCAGGGTGCGCCCAACGGATAGGCATGTTTAAGACGGGAGTCCTTGAAGTCGGGTCCCTTGGATTCCCTCTTAGGATTTTGAGCAGGGTTTGGGCAGTACCGGCCACTGCCCCCGGAGATACTCAGGGGACCGCAGCATAGAGGGAATTGCACGGGACCCTCTGTGATCTTTCTGGGTCCTGATATGGTTTAGGGTCCACCTCATTCTGTCCTGGGGCTGCCACGCCCCCTCTCCTGGGCTGCCACGCCCCCCTTGGGCCTGCCTCCCTCTGGTTCATCCCATTTCCCTGAGCCCTGGTCCCCTTCTTGTATCCTGGGGTCCGCATTCCCGCTGCAGCAGGTCTTTGCCACCCCCTCAGAGGTGGGGGCAATGACCGTGGGCGGAGGGGTCAGAGAGGGGGTGATCAAGCTGCGGGTGGGTGCGGGCCCGCGGTGCAAGAGCCAGCGGGCAGCCGCAGGTGCAGGGCACCAAACTGGGTCTGGTCTGTAGGAGGAATTCAAGTCCCGTGTTGGCGACTAGCGTCCAGGCGGGAGGGTGCAGGTGTGGCGCGTCCCTATGAACCAGTGTTCCTTCCGGGATACTCTTAGTGACGTGGCGCGTGACTTGGGACTTGGGGCTCGGGATACTGCATGGTGGAACCTCCCCGCACCCCCCAACATGTGCACACATGGGACCGTCGGGTGCACAGAGCGGAGGGCGCATTGGCTTGGGCACGGCCACGAGGTGCCCGGGCGTGGGGGCCCACAGAGTCGAGCCTCCCCGGGCTCACCACCCTCTGGGGGGTCTGGGTGTGGGTGAGGCCCTATGGGAACGGGCTTCAGTGGACACTCGGGGCTCATCAGGGGAGCTGGCGGCCAGCCAGGGAATCCAGGCCTGAGATGTTGCTGAGGGGCGCACCGCACGCGGCTGGGAGTTTTTGTTTGCATCCGTGTTGGGGTCCCTCCCGTTGAAGAATATGAGTTGACCCTATTTCTCTTTGCGGATAACAAACATCAGTGCGTTCTGCCGTTGTACATTTTTCTAGTAGGGAAAGATGACGGTGTGGGGGTTTTGCAACAAGCAAAGTGTCTCTGTCAAGTCCAGCCGTGGTCCAAAGCTAGAATGACCCAATCCCTTGAGTGAGTGACCCCCTGCCCTCTCCAGCTCAAACACTCGTTGTGACAATGTGATGTGTTTAGCATGGGTGAAGACAGCTACAGGGTCTAAGGAACATGGCACTTATTTTTTATGTTATTTTTATTTTGGGCCCTTCTGAGGACAGACTCTTGGCTCTGTGCTCAGGGATCACTCCTGGCAGTGCCAGGGGGCCGTGTATGATGTGAGACTGGAACAGGCGAGCACCCTCCATCTGTGCTATACTCTCTCTCTAGTGCCTCTTATATTTCATGTGAGTCTGAGGACCGTTGTTTCTCTCTACAGAGAGAAGACTAAAGCCTTCAAGTAACACATCTATGCATATCTGTATCAGTATGTGCTAAATATATATGTCAACCTACCTGCTGTATGCATACACACAGGAAATATTTAGTGGGCTAATTATTCATAGTTATAGGATAACAAAAAACTGTTATTTTGTAAACACTCATATAAACTTATATAAACGCTCATTTCCTGCTGTTTAAATTCTGTTACATAAAGCGGAGCAAGGAAAACCTTCTAAAACTAGTGTTACTGGAAAAGCTGGCAGTCACTGTCAAAATATGAACTCACCCCTTTCTAATACCGTGCACAAAATAAAATCAATAGGAATTAAAGACCTGGATATCAGACCTGAATCCATAAGGTATATAGAGGAAAAGATTAGCAGAAATCTCCGTTATATTGAAGTTAGCGGCATCCTCAATGAGGCAAGACCACTGGCCACGCCAAACAAATCAAGAGAAACAATTGGGACTACATGAAATTCAGAACCTTGGGGCCAGAGCGGAGGGATAGGCCGCTTTCCTTGCACATGGCTGACCGCTGTTTGATCCCCAGCATCCTATATATTTCCCCAAGAACTGCTAGGAGTAATCGCTGCATGCAGAGCCAGGAGTAGCCCCTGAGCATCGCCACGTGTGACCCAAAAAGCTAAATACATACATACATACATACATACATACATACATTTAGAAGCTTCTGAACTGCAAAAGAAACAATGACCAGAATACAAAAATGGCCCACTGAAAATGCGTGAGGAGAGTAGACTATAGACCGAAAAAGATTGCCACTCAATGCCTCTTTTGCAAACCATGGCACTCAAAATGAGAAAGATAACAAAAGGGAATGCCCTGCCACAGAGGTGGAGTGGGATGGGGGGATGGGGGAGGGAGGGATACTGGGACTGGTGGTGGTGGAGGATGGGCACTGGTGGAGGGATGGGTATTCGATCATTGTATAACTGAAACCCAAGCACAAAACTTTGTAAGTCTACAACTGTACCTCATGGTGTTTCACTAATAAAAATTTAAGAAAAATAAAATGGCCCAATGACAAGTGGAAACCATTCATCTGACTTAGGATCAATCTCCAAGTTATATAAGGCACTGGTAGAACTTTACAAGAAAAAAGAAATCCAACCTCATCAAAAACTGGAGAGAAGAGATGAGCAGAAACTTCCTCAAAGAAGAAATACAACCAGCCAAAAGGCGTGTGAGAAAATGCTCAACATTGCTCATGATCAGGGAGATGCCACTCAAAACAAGATGTCATCTGATGCCAAGAGACTGGCACACATCCAGAAGAACGAGAGCAACCGGGCCTGGAATGACAGCACAGGGGAGTGTGTTGGCCGACCAGGGTTTAATCCCCAGCACAACCATGTGGTCCTCCGAGCACCGCCAGGAGTAATTCCTGAGTGTAGAGCCAGGAATAACCCGAGCACCACCAGGAGCAGTAATTCCTGAGTGCCGATGTAGGTTATTTCTTGCATCTCCAAGGTGTAACCCTGAAAGCCAAAAACAAACAAACCAACCAGAACAAGCAGTGCTGGCATGGATGCGGGGACAGGAAGCCTCGTGGTCACTGCTGGGGCGGTGTCTACTGGCCCGGGCTTTTAGGGAGAACAACAGGGACCTTTCTCAATCAACTAGGAATTGCACTTCCATATGACCCAGCAGTAGGTTATATACTGGGGCCCAAAACCACAATGCAGAAAAGACTTCTATGCTCCTGTGTTCATTGCAGCACTAGTCACTCACAGGAGCCAAAATATGGAACCAACCCAAGTGCCCAAGAGCCGATGCATGGATCGAGGAACCCTGATACACAGTGGAATACTACTCAGTCATAGGAAAGATCAAGTCATGTCATGTGCTACCACACCAGTGGTTCTGGAGAGTTTCAGGCAAAGTGAAATGCGTCAGAGGAAGAAGCACAGACATGAATGGTCTTCCTACCATTCAGGATATGAAGAAATAGAGTCTGAGAATAACACAAGGCAACCGAAACAGAGAATGAGAACCAGTTTCCAGCAGGAAACTTGCTAGTTGTAGGGGCTGGGGCAGGGCAGAACAGGCTACAATAGGCCATTGGCGGGGGCACCGGTCACTTGTAGCAGAATGCAGTGCTGATAAGAGGCAGACAGTGCGTCCACGAGAGACAGGCTCAGGACAGAAACTGGGGACACTGGTGGAGGCATGTGAGCACTGGTGGGACTGGGATGGAATATCCTATGCCTGAAATTCAATGATGTGTAACTTTGCAATTCACCATGACTAAAAAAGTACGAAAGAAAGGAAGGAAGGAAGGAAAGAAGGAAGGAAGGAAGCAAGCAAGCAAGCAAGCAAGAAAGAAAGAAAGAAAGAAAGAAAGAAAGAAAGGTAGCAAGGAACACCATCCTTTTGGCTACAAAAGGATAAACCTGCTGTGAATACTAGACAATCAAATTCTCTACTATTGTGTGTGATTATAGAGAAGAGCATGTAGGGTAGGTAACCATCTCTGAAGCAATCGCCTTAAGGACACATGCCAGGAGCACCCAGTGCAGAGTCTGACGTGGGTTCCCAGTGTTCCCACAACCGTCATGGATGTTGTGAGAAAGTTCATGCGGATGCTGGGTGCGGTGGGGAAGGGCAGCCATCGACGGGGGTGCAGGGCAGAGCGCGCACCCATCCCCTTCCCCGCCAGCCCGCGCTGGGGAGGTACAACCCCTGGCACCGGAAGAACAGCCTAACTCTTCCCAGCTGCAGCCTCTTTCCGCTTTGCAGCCTGGATGCGGGGCATTTTCAAGGTCATTTAATGCTGAGTTTCCTCCAGACCAGTCACGCAACCCAATCTGCTGCCCCAAATCCAAGCGGCTGCTCAGTGGAACAGGAATATCTTGGCATTGATGGGAAGGGGGAGCCGCTTGGCTGAAGGGCAGGCGCTGTTTCCGGCTCAGCGCCCCCGCTGGGCCCTAGCAGGAGGAAAAAGGCCCGCAGCATGGACAGCGGCCACTGAAGGCTCCTGCTGTTGGACTCACAGTCCGGTGTGTGGACACGATGTTCAGGGGGCAGTGAACGCGCCTGCACGGGCGTCCCCTCCAGGTGTACGGGGGCGCACTGAGGTGGAGACAGCCGCCATCTCTCCCCTACCTGGGGGCACAGAGGTCCCGCGCCATGGACACTGAGGCCACTGCCAGGTCGGACACCCCGAGAAACCACCCGCAGCATCCTCATCCATGGGTGCAGGACTGAAGGCACAGACACGCCCAGCCACAGCTGACCAGGCTCCGGAGTCTCAGCAGGGCTGGAGCCCCCAAACACTCGGTACTCTGTGCTCAGGGCTCAGGGTGGGCTCAGCTGGCCTGGCTTGCCCAGAATTTCTGGAATTGGGGTTGGGGCTCCCCTGCCTCAGACAGACATACAAGCCAAGGAGAAAGACCCCCTAAGATGGATGTGGGGCCATATCTAGTGCCTTTACAGCCCCATGCACGGATTTTTCCCACTGAAGACAAGGAATGGCCCAATAGCTTTCTTGGCAAGACACGGTAAAATTGCTTCTGGTTTCTTGGCGTGTGGGGGTGGGTTTTCCTTCCTTTTTGGTGCTCGCATTCATTAGGCTGATTCTTGGTTTCACAGGTATGCCAGTGGCTGGGCATTATTCCTGACTTTCCTGTTGAGTTTGCTGTGCTTGTGGGTGTGACAGTGATGTCAGTGCTGGTGGTGGTATTTGTTTTGCTGTTGGTTGTGCTGTTGCTGTTAGTGTTGTGGGTGTAATTTTCATTGTTGGTGGTGTCAAACCGGGCCGAGATCTCCCCAGAGCACTCACACGAAGACAAGTTGCGATACAATAAGCAAAGGGTTTTTATTAGCTAGCTCGGCTAGCTCAAGCTAGGGCCCTCATCAAGCTCACCGACACAGTGGCAGCCTTCTCAGAACGAGTGGCCCCGAGTCTCAAAACTGAAGGACTTTTCTCCCATAGCATCATGGAACAGGGACTTTCCGCAGACTACCATTTCAGCTGCAGTATGAGGGGTTTCTCACTACTTGTACTTAGCTGATTGGGTATAAGTTGGAGTTACATAGGGAAGCTTCCCTACCTGCACCTGATTGGTAACCCTTCGTTGACCTCACCCAGGCTATCTCGCTTCAGGGAAATCATGACTCAGTTCCAGGTATCTGTGCCCAATTCGCAGGAATTCCAGACCTGAAACCTACGCCCAGCTTTTCTGGCTTCTGTAAGAGCCTGTCATGGCGCTGCCTTTGCTTCTCTGTCTCTCATTCCTCCCTTTTCTTTTATGCCCATGGTTGAGCAGGGTCAATCTTGACCCCTACAATTGTTTCAGAGGGAAATACTTTTCTGAGTACCTTAAGCTGAATGGTACTGACACGTTCTTTCACAAACTCCATGCCACCAACTCATCCAGGAAACAGGGGCCCACTGTCAGGAACAGAAGCAGTAGCACTAGGGGTCCCATGAGGGGTGGGATCAGAGTGAGAAGTTGACCTTCCCAGCTCCCCTTGCATAACAATATGCCTGTACCGGAGTCAATGTGATAGGAAGGGGACAAGCCAGAGTTTAGGTCATATGTGCAAACAAACCAAGACTTCTAGCTGACCCTTGGTACAATTGCTGGGAGTCTATCCTATACTTCTGGGTTACAATCGGCTCAGCAGGGGGAATCTTACAAGTTATAGGTCCCTAAACAAACACAAGTCCCAGGATGGGTCATAACTGGTACAGACCAAGGTGAAACTGTGCAGTCTCCGTCCTTCCTGGGTGTCATTGGCTATAATTCTACCTGTCATAGTGGCAGAAAGTACCCAGTGCCAAAATTTGGGCTCATAGTGAGTTTGCTTCACAGCTGAGCAAACAGAAGCAGAGAATAACCCGTGCCACTCCCTAGGATCCCTTCAATCACTTTCTTCAGTTTTATCTTGGAGGGAGAGGCTCCAGTTGGCAGGACACACCACTGGCCGTTGTCATCCTGACTTCAAGGGGGGAGGCAGTTTTCACATGTGAAGCATGGACCCAGGCTTTGATTCTGTCCACCTTCAGAGTGAACGGCATAATCAGGGTCATGGGGTAGGGACCTCTCCACTGAGGTTCAAGGATGGCAGTCTAATGTCACCAAACCTAGACCAGGTCTCCCAGTGAGTATAGGTGAGGAGTTACCGATGCCCCCTTCGCTTTGGTCATGCTCTCAAAGGCCCATATGGAGTTGGACCTGAATGATCTCTAGGGCCTGTCATAACCTAAGGCTTTTTGGGCGACCTCTAATCACCCTCGTAGGTGTTACCATATTTGAACCCTATCAGATATTGTACGGCAATTCCAGAAGATGGGTATTTAGTGTCTTATGATGTGTCCCGCGGCCGCGAAGCGGCCGCGCGTTCTGGAAAGCGTCCTGGAGTGTGGCGACGGCTGGGTAGTGGAGGTAGTATCGGTAGTGGAGGTCTGCCAGTGGGGTATTTATATGGTCCCGGTAGGGGTAGGGTGGGTCTTCTGTGCGCAATCCGATCCCTGGGTCTCTGGTGGTTGGTGGAAGCAGACAGGCAGGGTATGGTGGGGCTCCTGATTATAATCCCTTTGTCACCTGCGGTTGGTGGGAGCAAGCAGAGAACCTCTGTCCCTGAGTCCGTTGAGCCTGGAGTCCAAGGTCTCAGAGAGTTCCGCTTATCTTGTTCTGTGGGTCTTCAGTCATGCGTGAGTTTCGGCCGGAGCTGCCGAGAACCATTTATTAAAGGGATTATATAATGTATTCTGACATGTTATCTAAAATATTTCACTTGATTTATTTATTTCACCTGTAAAGGTGATTAGAGGCTGCCCCAAAAGCCTCCATCCCTCTCGGAGAGCCCGGCAAGGTACCGAGAGTATCCCGTCTGCACAGCAGAGCCTGGCAAGCTACCCCGTGGGGTACTCGATATGCCAAAAATAGTAACAATGATGGTCCTCATTCCCCTGACCCTGAAAGAGCCCCCAATATGCCATCGGGCTACAATAGCACGTGACACGGACGAATAGAAACATTACTGGTGCCCGCTCAAACAAATTGATGAACAACAGGATGACAGTGATACAGTGACAAGGATATCATTTCTGACTTTAAAGAGTTTAGCCTTCTTTATTTGGAAACATGTAATTTTGGAGAACTAGAAATCAGCCCTTAACTTCAAATTGTTTTTTTGTTTTACCTACGTCCTTTACCTTCCATTGAACACAATGCCTGCCAAGACCAACAGCCTTCCTGTTTATTCTTAGTGATATTGGCGGTGTGAATATTATTCCTAAAAAATAAAAAAATAATTTAAAAATATTATTCTTCATTCTGGGATAATGCTATGAGCTCCAATCATGTTAATTAAGTATGAAACTAAAACTGTTAATTTAAGCTAGTTCTTAATTAGTGCTATGACTAATCCTCAAGTCCCTATATATTGAAATATCCATCACCCTCCTCCTTCTTCATGGAGAAACCTAGAGAAAAGTCCTTCAGTGTTTGCAGCATCTCAGACGTTGTTTAGCCAGTTTCTGCTGTGTCTTCTAGTCGTGCCAAGGCTCAGCTACTTATGATGCTGCTTCCTCTCTGCAGAAACAAGAAAAGACATTTCTTATATTCCACTGGACCTCTCACCACAAGCCGTTACCTGGGTCTTGTTTTGGAAATTTGAAATTTTATCTGATCTTCCTTTACTTTAAGTATACTGGGGCGGGGCTGGAGTGATAGCACAGCTGGTAGGGCGTTTGCCTTGCATGCAGCTGACATCGCCAGGTGTGACCCAAAAAGCAAAAGAAAAAAGAAAGAACTAACTTTTACTGTTTCAATGTTTTTTTACCCCCCCCCCCATTTGATTGTTTGAGCCTCTGTGATTGAAAGGCAGTTAATGGTGCTTTGCGTGCACATCATCCCGACACACATCTGGCACTGGGTACCCAGTGCAAGCTGGATAAAGTTCCTTTGGGCCCCGGGAGACGACTCACAAGGTTTGGGCACTTCTTTGCATGTTGAAAGCTCAGACTTTGAGGATCTCGGGCCTCGCAGGAGGAATACTGAGCTGGGAGTACTTCTGAGAGCAGAAACAAATAACTTCCTGTAGTTTAGTTGTTAGTAACATGCACAGTTGTTCTGTCTAATCCAGATCACAGAAATGTCCTTTTGAGGCGTAACATCGATGACGCTTACATGAAAGATATTTAAGTCAAACTTTGCATCAAATAAGTGGAAGAATTTTCTCCTCCATCTCCCATTTTAAATGAATCTATTTGTCCGGAGGTCAAGGTTTCTCAGCTTTGACACTCGATCATTTTTTTGGCGTTTTCAGAGGGTGAACAGTCGGCGGTGCTCAGGGGGAACATGCTCAGGGGGTACTCATGGCCCTTGCTGTTTCTTCCTTTGAGTGAAAAGCTCATCCATAGTGTTAAGCGCCACCAACAATCTTTCCTTTTGCCTTTGGTCCCCAGACTAGATCTTGGGGCAGATCCAACCTGCCTACTGTTCTTGTTGATAAAGTTTTGTAGGGACACAGTTGCATCCATGACTTTCTCTATTGTCCGTCAAATCCAAACTGTCTGCTATTCTTGTCAGTAGTCTTATTCAGACACAGCCACATCTATTCCTCTCTGTACTGTTAAAGTCAAAGTGCCTGGTCTTCTTGTCAATAAAGATTTATTGAGGCACAGCCATATCCATTCCTTTCTCTACTGTCTGTGATATCTGAACTGCCTGCTGTTCTTGTCAATAAAGTTTTATTGAGACACAGCCACATCCACTTGTCTCTGTCCCATCCAATTTGAACTGCTGGCTGTTCTTGTCAATAAGTTTAAGTGGGACACAGCCACTTGTCAGTAAGTTTTATTGGGACACAGCCACATCCATTCCTTTCTCTGCTGTCTGTGAAACCCAACCTGCCTGCTGCTCTTGTGAGTAAAGTTTTATTGAGACGCGGCCACATCTATCCTTTCCTCTGCTGTCAGTGGGTACTTTGGTGATGGAGCTGGGAGTTGCCATAGGGACAGTTTGAGCACAGGCTAGCAAGCATGTCTTGCCTCTTTCCAAAACACCTTGGCTGGCTCCTGCCTTAAGCTTCTCCCGTGGATTCTCCTGGTAGCTGGTGTTGCTTGAGTCTGGGCAAAGCTGGGTTCACTGTAGGTGGTTTTGGATGCCACGCCGTGGACTTTGGAAGGGCTTCCTGATGCTAGTACATTTACTATGCTTGCTTCTAGCCGTCACCCTTAGCATCTGTCTGCCAGATGTGAGCACATCTTTCATTTGCAGCTTGATCAAAGCTCGCTCGATCAAGGGGACTTTTCCCACACAAATCTTCCTTGAGTTTTCAACCAATAGACTGTCTCCTTGTGTCATAGTTTTAAATTTTATTTACAGTTTTCATGACTCGAAACAGATATTAATTTGTTCTCTTCAACATTTTGGTAATGGCTCACTTCACCAGTTAGAGCCAATACAGGATGCTTTGTTAAAATCGATTTTCAGGTCAATGGCAGACAGATCTTTAGTAGCAATGTGTCCCTTGAAGATAGAATTCAAAGTCACAGGGTGTCTTGTGTTTGAACCTGGCTATCCTCATCCTGAAGGAAAGTTTTAGTACATCCCATTTTCTAGTGGAGGTCTAGGGAAGCCAACCCAGGTCTAGGGAGCACAGATCCAGGAGTTTTCCTTTAGCACATAGATAGGAGGAATCTAGAGCACAGACCAGGAGTCATCCATGAGCACAGAGCCAGAAGGAGCCCTGAAAACAGAGCCAGGACTCACCCCTGAGCACTGAGCCAGGAGTCAGCCCTGAGCACTGTCAGTTGTATCCCCCTGAGAGATAAGTCAACACAATGGGGAAACAGATCGTTGTTCGCAGAAGGGAGAGAAATGGATCCTGTGTTGATCCTCCTCGTGGGGTCCCGCAGGCAGAGTACTTCCCCGGGACTGTGAGCACCTCCTGTGCCCACACCAAACCAAGCGGGGACAGAGGAAGAGATCCCCACTACTGCCGCCATGTGATGGGCCCTGTGGCCCTCAAGCACTGTGGCCCTGAGCTCTGTGCCACGTCCTGTCTGGGGGACACCGAAGCTCATGGTCGGGGCCGGGGCTTGGCCACTCTGGACTGTGCCGTGGAGACTGTGCAGAGGCACGTGGGCGTGCGGGGAGCCGGGGGCACTGTCGGGCCGAGGCAAGGCCTGGTCGGGAAGGATCGGCCTCTGTGTTGGTCCGTTTCCTCCCCAGCTCCTTCTGCTGCCACAAGGCGCAGTGCAGCCGGAAACACCTCTTTCCCTTCCGTTCTGGCCCCAGGGAGCTTTCTCAGGCCGGGGAAGGTGAGATGGCACTAGGCTGGACATTTATCGCCCGATAATCCCATTGCAGCTGCTTTAACTCGTGTTGGAGCAATAATGTGGAATGGACGAGGGGTCATTAGGGGTGGGCTGGGAGGGGGGAGGGCGAGGGCCTTGGTGCAGGGAGGGAGCACGGCTGGGTTGGCGCTGGGACATTATATGCCAGAAGCAACTGTTAGCAATAACTTTATGGATAACGGCAGTGTAAACAAAGTAACTTTAAAAAATTTCTAGAGCAATAAAAAGAGGAAGGAAGGAAGGAAGGAAGGAAGGAAGGAAGGAAGGAAGGAAGGAAGAGTGGGAGGGAGAGAGGAAGGGGGAGGGAGGGAGGGAGGGAGGGAGGAAGGGAGGGAGGGAGGGAGGGAGTTCAGGCTCCCTTAGTGACACTGGATCGCTGTTGGGGGTCACAGGGTACACAGCATCCCTTCAAACTTTCCCACTTGTTCAGTTTGACCTCGCGGCTATTGCTGCTCTCTGGTCAGGGGAACTTTCATGCTTGTGCCACAGCCTGAACCTGCGTTCCCCGACCCTGCAGGCTCCTCAGAAGCCAGCAGCCCAGAGCTGCAAAGAGGCGTTCCGGAAGGGAGCTGCACCTTCCAGAACAATCCCCAGGCAGCCCTCCTGGGCCCTGGAGCTGTGAAGGGGGAAGAGCCTGAGACATGTCCACCAGGTGCCCCCAGAAACCCACGTGCAGAGCCCCGAGCCCATTTTCCCGGCTCAGGCCGGTGTGATGCAGTGAGGCAGGGAACTGAGCCACCCCTGCTCTGGAACCCGTCCAGCGGCTGGTCACTGCGAACAGGGCTCAGTGTCCAGGCGCTCAGCCTGACTGAGGTACCTCCTGCCCGTGTATGAGCTGTTTGTCCGTGTGGACACTGGGGGGCGCTGTTTCCTGCCAAAAGCTGCCTGTGACCTTTTCCTGATGCTTCTTTCATTCTATTATTTCCAAGGTCCAAGGAACATGGAAAAAGAGAGTGAGAGAAAGAGAGAGAATGGAAAAGAAGAAAGAAAGAAAGAGAGAGAGAAAGGAGGGAGGGAGGGAGGGAGGAAGGAGGAAGGAAAGAGAAAGAAAAGAAAGCGAGGGCGCTAGAGAGATAGCACAGTGGGTAGGACCAACCCGGGTTCGATTCCCATCATCCTATATGAGCACCACCAGGAGTAATTCCTGAGGGTCCATGCGCTTTCTAAACAGAACAAAGCATCCGTATTTATGAAGAGCACCTGTCAGTCCTTTCCATGTTTAGGAACGAAAACCAGAACACAAGTATGTTGGTTTGAAGAGCATTTGTTTAAAAATGCCTTTCAAAGTGTCACTGTGCCACATTTTCATCGTGGCACTTTGGGGAATGGGGAACACATCTGGCAGTGCTCAGGGCTTCCTCCTGGCTCAGTGCTCAGGGATCACACAGGACAGCGTTTGGGGGATAAGCGACACGTTGGGGATCGGAACGGGGTTGTCTGTGTGGAAGGCTAGCACTTTGCCTGCTGCAGTGTCTCTGGCCCATAGATATATTATTTTCTGTAAACAACGCATTACCTGTTCCACATCAAAGTAGGCTGCTGAGAGGTGCCAAGTTTAAAGGTCTGTCCTTTCAGATTTAGCCCAGACCCTCTCGTGTAGGTCTCCTCTGATTTGCCTGGCCTGGGGCTTCTATAAATGGAAGGTTGGGACTGAGCCAGCAATGTTTCAGTCCTGTCGAGACCCGGACACTAGGCCAGAGAGTGGGACAGTGCCAGCAGCCAAGCCCACTGGGGTCCTGGCACCTTGCGGGGTTCCCCAGCACCCTCGGGAGAGATCCCTGAGCTCTGAGAGGAGGCTGGGGCTGAGCTGCAGGGACCCCAGGAGGGGGCCACGAGGCACCATGTGCCCCTCGGGGACCAGGGACAGAGAAAGGGCATCCTCTGGGGTTCTTTCCATCCAGCACCAGGGCCATGAGAGTCCCCCTTAGTGCAGACGCCTGGACAGTGGCCTGCTCTGTCTGCCCATCCCCCACAGCCTCATCCCACTTTCCTTCCAGACCCTGCCCTGTCCTGATGCTTGGGTCCTAGTCATTTTTAGATGTGAATTTAACTCTAAAATTTAGTGCTTTTTGTAATACCCAACCATAGCTGTGATCAGCACCAGGAGGATTACTCCATAGCTTAGTGGCCAGCCGGGCATTCTAGAGGAAAGGGCAGCTCAGATAGAGAAGGGAACACCAAATAAAGGGTGTTTGGAGGATCCTCCCAGGAGGGGAGATGCATGTCGAAAGTAGACTATGGACTGAACATGTTTGCCACTCAAAGCCTCTTTTGCAGACCACAACACCCAAAAGGAGAGAGAGAACACAGAGGATTTCCCTGCCACAGAGGCAGGGGAGGATGGGGGGATGGGGGTGGGGGGATATTATCCATGATGGTGGAAAATGGGCACTGGTGGAGGGATGGGTATCTGATCATTGTATAATCGAAACCCAAGCACAAAAAATTGTAAATCTACAACTGTACCTCATGGTGCTTCACTAATAAAAAAAAAAAATTAAAAAAAATTTTAGGCATTCGAATGAATCAATGCTCTTGGCCAAGTTTGTGTTGACAAGGACACCGACGCCTCCAACACCTCTTTTATCGCATGTTCCGAGGAACAATTCTTCTCCAGTGTCGAAAACGGCATGGTGAGATTCGTGACTTCTTGTCTCGGTCAGACCAATGATGTCGTACTTGATCATTCGCGTTTGTACCATCAGGTGCTTGATGGATGCATCTGATGCTAGCGTACGTGCATTGAAAGTACAGACAATCATTTTTGTCTTCCTTCGTTGTGGCACCCTAGGTCGGCCTTGAGATTTTGTCGGCCTCTTCTTTCTCATCCTTCTCAGTGCTGCCATGTTGGTGAAGCCTTCAGGGTCAGGTGAATGAGATCAGTTGTAGTTACTGGTTTTGGCATAACGAATACACAGCGGATAGCTTGCCAGGCTCTTCCGTGCGGGCGGAATACTCTCGGTAGCTTGTCAGTCTTTCCGAGAGGTATAGAGGCTTTTGGGGTGACCTCTAATCACCCTTGTAGGTGTTACCATATTTGAACCCTATCAAATATGGTATGACAATTCCAGAAGATGGGTATTTAGTGTCTTACGATGTGTCGCGGGCCGCGCGGGTCCGGAAAGCATCCTGGAGTGTGGCGACGGCTGGGTAGTGGAAGTAGTGTCGAGAGTGGAAGTCTGCCAGTGGGGTATTTATCTGGGTAGGGTGGGTCTCCTGTGCACAATTCGATCCCTGGGTGGTTGATGGAAGCAGACAGGGCAGGGTAGGGTGGGGCTCCTGATTAGAATCCCTTTGTCACCTGTGGTGGTGGGAGCAAGCAGAGAAGTTCTGTCCCTGGGTCCGCTGAACCTGGAGTCCAAGGTCTCAGAGAATTCCGCTTATCTTGTTCTGTGGGTCTTCAGTCGTGCGTGGGTCTCGGCCGGAGCTGCCACACGGGTCAGGAAAGTGTCCTGGAGTGTGGCGATGGCTGGGTAGTGGAAGTAGTAGTAGTTTGTCAACACAAACTTGACCAAGAGCATTGATTCATTCGAATGCCTAACAACCTGAATCGGACGTTTACATTTGAATAGATGTGGCTCACTGCCTGCAGTTTCTATCTTCATTGTCTATGCACCAACATCTCATTATGATGAAAGAGAAATCGAGAAGTTCTACATGGAGCTAGAGAACTTCTATAAAGAAGACCACACCTTCTACAACATCATTGTGGGTTATATTAATGCCAAGATAGGACCGAGAAGATCAGCTGAAGAACTTCACATCGGGACCCATGGCCTAGAATGGAATGAACAGGGTGAGAGACTGTCTGAGTTCATCATGTCGACCAAGACCATTCATGGCAACTCACAGTTCCAGAAGGCAGAATCTAAACGATGGACATGGGAGTCTCCCGGTGGACGATTCCACAACGAAATAGACCACATCATATTCAATCGACGGTTTTGCCTGACTGATGTCGCTGTTGTCCCAAAATTTCGAACGGGATCGGACCACCGTCTCCTTCGTGCAAAATTCTACTTCACAGAGCGGGGAGAAAGGGCTGCAAAGTTCAAAAAGAGAACTCCCAGAATGAACACCAACTGGGAACTCTTTGGTACTATTGCGGCAACATGGGAAGATGCCATTGTTGACAACATTGACGAGGAATACGATCGACTGGTTCAGCACCTCCATGAATGTGTGAGGAACGCCAAGAGAGAGATAGCCACAAAAAATCGCCTATCTTCGAAAACTCTTGAGCTAATTCGCCAGCGTGGTTTGGCACATGCCGCAGGCAACCACAAGCTAACGTCTGAGCTCACAAAGCAGTGCAGAGATGCGATCAAGGAAGACCTCAAAGAGAGAAGAGCAGAAATACTGGTAGATGCGGCAGAAGCCGGGAAAAGTATTCATAACGCCCGCCTGTCCTTCGCCAACTATAAGACCAAGATGACTGCCCTCCGATGTCCTGATGGATCCATCACATCCTCCAGAACGGCAATGGAGAAGATTATCCATGACTTCTACTCAAATCTATTCGATAGCCATGTCCACTTGCCGACATACCAAATTCCACAGGATGGATATGTCGTTCCCAATGTTCTCCCTTCCGAAATCCGACACGCCATTTCGTCGGTAAAGAAACAAACAGCACCCGGGCCAGACAAGGTCAGACCTGAACACCTGAAGAACCTGCCGTCAGTACTCATCAATACACTGGCTCGGCTCTTCACTCGCTACCTGTCTGAATGCAAGGTTCCGTCCCAATGGAAAACCAGCAGGACCGTACTACTGTTCAAGAAGGGAGACATCCATGACATTGGCAACTATCGCCCGATCTGCCTATTGTCTGTCACCTACAAGCTGTTCACTCGAGTCATCCTAAATAGGATTGGAAGAACACTAGATGAAGGACAACCATGCGAGCAAGCAGGGTTCTGCAAAGGATTCAGCACCATCGACCATATCCATACGATAACCAAGCTCATTGAGGTTTCTCGGGAGTTCAAGATGCCACTCTGTTTAACGTTCATTGATTTAAAGAAGGCCTTTGATTCTGTTGAGATGGAAGCGGTCATTGAAGCCCTAGCCAATCAGGGCATTCAAGCCCAGTACATCAGGATCCTCCGTGAACTGTATTGCAGATTCACTACCAGGATCTCACCATTCTACAAAGAAGTGATCGTTGATGTCAAGAGAGGGGTGCGGCAGGGTGATACCATTTCACCGAAACTCTTCAGTGCCACCCTCGAGAACATCATGCGACGACTGGAATGGGAAGGAATGGGAGTAAAGATAGATGGTCGGCAACTACACCACCTCCGCTTTGCTGATGACATTGTTTTAATAACACCAAACATCAGCCAAGCGGCACAAATGCTGGCCGACTTTGACCGTGAGTGTGGAAAGGTAGGACTACAGCTGAATCTTACGAAGACAATGTTTATGAGAAACAGCCTTGTTCCTGATGCCCCATTCGCTCTCAATGGAATGACCATCTCCGAATGCAACAGCTATGTGTACCTAGGTCGGGAGGTCAACATGACAAATGACCTGGCATTCGAGCTGCGCAGGAGGAAGAGAGCGGCTTGGAACGCCTTCAAGAACGTCGAAGAAATAGCTAAGAGGATGAAGAACCTCTGGCTCCGGGCACATCTCGTTGATTCCACTGTTCTTCCTGCATTAACATATGCCTCAGAGACCTGGGCCCTATGCAAACAAGATGAGAACGCTATTCAGGTCTCCCAAAGAAGAATAGAAAGAGCTATGCTTGGAATATCACGTTTCACTCAAATGAGAGAACGAATCCGGAGTTCTGACATCCGTTGACGATCAAGGATCAGGGACGCTGTCTCATTTGCCAAGGTGTCGAAAATTAGATGGGCTGGTCACGTAATGAGATTTAAAGATGACCGTTGGACTAGAGCTGTTACTGATTGGATTCCACGGGATGTCAAAAGACCGCGTGGCTGCCCACCTACCAGATGGTCAGACTTCTTCGTCAAGATCATGAATGATCGGTTTGAGGCCCTTCATGTTCCCGGAGCGAACAGATGCCATTGGGCTACACTAGCACGCAACAGGGACAAATGGAGACGTTACTGGCGCCCGCTCGAGCAAATCGACGACTAACGGGAAGTTAAGTGATTAAAAAAATTTAGTGCTTTTTAATTTTTTAATTTAAAATCTTAATTTTAAAATTTTTAATATCTTCAGGCTAGAGTGATAGCACAGCAGGTAGGGTGTTTGCCTTGCACGCGGCTGACCCAGGTTCGATCCCCAGCATCCCATATCGTTCCCTGAGCACTGGCAGGAGAGATTCCTGAGTTCAAATCCAGGAGTAACCCCTGAGCATCGCCGGGTCTGACCCAAAAAACAAAAATTTAAACAAGGAGGAGGAGGCCCTCCCGTTGATCATCGATTTGCTCGAGCGGGCCCAGTAACGTCTCCATTGGAGACTTTGTTGTTACTGTGTCTGGCATATCGAATACGTCACGGGGAGCTTGCCAGGCCCTGCCGTGCGGGCGAGATACTCTCGGTAGCTTGCCGGGCTCTCCGAGAGGGGCGGAGGAATCAAACTCGGTTCGGCCATGTTGCTGCGTGCAACGCAAATGGCCTACCACTGTGCTATTGCTCCAGCCCAAATTTTAATCTTTTTTAAAATTAAAACTTTTTATTGTGAGCTTTTAATTTTTAGTTTTTTAATTAAAATTAATTTTATTTTAATCAATTGTTTAATTCAAATTTTATTTTTAAATTTAATTTTATTTAAATCCTTTAAATTTCCCCCATTTAATGACGGTGAGATACACAGTGACAAAGTCGTTCACGATTGGGGGAGGGCTGTCATCTTCTGTCCCCCTTTCATGATCTTCCCCTCTGGCCCCTTGAGAATCCCCTGGGAATACTCTAGAGATGCTGATACAGACTAGATTTCCTGCCGAATCTAGGCACCAAACACGTCAGTCTCATTGATGGTGATTTGGGGTAAAAGTCAATGCGAAGGGAACTCCTGGGAAGCAGTAGACGCTGGCCAGCCTGCTGCTGGACAACCTACCTACTTCGAGGCGTTTGGAAACTGCTTTTCTCCTGGCTCAGGACCTTGGTGCAGTCACTGGCAGAGGCACCTCTGCTACATCTCAACCTGGATACTGTTGCACTTAGTGAAGATTCCTCTTGAAAGATCCCGGGTGGCTGGTGACTGGTGACTGGTGCCTTACAGGTGCACACACAAACCTACATTGCACCGTTTCCGAAGAGGCTATTCATTGCGTTGCTGGCTGATGTCGTCCTTTCGGGGAATATCTGCTTTGCAAGATCTCTTTCCTTGTCGGAAATAAGAGCATGCACAAAAACCTTGTACCAATTCCATCCCGGCCACTCCACAGGATCCCCTGTGCACCGTCAGCCACCACCCTGAGCACAGAGCCAGAAGTATGCCCCGAGCTCTGCCAGGTGTGTCACAAAAACAAATAAAGAAGAAACAAGAAATCTCCCTGTGTCCAAAGCCTGCCTTGCAGCGGGCCATGATGGCCGTGGCCACCAGCGATGGGTTTGGTTCAGCTGCATCACCTTTGTGCTCACCTGCAGACGTAGCGGGAGAGAGGGCAGGAGGGAGAAGCCCAGGGTCCGTGGCTCTTCCTTCTCGTGCTCCTGGCTTCTCAGTTCCTTTTCTTCTCTGGGGTGTCCAGGAAGACGGGGCTGGAGCACACTTTTGGGGGAGCAGACTGAGGGACGCTCTGCCCCGACATTGGGGCGCCCTCACGGGGGACTGTGCAGGGGGTAGGCTGGGTCCCTGCTGCCGCTGCTGCATCCCACCAGGGCTTTCTCGGACGTGAATTCCTGCTTCTGAGAAAACATGCCAGTCTAGGGAGCAAGACTCCATATGTGACACCCTCCGTCTCCTTCCTGGGCCCCATAATCCTCGGTAACGCCCTGACAATAGGGGTCAGCAGTGGCACCAAATTACGTGTGTGTGTGTGTGTGTGTGTGTGTGTGTGTGTGTGTGCGCATTTCCCCCAGTTCTGGAGAGCCAGTTGCCCATCTGTCAACTAAAAAAGACAGTTCAGAGGCCAGTTATGGCCCTTCTTCTTTTCCAGGATTGCCCAGAAGGCCTTAGAAAGACAGACTGAGTGTCTGGAAAGGTCCCAAGTGAGTCTGGCCAGAGACGGATGGAGGAAAAAGCAAGGAGCTCTGGGTGTTTATCACGAGATGGACAGAGCCAAGCACGAGGATTGGCTAATGCACATCTCAAAGAAAGGGGCTTGGATCGGAGGCCGCCACAGCCTGCGCTATTGAGACCTGAGCTTGCACTTCGATCCCATGCTGTGGCTTTTCCAAACAATGGTTGTTCCCTGGCTTCCTGCCTTGGACCCTAAGGAGGCTTTTAGCCTCGAGACACCGGAGCCCTGAAGGTGAAAGCTCACAGGCTGGGAGGGTGTTTGGTGCATGGGAGGCAGCAATTGCTTCCTGGCCCCAGTCACCTCCTGCTCCTCGGAGCACTGTCAGGAGCCATCCCCGAGCACTGAGCCCTGCAGTCATGAGCACAGCCAAGCCACGGAAACGAACACTGAGAGCCCAGTGTTCTGCCATAGACAGATTGAATCTGGCTCTCTGAGAGAGGGCGCCTGGCTCGGATATTTTTAAGGACCTCAGAGATTCCTATGACCTAGGGTGGGGAGGATGGTGGATGACGGGGAGAGGCAGGAGCAGCGGGAGCTGGAGGGGTGTTCCGCCTGTGAAGAGACTTGCCCTGCGTGTCCCTGCGGTGGCCTGAGCAGGCTGGACCCCGGGCGCGGCTGTGCTGTGCTGGACAGGCATCCATGCGGGGCCTTATCCTTGCCCACCCGAGTGACTGCCTTCCCTGTGCTATGCTGAATTTCCTCTCCAGATGGTATCAGGTTGTCCATACGAGTCTTGGTGATTGGCTCCCCAGGATGCACAGCAGGGCTCGTGCTTGGAGAGCACCATTGCGGGTAGGCAGGGGAGGCCGCTGGGTGTGAGAAATCTTGAAAGGGAAAATGGTTGAAGATCCGACTTCTGGAGTTTCTTCCTGCTGACAAAGGGATGCTGACCCTGACTGCACAAGGGGTGAAACCTCATGATAACTTAGTTTTTAATGGGCGCCAGACAATGAATTGGTTGGGTTCCTGGAATCATCAACCTCTGAAAGAAAAGATCAGACAGATTAGGCTGAGGAATATTATTAGAGAGTCTTAGACCCTGGAGGAGTAGAAGGTCTTCTCTGGCTTACTGAGGGCAAAATGGTTTCTGGTTTCAGAGAACATGAAAGTTAACAAACACAACAGTCACCAAAGCAGCATAATGGCATACCCAGTCTTACCATAAAAATGAAAAGTAATAACTCCTTCACCCATGCCTTTGGTTGATAGAAAATGACTTCCAAATGTGTCCAAATCTGTCTAAATTACATAGAAACACCAAGCCACGTCTCTGACTTTCTCAGTACAGATCGGAAAAGCTTCTGCCTATCCATGGAAGCTATCAATAAGAACCAATGGATATTTATACCTTAAACATTTGAGCATTTGATCCTTTGCATGAAGTCAAGCTGTCAGTTGTCCCCTGGATAAGTCCCTGATGTGGAACAGGTGGTGCTAGGAGGCTGTTAGACCCGAGATTTCCAAGATTTGTTGGTGTTGTTGGTCTTTGGAGGCCCAGCCATCAGGGATAAGACCAGGCCATATCAAGGGTCAGCCCTAGGGCCCGATGCATATCCAACTGTTCGATCCACTCCCTGACTCTGCTTCCTGTTTTTAATCAAAGTAGCACTGTAGCACTGTCTTCCTGCTCCTCGATTTGCTTGAGCGGGCACCAGTAACGTCTCCATTGTGCGCCTTGTCTGTCACTGGTTTTGGCATATCGAATATGCCAGGGGGAGCTTGCCAGGCTCTGCCGCGTGGGCAAGATACTCTTGGTAGCTTGCTGGACTCTCTGAGAGAGGCCGGAGGAATAGAACCTGGGTTGGCCTCGTGCAAGGCAAATGCCCTACTCGCTGTGCTATCGCTCCAGCCCGTTAATCAATGTAGTCTCTTCAAAATTAGGGAGACATTTATTTATGTCTTTATATCATTTCTGATACGAGGGTCCTGATTATGTGGTGCTGCTCAAACCCTACAGTGCTAGTGTTTATGGGGCTCTCCTGGCAGTGCTTGAGACTCCTGGGCTATACCCAGCCATGATGCCAGGAGAGAATGGAGTAGACCATGAAGTGCTAGTGATCAGACGGGAGTCAGCCACATAAAACGCGTCCACACCTCAAGCATTAGATTATCTGACCCAATGATAATGGATTTTTATCTGTTCATACCTTATTCAAAAAAGCAGAGAATGTATATTAGATAATATATGTGGAAAATTTTTGTGTTCTTGTGTCAATTTTTTTATCACATCACAAATTATATTATGGCAAAATATGTCATTGATAATAGAAATTCATAAAAACAAGACAAGTTTGACATGCTCCTAACCAGACAAAATTTTGTAAAAAGTATGCAAAGTAGAACCATTTATTAAAGGGATTATATAATGTATTCTGACATTTTATCTAAAGTATTTCACTTGATTTATTTATTTTGACTGTAAAGGTGATTAGGGGCTGCCCCCAAAGCCTCCATCCCTCTCGTAGAGCCTGCAAGCTACCGAGAGTATCCCGCCCGCACAGATAGAGTATCCTGCCCACACAGCAGAGCCTGGCAGGCTACCCCGTGGCACACTCGATATGCCAAAAATAGTAACAATGATGGTCCTCATTCCCCTGACCCTGAAAGAGCCCCCAATATGCCATCGGGCTACAATAGCACGTGACAGGGACAAATGCAGACATTACTGGTTGGTGCCCACTCAAGCAAATTGAGGAACAACGGGATGACAGCGATACAGTGACAGTGATATCGTTTCTGACTTAGCCTTTTTTATTTGGAAACATGTAATTTTGGAGAACTACAAATCATCCCTTAAATTCAAGTTGTTTTTTTGTTTTACCTACGTCCTTTACCTTCCATTGAACACAATGCCTGCCAAGACGAACAGCCTATCTGTTTATTCTTAGTGATATTGGCAGTGTGAATATTATTCCTAGGTAAAGGTAAAGGTAAAGGCCCTCCCGTTGATCGTCGATGTGCTCGAGCGGGCCCAGTAACGTCTCCATTGGAGACTTTGTTGTTACTGTGTCTGGCATATCGAATACTCTTGGTAGCTTGCCAGGCTCTCCGAGAGGGGCGGAGGATTCCGCACAGCGGGTAGGGCGTCTGCCTTGCACGCAGCCAACTTGGCCGACCCGAGTTCGATTCCTCCGCCCCGCTCGGAGAGCCCGGCAAGCTACCGAGAGTATTCGATATGCCAGACACAGTAACAACAAAGTCTCCAATGGAGACGTTACTGGGCCCGCTCGAGCACATCGATGACCAACGGGAGGGCCTGAATATTATTCCTAAAAAATAAAAAATAATTAAAAATATTATTTTTCATTCTGGGGTAATGCTATAAGCTCCAATCATGTTAATTAAGTATGAAATTAAAACTGTTGATGTAAGCTAGTATTTAATTAGTGCTATGACTAATCCTCAAGTCCCTATATATTGAAATATGCATCACCCTCCTCCTTCTTCATGGAGAAACCTAGAGAAAAGTCCTTCAGTGTTTCCAGCATCTCAGACATTGTTTAACCAGTTTCTGCTGTGTCTTCTTCTAGTCGTGCCAAGCCTCAGCTATTCATGATGCTGCTTCCTCTCTGCAGAAACAAGAAAAGACATTTCTTATATTCCACTGGAACTCTCACCACAAGCCATTTCCTGGGTCTTGTGTTGGAACTTTTAAATTTTATCTGATGCCTCCTTTACTTTAAGAATACTGGGGCGGGGCTGGAGTGATAGCACAGCGGGTAGGGCGTTTGCCTTGCATGCAGCTGACATCACCAGGTGTGACCAAAAAAGCAAAAGAAAAAAGAAAAAACTAACTTTTACTGTTCCAATGTTTTTTCCCCCTATTTATTTGCTTGAGCTTCTGTGATTGACAGGCAGTTAATGGTGCTTTGCGTGCACAACATCCCAACACACATCTGGCACTGGGTACCCACCTCCCTCCCCCAAGGGCCGGGCTCAGTTCGCCCGCGTGTTGCCTTTGGCCCTTCTTGCTCCCTGGCTGTGTCACTGTAAGTCCTGCCATGAGAGATCACCGTGTCAGCCCCTGTCCCTCGGATTGGCTGGACTGCGCATCATGATCATGGCTCCATTCCTGGGGCTGCAGGCTGCATGATTTTGTTCTTAGAGCAGCACGGGTCCCACTGTGTGTCTATGTCTCACAACTTCTTCATCCCTTGGTCTGTGGTTGGGCCTTTGGGTGGTTTCCACGTCTGGACTTAGCACTGCAGTGGACACAGGCATGCATGGGTCCTTTCGAATGGAAACCTTTGTGTTTGGGACGAATCAAGACCTTTCAACGTAGCTTCGAGACTCTTACGAGCTGGAAGAAGTTCCTTTGGGCCCCGGGAGATGACTCACAAGGTTTGGGCACTTCTTTGCATGTTGAAAGCTCAGACTTTGAGGCTCTCGGGACTCGCAGGAGGAATACTGAGCTGGGAGTACTTCTGAGAGCAGAACCAAATAACTTCCTGTAGCTTGGTTGTTAGTAACATGCACAGTTGTTCTGTCTAATCCAGACCACAGAAATGTCCTATTGAGGCATAACAACGATGACGATTACATGAAAGATATTTCAGTCAGACTTTGAATGAGATTAGTGGAAAAATTTTCTCCTACAACTCCCATTTTAAGTGAATCTATTTGTCCGGAGGTCAAGGTTTCTCAGCTTTGACACTCGATCATTTTTTTGGCGTTTTCAGAGGGTGAACAGTTGGCGGTGCTCAGGGGGTACATGCTCAGGGGGTACTCGTGGTTCTGCACTCAGTATTACTGCTGGCAGTGCAAGGGGGACCAAGTGGGATGATGGGCATCAAACCCCAGTCTGCCGCTGCAAGGCATCCCACCAATTGTTCTATTGCTCTGACCCACCCCCTGGTAATTTGTTGTTGTTTTTGAATTATCGAGTCTTCCTGAGATGCAGTTACAAAGTTGTTCCTGATTGGGTTTCAGTCATACAGTGTTGCAATGCCAGCCCCTCTGCCAGTTTACATTTCCCACCACCAATGTCCCCAGTTTCTGTCCCTCCCCCGTCCCCCCAGCCTGTCTCTATGGCAGGCATTTTCCTTCTCTCTATCTCTGTCTCTGTCTCTGTCTCTGCCTCTGTCTCTGTCTCTGTCTCTTCCCCCTTTGGGCATTATGGTTTGCGATACAGGTACTGAGAGTTATCCTGTGTGTCCCTTTGCCTCCTTTCAGCACACAGCTCTTGTCCAGAGTCACCATTTCCAGCTGTCTTTGTCCTGGTGGTCCCTTCTCTGTCCCCCTTGCCTCTCCCCCAGTGCCTGAGGCCTGGTGGGTTGTGTGTTGGGGGCCGGCTGGCAGCAACTCTCCCCTCTTCCACCAGGTGGCAGTGGTGCACTCTCCCATCCAGGTCCTGGGACTAGGGTTTCAGCGCATCCCTTCCCTTCCCTTCCCTTCCCTTCCCTTCCCTTCCCTTCCCTTCCCTTCCCTTCCCTTCCCTTCCCTTCCCTCCCCTCCCCTCCCCTCCCCTCCCCTCCCCTCCCCTTCCCAACACAGACTGACCCACAACAAAGAATCCTCCAGTCCCAAACGCCAGTAGTGCCGGAGTTCGCTTCAGTGAAAAAATATTTTTAAAAAACTCAAATTTGTATCTCCCCCTACCCCCAGTTCCACCCCACAGTAAGAATCATGTGGTGTGATTTCTTCCCAAGGAGTCGCTCCCCTGTGTTCCAGTTTAGAGTATTTGTCAAGGGAGAACAGCGCCCCCAAGTTGACAAAGGCTGTGTGTGTGCTCGTAGGTTTGGATTTTTGGGTCACAGATGGCGCTACTCAGGATTTCTTCCTGGTTCCATCCTCAGGGGTTAATCCTGGCTGTGTGTTTAGGAATCAGTCTGCTTGGTTCAGGGCAGCAGATGAGATGCTGGGGTTCGAACTCACGTTGGCTAGTGCAAGGGAAGCAGCCTCCCCACTGGACTAGCACTACATCCACTACGGATTTGTGTTTCTTCTAAAAGGAGTCAGAACATTGACTTCTTTGAGGTTCCATAAGAGGAGAAGAAAAAAGAAATGGGGTGTTGGCAATGTCTATGGGGGTACAGTTTGGTTCTTCATCTTCACTGCATGTTAGAATCCCCAGGAGCTTTCAAACTGTGCGGTGTGTCCACATCCCAGACCAAAGAAATCCGCATCTCCACAGTCAAGACCCAGGGCCGAGATATGTAGGCTAGGCACCAGGGGACCAGGACATTTCAGTATGTGTTTGTGTGTGTGTGTGTGTGTGTGTATCGGGGTTGGGAGGATAGGGCGGGCTCAAGGGTGTGCACAGTTGGCAACAACGACCACAAGCTGCATCCTGGATGGTTTCTGCTTTCTCTGGTGACAGTGACAAAGCCGAGAGATGGGGCAAAGGAGCAACATTCCAAAGAAACAGAAGTCTGTGCAGGAGGGAGCCTGGCAGGGTGGAGGTCCTGGGCAGATGTGGGTGGGGAGTGCCAAATGGACCACAGGGGTGCGGTGGAACACTCAGCACTGATGGAGAAGGGGAGCCAGGAGGAGGAGGGGCGGTGGGCTCAGACAGCATCTTTGTCTCACACTGCTTTCTTGCTTTCGTTTTTGGGTCATCCCTGGCGGTGCTCAGGGCTTGCTTACTTCAGCCTCTGTGCTCAGGGATCACTCCTGGTGGACTCGGGGGACATTGTGTGATGTAGGGGATGGAACGCGGGTTGGTCACGTGCACGTCAAGCATCCTACCAGCTATCCTATCGCTGTGGGCCCCTCGAAACTAGTCTGATCCTCACTTCCCAGGCGACCTGCCATGCGTCCAGGAAGCCGGTTTAGAAGAGGAGAGTGGGTTTAAAAGCGGGGAGGGGAGTGGATTGCGAATCACAGGGACATGAGTCTCTCCTCCAGGAGTTGAGTAAGAGACACCTGTGCACTGTCACCCTCAGCTGTATGAGGGCTGTCTCCTCTCACCCCCACCCCGCCCTCTGCCCCCTACCCCCTGTGCACTGCAGCACTCTGGCATATGAGGGCAGTCTCCCCATCCCTACCCCAAGCCCTGCCCTCTGCTTCCTGCCCCCTGGGCACTTCAGCGGCCAGCTGTCCGAGGGCAGTCTCCCTCTTCCCCTCTGCTCCCCTTCCCAACCAGGACCAGCATCTCATCTGTGCTTCTGTTGGCTGGGAGCTGAGTGGTGGTCACTGAGGGGTGACCATCGGTGGTAAAATGGCAGGGGTGCAGCAGTAGGGGTGAGTTCTGTGGGGTCCCTTAGTGACAGTTCTTCTGCTGTATCTCAGACCTACTCGGGGCCTGGAGACTCTGGAAGCTTCTAGGCTGCACACCAGCTTTCGCAGTGGACATTGGAGTCTGGGGCATCCTGTCCAGGTTGTGCTTGGTTGAGGCAGGGGTCTGGGCAGCACGGGCTCAGGGTCAGACCAGTCCCTTCACATTGGCGACCAGTACCGTGCGTCTTGGCCAGTGCCGGAGACTCTTCCGCAGACAGACCGTTTCCAGAATCAGATGGGCAGGAGAGAGAAACAGTCACTCAAGTGATCCCTTGCTTGTGAATTCAGCAGTAGCGCTGTCGTACTGTCCTCCCGTTATTCATCGATTTGCTCTAGCGGGCCCAGTAACGTCTCCATTGTGAGACTTGTTGTTACTGTCTTTGGCATATCGATTGCGTCACAGGTAGCTTTCCAGGCTTTGCTGTGCTTGGCCAATGAAGAAGCAGTGAGGCATTCTTTGTGCTGGCGTGACAGGAGGCACTGTTGTGCTGGCGTTGGACCTCCCAGGTCACAGCTGCCAACACGACCCTTGTGGTTCTCTGGGACCAGGGAGTGCCTGCGGGCAGCCTCAGGGGAACGGGGGCTGGGATCCTGTGACCATGGGTGCCTGACCCAGCCAGTAGCACCCTGGCTCCTGCTCACCTTTGCTCCATTCTAACACTGAGGAGGAACCCTGGACACAGGGAGCAACGCAGGGGACCCCAGCTCCTGCTTTCCTTGGTTTTTGTTTCCTTTTGTTGTTGTTGTTGTTCTTTTGGGTCACACCCGGTGCTGCCCAGGGCTGACTCCTGACTCTGTGCTCAGAGATCTCTTTTGGTAGGGCTCTGGGGTGCTGGGGATGGAAACTGGGTTGGCCGCGTGTGAGGCAAGTGCCCTCCCCGCCCACATACGGCTCCAACAACTTACTGTTTACACCATGGTTCCAGTACTAACGGGAAAGCATTTCCTCAGAGTGGTGCCTTTCATTTCACTTCTTTTCATTTATTTGCTTTAGGTTTTTGGGCCCATGTCCGATGGTGCTCAAAGTCTGTGTCTGGTTTTGTGCTTGAGTGTCGTTAGCAGTGGCCTTTAGGGGACCAGGGGCTACTGAGGATTCAACCAGGGCTTCCTGCATGCAAGGGTGCACCCAAGCCTGTTAAGCTGTCCTCGTCCCCTGTATTCTCATTTTCCTCTTGGGGCCATAGCTAGTGGTGCTCAGGGCTAACTTCTGGCTCTGTGCTTGGGGGTTTGGGGACCACGTGGGGTGGTTCAAACAGGGCAGTGGTGTGCCAGGCAAGCACCTTCCTATATAGCCCCAAATCCTTCATTTTAGGTTTATGTTTTGGCCATACCTGGTGATGCTCAGGGACGACTCCTGGCTCTGTCGTGCTGGGGGTGGTTACCCCTAGTGGTGGTCAGGGGACATTTAGGCCTTTCATATGGTGCCAGTTACCCAACCCATGCCACCCGCATGCAAATTATGAGCCTGCTGAGCTACCTGCGTGGGGCCTCATTTTTGTCTGATTTTTTTGGGAGGGCTACACCCAGAGGTGCTGCAGTACTACTCCAGACGGGGTTCAGGAACCTACACAGAATGCCAAGGATTCAGTTGGCTGCGTGCAAGGCAGATGCCCTACCCACTGTGCTACCTCTGTGGCCCCTGATGTGTTTTCTGAAATAGCAGTGTTTGGGGTGGGGGGCAGGGCAGGCAGGATCCCTCCTGGCACTACCTGACAGTTTGGTACTCAGGGGAGCCGTCAGAGTCACATGCACTGGCGCTGGAGTTGGGGGTAGGCCATACAACTCTGGGTACCTAACTCAGGATCTCGCACATTCTAAGCATGTGTGGTCCCCCTTGAGCTACCTCTCTAGCTTCTCCTTGTAATAAAGAAGAAGGGAAAGTAGAGATAGTACCCCACAAGTGTGGGTTTAAGCAACCTCACCACAAAATGTGAGAGACGAAGCGATAGCAGTACTGAGGGCTTTTGATGGTGGAAATGAAAAAGAGATATAAAGATATATATATATATATAATAGACCTTATTGTGTGTGTATATATGTGTATATATATACATATATATATTCTTTCAAAATATTCCTTCAAGAGCTGATATCCGCAATTCTTTTGCTTGTGCAATCAAAACATTTTATCTGTGGAGCGTACAGCATGGGGTAATTGAATGGAACTGATTTCCCTGTGATTGAAAAATTGCGGCCTGAAGTGAAAAAGCTCTTGACCTCTCATTCGAGAATACCAATACTAGGTGCACAGAGTGAGTGGTGGACTGGGGCCTCTGGATCCATCAGTCAAAGATTTGTATGTAAATGAGGCGCTCACTTCACGGATGAGGCAGGCTTGCAAAGACTTTGGAGAGAAAGTCTCAGGGAAAAGGTGCATCCTGGAAATCACAGATGAAAGTTTGGTTTTGCGTGGGGAGAAACTGCGAAAAATTTCTTTTTCTGGCTCTTGTGGCTTTGCGACGACAGAGCCTAAATGTCAATTAGGAACTTGAATTTCAGATTTTATTGGGGCTCTTCTTTTTCCCTCTGGAGCTCACTAACGGTTATTTCCTGCAGTGGATGTGACGACTTCAGATGCAGACGAGGGTGCGCTTCCCAAAGGGATCTGTCTAGTGCCTCTGTGGCAGCGGCGAATGGCTCTTTCCCAGGAGTGTGTGTGAGGGGGACATCTCCAGCTGTGTCTTGCTGTTATTGCAGTGTCAGAATCTGGAGATTCTACTGGAAGTGCAGGGAGTGAAAACATGTTACGGTTCTATAATGAACACTTAGCTTAGGACTTGATATGTGTTATTTTGTTTCGCCCTCAAAAATTACCCTCACATAGGTAGAAAACACAAAATCCACAGTCCTAGAAGGCCTACAAAATACCTGGTAAAATAGGGGCTGGAGCGATAGCACAGCAGGTAGATCATTTGCCTTGCTTGTGGCTGACCCGGGTTCGATTCCCAGCATCCCATATGGTCTCCCAAGCACTGCCAGGAGTAATTACTGAGTGCATAAGCCAGGAGTAATCCCTGTGCATTGTCGGGTATGACCACAAAAGCAAACAAACAAACAAACAAACCTCCCCCCCCCGGTAATATAAATGAATATCTCAGTTAGTATTTTGAGGACAGATTTGAGTCACACCCGGTGGCCCCGGAGGACCACGTGATGCCAGGACTCGAACCCTGGGCTTCGCTTCTGAGACCAGATGAAATTGGTGCCTTCAGGGTGGTGTGGTCATAGACCCTGGGCTTGGCAATGCAAAACATGTGCCCACGCCCACGGAGCCCTCTGTCCTGGCTTAAATTTAAGAATTCTTAAAGTGTGTTTCCTCTTTATTACTGTCAAATGCATGCATCAGAGAACCGCATTCCAGCTGAGATACTTAGGCACACCTAGCAATGTTCAGGTCATTAGTCTGATAATGTCTAACACTTTCTAAATTATTTATTAGCTGTCCTCCCGTTCATCGATTTGCTTGGCAGGCCCAGTAACGTCTCCATTTTGAGACTTGTGGTTACTGTGTTTGGCATATCGAATACGTCGCGGGTAGCTTGCCTGGCTTTGCCGGTACAGGCGAGACACTGTGGTGGCTTTGCCCCTGCCCCTTCTGTCTGTTACTCTTTTTATTTTTTTTCTCTTCCTATTTGTTTCATTTTGTTTGGTTTTGGGGCCACAGCTAGGAATGCTCAAACGTCCCTCCTGACTCTGCACTCAGGGATGTTTTGGGGACCTCTGGGGCGCCTGGGATTGAAACCCGTTGGCTGTGTGCAAAGTCAGTCAGAGACCTCCTGCTGCCCAATCTATGCTAGCCCCCTGTTCTCTTTGTGACGGGAGTGGGGGGTGTTGGGCACAGGCAAGGTGCTTGCATATGTATTCCAGCGACCCTGTTTCCTTGTGGCACTCCCATGCATTCTGTTTGTGATGTTGACAGAGCTTGCTGCAATGTCTGTCACTTGGGCCATGCCCCCCCCCCCCCCGGGATTATAGCCCTTGGTTGCTGGTGTTCCACTGCGCTGGCTGGAAAGAGTGTAGAGGGCTGGGTTTTGAGCACTGTCAGCATGCGCTTGGTGTAGGCCACAGCACTGGGGTCCCAGTCGAGGTCTCGTGGATGCCAGGCAGACTCACTACCCAGAGAACCCTCTCCCAGCTTGGCCCTCGGGGTCCAGCTGCTCCAACAAAGCAAAGTGGGGATTCAATAGCCAGCAATGTAATCAGCGACTCCATGAATGCTCGGCCCCAAATTCTTCGGTTGCCGTGAAATCATCGAGGGAATGGTGCTAGGAGGGTGATGCGATCACAAGCCTGGCGTCCCCATGAATGGAATCGTGTCCTTTGGAAGGAAACCCAGTGAGGGGCTGGAGAAAGAGCACAGGGGTGAGGCACTTGCCTTATCAGGGTTCAATCCCCGAGACTGCCCAGAGTAACCCTTGTGTACTGCTGGGTACGTCCTCAGAACAACAACAGAGAGAACAGAAGAGAGCCAGGGAGCTCTTTAGCCCCTGCCACGGGTGAGGGCCAGCAGCTGGCCAAGCCACGGCTCTCAGGGGACACCCCTTACTAGTACCTTGAGCTTGGGCTCCTAAGCTTCTGGAACTCTAGTCAAAACCCTCGTGTGCTGTTTCTGAGCCTTCAGTTTGTGGACAAAGGGACAAAGACCAGGACTTGCGCCGTGACAAGGCTGTGCCTGGGCATTCTGAGCCAACCACAGTGCCGGCCTGGGTAACTGTGTCGCACCCTTTCCAGAGGCCTCGCAGAGACTCGCCAGCCCCAGATCTGCCCCAGACCTTTCCAGACCGGGGTGTGTCCCGAGCATCTGACAGCTGCCTCACCCTGCTGTCTTCCTTTCAGTGCTGCTGAGGGTCCCTGTGAATTCAGCACAGCTGGATAGGTTTGTTAAATTTTGTTCCACTTTGGTGGCCGTGCTCAGCACTTACTCCTGCCTCAGTGCTCAGGAATCACTCCTGGTGGACTCGGGGGACCACATGGGATGCCAGGGATCAAACCCCAGTTGGTCACATGCAAGGCACTTACCCGCTATACTATCACTCTGGACCCTCCTTCGTTCTTTTCTTGCACCACTTCACTAAGGCTGGCGCAAATTTACGTTTCAATATGTATATGTCTCCTTTGACATTATTGGATTCTGCATCTTGATATTCCCCCATCCCTAGAGCCTCCCCAAAGCATATTCCCCTTCCCGCCCCCACACACCCACAGGCTGAGCCTGAGCCAAGTGAGATGACTTCAAGGTGCCCCTGTGAGGCAGAAGTCTCGTGTGGGCTCCTGCAGAGGAAGTGCATTGAAAGAGATCTGGGGAAAATGACTCAGCACCCTGGGGTGCTTCTCATGACATTCCCTTTGGCTTCTGAGATGGTGGGGCAGGTAGGGGCCACAGGTTGGGCCCATGCCACAGAATGTGGCCTTATTTGTGTGTCTGCTGGTGATGGCAATATCATTCAGACCATTGCGCCAACTGCAAAGGTGGTGTTCCAGCTCCTCAGCTAGTCAAAATACTCCACCCACTGGCTTGTGAATCAGGCTCAAAAAGAACAGGAGCCTTTTGCCCTGTTAGTAAAATACCAAGAAGAGTAATTGCAGTAATTGCAGTGTGTCAAATTGGCAAGAGCGGAGGACGGTACCTCACATAGTGAAGGCGGTTTTGCAGTGCGGTGTGGCCAGTTCTTATTGTGTGGGAGGGGGGTGTGGGGTGGGGGAACCTCCTGAACTATACTCAGAAGCCACAGGAGCCCCTTCCCAGAGATACTTTGCCAAGTGGACCAGTAGTTCAACACAAGGGGCTGTGGTAACGGCTCATGCCCTGCAGTACTAAGGATGACCCAGACCACCGAGCAAGGCTTAGGGGGTTCTCCAAGGTTACAACACATGGTACTCCCAGCCTCCAGGACTGTACCCCAGGCTGCTTGGGGGAGCCTGTGGCGCTGGGGATTGAAGTAGGGTCAGCTTCCTGCAAGGCACGTACAGTAAGCCTGTGCTCTCTCTCTCTCTCTCTCTCTCTCTCTCTTTTGGGCCCCACACTCCTCTGTTCTCTTTCCAGGGGTCCTACATTGCATGGTTTTGGGTGTCCGTTGTATTACTGGGAAGAATTGGAAGAAAAAACAATATTTTAATATAGAATAAGTAGTTTCTCATCAGCAAGAATTTAGGAAATACCTGTATTTATAAAAAAGAGAATATAATAGACTTGCCATTCTTTTACCTTGAGGTTGAGAATGTCAGGACACACACACATACACCTACACCGCACAGATGCCAACACCCATGACTGGTCAGAGGAACTCCCAGGCTATTGAAGAGAACTGGGTACCCTATTTCCAAAGAAGGTCACCTTCTGAGTTAATGTCTGTCAATTTTTGTTTGTTTTTCATTTGGGGTCGCACCCAGTGGTGCTCAGGGCTGACTCCTGGATCTGCCCTCAGGAATCATTCCTAGAGATACTCAGGGTTCCATATGGATTGCCAGGGACTGAACCCAGGTTGCCTCATGCAAGGCAAACACTCTCCCAGCTGTATTATCTCTGCGGTACAAAAGACTTTTTCTAAAAAACACGGTCCTGTCCCTGTCAAGAAGATGCTCGGAGTCTTTCCCACTGCAAGGCAACTTGGCGCATTGATTACTTGTATCAGAAACTTCCCTGAGGGAGCCTTAGGCCAGCTTCCCCCGAGATCCATCCACACCTTCCTCCTGTCAGATTGTCGGGTACTCCTCTTTTGGTCTCTTGCAATACAGTTCTGTGCAGCCTGCAAGTATCAGAGTTTGCAGTTTGAATGGCTGTTGACAATGGCCCTTCGCAAGTCCCTGCTGAGCCAGCCCAGGGGGTTGGGCGCTTGCCTTGTGTGGAGCAGCCCCAGGACTGTGTTCCCTTGTCTTGGGAACCGCATCGTGCCCAGTGTGCTTCCCCACCTCAGACACCCGTGTCCCTGTTCTGTGGCCCCACATCACTGCCCCTTTTCCCTGCCTGTGTGACCTCAACTAAAAGCTCCCTGTCCTGCCTCTTTGACCCCACACCAACGCCCCAACCCCTGCCTGTGAGGCCACAACAGAGTCACTACTCTTGCCGGCATGAGCTGACCTCAGCGCCCCCCACCTGAGTCCAAGGGACCCCACCTCAGATGTCCCGGTGCATGCCTTTGTGACCTCACTTAAGACCTACTTGTTCCTGACTCTGTGACCCCACAAAGATCCCCACATGAGAGCTGTTGTCTCTTGCACCGACCTGCTTCAGAGACCTGGTCCTTGCCAGTGTGACCTCACCTCGTATCCCCCTCTCCTTGCCTGTGGGACTTCACCTCAGAGCCCAGGTTTCTGCCTGTGTGACCTCACCTCAGAGCCCTCTGTATAACATCACCTCACAGTCCCCTCCATCCCTGCTTGTGTGACCTCAGGTCACAGCCGACTGTCCCTTATGTTTGTGATTCAATCCGTGTTGCTTGTCCCGGCTTCTTTGTCCACTTTAGAGTTGCCTGTGATGTCCAGAGAAGAACTGTTACCCACATACAATCTTCCAGACCAGCAAGTGTGACCCCATGTCAGAGTCCCTCTCCGTGTCTGTGTGACCCTCTTTAGTCCCTGTCACCGTCATCTCAAAAGCCCTTATTCCTGCGTGGGTGAGGCCTGCCAGAGTCCCTATCATTGCTGGTCTGACCTTCCCAGGGACGCACGTCTGTCAGTGTGCCCCACCTCACAAAACCTTGTCCCACTTGTGTGACCCTGTCCTGTGTGTCTTACTGTGACTGAACCCAGGCCTCTGCCTGCTTCCCTAGCTCAGAATCTGCCGTCCTGTCTTGGGTGACAGCCAACAGAAGCATGCCCACCTGGGCCGAGCTTTAAGCCCTACCCCAAGTACCTTTCCTCAAGGAAAAAGGCCTGGGGCCAGCAGTCCACCACTCAAGAGTGCCCCGCCCATCGCAGCTCCCGTGCTCCGCCCGGCCAATAGGAGCTCGGATCGCTTCCGTGCCCTGCCCCCTTGCGGCCTGCTTCTGGCTACCGAACCTGTGTGCAAAAAGACGGGGCCAGGTCGACCCTCCGCGAGGCCCCGTCTCCCCGTGCCACGCGCCTCCTTGGATAGGTCCAGAAGGGAAAAGGGGTGGCAACGGGGGGCGTGGCCAGGAGGGGCCGGCCCGCGAGACTTTGTGCTGCGTTCACGCTGTGCGAAGGCGTTGGGGTCTCTGCTGCTGGACTGAGCGGAACCCGGAAACAATATACACAGACATACTCAGACACATAGATGCACATACATGCACACATATACACACATATAATCACGGACATATACAGGTGCACACACAGAAACAATCACAGACACAGAGATAGAGACATATATTTAGAGATATATACATAGACATACACACATTCACATACACAGACACACAAACATGCAGATATGCAAACAGACATAAGCACAGGCACAGACACACATATAGAGAAACAGATGTTTTCAATATATAGAAGCACACGACATGCAGATACACACACATACACAGATATATACACAGACACACAAATGCACAAAAACACAGACAGATGCACACACTGACACACGTACACACACGTACAGATATAGACACAGAGATGCAGAGACGTATACACCCAGACACATACACAACAGAGAAATGCACACGTGCACACACAAATATACACATATTTACATAAGCACATAGACATATACTTGTTGAAATGTACACAACCTGACATGCACAGACACACATGCATGCACACTGATACATATAAACATACACACAAGGAGACACAGACATATTCAGACACACACACATGCAGACAGACACAGTGACGTATAGATATACACAGAGAAGCACACATGCACATATTTTTATGCACACAAAAAAAGATATACACAAAGACAGTCAGGCACACTCAGAGACATATACACAGCACAGACAGAGACGTAGACATACACTAAGAAACACAGAGATACAGATATATACAGAGACTCGTACCCAGTACACACACAACATACTAACACAAACATAGACACAGATACACACACGTGCACATAGATTCACAGAGCAGAGAGAAAGACACATATTTGGAAGAAACATACACAACAGACATGTACACAGGCACACTCTGACAGAGATATATACAAAGACACACAAACATGCATACACGGACAGAAAGATATGCATGTATACACAGAACAGACATACAGACACACAAATGCACACGCAGACACACATATACACACATATACACAGACGCACAGTTCAGGATACACACACTTACCCAGACATGTACAGACACAGACACACACCTAAACACAGAGACACACAGACATAGACATATACAAAGAAACACACATATCCACAGACACATACATGATCATAGACAGACACACAGACACACACCTGCACACCTGGACAAAAATTGACATGCACAAACACACAACCAATACCACACATGCAGACTTATACAGAGACACATGCACACTCTTGAACATACACATATGCACAGTCCTTCAGTGTTTCCAGCATCTCAGACGTTGTTTAGCCAGTTTCTGCTGTGTCTTCTTCTAGTCGTGCCAAGCCTCAGCTATTCATGATGCTGCTTCCTCTCTGCAGAAACAAGAAAAGACGTTTCTTATATTCCACTGGACCTCTCACCACAAACCATTACCTGGATCTTGTGTTGGAACTTTTAAATTTTATCTGATGCCTCCTTTACTTTAAGAATACTGGGGCGGGGCTGGAGCGATAGCACAGCGGGTAGGGCGTTTGCCTTGCATGCAGCTGACATCGCCAGGTGTGACCCAAAAAGCAAAAGAAAAAAGAAAAAACTAACTTTTACTGTTCCAATGTTTTTCCTCTATTTAATTGCTTGGGCTGGAGCGATAGCACAGCGGGTAGGGCGTTCGCCTTACACGCGGCCAACATGGCCGACCCGAGTTCGATTCCTCCGCCCCTCTCGGAGAGCCCGGCAAGCTACCGAGAGTATTCAATATGCCAGACACAGTAACAACAAAGTCTCCAATGGAGACGTTACTGGGCCCGCTCGAGCAAATCGACGATCAACGGGAGGGCCTTTACCTTTTACCTTAATTGCTTGAGCTTCTGTGATTGGCAGGCAGTTAATGGTGCTTTGCGTGCACAACATCCCAACACACATCTGGCACTGGGTACCCACCTCCCTCCCACAAGGACCGGGCTCAGTTCACCCGCTTGTTGCCTTTGGCCCTTCTTGCTCCCTGGCTGTGTTACTGTAAGTCATGCCGTGAGATATCACCGTGTCAGCCCCTGTCCCTCGGACTGGCTGGACTGCGCATGATGCTCATGGCTCCGTTCATGGGGCTGCAGTCTGCATGATTTTGTTCTTAGAGCAGCACGGGTCCCACTGTGTGTCTATGTCTCACAACTTCTTCATCCCTTGGTCCGTGGTTGGACCTTTGGGTGGTTTCCACGTCTGGACTTAGCACTGCAGTGGACACAGGCATGCATGGGTCCTTTAGAATAGAAACCTTTGTGTTTGGGAGGAATCAAGACCTTTCGACATAGCTTCGAGACTCTTACGAGCTGGAAGAAGTTCCTTTGGCCCCGGGAGAAGACTCACAAGGTTTGGGCACTTCTTGGCATGTTGAATGCTCAGACTTTGAGGCTCTTGGGCCTCGCAGGAGGAATACTGAGCTGGGAGTACTTCTGAGAGCAGAAACAAATAACTTCCTGTAGCTTAGTTGTTAGTAACATGCACAGTTGTTCTGTCTAATCCAGACCACAGAAATGTCCTATTGAGCCGTAACATCGATGACGCTTACATGAAAGATATTTCAGTCAGACTTTGAATGAGATAAGTGGAAGTATTTTCTCCTCCAACTCCCATTTTAAGGGAATCTATTTGTCCAGAGGTCAAGGTTTCTCAGCTTTGACACTCGATCATTTTTTTGGCGATTTCAGAGGGTGAACAGTCGGCGGTGCTCAGGGGGTACATGCTCAGGGGGTACTCGTGGCTCTGCACTCAGTAGTTACTGCTGGCAGTGCAAGGGGGACCAAGTGGGATGCTGAGCATAAAACCCCAGTCTGCCGCTGCAAGGCATCCCACCAATTGTTCTATTGCTCTGACCCACCCCCTGGATAATTTGTTGTTGTTCTTGAGTTATCGAGTCTCCCTGAGATGCAGTTACAAAGTTGTTCCTGATTGGGTTTCAGTCATACAGTGTTGCAATGCCAGCCCCTATGCCAGTTTACATTTCCCACCACCAATGTCCCCAGTATTTTATATTTATTGACAGACAATAAATTTATACAGATACCCCAGTGCACAGACAGATACACAGACAGGCATATGGGAAAGCACACACATAATTGCACACAGACTCACCCAGACATATACACAGACACACCCACATGCAACACACAACACGTTCTTACGCACATACAGCATGTGTACACAAGGATACAGACATAGACACAGACTGTCACACATATAAACATGTCACAAAGATGTGCATACATCCATAGACATTTGAAGACACAGAAATGTGCACATACCGACACAGGGACACATAGACACAAAGACACACACATATATATACATAGTCACAGACACTAGACACAAACATTCACAGAATTATACTCTGACACACATATGTGCACACACAGACCCACACAGACTTATAGATAGACACACAGACACTCAAATTTATACAGTGCACACACAGATACACAGGGGCATATGGGAAAATTCATATGCATAGAGATGCACACGCAAAGACTCAGACACATACACAGACCTATATCCACATGCACCAACTCAAAATAGGGATTTAAACAGACTCACAACATGTGCACACTCAGACAGAAACAGACATATACACAGACATACAGACATAATCGTAGCCACACACACAGGCACACAGACATGTGCAGACGCAGACATATACGTACAGACACATGTGTATACAAACACACAAACATAGATACAGATACACACATATCCACATACTGACACAGACACAAAGACATACAAAGCTATGGATACAGACATTTACACGGACACACATGCACACACAGACAACAGATCCGCACACACACTAACTCATATACACAGACATAGATACACACACAGATACAAACATGCACACACTCAGACAACACATATACACAAACATAGACACATGCACACACACAGATACCAAAACACATAGAGACATATACACAGACACTGAGAAACACAGAAGCAAACACATGCATGCACAAACAGGTGTATTCACAGAGACATGCACACAAACAGAGACACAGACATATACACAAACACAAAGACATGTACATAGACACATGTATACAGAGAGCAACACACATATACATAAACACACAGCCACATGCACACACAGATATATACATGGACACACAGACTCACAGACACACAATCAAATGTACACATAGAATCACATGCACACATGCAAGTGACATATATAAGTATATATGTATACATACACACATATACGAAGATACACAATTGCATGACACATGTGTACAGAAACATACAGGCCCATGCACAAAGAGACACATACAGACATATATAGAGACACACACGTGCACACATAGAATGACACAGACATACACACAGACACCAGGCATACACACACTCAAAAGACATATACATAGATACAGCAACATGCATACACAGACATATACACTGTTGGGTAACATTGCTTTGTCCTTCAAGAAGCTTAGGTTTTATCTGGTTACACCCACCACAGTGCTCCAGAGGCACTTCCACTTCCATTGTGTTTACATGTAAACATGTAAACAGTCTTTCCTATGCTTTCCTTCCTACCCAGTTAATCAGCTTTCCCCTTAATCAGACTTTGTTAGTTTGTAAGATCAGTTTCCCAGAAATCTATGATTTTATATGTATGAGTGAAATATTGCCTTTCTCCTCTCCTTATGCCTTATGAACAATTTACTTTAAGGTAATATCCTTTTTGTATAGATACAGAAAGACCGTTAACATTATGCTTTGTAACTTAGGATTTGATTGGCCTTGAATATTATTCACTCCTGGGCATCTGCTTTCTCGACTTAAGCCTCAGTTGCCCTTAGTTCCTAACACCCCAAAAGCAGGGTCCCGACGAGGGACTGAATGGACCCAGGGCAAGCAGTGAGCTACCCTGGCAGCGAAATGGGCCAGGCCAAAGTGCCACGATTCTTAACTATAAGTTAAGAGTTTGATCATAGACAAATGCTGTCATGATCCAAAGGTAACGACAAGACTAGGATCCTGCTAGGGGTGGGAAAGACTATCTGGCCTGAGCACCGTAGTCTGAGATCGAGATGGCCCTAGGAGAGCAATTCTATAAGTTTAAGATATTTCTTACTGTATCCATACAAAATGATTTATATTATATTCTTGTATACTTGTCGGACAAGGAGAGGAGAGGCACGCCCATGGGATTCTGCTCTAGGGTGGTTCCTCCTGCTGAGGAAGGATCTGTCCTAGGAGCGGTCTTCCCTGAGGCTAAGATTTCTACCCCTGTTGTTCTCCACCCCTATTGATTGTGACCACACCTATGTGTAATTGTTTCCCCAATTCCTCATGGAGAGAGGATTTAACTGTACTGTAGGAGTGGGCTGGAGAGAAGGAAGAAGAGAGTTCAGAGAGGGGCAGAAGGAAGAAGAGAGTTCAGAGAGGATCAGAACCCAGACTCCAGAGAAGGAGGATGAAGGGGAATGGAGAAGGAGAATGAAGTAGCTGGGGGAGGAAGAATGGGGGGCAGAGATAGAAAGACAGATGAGGAGAGAATCAGAATAAACTACGACTAATACCTACCAGCCTGGCCCTCGTTCCTTCCTCTGCCTGACCATCGCCATCGACCTCTCCGGGGTGGGAGAAGGGTGAGACTACCGAACGCGGGCGGCGGGAGAGATAGAGCCGCCACTGTGGGTGCCGTGCCACCTATTTGTGTGAGTTTACACAATACACAAGCACAACACATATATGGCCATAAACACATACATACAGAGACATACACTCAAGCATATATACACATAATCACACACAGACAACACAGATATATGCACACATATTTGCACAAGCACATGAACACAGAGATAAAGACTCACATAAACATATACACAGACACATTGTATGCAACACAGTCACAACACGAACTTTTACCACAATCACAACATGCACACACAGATGCACAAGACATGTACACAGCCACACACACACAAGTACACACAGACATATACACTGACTAAATAGACACAGACACACACGTATACAGACACATACATGCACATACACTGATCGAGTCACATAGACACCCAAACGCAGACATACTTATAGACGCCACATATATACAGAGTCACATCCACAGTGACACTAACATACACACATGGGCATATACGTAGACACACACAAACAGACATGAAAATATATACACACAGAAACACCCAATATACACACAGATACACATAGTCATCTGTAAAGACACACACACAGACTCAGACAGATGGCACAGACACACATCCACTACAACAGTCACGACACGGATTTATATGTACTCACAACATGCAGACATATACACAGACATTCAAAGAAATAGACACAGTCACACATGTGCACACACATAGACATGTAAACTGACACTCATGCACACACACTACCACACATAGACACACAAGACACACAGACAAATTCACGAACACAAATTCACACATATATACATAGAGACACAATGATACAGACATACAGACACACAGTCATATATGCAGACCACACACACACAAGCACATAGACGTATACACAGATATGCACAGACAGAGATATTTAGACAGACACACAAATATATATACACAGACACACCCAATGCACACAAAGATACACAGACAGGCATATGTGAAACCATACACATCATCACACACAAACTCACACAGACATATACACAGACACCCACATGCAACACACAACTCGGTCTTATACACAGATAACTTACCAACACACAGATATAGGCATATGCAGACACACACATAGATACTGTCACACACAGATGCACACAGACATACAAGACATTCATAGACAAATGCGCACATACCGACTGAGACACATAGACACAAAGATACACACATATATACATAGACACAGACACAAGACACAAGCATACACAGACACACACATGTGCGAACGCAAGCCCACACAGTCAGATACAGACACGCAGACATATAGCAGACACACAGACACACAGTAAATTAATACTGACACACCCAATCCGCATGCACATGCATATGCATAGACACACATATGCACAGAGATACACACAGACTCAGACATATACCCAGAATCATACCCATATGCAACATGTCACAACAGGGTCTTATACACAGACTCACAACATGTGCACATTCAGATAGACAGAAACAGATATCTACACAGGCACACAGAAATATACATAGCTACACACACATGTGCAAACACACAGAGACATACATAGACACATGCTTACACAGACACATACCTATACACAGACATACGCATGTTCACACATTGACAGACACAAAGACACAAAGCCATGTACAAAGACAGTAGCGTGTATACAGACACACATATACACAGATATATAGCTAAACACACAGAGACACAGATATATACACTCTGAAACACTCAGTGCACACAAAGATGCACAGGCATACACACAGACAACACCCACAAGCAACACAGTCATAACATGAATTTATACACAGACTCACGATGCATGTACCCTCAGACACAAACATATACAGACACACAGACATGCGCACACATACAAGCATACACAGACATAGTTGTATACACAGACACACCCAGTGCTTGCGAAGATACAACACTGAGACATATAAAAAGACACACACATATGTAGACATAGGTACAGATTCACAGGCGCCCTCATGTAGCACTGTCACAACTTGTACTTATACACGCAACATTCACACACATAAAAATTGACATATTCAGAGATACACATAGACATAGAGACAGCCATACACATATGTGTGCGGGCACATATACACAGACATATACAGATGCACACTTATACAGAGACACAGATGCACACACAGACACACACAACATATATGGAAACACATATGCACAGAATTATGCACAAATGCCTACACTTACACAGAAAAAGACAAACATACAGATATATAAACAGACACACACAAAAACGCACACAAACACCACATACATACACAAACATACGTATGCAGGCACACGACAGACATACACACAGAATCAGACACACAGACATATCTAGACACTCATGCATGTGCACACACTGACACACAGACAGACAGACACAGACACACAGACACATACTACACTGGTGTGTGTGTCTGTGTGTCTGTATATGTACGTACATACAGAAACACATGAGTACATGCACAGACAATAAATATATGTACATGGGCAAACAGGCACTGATAGACATACAGACACACACCTAGAGACACACGAGCATATACACAGACACACATGTATACACAGACACAGAAATAAGCATGCTTATATTCAACAGACATATATACAGAATTAGACATACACAAACATATACACGACACATAACATATGTACACCCACTGACACAGTGAGGCACACACAGACACAAAAGCACAGACAGACACAAAAGCACACAGACATATAGACAGACACATAGATACACAAGATATATACATAGACACACAACACACATGAGCAGTACACAAAAGACTCACATGCAGATATATACGCAAATACACAAACACTACACAGATTTAGAGACATACAGCCAGAGACACATATATAAAGACATGCCCTTGCATACACACAGACATATACACAGACACCTACATGCTCACAGACACGTTCAGATAGAGGCACATGGATATGTACACACAAGACATACACAAACATATACACACAGAGACATATACACAGACACACAGAAACACACATGCGCACACAAACACACAGAGAAGATGGATAGATTTACATACAGACACACAAATGCTCGCACAGACTCAAACAGACATATTTACAGACAATGTACTACAAGAGCAAACACAGACATACACTGACACCGATGCATACATGACATAGATATGCACAGACACAGACATATAGAGACATACACACACAAGATACACACAAGACATATACACAGATACACATACACACATATACACATAGACATCTACAAAGACACACATGCACGCACACACGAACATATACACAGATACAGAGACACAAACATATATATAGACTCAGAGACAATGGACTCACATAGACACAGACTTGTACATAGCCACACATGGACCTTCACATATGCACACACAAACATACTGATACATACAGACATTTACACAAAAGCACACATACACAGACATACAAACACAGGCACATAAACAGGTGAAAACATGCATGCACACACAGATACAGAAGACACACACCCACATGCATATAGAGAGACATACAAAGGCATATACACGCACAAAGTCATATACAGACAGACACAGTATTTGCACAAACATACAGATGCATGAACAGACACACAGATATATTCACAGACATGCAGACATAGACAGACACAAACACATATAAAAAAGGAGACAGACACACAGACATATCCAAAGGCACACAAACAGACATATATGCACAGAGACCCACACAGACATACAGAGACACAGTTCACACACAAGCACACAGAAACAAACAAATATACAAAGACAATCAGAGACACACAGATCTATCCATAGACACAGAGACATGCACACAGAAGCAAACACCTAGACAGACACAGACAGACACAGACAGACACACAGACACACACAGACATATACACAGACACACCCAATGCATGCACAGATACACACAGAGAGACTTATAGAAAGACACACACATGCACACATAGACATAGATACAGACAGACTCACACAGACAGACACAGACATCCTCCCACATGCAGCACAGTCACAGCATGAAATTATGTGCAGGCTCAAAACATACACACAGATACAAAATTGATATACACAGAAACATATGGACATCCACACACAGATGTGCAAGACACATACTCACAGACATATATGCAGACACATTTCTACACAGACACAAATACACATATAGACATATACACAGACACATAGATACACAGAATTATACACAGATGCATACACTTGTGCACAAAAAGACACACAGACACAACAGACATATACAGAGACACACACACATAACCACACACAGATATAAATATATATATATATATATGTATGTACTCAGACAGATAAAGAGACACATGCAGGTACACAGAGCAGACATGTACACACAGAATGAGACACAGAACTAATACGCACACACACGCATGTGCACACACTGACAGAGACATCCAGACACACAGAAACACATCCAGACACACATAGAGACAGGCAGACATATACATAGACACTATATACTTAGACACACTCATATATGGATATATATGTACTAATACACATATATATATACAAATACACATGCACTAAACAGATGTGCAGACACATACCCAGAGACACACACATATTTAGACATACCCTTGTGCACCTCAGACACACAGACATATACACAGACACAAACACATGCACACAGACACATACATACAGACATATACACACAATATACACACGCACACAGAGACATAACATAGGCACACATATGCACACAGACATACACAGACTTACACACACATGCACACAGACGTATTTAGGCACAGTACACGTGTGAACACAGACTTATACACTGACACAGATGTACACACAACACCGAGACCCACATGCACACAGAAACCCACACAAGGTCACATAAACTCAGATACAAGCATACACACATACACTTAGACATTTATACAAACACAGAGTGCATACACAGATATACACATAGACTTAGACTCACAAACCATGTACATAGACATATGCACACACAAACATACTGACACACAGACATACAAAAAACACAGACACACACAGATATACAAACCCAGATACATAAGCACAGATGAACAGATGTGCGGACACAGACACAGAGAGACTCGCAATCACATACACACCCACAGAGACACACACACACACATATAGACATCCAGACATATGAACACACATAAAGATACATACATGGACATATAGACACAGACATACACAGGTACACAAAAAAGACATACACAGGCACAGCGTATACACAAGCACTAATAAACACAAATATACACAGACACACAGATATATGCATAGACACAAACACATGTACACAATCAGAGACATACACAAACATAAACAGACCCAAACAGATCCACATACATGCACATGCACAGGCACTCAGAGACATATACAAAGACACACAGAGACATGCACAGGCATCTACACAGATACAGAGTACAGTCACGCTGACACACACAATGCGCACAAGCAGACATACAGACACAGACATACACACAGAGAACACACACATGCACACATGGAGACATACACAGAGAGACATATGGCGTGTGTGCACAAACAGGCATAAAGACACACATACATTTTCACAGACAAACCTACTTGCACACACACAGACATACAAAGACATATCACATACACACAGACATATACACGGACACACTGCAAACAGACACAAATAGATATGTATACAGACATACAGATATAAACAGAGACAGATAGGGTCATATACATAGACACAGAGTCACACACACAGGCAACATAAAAGTCACAAGCATATACACAGACAGACACAGATATATATACGTACATGCAGACATATTCACAGAAAAATACTGTAAACACACAGACCCAAATACATCCTCAGACACACATGCAGACACAGAGAAACACAGACATATAGAAACACACATGTACACATATACATACAGACACAAATATACACAAGCAACAGATATATACACATGGACTCTTGACACACACAGACATATTCACAGAAATATACCGACATGCACACACTTCACTTAAATCACTTAACTTCCCATTGCTCGTTGATTAGCTCGAGCGGGCGCCAGTAACATCTCCATTTGTCCCTGTCGCGTGCTAGTGTAGCCCAATGGCATCTGTTCGCTCTGGGAACATGAAGAGCCTGAAACCGATGGTTCACGATCTTGATGAAGAAGTCTGACCATCTGGTAGGTGGGCGGCCACGCGGTCTTTTGACATCCCGAGGAATCCAGTCGGTAACAGCTCTAGTCCAGTGGTCGTCTTTAAATCTCATTACGTGACCAGCCCATCTGATTTTTGACACCTTGGCAAATGAGACAGCGTCCCTGATCCTTGATCGTCGACGGATGTCAGAACTCCGGATTCTTTCTCTCATTTGAGTGAAACGTGATATTCCAAGCATAGCTCTTTCTATTCTTCTTTGGGAGACCTGAATAGCGTTCTCATCCTGTTTGCGTAGGGCCCAGGTCTCTGAGGAGTATGTTAATGCAGGAAGAACAGTGGAATCAAAGAGATGTGCCCGGAGCCGGAGGTTCTTCGTCCTCTTAGCTGTTTCTTCGACGTTCTTGAAGGCGTTCCAAGCCACTCTCTTTCTCCTGTGCAGCTTGGGTGCCAGGTCATTTGTTATGTTGACTTCTCGACCTAGATACACATAGCTGTTGCATTCGGAGATGTTCGTTCTGTTGAGAGCGAATGGGGCATCAGGAACGAGGCTGTTTCTCATAAACATTGTCTTCGTAAGATTCAGCTGTAGTCCAACTTTTCCACACTCACGGTCAAAGTCGGCCAGCATTTGTGCCGCTTGGCTGATGTTTGGTGTTATTAAAACAATGTCATCAGCAAAGCGGAGGTGGTGTAGTTGCCGACCATCTATCTTCACTCCCATTTCTTCCCATTCCAGTCGTCGCATGATGTTCTCGAGGGTGGCACTGAAGAGTTTCGGTGAAATGGTATCACTCTGCCGAACCCCTCTCTTGACATCAACGATCACTTCTTCGTAGAGTTGTGAGATCCTGGTAGTAAATCCGCAATACAGCTCACGGGGGATCTTGATGTATTGGGCTTGAATGCCCTGATTGGCTAGGGCTTCAATGACCTCTTCTGTCTCAACAGAATCAAAGGCCTTCTTTAAATCAATGAACGTGGCATCTTGAACTCCCGAGAAACCTCAATGAGCTTGGTTATCGTGTGGATATGGTCGATGGTGCTGAATCCTTTGCGCAACATGCACACAGACACAGACAAAACACGAACATTTACACAGACAAATACAAAGGTACAAACACATGCACTTACACAGATAGATACACAATCTCATGTGTGCACATACACCGAGACTCACACAGGCACACATGTACACACAGACATACAAACAGACATAAACAAACACATACCAGGGTGTATACACACTCACACCCAGAAATATAAACAAGAGAGACTAGTCTGAATTTAGGCTCCATTTTAGAATATTACACATTGATTTTAAAGAATAATTTGCACATTTTAATATTTAAAATTTGCACTGTCTCACTGTTGTCCCATTGTTCATCGATTTGTTTGAACGGGCACCAGTAACATCTCCATTTTGAGATATGTTGTTACTGCTTTTGGCATATCGAATATGCCACTGGGAGCTTGCCAGGCTCTGGCATGTGGTTGAGATACTTTTGGTAGCTTGCCGGGCTCTCCAAGAGGGAAGGAGGAATCAAACCTGGGTCAGCAGTGTGCAAGGCAAACACCCTACCCACGGTGCCTTCGCTCATTCCTACCTTTTAATATTATTATTAATATTTCAGGTTTTTGGCTCATACATGGTGATGGTCAGGGCTTAGTGCTGGCTCTCCTCAGGAGTCACTCTTGGTGAGGAGGGGGTCCTGGGGGTTGTCGGGGATTGAACCTGGGTCTGCTGCATGTAGGACAGACAGACACCTTCCCCACTCTCCTGCAGCTCCGGCCCTAGTCCCGATCCGTATACTTGACTGCGTCTTCTAAGCTGCTCTATAAGCTGTGTGCTGAGTGTCCCTTCCTTGCAGTGAGGCCTGTGTGCCAGAGTCTCCCTGCTTTCTCCCCCAACTGCAGACTCACCTCATGCCAGAGTGTTTAGAAAAGAGGCAGCCATTTCCTTGTCACGGCAGCCCCGATCCTTTGGGTCCCCTGATCGAATCTTTCTTCTCCTAACTTGATTCAGAAGATAGGTAGAAACGTCTCTTTTTCCTCAAGAGGTGGTTGTATTTTCTTTTAGTGGGGGATATGGGAGTAATTCTAGGTTACACATATATACAGAAAAGCACAGACACACAGACATGCACACACAGAGACACACACAGAGACTCACAGATATATAAATAGACATGCACACACAGGCATAATCAAATAGACACAGACATACATGCAAACAATAACACAAAACACACACAAACATGCACATATACAACACAGACATATACAAAAGAGAGAGACAGATATATAGATACACACATATGCATATAAATATACTCCCATTCACACAAACACTTGAAGACACAGATACACACAGGCATACACAGACACCCATATGCACACACACCCTTTTGCATATAGACATATATACAGACATACAAAGAGACAGAACAGATCCATAGGCAGACACATGTGGACATGTACACAAATACATAGACAGGGACACAAAGATGTATACACACTGACACACAAAGATACTTACAGACATGCACAGACACAGACAAAACCCACATACATATACATGAAGACATACAAAGACATATGTACAGACACACGTACACACAGACAAACACACAGACACACATGCATCACACAGACACGAACAGCCATATAAACAGATACTCAGATATATACACAAGTATACACATACACACAGAGAGACTAACAGACATTTACACAGACAAACACAATTGTCTTAGAAATAGCTAAGAGGACAAAGAACCTCTGGTTTCAGGCACATCTCTTAGATTCCACTCTTCTTCCTGCATTAACATACACCTCAGAGACCTGGGCCCTACGCAAACAGGATGAGAACGCTATTCATGTCTCCCAAAGACGAATCAAAACAGCTATGCTCAGATGCCATCGGGCCACACTAGCACACGACAGGGACAAATGGAGACGTTACTGGTGCCCGCTCGAGCAAATCGACAATTAACAGGAAGTCAAGTGATCATGTCATACACAATTGTCAAAACACAGACATATAGACAGAAACAGAGACACACAGAAGTATTCAGAGACGCATAGGCATATATACAGAAACACATGCACACAGACAACACAGACAATTACAGAGACACACACATAGACGTACACACAGAAATGCGTGCACAGTCACATACAGAAACATGGGTATATACAACAGAGACACGCACACATGGGCACACACAGACAGTCATACACAGACACACACAGATGCACACATACATAGAGACATGCACACATAGACATATACATAAAAGACACACATACATAGACATACACACAAAGGCAACAGATATATACATTGGCACATACAAGGTCACACACATGCAGACACAGACTCACAGATTTATACACAGACTCACAGGCATACACAGATACAAAAGCATACACACAGAAATATACATGGCCAAACACAGATACACACACACCAAATGCACACAGAGACAACAGACAATACAGAGACACATGTGCATAACATACAGATACACAGGGACATGATATATACATAGACACACAGACATATGCACACAGAAACACACATGCTCACACAGACATACAACAGATGCACTCGCAGGCACATACAGGCATACACACTAACAGATACATAGACATGTACAGACACACAGACATTTACTGAGAAACACGTAGATATACACACAGATACACCTAGACATACACAGGCACACACACATGCACAAACGGACATAACTCACATAGAGACACACACGCTCACATACAGACATAAAGGCAGACACATAGTGACACAGATATAAACATAGATGCAAGGCCTCAATCACACAGACACACATGAACATATGTTCAGACACACAGATGCACACAGATGTATAAATACACAGATACACACAGATCATTTTCACACACATAACACAGACATATACACACAGGAATATGCACACATGCGGACACACATGCACACGCTAGACAAAACACATATACAGAGATACTTCGTGTACACAGAGACACAGAGACGTGGACTCACAAACACCCCGACATATACACACACATACGGTCACAAAGACACACAAAGATATATACAGACATATACAGAAACACTAAAATTCACCTGTACATAACAGACATGTACACAGATTCACACATATGAACAAACACACCTACCTGTACCCACAGCAGGCAGTGGAGGCAGAGTGTTGAAAAAGAAAGGAGGCAACAGAAGAACAGGAGGTGGAATTGGAGGTACGGAGCCAAAAGAAGGAGTTGGAGGAGGAGGAAGGAGAAAACAGGTGGAGGAGGAGGTGATGGCGGGAAGAAGAAAAGCAGAGCAGGACAACGTCGAGGAGAAATATGTCAGAAGAAGATGAAGGGGACATCAGAAGGAGTGTCTGTGGGAACAGACATTTGAACTTGTGCATTAAATTTGTGACCGGGAGGGATGGAATGTGTGGGGAGAGTGAGACCGTGGAAGAAGAAAAGATGAACCGGAAGTAGAAGAGGAGACGGAAATGGAGGAAACACAAAGAAGTTAGATCCGGAGAAGGTGGAGGAGCATAGGAGATGAAGAAAATGGGCAGAGGATGGGGTGGTGGAGGAAAGAAGAAAAGAAGAGGACGAGTTTGAGGAGAGGTAAGTCGAAGAAAAGAAGACGGCAGAGAGGAGGCAAGGCAGTGAAAAAGAACCCCTCAAAGGGTTGAGAGATAGCACAGCGCGTAGGGCATCTGCCTTGCACGCGGCCGACCCGGGTTCGATTCCCAGCATTTCATAGGGTCCCCTGAGCACCACCAGGAGTAATTCTGAATGCATGAGCCAGGAGTAACCCTTTAGCATCGCCAGGTGTGGCCCAAAAAAGAAAAAAAAAGAACCTGTCAAGGACGAGGAGGTTTGGAACCAAGAGGAGGACTTGGAGGAGGAGGAGGGAGAAAACGGGTGGAGGAGGTGGTGACGGGAAAAAGAAGAGAAGAGAAAGATGAGTTCTAGGACAAGAGGAATTGAGAACTGAATGGCTGCGGACTATGGGGGCTGCAGTTGAAAATGGAACATGGGTAACATCAGAACAAGAGGACCGGAGGTACGGAGGAAAAAGGAGGATGTGAGGAGGAGGAGGAGGAGGAGGAGGAGGAGGGAAGAAGAAGAAAGAAGGCGGAGGAGGAGGTGGTGTTGGGAAGAAGAAAAGAAGAGCAGGACGACAATGATGAGAACTTCGCCAGAAGGTGAAAGGGACCTGAGAAGAAGGGGCACACGTGGGAATTGGGATTTGGATTTGTGAATGGAATCTGTGAGGGGGAGGGACAGGAACATATGGGGAGAAGGAGACCCTGAAGGAAGAAAAGACAGTGCGGAAGTAGGAGAGGAGATGGAAATGGAGGAAACACAAAGGTGTTAGAACGATGGAGGCGGAAGAGCATAGTAGATGAAGAAAACAGGAGGAGGACGGGGTGGTGGAAGAAGAGTAGAGGTAAGGGGAAGAAAAGATGTCAACCTAGAGGAGACGAGGCGGTGAAAAAGAATCCCTCAGTAAAAGGAGGACTAGGAGGTAAAGACCCAAAAGATGATGATGGAGGAGGAGGACGAAGAGGGAGAAAACTGGCGGTGGAGGTGGTGGAGGAAAGAAGAGAGAAGAGGAGGAGGCGTTTGAGAATGAGGGTAAGTACAAGAACCAGAAAGCAGGAGACAATGGAAACTGAGCGGTGTAAAAGAGAAAAGGAGGATGTCAGGACAAGAGGAGGATCTGGAGGTACAGAGCCAAAAGGAGGAGTTGGAGGAGGAGGAGGAGGAGGAGGAGGAGGAGGGAGAAAACAAGCGGAGGAGGAGGTGGTGGCAGGAAGGAGAAAAGAAGGGGAGGATGAGTTTGTGGACGAGGCAAGTCGAAGAATGAAGAGCAGCAGCCGGGGAGGCAGAGTGGGAAAAAGAAAAGAGGCAACATCAGGACAGGAGGCGTTGTTGGAGGTAGGGAGCCAAAAGGAGGAGTTGGAGAGGAGGAGGAGGGAGAAAACAGGCGAGGAGGAGGTGGTGGCAGGAAGAAGATAAGAAGCAGAGGATGAGTTCAGGGCCGAGAGGAAGTGAGAAGAACTGAAGGGCAGGGGACTATGGAGTACTTCGAAGGCACCCTTGAGCTCTGTCCAGTGGGGGTGAGTGTTGGAGAGAGACAAGGAGACAGACACGCAGTGTCCCAGCTTTGACGTCAGCTGGGCAGCTGCAGGGAGTTGCTGCTAGATGGCCACTTATTCCACACAGGATGGCTGCTGCCTGGCTCCCCACATGTGAGACCCTGGGAGCTGACAAAGGCGTTCGTGACAGTGAGCACGGGAGAACTCAGTGAATCCCGAGGAGCAGAGGGGGGCATGTGGCCCACAGCCAGCCGGCAGTCTCCCCGCAAGTGCCAACACGTGGCAGTTTCCTATTCCATTCTATTTTATTTTTATAAAGCTACTCACAATGGTTTCTTAGAGTCAGTATTCCAACAGCAATCCCACCACCAGTACACCTTCCCACCCCATTATCTCCCAAGTTTCCAACCCCCATCCAAGCCTGCCCCCATAGCAGGCCCTAAATAATTTATTTCATATCGTTTATTATGAAAAATTCACTAACAGTGATCAAAAATGATTTCCTTAGGGAAAAAGTGTGTGAAGATTGTTGTGTCTCACACTGGAGCCTTTAAGAGATGCCTTGTATAAGCCTTGTATAAGAGATGACTACAGGTAGTTACAGGTGAAGCCTTCTGTGTTAATAGTTTCTTGTCTTTCTTTTTTTAAGGATTTAAAATAATTAAATCACTGTGAGAGAGACCCTTACAAAGCTGTTCCTGATTGGGTTTCAGTCATACAGTGTTCCAACATGCATCCTTCCGCCAATGCACATTTCCCAGCACCAGTGTCCCCAGGTTCCCTTCCGGCACCACCTTCTGCAGAGCCTCTCTCTCTGTCTCTCTCCCCCTCTCTCTCTATATATATCTGTCTCCGTGCCTGCATGCGCAAAAGATGGGGCCGGGCCGACCCTCCGCGAGGCCCCGCCTCCCCACGCTGAGCGCCTCCTCGGATAGGTCCAGAAGGGAAAAGGGGTGGCAACAGGGGGCGTGGCCAGGAGGGGCCGGCCACAAGACTTTGTGCTGGGTTCTCGCTGCAAGCCCATCGCAGCTCCCGCCTCCACCCGGCCAATAGGAGCTCGGATCGCTTCCCTGCCCCGCCCCCTTGCATCAGGCTTCCATGCCTGTGTGCGAAAGACGGGGCCGGGCCCACCCTCCGCGAGGCCCCGCCTCCCCATGCCACGCGCCTCCTTGGATAGGTCCAAAAGGGAAAAGGGGTGGCGACGGGGGGCGTGGCCAGGAGGGGCCGGCCCGCGAGACTTTGTGCTGCGTTCCGCTGTGCGAAGGCGTTGGGGTCTCCGCTGCTGGTCTCTGCTGCTGGACTGAGCGGAACCCGGAAACGAGCCCCTGTGGCCGGCTTTCCCATTGTGGCTGGCAGCGGGCCGCGCTTTAAGCCCTACCCCAAGTCCCTTTCCTCAAGGAAAACGGCCAGGGCTGCCTGGTCCGCCACTCAAGAGCGCCCCGCCCCTCGCAGTTCCCGTGCTCCGCCCGGCCAATAGGAGCTCGGATCCCTTTCGTACCCGCCCCCTTGCGGCCGGACTCCGTTGCCGCCTGCGTGGAAGGCGGGCCGGGCCGATCCTCCACGAGGCCCCGCCTCCCCATGCCGAGCGCCTCCTCGGATAGGTCCAGAAGGGAAAAGGGGTGGCGGCCGGGGGCGTGGCCAGGAGGGGCCGGCCCGAGAGACTTGGTGCTGCGTTCCGCTGTGCGAAGGCATTGGGGTCTCCGCTGCTGGTCTCCGCTGCTGGACTGAGCGGAACCCGGAAACGAGCCTCTGCGGCCGGCTTGCCTGTTGTCCCTGGCAGCGGGCCAATCGCTCAGCGGCCGTGCCCCCTGCCGGAGGTGAGCGCCCCTGCCTGCCGGCTGCTGGCGCTGTGCCATATACACGCAGGGCCACACACATGCGCACGCACTGAGACACAGAAATAGAGACACAGACTCACACATAGATACGCAGATTTATACATAGGTTCAAAGACATGTACAGAGACATATGTATGCACACACAGACATAAAAGACAGACACAGTGAGAAATCTACAGATACATAGACACACAGACATATAGGTAGACACACAAAGACACACAAACATATATACAAAGGCAAACCAATGCACGCACACATACAGGCATATACCAAGACACATACAGAATCACAGGGAAATACAGACACAGACTCACACAGACATATACACAGACACAAAGACACAGAAAAATATAGAGATACAATGATACAGAGACACAGGGTGCTACACAGATACACACAACACACACACAAGCACACAGACATATGCAAAAACACACAGAATTGGCATACAGACACACACACACACATACAGAGACACCGATTATGCATAGAACACAGACACACATTAACAGACCGATATAGACACAGAGAGATATACACAGACATACGCAGACACATAGATGCACATACATGCACACATATACACACATATAATCACAGACATATACAGGCGCACACACAGAAACAATCACAGACACAGAGATACAGACATATAGTGAGAGATATATACATAGACATACACACATTCATATACACAGACACTCAAACATGCCGATATGGAAACATAGACATAAGCACAGGCACAGACACACATATAGAGAAACAGATGTTTACAATATATAGAAACACACGACATGCAGATACACATACATACACAGATATATACGCAGACACACAAATGCACAAAAACACAGACAGATGCACACACTGACACATGTACACACACGTACAGATATAGACACAGAGATGCAGAGACGTATACACCCAGACACATACACAACAGAGAAATGCACACGTGCACACACAAATATACACATATTTACATAAGCACATAGACATATACTTGTTGAAATGTACACACACTGACATGCACAGACACACATGCATACACACTGATACATATAAACATACACAGACACACACACATGCAGACAGACACAGTGACATATAGATATACACAGAGAAGCACACATGCACATATTTTTATGTACACACAAAGATATACACAAAGACAGGCACACTCAGAGACATATACACAGCACAGACAGAGACATACACTAAGAAACACAGAGATACAGATATATACAGAGACTCGTACCCAATGCACACACAACATACTAACACAAACATAGACGCAGATACACACACGTGCACATAGATTCACAGAGCAGAGAGAAAGACACATATTTGGAAGAAACATACACAACAGACATGTACACAGGCACACTCTGACAGAGATATATACAAAGACACACAAACATGCATACACGGACAGAAAGATATGCATGTATACACAGAACAGACATACAGACACACAAATGCACACGCAGACACACATATACACACATATACACAGACGCACAGTTCAGGATACACACACTTACCCAGACATGTACAGACACAGACACACACCTAAACACAGAGACACACAGACATAGACATATACAAAGAAACACACATATCCACAGACACATACATGATCATAGACAGTCACACAGACACACACCTGCACACCTGGACAAAAATAGACATGCACAAACACACAACCAATACCACACATGCAGACTTATACAGAGACACATGCACAATCTTGAACACACACATAGGCACAGACACACAGAGAAATGTTCACATAGAATACACAATGTACACACAAACATATACACGGGCACACGGAGAAATGTCGACACAGGGGACACAATGTACACACAAACATATACACAGAAACAAAGACACACATGCATAGACACAAGCACACAAAAACTCATGTACATATGCACAGGTGCACGGACATAAACACAGATATTAAGACAAACATAGCATAAAGATAGACACACAGGCACATACAGACCTGTATCCCAACACACTGTCACATGCAGACACAGACACGCACACTGGCATATTCACAGACACAGATTGCTACACACAGGTATATACACAGACGTACACATATGCAAACACATAGACCTAGACACACGCACACAAAGATATAAACAAACACATGCACACAGTCACAGGAAAAAATATACACACACAGATCCACCTGCACACAGAGATATATCGACACAGATGTATACACAAAAACCCACACACACAGAAACATGAACACATATGCCCACAAAGACTGACACATACCGACACACAATCATATACACAGGCACATGCACATGCATACACACAGAGACACAGACACACACATGAACACAGATGTAGGCATACCCAAATAGCACACTTACACACATAGAAACAGACTGAGTCTCACTTGCACACACACAGACACACAAACATATGTATACACAGACACACAGGCACACATATGAACCTACATAGACATAAAGACATATACTCAGATGAACACAGACACACAGACATACATACACGGAGACATTTACGCATACACAGAGACGTACACACAGACATAAATACAGACACTCATAGGCAGACACAGAGAGGGAGACATACACAAGAATGAAAATACAGACACAGACATACACAAACATACAGACACTCATCCACAAGCCAAAACAGACACATGCACAAACACAGATATACAGATGCACACATAGACACACATGGACATATATACAAATGCAAATACAGACACACAGACATATGCACAGACTCAAACACTGTTCACATGCAGGCACACAGACACACGTGTGCACAGACACATGCACACATATATAACAGACATAGACAAACACCCACAAGCAAGTACACAGACACAGACATATAGACATACACAAAAATATGCACAGACACGTATACAAACAAAGACGTGGAGGTACAAACGGACATATATAGAGACACACAGACATATAGACATACTTATATACACAGATATACAAACACACATACACACATAAACGTACAGACACACATGCACACAAATACACTTGCAGGTGCATACATACCCAGAGACATATAAATATACGCGGACACATGTGTCAACACACGTGCGCACACAGACACACAGATTTATTGGCACACACAGGCATACACACATGCACATAGAGACAGAATCGTATACACAGAGACACACAGATAAATGCAAACAGACACGTAAACACAGACACTTAAACACATAGACGTATACACACTGATGCACAGAGATACACACAGATATATGCACAGACACAATCACATACACATAAATGGAGACATGCGACGACATGCACAGACACATATACACACAAATACCAACACACACACGAACACACTGCCACACAAATACATATACAGAGACACATAGACGTATACACAGTGACGCACAGAGATACACACAGATATATGCAGACACAAATCACATACACATAAATGGAGACATACAAAGACATGCAGAGACACACATACACACAGAAATACATGCACACACTGAGAGACACACAAACACAGGTGCACACACAGAGGTACACTGACATATGGAGAGACGCATATAGACATACACATATAGTAAACATACGAACACAGGCAAACATACACTCAGACATGCACATATCATACACATAGACATATACCCAGAACACACAGACAGCAAACATACAAAGACACATACATAGGTAGACACACAGACACATAGAGACATACACAGATAGTCACGCACATGCACACACAGACACTAAATATATATACACAAACACACATACATAGAGACATGGACTGTATTCACAGAGATACAACAGTCACAAACCCCTATGCACACAGACAGACTTGAACGACATATACACATGTGCACACAGAAATATACACAGATACATATATACACACAGACACACTCAGACATGTACACAGACACACGAAGATACACAAACAGAGATTTACACAAACGCAGACAGATACATACACAGATATAGACTCTGATCTACCTGTGCACATGAAGACATACAGATGTACAGACAGGCTCACACATGCACATACAGACACACATGTACACACAAATATACACAGAGATAGATACACAAACTTACACAGGACACATCTAGTGCAACACAAAGACACAAACAGGCGTATACACATGCACACAGGCATAAAGACATATATACACACAGACATATACACACAGTGACATAAACAGACACACAACACAATCAAACATGTACACAGATACAAAGAGACATAATATATACATAACACGTGCAGGCACAATCACACATAGACACACATAAATGTATACACAGACATACAACCTATGCCCAAACAGACACGAATAGACATAAGGTAGACACAATTGGTTATAGACACAGACACAGTCACATACAGACACGCTCACACACAGAGATACAGACATCCTCAGACACACCCGGAGCATGAGTGCACACAAAGAGACACAGACATGCACACACAGACACGTACATACACTTACACCGACATAAATACAGAATCTCAGACACTCAGACACACACATCAACACACATAATTCTAGAGATTCAAAGTTACAAATGCACAAGTGCACACAGACACACACACAGACTCATACACTTATGTACACAGACACACAAACAGGTAGTCACACAGACATATGCACAGAAAAACATTCCCCACACACGTCCAGAGACACAGACTTCCACATAAAATACATGAGCACAGAGAAACCATACAGACATATATAGAAACACACAGTGCACACACACATGCTCACCTAGACATACACAGACATAAACAGACACACACAGATAGACAAATACACACAGTCACACACAGTATATACACAAGATATGCAGATACGCACACACAGAGACATACACTGGCACAACATAGACACATTCACGGATACACACAGACATACACAGGCACAAGCATATACACATTCACAGTCACACACAGACACACCCACACACGCACAGACACAACAAAGATGTCTACATAAACTCACACACATGCGCATATACAGAGAGACATAGACACAGACACAGAGAAACAGATATATAACACAGACATATGCGGACGTATGTGCACACTGACGTACAGAGACACAAACATACACAGACACATAGGAGCAGAGACACATGAACCCATAGACATTTAGATAGACACACAGAGACACATGATGCACATACAGACTTACACACAGAAACACGCCCATGTGTGCACACACAGCTGTACAATCCCACACCCAATGAGACACATATTCACAGACATACACTATGCACAGACATACAGACACCCACACAGACATATACACAGATGCATATGTGAAGAGAGACACAGATACATACAGAAACTCATAGACACTGTATGCACACAATAATACTGACATACAACAAATGCACATGCACACAAAAGAGACACACATTCAGAGATACACGCAGACACACAAATAGACGTAGAAACAGATACATAGACACATACATGCACACAGAGACACGGAAATATACACAGACATACACACTTGTATACACAGAGACTCACACAGACATGGATATATAAGCAGATACACGCACACACAGACACACAGAGGCATATGCACAAGTACATCATAGACACAGTGATAGAATACATATTCAGCGGCACACACATGTGAACACAGACATGTACACACAGAATATACACAAACACATGCACACAGAGAGACACACAAAAATACAGACACAAAAACACGCACATACAGTTACACCAACACACACAGACACATATACACACAGACACAAATATGTGCACACAGACATAGGCAAACTCAGACTTATAACAGACACATATTCACACCCAACACAGACATATACACAGACTCACATCCATGTACACACAAACACACATATAGATACAGATACACATGTGCCCAGTCATGAAACACAGACATCAATAGCACACTCAGACACATACAGATGCATATCCACACATGCAGAGAGACACACATGTACAAACACAGAGCCACTGCACTATCCTACCATTGTTCATCGATTTGCTTGAGCAGGCACCAGTAACGCCTCCATTGTGAGACCTGTTGTTACTGTCTTTGGCATACCGAATATGTCATGGGCAGGTTGCCTGGCTTTGCCGTGCGGGTGAGATGCTCTCGGTAGCTTGCCGGGGTCTCCAAGAGGGGCGAAGGAATAGACCCTGGGTCGGCAGCGTGCAAGGCAAATACCCTACCCGCTGTGCTATACACTCACATACAGACACAGACACTTATACAAACAGTCATATACAGAGACACACAGATATATACATAGAAACACAGACACTATCAACTAGACACATACGCCATGCACGCCTTATAAACGAATGTATACCAACACAGACACACAAAACAAATGCATAAACACCCACATGCAGAGACACACAAATGTAAACACAGAAATACACATTTACAAATTTAGACACACATATAACAGACAAATACACAGACTCAGACACACATGCACACATACAGAGACATGCCGATATATACACAGACACACATAGTGTAAACACAAGACACAGATATATGCACAAACATATACACAGACACACATACATTTATACACAGAGAAACAAACATACACACAGCACACCTACATGCACACACAGACACATTAGCATAGACATCAGACATATATACACACGGACTCTGACACACACAAATATACACACAGACTTATACACTGACACACAGACAGAGCTAACCATAGAAACCATAGAAACATAGGAACACACACTGACATTTACACAGACACACGTGTACAAAGACCTACAGACGTACACAAAGGAACACAGACACAGATATTTATATGGACACACAGACACATGCAGATACACACAGATATTTATACACAGATATACATTCATTCAGCGACACAGACTGCCCACATCGACAGTACACCCATATGCACAGACATATAGTTAGATACACAAAAATAGACATATTCACAGACAACACACACACAGAGACACTCACTTATATAAACAGAGACACATAGGCACGTTTCTGAAACTGGGATCTTTTGCTACAAGCTGTCATCCCCAGGGGAGTGTCATCCCCAGGGGAATGTCATCCCCAGGCTGCCCAATTAATAACTAAGACTCTCTGGGAAGCCCCCAGCTGCCAACTCCTTGCCCCTTCCACACACATACACACATACACACACACACACACACACACACCTTTGCAGGGAACATTTTCTTTCTCCTCTCTCACCTGGACCCAATAGTGTCACGAGAGACACAAAGCTACAACAGACCCGTAACTGACCCCTGAGGATGCATCTGCTATGGCTATATTGGTGCTAATTTTTATAATCTTTATTCCTTGACCAGAAACACGAATAAGGCCCAAGGTACTTGCCCCCACTCCCCGTTCTTATTTTATTATTTTCCCTAGATTTTTATGGAACTTTGGGGAGGGGGTTGGAGAGAGGGTAGAGAAAAATAACATCTGCTGAGATCAGAATTCCAGATGCCAAAAGAAGTAACATCTGCAGAGATCCGAATTCCCGAAGATCCCAAAAGAATGCATCCCAGTTTGCCAACAGCACAGGGGTCAGTGGGGGCAGCAGTCCTAAAGCTTGATATTACTGTCTTGATAGAAACGTTGATGCTTTAGCAGATTTGAAACAGAGGCCCCTGACCCCCAGGCCTGGCCAGGGTGAGGCTGTATCTACATAATCTTTGTAGATACAGTGTTGCACCATGCAACCCTGCAAACTGCCCATCTGCAGCAAATCCTGAAGTCTTTCCATTGTGTTTACATGCACACACAAATACACACACAAACACACACACCGTCCCCAGGGCACTTCACCATGCAATCCTGCAAACTTCCATCCTGGAACAATCCTGAAGGCTTTCCATTGTGCACGCGTGCAAACACACACACATACACACACACACACACACACACACACACCAATCCTGAACTCTTTCCATTGTACATACACAGAAAAAAACCTCCCTGGGCGCTGCACCATGCAATCCCGCAAACATCCTAAACTCTTTCCTGTGTGCATACGTGCATACATTCACGCACCCCAATCCTGAACTCTTTCTCAAAAAGCCCTTATTCCTGCGTGGGTGAGTCCTGCCAGTCCCTATCACTTCTGGTCTGACCCTCCCAGGGACGCACGTCTGTCAGTGTGCCCCACCTCACGAACCCTTGTCCCACTTGTGTGACCCTGTCCTGTGTGTGTTACTGTGACCGAACCCAGGCCTCTGCCTGCTTCCCTAGCTCAGAATCTGCCGTCCTGTCTTGGGTGACAGCCAACAGAAGCATGCCCCTGTTCTTTTAACCCCACATCAGAGCTTCTTGTCATGGCCCTGCTCACCCGATGTAAGACCATCACTAATTTGACCCAGAGCCCCCGGTCTCCACTTCGTGACCTCAACTCAGTGTGCATGTCCCTGCATTCCAGCATGATCTCAGAAAAGAAACTGGTCTCACCATAGGCCTCTCCCCACAGGCAACTCAGAGTCCTCGTACCTGACTTTGTGACCGCGACCTCAGAGACTTTTCCTGTGTGACACAGGTTTGTACTCTCTCTTTGATGTGACCCACCTTAGTCCTTGCTGCCCCTTACCTGACCTTACCTCAAAAACCCGTGCCCTTACCTTTGTCACAACCCCTCAGATCCCATGTTTTTGCCTCTGTGACCTCCACAAGGACCTTTGAGCATGACCTTTTGTGACACACTTCAGATCCCCATGACCCTGCTTGTGTGACCCCACTTCAGACCTTATCTCTGCTTGTGTGACCTCACCACAGAGTCCAGTGATCCTGCCCATGTGATCCTACCTCAGAGACCCTTTTCCCTGTTCGTGTGACCTCCCACCTCAGAGCCTCGTATCTTGCAGTTGTGTCCCCATATCAGAGCCTTGGATCCATACCTGTGTGATCGGAACTCAACCCTCATGTTGTTACTAGTGTGATCATCCACCTCAGATCCAGTCAATGCCACCTCTGATCCCCACAGCCTTGCCTGTGAAATCACAACTGAGCATCCCATGTCCCTGATTTTATGACCTCACCTCAGAGTTATATGTCCCTGCTTGTGTCACCTCACCTCAGAGCCGTGTACCCTGCTTGTTTATCCCCACTTTAGAGTACCACGCCCCTGCTTGTCTTTGAGGTCCCTGTTCTGCGAATACACCTCAGTGCACATATTCCTGCCATGTGGCCCACCTGAGTCATTTGCCCCTGCCCGTGTGATCCACTGTAGTGTCCCTTGTACCTGCTTGTGTGACATCTCCTCAGAGCCCTGTGCCAGCCTGTGTCGCCACCCATCAGAGCCTTGCTTTTGGGACCCCTCCTCAGCGAGAGTTCCATGTCTCCACTACTTTGACTGACCTCAGAGCCCTGTGTCCCTGCCCATGTGACCTCAGATTCCCATGACTCTACATAAGAGACCCTACCTCAGAACTATGTACCCTGATCTTTTCCCGTAATCAGAGCGCATGTCCCTGCTCGTGCGACCCCCCACTTAGAGTCCCACATCCTAGACATGTAACCTCCCCTGTGTTCTGTGTCCCTGCATGTGTGATCTCAACTTAGATCTCTGTGTCAGAGCTGATGTCAGTGGCCTATGTCCCACACATGTGACCACCCCTCAGAGACCCTTGTTCTTACCTGTGTGCCCCCTCCACAGATCATGAGTCCCCAACCATGTGATCCAAACTCAGAGCCCTATGTTCCAGTGTGTGTGAACCTTCCTCAGAGCCCTGTGTCCCTCCAAACTTGAGCCCATCTCAAAAGCCCGTGTCCCTGCCTGTGTGACCACACCTCAGATTCCCATGACCCTTCATGTGCGACTACACTTCAGAGCCATGGACCCTGCTTGAGCGTCCCTACTTCAGAGAACCACATTCCCGCTTGTCTGACCCACAAATGTCCGATGGATCTGTTCTGTGAGGCTACCTGTTTCCCTGACAACTGACCCCTACTGAGTCGGTTAACCCTGCTAGTATGATCCTTCCTCAGAAACCCTGGCCCTGGCCCTGTGACCTGTCCCCAGAGCCCTCTCTTCCTGCTTGTGTGACCCTTGCTCAGAGCCCTGAGTCCCTGATTGTGTGACTTCAACTGAGAGCCTCTTACTCTACTCATAAACCCTCCAACCTCAGACCCCCATGTACTCATCATGTGACCCCCCCACCCATTTGTCTTCCTTGCAGGGTGATTCCATCTTAGAGCCCTGTGTCCCTGCTTGTGTGACCCCCACTTCAGAACCCATGTCCCTCCCTCTGTGCCCCCACTTCAGAGACCCGTGCCCATACTTGTGTGACCTCACCTCTGAACCCCTGTCCCTGCCCGTTTGACCCCTGTTGAAAGCCCCGTGTCCCTCTTTCTCAGAGTCCCATGTCCCTGCCTGTGTGACACCTTCTCAGAGCCTGTGTCCTTGCCCATGTCACCTCTTCTCAGACTCCGTGACCGTCCTTGTGTGACCCCTCCCCAGAAGCCCAGGTTTGTCCTCTGTGACCATATTTCAGAGCTCTTTGTCTCTCCCCTCACACCACACCTCAGAGCCCCGTATTTCTACTTATGCGACCTGTTCTCAGAACCCCTTGTCTCTCCCTCTGTGACCTCTCCTCTGAGTGCTGGACCCTACTTGTGTGACCCACCTAAGAGCCCTGTGGCCCTACCCTGTGACAGCCCGTGACCATCTCTTTGTGACACTCTACTTTGTGTCCCTCCTTTGTGTCCATTTGTGTCCCTCCTTTGTGTCCCTTTGTGTCCCCCCGTGACCATCCCTTTGTGATCCTCAGCTTTGTATCCCTTTATGACCACTCTTATGAGGAGTGGTCATAAGTAGATTCAGAGTCCCATGAACCTACTTATGTGACCCCTCTTAAGAGGCATGTGTACCTCCATGTGTTACCCTTCCTCGGAGACTCCTGTCCATCCCGTTACCCCTGTGAGACCCAATCTCAGAGGTGCGTACACCTAATTTTGTGACCCCTCCCTAGAACCCTGTGACACCCCCCCAGAGGTCCGAGAACCTACTTGTGTGAGCTCTCCTCAGAGCCCCAATCCCTTCCCTGTGATTGTATGTCAGAGCACCATGTCCCTACTTGTTTGACTCCTCAGAGTTCCCTGTATTTCCCTGTGTGACCCTTCCTCAGAGCCCCGTGTCGTCCCTGTGTGACCCTTCCTCAGAGCCCTATAGCCCTCCCTGTGTGAGCCCACCTCAGAGCCCCCGTGTCCCTAATTGTGTGAGCCCACGTCTGAGCCCATGCCCCTTCCCGTGTGACCCCACCTCAGAGCCGTGTCTCTGCCCGGGTCCTGGAGGGCAGGACCATGGCCCACCTTCCACTTGTTCCAGAGGAGCTGGCCGCTTCAGGAGGAGGCAAGTGTCCCGTCCGCAGGTGTCGCTCAGGTTCCGTCAGGGTCCGGATGAGCCGTGGCTGTGCCGTGCTCAGTCACCCCCTTGAGTCCCTCCCAGCCCCTGGGTTTGATTTCTCCATGCCGAATCCGGCTCCCAGGTCCCAGTCAGCCCGGCCCCTGCAGTGGGGGCTGCTGACAGTGAGCAAAAATCTGTGCAGTCCTCGGGGAGAGGCGGGCGGCCCTGGGGTCTGCTGCCGGCAGCCTAGAGGCTTTAACACAGCTACTGATCCCTCCCACCCCATCCTCTAGGAGTTGATCGAAGTACTTTCAAGTTTGGCACCAGCCCCGGTGTTGCTCAAGGTCACCTCTGACTGTTCTCTCGGGAGTTACTCCTGGGGGCTGGGGGCAGGTACGGGGTGGAATCCGGGTGGGCCTTGTGCCAGACCAATGTCCGCCCACTATCCTCAGTCTCTGGCCTCGCCCCCGATGTCTCAATCCCAGTGTTGGAGGTGTTCGGGGAATGAGCCCAGGGCTGTCTCTGCCATGCGGGTGCCTCCACCAAGCCCCCGCCCCGTCTCTCCCCCTGGTCCTCAGCCATTCTGCTGCTAGCCTGGAGAGCACAGTGGTGCTTAAGATGGGGGAGGAGCCTGGCCTGGGACGGGGCTGAGTAGAGCTGAGGCTACAACCAAGGGGCAAGTACCCTCAGCATGGAGGAGCGGGGAGACGCGCTGAGCTTCTCAGCGCTCAGAATGTGGAGCACTGCAGAGCAACCGGCTCCTCCTTGCCCTTCCTCACCCCGACGGGGCGATGCCCGCTCACCTGCTCGGAGAGAAAAGCACAGTGCAGGCTCCACACACGTTGCAACAACTTTATTGTAGAGAAAAAAATATGCTATCATATTTTCTAAGGTAAAGAACAGATTTCATCGTGTGACTCATACAGAGCAGTTGATCCAAGTCATTTCTGGAACAGTATGGATGGTAATGGGAGGTGCTGAGAAACCTTTCAGACTGGGGGGCCCCAGGGTTTCAGAGTGGGGGTGTCTGACCATGAGGCCTCGGGCCATAAGGGCCCCATAGGACCGCAGCCCCTGAGCTCTGGGACCCCTATCGCCTAAGCTTCCGGGCTGGGGCACCCTGACGCTGCTGTCCATAGGTGGCAACAAGTGACCGCTGGTGCCACACCAGCTGGGTGGCACTGCCGCTAGAGCCCTGCTGGGTCACGCGAGGGGGCACACGGTGCCACGCAGGTGGGACCTGGTTGCCATGGTTGATAAGTGCCTGCTGGTGTTGTGCGTGTTGGGTGGCACTCCTTTTCGAGCCCTGTGGGGGTGCGGGCACATGGGGGGGCACAGGATGCCATGCAGGTGGGACCTGGCTGGGGGCCGCCACAAGTGGCTGCTGGTACCACATCAGCCGGGTGGCATCACTGGCTGAGCCCTGCTGGACTGCGGGCCTAGGCTTCAGAGTAGCAGGAGCCACAAGTGGCCGCTGGTACCGGCCCTGCTGGGAGGCAGCACTTTTCAAGCCCTGCTGGGGTGCGGGCACATAGTGGGGCACAGGGTACGACACCTGTGGGATCTGGGTGGCGGGTGCAGGCACAGGTGCCCCCTGGGTACCGCGTGGCCCTGGTGCCTTGGGAGGCAAAAGCTGCCTCAGGGGTGCAAAGTGGAACACTGGTCCGCCCTGGGGACCACTTAGCCCCGGCATGTCGGGAGGCCCGAGCTGCCGCGGAGGTGCGAATCGGAAGGCTGGCATGCGTGCAGGGGCACCTTGGGTGCCACTTGGTCCCGGAACATTGGGGGGCACGGGCTTCGGCGCCGAAGGGAGCTGCATGGCAGGCACAGGCACAGGGGCGCTCTGGGTGACATTGGGGCCCGGTCCAGCACCCGGCTGGTGTCTCTTATTTTGTGGGCCTTCCAGCTTCGCACGGTTGTTTCTCTTCCTCTTCGAGCGCTGCTGCGATATCCCTGCGGCCTGGATGCGGGTCGCCTGGCCCTGGGGTGCAGCCATCGCAGCGCGTGGCTGGATCATGGGGACACTGGGTGGATCCACCTCCATGTCACTGAGTGGTTCCCCTTGGGATTCAGCGTCCATGTCGCTGAGTGGTTCCCCTTGGGATTCCGCATCCATGGACTGAATGCTGCTCCCGCAGGACACAACTTCCATCGATTCCACGTCACTGAGACAGGCCTGCGTGTCCTTGGTGGACACAACCTGGCCATCGTCAGGGGCTTGTGGCCACCCTATGACAGCGGGTGCAGCTGGGGCGGGCGCTGCCACCGGGAGCGGAGGCGGAGGGGCCTCCTTCTGGGGCACTGGGGCCCCCTTCTGGGCTGGGGCGGGGGTCACTGCCCGGCCATGAGGTGTCTCGTGGCCTAGCAGGGCCTGACAGTGATGTGTGCCCCTCTGGAAGCAGGGGGCTTTCCGTGGACAGTAGACCACAGCCTCGCACCAGTCTTCCTCCTTTCGAACGGGCCATCCATGCTGGTCAGAGGGTACTAACTGGGGACCCTGGCGGCGAGCCCGCTGGCCATAGTAGCCATGTCCATAGGCCCCTGTGGGCTGGCCACTGGGCCCCGGCCATGGGTAGTAAGTCGGCGGGCCGTGGACATAAGGCCCTGGATTGTAGGGATAAGGGGCGTGGGGCTGAGGATGCCCCACAGAGCTGGGCCCACCGTAGCCCCGTGTGCATGGCGCCTGGGCTGGTCGTGGCATCCCCAGGTCCTGGTAGAACCACATGTCGCACGGTATCCGAGTCATCCCGGGTCAGGGCTCTGCAGATCACAGACCACACTCAGACCCTGTCAGCCCAGAGACGCACACCCCCTCCCTGCCATTGGGGCCCTTTCTGCACCTTTGGGGTCCCCAGGGGTCACACAAAAACCATTTTATTGTTTGGTCAACTTTGGGGCCACGCCCCATGGTGCCCAGGGCTGACTCCAGGTCTTCCTCAGGGGTCCCTCCTGGTGAGTCTGGGGGCCCAACTCTAGAGCCCGGGAGCGAGTTCGGGTCATGAAAGTCTAATACTGTCAGCCCAGAAGACACCTCCTATCTGGGGACTCCCATCCTCCTCCCTACGGGCTCCCTGGATTCCTCCCTCTGGACTCCCACCTTCCTCCCTTGGGATTTCCCACCCTCCTCCCTGGAGACTCCCACCCTCCTCCATAGGGACTTCTCTACCCCCCTCTTGGACTCCCACCATCCTCCTGAGAGACTCCTTGGCGTCTTCCCTCTGGACTCCCGTCCTCCTTCCTAGGGGCTCCACACCCTTCTCCCTCGAACTCTCACCCTCCTTCCTAGGGGCTCCTTGGACTCTCCCCTCTGGAATCCCACGTACCTACCCTAGGGTTTCCCTCCTTTCTAATTCGAGACTCCCACTCTCCTCCCTAGGGACTCCTTGGAGTCTTCCCTCTGGTCTCTCACCCTCCTCCCTGGGGACTCTCAACTTCCTCCCTCACTGTTCCCCATGCTCTCTGGCAATTCCCAATATTTTTCTAGGGGCTCCCCACCCTCCTCCCTTGTAGCTCCCCACCCTCCTCCCTTGGCTTCCCTCCTTCTGTCCAGGGGCTACCACACCCCCTCCCCTGGGGACTCCCTCCCTCGGGCTGGCCCCGTTTCCCTGACCCCTGGTCCCCCATCCCCGCAGCCCCAGGTCTCTGTCCCCCCCTTGGGCACTCACCGTGGGCGGAAGGGTCTCAAAGGGGGTGATCGAGCTGCGGACAGGTGCGGGTCTGTCGCGGAATAGTCAGCGGGCAACCCTAGGTGCTGGGAACCAAGCTGCATCTGGTCTGATGGAGGAATTCACGTCCCGTCCCGTGTTGCCGACTAGCGTCCAAGTCTAGCATCCCAGTGGGACTGTGCCAGTGTGGCGCATACCTAGGAACCAGCGTTCCTTCCTGGATACCCTTAGTGATATAGGGCATGGCCTCAGAACTCCGGGTACGGGGGTCCCGCGCAGTGGAACCTCCCCATGCCCCCCTGAAATGTGCGCGCATGGTACAGTCGGGCGCACAGAGCAGAGGCGTGTGGGCTTGGGCTCGTGCACAGAGCGCCCAGGCGAGGGGTCCCACTTAATTGGAATCTTCCCTGGGAGCCTCACACACCTGGTACCGGGTCAGGCTTCGACCCGTTGGTCCTGCACGTGCTGGGCCTTCCCCTTCCCACTAGGAACTTTGTGCCCTCACGCTCTGCGGCCGCCTCTGCGCACTCTGTGCATCCTTTGAGCAGTGCAGGGTGCGCCCAACGGATAGGCATGTTTAAGACGGGAGTCCTTGAAGTCAGGTCCCTTGGAGTCCCTCTTAGGATTTTGGGCAGGGTTTGGGCAGTACCGGCCACTGCCCCCGGAGATATTCAGGGGACCGCAGCATAGAGGGAATTGCACGGGACCCTCTGTGATCTCTCTGGGTCCTGATATGGTTTGGGTCCACTCATTCTGTCCTGGGGCTGCCACGACCCCTCTCCTGGGCTGCCACGCCCCCCTTGGGCCTGCCTCCCTCTGGTTCATCCCATTTCCCTGACCCCTGGTCCCCTTTTTGTATCCTGGGGTCCCCATTCCCGCTGCAGCAGGTCTCTGCCACCCCCTCAGATGTGGGGGCAGTCACCGTGGGCGGAGGGGTCAGAAAGGGGGTGATCAAGCTGTGGGTGGGTGCGGGCCTGCGGCGCAAGAGCCAGCGGGCAGCCGCAGGCGCAGGGCACCAAGCTGGGCCTGGTCTGTAGGAGGAATTCAAGTCCTGTTTTGGCAACTAGCGTCCAGGCTGGAGGGTGCAGGTGCAGCACGTCCCTAGGAACCAGTGTTCCTTCCGGCATACTCTTCGTGACGTGGCGCGTGACCTAGGACTCGGGGCTCGGGGATTCTGTGTGGTGGAACCTCCCCGCACCCCCCACCATGTACGCACATGGGACCATCGGGAGCACAGAGCGGAGGGCGGGTGGGCTTGGGCACATCCACGAGGTGCCCGGACGTGGGGGCCCGCAGAGTTGAGCCTCCCCGTGCTCCCCACCCTCTGGGGGGTCGGGGCGTGGGTGAGGCCCTATGGGAACGGGCTTCAGTGGACACTCGGGGCTCATCGGGGGAGCTGGCGGCCAGCCAGGGAATCCAGGCCTGAGATGTTGCTGAGGGGCGCACCGCACGCGGCTGGGAGTTTTTGTTTGCATCCGTGTTGGGGTCCCTCCCGTTGAAGAATACGAGTTGACCCTATTTCTCTTTGCGGATAACAAACTTCAGTGTGTCTTGCTGTTGTACCTTTTTCTAGTAGGAAAGGATGACGGTTTGGGTGTTTTGCAACAAGCAAAGTGTCTCTGTCAAGTCCAGCCGTGGTCCAAAGCTACAATGACCCAATCCCTTGAGTGAGTGACACCCTGCCCTCTCCAGCTCAAACACTGTTTGTGACAATGTGATGTGTTTAGCATGGGTGAAGACAGCAACAAAGTCTAAGCAATATGGCACTTATTTTTTATGTTATTTTTATTTTGGGCCCTTCTGAGGACTGACTCTTGACTCTGTGCTCAGGTATCACTCCTGGCAGTGCCAGGGGGCTGTGTATGATGTGAGACTGGAACAGGTGAGCACCCTCCATCCGTGCTATACTCTCTCTCTAGTGCCTCTTATATTTCATGTGAGTCTGAGTACCGTTGTTTCTCTCTACAGAGAGAAGACTAAAGCCTTCAAGTAACACATCTCTGCATATCTCTATCAGTATGTGCTAAATATATATGTCAACCTACCTGCTGTATGCATACACACAGGAAATATATAGTGGGCTAATTATTCATAGTTATAGGATAACAATAAAATGTTATTTTGTAAACACTCATATAAACTTATATAAACGCTCATTTCCTGCTGTTTAAATTCTATGTTACATAAAGCGGAGCAAGGAAAACCTTCTAAAACTCGTGGTACTGGAAAAGCTGGCAGTCACTGTCAAAATATGAACTCACCCATTTCTAATGCCGTGCACAAAATAAAATCAATAGGAATTAAAGACCTGGATATCAGACCTGAATCCATAAGGTATATAGAGGAAAAGATTAGCAGAAATCTCTGTTATATTGAAGTTAGCGGCATCCTCAATGAGGCAAGACCACTGGCCACGCCAAAGAAATCAAGAGAAACAATTGGGACTACATGAAATTCAGAACCTTAGGGCCAGAGCGGAGGGATAGGCTGCTTTCCTTGCATATGGCTGACAGGGGTTTGATCCGCAGCATCCTATATATTTCCCCGAGAACTGCTAGGAGTAATCCCTGCACGCAGAGCCAGGAGTAGCCCCTGAGCATCGCCACGTGTGACCCAAAAAGCTAAATACATACATACATACATACATACATTTAGAAGCTTCTGAACTGCAAAAGAAACAATGACCAGAATACAAAATTGGCCCACTGAAAATGCGTGAGGAGAGTAGACTATAGACCGAAAAAGATTGCCATTCAATGGCTCTTTTGCAAACCACGGCACTCAAAATGAGAAAGATAACAAAAGGGAATGCCCTGCCACAGAGGTGGAGTGGGTTGGGGGGATGGGTGAGGGAGGGATACTGGGACTGGTGGTGTTGGAGTATGGGCACTGGTGGAGGGATGGGTATTCGATCATTGTATAACTGAAACCCAAGCACAAAACTTTGTAAGTCTACAACTGTACCTCATGGTGTTTCACTAATAAAAATTTAAGAAAAATAAAATGGCCCAATGACAAGTGGAAACCATTCATCTGACTTAGGATCAATCTCCAAGTTATATAAGGCACTGGTAGAACTTTACAAGAAAAAAGAAATCCAACCTCATCAAAAACTGGAGAGAAGAGATGAGCAGAAACTTCCTCAAAGAAGAAATACAACCAGCCAAAAGGCGTGTGAGAAAATGCTCAACATTGCTCATGATCAGGGAGATGCCACTCAAAACAAGATGTCATCTGATGCCAAGAGACTGGCACACATCCAGAAGAACGAGAGCAACCGGGCCTGGAACGACAGCACAGGGGAGGGCGTTGGCCGACCAGGGTTTAATCCCCTGCACAACCATGTGGTCCTCCGAGCACCGCCAGGAGTAATTCCTGAGTGTAGCGCCAGGAATAACCCGAGCACCACCAGGAGCAGTAATTCCTGAGTGCCGATGTAGGTTATTCCTTGCATCTCCAGGTGTAACCCTGAAAGCCAAAAACAAGCAAACCAACCAGAACAAGCAGTGCTGGTGTGGATGCTGGGACAGGAAGCCTCGTGCTCACTGCTGGGGCAGTGTCTACTGGCCCGGGCTTTTAGGGAGACAACAGGGACCTTTCTCAATCAACTAGGAATTGCACTTCCATATGACCCAGCAGTAGGTTATATACTGGGGTCCAAAACCACAATGCAGAAAAGACTTCTACACTCCTGTGTTCATTGCAGCACTAGTCACTCACAGGAGCCAAAATGTGGAACCAACCCAAGTGCCCAAGAGCCGATGAGTGGATCGAGGAACCCTGATACACAGTGGAATACTACTCAGTCATAGGAAAGATGAAGTCATGTCATGTGCTACCACATCAGTGGTTCTGGAGAGTTTCAGGCAAAGTGAAATGCGTCAGAGGAAGAAGCACAGACATGAATGGTCTTCCTACCGTGCAGGATATGAAGAAACAGAGTCGGGGAATAACACAAGGCAACCGAAACAGAGAATGAGAACCAGTTTCCAGCAGAAAACTTGCTAGTTGTAGGGGCTGGGGCAGGGGAGAACAGGCTACAATAGGCCATTGGCGGGGCAGCGGTCACTTGGAGCAGAATGCAGTGCTGAAAAGAGGCAGACAGTGCGTCCACCAGAGACAGGCTCAGGACGGAAACTGGGGACACTGGTGGAGGCATGTGAGCACTGGTGGGACTGGAATGGAATATCCTATGCCTGAAATTCAATGATGAGTAACTTTGCAATTCACCATGACTAAAAAAGTACAAAAGAAAGGAAGAAAAGAAGGAAGGAAGGAAGGAAGGAAGGAAGGAAGACAAAAAGACAGAAAGAAAGAAAGAAAGAAAGAAAGAAAGAAAGAAAGAAAGGAAGGAAGGAAGGAAGGAAGGAAGGAAGGAAGGGACACCATCATTTTGGCTACAAAAGGATAAACTTGCTGTGAATACTAGACAACCAAATTCTCTACTATTGTGTGTGATTATAGAGAAGAGCGTGTAGGGTAGGTAACCATCTCTGAAGCAATCGCCTTAAGGTCACATGCCAGGAGCACCCAGTGGAGAGTCTGACGTGGGTTCCCAGTGTTCCCACAACCATCATGGACGTTGTGAGAAGGTTCATGCGGATGCTGGGTGCGGTGGGGAAGGGCAGCCATCGTCGGGGGTGCAGGGCAGAGAGCGCACCCATCCTCTTCCCCGCCAGCCCGCGCTGGGGAGGTACAACCACTGGCACCGGAAGAACAGCCTAACTCTTCCCAGCTGCAGCCTCTTCCCGCTTTGCAGCCTGGATGCGGGGCGTTTGCAAGGTCATTTAATGCTGAGTTTCCTGCAGACCAGTCACGCAGCCCAACCTGCCCCCCAAACCTGAGCAGCTGCTCAGTGGAACAGGAATATCTTGGCATTGATGGGAAGGGGGAGCCGCTTGGCTGAAGGGCAGGCGCTGTTCCTGGCTCAGCGCCCCCGCTGGGCCCTAGCAGGAGGAAAAAGGCCCGCAGCGTGGACAGCGGCCACTGAAGGCTCCTGCTGGTGGATGCACAGACGGTGTGTGGACACGATGTTCAGGGGGCAGTGAACACGCCTGCGCGGGCATCTCCTCCAGGTGTGCGGGGGCGCGCTGAGGTGGAGACAGCCGCCATTTGCCCCCTACCCGGGGGGCACAGAGGTCCCGCGCCATGGACTCTGAGGCCACTGCCGGGTCGGACACCCCGAGAAAGCACCCGTAGCATCCTCATCCATGGGTGCAGGACTGAAGGCACAGACACGCCCACCCACAGCTGACCAGGCTCCGGAGTCTCAGCAGGGCTGGAGCCCCCAAACACTCGGTACTCCGTGCTCAAGGCTGGGCTCAGCTGGCCCGGCCATACTCGGTACTCAGTGCTCAGGGCTCAGGGTGGGCTCAGTTGGCCTGGCTAGCCCAGAATCTCTGGAATTGGGGTTGGGGCTCCCCTGCCTCAGACAGACATACAAGCCAAGGAGAGAGAGACCCCTAGGATGGATGTGGGGCCATATCTAGTGCCTTTACAGCCCCATGCACGGATTTTTCCCACTGAAGACAAGTAATGGCCCAATCGCTTTCTTGGCAAGACACGGTAAAATTGCTTCTGGTTTCTTGGCATGTGGGGGTGGGTTTTCCTTCCTTTTTGGTGCTCGCATTCATTAGGCTGATTCTTGGTTTCACAGGTATGCCAGTGGCTGGGCATTCTTCCTGGCTTTCCTGTTGAGTTTGCTGTGCTTGTGGGTGTGACAGTGTCGTCAGTGCTGGTGGTGGTATCTGTGTTGCTGGTGGTTGTGCTGTTGGTGTTAGTGTTGTGGGTGTAATTTTCATTGTTGGTGGTGTCAAACCGGGCTGAGATCTCCCCAGAGCACTCACACGAAGACAAGTTGCGATACAATAAGCAAAGGGTTTTTATTAGCTAGCTCGGCTAGCTCAAGCTAGGGCCCTCATCAAGCTCACCGACACAGTGGCAGCCTTCTCAGAACGAGTGGCCCCGAGTCTCAAAACTGAAGGACTTTTCTCCCATAGCATCATGGAACAGGGACTTTCCGCAGACTACCATTTCAGCTGCAGTATGAGGGGTTTCTCACTACTTGTACTTAGCTGATTGGGTATAAGTTGGAGTTACATAGGGAAGCTTCCCTACCTGCACCTGATTGGTAACCCATCATTGACCTCACCCAGGCTATCTCGCTTCAGGGAAATCATGACTCAGTTCCAGGTATCTGTGCCCAATTCGCAGGAATTCCAGAACTGAAACCTACGCCCAGCTTTTCTGGCTTCTGTAAGATCCTGTCATGGCGCTGCCTTTGCTTCTCTGTCTCTCATTCCTCCCTTTTCTTTTATGCCCGTGGTTGAGCAGGGTCAATCTTGACCCCTACAATTGTTTCAGAGGGAAATACTTTTCTGAGTACCTTAAGCTGAATGGTACTGACACGTTCTTTCACAAACTCCATGCCACCAACTCATCCAGGAAACAGGGGCCCACAGTCAGGAACAGAAGCAGGAGCACTAGGGGTCCCATGAGGGGTGGGATCAGGGTGAGAAGTTGACCTTCCCAGCTCCCCTTGCATAACAATATGCCTGTACCGGAGTCAATGAGATAGGAAGGGGACAAGCCAGACGTTAGGTCATATGTGCAAACAAACCAAGTCTTCTAGCTGACCCTTGGTACAATTGCTGGGAGTCTATCCTATATTTCTGGGTTACAATCGGCTCAGCAGGGGGAATCTTACAAGTTATAGGTCCCTAAACAAACACAAGTCCCAGGATGGGCCATAACTGGTACAGACCAAGGTGAAACTGTGCAGTCTCTGTCTTTCCTGGGTGTCATTGGCTATAATTCTACCCGTCATAGTGGCAGAAAGTACCCAGTGCCAAAATTTGGCCTCATAGTGAGTTTGCTTCACAGCTGAGCAAACAGAAGCAGAGAATAACCCGTGCCACTCCCTAGGATCCCTTCAATCACTTTCTTCAGTTTTATCGTGGAGGGAGAGGCTCCAGTTGTCAGGACACACCACTGACCATTGTCGTCCTGTCTTCAAGGGGAGAGGCAGTTTTCACATGTGAAGCATGGACCCAGGCTTTGATTCTTTCCACCTTCAGAGTGAACGGCATGATCAGGGTCATGGGGTAGGGACCTCTCCACTGAGGTTCAAGGATGGCAGTCTAATGTCACCGAACCTAGACCAGGTCTCCCAGTGAGTATAGGTGAGGAGTTACCGATGGTTTGGTCACACTCTCAAAGCCCCATATGGAGCTGGACCTGAATGACCTCTAGGGCCTGTCATAACCTAAGGCTTTTGGGGCAACCTCTAATCACCCTTGTAGGTGTTACCATATTTGAATCCTATCAGATATTGTACGGCAATTCCGGAAGATGGGTATTTAGTGTCTTATGATGGGTCCCGTGGCCGCAAAGCGGCCGCGCAGGTCCGGAAAGTGTCCTGGAGTGTGGCAACGGCTGGGTAGTGGAGGTAGTGTCGGTAGTGGAGGTCTGCCAGTGGGGTATTTATATGGTCCCGGTAGGGGTAGGGTGGGTCTTCTGTGCGCATTCCAATCCCTTGGTCTTGGGTGGTTGGTGGAAGCAGACAGGCAGGGTATGGTGGGGCTCCTGATTATAATCCCTTTGTCACCTGCGGTTGGTGGGAGCAAGCAGAGAACCTCTGTCCCTGGGTCCATTGAGCCTGGAGTCCAAGGTCTCAGAGAGTTCCGCTTATCTTGTTCTGTGGGTCTTCAGTCATGCGTGAGTTTCGACCGGAGCTGCCGAGAACCGTTTATTAAAGGGATTATATAATGTATTCTGACATTTTATCTAAAGTATTTCACTTGATTTATTTATTTCACCTGTAAAGGTGATTAGAGGGTGCCCCAAAAGCCTCCATCCCTCTCGGAGAGCCCGGCAAGGTACCGAGAGTATCCCGTCTGCACAGCAGAGCCTGGCAAGCTACCCCGTGGGGTACTCGATATGCCAAAAATAGTAACAATGATGGTCCTCATTCCCCTGACCCTGAAAGAGCCCCCAATATGCCATCGGGCTACAATAGCACGTGACACGGACGAATAGAGACATTACTGGTGCCCGCTCAAACAAATTGATGAACAACAGGATGACAGTGATACAGTGACAAGGATATCATTTCTGACTTTAAAGAGTTTAGCCTTCTTTATTTGGAAACATGTAATTTTGGAGAACTAGAAATCAGCCCTTAACTTCAAATTGTTTTTTTGTTTTACCTACGTCCTTTACCTTCCATTGAACACAATGCCTGCCAAGACCAACAGCCTTCCTGTTTATTCTTAGTGATATTGGCGGTGTGAATATTATTCCTAAAAAATAAAAAAATAATTTAAAAATATTATTCTTCATTCTGGGATAATGCTATGAGCTCCAATCATGTTAATTAAATATGAAACTAAAACTGTTAATGTAAGCTAGTTCTTAATTAGTGCTATGACTAATCCTCAAGTCCCTATATATTGAAATATCCATCACCCTCCTCCTTCTTCATGGAGAAACCTAGAGAAAAGTCCTTCAGTGTTTGCAGCATCTCAGACGTTGTTTAGCCAGTTTCTGCTGTGTCTTCTAGTCGTGCCAAGGCTCAGCTACTTATGATGCTGCTTCCTCTCTGCAGAAACAAGAAAAGACATTTCTTATATTCCACTGGACCTCTCACCACAAGCCGTTACCTGGGTCTTGTTTTGGAAATTTGAAATTTTATCTGATCTTCCTTTACTTTAAGTATACTGGGGCGGGGCTGGAGTGATAGCACAGCTGGTAGGGCGTTTGCCTTGCATGCAGCTGACATCACCAGGTGTGACCCAAAAAGCAAAAGAAAAAAGAAAGAACTAACTTTTACTGTTTCAATGTTTTTTTACCCCCCCCCCATTTGATTGTTTGAGCCTCTGTGATTGAAAGGCAGTTAATGGTGCTTTGCGTGCACATCATCCCGACACACATCTGGCACTGGGTACCCACCTCCCTCCCCCAAGGGCCGGGCTCAGTTGGCCCGCGTGTTGCCTTTGGCCCTTCTTGCTCCCTGGCTATGTTTCTGTAAGTCCTGCAGTGAGAGAGCACCGTGTCAGCCCCTGTCCCTCGGACTGGCTGGACTGTGCATGATGCTCCTGGCTCCATTCATGGGGCTGCAGGCTGCATGATTTTGTTCGTAGAGCAGAGCGGGTCCCACTGTGTGTCTATGTCTCACAACTTCTTCATCCCTTGGTCCGTGGTTGGGCCTTTGGGTGGTTTCCACGTCTGGACTTAGCACTGCAGTGGACACAGGCGTGCACGGGTCCTTTCGAATGGAAATCTTTGTGTTTGGGACAAATCGAAACCTTTCAATGTAGCTTCGAGACTCTTGCGAGCTGGAAAAAGTTCCTTTGGGCCCTGGGAGACGACTCACTAGATTTGGGCACTTCTTTGCATGTTGAAAGCTCAGACTTTGAGGCTCTCGGGCCTCGCAGGAGGAATACTGAGCTGGGAGTACTTCTTAGAGCAGAAACAAATAACTTCCTCTAGCTTGGTTGTTAGTAACATGCACAGTTGTTCTGTCTAATCCAGACCACAGAAATGTCCTATTGAGGCGAAACATCGATGATGCTTACATGAAAGATATTTAAGTCAGACTTTGAGATTAGTGGAAGAATTTTCTCCTCCAACTCCCATTTTAAATGAATCTATTTGTCCGGAGGTCAAGGTTTCTCAGCTTTGACACTCGATCATTTTTTTGGCGTTTTCAGAGGGTGAACAGTCGGCGGTGCTCAGGGGGAACATGCTCAGGGGGTACTCGTGGCTCTGCACTCAGTTTCTGCTGGCCGTGCTTGGGGGACCAAGTGGGATCCTAGACATCAAACCTCAGTCTGCCGCTGCAAGGCATCCCACCAAATTTTCTGTTGCTCTGACCCACCCTCTGGATAATTTGTTGTTGTTTTTGAATTATCGAATCTCCCTGAGATACAGTTACAAAGTTGTTGCTGATTGGGCTTCAGTCATACAGTATTGTAATGCCAGCTCCTCTGCCAGGTTACATTTCCCACGACCAATGTCCCCAGTTTCTGTCCCGCCACCCTCCCCCCAGCCTGTCTCTATGGCAGGCACTTTCCTTCTCTGTCTCTGTCTCTGTCTCTGTCTCGTCTCTGTCTCTGTTTCTTTCCCCTTTGGGCATTATGGTTTGCGATACAGGTACTGAGAGTTATCCTGTGTGTCCCTTTGTCTCCTTTCGGCACAAAGCTCTTGTCCAGAGTCACCATTTCCAGCTGTCTTTGTCCTGGTGGTCCCTTCTCTGTCCCCCTGCCTCTCCCCCAGCCCCTGAGGCCTGGTGGGTTGTTTGTTGGGGGCTGGCTGGCAGCAATTCTCCCCTCTTCCACCAGGTGGCAGTGGTGCACTCTCCCATCCCGGTAGTGGTTCCGTGCCTCCCTTCCCCTTCCCCTTCCCCTTCCCCTTCCCCTTCCCCTTCCCCTTCCCCTTCCCCTTCCCCTTCCCCTTCCCCTTCCCTGCAAGCAGACCGTGTGCGAGCAGCAATTCCCCGTCACCGTCATGGGTCCTTCCTATTTAATTCACGACCTCAGAATCCCAGCCAAAATCAGATCGAACAGGACTGAGCACGGCTCCTCATGATATTATGCCCCCGCACGGTCCCCTGAGCCCCTCGCAGGTAAGACCTGAGTGCAGAGCCAGGAGTCAGCTGGGCATAGCCCCAGCGACTCCCAAAAACCAATAGAAAATCATTATTATTTACATATACTTTTCCCCTAAAGGCACTCTTCTGAACCCAGTAACTATTATTAGGTTCTAAGAAACCTTCCCAGGCAGCACATTCAAAACAAATAAATGTGCCTTTCTGACATTATCGTCAGAATCTTAGATGTATGTTTCAGATTTTCTGGGTACATGGCAAGTTTCTACTGTGTAACAAAATCAGCTCTTTTTTCCCCCAAATTCTAACCCCTCATATCCTATGTCCTGTCTTGCAAAGTAAGCAGCTGAAATAGTTCATCGTACTGAAGGAGTTAGGATGTGTCTCAGAGAAGACGGTTTGAACCATAGACGAATAAATTGCTGTAGACATTTGTACGCTTGCTGACTCCCCAGCAGAAAGTGGTCACTGAATGAATGTGTCCATATTTATCGTAGGTTGCATAAAGAAGAATAAACTGACATCCTGTTGCTCATTGTTCAATTTTGAATAAAGTGATGGGCTGTGCTGTATCGAATTGCAAGTTCTTATCCCACAAGAGATGTGATGAATGATATCCACTTTCAACAAATGTATCTGCTAGTTCTGGCCTCTGGGAAGGAATTAGGAGACATCTATAAAAATTCAGACACTGTCCCATTAATTCGGTGAGACTTTATGATCTTACTTTTCCTCTGTAGTGAATAAAGAACACAAACGTGAAAGATAATCAGTCCAGAAGCCTTCCCGTTTTATGTGTTCTCTATGTGTTTTTAACAGAAAGGAGAATACGGGGCATTTTATAAGATGAAATACAGCGAGGCTGGCTGCAATTTAATCAGCACGGAATTCCCTGTGTTAGGACAGAAGGTACCTTTGTGACTGCATTGCTAATCTGCCACCGGTAAGCAGACATCTTAATCTTTTCACAATCTAGGTCTTGTTCAGCCGGCTAGTTGATTTCACAAGTCAGAAAACTGACTCGTCTGAGCTGCATTGATGATGGAGTTTGGTGGTATCAATCCCTATCTTAAACCTTTCAACATCCTGCCAATTCTACCCAGGTAGAGGAGATGGCGGTAAATAATTCTTGCCCTTGCTGTTTCTTCCTTTGAGTGAAAAGCTCATCCATAGTGTTAAGAGCCACCAACAATCTTTTCTTTTGCCTTTGGTCCCCAGACTAGAGCTTGGGGCAGATCCAACCTGCCTACTGTTCTTGTTGATAAAGTTTTGTAGGGACACAGTTGCATCCATGACTTTCTCTATTGTCCGTCAAATCCAAACTGTCTGCTATTCTTGTCAGTAGTCTTATTCAGACACAGCCACATCTATTCCTCTCTGTACTGTTAAAGTCAAAGTGCCTGCTGTTCTTGTCAATAAAGATTTATTGAGGCACAGCCATATCCATTCCTTTCTCTGCTGTCTGTGATATCTGAACTGCCTGCTGTTCTTGTCAATAAAGTTTTATTGAGACACAGCCACATCACTTGTCTCTGTCCCATCCAATTTGAACTGCTGGCTGTTCTTGTCAATAAGTTTAAGTGGGACAGAGTCACTTGTCAGTAAGTTTTATTGGGACACAGCCACATCCATTCCTTTCTCTGCTGTCTGTGAAACCCGACCTGCCTGCTGCTCTTGTGAGTAAAGTTTTATTGAGACACGGCCACCTCTATCCTTTCCTCTGCTGTCAGTGGGTACTTTGGTGATAGAGCTGGGAGTTGCCATAGGGACAGTTTGAGCACAGGCTAGCAAGCATGTCCTGCCTCTTTCCAAAACACCTTGGCTGGCTCCTGCCTTAAGCTTCTCCCCTAGACAGCCGATTTTCAACCCCTGATCTGCGTGGGACAGACATAGAGGCCCAGCTCTGGGCAACAAAGCTGAACGGCTCCAATTCCGACAGGTACAGCCCGCCCCCAGGGGCCTGGGTCCCTCTCTGGGCACGCGCAGCTAGAAACAGCCCCTAGACAGCCGGTTTTCAACCCCTGATCTGCGTGGGACGGGCACAGAGGCCCAGCTCTGGGCAACAAAGCTGAACGGCTCCAATTCCGACAGGTACAGCGCGCCCCCAGGGGCCTGGGTCCCTCTCTGGGCACGCGCAGCTAGAAACAGCCCCTAGACAGCCGGTTTTCAACCCCTGATCTGCGTGGGACGGGCACAGAGGCCCAGCTCTGGGCAACAAAGCTGAACGGCTCCAATTCCGACAGGTACAGCCCGCCCCCAGGGGCCTGGGTCCGTCTCTGGGCACGCGCAGCTAGAAACAGCCCCTAGACAGCCGGTTTTCAACCCCTGATCTGCGTGGGACGGGCACAGAGGCCCAGCTCTGGGCAACAAAGCTGAACGGCTCCAATTCCGACAGGTACAGCCCGCCCCCAGGGGCCTGGGTCCCTCTCTGGGCACGCGCAGCTAGAAACAGCCCCTAGACAGCCCATTTTCAACCCCTGATCTGCGTGGGACGGGCACAGAGGCCCAGCTCTGGGCAACAAAGCTGAACGGCTCCAATTCTGACAGGTACAGCCCGCCCCCAGGGGCCTGGGTCCCTCTCTGGGCACGCGCAGCTAGAAACAGCCCCGAGACAGCCGGTTTTCAACGCCTGATCTGCGTGGAACGGGCACAGAGGCCCAGCTCTGGGCAACAAAGCTGAACGGCTCCAATTCTGACAGGTACAGCCCGCCCCCAGGGGCCTGGGTCCCTCTCTGGGCACGCGCAGCTAGAAACAGCCCCTAGACAGCCGGTTTTCAACCCCTGATCTGCGTGGGACGGGCACAGAGGCCCAGCTCTGGGCAACAAAGCTGAACGGCTCCAATTCCAACTGGTACAGCCCGCCCCCAGGGGCCTGGGTCCCTCTCTGGGCACGCGCAGCTAGAAACAGCCCCTAGACAGCCGGTTTTCAACCCCTGATCTGCGTGGGACGGGCACAGAGGCCCAGCTCTGGGCAACAAAGCTGAACGGCTCCAATTCCGACAGGTACAGCCCGCCCCCAGGGGCCTGGGTCCCTCTCTGGGCACGCGCAGCTAGAAACAGCCCCTAGACAGCCGGTTTTCAACGCCTGATCTGCGTGGAACGGGCACAGAGGCCCAGCTCTGGGCAACAAAGCTGAACGGCTCCAATTCCGACAGGTACAGCCCGCCCCCAGGGGCCTGGGTCCCTCTCTGGGCACGCGCAGCTAGAAACAGCCCCTAGACAGCCGGTTTTCAACCCCTGATCTGCGTGGGACGGGCACAGAGGCCCAGCTCTGGGAAACAAAGCTGAACGGCTCCAATTCCGACAGGTACAGCCCGCCCCCAGGGGCCTGGGTCCCTCTCTGCGCACACGCAGCTAGAAACAGCCCCTTGACAGCCGGTTTTCAACCCCTGATCTGTGTGGGACGGGCACAGAGGCCCAGCTCTGGGCAACAAAGCTGAACGGCTCCAATTCTGACAGGTACAGCCCGCCCCCAGGGGCCTGGGTCCCTCTCTGGGCACGCGCAGCTAGAAACAGCCCCTAGACAGCCGGTTTTCAACCCCTGATCTGTGTGGGACGGGCACAGAGGCCCAGTTCTTGGCAACAAAGCTGAACGGCTCCAATTCCGACAGGTACAGCCCGCCCCCAGGGGCCTGGGTCCCTCTCTGGGCACGCGCAGCTAGAAACAGCCCCTAGACAGCCGGTTTTCAACCGCTGATCTGTGTGGGACGGGCACAGAGGCCCAGCTCTGGGCAATAAAGCTGAACGGCTCCAATTCCAAACAGGAGACATTCCCAAATCCTCGCCCAGTACTAGGGACTCTTTCCGGAGCCGCGGCCGCTAACGTGGCCGCGAAATATTTTCCCACTACGTGTGCCATAGGAACCATAAGCTAACTTCTTAGATGGAAAGTTCTCTATTTTAGCTCAGCCACTAGAAACACAGTAGCCAATAACTCATAAGCCTATCTTAACTCACACTGCATATCAAGCAGAATAGTAACAGTGAACGTGAAGGACTAAACCACACCTCTCACAATGGTAAAGCAACGCAAAAGCCCACCAAACTTTCATATTGGAGAGTCTAGCCCAGATGACACCAACAGTACTGTAGTGTTAGACAACCTCTCTGACAAGGAATTCAGAAGGGAGCTACTTAGGATGCTTAGGGAATTAAAAGAAACAATGGAAACCAATGCCAATAGAAGACAAGAGGATCTGAAGGCAGAAATGAGAAAAATACAATCGGAAATGTCAGACCTGAAAAATCTCGTAGGCGAATTGAAAAGCTCCGTGGAAGGCCTCAGCAGCAGAGTAAGAGCGGCTGAGAACAGAATCAGTGAGCTCGAAGATGAAGTTCAGAGACTCTCCAGAAAAGAGCAGAAAATGGAAAAGAGACTCACAATTCGGGAACAGATGGCAAGAGAAGATCGTGATGAAGCAAAGAGGGGTAACATAAGAATTATTGGAGTCCCAGAGGTACAGGAAGAAACCCTCGATGAAGAAGAAACTGTCAAAGACATCATTGCTACAACATTTCCAGAGCTGAAGAAAACTTGTGACCACATTCAGGAGGCCTGAAGGGTACCAGCTAGAAGAAATCCGAATAAAAATACCCCAGGACACATTCTGATCAAAATGACCAAAACCTTAGACAGAGACAAAATTCTGAAAGCAGCAAGATCGAAGAAAGAAATCTCTTACAAAGGAGCATCCTTAAAATTCACAGCTGATTTTTCTGAGGAAACCCTCATGGCCCGAAAACAGTGGTGGGACATAGTAAAAAAACTCAATGAAATAAATGCCTCCCCAAAAATACTTTTCCCAGCAAGACTCTCATTCATAATAGAAGGAACAACACACAGTTTCATAGACAAACAACAGCTCAGGAACTTCATAGACTCAAAACCATGGTTACAAGAACAAGTAAATGGGCTACTTTAAGGCAAGAAAGGCCCCTCAAATACACCAAATTTTAACGGAACAATGGGACAAAATCCCATAACAATAATCTCTCTCAATGTCAATGGGCTAAACGCACCAATTAAAAGACATAGAGTGGCAGGATGGATTAGAAAATTGAACCCAACATTCTGCTGCCTGCAAGAAACGCATCTCAATAGTCAAAGCAAACACAGACTCAGAGTCAAAGGCTGGAAAACAATCCTACAGGCAAACAGCTCCCATAAAAAAGCTGGGGTAGCCATCCTTATATCAAACCACATCGATTTCAGAGTGAGGAAGGTCATAAGAGAGAGTGAAGGCCATTTCTTATTGATCAAAGGATCTGTACAACAGGAAGAAGTACAATAATAAATGTATATGCACCTAATGAGAGACCAGCAAAGTACTTAAAACAACTACTCATAGATTTGGAAAAAGACATCAATAGCAACACAATACTAGTGGGAGACTTCAACACTGCTTTGTCACCTCTTGATAGATCAACCAGACTCAAGCTTAGCAAGGACATACTTCATTTGAGGGAAACAATGGAAGAAAGGGACTTAGTAGATATATACAGGACACTTCATCCACAAAAAGCTGAATACACATTCTTCTCAAGCGTACATGGAACATTCTCCAAGATAGACCACATGCTGAGCCACAAAACATGCCTCCATAAAATTAAGAAGATAGAGATTGTATCGACAATCTTCTCAGACCATAATGCGCTGAAATTAGAAGTAAATCACACACAAAAACAGAAAACTAAATCAAACACCTGGAAATTAAACTGTGCACTATTGAACAACGAGTGGATTAGACAGGAAATCAAAGAGGAAATCAAAAGATTCCTAGAAACGAATGAAAATGAGAACACGAGTTACCAAAACTTATGGGACACAGCAAAGCTGTGTTAAGAGGAAAGTTTATAGCTCTACAAGCATTCCTCAGGAAGGAGGAGCGAGCACACATAAGTAACCTAACCTCACAGCTTAAGAGCTTGGAGAAGGAACAAAAAAAGGAGCACAACCCGAACAGGAGAAAGGAAATAATAAAACTCAGAGCAGAGATTAACGAGATGGAAACCCAAAAAACAATCCGAAAGATCAATGAAAGCAAAAGCTGGTTCTTTGAGAAAATTAACAAGATCGATAAGCCTCTAGCAAAACTCACAAAGAAAGGGAGAGAGAAAACCCTAATAAACCGAATCAGAAATGAAAAGGGGGTCATTACAACAGAAACCACAGAAATTCAGAGGATCCTCAGGGAGTACTTTGAGAAGCTTTATGCCACGGAACATCAAAACCTCGAGGAAATGGATAAATTCCTAGACTCCTACAGAATCTCAAGGCTGAACCAAGAAGACCTGGAATACCTGAACAGACCTATCACCATCAAGGAAATTGAAATGGTAATAAAAAGTCTCCCCAAGCACAAAAGTCCTGGCCCGGATGGATTCACTAGTGAATTCTTCCAAATCTTTAAAGAGGACTTACTCCCAATGCTCTTTAAGCTTTTCCACGAAATTGAAATATCAAAAACACTTCCGAACAGTTTCTATGAAGCAAATATCACACTGATACCAAAAGCAGACAGAGATACCACAAAGAAAGAGAATTACAGGCAGATATCCCTGATGAACACAGATGCAAAGATCCTCAACAAACTACTAGCAAATAGAATCCAACTACTCATCAAAAAGATCATACACCATGACCAAGTAGGATTCATCCCAGGGATGCAAGGATGGTTTAACATTCGGAAATCAATCAACATAATCCATCATATCAACAAAAGAAAAGATAAAAAGCATATGATCATATCAATAGATGCAGAGAAAGCATTTGATAAGATCCAGCACCCCTTTATGATGAAAACCCTAGCCAAAATGGGTATAGAGGGGACCTTCCTCAACATAATTAAAGCCATCTACCACAAGCCTACAGCAAGCCTCATCCTCAATGGGGAAAAACTGAGAGCCTTCCCTCTAAGATCAGGGACGAGACAGGGATGCCCACTCTCTCCACTGCTGTTCAATATAGTACTGGAAGTACTTGCAATAGCGATTAGGCAGGAAAAAGATATTAAGGGCATTCAGGTAGGAAAGGAAGAAATCAAGCTCTCACTATTTGCAGATGATATGATACTCTACTTAGAGAACCCAATAACTTCCACCAAAAAACTCCTAGAAACAATAGACTCGTATAGTAAAGTTGCAGGTTATAAAATCAATACCCAAAAGTCCATGGCTTTCCTATACACAAACAGTGAGAGAGAAGAAAGCAACATGAAAAAAATCCCGTTCACAATTGTGCCCCAGAAAATCAAGAACCTAGGAATCAGCTTAACTAAGGAAGTAAAGGACCTGTACAAAGAAAACTACAAAACTCTACTTCAGGAAATAAAAGAGGACATGAGGAAATGGAAAGATATCCCCTGCTCATGGGTCGGGAGACTTAACATTGTAAAAATGGCAATACTACCGAAAGCATTGTATAAATTCAATGCAATCCCTATAAGGATACCCATGACATTCTTCAAAGAACTGGAGCAAATACTCCTGAAATTTATATGGAACAATAAGCCCCCACGAATAGCTAAAGCAATTCTTGGGAAAAAGAAAATGGGAGGAATCAACCTCCCGAACTTCAAACTGTACTACAAAGCAGTAATAATTAAAACAACATGGTACTGGAACAAAGGCAGAACTGCAGACCAATGGAACAGGGTTGAATACACTGACATCTCCCCTCAATCATATGCTCATCTAATCATTGATAAAGGTGCAAGTAATGTGAAGTGGAGTAAGGAAAGCCTCTTTAATAAATTGTGTTGGCATCACTGGACGGCTACATGCAAAAAAATAGGCTCAGAACTCTGCCTAACACCATGTACAAAAGTAAGATCAAAATGGATTAAAGACCTCAACATCAGACCAGAAACCATAAGGTACATTGAAGATAAAGTTGGCAAAACCCTCCATGACATTTAAGCTAATGGTATCTTCAAAGATGCCACGCCACTGGCTGAGCAAGTGAAAACAGAGATAGATAAATGGGACTATCTTAAACTAAGAAGCTTCTGCACCTCCAATGAAACAGTGACCAAAATACAAAGACAGTCTACAGAATGGGAAAGGATATTCACCGAATACACATCTGACAAGGGGTTGATATCCAGGATATACAAAATACTGGTTAAACTCCACAAGAAGAAAACATCTAACCCCATCCAAAAATGGGGCAATGAAATGAACAGAAACTTTCTCAAAGAAGAAATCCGAATGGCAAAAAGGCACATGAGAAAATGCTCTACATCATTAATCATCAGGGAGATGCAGATCAAAACCACAATGAGATATCATCTCACACCTCAGAGACTGGCCCACATTCAAAAGAACAAAAGCAACCGATGCTGGCGTGGATGTGGTGAGAAAGGGACACTCCTTCACTGTTGGTGGGAATGTCCACTGGTTCAGCCCTTCTGGAAAACAGTATGGACGATTCTCAAAAAATTAGAAATTGAGCTCCCATTTGACCCAGCAATACCACTCCTGGGAATATATCCCAGAGAGGCAAAAATGTATAGTCGAAGTGACATCTGCACTTGTTTGTTCATTGCAGCACTCTTTACAATAGCCAGAAACTGGAAGAAACCTGAATGCCCAAGAACAGATGACTGGTTAAAGAAACTTTGGTACATCTACACAATGGAGTACTATGTAGCTCTTAGAAAAGATGAAGTCATGAAATTTACATACAAGTATCATGCTAAGCGAAATGAGTCAGAAAGAGAGGGATAGACATAGAAAGATTGCATTCATCTGGGGGATATAAAGTAACAAAGTATGAGATTAATACCCAAGAATAGCTGAGATCAGCACCAGGAGGATTACTCCATAACTTAGAGGCCAGCCGGGTATCCTAGAGGAAAGGGCAGTTCAGATAGAGAAGGGAGCACCAAATAAAGGATGTTTAGAGAATCCTCCCAGGAGGGGAGATGCATGTCGAAAGTAGACTATGGACTGAACATGTTTGCCACTCAATGCCTCTTTTGCAGACCACAACACCCAAAAGGAGAGAGAGAACACAGGGGATTGCCCTGCCACAGAGACAGGGGGGATGGGGGGATGGGGGTGGGAGGAATATTATCCATGGTGGTGGAAAATGGGCACTGGTGGAGGGATGGGTATCTGATCATTGTATAATTGAAACCAAAGCACAAAAAATTGTAAATCTACAACTGTAAAAAAAATCAAATAAAATAAAGGGAAAAATTAAAAAGAAAAAGAAAATGGCCCAATGACAAGTGGAAACCATTCATCTGACTTAGGATCAATCTCCAAGTTATATAAGGCACTGGTAGAACTTTACAAGAAAAAAGAAATCCAACCTCATCAAAAACTGGAGAGAAGAGATGAGCAGAAACTTCCTCAAAGAAGAAATACAACCAGCCAAAAGGCGTGTGAGAAAATGCTCAACATTGCTCATAATCAGGGAGATGCCACTGAAAACAAGATGTCATCTGATGCCAAGAGACTGGCACACATCCAGAAGAACGAGAGCAACCGGACCTGGAACGACAGCACAGGGGAGGGCATTGGCCGACCGGGGTATAATCCCCTGCACAACCATGTGGTCCTCTGCGCACAGCCAGGAGTAATTCCTGAGTGTAGAGCCAGGAATAACCCGAGCACCACCAGGAGCAGTAATTCCTGAGTGCCGATGTAGGTTATTCCTTGCATCTCCAGGTGTAACCCTGAAAGCCAAAAACAAGCAAACCAACCAGAACAAGCAGTGCTGTCGTGGATGCGGGGACAGGAAGCCTCGTGCTCACTGCTGGGACAGTGTCTACTGGCCCGGGCTTTTAGGGAGACAATAGGGACCTTTCTCAATCAACTAGGAATTGCACTTCCATATGACCCAGCAGTAGGTTATATACTGGAACCAAAACCACAATGCAGAAAAGACTTCTACGCTCCTGTGTTCATTGCAGCACTAGTTACTCACAGGAGCCAAAATGTGGAACCAACCCAAGTGCCCAAGAGCCGATGAGTGGATCGAGGAACCCTGATACACAGTGGAATACTACTCAGTCATAAGAAAGATGAAGTCATGTCATGTGCTACCACATCAGTGGTTCTGGAGAGTTTCAGGCAAAGTGAAATGTGTCAGAGGAAGAAGCACAGACATGAATGGTCTTCCTACCATGCAGGATATGAAGAACAGAGTCAGGGAATAACACAAGGCAACCGAAACAGAGAATGAGATCCAGTTTCCAGCAGGAAACTTGCTAATTGTAGGGGCTGGGGCAGGGCAGAACAGGCTACAATAGGCCATTGGCGGGGGCAGCGGTCACTTGGAGCAGAATGCAGTGCTGAAAACAGGCAGACAGTGCGTCCACCAGAGACAGGCTCAGGACGGAAACTGGGGACACTGGTGGAGGCACGTGAGCACTTGTGGGACTTGGATGGAATATCCTATGCCTTAAATTCAATGAAGAGTAACTATGCAATTCACCATGACTAAAAAAGTACGAAAGAAAGGAAGAAAAGAAGGAAGGAAGGAAGGAAGGAAGGAAGGAAGGAAGGCAGAAAAAAAGAAAGTAAGAAAGAAAGAAAGGTAGGAAGGAAGGAAGGAAGGAAGGAAGGAAGGAAGGAAGGAAGAAGGGACACCTTCTGTGAATACTAGACAATCAAATTCTCTACTATTGTGTGTGATTATAGAGAAGAGCGTGTAGGGTAGGTAACCATCTCTGAAGCAATCGCCTTAAGGACACATGCCAGGAGCACCCAGTGCAGAGTCTGACGTGGGTTCCCAGTGTTCCCACAACCGTCATGGACGTTGTGAGAAGGTTCATGCAGATGCTGGGTGCGGTGGGGAAGGGAAGCCATCGACGGGGGTGCAGGGCAGAGGGGGCACCCATTCCCTTCTCCGCCAGCCCGCTCTGGGGAGGTACAACCCCTGGCACCGGAAGAACAGTCTAACTCTTCCCAGCTGCCGCCTCTTCCGCTTTGCAGCCTAGATGCGGGGCGTTTTCATAGTGATTTAATGCAGAGTTTCCTGAAGACCAGTCATGCAGCCAAACCTGTCCCCCCAAATCTGAGCGGCTGCTCAGTGGAACAGGAATAACTTGGTATTGATGGGAAGGGGGAGCCGCTTGGCTGAAGGGAAGGCGATGTTCCCGGCTCAGCGCCCCCGCTGGGCCCTAGCAGGAGGAAAAAGGCCCGCAGCGTGGACAGCGGCCACTGAAGGCTCCTGCTGGTGGACGCACAGACCGGTGTGTGGACACGTTGTTCAGGGGGCAGTGAACGCGCCTGCGCGGGCATCCCCTCCAGGTGTGCGGGGGCGCACTGAGGTGGAGACAGCCGCCATCTGCCCCCTACCCGGGGGCACAGAGGTCCCACGCCATGGACACTGAGGCCACTGCCGGGTCGGACACCCCGAGAAACCATCCACAGCATCCTCATCCATGGGTGCAGGACTGAAGGCACAGACACGCCCACCCACAGCTGACCAGGCTCCGGAGTCTCAGCAGGGCTGGAGCCCACAAACACTCGGTACTCCATGCTCAGGGCTGGGCTCAGCTGGCCCGGCCGCACTCGGTACTCAGTGCTCAGGGCTCAGGGTGGGCTCAGCTGGCCTGGCTGGCCCAGAATTTCTGAAATTGGGGTTGGGGCTCCCCTGCCTCAGACAGACATACAAGCCAAGGACAGAGACCCCCTAGGATGGATGTGGGACCGTATCTAGTGCCTTTACAGCCCCATGCACGGATTTTTCCCACTGAAGACAAGTAATGGCCCAATCGCTTTCTTGGCAAGACACGGTAAAATTACTTCTGGTTTCTTGGCGTGTGGGGGTGGGTTTTCCTTCCTTATTGGTGCTCGCATTTATTAGGCTGATTCTTGGTTTCACAGGTATGCCAATGGCTGGGCATTCTTCCTGGCTTTCCTGTTGAGTTTGCTGTGCTTGTGGGTGTGACAGTGTTGTCAGTGCTGGTGGTGGTATCTGTGTTGCTGGTGGTTGTGCTGTTGGTGTTAGTGTTGTGGGAGTAATTTTCATTGTTGGTGGTGTCAAACCGGCCGAGATCTCCCCAGAGCACGCACTCACACGAAGACAAGTTGCGATAAAAGAAGCAAAGGGTTTTTATTTGCTAGCTCGGCTAGCTCAAGCTAGGGCCCTCATCAAGCTCACCGACACAGTGGCAGCCTTCTCAGAACGAGTGGCCCCGAGTCTCAAAACTGAAGGACTTTTATCCCATAGCATCATGGAACAGGGACTTTCCGCAGACTACCATTTCAGCTGCAGTATGAGGGGTTTCTCACTACTTGTACTTAGCTGTTTGGGTATAAGTTGGAGTTACATAGGGAAGCTTCCTTATCTGCACCTGATTGGTAACCCATCATTGACCTCACCCAGGCTATCTCGCTTCAGGGAAATCATGACTCAGTTCCAGGTATCTGTGCCCAATTCGCAGGAATTCCAGAACTGAAACCTACGCCCAGCTTTCTCTGGCTTCTGTAAGAGCCTGTCATGGCGCTGCCTTTGCTTCTCTGTCTCTCATTCCTCCCTTTTCTTTTATGCCCGTGGTTGAGCAGGGTCAATCTTGACCCCTACAATTGTTTCAGATGGAAATACTTTTCTGAGTACCTTATGCTGAATGGTACTGACACGTTCTTTCACAAACTCCATGCCACCAACTCATCCAGGAAACAGGGGCCCACAGTCAGGAACAGAAGCAGGAGCACTAGGGGTCCCATGAGGGGTGGGATCAGGGTGAGAAGTTGACCTTCCCAGCTCCCCTTGCATAACAATATGCCTGTACCGGAGTCAATGTGATAGGAAGGGTACAAGCCAGAGGTTAGGCCATATGTGCAAACAAACCAACTCTACTAGCTGACCCTTGGTACAATTGCTGGGAGTCTATCCTATATTTCTGGGTTACAATAGGCTCAGCAGGGGGAATCTTACAAGTTATAGGTCCCTAAACAAACACAAGTCCCAGGATGGGCCATAACTGGTACAGACCAAGGTGAAACTGTGCAGTCTCCGTCCTTCCTGGGTGTCATTGGCTATAATTCTACCCGTCATAGTGGCAGAAAGTACCCAGTGCCAAAATTTGGCCTCATAGTGAGTTTGCTTCACAGCTGAGCAAACAGAAGCAGATAATAACCCCTGCCACTCCCTAGGATTCCTTCAATCACTTTCTTCAGTTTTATCTTGGAGGGAGAGGCTCCAGTTGTCAGGACAAACCACTGGCCGTTATTGTCCTGTCTTCAAGGGGGGAGGCAGTTTTCACATGTGAAGCATGGACACAGGCTTTAATTCTGTCCACCTTCACAGTAAACGGCATGGTCAGGGTCATGGGGTAGGGACCTCTCCACTGAGGTTCAAGGATGGCAGTCTAATGTCACTGAACCTAGACCAGGTCTCCCAGTGAGTATAGGTGAGGAGTTACCGATGCCCCCTTCGCTTTGGTCATGCTCTCAAAGGCCCGTATGGAGCTGAACCTGGATGACCTCTAGGGCCTTTCATAACCTAAGGAGAGAGTAACCCTGCATTTCAGGCTACACTTCCTCTTTTAGACTAAGTTGGAATGAATGGTGGCAGCTGACCAAGAAGAATTTCAAAGGGAGTGCAGTTCTTCCAGTAGGGGGCTCTCACACCCACAATATAGACAGGTAGGAATCTACCACTTCTATCCCCTAAGATTTCACCACCTGAAATCTTGAAAGGGAAAATGGTTGAAGAACCGACTTCTGGAGTTTCTTCCTGCTGACAAAGGGATGCTGACCCTGACTGCACAAGGGGTGAAACCTCATGATAACTTAGTTTTTAATGGGCGCCAGACAATGAATGGGTTGGGTTCCTGGAATCATCAACCTCTGAAAGAAAAGATCAGACAGATTAGGCTGAGGAATATTATTAGAGAGGATTAGACCTTGGAGGAGTAGAAGGTCTTCTCTGGCTTACTGAGGGCAAAATGATTTCTTGTTTCAGAGAACATGAAAGTTATCAAACACAACAGTCACCAAAGCATAATGGCATACCCAGTCGTACCATAAAAATGAAAAGTAATAACTCCTTCACCCATGGAGTTATTCACCCACCACGCATTTGGTTGATAGAAAATGACTTCCTGTGTCCAGGTCTTTCTAAATTACATAGCCACCACTCTGACTTTCTCAGTACAGATCGGAAAAGCTTCTGCCCATCCATGGAGGCTATCAATAAGAACCAGTGGATATTTATACCTTATACATTTGAGCATTTGATCATTTGTATGAAGTCAAGCTGTCAGTTGTCCCCTGGATTAGTCCCTGATGTTGAACAGGTGGTGTTAGGAGGCTGATAGACCCGAGATTTCCAAGATTTGTTGGTGTTGTTGGTGTTTGGAGGCCCAGCCATCATGGACAAGGAGACAGACCATGTCAAGTGTCAGCCCTAGGGCCTGATGCATCTCCAACCGTTCGATCCACACGCCGACTCTGCTTCCTGTTTTGAATCAAAGTAGCACTGTAGCACTGTCCTCCCGTTGTTCATCGATTTTCTGAAGCGGGCACCAGTAACGTCTCCATTGTGAGACTTGTTGTTACTGTTTTTGGCATATCAAATATGCCACGGGGATCTTGTCAGGCTCTGTCGTGTGGGCAAGATACTCTCGGTAGCTTGCTGGACTCTACAAGAGGGGTCGGAGGAATAGAACCTGGGTTGGCCTCGTGCATGGCAAATGCCCTACCCACTGTGCACTCCAGCCCGTTAATCAACGTAGTTTCTTCAAAATTAGGGAGAGATTTATTTATCTCTTTATATCATTTCTGATTTAAGGGGCCTGAATATGTGGTGCTGCTCAAACCCTACAGTACTAAGGATTACGGGGCTATCCTGGCAGTGCTTGAGACTCCTAGGCTATACCCAGCCATGATACTGGGAGAGAGTGGAGTAGACCATGAAGTGCTAGTGATCAGACTGGAGTCAGCCACATAAAAGGCATCCACACCTCAAGCATTGAATTATCTGACCCAATGATATTGGATTTTTATCTGTTCATACCTTATTCAAAAAAGCAGAGAATGTACATTAGATAATATATATGGAAAATATTTGTGGTCTTGTGTCCTTTTTTTAATCACATCACAAATTATATTAGGGCAAAATATGTCATTGATAACAGAAATTCATAAAAACAAGACAACTTTGACATGCTCCTAACCAGACAAAATTTTGTAAAAAGTCTGCAAAGTAGAACCATTTATTCAATTAATCACTTAATCACTTAACTTCCCGTTAATCGTTGATGTGCTCGAGCGGGCGCCAGTAACGTCTCCATTTGTCCCTGTCACGTGCTAGTGTAGCCCAATGGCGTTTCTTCGCTCTAGGAACATGAAGAGCCTCAAACCGATCGTTCATGATCTTGACGAAGAAGTCTGACCATCTGGTAGGTGGGCGGCCACGCGGTCTTTTGACATCCTGTGGAATCCAGTCGGTAACAGCTCTAGTCCAGTGGTCGTCTCTAAATCTCATTATGTGACCAGCCCATCTGATTTTTCTTTTTTTTGCTTTTTGGGTTACACCCGGCGATGCTCAGGGGTTACTCCTGGCTCATGCACTCAGGAATTACTCCTGGCGGTGCTCGGGGGACCATATGGGATGCTAGGAATCAAACCTGGGTCGGCCATGTTGGCTGCGTGTAAGGCAAACACCCTACCCGCTGTGCTACTGCTCCAGCCCCCCCATCTGATTTTTGACACCTTGGCAAATGAGACAGCGTCCCTGACTCTTGATCGTTGACGGATGTCAGAACTCCGGATTCTTTCTCTCATTTGAGTGAAACGTGATATTCCAAGCATAGCTCTTTCAATTCCTCTTTGGGAGACCCAAATAGCGTTCTCATCCTGCTTGCATAGGGCCCAGGTCTCTGAGGCATATGTTAATGCAGGAAGAACAGTGGAATCAAAGAGATGTGCCCGGAGCCAGAGGTTTTTCATCCTCCTAGCTATTTCTTTGACGCTCTTGAAGGCATTCCAAGCCGCTCTCTTCCTCCTGCGCAGCTCGGGTGCCAGGTCATTTGTCATGTTGACTTCTCGACCTAGGTACACATAGCTGTTACATTCGGAGATGGTCATTCCTCTGAGAGCAAATGGGGCATCAGGAATGAGGCTGTTTCTCATAAACATTGTCTTCGTAAGATTCAACTGTAGTCCTATCTTTCCACACTCACGGTCAAAGTCGGCCAGCATTTGTGCTGCTTGGCTGATGTTTGGTGTTATTAAAAACATGTCATCAGCAAAGCCGAGGTGGTGTAGTTGCCGACCATCTATCTTCACTCCCATTTCTTACCATTCCAGTCGTGGCATGATGTTCTCGAGGGTGGCACTGAAGAGTTTTGGTGAAATGGTATCACCCTGCCGAACGTCTCTCTTGACATTGATGATTACTTATTTCTTTGTAGAATGGTGAGATTCTGGTAGTGAATCCGCAATACAGCTCATGGAGGATCTTTATGTATTGGGCTTGAATGCCCTGATTGGCTAGGGCTTCAATCACTGCTTCTGTCTCAACAGAATCAAAGGCCTTCTTTAAATCAATGAACTTTAGACAGAGCCTCATCTTGAACTCCCGAGAAACCTCAATGAGCTTGGTTATCGTGTGGATATGGTCGATGGTGCTGAATTCTTTGCAGAACTCAACTTGCTGGCATGGTTGTCCTTCATCTAGTGTTCTGCCAATCCTATTTAGGATGACTCGAGTGAACAGCTTGTAGATGACAGACAATAGGCAGATCGGGCGATAGTTGCCAATGTCATGGATGTCTCCCTTCTTGAACAGTAGTACGGTCCTGCTGGTTTTCTATTGGGACGGAACCTTGCATTCAGACAGGTAGCATGTGAAGAGCCGAGCCAGTGTATTGATGAGTACTGACGGCAGGTTCTTCAGTTGTTCAGGTCTGACCTTGTCTGTGCCTGGTGCTGTTCGTTTCTTTACCCACGAAATGGCCTGTCTGATTTCAGAAGGGAGAATGTTGGGAATGACATATCCATCCTGTGGAATTTGGTATGTCGGCAAGTGGACGTGGCTATCGAAGAGATTTGAGTAGAAGTCATGGATAATCTTCTGCATTGTCGTTCTTGAGGATGTGATAGATCCATCAGGATGTTGGAGGGCAGTCATCTTGGTCTTGTAGTTGGCGAAGGACAGATGGGCGTTACAAATACTTTTCCCGGCTTCTGCGCATCTACTAGTGCTTCTGCTCTTCTCTCTTTGAGGTCTTCCTTGATCGCATCTCTGCACTGCTTTGCGAGCTCAGACATTCGCTTGCGGTTGCCTGAGGCATGCGCCAAACCACATTGGCGAATAATCTCAAGAGTTTTCAAGAACAGGCATTTTTTGTGGCTATCTCTCCCTTGGCGTTCCTCACACAATCATCGAGGTGCTGAACCAGTCGATCGTATTCCTCGTCAATGTTGTCAACAATGGCATCTTCCCATGTTGCCACAATAGTGCCAAAGAGCTCCCAGTTGGTGGTCGTTCTGGGAATTCTCTTTTTAAACTTTGCAGCCCTTTCTCCGTGCTCTGCGAAGTAGAAATTTGCACGAAGGAGACGGTGGTCCGATCCCGTTCAGAATTTTGAGACAACAGTGACATCAGTCCGGCAAAACCGTTGATTGAATATCATGTGGTCTATTTTGTTGTGGAATCGTCCACCAGTAGACTCCCATGTCCAACGTTTAGATTCTACCTTCTGGAACTGTGAGTTACCATGGATGGTCTTGGTCGACATGATGAACTCAGACTGTCTCTCACCCTGTTCCTTCCATTCTAGGCCATGGGTCCCGATGTGAAGTTCTTCAGCTGATCTTCTCGGTCCTATCTTGGCATTAATATAACCCACAATGATCTTGTAGAAGGTGTGGTCTTCTTTATAGAAATTCTCCAGCTCTATGTAGAACTTCTCAATTTCTCTTTCATCATAATGAGATGTTGGTGCGTAGACAAAGAAGATAAGAAGCTGCAGGCAGTGAGCCACATCTATTCAAATGTAAACGTCCGTTTCGGGTTGTTAGGCATTCGAATGAATCAATGCTCATGGCCAAGTTTGTGTTGACAAGGACACCGACACCTCCGACACCTCTTTTATCGCATGTTCCGAGGAACAATTCTTCTCCAGTGTCGAAAATGGAATGATGAGATTAGTGCCTTCTTGTCTCGGTCAGACCAATGATGTCGTACTTGATCGTTCACGCTTGTACCATCAGGTCCTCGATGGATGCATCTGATGCTAGCGTACGTGCACTGAAAGTACAGATGATCAGTTTTGTCTTCCTTCGTTGTGGCAGCCTAGTTCGGCCTTGAGATTTTATCGGCCTCTCCTTTCTCATCCTTCTTAGTGCTGCCATGTTGGTGAAGCCTTTAGGGTCAGGTGAATGAGACCCATTGTAATTACTGGTTTTGGTATATCGAATACTCAACGAATAGCTTGCCAGGCTCTGCCATGCGGGAGGAATACTCTCGGTACCTTGCCAGTCTTTCCGAGAAGGATAGAGGCTTTTGGGGCGACCTCTAATCACCCTCGTAGATGTTACCATATTTGAACCCTATAAAATATGGTACGGAAATTCCGGAAGATGGGTATTTAGTGTCTTATGATGTGTCGTGTGGCCGCGAAGCAGCCGTGCGCATCCGGAAAGCATCCTGGAGTGTGGCAACGGCTGGGTAGTGGAGGTAGTGTCGGTAGTGGAGGTCTGCCAGTGGGGTATTTATATGGTCCCGGTAGGGGTAGGGTGGGTCTTCTGTGCGCAGTCTGATCCCTGGGTCTCTGGTGGTTGGTGGAAGCAGACAGGCAGGGTATGGTGGGGCTCCTGATTATAATCCCTTTGTCACCTGCGGTTGGTGGGATCAAGCAGAGAACCTCTGTCCCTGGGTCTGTTGAGCCTGGAGTCCAAGGTCTCAGAGAGTTCCGCTTATCTTGTTCTGTGGGTCTTCAGTCATGCGTGAGTTTCGGCCGGAGCTGCCGAGAACCATTTATTAAGGGGATTATATAATGTATTCTGACATTTTATATAAAGTATTTCACTTGATTTATTTATTTCACCTGTAAAGGTGATTAGAGGCTGCCCCCAAAGCCTCCATCCCTCTCGGAGAGCCCGGCAAGGTACCGAGAGTATCCCGCCTGCACAGCAGAGCCTGGCAAGCTACTCCGTGGCATACTCGATATGCGAAAAATAGTAACAATGATGATCCTCATTCCCCTGACGCTGAAAGAGCCCCAAATATGTCATCGGGCTACAATAGCACGTGACACGGACGAATAGAGACATTACTGGTGCCCGCTCAAGCAAATTGATGAACAACGGGATGACAGCGATACAGTGACAAGGATATCATTTCTGACTTTAAAGAGATTAGCCTTCTTTATTTGGAAACATGTAATTTTGGAGAACTAGAAATCATCCCTTAACTTCAAGTTGTTTTTTTGTTTCACCTACGTCCTTTACCTTCCATTGAACACAATGCCTGCCAAGACCAACAGCCTTCCTGTTTGTTCTTAGTGATATTGGCAGTGTGAATATTATTCTTAAAAAATAAAAAATAATTTAAAAATATTATTCTTCATTCTGGGATAATGCTATGAGCTCCAATCATGTTAATTAAGTATGAAACTAAAACTATTAATGTAAGCTAGTACTTAATTAGTGCTATGACTAATCCTCAAGTCCCTATATATTTAAATATCCATCACTCTCCACCTTCTTCATGAAGAAACTTAGAGAAAAGTCATTCAGAGTTTCCAGCATCTCAGACGTTGTTTAGCCAGTTTCTGCTGTGTCTTCTTCTAGTCGTGCCAAGGCTCAGCTATTTATGATGCTGCTTCCTCTCTGCAGAAACAAGAAAAGACATTTCTTATATTCCACTGGACCTCTCACCAGAAGCCATTACCTGGGTCTTGTGTTGGAAATTTGAAATTTTATCTTATGCTCCCTTTACTTTAAGAATACTGGGGCGGGGCTGGAGCGATAGCACAGCTGGTCGGGCGTTTGCCTTGCATGCAGCTGACATCGCCAGGTGTGACCCAAAAAGAAAAAGAAAAAACTGAAAATTTTACTGTTTCAATGTTTTTTACCCCCCATTTGATTGCTTGAGCCTCTGTGATTGACAGGCAGTTAATGGTGCTTTGCATGCACATCATCCCGACACACATCTGGCACTGGGTACCCACCTCCCTCCCCCAAGGGCCGGGCTCAGTTCGCCCGCGTGTTGCCTTTGGCCCTTCTTGCTCCCTGGCTGTGTCACTGTAAGCCCTGCCGTGAGAGACCACCGTGTCAGCCCCTGTCCCTCGGACTGGCTGGACTGCGCATAATGCTCATAGCTCCATTCATGGGGCTGCAGGCTGCATGATTTTGTTCGTAGAGCAGAGCGGGTCCCACTGTGTGTCTATGTCTCACAACTTCTTCATCCCTTGGTCCGTGGTTGGGCCTTTGGGTGGTTTCCACGTCTGGACTTAGCACTGCAGTGGACACAGGCGTGCATGGGTCCTTTCGAATGGAAATCTTTGTGTTTGGGACAAATCAAAACCTTTCAATGTAGCTTCGAGACTCTTGTGAGCTGGAAAAAGTTCCTTTGGGCCCCGGGAGACGACTCACAAGGTTTGGGCACTTCTTTGCATGTTGAAAGCTTAGACTTTGAGGCTCTCGGGCCTCGCAGGAGGAATACTGAGCTGGGAGTACTTCTTAGAGCAGAAACAAATAACTTCCTCTAGCTTGGTTGTTAGTAACATGCACAGTTGTTCTGTCTAATCCAGATCACAGAAATGTCCTTTTGAGGCATAACATCAATGACGCTTACATGAAAGATATTTAAGTCAGACTTTGAATGAGATTAGTGGAAAAATTTTCTCCTCCAACTCCCATTTTAAGTGAATCTATTTGTCCGGAGGTCAAGGTTTTTCAGCTTTGACACTCGATCATATTTTTGTCGTTTTCAGAGGGTGAACAGTAGGCGGTGCTCAGGGGGAACATGCTCAGGGGGTACTCATGGCTCTGCACTCAGTAATTACTGCTGGCAGTGCTTGGGGGACCACGTGGGATGCTGGGCATCAAACGTCAGTCTGCCGATGCAAGGCATCCACCAATTTTTCTATTGCTCTGACTCACCCTCTGGATAATTTGTTGTTGTTTTTGAGTTATCGAATCTCCCTGAGATACAGTTACAAAGTTGTTCCTGATTGGGTTTCAGTCATACAGTGTTGCAATGCCATCCCCTCTGCCCGTTTACATTTCCCACCACCAATGTCCCCAGTTTCTGTCCCGCCACCCTCCCCCCAGCCTGTCTCTATGGCATGCACTTTCCTTCTCTGTCTTTGTCTCTGTCTCTGTCTCTGTCTCTTTTTCTTCCCCCTTTGGGCATTATGGTTTGCGATTCAGGTACTGAGAGTTATCCTGTGTGTGCCTTTGCCTCCTTTCGGCACAAAGCTCTTGTCCAGAGTCACCATTTCCAGCTGTCTTTGTCCTGATGGTCCCTTCTCTGTCCCCCTGCCTCTCCCCCAGCCCCTGAGGCCGGGTGGGTTGTTTGTTGGGGGCTGGCTGGAAGCAATTCTCCCCTCTTCCACCAGGTGGCAGTGGTGCACTCTCCCATCCAGGTAGTGAGACTGGTGCTTCTGTGCCTCCCTTCCCCTTCCCCTTTCCCTTTCCCTTCCCCTTTCCCTTCCCCTTCCCCTTCCCTTCCCTTCCCTTCCCTTCCCTTCCCTTCCCTTTCCTTCCCTTCTCTTCCCTTCCCTTTCCTTCCCTTCCCTTCTCTTCCCTTCCGTGCAAGCAGACCGGGTGCGAGCAGCAATTCCCAGTCACCGTCATGG